>NC_064614.1:592089819-593368152 GCF_023898315.1 Schistocerca nitens
TTTCCAATGATTAATGTGATTATGAAGAGAAGTACAAAATGAGTCCTAAAATGGAAATAAAATGTTTCTGGAGCCATAACCATGTAACATTTTCTTTCTCTCTACGTGAGAAATGTTCGCTGAAAGTTTAGTTCTACCTTTTTGCTACTCCTAATACATAATGTTTTTGAAAAATTTGTACACATGTAACCACAGTGATTAACAAAAGCTGAAGGGTAATATTATGAATGCAAAACAAACATACATAAATGAATAATAACATCATAAAATCCAACCTTTCCTTTAACAGCACCTACTGAATGGAAAACTCTAATTAATAACATCACTAATTAAAGTTGGATACAGCAGCCAGAAGTAAAACTCGACGAAAGTACCAAGCATTTACATCACAGGCTTACAACAGTTGGACATTTACTTTGTAAATAAAAAGAACACGGGCAAAATCAGTATTTGGCTATGAATTATATACAGTCTATCTGACCTGTTATATCTGTACTGTGCATTACTTACCTAAGATGCAAATAAACGGATCCACACATTTGGGAACATGGAAGTAGGACAGTGCCTAAAAATTAAATCCACAATGACTGTCACACCAGATCTAGGTTTCTACAAATAACAGGATATGAAACCAGGAGTGACATCTGTTCTACATCATCATTATCATATCATCATCATAATCATCATCAACTGCTCCTGACTCCAGCAAGTTGGGTGTAGTTGGATATGGGTGGATAGAACATCCTAGGAGCAGCTCAAACATATTGGCTTGTTGCAATAACAATTATACATTTATTGCCAATGCCTTTCTCACAAATATCATGAAATTTCCTGTCAAATATTTTCCCTGGTATAGCTATTTCAAAATACTGTATCAGGATTCTATGTAAAGACATTAGTTCCCTATTACCATGCCAGTATAGTCTTTCAAGCTCTATTATGCCATTTAAGCTCCTTTCCAGATGAAGCTACTGCCATGTTTCCACATATTAATTTATCCTTCAATTTTTCTTGAAAGCAAGACTGGAGGAACTGCACTTCATTTGCCTGGTGATGATTACTGGTATTGCGGTAACGATGCTGTATCCAAGACAAGTTGCTTTTTGCAAATCTTTAAAATAATAGGGAAGTTTTGTAACACAGTAACTGATGAATAATGTGACAGAATTTGGAAGTTATTTTCTTTCTGTTGGCAATTTCCTGAGAGAGGGTATCGCTTGAAGAGACAATATTGTCTACATACTTGAAATTGTCATCTATAAAGATCTTTTCATTTCCAACATTCAAAAGGGTTGTTTTTGGATTTCTGGTCATTTCCACGCCAACTCTTTGTTCTACTGATGATCACTCCTATTTTCTGGAATTCAGTTTGCTGCAGATTAATTTTTAAAGAACTTCCATTTCACCCCATTACACGACATGATCAGCGAAAACTGAGGCATTTGTATTACGGTTCTTTTATTTTACTGCTTTTATTACTTTGTTCATCATAACAACGAAGAGATGTGGTGACAAGCAACCTCCTAATTGGACTCCACTTTAAGTTTTGAACCATTTTCATCATCTCGCATGGATCTGTATGCACACTTATCATTTCTATACAGTTCTTCAGAACAAAAGATCAGTATGTACTTTTTTTGTCACCAACATTTCCACATAAGTTTACATGGTACACAGTCTCATGCCTCTTCATGTTTAAGAATATGAGTATGATTCACTGGATTTTCTCAGTGTTTTTCAAATAGCATTCTCTCACCAAAAATGAGATCTATTGTTGATCTGTTAGTTCTATAACCATCCTGTTCCTCCAGCAATTAAGGTTCCATGGATTTCCTCAATCTATTCCCCGGGATGGACTCATCTTTTTAACCCACGAGACAGAAGGTTTGCGCTTTTGTAGTTTACACATTTCTTTTAGTCACTGTTCTTAAACAACAGATTGATCATTACCAGTTCCAATCACTGAGTACTTCAGTATCTTGCCAGCTTTTGTTCACCACTCACACCCCATATATTCTTTGTTTCCCATGTCTGTCAAATGCTTTAATACTTTCCACACCAAATTCATTAAATCCAGCAAATTTACTAGTTTTCATTTTACGGGCTGAAGCTTCCATGTACAATCAGGTCAGAAGGCTACTGTTATTAAATCCAGAAATTTGAGAATATAGTCTTGTTGATGTCCACTTTATTCTCAGCTTAATAATTAACCAAAATACATTCTGAATTCCTATTTTTTTGCCACCTTTCCATTTGAAAGTTCTATTGATCTGACGAATTTACTAAACTCCTCCAGTTCTTGACAACACTGTTTGAAAGTTCCTTATTTTCATCTTTAACTGTTCTGTCATATCTTCTCTGCATTTATGTTTCAGATCCTATTGTTGATCGTTAGTTCTATAACCATCCTGTTCCTCCTGCAATTAAGGTTCCATGGATTTCCTCAATCTATTCTCTGGGATGGACTCATCTTTTTAACCCACGAGACAGAAGGTTTGCGCTTTTGTAGTTTACACATTTCTTTTAGTCACTGTTCTTAAACAATAGATTGATCATTACCAGTTCCAATCACTGAGTACTTCAATATCTTGCCAGTTTTTATTCACCACTCACACTCCATATATTCTTTGTTTCCCATGTCTGTCAAATGTCTAACCTGTTCTTTTAATATATAATGGCACTTAAGGTTATTTCTGGTAGAACAATTTGATATTTTGGATGAAAAGCAAACAAGGGAAACAAAATGAAATCTGTCTGCTTTTGCACCCTTGAAGCATTATTTTACTTCATCATTCCACTGCATTTTTTCTTTTGTTTATCTTATATTGTTTTGGCATCTACATAATGACATACCTGTTCCTACTACTAACTCTGAAAGAGTATCCCACACTTCATTTAAGGACCTTAGCTCATCTTCTGACAAGCTGTGAATCTGGTCTCTGAACTCTTCTGTTACACTCATTTGAGAGTGTAATGAAGTTTCAATATTTTATTATCTTCTATTACAGTCTTTCTGGTGTCTTCACATTGCATTATCTGCAACTAACAGTCTATTATTTACATGTAAGTGTTATTTTGATATCAATGATAGTTTTCCAAACTGCTAGGTCTTATTCCTGAAACTTCCAGAGTGGTGTATAAATAATGGAAGGAGTAAAGGTAACCACTCAGCATACAGCTGAGGCATTTAGTGAATGATAGGCACATAAACAAGACTGTTCTTGTTACTAATCTTTCTTACAATGTCCTCTACTGGGGGTATCATGCTAACAAAACACTGTGTATGTGAGAGTTTTTTTTAATTGAATTACTTTCTCATGTTCCAATCCCTTTCACAATCTAATCCATCGTATCTCAATTCAAAATCCCACATAACTGTTTTAGAGCAACACGGCAGTTTCCTATACCTACATTTAATTTTCTTTCCTACGTTTGATTCCTTTATCAGCAAGTCAGAAGAAGGAAATCTCAAACTGCTCAGTTAGGACCCATTCCTCGAGAATAATGTAAAAATTTTCCAGTTCTCATTAATGACCCATACACTTGAACTTTAACTGTATAGAAAAAGTATAAGTAGTATAAGGAGGGAGGAATATAGATTTATTCTTTTCAAATGAAGCTGAATATTCACCTTCATGCTGCTCAAGTAGACAACGAAAAACTTTTCAAATAAGAGAAAAAATTATCTTTATATAGGTGTCACCTTTATTTTCGTCTTGTAAAATTTAATGGAAATACATAACTTACATTACAGATATTTATGCAGATCATTATCAGTGAACAAAAAAGCGTACTGAATTTTTCTAAAGGAAACATATGGGGTTAAAAAGTACCTGGTTGAAAAGAATCACACTGGTACAAAATCATGACTCTATTAACTTGGGTGCTCTGACCATGGACCTTGCCGTTGGTGGGGAGGCTTGCATGCCTCAACGATACAGATAGCCGTACCGTAGGTGCAACCACAACGGAGGGGTATCTGTTGAGAGGCCAGACAAATGTGTGGTTCCTGAAGAGGGTAACAGTCTGGATGATTGACTGATCTGGCCGGGTAACACTATCCAAAAAGGCCTTGCTGTTCTGTACTGCGAACGGCTCAAAGCAAGGAGAAACTACAGCCATAATTTTTCCCGAGAGCATGAACAGCTTTACTGTATGATTAAATGATGATGGCGTCCTGTTGGGTAAAATATTCCGGAGGTAAAATAGTCCCCCATTCGGATCTCCGGGCGGGAACTACTCAAGAGGACGTCGTTATCAGGAGAAAGAAAACTGGAGTTCAACGGATCGGAGCGTGGAATGTCAGATCCCTTAATCGGGCAGGTAGGTTAGAAAATTTATAAACGGAAATGGGTAGGTTAAAGTTAGATATAGTGGGAATTAGTGAAGTTCGGTGGCAGGAGGAACAAGACTCTTGGTCGGGTGAATACAGGGTTATAAACACAAAATCAAATATGGGTAATGCAGGAGTAGGTTTAATAATGAATAAAAAAATAGGAGTACAGGTAAGCTACTACAAACAGCATAGTGAACGCATTATTGTGGCCAAGATAGACACGAAGCTCAAGCCAACTACAGTAGTACAAATTTATGAAACGTATGATGAGATAAAAGAAATTATTCAGGTAATGAAGGAAGACGAAAATTTAATAGTCATAGGTGACTGGAATTCGAGAGTAGGAAAAGGGAGAGAAGGAATTGGGGCTAAGAAATGAAAGAGGAAGCCGCCTGGTAGAATTTTGCGCAGAGCATAACTTAATTATAGCTAACACTTGGTTCAGGAATCATGAAAGAAGATCCCTGGAGATACTAGCAGATATCAGATAGATTATATAATGGTAAGACAGAGATTTAGGGACCAGGTTTTAAATTGAAAGACATTTCCAGGGGCAGATGTGGACTCTGACCACAATCTATTGGTTATGAACTGTAGATTAAAACTGAAGAAACTGCAAAAAGGTGGGAATTTAAGGAGATGGGACCTGGATAAACTGACTAAACCTGAGGTTTTACATGGTTTCAGGGAGAGCATAAGGGAACAATTGACAGGAATGGGGGAAAGAAATACAGTAGAAGAAGAATGGGTAGCTTTGAGGGATGAAATAGTGAAGGCAGCTGAGGATCAAATAGGCGAAAAGACGAGGGCTAGTAGAAACCCTTGGGTAACAGAAGAAATATTGAATTTAATTGATGAAAGGAGAAAATATAAAAATGCACTAAATGAAGCAGGCAAAAAGGAATACAAACGTCTCAAAAATGAGATTGACAGGAAGTGCAAAATGGCTAAGCAGGGATGGCTAGAGGACAAATGTAAGGATGTAGAGGCTTATCTCACTAGGGGTAAGATAGGTACTGCCTACAGGAAAATTAAAGAGACCTTTGGAGAAAGGAGAACCACTTGCATGAATACCAAGAGCATTGATAGAAACCCGGTTCTAAGCAAAGAAGGGAAAGCAGAAAGGTGGAAGGAGTATATAGAGGGTCTATACAAGGGCAATGTACTTGAGGACAATATTATGGAAATGGAAGTGGATGTAGATGAAGATGAAATGAGAGATATGATACTGCGTGAAGAGTTTGACAGAGCACTGAAAGACCTGAGTCAAAACAAGGCCCCCGGAGTAGACAACATTCCATTAGAACTACTGACAGCCTTGGGAGAGCCAGTCCTGACAAAACTCTACCATCTGGTGAGCAAGATGTAGGAGACAGGCAAAATACCCTCAGACTTCAAGAAGAATACAATAATTCCAATCCGAAAGAAAGCAGGTGTTGACAGATGTGAAAATTACCAAACTATCAGTTTAATAAGTCACAGCTGCAAAAATACTAACGCGAATTCTTTACAGACGAATGGAAAAACTGATAGAAGCCGGCCTTGGGGAAGATCAGTTTGGATTCCGTAGAAATGTTGGAACACGTGATGCAATACTGACCCTACGACTTATCTTAGAAGCTAGATTAAGGAAAGGCAAACCTACATTTCTAGCATTTGTAGACTTAGAGAAAGCTTTTGACAATGTTGACTGGAATACTCTCTTTCAAATTCTGAAGGTGGCAGGGGTAAAATACAAGGAGCGAAAGGCTATTTACAATTTGTACAGAAACCAGATGGCAGTTATAAGAGTCGAGGGACATGAAAGGGAAGCAGTGATTGGGAAGGGAGTGAGACTGGGTTGTAGCCTCTCCCTGATGTTATTCAATCTGTATATTGAGCAAGCAGTAAAGGAAACAAAAGAAAAGTTCAGAGTAGGTATTAAAATCCATGGAGAAGAAATAAAAACTTCGAGGTTCGCCGATGACATTGTAATTCTGTCAGAGACAGCAAAGGACTTAGAAGAGCAGTTGAGCGGAATGGACAGTGTCTTGAAAGGAGGGTATAAGATGAACATCAACAAAAGCAAAACGAGGATAATGGAATGTAGTCGAATTAAGTCAGGTGATGCTGAGGGAATTAGATTAGGAAATGAGACACTTATAGTAGTAAAGGAGTTTTGCTATATGGGGAGCAAAATAACTGATGATGGTCAAAGTAGAGAGGATATAAAATGTAGACTGGCAATGGCAAGGAAAGTGTTTCTGAAGAATAAAAATTTATTAACATCGAGTATAGATTTAAGTGTCAGGAAGTCGTTTCTGAAAGTATTTGTATGGAGTGTAGCCATGTATGGAAGTGAAATGTGGACAATAAATAGTTTAGACAAGAAGAGAATAGAAGCTTTACAAATGTGGTGCTACAGAAGAATGCTGAAGATTAGATGGGTAGATCACATAACTAATGAGGAGGTATTGAATAGAATTGGGAAGAAGAGGAGCTTGTGGCACAACTTGACTAGAAGAAGGGATCGGTTGGTAGGACATGTTCTGAGACATCGAGGGATCACCAATTTAGTATTGGAGGGCAGCGTGGAGGGTAAAAATCGTAGAGGGAGACCAAGAGATGAATACACTAAGCAGATTCAGAAGGATGTAGGCTGCAGTAGGTACTGGGAGATGATGAAGCTTGCACAGGATAGAGTAGTGTGGAGAGCTGCATCAGACCAGTCTCAGGACTGAAGACCACAACAACAACAACAACTCTGACAACCCAAATTAATACAGTCATGATTTTGTACCAGGTACTTTAATACCATAGGTTTCCTTGAGAAAAATCACTATACTTTTTTAAATTAATTCACATATTCAATTTCATAAATTCCATCATGAAGGAAAACTTTCAGGAACATGGACTAGACAAGTTATACATCAACAGGCAGAAGCAGCCCTGCAGGTTGTTTCTGTAAAGCATACTAACAACAAATTACAATTAGTGCTAATCTACTCTCACTGCTAATTATGAAAATTAGATTTGGATTTTATATATATTAGATGAAAAGTAACTACTTTGGGAGAAAAAGAACCACTGCTCTTTTTCGTACACTACCCAGCTGTTGTTTCTCTCTACAAGTTAATACTAAGAATTTATATAACTTTTCTGATTTCTGAGAGCACTATCATCTGTCTACATACTGGAAAAGGAAAAAACCTGTGTAAGACTGTATTAACTCAATGTAGATCCATAAGTCCAAATATTCTGTTAAATTATTTTGTTTTTGAATATCTGTGGATCCCCAATTTCCTACATTTTTCTACCAACAGCCTGTTAAAAACTTTAAAAACTTTTGCATCAGAATATAAAACTCCGTACTGAACCTTGGACATGTAAGGGCAAATCCTCATGGCAAATGTATGAGAAAGAAATTAAAACTTTTGCTAAAGAACAGTCCAAGAGAAAAAAGTACAGTGTAAATCAGTTAACTTGTCTCTTAAATGACCCACTTTACCTGTTCCTTCTCCAATCTTGTTATAATGTCATCAAGTTTATTTTTGCCCTGAGTTAGTTCCTGCTGGGTACGAGTCAGAGTTTCTATCTCGGCCTGCATTTGAGAGAACTGTTCTCGAAGTCTACGGCGCACTTTATCTTCAACAGCGGATAGCAAAGAAGCTCTGATGTGTTCTTCTGTGATGGTTCCAGTTGTTCCACCAGAATTCCCCGAAGAGTTTGTGGGTGGAGAGGACTGTAAATTAAGCAAAAGTATGTCATAAATAATGGTGAATTGTAAAGCCTTGACAGCATAACGATATTATTATTACTACTACTACTATTACTACTACTACTGCTACTACTACTACTACTAAATAATAATAATAATAATAATAATAATAATAATAATAATCTTCACAGAAGAGACTGCTCAAGACTGGTAGATGGCCTTAATCCGTCCACTGCAGAAAGCAGGAGACAAAACCGATGTGAACAATTACAGAGGCATTTCTCTCCTATTGGTCACCTATGAAATTTTATCAAAAAGAATTATTAGCTTGGGCAGACCAGCAACTACTCAACTTTCAAACTGGTGAATATCAATGCGATTTTAGAAAGAATAAATCATGTTTAAAATAGATTGTCAACCAAAAGTCAATAATAATAATGTATCTGAAAAGAAGATCTACAATTTTTGTTAATCATTTACATTAAGTTCAGGGAAGCTTATGACTCACGTGAAAGAGTCACTGTTCGAAATACTCAATGTAATGGGCTTAGAAAGCAAAATCATAGCTCTAATTAAGTGAATACAAAAACCAATTGTAAAGTGAAATTTCTAGAAGTTTTGAGATCAAAATTGGAGTGCGGCAGGGAGATGGTCTCTCCTTTCTTCTCTGTAATTGTATTCTAGAAAAAGTCAAAAGGGAAGAGAGAATGTCATTAGGAGAAAGTCAATATTAGATTACTAAAGGAACAGTCTAAAAATAGATGGATGACCTAACTATCTTTTTTTAGATTCAGTTGAAACAACCACTAGTCAATTAGAATTGCTTAAAGAACAATCTGGAAAAGCAAATCTTGTTTGAGAAAATCAAATTTATGACAAACATGAAGGCAGCCTCAAACGTAATTGTTGAGCATTTTTTAATATAAACATGAAAGCTTCCTGAAATAATGTTTTATTAATTAATCAGTACGTATTACCCCAGAACCCATAATCACCACTGATTACAATACAAAGGAGTAAACAAAAAAGCTGTCGATATCAATTTACATATCTCAACATGTACCCTTAAACTGACATCAACACACAGTATGAAGTCTAAATGTACAGTTACTCCTTCATTTTCTTCACAAAGCTACAGTTTCTTATACATGTTCCATGTCTGGCATTGATAAGTGATTTTGTGAAACCATCGGCTAACATTTCTTCAGAAGCAGATGATCAACATCAATTACACCTAACTCCAAGGGCTTTCTTATAAAAGGATACTTTATATGTTTGGATCTACAGTTTGTCACTAGATTCTTGTCTAACTGAATCATTCCTTTGTTATTACAGTATGACTTGATGACTTTGGTTGTATCACTTTGAGACTGGCACTTTCTATCTGATTGTCCGTTTGCATATGGTACTTGGTTTTTCAGTTTTCGCCATGTGTATGAAAGAAGCACGCCTATTGCAAATGTGAATCTTTCCTTGTTTGTTTAGATGTAAACGATGAGTTTTAGATTCATTTCTTTTCAGCTGTTCGATTTCGAAATTCACAGATAATCTCCTCCTACACACGCCTGTGGCAGTGTTGATTTTTTCTAACATAATGTGGTTTGCAGCTTTGATTTTTCCATTTAGAACTTGTACGTCATGTCTAAGAGGTATTGGATGAATTATTACATTTGTTTTTTGCGTGAGTTTAAGTATGTATTCCAAAGAATCTTTCATGTTGTTGTTGTTGTTGTTGTTGTTGTTGTGGTCTTCAGTCCTGAGACTGGTTTGATGCAGCTCTCCATGCTACTCTATCCTGTGCAAGCTTCTTCATCTCCCAGTACCTACTGCAACCTACATCCTTCTGAATCTGCTTAGTGTATTCATCTCTTGGTCTCCCTCTACGATTTTTACCCTCCACGCTGCCCTCCAATGCTAAATTTGTGATCCCTTGATGCCTCAAAACATGTCCTACCACCCGATTCCTTCTTATAGTCAAGTTGTGCCACAAGCTCCTCTTCTCCCCAATCCTATTCAATACCTCCTCATTAGTTATGTGATCTACCCACCTTATATTCAGCATTCTTCTGTAGCACCACATTTTGAAAGCTTCTATTTTCTTCTTGTCTACACTAGTTATCATCCATGTTTCACTTCCATACATGGCTACACTCCATACAAATACTTTCAGAAACGACTTCCTGACACTTAAATCTATACTCGATGTTAACAAATTTCTCTTCTTCAGAAACGATTTCCTTGCCATTGCCAGTCTATACATTTTATCTCCTCTCTACTTCGACCATCATCAGTTATTTTACTCCCTAAATAGCAAAACTCCTTTACTACTTTAAGTGTCTCATTTCCTAATCTAATTCCCTCAGCATCACCCGATTTAATTTGACTACATTCCATTATCCTCGTTTTGCTTTTGTTGATGTTCATCTTATACCCTCCTTTCAAGACACACTCCATTCCGTTCAACTGCTCTTCCAAGTCCTTTGCTGTCTCTGACAGAATTACAATGTCATCGGCGAACCTCAAAGTTTTTACTTCTTCTCCACGAATTTTAATGCCTACTCTGAATTTTTCTTTTGTTTCCTTTACTGCTTGCTCAATAAACAGATTGAATAACATCAGGGAGAGGCTACAACCCTGTCTCACTCCTTTCCCAACCACTGCTTCCATTTCATGCCCCTCGACTCTTACAACTGCCATCTGGTTTCTGTACAAATTGTAAATAGCCTTTCGCACCCTGTATTTTACCCCTGCCACCTTCAGAATTTGAAAGAGAGTATTCCAGTTAACATTGTCAAAAGCTTTCTCTAAGTCTGCAAATGCTAGAAACGTAGGTTTGCCTTTTCTTAATCTTTCTTCTAAGATAAGTCGTAAGGTTAGCATTGCCTCACGTGTTCCAACATTTCTACAGAATCCAAACTGATCTTCCCCGAGGTCCGCTACTACCAGTTTTTCATTCGTCTGTAAAGAATTCGCGTTAGTATTTTGCAGCTGTGACTTATTAAACTGATAGTTTGGTAATTTTCACATCTGTCAACACCTGCTTTCTTTCGGATTGGAATTATGATATTCTTCTTGAAGTCTGAGGGTATTTCGCCTGTCTCCTACATCTTGCTCACCAGATGGTAGAGTTTTGTCATGACTGGCTCTCCCAAGGCCATCAGTAGTTCTAATGGAATGTTGTCTACTCCGGGGGCCTTGTTTCGACTCAGGTCTTTCAGTGCTCTGTCAAACTCTTCACGCAGTATCGTATCTCCCATTTCGTCTTCATCTACATCGTCTTCCATATCCATAATATTGTCCTCAAGTACTTCGCCCTTGTATAAACCCTCTATATACTCCTTCCACCTTTCTGCCTTCCCTTCTTTGCTTAGAACTGGGTTGCCATCTGAGCTCTTGATATTCATACAAGTGGTTCTCCTTTCTCCAAAGGTCTCTTTAATTTTCCTGTAGGCAGTATCTATCTTACCCCTAGTGAGACAAGCCTCTACATCCTTACATTTGTCCTCTAGCCATCCCTGCTTAGCCATTTTGCACTTTCTGTCGATCTCATTTTTGAGACGTTCGTATTCCCTTTTGCCTGCTTCATTTACTGCATTTTTATATTTTCTCCTTTCATCAATTAAATTCAATATTTCTTCTGTTACCCAAGGATTTCTATTAGCCCTCGTCTTTTTACCTACTTGATCCTCTGCTGCCTTCACAACTTCATCCCTCAGAGCTACCCATTCTTCTTCTACTGTATTTCTTTCCCCCATTCCTGTCAATTGTTCCCTTATGCTCTCCCTGAAACCATGTAAAACCTCTGGTTTAGTAAGTTTATCCAGGTCTCATCTCCTTAAATTCCCACCTTTTTGCAGTTTCTTCAGTTTCAATCTGCAGTTCATAACCAATAGATTGTGGTCAGAATCCACATCTGCCCCTGGAAATGTCTTACAATTTAAAACCTGGTTCCTAAATCTCTGTCTTACCATTATATAATCTATCTGATACCTTTTAGTATCTCCAGGATTCTTCCAGATATACAACCTCCTTTTATGATTCTTGAACCAAGTGTTAGCTATAATTAAGTTATGCTCTGTGCAAAATTCTACAAGGCGGCTTCCTCTTTCATTTCTTCCCCCCAATCCATATTCACCTACTATGTTTCCTTCTCTCCCTTTTCCTACTGACGAATACCAGTCACCCATGACTATTAAATTTTCGTCTCCCTTCACTACCTGAATAATTTCTTTTATCTCGTCACACATTTCATCCATTTCTTCATCATCTGCAGAGCTAGTTGGCATATAAACTTGTACTACTGTAGTAGGCATGGGCTTTGTCTCTATCTTGGCCACAATAATGCGTTCACTATGCTGTTTGTAGTAGCTAACCCGCACTCCTATTTTTTTATTCATTATTAAACCTACTCCTGCATTACCCCAATTTGATTTTGTATTTATAACCCTGTAATCACCTGACCAAAAGTCTTGTTCCTCCTGCCACCGAACTTCACTAATTCCCACTATATCTAACTTTAACCTATCCATTTCCCTTTTTAAATTTCTAACCTACCTGCCCGATTAAGGGATCTGACATTCCACGCTCCGATCCGTAGAACGCCAGTTTTCTTTCTCCTGATAACGACGTCCTCTTGAGTAGTCCCCACCCGGAGATCCGAATGGGGGACTATTATACCTCCGGAATATTTTACCCAAGAGGACACCATCATCATTTAATCATACAGTAAAGCTGCATGTCCTCGGGAAAAATTACGGCTGTAGTTTCCCCTTGCTTTCAGCCGTTCGCAGTACCAGCACAGCAATGCCGTTTTGGTTAATGTTACAAGGCCAGATCAGTCAATCATCCAGACTGTTGCCCCTGCAACTACTGAAAAGGCTGCTGCCCCTCTTCAGGAACCACATGTTTGTCTGGCCTCTCAACAGATACCCCTCTGTTGTGGTTGCACCTACGGTACGGCCATCTGTATCGCTGAGGCACGCAAGCCTCCCCACCAATGGCAAGGTCCATGGTTCATGTTCCTCTGCAATTATCCAGAGGTTTATCAGTGTCATTTGTGCCACCAATAATGATTAAAGTATCGTTGATGGAGAAGTTATCAGTTAATTTGTCTGCGTTTTTCACAACTTCCTTAATTGGTGCCCCTTGTTTTATAATACTTTGCACACTGAATTTTTTGCCTATTTCATCTTTTAGTATACTCCCACAGTTTCTGCCATGACTGTCACTTAAAACAAGAACTTTATTTCCTTTTGCAGCAGTTGTTTGAGGCCTAACAGATCGCGAGTTTTCACACAAATCATGGTTACAGTGTTTCACTGCATTTTGCTCATTATGAGGTATTTGTGCTTTTGAATCCTTGATTTTAAACTTCATAGCACTGTTTTCTTCTTTCTTCTTGCAACACTTTTTTAACTTTGTTCTTGATCACTTGAGACCACTCGTCAGAAAAGGGCATGGTTTCTGGCGGAATTTTTGGCGCACTTTTCTTTATCAGCGGTTCACATTTTGGTGTTTGAAGTTTAGTAATTTCCATTTTTAGTGTACTGATAATAGACTGGATACTCGTTCGTGTAGTTTCAATATTTCATCCTTACAATTTGCACATGGTTTCGTTTTACTGGCAATATTCACATTTTTCCTAGGAGAAGCACGATATACTTTTGCACTGGGTGCCATCTTCACACATACTATAGATTCTGTCTCCATTTGCCCACACAAATCAGAATGTACTAAGTCTGAGATGTGTTTAAAATATCTTTAGCTGGGTTTGAGTGGAAGATGTGAGTGTTTTCCCACAATGCATTAACTCAAGGCGATCTTTAGTCACAATAACTTCATTTAGTCCCATTGAAACCTTTGATAATTTCTGTATACTTTTGCAATTCATATGTCCTTGCCAATGATGCCATAAGATTCAACTATCTTTTGTATAGTAGCACCGTTTCACTTCATTTGTATTCAAACAATAGATTCCACTCTTAGGCTTTGCTTTGGCAATTAGTTCACCTTCTGTGTTGTAGATGAATCCACCTTTTTTGTTAAAAATGACTTTATACCCTTTGTTTATAATTTTACTAACAGAGCAAATTTACACGTGAGTCTGAGGTATGAATCACATCAGATGTATCTTCTTCTATAGTTTTATCACCAGTGTAGAAGGTCAGATGAACACTTCCAGTAGTCTCTGCTACTAAGCCATCATCTCCCACAATGGTCGCTGAACTATTACATGGCTTGGCATTATGAAGCTTCCTTCCATCATTTGAAATATGAGTCAAGGCACAGGAGTCTAAGAACCACATATCCTTTTCGTGAGACTGTTTAACACCAGCTGCACAAAAAACTTTCTTTTGATTTGACTGTTTCCTAAATACATATCTGTCATCATCATTTTTTGATGAGCTTTCTCCTTTTACATCTTCGCTAGAACAATTGTTAGCAGAATGATTTGGTTTGTTGCACTTGTACCATTTAATAACACATTTTGTAGGCCTCTGTTTATTTGCATATACAGCAGATTCTTCATTTCCATTTGGGTCTTTAGGTTTGATGTCTTGTAACAGTTTCACTTTAATACAATCTCCTGATACATGTACAAATGTTTTCAAGTGCCACTATAATAGGCCGATAATGATCAGTTAATCCAGCCAGGAACAAAGTTCCTATCCAGTCTTCACTCAGCAGAAACTTCATTTCATTTAACTTAAACATGGTCATTATTATTCAATTGGCATAGTCATCTATGACTTGCATTTATCTAATTTGGTTGTGATTAATATCTAAGCAAGCCCACTCCACGTAAGAGTCCTGAGTCTTCAAATGCCTTTTACAAGGCTGTCCAAGCTTCTGCTGCCATATTTGTGTCCCTTATATGGGGATACTTCATCTTGTTGATGAAAAGTATAATATGTGAATGTGCCTTTTTTGTCTCTCTTCTTCCAAAAATTGTCTCCTCTCGTCAGATGCAAAGAAGGGTTTTCTACACCATCCTATAATTCGTCATGGACAAAATACGCCTTCATGGCAAATTTTCATATTGAATCATTTTCATGCCCCATCAGCTTTTCAACCACTGGAAGTTCAGTTAGGGCTGTACCACTCATTTTTAACCTTCAGTGAGGAAAAAAAGTTGGCAGTCTGCACACATGAATGATCAATCAACAAAAAATTAATGATCAGCATACACGTAACTTCCAAACCGGCTCTGGACTTCCACGCACGACTTCAATTGTAATATTTATAAAACGTGACTTTCACACCTGTGTCTGGGCTCAATCTTTTGTTCAGCATTTTTTAACATACGCATGAAATTTTTCTGAAATAACATATTATTTATTAATCAGTACGTGAATAACAACAACTACACACCTCAAAATGCATAATCACCACCAAGTAATTACAACACAATGGAGTAAACAATAACATCTGTCTACATCAATTTACATATCTCAACAATAAAAACGGAATAAGGAGAAATTGAGAGAACTAACACATTCAATTATCTAGAAGAGGTAATTAAACACGATATTTTGGAGAAGGAAGCCATTAAGGCAAGAGTTAATAAGACAAAAACAGCATATTACCTACCTAAGGAAATATATAATAAGAAATCAGTACCCATCAATGCTAAACTTAAACCCTAATCTACAGTAATTCATTCCGAAGCACTTTATGCAGCAAAATGTTTAACCCTAAACAGAGAGGTGATGAGGGAAGCACTGGAAATCACAGAAAGAAAAATAACAAGGTAAATTTTGCGACTTGTTAAAGATCAAACGTAATACAGAAGACATCGTAATAGTGAATTTTATATATTGAAGAAATTACAGGCATATTATGAAAAGAAGACCATCTTTCTACAGCCACATCCAATAGACTGACAAGAAGACTGTTCAAACAATGGAAAATCCAGGATGGAATGTAACAACACCAGATAAGGAAAGTTGCTACTCACCATATAGCAGAGATGCTGAGTCGCGATTGGCACAACAAAGAGATTCACACAATTATAACTTTCGTCCATTAAAACCTTTGTCAGCAGTAGACACACATACACACACGTGCACACACACACTCACGCAAACACAACTAGCACACACGTCTGCAGTCTCAGAGAGCTGAAATCACACTGGCAGTGTGCTCACAACTGTTACAGCATTTATTTGAAGGAAACCTGATTTGCGTCCTTACAGTGGCGTTACTAGCACTACTCAAATGCAACTGCGATGAAATCTGTATAGACATCTTTCAGATATAGAAACAGTCTACCAACATTAGTTTATATTGCACATCTCCTCGTTGGTGTTGCAATTTCTTTCTTCTTTTTTTTTTTTTCCCCCTATCAGTGTACTGTGTGTGTCGCTTTCCCAACTTAATAGAAAGCAGGAGGTAAGTAACATCTGAAGGTGCTACTTTACCAGTAGGAATGTTAAATAAAACATTTTTATCAATACTATCATTAAATGGATTGAGGGTATTTTTAACTGCTTTAATAACGCTGTGAGGGAGCTGCAGTTTTGGGAGCGAATGGCTGTGTGTCTCGACAACTGCTGGCATAGAAACAAAATCATGACAACACTAAGTTTTGCCTACTTTTGCTAAGGCAACGCTATTCCATCATATTCACAATAAAATTATCTCCTTCTTTTACATGATGATATAAGGAAATCTGAAGAGGGCAGTTTACTCATACACAGTTGCTTGTTACCACCTGAAAACCTCTCATTATTGCCTGGTAAAGGATAGGCAACCATACTTCCGCATTTTATTTATATCTTTTACTCTTGATTGGTGCTAAATTTTTCAGAAAGTGTAACTACGGAAAAAATTCATTAAATAAATTTTAATTAAAAACAGCTTAGCAGGGATATGGGGTGGCAACCCTGGAACTTCAGAATTGCACAAGTGGGAACACTTTGTACAACGTATCATCTGTTCCCATAAAAACCCAGCTTAAACCTCCAGACGACCCTGTGTCCCACCTACCTATCCCCTTCCCTGTTCACATTCCAGTACCAAACATGTCTATCCTGGCAAAGGGTCTGTAAGTCCTTACCCCTTCTCTATCCCCACCCCCACTCTCTCTCACACCTCCAGCACAACTTCCTGACACTGCGCTTAACACCTTAACACCCTTATCCTGTCCCTAGCAAATTAATGCATGCTCCATCTGGCAGCATTAGCCTCGTGTGTGTGTGTGTGTGTGTGTGTGTGTGTGTGTGTGTGTGTTTGTCCGAAAGCTTTAATATTTCAGCGGTCTTTTTCGTTATGTCTGTTTGCAACTCAACGTCTCCTCCATACAATGCTCACTTACATTTCAATGAAATTAAAAAGCACAGGGCTTAAAAGCAAAATGACAAAAGGAAATGGCAAAAAGAAAAGTCAATAAAAATTATACAGCCAAGCAATCCGAAAATTCTGAACATTAAAAAAATATGAAAAACAGATTGCTGAGGTAACACACAGTTAGATTTGCCTGCAGGAAAGTATTTAGCAATCTTTACAATGGCTGTGGTTTGCCAATAAAGGAAGTGTGTGATCAATTGAACTTTGCAGCAAGGACCTAATAGGACATACATCTGAATTTTAAATTTCTATGCATTGTTTCTATGCATTAAGTCCATTCTGTTATTTTTTAGTAGAATTGGTTGGGTGCAGATCTGGTGTAGTACCAGAAAAATAAAATGAAATTAAACATGAATCATTTGCACACTGATGTTCTGAAATGGGAGGAATGTTAAGGTTTAAAAGAATTAGCAAGAGCTATCATGGACAAGTACTCAAAAAATGGCAGACTAAAACAAAATATACATGAACTGCTGTTAATCATTCGTGAGGAGTAATGCAAGCCTTGTTTCAAATTCAGAGAACTATTTGCTATAAGACTTCTTCAATAGGTCAGTGGATCAGTTCAGTATTGTACTGGCACTAAATTTTAGTTACTACAAGATTTACAGAGAGAATTAACACAAATATACAAAAGTGAACCAGTCCAGATAGCCAAGCACATTAGATTCCCTGCTTCCAGGACACAAGGAGGTGCTTTGGGCCTATCTCAAATCTGCTCAGTGGATTAATGACAGGAACCAGTGTGTCAGCCAGCCTGGATGGGGTTGTTAGGTTTCCCACATACACTTAGATAAATGCCAAACTAGTTCACAGGTTCTGCCTCATTTACATGATGTGCTAAAACTTTCACAAACAGTGTCACACTTGACTATGCAATATACACCAGATGCAGACAAAGAGTTGGTAGCTTTGGGGGAGGAGAACAGACAGCGAGGTCATCGGTCTCATTGGATTAGGGAAGGAAGTCGGCCGTGCCCTTTGAAAGGAACCATCCCAGCATTTACCTGGAGCGATTTAGGGAAATCATGAAAACCCTAAATCAGGATGGCCAGATGCGGGATTGAACCATCATCCTCCCGAATGCGAGTCCAGTATGCAGACAGAAGAGGTAGATGGATTCCTCCCTAGAGAGAGCTGACAGTGGTTTTAAAATGCCTTTGGGAGCGTCGACTCCATCCTAATATTAGCCTATGTACAGGTATGATTCTCCATGAAAATTGGAGAACTTGGAACTGGCAGGCTGTATGACATTGGAATGAATGAACTGATGGGTGGATGGATGGATACAAAAGTGAAGAACATATTGAACATAATGAAAATTGTCCATTTCTGGAAAGAAAAATACAATTACCAGAAAAACTGTTACTGACAACTCTAAAATAAGCACCGGCTTAATAGCAGTGGTATTTAACATAACATGTATCACATAGTGAGCAACTGATATAGGGAATAGTGTACGTAAAAGATCTTCAGGACCCTTTACTACACGAACAACTGGAGGAAAAAGTAGAAGAGAATAAGCTTTCGTTGTGAGAGGATTTCAGGATTCAGGATTTATGGGACTGGTATATCATGGCAAATGCAAACACTATTCCTCCATAATGGAGAAGTAACAGCAGAATCAACAGATGGTTTGAAGACATAACTGTAATCTGGACCACAATATCCACTAACAATTAGTTGGTTTTGTTTTGCTTTAGGTACAAAAAACAACTGCGGTCAAATGTGCCCAAGTCAAAACTATAGAACACGAAGACAGAGAGGAGTTAAAAAAATGGCTATACATCAGTCCCAATTGGCATAAGAGAAGACAGCTAAATACAGGGACATGGAGAAGGGGCTAAAAGAGACTATACAGAAATGGAGGTCCAAAACTAGAAATTAAATGGCCTTCGCCATTTTGCTTTGGCAGATAAAAAGTAAAACATGGTTGACAGCCCGCATCTCATTTGCTAAAATGGTCAATAACTCAAGACGGCAAACCCAAGCGTGGACATAAACAGTTAAAAAATGAGCATTTTGTCAGGAAGTGGCAGACAGTTAAAACTTGGGCACAAGGTGTAAAAAGTGGTGGAATAGTGCCACTTATCAAATGACGATGGTTAAAAAGGCAGTGCCCAATACGCAGCCTAGTTAAAATGACCTCCTCCCGATGGGAGCGTGGAGAGGAGGTCTTCCAAGCTGCTGGGAGCCGCTTAATAAGCTGGAGCTTATTCCTGTGCAGGGAGGACCATTAGTGATGCCAAGGGGTTACCACCTATGACAAACAGCAACACAGGGATCATTGGAGGGAATACAGGAACAAACGGGCTGAGGTATAAGGACTGCAGCCTTGGCACCAGCATCAGCAGCCTCGTTTCCTGGCAGACTGACATGACAAGGAATCCACATAAACATCACAGTGGCTCCACCAAGAGTGAAGCAAGTGACAGTTTTCCTGGACCCGCTGCACTAAGGGATGGGCAGTGTACAATGCAAATAGGCTTTGAAGGGCATTGAGTGAGTCTGAGCAGAGGATGCAATTGAGAAGTCTGTGTCATTGGATGTACTCCAAGGCCTGATACAGGGTGAAGAGCTCAGCTGTAAATACTGAGCAGTGTGCTGGAAGCTGATATCCAAAGACATGGGTGCCAAAGACGAAGCCACACACGACCCCAGGGTCAGTCCAAGAGCCATCAGTGTGTACAAAGGTTGTAATGGGAAGTTCCTTGCGAAGGTAATGACACTGAAGGTGATAGAGTGAGGCTGGAGTAGTGTCTTTAGGAAGGAATGAAAGCTGAGGTTAACATGGGCTGCTTCACGAAGCCAAGGTGGTGGAGGGTTCACACCCACCAGGAAAGTTACAGGTAGTGTGAAGTTAAGTTGCCGTAGCAAGTGCCGAAAGCGGACTCCAGGAGGTAACAGAGAAGAGGGACACGCCCCATACTGGCGATCAAAGGAATCATTGAAGGAGGCAGCATAAAATGGGTGGCCACGCATGGCAGACGAACGGTATGCATACCTGGTGAAGAGAAACTCACGGCGGTAGGACAGTGGTAGTTCAGCAGCTTCAGCATACAGGCTCTCAACTGGGCTATTGTAAAAGGCGCCAGTGGTCAAACGGATGGCACGATGGTGGATAGTGTTGAGACGGCGTAAGAGGGATGGACGGGAAAACGCACAAACAAAGCACCCATACTTAAGTTTCGAATGGACAAGGGACTGGTTCAAATGGAGGAGGGTGGTTCGATCGGCACCCCAGGAAGTACCATTAAGGACATGTAGGACATTGAGTAACTGCGTACAGCGGGCTGCCAGGCAAGACACATGGGAGAACCAAGAGAGTTTACTATCGAGCATGAGCCCCAGAAATTTCATAGTTTCAACAAATGGAAGGGCAACAAGCCCAAGATGTAAAGATGGTGGGAGAAGTAAATTGCGCCACCAGAAATTCATTCAGACGGTTTTGCAGTGGAAAAACAAAAGCCATTGTTCATGTTCCAGGAGTAAAGATGATCTAGACATCACTGAAGATGCCGCTCAGTGAGACAGGTCGGTGGGAAACATCAATAGATGGCAAAATCAATAACAAAAAGGGAGCCAGAGATGCCTGGTGGGAGACACGCCATATAGGGTTAGTGGTGATAGCAAAGAGGACACCGCTCAGGACGGAACCCTGAGGCACACTGTTTTCCTAGATAAAGGTGTCTGATAAGTTTCAACCCACACACACCTTGAAAACTTGGTCTTTTAAAAATTCCTGAAGGAAACAGGGCAGGCTGCCACAGAAATCCCACATTTAAAGAGTAAGGAGGATATCAGTTCTCCAGCAGGTGTCGTAGGCCTTCTCCAAATCGAAAAATATTGCCACAGTCTGGGATTTCTGCAGAAAATCATTCATAACATGGGTGGACAAAGTAACAAGATGGTAAACTGCAGAATGATGTGCTCGAAATCCACACTGCATTTGTTAGTAAACTGCGAGACTCGAGCCACCATACCAGCTGGGCATGAATCATACGTTCCATCACCTTGCAAATGCAGCTCGTGAGAGAGATGGAGCAGTAGCTAGAAGGAAGGTTTTTGTCCTTACCAGGCTTAGGTATGGGTATGACACTGGCTTCACGCCAAAGTCCAGGAAATGTGCCCTCTGCCCATATGCGGTTGTACGTGTTAAGCAGAAAGTGCTTGCCCGCAAGAGAAAGGTGTTGCAACATCTGAATCTGGACAGCATCTGGCCTGGGGCGGAGGATCGGGATGAACTGAGAGCATGATCTAGTTCCCTCATAGTAAAGGTGGCATTGTAGCACTCCCGATTCTGAGAAGAGAAGGGTATCGCCCAAGTCTCCTCTGTTCGTTTCCAATGGAGTAAGGCAGGGTGATAGTGGGAAGAGCTCGAAACTTCCGCAAAATGGCGTCCCAAGGTGTTGGGGATAGCAATAGGGTCCACGATGAGATCGTCTGCTACTGTCAGGCCAGAAATTGGTGAATGGATCTTGGTCCAGAGAGCCGTCGGAGGTTGGCCCACACAACAGAGGAAGGGGTGGGACTGTTAAAAGAACTAGTGCATGAAATCCAGCTAGTAGCTTTTTTGCTATCCTGAAGAATGCAATGACACTTTGCATGCATCTATTTATAATGAATGTAGTTCATCATCATAGAATTATGGTTAAAAACATGGAGAGCACGAATTATGTCGCGACACACCTCAGTCCACAATGGGACTGGGACACGGCGTGGTAAAGAGAAAGTGTGAGGAATGGAATGTTCCGCAGCAATAAGGATAATGTTTGTGAAATACTCCGCCTGGTCATCACAACTGCGGAAATCTTGTTTTTTGAAGGTCACCAGGGAATAGTAAAGCACTGTCAGTCAGCCTTAGTAAGCTCTCATTTGTATGTGCACACAGGTGGGGTAAGAATCAGTAAATGGATAGCACATGGGAAATGGTCGCTCGAGTAGGTGTCAGAAAGAACAGGCCACTCAGGATGATGGGCAAGCTGGGCAGTGCAGAATGATAGGTCCAAATGAGACAAGGTGTGTGAGGAGTTGCAAAGGAAAGTGGGTGCTCCAATCTTAAGGTAGAAGAGGTTGAGTTGATTAAGAAAATCAGCAAAGAGGGTACCTCTCTGACAGGTTCTGGGAGAACCCCAAAGGGGATGATGCGCATTAAAGTCACAGAGTAGCATAAATGGGGGAGGTAGCAGCCCAATAAGCTGAAGGAAATCTGCCCTGGTGACATCAAATGATGGATGGACATAAATGGTACAGAGGGAAAAGGTCAGGTGGGGAAGAAAAAGACGAACTGCAAAAGCTAGAAGATGGGTTGTCAGGGAGATGGGTTGACTATGAATGTCATCCCGTGCGAGCAGCATGACACCCCCATGAGATGGAATGCCGACCTCAGGGGGAATGTCAAAACTAACTGGGAAGAAATGTGAAAGCTCAAAGCGGTAGTAAGGGAGCAATTTCGTTTCCTGAAGGCAGAGTACAAGGGGATGCTGCAATGCTAATAGCAACAGTAAATCCTCTTTGTAGGACTGAAGGCCATGAAAGTTCCAATGGAGGAGAGTCATGAAGAGGAAGAGATGTAGGGGTGTCACCTGGGTGGCTGCTGAGTGACAGCCCTTGAAGAGTCGCTGCTACAGGGCACAGACACAGGAGGACCCTGCTCCATGGGGTGCACAGAAGCATCGGCTTGCTTGTGCTGACGGTCTGTGGAGTCCAACACTGAAAAACAGTTGGTGGTGTGCACTGGCAACACGGAGGCTGGCTGGGCTACGGTATCACATGGCAACAATGTCAAAGAGGATCTTCAAGTCGGCGAAGGAGAAGATCATTTGCCTTTGGTGGACTACTTTGAGCCTTTCCGGTTAAAGGAAGAGTTGGGTGTTGTTTGGCTGGAGGGACGTAAGATGTCTACTTGGGAGTACTCCTTCTGTCCTTTCTGGCCTATCAGGTGTGTAGCTGGTGGCTTCGCCCCTTGAGGCGAGAGTTTGATGGCTTGTTGCACAGCTGGACAGCGATGTTACCTTGACACTGGGTGATTTCACAAGCTCAGAGCTGAGTTTGAGGTCACATGTCTGCATGGCCACGTCCTCCATGGAGCGAGGGGTTACAAGAACAGAACTATCAGTGCCAGACGGGAGAACGCAGGGTTAGCAACTAGTCAATAACTTGAGAGGTACTGGGTAAGGCACTTTTTCCCTCACCCAAATCTCTTGGACAGCTCGCTCATCAAGATGCACGGGACAATCCTGAGACGAGGCAGCACGGTCACCATTGCAGTTGATACAGCGGGGAGGAGGAGATGGAAAATCGCCCTTGAGTGCACCCCTACCACAGGTTACACATTTGGCTGGGTGTTGACAAGACATTCTAGTGTGGTTGAAATGATGACCTGGTAGCAGTGCATTGGTTTTGGAATGTATGGCCGAACTGTGATAATTTCATAGCCTGCTTTGACCTTGGATGGAAGCACCACTCTATCACAGGTGAGAAAAAGAGTGTGGGTGGGCACTAAGGATGAATCCACCTTTACCATCACCTGATGGATGGCAATGACGGATGGGCCTCGACACGAACAGTGTAGCCGTGGAGAAGCGAGGTGGAAAGCAGTTGTTGGGCTTGAGAATCAGAAGTAGTCTCCAAAAGCAAAGTGCCATACCGTAAAAGAGAACAGGATTTTACAGGGCCGGCAATTACATCAACACCTTTCTGAATAATAAATGGTTTTACCATGGTGAAGGACTGGCCATTTTCAGAATGTGAGGCCACGAGGAACCATGGTACAGCGGCAAGGGTCTTTGAACCATTAACCTCATTACGTTTACGTTTCATAGAATTTGATTGTTAAGATGATTGGCTCAATGCAAGAAAATCCCCCTTGATTGCCACCATCTCCAATGGCGCGCTCCTTCCAACTGAGGTCCCCCTTCACAAGGGGGTGCACCCGCCTTAGGTGATTGTTCACATCACCTCAGGTCACACCTCCCAAACATCTGACAGAGGGACCAACCGGCAAATTTGGGAAGCTTGCAGCTCAGGTAATCACCCGTCCCTGGGATGGACCTGGCCTGTACCGGGGGTACATGTGAACCCGATCTGCGATCCCGGGGCTGGGAATTATGCGTTACCCAGTCACCTATTATGTGTCAGGCGTGTGGCCCGGCATTCAGGAGCGCACAGGGAGGAAGAAGAAAAAGAGGAACCTCAAATGTTGAAGTGGAGGAACAAGAGGAGAAGGGAAACAAAGAATGGAAAAGGGAGTGAAAGAACAGTGGGGGTTCTGCCAAAAGCTCAATATGTTACAGTCTTTTCATTGTGTCTGTCTGAAACTCAGTGTCATCTTTATAGCGAGCAAAAAAATCTATGCTTTTCATAATACTGTTGACAGTCCACACTGGTCTTCCCATTGTTGGACTGTAGCTACTCTATTCTCCAAAACAAAGCAGTTCTACTGCAGAGACAATGAAAGGAGTACTTTATTAATGTAGGAGTACAAGAGACCACTCATCGAACAGTACAGGCATTGCACTGTCTACAGGCAGACAAAAAAGAATCAAAACTTTTTTTTTTTGGGCAAGTCCTTTAACAGGTCAGAGAGAGAACACACACACACACACACACACACACACACACACACACACACACACACACACACACACACACACACCTCTGCTACTCTACACAGCTGAACACACAATGCCTTACTAAGGTCACAGAGTACTAGTGCTATAGACTCTTTGTCTCCAAAACCCTGACTTATGTCTGTAAATGCCATGATTGCAGCTGGATAGGAATGCACAAGGGGAGAGGCAGCAGGTGTAGGGGATAGAAATGTGTCCTGACTGATATACGGGCACCAGACCCAATGAGTTTGTGTAACATACTATGACAGTGAATTGGGAGTGGGGGAGCGGATGGCAAACCAGAGTAATGGGAGACTGTTGAGGGATACGGGTGCAGTGGTTTCGCAGAGATTGGGGCCAGGAGCACTTTTTGTGTGCTTGTTGACACTCAACACCTCTTTTCTTTATTGAGTTGTCTCCTTTACTCCTAAATTATTTACATTCTTTCATAAACTTCCTTGCTGTATTTAGACAACACTTTAATTTGGTGCAAATATTTAGTACAAAGAAACTGCTGATGATGATTATATATCCACTAACAACTACAAAGTCACTTTACTGGAATCTGCGTGAATCATCCACCGATACATCATGCAGTCCTAGATGCTTGAGAAGTGTCAGACTAGTGATAAAATATGAAATCCAGCACATTCAACTTATTTGTCTTTTTCTACTGTTATGTTGTAATAATAATAATAATAATAATAATAATAAGCCAAAATCTGGCATGGTATTTCATGGGGTTCACAGGATGTATATAGCAAGACCTCTACACAACTGAATAAACAAGTAATACATGACAGTTGCTGCTTAAGGTTTAACACCTTAATTTTCTTATCAGGGAAAAAGCTGGTTGAGCTCATTAGTGAAATAATATGCATCAGCTTATCAGCTTTTGGGAGACAAATGGTTAAATACAGCAAAGGTAACTTGGTTTTTTTTAAGGATAAATCCAGAAAACAGATGCCCTTGCTTAAAAGAATGTCTCCAACAGTGAAAATTGTCAAGCAGGTGAACAAAAGACAGAGACTAAATTACACCAAGAAGCATGCTTATTAGGCACCAGAAGGAAAAAAGATGTCAAAAAGACAATTAACATTAGTTTTTATACAGATTCAACAACCCTTCACCAAAATATGAAGGCAATAACAAATTAAGGATATCAGCTTGAAGATGAAGTTCAGCCTTTAAACTGTATAGTAGTATGCACCACAGAACACTGGTATGGAGATACAGAAACCAAATATTTAGTATTATTCACATGTGAGAGGGTAATCTGCTATTGCAGGACTTCCCAGAACAGTGAGGGATATAGGAACACACAGTTGAAATTCAGACAACCCCAGAACAGTTAGTGAGGATAAACATTTTAAAATATCAGATATTTAAATAACAGAGATTGGTTTAAAAAAATTATTCTGTGTGTATCACTTAGCAGTAATCCAGATTTTGATGAATTAACAGAGTTTATGGACAAAGTTTCAAAGCAAAAAATTAGACAATCTTATGTGGAGGCATAAATATAAATACATATCAGTATAAAAGTTCATGACAGTTTTAGCATACCACAGTAGCTAAACAGTGAAATGAAGATAGCAAGAACTTCAGCCATCAGCAGTTGGTCATGTTATTACAAACATAGACAGAGAAAGCTGTGATGTATCCGCAAAAGACTTTGGACTATCATATTGTTTATGTCAAATAATAAAACTAAAAGCTAATTTGGTAAAGCCCATAGTAGCAGGACTACAGAAGACTGGATGCCGACTCTCTCATCATCAGCACACTGGTCCACTCGGCACCAGCCCTGTTGTGCCCAGCCCTCCTCTGGGTGTACCTCCTGTCAGTGCCGGCCCTAATGTCATCACCACACCTGTCTGCAACTATGTCAGCTCTATGGCAGTCTAGACATTGCCAATCCCATCCAGGCTGGACCTCTAGTCATCACCAAGACTGTCTGTGGCAGTGTCAGTCTTGTTATCATTTCATCTGTCACCAGCCCTGTCCTGGCTGACCCTCATGTTGTCAACCGTCCCTGGTGACACTGCTGCCAGCCATCCCATCCATCCTACTGTCGCCAGTCCTGTCCTAGCCAGCCCCCCCCCCCCACTCCCCCCCCCATCATCATCATCATCATCATCACATCTGTCTGTTACAACATCGATCCATTCATCACTCCGTCCGTTGCTGGCTCTGTCAGTTGACCCTCGTGCTAGCACTGGCTAGGCTTCAAGTCATTGCAACATCCATTTGCGACATCATCCATCCATTTGTCAGTCTTTCTGCTGCCGGCCCTGCCCTGTTCCAGCCAGCCCTCCTGATGTTGCCAGCAATGTCGGTGCTGACACCGGCTGTCTAGTTAATGTGTTCATTCCTGACCCTGCCATGGCTAGTCCTCTTGCCGCCACCACCACCACCACCACCACCACCACCACCACCACCACAGCTGTCCCTGTAGGCAGCCCAGTGATTCCCACTGACATCAACACTGGTGGATGTGGTGTGCCTTCTCTCACATGTGCAATGCCTCTCTGAGTTGGTTGCACCAACTCTTTTTAAGGGAGGAGGGGGAGGGAGGGGGGAGATGACTCATGTATGCAGGACTGCCCCCTGCATAATTCAACCACCACACTTCCATCTTAGTTTAGAGGGCCACATACGGCCCCTGCCTCACGTATGAGGTTCTTACTAAACAGGCAAGGCAAGGTATTGTGTACAGCTTCACGACAATGTGACGTGTGAGTCACAGCAGGCAGCACAGCAATCCTTGGGCACTATCTTATCCATCCAGTCATATGCTCATGTGGTACCACACTGTATCCTTCCGCAGGTTACCACACAGATCTGCACTCCATGCAAAAGAAAACCAGATGTGTCCCATACTCTGACAGATCAAGAGCTGCTTCAAGTTTGCACAACGGACCCTGCCTGCCGACTTCTTGTGCCATCTTCGCTGTGAAGAACAACTGCTGCTGTACTTCTAGCAGCCGCTCATGATGCACCACTTTGCTGTTTTTACCAATGGCTGCCTGTGAGCTTCTCACTCCTAGGACAAGGCTGAACACTCTTGTCTGCTCCTTGAGATACTGTCCAGAATAGATTGTTTTCATTTATCAAGTTGTGAAGACAACCTCTCTCAGAAGTGTACTTTGTTTAGTTACTGTAACAAACAGTTGCGTTGTAACAGCATGTTTCATCACTTCTCAGCAGAGGATACAACACAGATCGTAGAGGTAACACAGGCTTCAAATGATGTGAATTTTTTAGGGAAACTTTAAAGTATTGGATTCAAAATATATCAACAGAAGAGTTCTTCAGGGTAGTATCTTGGGACCAACATTGTTCTTTATATACAGGGTGTCCCAAAAAGAATGACCCGATTCTAACTTGAAATAATATTGAGACAAATGTCACTACATAACTGAAACAGCACTAGATGTACTCGGCATGGTCTAGAGTTTCAGAAAAAATCCACTGGATGTCGCTACGAGTGCTGACCTGTAGAGCGCAGCCAGTCTCGCGCAATATTGCGTCTGCGCAACAGAAGGTGAATAGTGTTATTGAATTTAGTCGTACTCCATCAGGGATCGCAGTTCAGCGGGTGTTTCATATTCGATTTCGTGCTAAACCACCATCACCAAAGAACATTCAACGGTGGTATAAACAGTTTGAAGAAACAGGATGCCTATGTAAAAGCAAAAGTCCTGGCCGGCCACACGTTCCTGAACAAACAGTGGAACAAATCCAACGAGCATTTGAGCGGAGCCCCCACAAGACTACGCATTGTGCTAGCCAAGAACTTGCATTACTGCGCATGACAGTGTGACTTGTGTTACGGTGTCGTTTAGTCCTCAAACCATACAAATTATAACTGGTACGCGCTCTTCGAGATACTGACAAAGTGAAGCGAGTGGACTTTAGCAATGCTATTCTAGAGGACATGGAAGATGACACTTTTATGTCACGGTTGATATTCAGCGATGAGGCAACTTTCCATATTAGCAGTAAGGTTCACCGTCAATGTGCGTATATGGGAGGTCGAGAATCCTCATGAAACAATTGAACACGAATGTGGTTCACCAAAAGTGAATTTTTTTGTGCTGTTTCACAAAGCGAGGTTTATGGACCCTACTTTTTTGAGGAATGTTACTGAACTGTTTATTCCCACAACTTGACTCAGACAATTTCATCTATCAGCAAGATGAAGCACCACCGCACTGGCACAACAGTTTCCTCAATGCCATCATGCCTCAACGTTGGATAGTGTGTACAGGAGTGGAAGACCAGGCTTTACACTATTGGCCTCCAAGGTCCCCTGGCTTAACACCATGTGATTTCTTCCTGTGGGGATATGTTAAACAATGTGTGTACGTTCCTCCCTTACCTCATGACACTGATAAACTAAAAACCAAATTATCAGCTGCTGTAGCTTCAGTGACAAAAGACACCTTACGCTCAGTCTGGGATGAATTTGGCTATTGGCTAGATGTTGTCCTTGCAGCCAGTGGAGGACATATTGAACATTTATGATGGATTTTTATAAACTTCTGTCTTTTCTAAGTAATTTAGTATGCAATTTCTTGGTGTTAAGCCCTTCTTCCTCACAAATAATTCTATTTAAAATCGAGTCATTCTTTTTGGGATACCCTGTATATTAATGAATTTCCATACCATCCTGTTAGCATAGAACAGCAACAGGCTAAATACTGGAGCTGCTGGCAGAGAAAATAAATTAAGCCCTTGAGAAAATTTACAGTTGGTCAGTTTGTATAATAAAATAACATTCAACGTAAAGAAAATAAGCAAAATGAATTTCTTCCTAAAAATGGAAAATGATTATGTAACACTAAATTTAAATGATAAATCCATACACTGTATAGCAAGTGCAACATTTTAGGGATGAATATTGATAGTCACATGAAGTGGAATGCACACACAAAAAGATAGTACGGAAAAAGTCATCCACTTGTAGAGCCCCGTCATTAGTTTTTAGCAGAAACTGCATATAAGTTTGACACACATTCAGTACTTAGTTTTGGAATCATTTTTTGGTATCTAATACACGGGAAGTTGACACAATTTTCACACTATAAAAACTGTCATAATAATAATAACCAAAAACAGTCACTGGACTCACTCTGAAGACCTGACGCTTCGGATGGCGATTCTAACTGCATCAAGTGAAGACATCTACCAATATGTTACACATATTAAGGACACAAGTAGCATTTATAATCATGGGAGAAAACTACACTAAACTTAGAAAACTACACTAAACTTGTACCTCTAAAATACAAATGTTACACATACAAGGAATATTTAGAGAACAGAAAGAATGGCAAAAAATTAACAGAATTTAACTTAATAAACACTTCAGTCATTCTGTAGCATAAAGTGAAAACATAGTGCATCTTATTGTGGCAGTGGTCACAGGAGTGTGCGTTTAGATGTCTGTGTGGTTGCGTGTACTCTTACAAGAGAACACAAGGAGCAAGAGCTCAATAGCTAGTATGAAAAGTGTTTTCCTGTTATATATTTCTATGCTCCACACATCAGTCCACTACAGAAGAATGGTTGCTTTTCCCTTCCTTTATTTACTATAATATCTTATGTCCAAGATATGTGATGGATAATGTAGTAAGTAACTTTTCTGCACTCAACATCTTGTTCATATGTGGAGGGATGCTGATTTAGTTTTTCAGATAGACAAATGGGAAAACATGAAAAACATAACATGGCCTCAATTTTGGCTGAAAGTGGGTGTGTCTAGCACATGCTTGTAATGAGTACAATGGGTAAGAGTATTTTCTGAGATTATAAAAGGCCTGTTAACAACAAGTACAGCCCCAATCAGTTAAACCTATCTATAACAATATGTCTGCATCAATGAACTGATTAACTTTAGAATTGTTTACCTCTTTGTGTTAAAATGACATGTTAAACACAGTTGTGTACACAATTTGTGAACTAATAAGCTATGTTTACAGAAAATTTATTGTATGTTTTAAGGTCTCAGGTCTCACAATATGTAACAAGAAGGCAGTGGTTAAGAGTTCATTAAAAAACCACAAGAAAGAATAGTTAAATTCACCATGACTAATGCACAAGACTAGCACTGAGACAGTATTTCTGAAAACAGTCATGGTGTTCTCAAACCAACATGAGTGGATTAAGGAATTATTAACTGTCTAGTTACCCAGGTTTGGCTGGAACATCCTTATACCTGGAGGTCTCTTTTATCCTGGGGAAATGCATTGACCTGCCCATCCTTCCCAACCTATTCCTCTTTCCTCCCCAAGAGAAGAACCTACGCTTCCAAAAGTCGTAGGTTCATTATCTAAAGTCTACCTCTTGGCATACTGTAATTCTGCCTCCTGAAGGTATGTAGATATAGCCAGCCATTCTGTCTCCTCATAATTTTACAACTACCTCAACTGAATTTTCCTTCTGATGCTATTGACACTGTATGGTCCGTTCCAAGGTTTAGTATGTCAGACTGCAACACATGAAGTCTACAATAGCTGGGTTGGTCTTGGCATTGATATAAGGTTCCAACAAGATGCACTATTTTCCACAGTGTCTTATTGAAACGACACAGTATGCATAACAATATGACTTTAACCTACAAGTACGTCTACACGATGTCCGTTTCCTCAAGTGCACGTACAGATGCAAGGGAATACAAGTGCAACTATCACTAGTGCTTGAATGCATATGCACAATAGTGCCCAGATGTTGCCTCAGAGCTCTTGGAATTGAAATCAACTGTTACCACAAGATTTTCACATTGTACTTGTAAAACTAACAAAGTTATCTTTATGCAAGGTAAGGTTATGTTTAATGCAGTTTCAGCAGAGATAAAGCAGGCAATAAGGACTTGTTACCTGAAAACATGATTTGTATGCAACTATTAGCTAATAAATTTTGTGACTGAAAACAAAACATATCTTTGAATCCTTGACAAAACTGCAATATCCACAAGAGATATTCTAAATGACAACAAATTTCAATTGTATTTTGTTACCTTTACTGCACACTGAAATTGTTTTGCAACAGTAATTTTTATGTATAAAATTAGGTGAACAAAATTACTTACATACTTTTGGGGACTGCTCTAAAATTGTAAATGTTATGACATTTTGGAGACAACTGATTCGCACAAACAAACCCGGAAATTTGTTGCCAATGCCACCTATTTTCATGTCAGAGATTGTATTTCATTTTACAAAGGGTATCTCAGTCTGTTACGAGTTTAAATTTCTTAGTTTGTAGGCTGCTCTCATACTTTTACTAAGATAATCTTTTGAACTGCACTTCCAAAACAATCTCGTGATCTTCTAAGGACAACAATGTGCATTATTGTTGCCAGACATTTCAAATAGAAAGAGAGAACAAAACACTGTGAAACAGACAAGCCTTTAATAAATAATATGAGCTTACAAGATGTCCACTGAGGACAAGAAGCTATGCACTTTGACATATGCCTTCTATTTTTGGCAAAAGCTGCATCTGTTAAACACATGCCTACCCTGTGCTGCTAAAGACTTCAAGCACATATACAAGTTTAACAGAAAAAGACATCGTGTGAGGACATCTCAAGTTTGATTTTATTTTTATGCTCACCGTTTGGTTCTGTGTTGGGTATGGAGGGTATCCACGATACCCAGCCTGGTTGTTGCTCTGATATAGTGGAGGATATGGTGGAAAACCTGGTTGGTTGGAAGGATAAGATGTAGGGTATGGAGGATACGGTGTTGAGGTAGGAGGTTGATATGGTGTGCCAGTAGGATAAGGAGGATAAGGCGTTGCCCGTGGAGGTGGTCCACTGGAACCAGTATTAGGAACTGGCATATATGCTGCAAAAGTATTGGTATAATTATTAAATGTAATTTAATATATGTATTTTATTGCTAAATATAAATAGGTACGAAACTTCACTATATACTACAAATTTTCAAATAATGACAGTAAAATAAATTCTACTAATACCCAAGTAAAATATTTAGGTATTAATAGTGAATAAGTATTATGACAGCAGTTTCTTTACTAGATAGTGTCCCACTACGTACTGTATTGGTTTTCATCTGAGAAGTGTAATGACTTTCTCAACAATTTATTGAAATACATATACCACTGACACTTTTCACTGAATCTTTGCTGAAAGTCAGGTCATTAAAAGCGCAAGTACACATTTTTGGTACTGACCATGGATTACATTCATAGCCTCTGCACTGGTGTTCTCACACGTACTCATCAGTCTTATGACACACCTTATTAGACGAGGGTTGACTGAAAAGTAATGCCTCCACCTTCATAACTCTTCAACAGCTGGCAGCATTGGTATGCGGCAGGTACTGGCTTGTTCCGTAGCCTCTTCTCCACAGTTGGCAGGAAGCCTTAGCATTGAACAGTTGTGTTGTTACAGTGTAAAGTATGGAACCCTGCGCAGAACGTCTGTCAATGTGATTGAAGCAATGTGCTGTCATTGAATTCTTGACAGCAGAACGTGTCACCCCAAAGGAGATTCATCAGAGATCGAAAGCAGTTCATGGTGATTGTGTTGATGTGAGTACTGTATGTTGTTGGGCGAGAAGTTTAACGATGTTGATGCAGGAACATCTGACCTGCGTGACGAACAAAGAGTTGGACGTCCTGTGACAGCAGCCACTGAGTTTCACAAGCAAAATGTTGACAGATTGATTCAGGACGATCATCGTATCACTCAGAGAGAAACTGCAAGCACAATCAGCATTCCACAAGAAGGTGTGGGTCACATTATTGCTTTGCTTGTCTATCGAAAGATTGCGCATGATGGGTATCCCAGATGCTGACTCCCAAAATGAAAGTGCACAGACTTGAAATTTGCCAGGAACTCCTCTCGCGTTACGAGAATGAAGGTTACGCCTTTCTCCATTCAATCATGTGACATCATTATGCTTCTGATGAAGACATTGAGAGAACTGTGAAACTGAGGTTTCAGAAACAGAGTGTCGACTTCTTCCATCTACATCTACATCTACATCTATACTCCGCGAGCCACCTTACGGTGTGTGGCGGAGGGTACTTATTGTACCACTATCTGATCCCCCCTTCCCTGTTCCATTCACGAATTGTGCGTGGGAAGAACGACTGCTTGTAAGTCTCCGTATTTGCTCTAATTTCTCGGATCTTTTCGTTGTGATCATTACGCGAGATATATGTGGGCGGTAGTAATATGTTGCCCATCTCTTCCCGGAATGTGCTCTCTCGTAATTTCGATAATAAACCTCTCCGTATTGCGTAACGCCTTTCTTGAAGTGTCCGCCACTGGAGCTTGTTCAGCATCTCCGTAACGCTCTCGCGCTGACTAAATGTCCCCATGACGAATCGCGCTGCTTTTCGCTGGATCATGTCTATCTCTTCTATTAATCCAACCTGGTAAGGGTCCCATACTGATGAGCAATACTCAAGAATCGGACGAACAAGCGTTTTGTAAGCTACTTCTTTCGTCGATGAGTCACATTTTCTTAGAATTCTTCCTATGAATCTCAACCTGGCGCCTGCTTTTCCCACTATTTGTTTTATGTGATCATTCCACTTCAGATCGCTCCGGATAGTAACTCCTAAGTATTTTACGGTCGTTACCGCTTCCAATGATTTACCACCTATGGCATAATCGTACTGGAATGGATTTCTGCCCCTATGTATGCGCATTATATTACATTTATCTACGTTTAGGGAAAGCTGCCAGCTGCTTCAGAAAACTTGTTCATCATTGGCAGAAATGTATCCAATTGGCTGGCCATTATGTGGAAAAGTGAATATTGGTGATTAAAGATCACATTCTACGAATTATTTCTGCATTTGATTTATTAAAATATTCCCACCCAAACCCAATTATTGAAGGTGGAGGCATTACTTTTCATTCGACCCTCGTATAATCTTAACTTTATTATTTTTGTTTGCTTTAAAGTTTTACTTTAATACAATGTCGTGTGTTAAAACTGATGGGCTTACATGCTGTCTGAGAACTTTTGTGATCTTACATCTGTTCTCTAAAATTCTTTCGTGGAATATATGCACTGGAATTAGTAGAGATAATAACTCAATACTTAGTTAAGTTGTTCAGTCACTTAAAGTCAAAATGTTAAATAAAAAACAGGGCATCAGAATTTCTGATTCTGAGGAACAGGGGATTCTTTGTACATAAAGAGGCCAATTCATTTGTTTCGAATCGCCTGTGGAGTTCTCAGAGGCCTACGTGTTTGCCAAAAGCCATGGATACAAAATGCAAACTGAGACAAACCATCAAAATCCCGTAGCACTTGATGCTCTTTGACAGGATTGACAATTACATGCTAGCACGATCATGGTTGTCAGTGATCCCAGTCTCACGACATGTGCATTTGCTACATAGTAGCTCCACAAGACAGAAGTGCAACATCACTATAGTCACAAGAGAATTGCCACCTTCAGTTCATGTCTACCAACAGGGAAATGTTGGCTTTCGGAGAACAATAACAGCAAATTGTTATAATATACGGACCTCCAAGATTCATTATTTTTACTATCCCAAATTAAACAGTTGCAAGTCCTCTAAAACATCCCCTTCAAACTTTTTAGCAAACTACTGTGAACCATTCACGGTAACCGCTGACATCATCTCACCCTCCTTGTAAATTTTAGGAGACCACAGCTACTGTCTGCATATTTTCACTGTTAATTGCCAGCTATTGCAAAAATTGTTGTCAAGAGATACTAAAAATGGCTGTTATGAGGTGAGAATCCCAAAATGTTTAAAATACAGGCACAACTTCAGAAAATTTACATGTTCACTTTTATTGCAAGGATCTACTCGAAAATATATGTTTTTCTACACTGATCAAACAGTGATTAAAAAAATTGGACCTGGTATACCAGTTACAACCTGTTTATAGGAATAGCTTAAGGTGATAAGAAGTGGCTATCCCCTCACTCACTAAATTTCTTATGGCTATTAAAAGCAGGCACTTGGAATCAGTAATGAATATAATCTATATTTCTGAGTGAAACATTTTTCTCTGGCTTTTTTATTTGGCTCTTTTGGCATTTTAGTTGAGCCAGTCGCAATTTAGACTGTGATGAACAAGTTGAGTGATTTGAATCCCGAACCAGTGCATCAACTGGAAGAGTAATGCAGTGGGTACTGTCATACACTGTAACACAAGTTTTCAGAAACAGTAGTGTCAGTGTGCCCTTAGCGTTGTACATGCTTGCTACAGAGGTACAGTTAATTGCACAAGGAAGGTTATCCAGTATATGCATCAAGTATCTAACTGGTGAACCATACTGGCAAGTCTCATTCTTCATCATAGTCTATATATCTTGCTTTCTTGGATTTCTATTTTTTGCAGTCGACTGAACACATACGTTTATCACAATATAGTTAATCCAACTGATTATTATTTAAAAACAAAGATGATGTGACTTACCGAACGAAAGCGCTGGCAGGTCGATAGACACACAAACAAACACAAACGCACACACAAAATTCAAGCTTTTGCAACAAACTGTTGCCTCATCAGGAAAGAGGGGAAGGAGAGGGAAAGACGAAAGGATGTGGGTTTTAAGGGAGAGGGTAAGGAGTCATTCCAATCCCGGGAGCGGAAAGACTTACCTTAGGGGGGAAAAAAGGACAGGTATACACTCGCACACACACACATATCCATCCACACATATACAGACACAAGCAGACATATTTAAAGACAAAGGGTTTGGGCCCAAACCCTTTGTCTTTAAATATGTCTGCTTGTGTCTGTATATGTGTGGATGGATATGTGTGTGTGTGCGAGTGTATACCTGTCCTTTTTTCCCCCCTAAGGTAAGTCTTTCCGCTCCCGGGATTGGAATGACTCCTTACCCTCTCCCTTAAAACCCACATCCTTTCGTCTTTCCCTCTCCTTCCCCTCTTTCCTGATGAGGCAACAGTTTGTTGCAAAAGCTTGAATTTTGTGTGTGTGTTTGTGTTTGTTTGTGTGTCTATCGACCTGCCAGCGCTTTCGTTCGGTAAGTCACATCATCTTTGTTTTTACATATATTTTTCCCACGTGGAATGTTTCCCTCTATTATATTGATTATTATTTAAGCTGTTCCTATCAATAAATAAATCGATATCCTCTTTTCAGCAGTCTATAACATTCTGATTCGCGTGCAATGATGCACTACTCCAGAGAACATTTTCTGGGCACTTCTACCGTTATCTGTTTTCCCTTACTGGCAAAATATTCTTAACACCTGTTACCTACTATTATTCCATTACTTTTCTGCTTTACTGCTGTATCAATTTTACATTACACATACAGAGTGTCCATAATTACAGTACAAATTTCAAAACAATGTAGAAAGAGAACCACAGCTCAGAATGATGTCAAATTTGAAAATCATATTATTGATGCAGGGGGAAACATCATGGGGAAATCAACTAACAAAAATTGGACTAATAGGTGGCATTGTAAGCATCAGAATATGCACACCATCAGACGCGGAGCACATGGCTGTTCGAGTCTCCAACTGTGATGCCCAACATGACTGTCTCCATGAAGGATCACATGCTGCTAGTAAAGCTCTTTTGTAAGGTCAATGACTGTGCACCAGTAGCCCTACAGAAGTAATAGACACTTGAGGATATGGAAAAAAGGCATTGATCCATTGTCTGCTAAGGGTTTGGACCAAAGGATTACATAATTCAAAAAGACCGCTTCATTTGAAGTGCAATGTGGTAGATGGACGAAAGCACTTGATGTGATGTCTGTCAAAAATGTGGCCACAGTGTTGCAGGAAGGGTCGAGCAGTGGTGTTCAAACATTCAGCACACAAGGATTTGTCCGAATGCTGAACGTGCCTGCATGCACAGTGCATACGATCCTACAAAACATCCATGTTCTGGAGCTGCTTCCTGCTGACCTGCCAGCAAGACAAACGTTCGCTCTCAAATTTCTTGCTCACATGGAAGTGGACAATGAATGACTGGAACATTCTGTGGACAGACAAAGCCCATTTCCATCTCCTATGACACGTTAATATGCAGCATTGTAGAATATGGGCAACACAAGATCAGCACTCACATCAAATGGTATCAAAAGATGATATACAGGAGACTAAACCACAAGTAAAATGACAAAGGAACTAAAAGGAAGGCACAGGGAAGTGTCAGTGGCTGGCCACTTGGGTAAGATATGGGCAAGCCAGTCTCCCACGAACACACTGAAATCATCTTCCTAAAATCTTGTTAAAAATGTTGGACAATTTACAAAACTATAAAACTTGAACCACATTCGTTTGATCGTTACCTAAAATACGCTGTAGATCCATCGGCAAATCAGCCATGGAAAGCTGGTCAGAAAATAAAATGCAGTCCACTTGTGGCATACAGTGATCTGTACGCCACAAGTACTACATGCTGGAGGGTCCGCTCACTGGGGCCAAAATACGAATGTCATAGGGCTGTGGCCTATGCGAAGGTGAGTGAGGAGGACCTCGTCCTGTCAACATGACTGGAAGGAGGTATGCCACAGCCTATTTGTGGGCTTTACGACACGGAGCTTATTGTCGGTAACTTCCAGTTACTTATCCTCCCACTGACGCAAGACTCTCGATCTCCTGGATAGTCTGGACTATTTTATCTGCTGGGTACAAATGTTTCAGAGAGTGAATGGCACTCAGAGAATTGGAACGGACAATAAATTTAGCACTTTAAGAAAGTCTCATCTGCTCCAGTGCCTGCAAGACTGCATACAATTCTGCATCAAAGACAGTCAAAGGCTTGTGGCAGTCAAACCTTGAGGACATGATCTGTGAAAACAACATAGCAACCAACAAAATCCCTGTTTCGACCCATCTATAAAAACAGTGTGACAGGCATGGTGCTAAGGTAAAATGTCAGAAAATACCACATTAAAAACAGAAGCTGCAGTTCTTTCTCTCCTGTACCGCACCAGATCTAAAAGCACTCTGCGCCTCTCCAGTAATCAGGGCGGCAGACAGTTAAAACCCTGGGTTTGGGGTCATACAGACTCCACAGTGAGTGACTCCAGCACACACTGCACACAGATCCCAAATTGCATTGTAGACAGTTGGAGAAAAGGTGCTCCAGAGGCGGACAAGCAACAGTATCGTGTGCGGTTGAAGTCAGAGCTGCGAGGAACTTACACACCTGATGCACCATGAGGAGCTGAAATCAGATGGTAAGTGGCGATTCCCCCACCTCAGCACAGAGGTTGGGTACGGGACTGGTCCGATAAGCACCCATGGCCAGCTGAACCCCCTCATGGTGGACAGTGTCAAAGATCCGCAAATAAGAGGGCCTTGCTGACTCATACACTGTGCACCCATAATCCAGTCACAAATGCATGAAAGCCGTATAAAACTGGAGGAGATGTGCCCTGTCTGCTCCCCAAGATCTGTGGCTAAGGCACTTTAAGATATTCAGTGCTTTCAGGCTTCTGGCTTTAACGTCTCTCAAATGTGACAACCACGACTATCTGGAGTAAAAAATGAGGCCCAGAAACTTCACCGAGTCTCTAAAACATAGGATGGTGTCCCCCATATGCAAATTAAAAATATGACAAGAACGATTAAAATGAACACACACACACACACACACACACACACACACACACACACACACACTTATCCACAGAAAACTGAAAACCTGACTTTGCAGTCCATTCCTCTAACTGCCGCACTGTAAGTTGTAACTAGTCGCTCGCTGTTGCAAAACTGCAGGAGGAATAGCAAACAGCAATATCATCCACAAATATGGAGTATTGTACAGGACTCTGTACTGTAAATGTGATACTGTTTATGGCTATGGCAAGAAGAGTAACACTTACAACACTGCCCTGTGGGACACCACTCTCCTGTTCAAATCGATCTGACAGTGAGCTCTCACTTGGAGAAAGGAGAGTTGTAGGCATCAGAACAGTTGGATCTGAAGTCCAACTTGCCTCTCTCGACAGTTGCACGGTAGCGACTAACTGCCAGATCCAAGCTTGCTTCGGCTGTAGAATTTGCAAAATGTTCGGCCAGCGACTGAGTGATGTCTCCAGGTGTCGTTTGGGGACACTCCTGTTTAGCACTGGTAAACGACTGTGTTTACTAGATATACTCTGGATGGCTTCCCATACTTTTGTAGAACAAGTGGAACAGTTCATGGAGTCCAGGAACGCTTGCCATGACCATTTTCAGCTCTCCTACACGATGTGGTGAACCTCGACTCTTGTGATTCAAAAGGCTGTGAGGTTGTCCACTGTCGGGTGGCATTTAAACCCTCAAAGAGCCACATGCCTGACCTGGATGGCTGAATGGCACTCTTCTGTCTGCCAAGATACAGGTCGCTTCCTAAGAGGAGTGAAACACTTTGGTATGGCTAGGTCGGCAGCATGATGGATCACATGCACGCTGTGGTCCACCCATTCCTGGACGCTGTCACAGTGTTCAAACGCCGCCAACTGGCTGAACAGCGCCCAGTTAGCCCTGCCAATCATCCAAGTTGGTGGCTTCTGTTCCAGCAGTCCACAGCCCAGTAGATGAACATAGGTTGGGCAGCGGTCACTCGAATGAAGGTCGTCAATGACCTCCCAGAGAAGAGAGTCAGTGGGAGAGCAAAGAGATACATCAATGGCCGAGAATGACCCAGTAGCAGCACAGAAATGAGTTGGAGTACCATTGTTTAGAATGCACAGCTCTTGAGATGTCAGGAGGTGCACCAAACCTCAACCCCAACGACAGGTAGAGGTCGAGACCCACAGGACACGATGGGGATTGAAGTCTTCCAGGAGGAGAAACGGTTGGGGGGTTGTTCCACAAGCTCTGCAGCAGCCCCGGAGTTTACTGCATCCAGCAGAAGTAAATAAAGAGAGCAAACTGTAACAGGATTTCAACTGCAGCTGCTTGCAGGTCAGTATCCAGGGGGAGGTCAGAGGAGTGGTGTTCTCTCCTGTGGCCCTTTCCCTAGTCAGGTCACCCTTGCAATATACTGTATAGCCCCATAGTACAGGGGAAGCAGATGTTTTTACTTGTGTTTCCTGTAAACACAAGCACAGGGGGTGTTGCTGTGCTCGGAGCTTCGGTGTCCTGAATCCATTCATGTTCCACTGTATAATTGGTGCCATCTGTCATGGGGGGTAGTACTTTCATACTGACTTCCTGCCTGGGAGGGGAGCCCACAATGGTTAGAGGCTCAGTCTTGGGATGAGATGATTGCCCCAGTTCGACATGAACCTCCACTGCCTCTGAGAAAGATTTGAGAGAGACATCAGATAGGAAGACATCAACATCATCAGATTAGGTACCTCCTGTCTCCTTCAGTGGGAGATTCTTTGCCTTTGACTTTGTTCCCTCCCCCCCCCCCCCCCTCCCCCCCGAGATGGCTCTGGTAGTGGTTGTAGCAGAGATGGGCAGTGCATAAGACTTGACCCCTGGAGGGGCAGGAAGATCCACCGTGTCACCAACCAGGGGCTTTTCTGAAGTTCTGGGGGGAGGGGCAGGCTTCAAAGGAACTGCAGCAGTACAAGTGGATTGACAAATGCACGTGTTAGTGCTGGCAGTAGCAACCTCCATTTGTGTAGTGGCATCAGTTTCCGGAACTGGCTGTTTCAGAATGGAAGAAAAGCAGGCAGCAAATGTGGGTGGCTGCATAGACTTGTATAACTTCTTGGCTTCACCATACGGGATGTGCTTTGTCATTCTGATCTCCGGGATCTTCTGTTCCTAAAGGAAAACTCAGCAGTCCCTGCTTCACACAGGGTGATCCCCAGAGCATTTGACACACTTCGGAGGAGAGGAGCAACCAATTTTGTCATGGGCAACTTTACCACATTTCCCATATGTCTTCTCCTTTACAGCCAAGAGTAGTGTGCCCAAAGTGCTGGCATTTAAAACACCGCATTGGATTTGGGTAATGAGATTTTACATTTACGCATAGGAAACCTGTATTCACGTGCTCTGGTAGTTCGGGGCTGTTAAAAGTAAGGATAGAATACTCTGATTTTACAAGACCACTATCCACCCATTTCATAACATTTTGCACGTCAACAATGCCTTCCCGGGACCATTTGGCTTTCAATTATTCTCGGGGAATGTCAACTAGAACCCTGCAAGTTACAACTCCTTTGCTGTAGTTCCAGCTGCTGTGAAATTCAGTTGCTATCGCATAATCCCCAAGGCATTAAGCTTCCTGGAGGTCCTGGACTTGTTGGAACTAGATGTTTCAGCAAACAGGGTACCAATGCGCAAGTGCTTAACAGGTTTTAAGGTGCCAGCAATACCTTCTAAGCCTTTCTGTATGTAAAACAACTGAACTTTCTCAAAACTATCCTCTCTTCTTTTAACTATAAGAAATATATTCTGCAATACTGCCTCAATCAGCAGAACTGGCTACATGAGCACCCTTCTTAGACTGGGTGTTGGTACCTTCTGGCAGCCAATCCTTTATGCTGGGAGCAGCTAGGGAAATAAGGTTCCATTTAGACAGAGCCCCACGTGCATGAGTGAGCCTTATGCAACTGAGGTGCAACAGTTTTCCCCATAGGTTGCCCACTAATGAATGTTCCACCTCAGCAGCCATGCATCCCATCAGCATGCAGCACACTTTGAGACTGAGGTTTTTTTTTATATACAGGTTTATTCCACCCTCATGCTCTGGGCAGTCAAGCCAAGATTCCTGTTCCCTAATATGCTCAACGTCCCACCACTGCACTGTACGGTGGCTGCTGATAATGTCCAGAACTTACAGTAATAGGGGGCTGGCAGCACTTACCAGTCCACTGCTCTGGAACCCCAGGGTCATCACAACCATATCAGCAAATGAATGCTGAGCCCCTGAGGGTGAGATGACCCCTGCAGGTCCTGCTACCTGTACCATGATTGGTAAATAGTATGAAAGTCTTTTGCACACCAACATAATTCCAGCCTTTTAACACGGTGGCTCTGCGGGTAGGATCACTTTTACGTAAGATGGTGCTCCTCCACATGTTGCACTGCCAGTGAAGCAGCTGCTGCACAGGCATTTTGGAAATGTTAGAATCATCATCTGCCATTTCCCTACAGTCTGGCTGTCCAGATCAGCTGATCTTAATCAGTGTGACTTCTGGCTGTTCAAATGGCTCTGAGCACTATGGGATTTAACTTCTGAGGTCATCAGTCCCCTAGAACCTAGAACTACTTAAACCTAACTACCCTAAGGACATCACACACATCCATGCCCGAGGCAGGATTCGAACCTGCGACCAAGCGATCGCGCACGGTTCCAGACTGTAGCACCTAGAACCGCTCGGCCACACCGGCCGGCCTTCTGGCTGTGGTGTTATCTGAAAGATGATGTGAACAGTGTTCCAATTCCAGATGTACTTGAATTTAAGGCACGCACTGTGCAATGCATTCTGAACGTGACCACTGAGATGCTCCAATCTCTTGTGGAACATGCTGTTTCTCGACTTCAGTTTGTGGCAGAAAACGGTAGACTCCTTACTGAACATGTCTTGCACTGGCCACATGACAATCAGAAACTAATAACATTTTGCTATTTATGTGGTTTTTGGTTGGTTGGGTTTGGGGTTTGACGGCGGCTGAACATCAAGGTCATCAGTCCCCAATTCCGAACAGACATACTTGTAAAAGGCCTATACAGTAAAAGCGTAACCTCTGCACCCAGAGGGAGGGAACACCAAGGGGTACAGAGCTAAAATGAACACCGCAATAACACAAAATAGAGGACACTTAAAAGGAGCAGTGCAAATAGTTGACTAAAGTACAACAGAATACAGTGGTTGATGGATCAGGTAAAAGGTCAACCACTCAACTACAAAAGAAGAACCTCCAGCTGGAAATTGTTGATAGAGGTACCTACACAACTTGTTACCATAACAGACACTATTTTGGCATACACATCACAATTAAAAGTCGCTGGAGTTGGTGTAGCCTGAGAAATCATGCAAGAGTGCCCACACTAGAGCGAGTGATAAAACCCAACTGCATGGATAAAACGTAAAACTGGGTCAGCTATAGAGGCATCGTCACCTAGAATTAAAGGAAGTGCAGCTGGTAAATTAAAGGACTGCTGCAAGGGGGCTAAAAGGGGGCAGTCCATCAGAATATGGACCACTGTCAGCCCTGCATCACAGCGGCACTTCAGCGGGTTCTCACGACAAAGGAGATAGCTGTGGGTCAACCACGTATGTACAATTCGGAGACGGCAGAGAACAACTGAGTCCCTACGGGTGCCCCTCAAAGATGAGTTCCATACGGCCGTGGACGACTTGACCATGCGGAGTCTATTTGGCGTGTTCAGGACAGACCATTCAGAGCTCCAGACATCGCAGACCTTGGGATGTAGGGCTGACCGGAGGTCTCTTTCCACGAGACCAAACTCCAGGGGTGGCGAAGTGGTGGCCTGCTTGGCCAACCGATCACACGTTCGTTTCCTGGAATGCCGATGTGGCCCGGAGTCCACACAAACATCGCTGAATGACCACAATCGGCGAGAGCAAAAACAGCATCTTGAATACAAAATTGTTGAGGCTTTCGTGGCCACTTGTTGACAAACTGCCTATTGGCTTCTGTCTCGGGTTCTTCGGCCGACGTTCATCTAATGATTTTTCTGACGTTTCGCCAGCACGAGTGGCTGGCATTGTCAAAGCTTCACCCTCCATTGCCGGTGGTGAACTGGAGCCGAGCTCGCGGGCGCAGACTATATGTACCTGGCGCGCCAACGTCCGAGGGCTTCTCCGCGGTCATTTCCGGTGCGGTTCTCCTCTTGCTACCTGCGACGGTCGTTCGCTGCAGTACGGGAAGCCAGGATCCGTTGACCTTAAGGCTTTCCTCTTTCTTGTTCAAACTGTTCGCGTGTTTTTGTATTTCTACAGCTTCTCTGAACAAGCGCGTGTGATAGTGGTTCTCTACAGCCAGAACTTCCGTGTCGGCGAATTTTATTACGTGGTCGGTCTCATTCAGTGCGTGTTCTGCCACGGCCGATTTCTCCACCTGCCCCAACCTGCAATGTCGCTTATGCTCCTTGATCCTGGTGTTAATGGATCGTCCAGTCATCCCGACATAAACTTTTCCGCATGTGCATGGTATGCGGTATATTCCCGACATTGAAAGTGGGTCTCTTTTCTCCTTCGCCGATCTAAGACACTCTTTGATCTTCCTTGTCGGTTTGAAGATCGTCTTTACGCCATGTTTGCGCAATATACGGCCGATTCTGTCCGTCACTCTGGGAATGTATGGCAGAAAGGCCGTACCCGACATTTCTTTTTCTGGTTCCTTACTTCGCCGAGTGTTTGGCTCAGTTACACTTCTAATATAATTTGTGGAGTACCCATTGCTCCTCAGGACTGTTTCCAGGTGTTGCATTTCTCGTTTGAGGTGTTGCGGCTCACATATTCGTCCTGCTCTCGTTACGAGCGTACTAATCATGCCCCTTTTCTGGCTCGGGTGGTGGTTTGACAGTTTGTGCAGGTATCGGTCCGTGTGAGTCGGTTTTCGATACACGCTGTGTCCCAGGTTTTCGCCGTCCCTTGTGACCAGCACATCTAGAAATGGCAGTTTCTTGTCCTTTTCTACTTCCATGGTAAATGTTATGTTGGCATGGAGGCTGTTCAAGTGTCTTAGGAAGTCACCGAGCTGTTCTTCACCATGGCTCCACACCACGAAAGTATCATCGACGTACCTGTACCACACCTTAGGTTTGCAAGTGGCCGAGTCCGGTGCCTGTGCTTCGAATTGTTCCATGAAGAAGTTGGCCACCACTGGACTGAGAGGACTACCCATGGCGACGCCTTCCAGCTGCTCCAACCACACGTGGGGAAGACCGACACATACATTAAGGACTCAGGACATTTCATTGAGAAGCTGAAGAAACTGAAACTTGCACCAAACGACATCCTGGTCAACTTTGATGTTGTTTCGTTATTTACGAAAGTGCCACTCAGTGACGCTCTGGAGCACATCGGTTCCATTTTCCCGCTAGACATCAGAAAGCTCTTCCATGCATGTCTCACCACGAGCTATTTCACGTGGAATGGCGACTTCTACGAACAGCTGGAAGGCGTCGCCATGGGTAGTCCTCTCAGTCCAGTGGTGGCCAACTTCTTCATGGAACAATTCGAAGCACAGGCACCGGACTCGGCCACTTGCAAACCTAAGGTGTGGTACAGGTACGTCGATGATACTTTCGTGGTGTGGAGCCATGGTGAAGAACAGCTCGGTGACTTCCTAAGACACTTGAACAGCCTCCATGCCAACATAACATTTACCATGGAAGTAGAAAAGGACAAGAAACTGCCATTTCTAGATGTGCTGGTCACAAGGGACGGCGAAAACCTGGGACACAGCGTGTATCGAAAACCGACTCACACGGACCGATACCTGCACAAACTGTCAAACCACCACCCGAGCCAGAAAAGGGGCATGATTAGTACGCTCGTAACGAGAGCAGGACGAATATGTGAGCCGCAACACCTCAAACGAGAAATGCAACACCTGGAAACAGTCCTGAGGAGCAATGGGTACTCCACAAATTATATTAGAAGTGTAACTGAGCCAAACACTCGGCGAAGTAAGGAACCAGAAAAAGAAATGTCGGGTACGGCCTTTCTGCCATACATTCCCAGAGTGACGGACAGAATCGGCCGTATATTGCGCAAACATGGCGTAAAGACGATCTTCAAACCGACAAGGAAGATCAAAGAGTGTCTTAGATCGGCGAAGGAGAAAAGAGACCCACTTTCAATGTCGGGAATATACCGCATACCATGCACATGCGGAAAAGTTTATGTCGGGATGACTGGACGATCCATTAACACCAGGATCAAGGAGCATAAGCGACATTGCAGGTTGGGGCAGGTGGAGAAATCGGCCGTGGCAGAACACGCACTGAATGAGACCGACCACGTAATAAAATTCGCCGACACGGAAGTTCTGGCTGTAGAGAACCACTATCACACGCGCTTGTTCAGAGAAGCTGTAGAAATACAAAAACACGCGAACAGTTTGAACAAGAAAGAGGAAAGCCTTAAGGTCAACGGATCCTGGCTTCCCGTACTGCAGCGAACGACCGTCGCAGGTAGCAAGAGGAGAACCGCACCGGAAATGACCGCGGAGAAGCCCTCGGACGTTGGCGCGCCAGGTACATATAGTCTGCGCCCGCGAGCTCGGCTCCAGTTCACCACCGGCAATGGAGGGTGAAGCTTTGACAATGCCAGCCACTCGTGCTGGCGAAACGTCAGAAAAATCATTAGATGAACGTCGGCCGAAGAACCCGAGACAGAAGCCAATAGGCAGTTTGTCAGCATCTTGAATACCGCGCACCAAAGGGTCCCGAGAAAAACACTGGTCGAGTGCTTGCAATCCACTCAGGGAGTCACTGCATATGACAAAAGACTCCCCAGGGCAGGAGGAAAGGTGAGTGAGTGCACGATAAAGAGCAACCAGCTCCGCAGTGAAAACACTGCTCCCACAAGGCAGGGAAAGCTGCTCAACGTAGTCACCGTGGATGAAAGCAAACCCAGTGCATCCATCAACCACAGAACCATTGGTGGAGAGTACATCTGCATCGCGAAATGAGGCAAGAAGAGCCAGGAATTGTTGACAAAGACCGGCAGGTGGAACAGAGGACTTGGAGTCACAGGACAAATCTAAGCAAAGCTGCAAGTGAGGGAGGGACCAAGGAGGGGTAGAAGAAGACGGCCGGAAGGATGGAGGAAGGGGAAAGGACTCGAGTGATGAGAGAAGGGAATGAACGCGGACTGCGATCGGGAGACTCGACCTAGGCCGCCGTCATGGGGAGGGGAGAGCAGAAGATGGAAAAAGGAACCTGTGGTTTGGGTGGTTGGGCGAGGCATGGACGTGGGTGATGTACAATGCAAGCAACTGTTGTTGGCTGAATCATAGGGGAAGGATTCCAGCTTCTACAAGAAGGCTAGTCACTGGACTAGTGCAGAAGGCACCTGTCGCCAGTCTGATGCTACAATGGAGAATCGGGTCGAGGATCTGCAACATTGAAGGTGCTGTTGAGTTGTACACCATGCTCCCGTAGTCAAGACAGGACTGGACTAAGGCCTTATCGAGCTGTAGGAGGGTTGTTCGTGCAGCCCCCCCAAACGGTGTGGTTGAGGCAGCGAAGGATGTTGAGGTGCCATCAGCACTGTTGTTTAAGCTCGCGAAGATGAGGTGTCCAAGTGAGCTGAGCATGAAACAGCATGCCAAGGAAGCGATGCGCCTCCTCAATATGAAGGAGTTCATTGGCAAGGTAGAGCTCTGGATGGAGGTGGACCATTCGACAATGACAGAAATGCATCACCCGGGTCTTAGAGGCTGAGAACTGAAAACCATGGTTGGATGCCCAAAAATGTGCCTTACGGATAGCTCCCTGCAGCTGCCGTTCAGCGACACTGATGCTTGGGGAACTGTAATAAAGACAAAAGTAATCAGCATATAGAGAGGAACAGACCGATGAGCCCACCGCAGCATTAATCTCCACCAAAAAGTGGGGAACGCTGAGAACCGAGCCCTGCGGGACACTGTTCTCCTGAATATGAGCAAAGCTAAAATAAGTGCCAACTCTAACCCGAAAGGAGAGATTGGAGAGAAAATTCTGTAGAAAAATCGGAAGTGGACCCGTAAGCCCCATTCGTGCAGCGTAGCAAGGATATGATGGTGCCAGGTGGTATCGTACGCCTTCCGAAGATCAAAGAAAACAGCAACTAGATGTTCTCAGCGGGTAAAAACTGTACGAATAGCCGACTTTAGCGAGACTAAATTGTCGATCGCTGAGCGGCCCTGACAGAAGCCCCCCTGTTGCTGGGGTAGGAGGCTCTGAGCTTCGAGGATCCACATGAGACGCCAACTCACCATCCGTTCCAGGAGTTTGCACATAACATTGGTAAGGCTGATAAGGCAATAGCTATCAACTACCAGAGGACCTGCACCAGGTTTCAGCACCGGGATGGTAATGCTATCCTGCCAACGAGTTGGGAAAATGCCCTCCGTCCAGATGCGGTTAAACAGGGCAAGTAATTCACCCCGACAGTGCGCCGAGAGAGATGGCGAAGAAACTGGTTGTGAATTTGGTCTGGACCTGGAGAGGTATCAGGCCAAGCTGTAAGGGCACTTTGGAACTCCCATTCACTAAACGGGGCGTTGTATCATTCCCAACGGTGTGTGCGAAGCGACAACTGTGTACGCTCCGCCTGCTCTTTAATGGTGCGGAATTCTGCGCTGTAGCCTGCTGTTGTGGAAATACAAGCGAAGTACTCTGCCAGATGTTCAGCGATGGCGATTGGGTCAGTAAAAGTGTACCCTGAAGAGAAAGGCAAGGGACAGACGCATGAGGGCGAAAGCCAAAAATGAGCCGAACCCGCGACCACACCTGAGATGGAGAGGTGTGAGAACCTATGGTGGCAACATATCGTTCCCAGCAGTCCTGTTTGCTCCACCGGATTAACCACCGAGCCCGGGTCCGCAGCCATTTAGAAGCAACCAGATTCTCTAGGGAAGGATGATGCCAGTGTCGTTGTAGGACTCGCTGGCAGTCCCGGATAGCTTCTGCAATCTCTGGTGTCCGCCAAGGGACTCACTTATGCCTTAGGGTACTTGAAGAGCAGGGGTCAGTTGCCTCGGCAGCAGAAACAATGGCAATAGTGACCTCGTCCACTGGCAAATCAATATCACCAGGAAGTGGGGCAATGGCCATAGTACCTGAGGTGTGGGTCGCCCAATTAGCTCCACGAAGAGACCATCATGGCAGCTGGTCAGGGCGTTGGGATTGAAGAAGAGAAACCAGGATAGGAAAGTGGTCGCTACCACAGAGGTCATCGTGGATCCTCCAACTGAGGTATGGAAGAAGACCTGGGCTACTAAGAGAGAGGTCAATGGCCGAGTATGTGCCACGAGTCAAGCTAAAATATGTGGGAGCACCAGTGTTAAGGAGGCAAATGTCCTGCTGTGCCAAGAGAGCCTCAACGTTCCTAACCTGGCCCGACATCTGGGCCCCACCCCATACAGGGTGGTGGGCATTTAAGTCCCCCAGAAGGAGGAATGGCAGGGGGATCTGGGCGAACAAGGCAGCTAGGTTGGCAAGAGGGACAACCTCATCTGGAGGAGGGTAGAGGGAACAGATGGTAAGCTCCATTCCTGCCCGGATTCTAACAGCCACAGCCTCGTGAGCCGTGTGAAGTGGCACTGGGGCACTAGGAACAGTGGCAAGAACATAAACACAGAGACCGCCAGACACCCTGTCGTATTCCACGCGGTTCTTATAGCAACCCCAGTAGCCACAGAGGGAGGGGGTCCGCCGAACAGAAAACCAGGTTTCCTGTAGGGCCAGGCAAGTGGCAGGGAAGAGGCACAAAAGCTGTTTCAACTCAGCAAGGTGGTGGAAAAAACCATGGCAATTCCATTGTGGTTAAAGGTATCCGACTTTGAAGACATGAAAGAACGTGGGGAAGGGGGGGAGGGGGGGGGGATAGGTTACGCCTTAGAAGTGCACGCCGCCACCGATTGCGAAGTAGCCTGATCAACTTCCATAGGAGCTGCTCCTGAGTGGATGCTAGATGCTCCACATCATCTTCAGGTGCAGTGGTGAACTCCTTTTCTTTCCCTATGTCCTTCTCTTTTTTCTTTTTCTTCTTTTTGGTAGGGTCCCGTTTTTCCTTCAGTTTATCAGGCTGGGTGGGCTTTTCCGACCAAGTCTCATGGACCGAGGAAGACCTGGAAGCCCTACGGCCCTCAGGTGGTGGCTTTTTCAGCCACTGGCTGACATCTGATGGGGCAGGAACCGTGGAAGGGAGGGCACCAAGCAATCCCTTCTGCGCGAGGGGAGCTGGAGGAGGCAGGCACTTCTCTGTCTCAGGGGTGGGGACTGAAGTCCCCAAAGAAGGAGGGGTTGTTACTCCCAATGATGATAACAGGGGAGCAACGGAAGAGGGTGTTCCCCCAACTACCTGGGGGCAGGAACAGACGGCTGGGCTGGAGGGCCCACAAAAAGCGCCTGAGCTTGGGGGCTCATCGCCAGGGATGGCGACATCGAAGCTGCTGCAGCAAATGTCGATGAAATGCGCACAGGGTGAAGTCGGTCATACTTGCATTTAGCCTCTGTGTAAGAGAGCCTGTCCAAGGTCTTATACTCCATAATCTTCCGTTCTTTGTGATAAACCGTGCAGTCTGACGAGCAAGGTGAATGTTTCTGTCCGCAGTTGACACAAACAGGGGGCAGCGAACACGGGACGTTGGGGTGGGAGGCACGTCCACAATCCCGACAGGTAGGGTTGGCGTCACATCTCGATAACATATGCCCAAACCTCCAGCACTTAAAGCAGCGCATGGGAGGAGGGACGTAAGGCTTAACATCACATCGATATATGATCACCTTGACCTTCTCGGGCAGGGTGTCTCCCTCGAAACCCAAGATGAAGGCGCCAGTGGTGACCCTACTATCTTTAGATCCCCTGAAGATATGTCGTACAAAGTGGACACCGCGGTGTTCCAGATTTGCACGGAGCTCGTCGTCAGACTGCAACAACAGGTCGCGATGAAAAATAAGTCCCTGAACCATATTGAGGCTCTTATGAGGCGTAATGTAGATTGCAACATCACCGAGCTTGTCACAAGCAAGCAATGCCCGTGACTGTGCTGGGGATGCTATCTGTATGAGGACTGCTCCAGACCTCATTTTAGACATGCCCTCAACTTCTCCAAACTTGTCCTCTAAATTTTCCACAAAAAACTGAGGCTTTGTGGTCAGAAATGAGTTCAGCTGCAAACCAGAAAACGAGGAGAATACGTCTCACCAGGTAATTTAGACTGCCGTTCCTCCCCTGGTGTGGGCAGGGAAGGGAACGATTGGGGGGTCATACTGTAAAGCATTGAACTTTCCTTCCTTAGAGACTCGTGCTTGCGCACTATTCATATTTCTTTTCATGGTGGTCCCATGAGCAGCTGGGGTAAGGAATGTCCACCCAGACAGAGCCCCGCTTGCCTGGGTAAGCCTAATACAACCGGGGGCGGCAGGTTCCCCAGAGGTCGCCCGTTAGCAACTGTTCTACCTCAACAGCCATGCGTCTCCTCGGCGCGCAGCACACCTTGAGATTGAGGTTTTTTTTTATAGAGGTTTATACCATCCTCGTGACCCAGGTAGTTAAGCAAAGATCCCCAGGCTCTGTACCGTACAACGTTCCACCATCGCACCTTACGGTGGTCATTGAAGCACGCTCAGAGCTTACGGTATTGAGGACTGGTGGCACTTCCCAGTCCCCAGCTCAGGGACCCCAGGGTTGCCAAGCCCGTACCCAGCAACTAAATGCTGAGCCCCCTGAGTGTTATGTGGTTTTTGGCCTCAGGACAATTAAAAACGAATTTTTCCCATCTGATGTGGCATTACCTTGCTGTGGTGGGTGGGCTTACCTAACAGTGCCACAACTGCTGATTGCCAAAGTTGTGCAATCCTACAGATTGAACAGCATGGATGGTGTAAAATGCAACTCAAAACATAGCTGTCATGCTCCAGTTCACCTATCATTTCTAGCTGACCCCATTTACAATGTCATCTACTTTCTTTTATTTCACCATTTTTCCCCCCTATACTGATAATATTCTGCTCAAATTTGATGTCATTCTGAGAAGTGGTTCTCCTTCCACAGTGTTTTGAAAGTGGAACACACTATAATAATGCAGTAACATTTAGGACTGTAGATCAAATCAGACTTTTTTGTTGAGATTGATTTAAGATTGGACTTCTCCAAATATAAAAAAAGCACTATTAGGCAGTCTTTTGTAACTATTAACAAGTAGGGAAAAGAAGAAACTAGATTGCAGCATGTTAATAATATCACAAAATTAGTTTTTCTATGTCCTGAGAGTGTCATTATCCTGCAACTGTATGTTCAATAAATGAAAGGCTGCTCCAGTTGCTGATATGTACTTTATTTAAGTCCACAACCGCACATTCAGGTGCTTTACAATGGACATGAAAAATGCTATTTTAATGTATAACAAGACAGATATATAAATATTTTACACAATAAATTTAATGTAAGACATTTGCACAATGAAAGACTTATATCACATACAAAATTTACTGCTCTGACTGCATGCTATCTACTTTGGACTAGTGGAAGGAATTTTAAAATGTGATACAAGGAATATATAGAGGGGGCATTGGGTGGAGGGGGGGGGGGGGGGGGGGGAAGAAGGAGGAGGAGGAAGTAAATCCAGCTTTGCAGGTCACCTTATGCGAGATAGTCACGTAATGTACAGTATCGAAAACAATCTTTTAATTCTTCATACAATGAAGGAATACTTTATGGACATATGTGAAGAAACAGAAAATTATACCAGCCAAGGAATAGACACTTAATGCTTAATGGGCAGTGCATACTAAGAGACATGAACATATGCTGCCCCACTACTGACGACTTCTTTTAAAAATACTCTGAACATATGCTGCCCCACTACTGACGACTTCTTTTAAAAATACTCTGCAAGTTCGTAGCTGCATCTAGGTGTTAGTAAAAATGTTCTTTTAAGCAGTCCCTGTTGTGTCCAAGACATACTAGTGGCCTTTACAGTTCCCTGTGTTTTAATTTTTCACCACTCTTGCTACACTTGACCTGGATGCACTGTCCACTGCTACTATTTGAGATTATCATTAAATCTAAAAATTACTTTTAATTTTTTATTGGTAAAACACGCAATTTAACATTTTCAACATGTCACAATACAACTCAGTTTAAAGATGAAGCATGGCAATACATTTCATGTGTCGAATTGTACAGTTTTTAAAATTATGACAAGCCAATTTTCTCATGAAATTATTGGGCATATAACTTTTAAACCCACCAGGCTTTTACTTTTTTATCATTTGATGTTGCAGCACAACAGTACAATGTAAGATATATATTCTGCCCATACTTTAACTAGACATGTGTGCATTAACAATGGCAGTTTCTCTTTCATTTGAAAATGGTCTGGATGCACAGGCTGAAACCAGCTGAGAAGTTAAATAAGTACATACCAGCAATGGAGGAGTGGTCTTTCAATAATACTACAAAACAGCCAATAAAAAGCTGGTTGTAATCTTACCACTTACCATGCGTGGGGTAAGGTGTGCTGGTTGGGACATCAGACCTTGTTTTAGCAAACACTGGTGGCTGCTCTCCAAATGTCACTATCATAACCTGTATCAGGCCAACCAAATCAGACTGAGTCTAAAAAGAAGAAGAAAAGAATATGTAACACACAAAAATGTGGATAATGATCTCAAATTATTGGTGTGTACAGCACAGGACTCACTGGAACCCAGTCATGAAGATATGGAAGGTAAACCTTTCCACTGAAGTCAACGTATCTTGATGCTTTGATCTGCATATCTGGAGTTGGCTTTACGTAACACATTGGAGCATTATTTGGATGAGTGTCCATTAACCAAATGCACACCGGTATGTTATATACATTTCCTGTTCCCAAAAAAGAAAAATCAACTAGTCAAAATAATGCATAAATATCTGAAAATACGTAAATACATATTTGATTACAAGTTTTGAACTTGCTTACAGTCCTATATTTATACATGAAAAATGAAATTAGAAAAAGTACCCTACATACCTGTTGCTACTGACTACAACTTTCCAACTTATATTTGTTTTTTTACTGAATTTTGTTTGTTGGTCATCTAATAATATTTTTGTATAATGCATTAAGAAATTTGATAATCTTGAGTTAAACAGAAGCATAGCACCACACTGCTGCAGTAACTGCTTACAAAAATGATTCACAACGGCAGCACTATTCGTCCACCACAAAGATTATATTCATGCCTTATTGTGATGCTCCAGCACTTGAGGAGCTGTATGGTGGTAGATTTAACAAGTGTGTCAGCAAGTGCACAGCATTAGTTTACGGAAAGGATGAAAAGTAGCTATATCAAACAATAAGTAACTGGTAAGTTTTGAGGAAACAAGGAGCGAAAACTTCGTATGTGGAGTGTCTGGTGAAACTATTACATAATAGAAGTCTACACATAAACTGATCAAAGGATTAACTGGCAGCAAAGAAACTTGCTGATGCTTTCCGATATTACATTGGATAACATCATTGAAACTCTGCAATATTTCACATGCTCATTATTTTCAAGTGATGAAAGTTGGTGTTTGACGAAACAGCAACATTTAGTACACTAGAAAAGCATTAAAGAAAATATAGCAGAAAAATTGGCAACAAGAATGCAGGAAGAAGGTAATTATCGTCTGATGAACACCAAAGTTATGAATGGAGACACACCACATTCAAATAATTGCTTCTAATACTGATGTAAGGAAAGACTGTAAAAGGAAGAGAGAAGATGGAACAATGTTGCTGGCATAACGAGGTACAGAGCAGGTATAATGTATGGAAAAGCAAGGAAACAGATGGTTTCCTTACAAATGGGATAGAAAATGTTCTAAAATAATTGAAAACTTAGAAATACAGAGGTGAAAACACTTAACATACACATCCTGCATTATTTGAAAAACACTTTTTTTGAAAGGTGGATGCACAACTTTGGCATTGGAAGGTTACAAATTATCCAACAGGAACACAGAGAGCAGGAACATGGAAGTCATTAGTGACACAACACAAAAAAATTCTGTATATATACACACCAAAAAAAGTTTTGCATCAACCTGGTTCCCAGACCTCCTGAAGATAGGAGGTGACTGGGGATATTGCAACACAGACACAGTCCCATTCACTGTTCAGAAATGTCACTAAACCCGCCCAAAGATGTAAACAACCATGCATGAGCAGCGCCTATTAGATGGAGGGAGTCCAACAGCCGATCAGTTCCAGTCATTTCACCAGGAAGAAGGTGCAAGGTTCGTGTTGTCTGTAGTTCAACCATGCCTAGACGGTCAACACTGCAGTTCAATTGCGTCCACATTGTTACTTTGTGCCAGGAAGAGCTCTCAACAAGGGAAGTTTCCAAGCATCTCAGAGTGAACCGAAGTGATGTTGTTCGGACATGGAGGAGATACAGAGAGACAGGAACTGTCAATGACATGCCTCGCTCAGGCCACCCAAGGGCTATTACTGCAGTGAATGATCACTACTTACGGATTATGGCTCAGAGGAACCCTGACAGCAACGCCACCGTGTTGAATAATGCTTTTCGCACAGCCCCAGGACATCATGTTACGACTCAAACTGTGCACAATAGGCTGCATGATGCACAATTCCACTCCCTATGTACATGGCGAGGTCCATCTTTGCAACCATGACACCATGCAGTGCAGTACAGATGGACCCAACAACATGCCAAACGGACCGCTCAGGATTGGCATCACGTTCTCTTCACTGATGAGTGCCACATATGTCTTCAGCCAGATAATCGTCGTTGACGTGTTTGGAGACAATCCTGTCGGTTGAACGCCTTAGACACACTGCCAGTTAGTGCAGCAAGGTGGAGATTCCCTGCTGTTTTGGGGTGGCATTATGTGGAGCCGACGTACGCCGCTGGTGATCATGGAAGGTGCCATAATGGCTGTACGATACATGAATGCCATCCTCCGACCGATAGTGCTACCATATCGGCAGAATATTGGCAAGGCATTATATTCATGGATGACAATTCGCGCCCCCCATCGTGCATATCTTGTGAATGACTTCCTTCAGGATAATGACACTGCTTGACTAGAGTGGCCAGCATGTTCTCCAGACATGAATCCTATCGAATATGCCAGGAATGGATTGAAAAGGGCTGTTTATGGACAACATGACCCACCAACCACTCTGAGGGATCTACGCCAAATCACCATTGAGGAGTGGGACAATCTGGACTAAAAGTGCCTTGATGAACTTGTGGATAGTATGCCGTGATGAATACAGGCACGCATCAATGCAAGAGGACGTGCTACTGGGTATTAGTGGCACTGGTGTATACAGCAATCTGGACCACCACCACTGAAGGTCTTGCAGTATGGTGGTACAAAATGCAATGTGTGGTTTTCCTGAGCAATAAAAAGGGCAGAAATGATGTTTATGATGAACTCTATTCCAATTTTCTGTACAGGTTCGGGAACTCTCGGAACCGAGGTGATGCAAAACTTTTTTTGATGTGTGTACAATCAGAGACTGCAAGACTATGATCTGAGCTCACGTTTCCTATGGAACCAGTCATATTGTAAATAAGAAATTTGAAACGTTTGCAATCGAAACACAAAGAAATGTTGGACGAAAAACAATGATTCAGTGAAAGACAAATATACAAGAATGAAAAGCAGCAGTGTACAAATAAATTTGGAAAAGGACAAGAAGATGCAGATATACTTCACACACTCGGCTGTGCTAGAAACTGGCCACAGACCACTAACTAACTTGCAGTTCTAAGCATTAACATTAACTCAATCAAAAACATAAGATTTTACTTGTTACACATAGTGCTATAATTAATATGAAACTCTAATGTCCAAACCTCAGTGAGCTCATGCACAGATGGAGCAACTCTTACTTGTATAGCAAAGCATTTATGACTGTATAGGGCATATTCATTTACAATATAATATGTATAACATACACCCTAGCATAAAAACAGAACAGTTGATAATCCAAGAGTCTTTTTGAACATTAAATGGAGTTGATATTTTATTACCTTATGACAATTTATGCTATAAGGTGAATCTAACAAAACATGTGGAATCTTAATTACTGATCCTGCTAACACTTTGAATGCAGCAAGCATTGCTGGATATAGATGTCAAACACCTTGTAATCTGTAGGGAGAATTTTTAATCCTTGTCCCAAAGCCAATCAATTGAGCAGTCATATCATATCCCCATACATCGAAACCAAATTCTGCTGACTGAAGAATATTATACTGTAATACAATCTCTCTGTGTTTACCACTTATCTCTCCCACATTCCCTCCTCCTTACCCACCCTGGTCCAATTTCTCTGTTGTCTAAATATTTGTATCATTTTACAGCAAAATACTGACCAGCCACAAACTATCCACAAAAATTAAGTTCTAATATTGTTCACCATTTGACACTAGTCCGTAAACATTACAGCAAATAGCCCTTGATATTAAGTTACTTGTCCTCCTCTGTAATGAACAAACATTCTGTAATACCTTTAGCATTTAAGGTATGTTTCATTTACATAGTATCATCTAGGTGACCATTAGTCAAATGTTGCCTTCAGAAGGTCCAAAAAGACAAAACCCACCATTAATTTCTGAAGATGTTACGGCTATTATTTTCCACGATCTTCTCACATTACTGAAAAATATTTGCTCTTGCCCCAGTGATTTGTGAACCAGTCTCTTTTCTTCCAATGTAATGTAACAAGAGAAAGCTCTGGTCTGAAACTATTTGAGCTTACCATTATTATTAACAGTGACACTGTTTGTAGAGTCTCAATTAACAATGCACTATTACTACAACCTGGTGTCTCCAGTAAGTCTACACCTACTCTAGTACAATTATTCAAGATTTTTTCACCACAGGGTGATCACCTCCAAACCACATATCATCAGATGAAAAACCTCCAAAAATACTATTTCCTTTTTCAAGTGCCAGTAATAATTTTGTTGTTGTTGTGGTCTCCAGTCCAGAGACTGGTTTGATGCAGCCCTCAATGCTATTCTATCCTGTGCAAGCTTCTTCATCTCCCAGTACCTACTGCAGCCTACATCCTTCTGAATCTGCTTAGTGTATTCATCTCTTGGTCTCCCTCTACGATTTTTACCCTCTATGCTGCCCTCCAATACTAAATTGGTGATCCCTCAATGTCTGAGAACATGTCCTACCAACCGATCCCTTCTTCTAGTCAATTTGTGCCACAAACTCCTCTTCTCCCCAATTCTATTCAACACCTCCTCATTTGTAGTGATCTAACCATCTAATCTTCAGCATTCTTCTGTAGCACCACATTTCGAAAGCTTCTATTCTCCTCTTGTCTAAAATATTTATCGTCCACATTTCACTTCCATACATGGCTACACTCCATACAAATACTTTCAGAAACGACTTCCTGACATTTAAATCTATACTCGATGTTAACAAATTTTTCTTCTTCAGAAACGCTTTCCTTGCCATTGCCAGTCTACATTTTATATCCTCTCTACTTCATCAGTTATTTTGCTCCCCAAATAGCAAAAACCCTTTACTACTATAAGTGCCTGATTTCCTAATCCAATTCCCTCAGCATCACCCGACTTAATTCAATTACATTCCATTATCCTCGTTTTGCTTTTGTTGATGTTCATCTTATACCCTCCTTTCAAGACACTGTTCATTCCGTTCAACTGCTCTTCCAAGCCCTTTGCTGTCTCTGACAAAATTACAGTGTCATCGGCGAACCTCAAAGTTTTTATTTCTTCTCCATGGATTTTAATACCTACTCCGAACTTTTCTTTTGTTTCCTTTATTGCTTGCTCAATATACAGATTGAATAACATTGGGGATAGGCTACAACCCTGTCTCACTACCTTCCCAACCACTGCTTCAATTTCATACCCCTCGACTCTTATAACTGCCATCTGGTTTCTGTACAAATTGTAAATAGCCTTTCGCTCCTTGTATTTTACCCCTGCTACCTTCAGAATTTGAAAGAGAGTATTCCAATCAACATTGTCAAAAGCTTTCTCTAAGTCTGCAAATGCTAGAAACATAGGTTTGCCTTTCCTTAATCTTTCTTCTAAGATAAGTCGTAAGGTCAGTATTGCCTCATGTGTTCCAACATTTCTATGGAATCCAAACTGATCTTCCTCGAGGTTGGCTTCAATCAGTTTTTCCATTCATCTGTAAAGAATTCACGTTAGTATTTTGCAACTGTGACTTATTAAACTCATAGTTCGGTAATTTTCACATCTGTCAACACCTGCTTTCTTTGGGATTGGAATTATTATATTCTTCTTGAAGTCTGAGGGTATTTCACCTGTCTCATACATCTTGCTCACCAGATGGTAGAGTTTTGTCAGGACTGGCTCTCCCAAGGCTGTCAGTAGTTCTAATGGAATGTTGTCTACTCCAGGGGCCTTGTTTTGACTCAGGTCTTTCAGTGCTCTGTCAAACTCTTCACGCAGTATCATATCTCCCATTTCATCTTCATCTACATCCTCTTCTATTTCCATAATATTGTCCTCAAGTACATCGCCCTTGTATAGACCCTCTATATACTCCTTCCACCTTTCTGCTTTTCCTTCTTTGCTTAGAACTGGGTTTCTATCAAAGCTCTTGATATTCATGCAAGTGGTTCTCCTTCCTCCAAAGGTCTCTTTAATTTTCCTGTAGGCAGTATCTATCTAACCCCTAGTGAGATAAGCCTTTACATCCTTACATTTGTCCTCTAGCCGTCCCTGCTTAGCCATTTTGCACTTCCTGTCGATATCATTTTTGAGACGTTTGTATTCCTTTCTGCCTGCTTCATTTACTGCATTTTTATATTTTCACCTTTCATCAATTAAATTCAATATTTCTTCTGTTACCCAAGGGTTTCTATAGCCCTTGTCCTTTTACCTACGTGATCCTCTGCTGCCGTCACTATTTCATCCCTCAAAGCTACCCATTCTTCTTCTACTGTATTTCTTTCCCCCATTCCTGTCAATTGTTCCGTTATGCTCTCTGTGAAACTGTGTACAACCTCAGGTTTAGTCAGTTTATCCAGGTCCCATCTCCTTTAATTCCCACCTTTTTGCAGTTTCTTCAGTTTTAATCTACAGTTCATAACCAATAGATTGTGGCCAGAGTCCACATCTGCCCCTGGAAATGTCTCACAATTTAAAACCTGGTTCCTAAATCTCTGTCTTACCATTATATAATCTATCTAATACCTATTAGTATCTCCAGGGTTCTTCCATGTATACAACCTTCTTTCATGATTCTGAAACCAAGTGTAGTGTTCTATTTATAGGGGACTCAACAATGGACAAGTGGTCATTTTGTAGAATCGGGTATACTGCCTATGGTTCGCATCTTCCCAACGCAATATTTCGACACTGTAACTCAGCGTCTTCATCAGGTATTTCCTGGGACTGGCCGCTTTGCTGACCAGGTCCCATACTAATGCTTGGACAGCGCCTAGTGTTCAATCTGCTGTCCGCATCCACTGTGGCTGTTTCTTGTGGTGGTATCTGTCTCCAACCTTCCCTTCTTTCATCTGCACCAGTTGCAGCTGTCTTCCACAGTGGCAGCCATTCCACGGCATTTCATATTACTTCTGCACCCGCCAAGCACATTTCTAGCAGTATTGTGAGGCAGTAGACATCCCTTGTGCTGTTCATGAGCACTGTGGCTTTCTCTCATGGGCATGTCATCCTCCTGGCATTCTGAAATTGGTATGCATCTGTGAGGTGCGTTTACTGTATCATCAGGCTGCTGTTGGAGTTGTATATCATATCTGGGCGTACTGCAGCAATCTCTTGTAGCAGTAGCTGCTGTCTGGTGTTTTCCTTTAAGTTTGTCCCTAGGTTGTGAGCTGCTGGAAGTTTCAGCAAGTTTCACCCAAGGAGGTAGTTGCCACCTTGTGCTCTGTATGGGGGTCTGGTTCTGGTTGTCTAAGATTCATTACCAGAGAAGTGAACTTCCTTCTGGTGTCTGTGTAACGGAACCAAAGCCGGATTCCACACTGAACTGAGCTGGTACCCTACTATTCGGTTGATCGTGTTCTCTGCCAACTTGACTTCAACAGATTCACTGATGACACTATCCCAGAATCTGGGGGTTCAAGCCAGGATCCTGGCTTTGTCATAATTCATGGTGTGTTCAAGTTCCAGGCAATGTTCTATTATTGCTGATTTAGTGGCCTGCCATAGCCTGGTAAGTATTTGGTGTTCCTTACACCTTATATCAATTGTTCTGGTAGTCTGATCAATGTAAGACATTCCGCATTCACAAGGTGTATAGTAAATGCAGGTTTCCTTAAACCCCAAATCACCCTTGACCATTCTAAGAAGCACCCAGATCTTGCTGGGCACTCAGAACACACCTTTGATTTTGTGTTTCTTCAGGATTCTGCTGACCTTAGCAGAGACAGGCCCTACATACGACAGATAGGCTACCTTCCTGGTCTCTTCTTCTTGTCCCTCTTCAGTAGTATCAGGTCGTCTGGTGGTATGTAACACTTTGCAAATGTCCCTAGTTGAATATCCATTGTGCCTGACACTTGTTGTAGATTTTCTAACTCTGTTATCAAGCTGTCTTGGTTGGAGTTTGTCTTGGCTCTGTGTGCAAGTGTTCTGAGCATCCCGTTCTTCTGTGTTGGGTGTTGGCAACTGTCAGCCAGTAGATTTAAGTCAGTGTGTGTCAATTTACTACACACACTGTAGCCGAATGTGCCACCTGCTTTCCTCTCCACCAGAACATGTAGGAATGGGAGTTCACCACCATTCTCTAGTTCCATAGCAAACTTAATGTTCGGATGTCTTTAGTTCAGATGGTTTAGGAATTCATCCAGTCTTTTGCAGCCATGTGGCTACATGATGAACGTGTCATCAACATAGCTGAAGAAAAATGTAGGCTGGTGGGCAGCAGTTGTAAGGGCCTCATCTTTGAAAAAACAAAATCAGCAATAGCAGAACATTGCCTGGGACTTGAACACACCAAGAATTATGACAAAACCGGGATCCTGGCTCAAATTCCAGATTCTGGGGTAGTGTCATCAATGAATCTATTAAAATCATGTTGACAGAGAATGTGATGAACTAGGAAGCAGGATACCAGCTCAGTACAGCATGGAACTAGCTTTGGAACTACAGAGCAACACCAGAAAAAAGTTCCCTTCTCTGGTAATGAATCTCAGATGACTGGGGGCATAATTAACAGGATATGGCCTCATATGGAGCACCAGGCGGTAACTAGCTCCTCAGGAGACAGCCACAGTGGTCACAGACGAGATAGGGAACAACATCAACCACTTGAAACCTCAAGCACTGCACAACCTGGCAGCAAGCGTAATACAGAACACCAGATGGTGGCTACCACCACAAGAGATTGCTGCAGCATGTGCATACATAATACACAACTCCAACAGCATAAGGCTGCAGACAGCTGGAATGAATGTGAATGGAAGAGGGTATGCCTGGACATCTGGACATGGATACCTCTGCAAGAAACAGTCACAGTATACATGAACACCAGGCACTACCCAGGTATAAATATGGGACTCAGTCAGCAAAGTGACCAGTCTCAAGAAACACCTGATGAAGACACTGAGTTACGATGTTGAAATATGTTGGGAGGATGCAGGCCACTGGTGGTACACCTGATTCTACAAGACTATACCAAATTGCAAGGCATGTCTAAGAAACTCCTTGTTGTGCATAACTCGTAATCACAGTTCCCTTTCATTTTATAAAGAAATAGAAATATTTATCATCAACATTAAATTTCTAATTATCAATATTTCTGTTTTTTTTTTTTTTGTTTTTGCTTGCTTACATTCTTCTAAGTTTTGTACCTTTAAATTTTCTGTCTATTAATATTAATTCACTTGTTACTTTGGACTTTGGGTCATTCAACATCAAATAACACAGGTCATGTCACCCATCGTATCAGATTTTCACTTTGCACATTTGCTTATACTTATAACATACAAATTTGTGCAAAATCTTTTTGCTCTCAAGGCTACAACTTTTTTTATATTGAATTTTAAATGTAGTGATTTTCTGATGACTGGGCTCTGCAAGAATGTCAATGCAAAATGGTACTTATCGACATAAATGCCCATAACTCAGGTGTTTATGAAGCTTCTCATTCGGATTTTTTTTCATAGATTAAGAGAAGTACATACATAATAGACACATAATTATTTAAGAAGTAAAGTTACAAAGAACAATACAAAAAATTTAATGTGTGTCACTTTCCAATTTATGGAAAAGTACAGACACATTGAAAAATGCTTACATCACATTACTCCAACCTGGTGGGAACTCATAATTAGTCTTAAATAATTCCCAGGACAATACAAATTGTGATAAAATAAAATTATTAATGGGTTTCCACAAATGAACACACAAATCTGATATTACAATATATTGTGTTGTGAGGAAGGAAACAAAAAATTCTAAGTAAGATCATCCATACCTGACATCGACTGCTTCAGATTTTCATGAGTCTTTTTCTGCTTGTTATTTTTTGCATTGCAATAGTCAATGCAGAATTTCTCCATGTACTTCATGTATTATTTTTTGAGGGGAAAATGGAAATTTTTAACTAACATACATGTTGCAACTGAAGTTTGTTGTTCAGAAGGGATGTATCTTTTGCAAAAAATTAATTACTATTCTTGGCTTACAGGAATATAGAAAATCAACTTAAGCTGTTGTGGTGCAAATAACGACACTTTCGGACAGGTGATACAGATGTACGAGGGTGAGCCAAATGAAAACCTTTAATATTTTTTTAAATATTGTGCAGAAGTGGTACAGAGCTGTATCACTCTTCAACATAATCTCCCCCACACTCAATGCAAGTCCTCCAGCACTTACTAAGTGCATAAATTCCTTAAGAAAAAAATTCTTTTGGTAGTCCGCGCAACCACTCATGCATGGTATGGCGTACGTCTTCATCAGAACAGAACTTCTTTCCTCCCATTGTGTCTTTGAGTGGTCCCAACATATGGAAATCACTTGGGGCAAGGTCTGGTGAGTATGGTGGATAAGGAAGACACTCAAAATGCAGGTCTGTGATTGTTTCAACTGTTGTATGGGCAGTGTGGGGCCTCGCATTGTCATGTTGCAAAAGGACACCTGCTGACAGCAATCCACGTCACTTTGATTTGATTGCAGGCCGCAGATGATTTTTTAGGAGATCTGTGTATGATGCACTGGTGACAGTGGTCCCTCTAGGCATGTAATGCTCCAAAATGATGCCTTTTTCGTCCCAAAAGAGAGTCAGCATAACCTTTCCTGCAGATGGTTCTGTTCGAAACTTCTTTGGTTTTGGTGATGAGGAATGGCACCATTCCTTGCTCGCTCTCTTCGTTTCCAGTTGGTGGAAGTGAATCCAGGTTTCTTCCCTAGTAATGATTCTTGCAGGGAAGCCATCACCTTCTCATTCAAAGTGCCGAAGAATTTCTTCACAAGCATCAATACGTCGTTATCTCATTTCAGGAATCAGCTGCTGTGGCATCCATCTTGCAGACACTTTGTGAAACTGGAGCACATCATGCACGATGTGGTGTGCTGACCCATGACTAATCTGTAAACATGCTGCAATGTCATTCAGTGTCACTCAGTGGTTTTCCTTCACTATGGCTTCAACTGCTACAATGTTCTGTGGAGTCACAACTCGTCATGCCTGACCTGGTCGAGGAGCATCTTCCACTGAAGTCACACCACTTGTGAACTTCCTACTCCATTCGTAGACTTGCTGCTGTAACAAAAACGCATCACTGTACTGAACCTTCATTCGTCCATGAATTTCAATAGGTTTCACACCTTCACTACGCAAAAACCAAATAACAGAACACTGTACTTCCCCGGTGCAAGTCACAAGTGCGGTGGCCATTTTTACACAGATACTTGCGATGGTATGTGTGCATCTGCACTATGCTGCCAACTACAGGCCACTCTGCATGCTGTTTGTAGCACGCTTACCAACTTACAGGATAACAACATGAAATTTCAATTTGTTATTACAAATATAAGGTTTTCATTTGACTCACCCTTGTATTTTTATTGAAACTCTGATATTATTTTAAAAAAGACAAAAGAAGTAGCACCCTGAGTTTTGATAGATATTGGATGTACTCTTTATATATATCACATCATCGTTCAGATCATTCAAATAAGGTTATGTGAACTGACAACCTATAGTAAGGCTGCTCCATCAAAGTACAGAGCCAAAAGTTATAAATTTAACTGAAACATTTTCATTACATGGGTTAACTTTATTTAGAGTGTCAAACTAGCATCTTTAAACAACAATTATTCTAGCCACATTAATGTTAATTTCAAATGTACATGTTCCATAGTGAAGAGCCCTGAAACTATCAATGAAAATTCTTAAGAGCATCTCTGTTTTTAATCCACTGTGATAAATTATATTCTGTTAACTTCATATCTTTTTCATTAAAGTAATACATTCTGTTTAATGATGCTGATTTATGTACACCAACAGCACAGAAATTTTTTTCCGAAGGCGCAAAACAAGAGTCTTCCTTCTCAGGCCAAATGAATGACACTACTGGTCCAGGTGGGTCCAGAAATAGTAGTTCAACATCTCCATTTTCATCACAGACATTTCTGCTGAAGCCAAAGCACCACCTGTCATCATGTACAGCTGCTACATAAGGATTTTGTTGAGGAATAGTGAATGTCCACTGTGGGGTATTTTCAATGAATGAAAAAATCAAGGAAGGCTTTTCAGAAAAAGTTACTCTTCTAATCTCTAAAGAATCATAAGAATGTGGTTTGCAATGGTGAAAATTCCTGGTACCAGGTATTGTGTGGGTTGTCGAAAACCTCTTCTCAAGATTGTTGTATAGCAAATCTACATCGACTTTTGTCTAAGAAGACGAAGAAGAAGAAGAAGGAGAAAAATTACCAATATTAACTTTGCAGAAATCATAAACACCAGATGCAGATGTTGTTTGAGCATCATCCAAGACTAGCTCTTCTCAATACACGTTTTATAGTTCCTCACAAACCATCGCAAACAGATTTACTGTGACTAGTAGCAAACAAAGGATGCTCTGCATTAATAGATTTTTTTTTTGCTCACACAAATTTTTAAAGCTTTTTCTATTCTTGTACTGAGCAGTACATCCATCAGTGAAATAATGCACTTTCTTCACTTGTGGGTAATGCTCTGCCAGCCACTTAACCATTTCTTTCCAGACAGCATTTACAAACCCATGTTCCATATCATCACTTATAAAGCAGTGGTTCACTATTACCAATTTACTTTCTTCATCTGCCACATAAACACACATGGAATGGATTGTAGAGTTGCTTCTTGTCCAGTGGTAACTCTGAATTACAAAACTGTAGTTTTCAGCAAAGTCCATTAACGGAATTGCTTTTTCCAGGGTTATATTTTCTTTCAATTTTTTCAAGGATTTTGACTGACACTTGCATATAAATGAGTGTGGTTTAAGTGCCTGTAATTTTGTTACTAACCAGTCTATGTATTCACCAGCAGTTGCAGACCGCTTTATCAATTCTGCCTGATGATCTGTGTTTATCCACTGGCTGAACTCAATTTCATCATCAGCATCTATGTAAGCTAATTTCTGGTTTAATAATTTGGACAGTTTGTCATCACTGGAAGAATTATCACAGTGATTAAGCACGCAATCGTAGTTTTCAGAATCACATACAAGAAATTTTATAAGTTCTTTGTGTGTTTCTTCAATGTGTTTCAGGTCCAAAAGAACTTTTACATTATGGTGGATAAAACACACACACACACACACACACACACACACACACACACACTGAATGAGCGCTGGCAGCGTCAGCTAAAATACACCACTTCAGTCTTAGTGAAAAAAAGAAGAGTACAGTTCTCTTAAACTGCAAAGGATGAGTCTTTTTTTGCATATACACAGTCTTCTGAATGCTATCTTTGTCCTTTGCTACTGGCAACATTGAGTATATTCATCATTTTGGTAAAAATCAGTGACAATATTTACCCCTTCATCAGCAATAACTTTCCCCCTTTTTGGTTTAGGAATTGATAAAATAACCACTTGCTTCTCGAACCAGGTACTCACTAACATTGAATTCTGACATTATGTTTTCTTTTGACCAAGGCAGTGGAGCTAATGTTAAAATATGAATTTTTTTCAGATACTCTTACACTAACCAATTTTTCTTTCATTAACAATATCATGGCATCAAAACCTTTGGCTTTCTTAACAATTTCATCCTCAAATTTTTCTTCTCTATTGTCAGAATCTAATGCTCGGCACACTTTTCTTTCCAAAAAATGCTTTGCTTTTTCTAGCTTTGCTGTAATTTGGAATGGAGTGAAGTTTTGAGGGAGAGCACTCCAAATCATATAAAGTTTTGTTTGCATCCTCAATACTTCGACTTTTTAGTAATGATTTGTGAAATGTCACTTCCGGGTCATCTACATCACTTTCGTTTTTATCACTGATGTCAGTTTTCTGTTCACAAATCTTACATGTTGTGCACAGTTTTTGGTCTGGTTTTACATAGATCCTTTTAGCACTTAATGTTTTCGACAAAGACAAGCAAACTGACTCAAAGATTTTTTAACTGTTTTTATGTGTTTTTTGGAAGGATCAAAAGTTCTTTGATGATGTCCACATATGGTAGCACTTTCTTGATCTTGTGGAAAGGTTACATGGGATCGCAGCAATATCAAATCTCATTGGTCTTCACTCAGCTCTTCTGTTTTTTGTTAACTTTTTATTAAGGTACAGGTTGTCAAATGACATCATGTTTTTAGTGCATAAATTCACATTTTCCATTGTAATTAACTGAGCACTAATTCACTTTAAACATACGTTATACAATTGGAATGATAGGGCCACACCAGAAACACATATGACCTGTCTCATAGAAAGACAAAGAGCAACTGAGGCCAAATAGACTAATTGTTGCATACTAGTTATTCTCAACCATGAATTTCAGCAATGGTTGCATTGTTTTCATGCCTATAAGGTTTCAAACAAGCTACTGCTGTCTAAGAACACTTTTTTATCACTGTGAGCAGGTGACTGGCTGAACACAAAAAACATATATATTACAGTCTTTCAAAATTACTGAATTAGTCAAATGAAAGGAAGTAAATTTTCACACTTAAAGTTAACTTGTCTGCCAAGAATGAGTTATACTTCAATATGCTAATTTGGTACCAATGCATCAGAGGCAGTGAGACAATGAGTGGATGAACTTACTTAAAATGACCCTTTTCCATCACAGCAAAAAGTAGTTCGATTTCAGATGTGTCTGTCAATTAGCAGAAGACCCATTCAAATTTTTATTTTATTAAAAAGCTTACAGTCTAGGGGATTATTTATGACCAAAATCAGGTTCCAAGAAGATTGGAGAAATGTGAGATAAGCATTTTTCCATGTCCTCGCAATTTTTCTGAAATCGAAAATTGACATACATTAATATTTAAAAAAAAAATTTGTAAGCAATTGAAGCAATAAAGCTTCAAAACTTGATATCTGTTAACTATATGCCTTACTTAACTTCTGAAAAAAAATAAATAAATAAAAAATTCCAAGTCAAAAGCTTTATAAACACCTGAGTTGTGGGCATTTATGTAGATAAGTACCATTTTGCATTGACATTCTTGCAGAGCCCAGTTGTCAGAATACAACTACATTTAAAATTTGATATAAAATAAAGTTGTAGTCTGAGACCAAAAAGATTTTGCACTAGTTCCTACGATACAAGCAAATGTGCAAAGTTTTGTGAAAATCTCAGAAACGGGGTTACAAATCCTTGAATTATTGCATGTTTTGATATGGAATGACCTCTTCTTCCTTGTTTAGCTTATTAATTTTCAGTTTCATTGCTGAACACTTAAACAGATACAGGAAGGCAAGTGTTATAAAATTCACACAAAAGATTATTTCTCCTCCTCCCAACTTCTCACTGTAGCAACATCTTACATACATATATCTCAACAACCACTTTTGCATATATTGCTAACCTCTGTCTCTGTGTGAATTGCTGCCCTTGAAGAAAAAAAAAATCCTTGTCTGACTTTTCACCAGATCACTTACTATGATTAACATCCCCTCCCCTCCCCTCACCCTTTAATTTTCTTTAGCAGATAATTAATTGAACTCAGTTACTCATACCTCTGCTTAGTAACAGTGTAACAAAATATTGCAAACTAATTAAAAACAAGATACAGAGGTCAAGATTTTCAAGGGTGATTTGAAAAGTTTTCACACCATATTTCAATCCAGAATATTAGTGTTACAGAGTAACCAGATAATGCGTTCAATATAAAAGTATTATGCCTCGCCATTCCATCACGACAATATTGTACTCAGCAGTATTCAACATATTTCCTTTTTTGTTTCTCACTTTGAAAGAAATAGGTGGTCACCACTTTTCAATTCAACCTCGTATAACCAAAACATTTTATTTTTGCAGAGTAATTTAATATTCTGTATAAATGTACATTACTGTGAGAACAACTTTCTTGAAATGTAGAAAAGCTGTTATTTATTGGAATGATTTTTGTGTAAGTGAAAGCAGGAAGAATTGTGCACACAACATAAGATAAAAAGAAACTTACCTTTAAAGCGGACAGGGATTGTTCCACTAAGATGCACTAGATTCTTCGTAAGACCATTGGAGAAAACTTTTATGAAAATGACAAAGGAAAATCACTATGAGAAAATTATCAGTAAAAGCTACACAAGAAAAGCTTAAGTGCATGTGAATAGTATGTGTCATACAGAAAACACACATATTCACAAGTTATCCACTAACATTTACACAGCAAGAATGAATTTGAGAAAACTGAAATTAATCCACAGAATGAATCCCAAATATAACACAGATTCTGTTACAATGTCTGCCATGGGCACACCACACACACATAAAAGCAACTTTTACATTAAGTTACTAATCAGCCATCAACAAAGACAGTGATTATCAACACCTTAATAACGACTGTTCTAATAATTCCCTATCTATAACATAATAGTCTGCTTTCTTGACGTATGCCTACTGCATGAGGTTTCACAGTAGTAAGAAATATATACATATTGCTTACTATTCATTTCTCTCCTTTTTCTTATTACTTGTACCAGTTGTTTCTGTAACACTTTTGTTCTCAAAGAATGTACATTGCACTTTACATAATAACGCAAACGAAGACTACTGACATAAAGTAATAAGGCATCACAAGTCCCTCAGGGATGCAATATTCACTATATTCTAATCCGAATTACAAAGTCCTAATTTATTATCAGTGAAGCAAGAAGAATGAAACAAGCACAGGAGCTCATATTCTTGCTCCGAGTTGATTCACTCCACATTAAATCATATACAGCATTTACACACAAACAGTAAATTTAAGTTCTTGTGGATCATCTGGAATGTTCTAGAACAAACAAGGAATTTAAATAACATAGTAAAGATGGATCTCAATCCACAGATTCTTAAGTCTTTAGGTTGACCTTCTGCCAGTGTGTTCTGGAATTGAGTGTTCACCTATTCCTCCCAGCCACACCAATTCACCTGCGAACAAGTCCTACGATCTATCCATATTTCGTTTTCAGTCATTATCTATAGTCATTCTCATTTTATACAATCCTTGGTGTTTGCAGGATCCTGGAACCTGTGGTTATATTGAGCCCCACGATCATTCTCTCTTTTCACATAAAGAACAAACCTGATGTCCCTGCCACTTTCAGATGAAACAAAATTTATTGACTTTCCAAGTAAAGTATTATCTTAGGAAGTTAAATAGGCCCCCTGCAGCATAGCTTCATTAGTCTTAACATAAAATCAGGTGTTTCTCTGACTGACTGACTTTGAAAAATAGAACGCTGTTCAAATGAGATTATCCGACCGAGATGCAATACCTCACAGCCCTTTAAAATAATATATGATGGATGTAAGAAAGCTCACAAATAATTCAAGGTTCACAGATCTAGAGTATCCAAACTGGTATGCAGTTATGTAATCAGTGCACCAAAATTGCCTTTTCTCTGACCCATTCAGCAGGATGTGAAATAATGTTCAAAAGCCTAGTTCTTCTCTAATGCAAATCCAGTGCTTAAGCACTTTATCACATTCCTCTCTTTTTCTAAATTACACTTCAAATAGCTAATATATTTGTAAGTATGAGGTAGAAGATGAAACTGGTGACAGGAAGGGAAGGTGAACACTGTGAAAGAGAGGAAGAAGATAACTACATATTCTCTCTCTCTCTCTCTCTCTCTCTCTCTCTCTCTCTCTCTCTCTCACACACACACACACACACACACACACACACACACAACCAGAAACTTAGAAACATCAAGCTCTAGTGAAACATAACAGGGAAAGAAGAATAAGGTGAATATGAACACACTACTTTACTAGCAGAGCAAACATGCAAACAAATTTCACCAAAACAATCTATGACTGCAGCAAGCATACAGAGAAACTGCTGTGTAATACTAACCCTCATAATGGGTGCCAAGGTGTATATTTTACTCACAACGCATCACAACTACAGTCAGGTAGACAAGTTATAATATCTTCAAGTAACTGTTCCATGGTGACACTGTGCAGATTAAACTGTGGCAGGATGACATGGAAACAGGTGATAAATATGCCATTATGATATTACTTAGTAAGCCCGCAATAGCATATTTGGGCAAAAATCTTTGATATAGTAGTTCTAAGGTGTGTTGTGCACATTTGACACACAGTATTGAGTCATAGGGAAGTAGGGTGGTTAGTGAAATACCTGGATGACCTACATGTGGCTGGATCACTGCCAGATAAAAAACCAGCCACAATCAGCATCTGGTGTACTGGAAATTCAATTTTATAGGCAGCATCAGTTTATGCCTGTGGAAAAGAAGCCAGAGGAAGAAAATAATCAACAATGATACGTAGCTCATTAAGCCTTGCTACAACCCAGTGCCAGAATATATAGCTTGCCCTAAGAGCCCAAGAAAGCCGACCAATAGAGCACCTACACCGGGAAGTAACCTCACAGCAGCTTCCAAGCTACACATCACATGTATTATCGATTTCAAAAAGTCATCTGTATGCACTGCAGCCTACCAACTGCATTCTTCTAATAGGAATGCAGTACATGGTTCAGATAATCTGATTTCTTGCCCACTGTGGGGAGAGACAGAAACAGTGGGTCAGTGTTGTGTTTATGGATAAGTAGTTGTCCAGCATCACGACTGAGTCGCGACTGCTGTTCTGGCACACTAATTAAAAAGTTTCAACACCTTCAATATTGTGGAAAAAGATCAATATGGCAATACCGATGTTCAAGCCTGGGGATGCTGCATGTTAAGACCATATATATGTTTCCTAGGGGTTACGTGACAGTTGTGGTCTATAGGGAAAACTTTCCATAATGGTGTGTGTGTGTGTGTGTGTGTGTGTGTGTGTGTGTGTGTGTGTGTGTGTTTGGAGCGCACACAGACCTGGGGTCCATCAGATGAAACATAATACACAATCACACATGCCTCACCTGGTGGACTAATACATGGAAAATGACATCACATGTCTAGAATGGCCAAAAAACTTCTTGACCTTAAATTCAATTAACATGCAAAGTAGAGACTAGATTGAAAAAGAGACTAGATTGAAAAATGTGACTCTTTAAACACCCTACCGCAGACTGCTGCTGATTAGTTGTTTGTTGCCCAGAAGTGAGAGGAATTACTATAAGCCAAGCTGGAAGACCTAATCTGCAGTATATGGAGCCACTAGGTGTCCTATACTGCTATTTAAGAGTGTTACACCCCATTACAGCCTTGGCCTTGTGGCTAAGTGTAACCCACAGCCCATAAACATTTTTCTGCATACTGTGTAGCCATATCGCTGTGCTACATGTCACAATGTTCCCAAGGTATATTTTAGTTGATACATTACTGATATGCATTATGTTGTTTCACTAATCCGTAAGACAAAACAGAAACTGAATGCAGAATGAATTCTTAAGCTGGAACAAGTCGAATGCAGAGTGAATAAGGTTCCACATGTCAGCTTTAACCTTTAAAGATAAACACCAGTAGATTTTGCTTCCACTTGTCAGTCATTTAAAGCTCACTTTAAATAATATAATGACAATATTATAGAGTAATGGATTGAACGTTTACTAGCATGGAATGAGATGATCTTGGGACATTTTCTTTTCAGAGGCGTAGTGGAGAGCATAAGGGAACAATTGACAGGAATGGGGGAAAGAAATACAGTAGAAGAAGAATGGGTAGCTCTGAGGGATGAAGTAGTGAAGGCAGCAGAGGATCAAGTAGGTAAAAAGACGAGGGCTAATAGAAATCCTTGGGTAACAGAAGAAATATTGAATTTAATTGATGAAAGAAGAAAATATAAAAATGCAGTAAATGAAGCAGGCAAAAGGGAATACGAACGTCTCAAAAATGAGATCGACAGAAAGTGCAAAATGGCTAAGCAGGGATGGCTAGAGGACAAATGTAAGGATGTAGAGGCTTGTCTCACTAGGGGTAAGATAGATACTGCCTACAGGAAAATTAAAGAGACCTTTGGAGAGAAGAAAACCACTTGTATGAATATCAAGAGCTCAGATGGCAACCCAGTTCTAAGCAAAGAAGGGAAGGCAGAAAGGTGGAAGGAGTATATAGAGGGTTTATACAAGGGCGATGTACTTGAGGACAATATTATGGAAATGTAGATGAAGATGAAATGGGAGATAAGATACTGCGTGAAGAGTTTGACAGAGCACTGAAAGACCTGAGTCGAAACAAGGCCCTGGGAGTAGACAACATTCCATTAGAACTACTGATGACCTTGGGAGAGCCAGTCATGACAAAACTCTACCATCTGGTGAGCAAGATGTGGGAGACAGGCGAAATACCCTCAGACTTCAAGAAGAATATAATAATTCCAATCCCAAAGAAAGCAGGTGTTGACAGATGTGAAAATTACCGAACTATCAGTTTAATAAGTCAGAGCTGCAAAATACTAACGCGAATTCTTTACAGACGAATGGAAAAACTGGTAGAAGCGGACCTCGGGGAAGATCAGTTTGGATTCCGTAGAAATGTTGGAACACGTGAGGCAATACTAACCTTACGACTTATCTTAGAAGAAGGATTAAGAAAAGGCAAACCTACGTTTCTAGCATTTGTAGACTTAGAGAAAGCTTTTGACAACGTTAACTGGAATACTCTCTTTCAAATTCTGAAGGTGGCAGGAGTAAAATACAGGGAGCAAAAGGCTATTTACAATTTGTACAGAAACCAGATGGCAGTTATAAGAGTCGAGAGGCATGAAAGGGAAGCAGTGGTTGGGAAAGGAGTGAGACAGGGTTGTAGCCTCTCCCCGATGTTATTCAATCTGTATATTGAGCAAGCAGTAAAGGAAACAAAAGAAAAATTCGGAGTAGGTATTAAAATTCATGGAGAAGAAGTAAAAACTTTGAGGTTCGCCGATGACATTGTAATTCTGTCAGAGACAGCAAAGGACTTGGAAGAGCAGTTGAACGGAATGGACAGTGTCTTGAAAGGAGGATATAAGATGAACATCAACAAAAGCAAAACGAGGATAATGGAATGTAGTCAAATTAAATTGGGTGATGCTGAGGGGATTAGATTAGGAAATGAGACACTTAAAGTAGTAAAGGAGTTTTGCTATTTAGGGAGTAAAATAACTGATGATGGTCGAAGTAGAGAGGATATAAAATGTAGACTGGCAATGGCAAGGAAAGCGTTTCTGAAGAAATTTGTTAACATCGAGTATAGATTTAAGTGTCAGGAAGTCGTTTCTGAAAGTATTTGTATGGAGTGTAGCCACGTATGGAAGTGAAACATGGACGATAACCAGTTTGGACAAGAAGAGAATAGAAGCTTTCGAAATGTGGTGCTACAGAAGAATGCTGAAGATAAGGTGGGTAGATCACGTAACTAATGAGGAGGTATTGAATAGGATTGGGCAGAAGAGAAGTTTGTGGCACAACTTGACTAGAAGAAGGGTTCGGTTGGTAGGACATGTTTTGAGGCATCAAGGGATCACAAATTTAGCATTGGAGGGCAGCGTGGAGGGTAAAAATCGTAGAGGGAGACCAAGAAATCAATACACTAAGCAGATTCAGAAGGATGTAGGTTGCAGTAGGTACTGGGAGATGAAGAAGCTTGCACAGGATAGAGTAGCATGGAGAGCTGCATCAAACCAGTCTCAGGACTGAAGACCACAACAACAGTGGATTTTTGAATCGAATGTTGTACAGTAGTGCCTGACTTTTGCAGTCATGAACAGGTACTTCTACCTTAACAGATTCCAAGCCAGCTGGTACAACATCTGTAGCTGCTGATTTCTGTTGTTATTGTATATTAATGGAATGATTGTAATAAAACACTGGATTTTAACTATTTTCCGTACAGCTATAGAGAACTGTCCTTAGTCATTTTCTGATGAAGGTTCATACTAATATGAATACTATTCATCATCCACTACATTTGGTGTTGAGATTCATTATTTTTCACATTTCTTCCACATTGTACACAAACTTTGAAACAATTTTTATGAAACTTCTATTTTAGGTACGAAAGAAAACAAATTTTTCAAAGTGTTAATAGTAAAATATTACAATACATCACAGTTCATGCCCCAGTAAACGTAACTCATAATACAGGGAAAAACCCTAACACGGCATGACAAAACCAGACAAATAAAAACACTCTACCTGCTTTTAGCAATTACACAGTATTTACTGCGTTCCAGTTCAACATAACCACCAACAGTTATAATTTATAGGCAGTACAGCAACCTTTATGGATAAATAAATCAACTGGGCAGAACAAATTAATTTACAAGTAATATCATTGCTGCACTCTTTTGAATATCACCACCACACACCACATTAGCTTTTCAATACATATTATGGCTCTTTCCTTTTTGCCTGCTGCTTGCTTATGTTTACCACATCATTACAGAGAAACTATGACTTTGGAAAATTCAAGAACTATGTACTTTATCAGGTATCTAATATTCCAACAGCTTTTCTTCTCGTTCACAACCAACATTACTCGAGACATTGAAATAGCCTCTACAAGAAAGATTTCATTTCACAGCTTTTCTCCACTGTTTTCAGTGTGACTAAATTATTATTACGCAATGGAAACTCCGGTCAGAGCAGCCAGTCCTAGTAGTCATGTGTGAGTGAAGTGGACTTGTTTGTGTGAATATGTGTGTGTATTCTTTGCTGAAGAAGGCTTTGGCCAAACGCTATAATGTGTAACAGTCTTTTCGTTGTGCCTGTCACCAATTCAACAAGTCACCTTTATGGTGAGTAGCAATCTATCCTTTTCCTAATATTGTAAATTATTGTATTTTCAAAAACATTACTAGTGCTGCTACCAACTTTAACTGGAGGCCATCTTAATAGTATTATGTTACTCTCAATTGAATAAATGCAGAAAAAAACAATACAAAGCTGTTTTAAATGCAAACAGTGCATAAAGGCAGAACTCGACATGGAGGAGAAACCCTAGATCCTTTGGCAACTGGCCCCTACAAACCATGAATGCAATACACACCCATCATGCAAAATCCCATATATCCTTGAAGATCAAACAGAATACATACTGGGGTCCTGAATAATATTACTCTCAACAATGACACTGTTCTACACACAACACGTTATGGAAATGAAATGAGCTAAACTTTGTTAATTCGGTGTCCCTGAATTTAAAACAGACATTCCAATTTGCATGTTAGCTCTAGTTTTTGAATAACAGCCATTGCCTGTAATTATGCTCTTTCATCACAAAACACTGAATCCCATATATAAGCAATCTGCTTCACTATCTAAGCATATTATCATTCTCATAGGAAAGGTATCACCATGTAACTGGTTACATCTGTGCACTTGGCCATCACACGTTCAGCAGTCTGTGGCCGGACAAGAGCATTGTGGCAAGTATTATTTAAGGTAGTCTTGTTTTGGCGTGTCTCTAATTGCTTCCAAGATAATTGTATTGCGGTATACTTCTAGCTGACAATCTACTACATACAGGAAAGTAAAAGAAGTCTCATAAATAATATAGATAACTTCTGCTATATTTGCCCTAAAGTAACATTTGCTTTTAGAAAGCGTTCAGTTATGTTTTATACAAAAATGGCATTGTTCTTGTATTTTGGCTGTAAGATAGCGAACCAGGATTAAAAATGGGCACCACATGTATGTTACATTACATGTTTGTCCAATATGGGCATGGATGGGTAGTAAAGGGCATCATATGGCATTTGGAGTCCCGATGATTTGGAGGGAGCCCAACAAACATACTACTGACTTATTTCTGTATGGTTCACCTTATAAACAAATAAAATCGACGATTGTGTACCCTAATATATCCTCTGTAATTCACCTTAGTACCTCATTACAAAGAACTTCCTGTTCTGAACCCGCAGAAAATGCTTCTGTGAACCACGCTTTCATAACGTGAATACGAAGATGAACTGCCATCATCTTCAAGACATGCGAACTTCTTTGCAAGCAAACCATCCTCGGATCACAAGACTTTAGCGGAGCAGAACTGTTGGCATCACACTTACAACAGTGGAAGTACCTGCACAACTCTGTGAAAGCAGCATTTTGCACTAGAAATAAAGAATTTGAGCAATTTTTTAAAACTTGAGGTGCTTAACATTCTGTAAGACCTAATTGGTCTGATGAGGCAACGAATATAAAGCATAGTCCTGGTCAACAGTGACTGTTCATCAATGATTTGAAGACAGGTCTTAACCCTTTCCACGCCAATGGCAAGTGGCACTCAAGATTATGAATTTTGTTTTCCACTCCAATGCCAAGCCTCCTTCGGCACAATTTTTCATTGCTTACATATGCCCCATTCTTGAATCTGACTGTACTAGGCATCAATGCTGCATAGTACTGCCATATTGGGATACCTCTGCTAACTCAGTGTCTAACTGTAGCAGTTGTGTTGAGAGAAAGGTTGTAACTGTTACATTCACGGTTAGCCAGTAAAAAGTAGCTAGCCCTTTACATACAGAACTTTCTGAGGGGGAGACTGTAGCACTTCTAGAAGAATCTCTATGTGAAAATAAGAATGACAATTATTTTGATGATGACAGTGATTCATTTGTAAAAAATTCAAATGAAATGATGAAAAAAGCAGAGCACCCCAAAGAATGTTTAAAAAATAGCACACAATGAAAAGTTTTGTACTTTAATGCTTATGAATAAATAAATTTGAATGAAAGTGCTCTTTCTATTTTAAAGCATACTCCAATCATTTATCAGTTGCCTCACTCATTCCACTAAGAGACGCGTACAATTTTCTGTGGTACATTCCCTGCCCAAGCAGTGGTAATTTAAATAAGGGCACACTGTGATGTCCTATGTCTGCATTACAGAGAGCAAAGTGATAAAGCAGTACTTTTACAAAATTGAAACGAATTTCTTTGCACTCCTCTGCTATATGCCACTAATGCAAAAGGAACATATACAAAAATGAGGACAGGGTGGCTACCCAAACTTGAAAAATAAATTTCCCTGAGAATTCCAGGTATCGGGTGCAAGACGGCGTTGTACAGAAGTTCCTGATAATTTTCTTCACCATAACATTCAACTTTTGAAAATTTGTAGAACTGTGTGATTCACAACTCTCCATTTTGAAAAATGGGCAGTGTGAACTGAATGGGTAGGTTTATGTGTTAAATGTGCTAGCTCATGCCCAAATCCCTAATAAATATGCAAGTATTTGAAAAAGTTAGACAGTTGCATTTTAGCCACTATGAACCACTTAATTTGCCCACCTCCCTCCTCCAATTTTCTTTTGTTACATTTGGGATGATTTTCTGTTTTATATAATGAACATGAAGACTCATAGAAAAACAGAAACTAAGTTAGGGAAATACTAAAAATGTTTTTTGGGATAATAGGCAGGAACTAATTATCATGCTACTGAGAAGCTTTAGTCTCCAGCCAGGCAGCAGTGTTGAGAAGATACTGTGTACACTTCAATGAGTGTCATACTCTTCAACTTCTGGCAAAGATGATGAGTATGACAAGTATCAAAATGTCGTGGCATCTCAACACTACAATACGGCTGGAGACCCAAGAGCTTCTCATGAATAGTATATGCCAGGAAAGTCTATAATCCCACACACTGATTATCATGTTTCCTTGGAGGTGTAGATGCCAGACAACAGACAGAAGAGCACATGGTTGAAATCCAAGCAATGCACATCACATACAATGGCTGGTTTCTGTCTAACAACAAAATCATATTTACTGGAAGTTTCTTTTGAAAGACACTCATTAAACTGAGGAAAAAATGCTGATACTTGGGTTAAAGAGACAGTCATCAGCTTTGTACAATAGTTGTCCCCCTACACACGCACTATAAGTCAGAAGGACAAAAGCTACTCTGCACAGTAGACATTCTATGAGAAATGCGGTGTAAGCAATATTAAATATCTTATAATTAGACATACCTGCACAGATGAGTGAGTTTTCTCCTTCCCAAGAGAAGAGGACCTGTTCTTTTTTTCTATTAATTAGTAATGAAAGGAAAAATGTTAAAATCACATTACAGAACGAAACAGGCAACAATTGTGTTCCATGCAACTTACTGTTGTTATAAACTCACCCTTGTAATTTACAGGGATTGTTCCTTGCAGGTTAAACAGCTCCATTTGTGATCCATCATTGAAGACTACAGAAAAATATATATTATGCACAGTACTGAAAAAGGTTATCAAAAAATTAAGCTAAAAATTCTACAGCCAAACCAGATCTTAGGGGAAAAATGGACATTCAGCAACTACAGATGAGTTAGTGCAAATCCCATCTAAGATACAGACTACAATCAAAATGCAGTCAAACATTCACTGCTCTTCCTTGACAAGCCAGACAACATTCACATGAAAACTATATAGAATGCTTATGAGACATGTAGTGCATACTAAAAAAAATTTAGTTGTATTTGAGAAAGTGTGGCCAGTCAACAGCTTGCTTCAACTAGGGTGTCACAATCTCTCTAGTTGGAAAGTGTCTTCCTATCTACATGCTTGGTTTAATGGACTGAAATTCAATGTCAGTAACACAATTATCAGAATGCATTTACAGTTTTATGCAATTCAAAGGAAACAATTACTGTGGAAATATATTTTACAGCTAGGTCTTATCTCAGTAAAAACTAAAGCTCTCCAAATGCTGTAAATTTAACATAAACTTGTCAAACTGTTAAACCCAAGTTGTCGCTATTGACTGGGCACCCAGTAATGTTTCCCTGAACCAAAGGAACTTGTCATATCAAGCACACTTGAGAAATGAAATTATTTGAATATTGAGTCAGTAGTTGCTATTTTTCACTTACTACAGCTGATGAAAACACACCTTTTCTACATGGTAAGCTTATCTGTAAGTGTCTTATGTTGGTATGAAGAACACAAAAAGCATGTCAATTACTTTCTAGTCAGTAACTCTTTAAAAGCTTTTGCACTAACCCCACTGCATTAGAAATCAAGGGCTTAGGAATATGGCATATTAATTTTTTTTTTTTTTTTGAAGAAAATGTCTGCACCAGTTGCATTTTTCTTTTTATTTATAACCACGACCGGTTTGGTCCCCGAAGTGAGTTATCTAGTGGTATATCTCATCCTTGGTCTGCCTCAGTAGCTGAGTGGTCAGTATAGGAAGGATTTTTTCCTTGGTGGGAGGACTGGTACGGGGTGAACTCAGCCTTGTGATGCCAATTGAGGAAACCGCTTGACAGAGCAGTTGGGGTTATATGATCTGGAAAGTCTGCATAAAGGCTGGGTGTGCTGGCCACATGTCCCTCAATACCGCATCACACCACAAGGCAGAGGATGACTCGGCAGTCAGCAGACATCCCTTGTGCCTTCACAGCCCAGCAAAGAGCTCATTTTATATGTCAGACTTTGTGGGGGGACACAGGACACATGACAGATACCACTAGGTAATAGCCTTGAGGCTGAAACTGGCATGGTTTTAAATAAAAAAAGTGCAACTGATGCTGACATTTTCTTTAAAACCATTACAACAGCTGTGAAACTGTTGCTGAGATGTTCCTCCTCACACTGGACAAGAAATTAATTATTTTTATCTTCTTTCCTACCTCCAGTCTCCATTTATTCTGACTTCCTATCTCATTCTAGTGTGTTCTGTTCTCCATAATGTTCTCATTTACCCCTACATCACTGCTGTCAGTTTATGCTATCACAAAATTCTAGGCAGAAGAATCATGGGGAAGGAAACTGTATCAAATGTGGTTTAACACAACCATTTAGATAAAGGATATCTAATTTAAATGTGAAGATGGATTTCAGATTCAATATATCCCATTTCATTGAGACGCAGATGTCCAGAACGATTTACAGACTGGCAATACAACAATGTCGGTGTCAATCATAACAGTAGTATGTGCCTGTTTTGTCTTTTTTAAGACATTAGTCTAATGTAACTGGGTGTAGGGTATATTAACTGTACAAAATTTTGGGCATACATTGAATGAAACAGTTGTACAAGTGCTCTAGGAAATTGGTATGTCATATCAAACCAATGATGTCTCGGCATTATGCTTACTGTCAGGCAGTCTGTATAACAAATACAGGATAAAGAGGAATATTTGATGCAAGTTGCCGACTTTGGCCAGTGACAAAGGAAACACGCGACAAATGCCATAAACAACATGGTGACTATAATATGATATCAATGGCGATTTTTTCAAACAATCCATAACCAGGTTTCTTTTTTAAGTTTCAAATTCATTGGCTTCAGCAACTCACAACCAAACTGTCACTTTCCAAACTAACCTACATCTCAGGCCAAACTACAGATTGGTCTATCAGCACAGCACCATTATTTTGCTTTCACATTCTTTGGCTTTGCCACTTAACAACAAAACTGTTAATACATTCACTAAAAGGTGATGTTAAAACAGCCTTTAACATTATGTTAGTGCTCAAAGCTGATGACTCAAATCAAATATTCCTCTTGATCCCAAATATGTTCACGTATGCATTTATGCAATTGTGTGTTCCTTACCCAGCACACAGAAGAGATTATTTACAATGGAACTGAGCATTTGTGTGTTGGACCCAAGAGCTTTGGCAGTCAATCTACCAGATGAGCCTTAATTTTCATGAGAGCACGATTCTAGATTTAGTCATCTCAAATGAGAACCTGGGCAATCTTATCACCCACCTGGTATAATTAGAAGAAAAATATGACATGAATGCACTGCCATGTCATCAGTATCACCTAAGAATGAACAGGAAAAATAATACAACAAGATAGTAGCACAAAGAGCTCTTTCAATCAAACTATAGTTGAAGGAGCACATTATCATATTAGCGGAGTGGCAAGCAGGGCCATCACTCCTATCCTTTCAATGAAAAGGTAATACGTTCTTTGTAAAGGCTCTTTCCCTTCTCTCCATAGTCATTAAATGAGCAACAAAGATCTTTCCACATGTAATGAACACACACAAGAATTGAACTGTTTAGCATTTGTAAACACCATGTAATGAGGCAGTGATATCCATAAGGCTTTTTGGAGTAATTGGCTGTCAGAGGTGAATGCAATTTGTGGTATCTTTGCATCTGCCTCTTGAATATGTATTGTTTATACACACTAACTGAAACGTTTATTCGACCAGTTTTCTCTTACAGAAGCAATGATCATTCTGTTACAAATAAACCATCTGCCCAGGATTTCCTACCTTTTTTTACGATACATTTTATCACCTTTACCCTTAATTTATGTTTGGCAGTATAATAATTATCACTGTATTAGACTGTTGGAGCTACAGTGTGACAGAGAAAAGGAAAGAAGAATGGGGCTCAACGTATCATGAGAGATGGTTGTTAGCAGAACTGTGTGTTTTTCCTGAGAATCAGTAAAACTTTTCCTGGGATTAACAAAACATATCTCCTACCTGAGTCTCCTTAAGTTAAATTAAGAAACGTTTTTCACATACATTACAGAAAAAATATATACTGCTTGTTATCAACTGTCAAAACCATATCATGTATGTTATATGAATGGGTGGTGTCCGTTCTCTCAGGTGTGTCCCAAAAAGACATCATGCATACTCCGCAGCTATTAAACATTAAATGTAAATTGAAGGTAGAGAGGGGAAGAAAGGAAAGGAAAGGAAAGGAAAGGAAAGGAAAGGAAAGGGAGGTAATTACTGCTGTCAGTTGCATCGGGACATTACGCGGAATCAGCGGCGATGAGTGAAAATGTGTACCGGACTGGTATTTGATCCCAGGATCTTCTGCTTACCAAGTAGGTGCATTAACCACTACACAGATCCTGGGCTCAAATCCCAGTCTGGTACACATTTTCACTCGTCGCCGCTGATTCTGCATAATATCTCGATGCAGCTGAAAGTAGTGATCCCCTCCCTTTTCTTTCCTTTCCTTTCTTCACCTCTTCATCTTCAATTTACACACAAAATCACATCAGGAGCACTTTTTATGGGGAAAACTTAAATGATATTTTGCAATTTTTTGTTTAAGAGTCACATTTGAAACATGCACAACACCTGAGTAATGAGGGTACATTTAAAACACAGACAAATCAAATGCAACCAACAGTGAAGGATGTATGGTTAGTAAGGTAAAACCAGAATGGAGCCTATGGTCGAGGCGGTGTAAGGAGATTAGGAGATCCCTAACAGCTTGCAGGGCTGTTGCCAACTTTGAACTGTGAAGTGGTAACGGCTGCAGGCAAAAACAGTAGCCATCTACAGCACCTTCACAACACTGGGGCATTGCCATAAGAGATGTTTACAAAATCACGTTACATTATTCATTGAGGTAGGTCGACAAAGCTGCTGCACACAGCCCACTGCAACTGTCATGGGTCAACTTACGCCGTCTCAACTATAGAACATCAAAGCAAACTGTCATCAAAGTAAACAACAACAACCACAGAAGCAGCTGACTATCACACTAAAAACTAAATAAAGAAATGGTGCAAAAAAAATGTTTTATAATGTCAGAACACTTTGCAAAGGTTATTTCAAAGAAAAATGTGGTTTACCACAATACATACCACTTTTATTGGCTAAAATCCCTTTGGTTATTTTTATGTCTGAAAAAATATATTTTAAGGAACTTAAATTCTAACAAAGCAAAAGGGATAACTGCAGCTATTTTATAGGACAAGACAAATAAACTTCTTCTCAGCGGCAGTATTTCATACAGTTTTTCACTGTCCCACCGAGAACCCTTTCTTATCATCACTGGAGGCTGGGTAGCTGCCAAACCATGAAAACAGAGTCCTACCACATTTCAGTGTGTTGTTTTTCATTGAGCTCTGTACCTGAGCTGTTATACAAATGTTTTACAATAGTACATAAGGGTTTTGTGATGAGAGATTCACGCAGCAAACACAGGGAGTCAAGAAGTGCCCTGTGCACAGTACTGCAGCCTGCTACACATTTGGGAATAGTACCTATGCAGACACTGCAAAAACAAAATGTTCTTACACATATCTGAGTGTGCTAATGATCACCTCCGTGGAATTCTGTAATTAATACTTACATCTCTATATATATCTCTAGGTGCCAGTTAAAGAAAGTAGTGATTCCATCAGTGAAAAGATAGAAACTGGCATTAACTGAAAACAAATACAATTACATCAATGACGCACAACATATTCAAATCTATGGATCTTGTACGAGATAAATACTTTGGTGTATTTGTCTGATTAGTGAGGTGTAGTAAATGGTATAAAACATTTGTTAAAGCACAGATATGAAAGTCTGGGGAGCAATAGCAGTGCAGCAGCCTTAGTACAAACTAAGATACTTTAGAGCATCTTTAGTAAATATATGTATAAAGGTAAAATTTTTGCAATCTTTGCAGTTACTGCCTTTTTTTCTGACCCACAGATATTCTATATCACCATCACAAGAGAAAAAGAGAATTACAGGGACACCTGTCGAATTCCATGCACCAGACTGGCAGTTATTTACACCACTGAAGGGAGATGGCTAATAAATGTGGTAAAGGCTGCCGAAAATGTTGGTGCTTCTTTTGGATGTGTCAATGCAAAGAAATTGCTACCCCTACCCCCGCAACAAGTGCAGGGTACTGAAATAATAATTGCAAGAGGCACATAAGATTTGACTGAAGAATTGTCAGCACTATGGGGAGGTAGTATTGAATTCACAATAGAAGGTTGAACAAATAAGTACAAGGGCCACCATTATATTACCCTCATTTTTCTTTAAATGTACAGGTGGAAACTGCAATGTATGATATTTTCCACTAAAAAATTCCAAGGATATGAAGGTCATACTGGCAAAGGTATTTATAATGCCACAATTAGCTGAGCTGCATGCATCAACATCAAACCTGATTTAGTAAAACAGTTGTATGTTGTCACAGATGAGAGATTTCAACATGTCATCATGTCTTACACATTTAATCTCCACTGTGGTTCATCACATATTTTAACTGTGCAATGCAAAGCATTGATTATTGATACAAAATGAAGTGGTCTGAGGTAGGTTCCCTCCAAAACAATCCTATGAGAATAGAGATTCCCTTTACACCAGATGCTAACATAATTACAGTGAAATTTGTTATAATCAGTGGAATGTAACAGAGGAATCATTAGAGAACAAGGGCCTATGCATTTACAGAGATGTGGTGCAAGATTTAATCATTTTCATTTAAGAAGAGATCAACAGACATAAAGCAAATAAGCAGCCCAATCTCAGTATCCTCTATTAATAGACAATTATCTGATAAGACATGCCACACGTGTTAGATTCAACTAAACTACATAATTAAACTGAAAGTGTTCAAATGCTTGATTTAGTTTTTCAGTTCAATTATTCCCAATGTATTAAGTTCAATGCAACTTTTCATTCTGAGGAAGCCAAGCTATTTCTGCCATGTCCCTGTAAAATGTGTATGTCACCAGATTTTCTTCCACTGAAACCACTCAAAGTACATTCATTTAAAGAGACTGTGATCACTCATCTATCTGTTGGCCACATGTGTATCCCACCCTCCCAGCAAGAATTGCTCAGCTGTGACATATGGCCAATTTAACATTGTCTGTCTAGAATGAGGGTGCTCCTTCAATGGTCAGAGCTGCGCACAGCCTGAGCACTGAAATGGAAACACTGCACTAGGTGCAGCAAACACTGTACAAGTTGACACTATACAGGTCTCTGGAACTAAGCACTTATTTGGAATTTCTCATAAGTTAATTTTTTAAGCAAACATGGATTATAGCCTGGTTTAATGTTGCTCTGATATTTCTACCTTTCAATAATATTGCAATTATCAGACCTTGATGAACACATTTCTATGAAGTCTTTTATTACACATATTGGGACAATGTGCAGTGACAAGGGGCAGTGTACAATGTAACACTCCAGCCAATAGCATCATTCTGTCATGCTCTGTAGTATGCACTTCAGGGGAAACACAGAACATTTAGTGTTGATTTCATGTTACTTCAGATATTATGAGTATATTAATCATGGGTGGCATGAAACAAACACATAAAGTGTTTGCGAGCAAGTGACAGTGTTAATTTTCTGAGTATATAAACTTTTCTGGGCAGAGTCAGAGAGAAAGAGAGAGAGAGAGAGAGAGAGAGAGAGAGAGAGAGAGTACGCAATGTAGTCATCATGAACTTGGCTGGGACCAAGATGACGAGTGATAGTGCACATTTGTGCACACAGTATGACACTCTTTGATTGAAAAAAATAATATGTACATTACAAAGTGAACAAAACAGGCTGAACAAATTTATGTTAAGACGGTCATTCAATAATTAAAGAGACAAATTGGTCTGGGGAAAAAACTGTTAGTAGGGCACGATTGGTGCTTTTATGGCTTTAAAATGGTATCAATGAGATGAGCCCTGATCAGCTGATGTATCAGCATTGTTTTGTGTTTAACCTCAAAAATACATTTCAAGATGGTGAGTCTGCTTGAAACATCCACATTAGTTGAACAATGTTCTGTTATTCGTTTTTTACTTGTTGAAGGCGAGAAACCCGTGAATATATACTGTAGAATGTCTAAAGTTTATGGTGAAGATTGTATGAATCATGCAAATTTTTACAAGTGGGTAGAGAATTTCAAAAATAGTCGTGACTCAGAGACTGACGAACAATGTTCTGGCTGATCAGTTGCAGTTTCAACTCCCTCACTTGAAGAGTCGAATTGATGACATTATTCGTGCTGACTGCCATGTGACGGTGGAAATGATAGTTGATAAGGTTCAAGTTAATACTGGTACAGTTCATAGCATTATCTGTAACAAGCTGAAGTACTGCAAAACAAGTGCAAGATGAGTCCCAAAGGAGTTCACGTGGCTACACAAGGAAACAAGGTTGAAAGTGTGCACAGAGCTAAAGGAGCACTATGAAAGAGAACATGAGCACCTCCTCAACAAAATTTTAGCTTGTGTGAAACTTGGGTTCATTATTATGAACCACAATCAAAAAGACAAAGCATGTAGTGGAAGCACACCAACTCACCCGCTCAAGAAAAAATTCAAAACCCAAGCATCAGCACGAAAAGTTATGTTAACAGCGTTTTGGGATGCTGAAGGTCCAGTTTTTTGTGATTATCTCAAAGAGCAGCATACAATGAACAGCAATACTACTTGGATTTGCTTTTAAACAAGGTGAAGCCAGCCATGAGAGAGAGAAGACGTGGATCGCAGAAAAGAGGTGAGATTCTCCAGCAAGACAACACACGCCCTCGTATTGCTCAACTAACCTGTGAAACTATCAACAAACAGGGCTGGGCTGGGAAATACTGCATCATCCCCTTACAGTCCTGATTTAGCACCTAGTGGTTTCCATTTGTTTGGTGCACTGAAGGAGGCATTACATGTGAAGAGGTTACAGGACAATTATGGCATGAAAAAGATCGTAGGAAATTGGTTCAAACATCACGATATAGAGGTCTTTGCAGCCGGAATAAAGCTTGTAGCCCATTGGAACAAGTCCATAAATGTTCAAGGGGTTTATATTGAAAAGCAAAAAAAGTACTGTTTTGTAAAAATAAATGCTTTTTTCTTCAGACCAATTTGTCTCTTTAGTTATTGAATGACCCTCGTACAAATTGACTCAACAACAGCCTGTAAATGGGCAAAGATGTATTCTTACAGCATATAACACTAGCATTACACTGCATACTTCATTTTAGGGCTTCATAATTAATTTGCTGCCGTTGCATATTACAGCCTATTTTGAATTTTTCATTTGTTTTACAACAAATATGCAAGTGGTAATGTTGGAAGAGAGAAGACAGTTGCATGCTGGATGACATGATGCAAGCAACCCACTTTTTACATGACACTTTGTCAAGGATGTAGCTTGAGAATCTTAACTTGAACAAAGCAGCAACTACAAGATTCAGCTGCCATGAACAACAATGCGTTGGTGACAGGGATTGTCATAAACTATCATATAATGTAACAGCAGAGTAGATAGGTCACTGTCAAACAAATCACTTGCTAAATTAATGTCTAACAAAACCCCACGGACAGCGATACAGAATTTCACATCCTACATATGTACCTGTGTACATTAACTGGGAACGCTGATTTAACATGAGCATAGAAACACTGATACTGGATCCTCAAACTATGAAAAGATGTTACCTGGATTCATGAATCAAAGTACACAGTGTTACATGCTGACGTTGGCATGGGAGTACCCTGAAAATGTAAGGAGACAACGCATCCTGCTTGCCAACAGCACACTCTTCAGACAGATGGTGGACTTCTCATGTGTAAGATGTTCAGTGAGGAGAATATGCAGCTCCAAATATATCTGCCATTGTTTCTCACAGGTAAACTATACAGAACCCATTGTCCAATCACGTGCATCAGTTTTCACCTACAATACACTACAGGTGATCTGTCCTTCAGCATGGCAATGCATCACTGCTGAAGTCCATCAGAATGGTTCAAGGAACTCACCAAGAACATGATTGTACTTGGGAGGCCCTATATTACATCTGACAACAATTCCATTGAGCACCTCTGGAATGTGAGCAAAAAAGATGTGCACACCTTGGACCCAGCACTGACTAGTACTGCTTTTTGTAGGCGGCCATGAATTTGGAGAGTTCCCAACACTTTTGGTGTTGTATTGAGTCCATGTTGCAGTGTGTCACCAGCATCATGAGAGAAAGGGGGCGCTGGATAGCTACAAGCCAGGTGCATCCTATTAAAGTACTTAAGAGTGTACTTAAGCACAGAGTATACACACACAGCAGTGAAATATGCAAATGTTCTTGGTTTTTTTAGAATTATAGACACTTTGGTTGAAGCAACTAGTAGGTTGGCTAAATTAAATCCTTCCTAATACAAACAGTTTCAAACAATTTAATTCAACAATTAACTGACACACAGCATGCTTTACATTTCATCAAATCATATTTTATGTACATGCTGTCGGCCAAATACACAACAGTTACTATTCTCACCATTATTGTCAGCAATCTCCTCCTGATATATAGCAAACTAAGTTATCATGTAATTTATAATCATATGGTAGTACTTTTACATCCTGGTGAACACCTAACACTGGACACTACAGAAATATACAGAGGCAAAAGGATGGGCTTATATAACCAAGAGTGGAAGCATACAGCCCTGCAATTTACAAACCTCCACGAATTGGATCAACTGTTTATGGAAGACAGGGAAATCACAGCATGAGGCTCATGGTTCAAATAATAGTTCAAATGGTTCAAATGGCTCTGAGCACTATGGGACTTAACATCCGAGGTCATCAGTCCCCTAGAGCTTAGAACTACTTAAACCTAACTAACCTAAGGACATCACACACATCCATGCCCGAGGCAGGATTCGAACCTGCGACCGTAGTGGTCGCGCAGTTCCAGACTGAAGTGGCTAGAACCACTCGGCCACATCGGCCGGCCTAAAATAATAGTCCTCACAGTTATTACACTAACACATCATCAACATCTGACTCAGTTTGATGTTTCACTAGGACCTTTTCCTCTGGAACATGGGCTGTTTTCACATAATGGGAATAATTTAATACTCAACTGTGACATGTGGAGTTCTTCATGGTTTCATACTAAGATCAATTCTCTTCCTGACATTTATTAATAACTTGCTTTAACTATAGCATATACCCCTAAAAGCTACAGTCTTTGAATATGATATAAGCATAATTGTCACAGACTCTTATTAAGTACTGAATAATATAGAGAAGCATGTTCAAAAGATACTGAATTTGGTAGCCAGGAAGTTCTAATGGAAGACAAATATTTACAACTTCCCAACATTGTAACCACTTTATGCCATAATGAATGATAAATAGTGTGGCCACCAAAGACAAGAGTTTATTAACATACATTTATGTAAACACAATCATAGTAACAATACAAAGCAGTAGAGTACAGCTGAGGACAAGTGTCTGCCACACTGTCCTTATACAGGGAAGAGTTCCAGCAGACAATGAAGCATGTGCCGTGCTATGTGCACAAATTACAGGCAGCCTCTGGAGGCCGGCCCGCACAGATGCTGATGGTGGAGTGTTTGAATCTAGTGCGCCGGCAGCCATACATGCAGTACATATCCAGGTATGATATACAAGGTTATAACAACTCTCTCCCTTGGGAAAAAGGTGCTCCTCCGATGCAGGCATTGAGATGACCAATGACACATCCACAGTGTCTGCAGTGAGTCCTGTGGATGATGATGGCAGCAGCTAAAGGAGATTTTGGGCTGGAACTGGTGAGTAGGGATGGAAATGGCACAGCCGTGGACTCACGTGGCAAAAACAACGGACAACATACAAAAATTTTGGGAAGACATTGACAACCAATTACCAATGTTCCTGATGTAGGAGCTGACGTACATACTGCTGGAGAGCTGCTGGGATCACACTCATGGGTGACAGCCCATCCATAGCTAAGAGAACAACAACTTCAAACACTGACAGGCAGTGACGGAGGGCAAAATAGTTACATACAGGATCAGAAGACCTGTCTGGAGGCCTGTGTGGTCAACCATGCTGCACAAGGTTAATAACCTGGGCAAAACTGGATCAGCAGTAACAGCAGCTGTGATCCGAAAGACTAATAGGGAGACCTTCCACTGCATGTTGTGCCTCAACATCTAAGAGAAAACAAAGGAGTTCGTCCTGATCAAAAGTAGGATCCAGCCCCATCAGGAACCAGGACACTACATCAATGTTGGCGGGCTGCGTTGTAGGCTGTAAATGTATTTCATATTTGCAGCGAGACAGAAACGCCCAATGCTGGAGGCAATATGCAGCCCTGTTGGGCAATGAAGCAGAAGGATTAACCAATCAAACCAAAGGATTGTTGCTTGTGATGAGGGGAAACAAAGACCCATACAAAAATACATTAAATTTTTTGAGGGCATAGACGATAGCAAGCACTTCCTTTTCAACTTTGGAGTAGTGTTGCTGAGCACAGTTAAGTGTTTTTGGTGCATAAGCTATCAGACATTCAGAAGCATCCTCATAGCGATGTGCAAGAACAGCCTTGAGCTCCATACTGGGAGGCATCTGCAGCCAACACCACATGATGGCAAGGACAAAAGGTAATGAAACAAGAAGCAGAATGTAATTTAGATTTAAAAAGAGTGAAAGCGCGCTCACAGGTTGCCGCCCACTGAGAAGGAATGTCCTTATGGAGTAATTGGGGTGGAGATGATGGGCTAATGTGCCTGTACTCAGAATGATTTTCTCTAAAAATGCTTGGTGTTCTTCGACATTTGTAGGGCACAGAATAGCTGTGATAGCTGTAAAATAATAACTCTTTACCCACCATTCTGAGAAAGCTCACAATTGCTGGCTGAAAAACGTGGAACTTGGCCAAGTTCCACTTCAAACCTGTAGACTGTGAGGTCAGGAACAATGAGGGTAAGATGCGTAAGTGTTCACATATGAATGCAACTGTCATGATGATGTCATCAAGATAGCTGATGTACCCCAGAATGGACATCATCAATAGTTCCACAAAATGCTGAAAAACCGCAGGCGCTAGATGCATCACACAAGAGGTACTGATATTGGTACAACCCAAAGGGTGTGTTAATCACCAGGAGCTGTTTTGAATCCTCATCCAATGTAACTTGTAAATAAGCCTCAGATATAATGTATTTACTTGAATCTAAGCCGCACCTGAAAAATGAGACTCGAAATGAAGCAAAAAAAATTTTCCTGAATCTAAGCCGCACCTAAAATTTGAGACTCGAAATTCAAGGGGAGAGAAAAGTTTTAGGCCGCACGTCCAAAGCGAAACAAAGTTGGTCCATTGTAATATGAGACACAATTAGGTCGAATGAAAGACTATACAGCTACAGTAGTTTGGTTCGAGTCGTAAGCTTAGCAGTTAAGCTTTACCAGGTAGCCATTGCTATGCGTCAGGCGCTCCGGCCGTATTTATACGGGTACCCTTCCTTTTTCACGTGCTTCGTCTCGTTTGAATCAATCGCTTATTTTGCTTTGATCTAAAAAGTGCCGTTTTCTTTGTCATAGGTGTTTTCGTCACTCTAACCTGAAAATGCATTACTGTACTGTGTCATGCATTGTTTGTCGCATTCTGATAGTGTGTGTTTACGGCCTGTCGCTGCTCGCGGAATGGCTTGCTTTTGTGCGCGCTACCGCCACTTACAATTTTTTAAAAAAAGGAGAGAGAGAGAGAGAGAGAGAGAGAGAGGAATCGTCTCATTAGCGAAACAATGGCAAGAGACTGCTATTTGTTGTTACTTACACTGCTGCTTTCTTTGATAATGATCAACAAGAACCAAACAATAGACTGCGTAGGATAGAAGATGTTCTGAACGAGAGTGTAGCGAAAATTTTTCTCCGTTTGAAAATCTTTGCAGGCGCCTCTTTAGTACATTACATTCTGCACAGAAATTAAAGTCATCTTAGATTTAAAAATCTAGTCAGTTGCTGTGCTTCATTTCTGACTGTATCACTATTAGGCATAAGAATAATACAAATATGAACATGACACGATACGTATATGCTTCCGCGTTTGCTGTTGTCTCACTCTAGTTTCTTAGTTTATTACGCAGACAGGATTTAAATGAAATAGCAGCAAACACGAAAGAATACGTGGCAAAATGTTTATATTCGGATTATTCTTATGATGAAGAGAATACTGCATGTGATTCAAAATTCATCAAGCTCCTATTAGCAACCGTCTCTTCTCACAGGTAGGAAAAAATTCAGAATGTAGAGTTGGCCATTTTGACAAACATCCCAAACAGTCTTGCCAGTCGGATTTTCGTAGTACATTGAAATGCTGCTACATTCGAAGATGAACAAACAATACAGAATTTGTATTTACTTCGTTAGATAATGAATGAAAATGCAGTGGTCGAAACTCGGGGCGGAGGAAACAAGATCATCTTCCACCATTTTTTTTTTAAATTTATTTACTGACACAGAGGTTTTGGCGCCAGTATTTATCTTTGTGCCAACAAGGCATGCCTGCGTAGCGCTACATATATTCGACGGCAGAAGTTATTTGTGGCAGCACCTACCAACATTTTTCAGAACTTCCGCTTGCTTTGCACTCGATTCTAAGCCGCAGGCGGTTTTATGGATTACAAAAACCGGAAAAAAGTATGGGTTAGATTCGAGTAAATACGGTATCAGTTTTAGGAAAACACTGGCTCCTGGCAAGTTTAGCCAGTAACTTGCCCTGACAGGGCAAACTGAAGGTGCCAATGATACAGTGAGTGTTAACAGACACTTAAAAGTTACCAAAGAGGTGAAGCTGATCATTCAGTTTCTTAACGATCACAAGATGGGTTGACCAATCACTTTGACATAGTAGGCTGGATGATCCCCAATGACAACAGTCTGTCCAACCCAGATTTCACTTGATCGTGCAAGGTGTAACGCCTCTTAGCAAAAGACATATTATGTGATAAAGAGAAAAAATTGTGTATCATGTTTTGTTATTGTATGGAATTATGTACTTTTTTTATTATTTATTTTAGATAATATCTGTGTCGGCGAGTACTGAAACCGCCACAGACGATAAATATCAAACAAAGATGAGAATATGCAACTAGTATAAATAATACAGAACGAACATTAATTTCTCTGTCTTCTTCTTGGAGTTACGTGGGCAGGATAGCCTGTGACGTTGTATGCTAACGTAGCATTCTTTTGTCGAGACTGAGAGATGTACGCCACTACGTACTCATTTTAAAGGTGTGTAATAATTAACATATTTAAATGTTTTGAATAGAGTTATTTAATGAAACCTTGCATTATTATTTGTAGTAGCTTGCTTGGCATATTATCCCATCCCTTTAAGACATTTTCAGTTATTTAAATATTATCCGTGGTGCAGAGTTGCTACGAACGAACGAGCCGCTGCTGCGGCGTATTCAAACTGCATTAAATGAAATCTATCATACCGCAAAGAAGCGGGAAGGTAATAGTGAAATAAAATTATTTCTTTCAGCTTCCGGACTTGCAGAGCAGAGCAGCAGATTTTATGATGTGTTTTGCAGGTTGACGCGGGCTGCTGATAATATATTACTAACAGTACAAAAAAAGATAATTTACCTTCGTAATATAATAGGAATCTTGCTGTGCTTAGTTCTGGTCTGGCTAACCTTATAGTAAAAAACGTATTTTTCTCCGATAATAGTCTCATGTTCTTGTGCTAGTCGTGGTACTTATTGGTGTTTTACTGATAACAAAAATCCACTGCAAAATTTTGTTGTTGAACAATCATTGCGAACTGTAACATCAGTATTTATAACAAAGTAATTTTCATTAACATTTTCAATAACTATAAAGTAGGGAAGATATGTTGAGTTTTATAGTGAGTTACAGTAACGAAAAATGTTCCTTTAATAGAAAGCCAGATACAGAACAATAAGAATACAATATATTCTGTTTTGTTGAGAATTAATGATTATACAGAACTTCATGGCACAGCATTACTAAAAGGTATTTCGCGGCTCTTTTCGTATATGCGTTGTTACGCAAATAATAATAATAATAATAATAAAACAAAATAAACAGAAAAGAGCTTACGAAGCGAAACTGTCGCCCAAAAACGCGGGGCCCGAATTTGCAGTGGCCACGAAAATAATTGTTTTTCTTTCAGTGTCTATTGTTATATATATGTATGTATTTAGTGATAAATGTATGCATGTGTATCATGGCTCAAAATGGTTCAAATGGCTCTGAGCACTATGGGACTCAACTGCTGAGGTCATAAGTCCCCTAGAACTTAGAACTACTTAAACCTAACTAACCTAAGGACAACACACACATCCATGCCCGAGGCAGGATTCGAACCTGCGACCGTAGCGGTCGCGCGGTTCCAGACTGTAGCGCCAGAACCGCTCGGCCACCAGCGGCCAGCTGTGTATCATGATTAATACCATGTATTAATGAATGTACAAACATTCTTTCATGAAAAAACGCACTACTGCAAGTGAGTCAGAGGAAACGATCCTGAGAGTACTGAGAAACAGTAATGACTACATAATCCGGGGGCAGCCGAACCCCGAAATCAGATAAACTAAAGGTAAGACTACAGTGTAGTTGTCCTGTTTGTAGAAGCTTAACTCCAGTGAAGTGATCTCATATCGCTAGTGGTGTGCATAGTTTGGCGTTAGTGTTTATGACAGGGCAAAGTTGATTGTAGATAGTAATTTTTAGTGTGCAGTGTATTGTAGATAAATTAACATATTTTGTGTGCAAGTGGAAAAACTGTCAGAGCTTGTGTTCGAGTAGGTAATTTATGAATATGGTTAAATTGCGTAATCAACGTCTGAGCAATATGGATACTGAGGAACAGCCATTAGTTAGTGCAGGAAATGTAGAAACGGGTGCATTAAGCAGTACAAGTACTCTCTTTGAGGATATACCATGCGAAAATGTGGGGGCAGGAACACAGGAAGTGATGCCACCGCCCACCAGTGCTCAAGGAGAGGTAGATAAAGAAATTGCACCACCTACAGAAAAGCAGGAACCAGAGAGTGGTAATCTGCCTGGTGGATATTCACTTCAGGCGATATTAGAGCGCGTGCTGGATTACCAGGCAAAATTTGCGCAACAACAAGCTGAAAAGGATGAAAAAATTGAGATCTTTCTCGCACAGCAAGCTGAGCGAGATCGCCAGTTAACAGAAAATTTCCTTGCCCAGCAAGCTGAGCGAGATCGCCGGTTAGAGGAAAAGTTTCTTGCCCAGCAGGCTGAGCGGGATCGCCAGCAAGCTGAGCGGGACCAGCAACTTGTGCAATCGTTAGAAAATATGAAAAAAGAGATTGCCTGTATGAAACAGAATTATGAGTCGATACCTAAGGCCATGCAGGAGTTGACTGTACAGGTCAACAACCTGCAAGTAGCAAACACTAACAGGGTAGATGAGATAGGTGTCTTAGCCAACCGATTAGAAAAGCTAGAAATAGATTCCACCCAGCTTGTAGAGCAGAAGTGGAACGAACAAGCGACTAAAATTGAAACCGAATTCAACTCATGGCTAGAAGCGAAGGAGAGTGAGATCGACAAAAATATTAATTCTAAGGTACAAGCAGCCATGGCAGATAGAGATGCCGAATCGTTCAGTACCGCAGTAAATAGTCAGGTACAGAACGACGTGCAAACCATCAAACAAATACTCAGTGAGGATATTCTGCAGTGGCAAGTGAATATTAACAAACGGATATCCGACTTGGAAAAAGGTTTAGCACAGAGCAGCAAACCTCTTGAACATGAAAATATGTCGCCGACAGCCAATGTTTTTGGCAACGCACAAACTTATACGCGACGCAACAATGGTGAATCTTTAGGCGATAATGCGAAGAGCTCTAGATTCGGTTCGGAGCACACAGCCTATGTCCCAGGAGCAAACCAGTATAGTCCAAAAATATTAGTTGAAAAAAGTTTGATCAAAAATAGGCAGTTTCAAACGTTTACTACTGAACGAAAGTCAGTACACCCAGTAGTATTCATAAAAAGCTTTAAAAATATCTTGCCTAGTGTGTGGAACGAAGCACAGAAAATTCAATACGTAATGTCATACATTCAGGGCGATGCAGCGTTGTGGGCTACGGAAGTAGCAGACAGCTGCATGACGTATGAACAGTTTGAAAGAGCGTTTTTGTTGAAATACTGGTCGCCTTGTATACAAGAGCGGCTAAGAAAAGAAGTATACAATCCCGAACCGTACTCACCCCTTCTTGGGAATCTGAGACGTTATTTCGAGAAATATATAAACAAAATGCGCTACTGGGACGAGCCTATCTCACCAAGAGACATAATAAGACTCCTAAAATCACATTTACCCATTCATATCAAAGAGAAATTAATACACGTACCAGAAAGCGACATGGAACATTTCCTGTCTGTTCTAGATTCAATAGACTTAATCCAGGAAGACGCAAAAGCAGCGTGTGATCACTCGCTGAATAATGGATCAGGGTGTAAACATGACAGAAATAATAGTGCACAAAACCACAACCATGGAAATGGTGGGGGTGGTAATAAGCGGCAAGAGCATTCGCAAAATTGTAATAATGGGAGAAGTCAGAACGGGTATGGTCAGCCGTCCCATAATAAAAAGTGTCGATTTGACGACCGGTACGATTCCGGACTGCCAGGGACCAACTGCTGGAAAAATGCGCGAGGTCAGTGGCATAGCAATTACAGTGACAGTAATCGCAATTGGAATCAGAATCAGTGACCAAGCCCAGAGCGGCAGGGTAATGACCGGTACGACAACAACAGACCACCACTGCAAAACGCACCTATTGCGCAGTCGTGGCGGCCTACAAATCAAAACGTACACATAGTAGAGGTCGCGGACAATAGCCGTCCAAGTACCTCGCAAGCAAGCAATCCAACAAACTAGAATCGGCCTCGATATGCTCTCCATCGCTGGCCGAGGGGTGGAGTGAGAGCAACACGAATGACAATAATATCCCTGGAATACATATGCTGCGATACAACGACGGTATCAGTATGGATAGAGATCTACTGACCGAACCGCATGAATGTAAGAAAGATAGCAACGAAAATGTGCAAGCCATAATAGAAGCGAAAATCAATGATGTTGCTGTGAATATAATCATCGACACAGGTGCCTCAGTGAGTGTAATGAGTACAGAATTGTTTAAAGCGCTGGGGAAGGGACGTAGCATACCGACTTTCACGGTTAATAATTGCAAGGTGTCTGGAGCTATAAGTACACAGAGCCAATTAGTTAAGTACCAGGTGCAGGTGGAGATTTGTAAGGAGGGCGAAGCCATAGTGAGCTCGTTCCTCATTGTTAAAGGGTTAAAGGTGGCCTGCATTCTGGGAGTAGATTTTCTCCGTGAGGGGGACGCAGTGATCGACCTCTCCTCGGGAAAACTAAGCTTAGTTAATAAAAGTAGGAGGATTGAGTTGTCTATGATGAAATCGAAGGAGGTACTTGTGCCATGTTGCAACCGAATTAATATCAAATGTAGGAACCCCTGGGTACTACACATCAATGATTATTCACCTGTGACAGATCTCTATTATCCGAGTATAGAAGATAGAAATTTTGAAACAAATGTTCATGCATTTCAGACCAAAGTACAGGAATCTGAAAGTTTAAGCAACATACAAAAGCAACAGTTGACGCAGCTGCTATCGGAATATACAATGGTATTTACCAACCGACCAGGAATAGTCAAAGGGTACCACTATCACATAGAGGTGATGCCCCACAAAACATACTGTCGCGCATCTTACTCCATCCCTTGGTCGAGGAGGGAAGTAGTGGCTAAAGAGATTTGGAAGATGTTAGTAAGTGGCAATTGGTATATTCAGGGCCCTTTGAAGTAATAAAGGTGCCACACGAATGTAGCTATTTGTTAGCACATCCCCAGACGGGGAAAATAAAAGGACTATATCCACGTAAAGATGTAAAATTATTTATTCAGTGACGTGTCAGATGTAAATAGTAGTAGTTATGAGAAGATTTCAATTGTGTTTTAGAGGATAAGTATGTTAGTTGTAGGAAAGAATTTGTGTGTAATTCAACCTTGAGGAAGTAGAATCAGTAAACTGAGTAACAGCATGCAAATGGAAGACTTTGTTTACAGACAATTAGTGTCATTAAAATACTATATGTTCATCAAGCAATGAACAATCTTTTTGTTGATAAAATAAGGATTAATTTCTTGAATCGTTTTTCATTTGTAGTAAGTAAGTGCAATTAATGATGAAATCTCATATAGTAATGTAACAGATGTAATTGTGTTAAAATTAAGGAACCCTGAGAGAGAGTCTCTACTGGCCAAAAATTGACTTTGTAGTACGAAACAATTATGTGATGTAATGTTACTGCCAATAGTGATCTGAGAACGACACTGGAGCAGAATTCAATCAAAAACAAACCCGTTCCGTGTAACCTACGCTTTGTATGTATCGATGCTTCAATTGAAGCCTGTGTACTTGGTACACGTCCTTGAATATTCATTACGCGGTATGCGAATCAAGTCAATCAACGCGGAAACTACACTGTAGTCCTGTAGGACAGATCATTAAAAATAATACTAGTACTAAATGAAGTATTTATTGAGCAATATGCCCAAGTCAAGCTGCCATGCACATGGTAAAATCTGTTTGCTAGATGGGGGATAACCTGGCAAGCTACACTGAAAAAGGAAAAGAAAGCTATGTACCAAAAATCACACACCTTTAAATAATTACAAAAAAGCCATATATGCCTAGTAATAGTATTAAAAGTGTGTAATGACAAGGTAAACACAATGGACTCAATGTAGATGAGAGTGATTATGCTAAGAACATTTGATATGCATTTAAAATAAACTGTGTGCATAAACAATCTCGGAAAGGACGGAATATTGTGTGTAGTAGGGACAGAAAATGACTGTTGTATCTGCACCAATATATACGTCGGTATAAGTCAAGTGTTGAGTGACTAACTGTCATAGTGCAGTGCTCAACGAACAATATACTGTGTGTAAAAACGGTAGTTAGGGATCCGTTCGGAGACGATGCAAACAAACATCGCTCGACGGAAACATTTAGTGTGTGTGAACCGAAACATTTTCGCGTGTTGAGAGACGCTCTGGCAGCGTATCAACCGTGAGAACAAGTGAAAGTGTGTAGTACAACGTGCGTGTGACGAACCTTGAATACCAGTGTCACAATGCGATTCACTTGTGAAGCCACAAGAAACCCGTTATCACGCCAAAACATCCTGTGCATACCAGCGAAACGACGGCCTACTGAACAATAAACGCTTTTAACCAAGTCGCATTTTCTTCCACAGCTAATAATCTGTATCCTTAAAGACAGTACACCGTTGTGGAATATTTGTTTCATGCATTGTGACGGGGAGCCATGCGGAGAAGCAGAGACGGGTGCCGTGCCGCCAGCCAGCCGGTCGCGGGAAACCACTGCAACACGCCGACATTGGTGAATGGTTCGGCGCGGTCCGCTACTACTCGGGCGCCACCCCAGCACGCCGTCGCTGTTACTGCGAGCAGGTCGTCGACCCCAGCGGTCGTTGGCACGCCGCGTTCCAGACGACGCTACGCAACAATTGCTTCGCGCTCCGTACATTATTGACATTCAACCAAACATTACCAACTACGTTGTTAATCTACTAATATGAAAATGATTTATTGGACACGAAATTACGTGACAAACTTTTTTTTTCTTTAGTTACTGTGTATAGACTCAAAATATTCATTGGTTCAGTGATATATGTTATATGTTTTCGTCACATTAGTGAAGCAAACTGACACGAATGCCATACCATGGTAGAACATTTGTCGTGAGTAAGTGTAGAGACAATCCATTACATTACTGTAAAACTGTTTAATGATTGACTTTCAGTGTGACACAGAACACAAATGTGAAAGAGTGTAGAAGGTACATTTTTAACAAGGAGACTAAAGGTTTAACATTTTGTCATAAATAACCTTTGTTATCCGTGAACATTGGATAAAGTCCAACCTTTTTTGATGAACAATCAAACTGTGTGTTAAGACAAACCAGGCGAGATGACCATGGCTCCGGCGCAGTTTTCCCAGGTTTTCTGACCGCACGTAGCCCGAATGGGGGAGCCCAAAAACTGTAATGACCCTGGGACTATGTTTACGGTCACCTCGCAAGGTGTGAGAAAACTATAAAGAGTGTAATTAAAACTATAGTGCAAAAGAGCAAAGAAGTGAACAGTGAATATTCCAAATAAGGTGACAGACAATGACAAAACGGACGTTAGTGGCAGCATATTGCCGAACATTCTTAACGTTAGTCAATTGCTGCCAGGGGGCATTGTAACGTCTCTTAGCAAAAGACATATTATGTGATAAAGAGAAAACATTGTGTATCATGTTTTGTTATTGTATGGAATTATGTACATTTTTATTTATTTATTTTAGATAATATCTGTGTCGGCGAGTACTGAAACCGCCACAGACGATAAATATCAAACAAAGATGAGAATATGCAACTAGTATAAATAATACAGAACGAACATTAATTTCTCTGTCTTCTTCTTGGAGTTACGTGGGCAGGATAGCCTGTGACGTTGTATGCTAACGTAGCATTCTTTTGTCGAGACTGAGAGATGTACGCCATTACGTACTCATTTTAAAGGTGTGTAATAATTAACATATTTAAATGTTTTGAATAGAGTTATTTAATGAAACCTTGCATTATTATTTGTAGTAGCTTGCTTGGCATATTATCCCATCCCTTTAAGACATTTTCAGTTATTTAAATATTATCCGTGGTGCAGAGTTGCGCTACGAACGAACGAGCCGCTGCCGCGGCGTATTCAAACTGCATTAAATGAAATCTATCATACCGCAAAGAAGCGGGAAGGTAATAGTGAAATAAAATTATTTCTTTCAGCTTCCGGACTTGCAGAGCAGAGCAGCAGATTTTATGATGTGTTTTGCAGGTTGATGCGGGCTGCTGATAATATATTACTAACAGTACAGAAAAAGATAATTTACGTTCGTAATATAATAGGAATCTTGCTGTGCTTAGTTCTGGTCTGGCTAACCTTATAGTAAAAAACGTATTTTTCTCCGACAATAGTCTCACGTTCTTGTGCTAGTCGTGGTACTTATTGGTGTTTTACTGATAACAAAAATCCACTGCAAAATTTTGTTGTTGAACAATCATTGCGAACTGTAACATCAGTATTTATAACAAAGTAATTTTCATTAACATTTTCAATAACTATAAAGTAGGGAAGATATGTTGAGTTTTATAGTGAGTTACAGTAACGAAAAATGTTCCTTTAATAGAAAGCCAGATACAGAACAATAAGAATACAATATATTCTGTTTTGTTGAGAATTAATGATTATACAGAACTTCATGGCACAGCATTACTAAAAGGTATTTCGCGGCTCTTTTCGTATATGCGTTGTTACGCAAATAATAATAATAATAATAAAACAAAATAAACAGAAAAGAGCTTACGAAGCGAAAAAGGCCACTGCAATAGCGTGTACCTGGAAGAGATGTGGTTGTGCTACACATTTCTGAGTAATGTGGGCCATAAAATTAGTGGCTCAACCCAGTCCAAAAGAAAATAAGACATGAATTTAGTACACAGAAAATCTAACTGCTGATAAGGGACCTTGCCGGAAACGAGGTGTACTGCATCCACATTAGAAAAACCAGAAGCACTGAAAGCATCCAGACAAACAAGTTGTTGGGGCATGCATCATCCACCACTAAAAAAGTCAAGGAATAAACCACCAATTTACAGACAGCAGGAGCCATAAAGTGCCCCAAAACTGGAACATGCTACATGTTGTAACTCATCAAATTTCGAGTAACAGAAGACAACTCCGGAGATCCAAAAGTCTACACGCGTTTGAGTTCAGCAATGTCACAGCTGCACTTTGTCCATCACTCGCACTTCAATAAACAGTTTTCTAGTATTCGTACGCAATGGAGACACACAATTAACATCCATGTCTATATCTGCAAGAGAATGCTGGGAATGTCACACTTTTTTTTTCTACAGTTACTGCAAGTTGCCCAGTACTTAGAGCATCTGGCCCTGTCATGGTGCACAAAAGATGGTCAAGATGGGAGGACTGAGCACTGCCACTGCTGTGGTTATTGTCATCTGGCACATCCCCAAGAACTAACTGATGCCTAGGAGCAGGAGCCACGGCAGCAACACCTCACCTAGCTTTGATCTGATCGCCAGCAGCACGAGACATCTTGAAACACTGGGCAATATTTAACACTTCAGTCAATGACAAATTTTTGCACTGTAGTGCATATCGACATTGGGAGCCAACCAAATGATGGTGTCATGGTCCATAGAATGAGCACAGAAATCGTGATGGGCATCAGTAACAAACTGACATTTGTGACTGTGGCTGGCGAGTTTGGTCACCCAAGCCTCGTAGGACTGATGGGGCTTTTTATGACAACAGAACTTGCCATTTGGTGTAATGACATGCATGCATTTACAATGATAATTAGACAAAAACATACACATTTTGTCAAATGAAAGTGATGCTGGTTCTTGGAGCAGGGCTAAGTGGCACAACAAATGATAAATAATAGGGCAAATCCAACAAAAAAAACAAAGCCTTGCACATGTTAGCATCAGTGACACCAAACATGAGGAAGTGGTCCCAAACCCACTTCTTGTAAGTTTCCCAGTCTTTGGTCACATCATTGTAAGGGGGAAGAGGCGGTGGATACGCAAGCGATGTACAAGCCTGCACAGTCACCATGGCAAACAAATTTCTAACAGTAAGTGTAAGAGCTTCTTGCTGCTTGAGGAGAGACTTGAGTACTGCCCCCATAGACATGAGAAGAGAGGAAACGGCCAAAGAAACTGACCACACAGAAGTGAACTCGTTGCCACTTGTGTCATACTGTAAGACACAAGTAACAGTGCAGCCACCAAAGACACATTCAAGTATGCACAAGCAAAGAAACAACAGGAAGTAGTAGAATACATATGAGGAAAAAAATATGTGGTTGGTTTTGTGCTCCATTCTTGAACCATATGAGCTTGTGTTCCATCTCAGACCGCCCAAATGTCAACATGACACTAATCTACTTTCCTCTTTTGGTGTAAAATTGTTCTGTGTGTGTGTGCGCGCGCTAAGGTGCTCTAAAACAATATTTCATGTCATCAAGAAATGAAAATACTGAAAGTAAGTAAGCTTCAGAACATAACTGGTGCTAATTAGGGACAATTTTTAATTGCAAAGTGCTATAACCCTGTATATCGTACTTTGATATGTGTCGCGGGTATGGCTGCCAGCACACCAGATTCAAACACTATGCTGGGTTCGATTTCCAGCTTGGTTGGAGATTTTCTCCACTCAGGGACTGGGTGTTGTGTTATCATCATCATCATCATCATCTCATCCCCATCGACTTTCATAAAGTTGCATGGCAGTACATTTACTTCCTTATAAGATTTTCTGTTGACAACATGAGCTTGCTTAGAAGAGACAGATTACTGGGACAAGTTAGGGAAAAAGTTAAGTCGTCAAAGTGGTGTCCAATTGAAAGACACCCACCAGACCTCTGAGCCACACAAAATTATTTTTATTAGCATCCATTTACTGAAATAAAAGGAAGAGAAACAATCCCAATGTTGGTAGTACATTCTTAAGCAGTGTTAAAGTATGAAGTACTATCTAATATTCATTTTCGATATACTTCCATAAGAGTTGAAAGCTGTTAGTAACAAAGAACTTATTTCCAAACACAAGCTGAAGAATTGCCTTCTGGCAAATTTCTGCTGACTGCAGGCATTCTTTTGAGTCATCCTAATTGTGTTATAGAAAATAATGAATGGAAACGTAGAATACAATTCGTAAATTACTTCACATCCACTCCACTGTGTTAACAATAATTCATTAAAACAATATGAGAAGTAGGAAAACTGCTCATGTACTGTAGATTCAGGATTAACTTATTTATGTAATGAAGCCTTCATTATTTGCAATTTACGCAGTTTTCCCAAAGCATTGAAGATGAACGCTGCAATAGCCCTTGGCTCAAACATTCCTCTTCCCTTCTTCATTATTAACATGTATAAAATGATGTTAATTCTCATGGTGTACCTTTATTGATATTCTTTTTTTGTTTTCATCAGCAGACTTATTGTAATTTTCATGTTATTCCATTAATATTTTAACTTTTGCCACTTCATAATAACCCAATACTTTTTTAAGAAGATTTATTTTCTTTTGTGAAGAATGTTCTTTTGTAATTGACACTATGTTCCAATTGAATTAAAAATAAATAGACAAAACAACAATGGTACTGAGTCATAAGGACAACAACATTGTGTTTGACAGCTTTTGGTCAAAGTTGTGTGTGACAAAATTGTATGAAGTAACTTCCATGAGATAGATTGCCATAGCTCCTGGAAGTGAGAGCATGTGAATGTTAAGTATGGCATATGCATAAAATTTCCAAAATTAAACATACCCACCTGCAATGACAACTTACAATGCAGACAATGTGACATACAATCCATGGCAGTGAAGCCATGTCAAAGAAATATTCTTAAAATATGTGTACAGTTCCCAGAATCCACTGAAGTCCATCCATACAATGGTAGGAAGAGAATGAGTTATGTGGGAGGGGAGGGGAGGTGAGGGGAGGCAAGGGAAGGGGAGGGGAGGGGGGGAAGGAGGAGTATCTATGTGCCACCTCCTTGTGAAGACTACCTAATACTACAGCTCATGTTTCTTTCTTAGTCCAGCATTGTATAATGATATGGCATGATGTCCATTTAAGTGTACAGTATGGATGAATAAAAAATTGAAAGAAGGCAGTGCTCATAAAAAATAATAATGTGAAGGACATAAAGAAAGATTACAGCTTAACACCAAGATAGTTTGAATGTGGCAAAAACAATCTTATGCCTGCCCTGGTAGCTGAGTGGTCAGCACGATGGAATGTCATGACAAGGGACCTGGGTTCGATTTCCAGCTTGGTCGGAGATTTTCTCCACTCAGGGACTGGGTGTTGTGTTATCATCATCATCATCATCATCATCATCATCCCCATCGACACACAAGTCGCCCAAGTGGCGTCAACTCAAAAGACTTCCTCCAGGCGAATGGTCTACCCACCCTAGCTACACGACATTTCATTTCATTTCACTATAATCTTATGAAAGTAGAACTCTTTAAGAGAGAGAATTAAGCTCCAGAAAAGTATATTTAGATTCATGTTTTAGTGATAATCAATGATAAATAAAACTGATTTAAGATATATGATACAGAACTTCATTTTAAAGGATTTAACCACAATGGAGAAGAGCTGGATTCAACATTAAAGGATTCTTCTCCCTCACTTCTGAACATTATGAAGGGAGGACTTGTGATAGGATGATCAGTGCTCAAGATGTCGAAAAATCCTGTATGACCAATGAGATTGTAGTAGTAGTAGTAGTAGTAGTAGAGGGGTTGTGTGGGCGCACGACAGCAAGGTCTTCAGCGCCCGTGCAGTATCATAATGAGATTGTAGCAAAAACTTCTAGTACAATATTCAGTGAGCACCAACTGAAGATATGAGGGCTAGCTTGCATTCCAAAGATCTCAAATGCCTGGATCCAACACATTTTACATGAATCTTTCTACCCAGTCAGTGCTATAACTATAAACCATCAATCCAAATGTATTCCAGTCTCATGTGTGGACTTGATTAAATGACGTAACAGTATACGAGTTACAGATCTTCGTTCCCTTTCAGAAAGAAAAGGTGAAACAGCACTAAATAAAGTGCTCACACTCTTGTAGGCAGGGAAAGACATGGCTACTGTTTATGAGAATGTTCATGGTGTAGTGCTCACAGATAACCTCTACACGAGTAGAAGCATCACCACAGATGAAGGACTCCATCTGAAGCTCTAAGCTTTTGGAAATTAAAGTCCTATTGTCAATGAAATAGATTAGGGATGATGGTAAAGAAATTATTTTTTATTTAAGTTTCCTCAACGCTGTGGACAGAATTTTTCTACCTTTGTTAAATTTTCACTTTAATGAGACTGTCACAAAAAACAGTATTTGAAAGGTTTCTAAGGAATTTCAACTGTCTATCATATGTAAGAAAAATTTCATCACTGCTTAAACAACATCACAGGTTCCTCGATAATAATTAATGATATGAACAGAGATGACCACCCACCAAGCAGAGGAAACACAATCATAAAAAAACTGTGATGATTCTCCCACCTTCTCCTCACTTGCTACGAAGTGACTTGACAAGACAAGAAGAAAATATAGTGCTTATGTACATTCAGTGATTGCACTCTGTTGAGGAATTTAAATTCAAAAGCTGAGAAGCAAGCAACTACGACTATCTTTTAAATTTATGTACCATCAAACGGGGTGATTTCGGACACCGGGGTGAATTCGGACAGTATTGCTTATTTGCTCTTTGCCACTGCATAGAAACAAAGAGTTAGTTATTTTAATGTCTGTGCGCCAGTTATTTTGAGCGCAACATTGCATTTATCACTTTCCACAACTTTTATTTTGCGTAAAGTGTTTCCCTAGGTGAACAATTGATGAACAGTCACAGTGTTAAAAATCCATCCATTATTGTGTAGTGGAAACTTTCTATTGTTGCATCGAGCGGGAAGTTGTTGTAACCGTAATTTTTGATGCGCTCAGAAGCTAACAGCATTGAGACAATTTCTGTACAAGTTTGTCGAGTTTCTCGTGCAACGTTATAAAATAATGACGGTTTTTGTAAAATTGTGTACTGTGTGGGGTGATTTCGGACAATGGCAAGAACGTATAAGAGCAGGAGATGTGCTACAGTACAGTGTAATTATGACCCGGAACTTTTAGATACAGCTGTTCATGATATTCAGAGTGGTAAATTATCGTACAGAAAAGCGTGCAATTTGTATGGTATATCTAAATCAACCCTACAAAATAAAGTGCACGAAGCACATCAAAAAAAATAAATAAAATAAAAAAAATGGGAGGACAGCCAGTGCTAAATAAAGAAGAAGAAGAAGAAGAAGAAGAAGAAGAAGAAGAAGAAATGTTGATGCAAGGTATCTTGAAGGCTGCACATTGGGGATTTCTCTTCACTAAATTGGATATTAGATATTTAGTTAAAAGCTACCTTGATAAATCTGGCCAAAAAGAGAAAAAAATTTCGTAATAATTTGCCAGGAGAGGAATGGGTGCATTTATTCCTCAAATGACAGTCAGAAGATCTTTCCGTTCGCTTAAGCAAAATATTAAACGAGCTCATGCAGAAGTGAACAAAGAGACTGTTAAGATGTTTTTCTCCAATATCAAGGCAAAGCTCCAAAATCTCGCACCTAGCAACATGATCAACTATGATGAAACCAACATGTCAGATGACCCAGGCAAGCAGCAGATAATTACGAAATGAGGGAGTAAGCATGCTGAAAAAGTGATGGACTCATCAAAATCTAGTGTCTCAATAATGATGGCAGCTAGTGCTGATGGTAAACTGCTTCCTCCATACGTCCTTTACAAATCAGAGCATTTGTGGGACACGTGGCAAGAAGGTAGATCACAAGGAGCCCATTTCAATAGGAACAAAAGTGGATGGTTTGACCTGCCAGTATTTGAAGACTGGTTCTTTACAATCACTTTGCCCTATTTGAAGAGGCAAAATGGGCCAACAGTCATGATTGGAGACAACTTATCCAGTCACGTGTCTTTACATGTTATTGAAGAGTGTGAGCAGAACAATATTTCATTCATTCTCCTTCCCCCCAATAGCACGCACCTCCTCCAACTGCTCAATGTAAGCTTCTTCAGGCCAATGAAAGCAGGGTGGCGAGCTGTATTAACTGATTGGAAGAAACACACTCGTGGGACCATTTCCAAGGATGCCTTCCCATCTCTTCTGAAGCAGACACTGACTAAGATTTCAGCAAATGCCAAGGAAAACAAAGTGTGGATTTCGCACCACAGGCCTAATCCCTTTTGATCCAGATCATGTCTTACGAAAATTGCCTGGTAATGAGGAGAGCCAGCAAAGTAACGCAGACGCATGGTCTTCCACTTTTGAAGAAATGCTCAAAGAAATTCGTCATCCTCCGAATAAGCTTGGTAGCTCCCGCCACTGCCACAAACTAGACGTTCAACCTGGAAAATCAATCACTGGCTGAGATTTTCAAGGAAACGAAAACAGTGCTGAAACAAGTGACAATGCTTCTAGCAGTAGTGAAAGTGAAAACAACACATCATCCAATGAAGTTTTACTGCTGAAAGAAGAGGCTTTTCTTGTTGCAGAGTACAAATATAAACGTAGAAACAAGGAGCAAACAAGGCAGTATGTTGGAGTGGCCGCAAATGTTGGTGCTACAGAAGTAAGTGTGAAATTCTTGTGCCCACACAAGAACAGTAAAAACATATTTGTTTCCTAATGTGCCCGATGACGACACAACACAAAAAATGCAAATTTCGGGAATACTTTAGAAGAGAGGAATGTTCATTTTTCGAGGAGATGTGCTTTAGACTCGAAGACAATCGTTTATTTAAAGTGTTTGCAACTTAATTTAGAATGATGAGTGAGAAAAATTATTTTGACCTTTTAGTTAAATTACTTTGTTTGTTTCTGTCTGTTTCTAATATTTCAGTTAAGAACTGTAAAAAAAATTTATTTAAATCCTTGCAAAATAAAAACTTATCTGTAATACATAAAATTCATTATATCATTCCATATCACTTATTCATAACAAAAGGCTACCTTAAAATGTGTAAAATGTCACCAAAATCAAATAAAAAGCATGTAGAATTTTAAAAAAAGGCAGTAACTGTCCAAATTCGCCCTCTATGTACTGCAACTTCGGACAGAGATTTTAAATGCACATCCCCAATCCATGGGGTGACTTCGGACACTTTATTTAACTTCCTCAGATAAATATACCTACACATACACTTTCTGGTTCTGGTATATTTTATTCGTTACACATATACCCTACCACTTCCACAACAATCAATTTAATCTAACAATATAGACGAAAGTTACAATCAAAATAATGACAAAACCATCTGAAATCACCCCGTCTGACGGTACATCACTCAATACTTTCTCTGTGATTAGTGGAAATATTTATCACAGCAATATGCCAGAATTTCTCAACATAAAATTCCATTAACACACAAGAAAAAGTGTGTATGAATCTATTAGCAAAAATCAATTCTGGCATAGAATATTCAATAAGAGTTTTGTAATGTTCTTAGAACTGGGTATTTCCCACATTTCACTAAAAATATACCTTTACTTAGATGTTACAACAACAGGTAAGATTTGTGATACATTTCAACTAAAGGTACATACAACAATTTGAATTTCTCACCAACTGAATCTCTGCTTAAATGGACGATTATGTAAACATCAAATTCCACAACAGCTGACAATTGGTCTCCCTCCACTGTTAACCATAAGAAGATTGCTAATCAATAAAAATGATTTTGTCAAGTGCAAAGTAAAAGCCTCAATCACAAGTCAACAAGTTTTTACTGAAGATGAAAGTGTAAGTATTATGATAACATTGTTGTTGTCACCATTGTCTTAGTCTGAAGATTAGTCTAATGCAGCTCTGCATGATACTCTATCCTGTGCAAGCCTCTTCCAATCAATTTTCGCAACCTAAATCCATTTAAAACAGCTACTATAACTGGGCTTTTGTTTCCCAACACTCTTTACCCCACACTTCCTTTTACTCCCAAACTGATAATTCCTTCATGCCTCATGATGTGTTGTATCAACTGACTCCATCTTGTGTCAAATTGTGCCACAGATTTCTTTTTTCTCCAACCTGCTTCACTAATAATAATAATAATAATAATAACAAAATTTTAGTCATTCAGCTGATTACAGCAAAAGACAAAGTCAGGAGCATATATTTCTACATAAACTACAATATTGATGTAAATTGGTTTACATAAAATAGGTACACAATAGAATGCAGTATTTTCTTCTTCAAAAAATTCATCAGTGGTGTAAAACTGATTGTTCACTAGTTATTTCATCTACCCACCTAATCTGCATCATTCTTCTGTAACACAACATTTTGAAAGCTTCTGTTCCATTCTTGTTTTAATTGTGTATCGTCCACACGAAACCACATTCCACGCAAATACCTTTCAGGAGTTCTTAACACTTAAATTTATATTCAAAGCTGAACAATTTTAATTTTTTAAGAACTGCTTTTCTTCCGATTGATCGTCTGCATTTTATATCCTCTATACTTCTGCCAACTTCTGTTATTTTACAGCCCAAATACTAAAACTCAATAACCACTTTCAATGTGCCATTTCTTAATTTAACTTATTCTGCATAAGCTGATTTACTCTGACTACATCCCATTATCCTTGTTTTACTTTTGTTAATGTTTTTCTTATTAACTATTTTCAAGGTATGATCCATTTAATTCAACTGCTAGTTTAGTCCTCTGCCATATATGAAAGAGTTACAATATCTTTACTAAATGTTAAAATTGTGAACAATGATCTGACTTCCAAAGATACATGACAGCTTAGAATATGCAAAAACAGCCAGGCCCAAGCACAGAAAATAATTGGAGTGTAAATAACGTTAATGTAACTGGTTGAGTCAAGGCTTCATAAGCTGTTAACAGTTCACCTTAGCAAAAACTGAAAACACTGGCATTTGAGGGTAACAGCTTGCAGTAAAGCAAAGTTTACAATATCTTTTGACTGTTATGGGCAAGTTATTTGTTTAGGTAGTTTTATATGACAAGCAATATACAACCTAGAAGTTGTAGGTGGTGCTTTACATGTTGAAGTGAAGTGCACAACTGAACAAGAACCTAGTACAAACAAAGAAAATCCAGCTGGTTTGGGCTGCAGACCTAGACTTACCATAGAAAATCAAAGACCTATACGTAAGCATAAGTGAAATGCTGAAATTGAAATGGTGAAGGTGATGAAATCTGGTGCTTTCCTAAGGCAGCAACACAAAGTAAAACTAGGGGTAGAAGAAAAGAGAAATCAACAGTACTGAGAATTTAAAAAAGTGCTGAATTGAATTTCAAACCTTTAACAGATTGAAGAAACTGAAAACTAATTTTAAAGCACATTAAATCTGAAAAAATAACAAAAAATAAATACAAGGCTTCAAGAAAAGTGATATTAGATTAATCTTCTGATAGCCAAGATGGTGAAATCTTTTACACAATGTGTCTGATTGTGAAAATATGAACTTAAAAATGATGATGATCTAAGGACTAGAAATAAATGCTGTAGTTTGCAGGAAAGAACAACGAAGTCCTATTTGCAGGGCAAGTAAAGGAGAAAGAAGACAAACTAAAATTCATGCGGCCAAGTCTACTGATATTTTTGCATTCTGTATCACTAATTTCGAAGCATCTGTATCTATAGATAATTTCAATAGAAGTATGCACGAACTATGATGTAAACAGCTACACTGTACCAGCTCAATGTAGCTCTGTGTGTGTGTGTGTGTGTGTGTGTGTGTGTGTGTGTGTCAAAATAAGCACAATAATCACAGTTGCACCATACAGGAACAAGCAAGTCACGACAGGTAAGCACATGCACCCAGCCTTGCTCTGTCGATAAAATTCTTCCTCCGTAACTTTTTTTTCCGGTAACTTATGGTCTCATTTACAAAACAAAAACCAAATATAATGAAAATCACATTTCAAGTATTGCAACTCAGATGTGTGAGCTTTCCCTTAGTTAGACACATTATAATTGTAATATTACAGTAAGTGAAGAGTGAATGTTGAAACGGAGGGAATAAAGAAATGTAAAATAACTGAGTGCACAACTTAAACAACATATAAGACCGTATTAACTACCTATCATCAAATTGTCAATATTTTAGTTCTTACACTTAAACTCACCAAATGGTTCATAGTGAGCACCTAGGCCACGGTACTGGTCTAGAGCATTCATAACATCATTTCTTGTTGCATCAGGATTCTGGTACTGCAATAAAAACAACAAAATAAAAACCGTATCCAGCTGCCATACAACAATGCATCATCATTTCCTAAGAAACTATTACTGCTAAATATTTTCTAACAAAGGAAACATTATGACACCATTATTTCTGGAGGTTTACTGACCCCTTTGCACCAAAAATGGACACTGAAACAGTATACAGAAAACAGGAAAAATCCAAACAATAGTAGACATTCTAAAACTCTGAAACATGTCACACCTATACAATAATTTACTGGTGCTGCTATACATGAGTGCCCCCCCCCCCCTTTTTTTTTACACCCAGACAATCCACTTACACAGTGGTGGATGTACAAGTCATTTCACCATTAAGGCAGAAGAAGACATAAAAATAAATTTCTTGGGCGTTATTAAATACACTGAAGGGGGCAAAAATCACGGGATAGTGATATGCTTGTACACATATAGTGCTTTGGTGGAGGTGTCATTTACACTCAGGTGATTCATTTGAAAAGGTTTCTGATGTGATTATGGCTGCATGACGTGAATTAACAGACTTTGAATGCAGAATGATAGTTGAAGCTAGACACATCAGAAATCATTAGGGAATTCAATATTCCAAGTTACACTTTGTCCAGAGAGCCCGAAAATACCAGACTTCAGGTATTACCTATCACCACAGACAATGCAGTGACCAACAGCCTTCATTTAATGACCAAGAACAGTAGCATTCACATAAAGTTGTCAGTGCTAACAAACCAGCAACACTGTGAGGGATGTATGACGAATGTATCTGTTAGGACAGTGTGGCAAAATCTGGCGTTAATGGGCTATGGCAGCAGACAACTGACACGAGTGCCTTTGCTAACAGCATGACATCACCTGCAGTGCCTCTCCTGGTCTCGTGACCATTTCGGTTGGGCCCTAGATGACTGGAAAACTGTGGCCTGGTCAGATGAATTCCAGTTTCAGTTGGTAGGAGCTGATGGCAGGTTTTGAGTGTGGCACAGATCCCACAAAGCCATGGATACAATTTGTAAACAAGGCACTGTGCAAGCTGTTGGTGGCTCCATAATGATGTGGGCTGTGTTTACATGGAATGGACTGGTTCCTTTAGTTCAGCTGAACCGATCATTGACTGGCTGCTTGGAGAACATTTGCAGCCATTCATGGACATCATGCTCCCAAACTATGACAGAATTTTTATGGCTGACAATGCACCATGTCACTGGACCATGATTGTTTGCAATTAGTTTTAAGAACATTTTGGACAAGTCAAGCAAATGATTTGGCCACCCAGATCGCCTGACATGAATTCCATTGAAAATTTACGGAACATAATCAAGAGTTCAGTTCATGCACCACATCCTGCACCAGCCACCTGCAGAGGCAGAATGGCTCAATATTTCTGCAGTGAACTTCCAATGATTTGTGGAGCCATGTCACATGAGTTGTAGCACTATGCTGGGCAAAAGTAAGTCCAACACGATATTAGGAGGTATCCCATGACTTTTGTCACCTCAGTTTACAGATGAAAGTTAATTAATGTTGCAGAATATCTTGCAAAACCATCACACTGTCAGCAGACCACAAAAGGGGCATAATAGGGGGAAACATTTTAACAAAAGCAGATATCACATATTAACCTACTGCAATAATGTGGGTAGTGATGGGGAGAGACAATGAAGGCACAAAGGGAGGAGGGGGATCAAAATGGTAAACTGTAAAAAAAAAAAAAACAGTACAAACAACACAAGCAAAGCAAAATTTAACAAATCTGGCATCTATGAGTTAATTGTTGCTCATGTCAAAGTCTATACATATCTCTGAAAGCAGACATCTGCAGGTTAAACCAACCATTAAATTGTACAACACAAAAGTCTGAAAAAGAAATTGACATCTCTAAGCATGACGTGATTCTGAAAATATTTTATAAGCACCCCAAAAAACTTAAAACAGTTGACAAACTTCACCATGCACACACTTTAAATCAAAGCTTAAAGTAAAGTTATTAAGATTGTTTTATCCTGAAAAACAACCAACCAGCTGTGTTTGTAGTTAACTAGAGACATATAAGCTGTGGTAATTTACAGTCATTCAGAACAATGAAGAGGTTGTAAACAAAAACTGAACAGGTCATACTGGTGCGTGTAACGATTTGAAACAGAAATCTACTTCAACAGACTGATAGAAAATTTATAATTTTAACATCTGGAATGGTGAAAATACAGAATCCCAATGTTCCTTAATGGCATATTATACAATGCAAGTAAAATAATGAGAACTACAAGTATCTGTGGGGCTAAGTCGATCTCACAGATGTGCCACATTATAAAGGATTTTCAATGGCAAATTTGTGCTAGTGTTTGCTGAAATATTTGTAAGACTCATAAACATGTCTTTCAATGACCACTGTTTACTTTAACACTCAGTCTAAAACCAATTATTGTGATTATCATTGTTTCATATGACAGTGCTCTCTCAATAACTTGACCAGTCACATCAACCACATTAGTATGTGAACAATGCTCATGCATGTAAGATGTGATCATCAGTGCCATACTCTTAAGAATGTGCAGATTTTTGTGTCTGTTTTTGTAGAGTAAACTGTACAGTTACCTGTTTCTATCTGAAGTCATTTGAAGAATTAAATGAAATCTACAAATTAAATTAAGAGACATGTAAAAGGACTCCTTACATCAGCCAAATAACATAAAACACAATGATCCCTCTGCCTGCTACATCTTCAATCAAGGACTGCACTCCATATTTAATGTGCTTTTTGGTGTTAATAATAATGAATTCAATTTAAAAGATCTGCATTACACAATACCCTACTCTCAAATGAGTATTTTGGTGCATATTATGAAAAAATACTAAATGCCCTCTTTGTAAACTATTTGGAAAAATATATATATAGTTCAGAAGCCCACTCATTATGGAAATATATTGGAACTTGCAACAACAAACAGACCTGGCTTCCTTGGAGGTTTCAACACTGAAACTGGTACCAATGACTGTGAGGCAAACAAAGCAACGATGATCATAAAACTACAAAAGTGCAACTAAAATGCGTACAAACCTTTACATGTTTAGTGAGCTAGATAACGAGGCAGCTGTGTCGTACCTCAAAGAGGAACTTAAAACATTCACCTCTGAGCAGGCTTCTGTAGTACAACGGTGGCTCAAGTTTAACCCTTGAGCTGGCGCGCTGATTTTCTTAACACGAGCAGGTGCGTGGTGTATTTTGTACACATGTAAAGAATAGCTGTCCCCCCCCCCCCCCCCCCAAGGTAAACGTGAATGAGCACAAGCACAGTTTAACCTTGGATTAATCAAACAATCATAAAATAAACTCATATAAGTTAAATCACTGTTTAATTAAACAATAACACAATTTAGCTTTCGCTGGATCATTCTGTTGCCATGTACAAGTGCTACTCCTCAGCAATGGACCCCTCAGAGCATTAAACAGCGCAGTGGCATCAGACCCCTCCCAACTGCTTATTCAATTGCTAATTATCTTCTAGACAACTGCCTCATTGTGGGGTTATACTGCTAGCTCAGAATCTGAGTGATAGATCGTAAATTTTTTCTCACCTAGCTTGCAATTTTTATGACAACATACCACTTATCACTGTATTAGCTGAGGCAATGATGAATAGGTAGAGGCTCGCAATTGGAAAACAACAACAGAATGTTACACGACAATGTTATTTATGATTGGCAGACTTTATATGTAGGCATGCCTGCTCGACGGTTAATAGAATAGCTGACCAAGCACTGGATGGATATGAGCTTAGCAGAACAGTTCATGGTGGGAAAGACTTCCCATGATACAAAATCGCTGTAAAGGAATTTCTAAAGAAACAGTAATGACTGCATAATAGTTTAAAATACAGCATTGTGAAATAGATACAAACATGTTAAATGAAACGTGCTTAGCTTATGAAACGACAAGATAAGATGTGAAGCCTATTGACTACGATAGCAGGATCTTATTGAAAGATCTCTCACAAAACCTAAGAAATTCTAGTCATATATGAAGGATGTCAGTGGCATCAGAGTAGTGTCAAGATGCTCACAGATGCACAGGAACAGAAACTGAGGATAGCAAAGTGAAAGTTTAGTGTCTAAGAAACAGTTAAATTCGTGAGAAACAGTTAAATTCGTTAAAATTAAACAATATTCTAGGACCCAATTATATCTCTATCAGACTGTATACATATTTAGCAGCTGATTTAGCCCCTTATTTAACTACAACACACTGTAGATCCCTTGAACAAACTGCTTCGTTCAGCAGTTTGAAGTAAGCACAGGTCACAGCCACCTATATGGAGGTTAGCAGAAGTGATCCACAAAACTACTGTCCAATGTCACTGAAATCCATCTGTTGCATTTTTCTAGCACATATTTTGAGCTCTATCAAAATGACCTTCATACAAATTAGCTTGGGTTTCACCTCGAACTTTTGTCACATGGCATCCTGAAAGCCACGGATCAAGGCAATCGAGTGAATGCTGAATGGTCTATTTCCTGACTTCCGAAAAGCATTTGACTTGGTACCACACCAACATTTTTTAACAAAACTACTATCATATGAGATATCAAACACAATTTGACTCGATACAGGATATGTTGGTAGGGAGGAAATAGCATGTTGTCTTCAATGGGGAGTCACTGACAAAACCGAAGTGTGCCCCAAGGGAGGTAATCATAACCAATGCTGTTCATGTTATGTGGCAAGACAATATTAATAGCAACCTCGGACTTTTTGCAAATTGTCTAGTTACTTAAAATTAAGTACTATTTGAAAAACATTGCACAAATATTGGGTCAGATCTTAATATGATTTTTCAGGTGGCACAGAGATTGGAAACTTCCTTTAAATGGGCAGACGTGTTGGACTGTACACTTCACTAAATCCAGTAAAGTACCAGGTGGTTATAATTAAACTTTCCCTATTTAACACATTATAACATGGAAACTAATTACTGTAAGAGTACCAAACTTGGCAGCATTAATGTCAAGGACCTGAGGAAGGGAAATAATGATGCAGAATGAATTCAGCTGAAACACTTTTAATGTGCTGCTACAGTACATCATACCATTACATACCGATACCATTACTGATACAAAAGGGGCTCAATATGACACCCATCAGTGTCCAGAAGAGTCGGAAAGCACAGAATTGCATTCTGCATAGCAGAATGAAGCATGTCCATAGGTATGCTGGCTACCTCTCTTGATATGCTGTGCTTCAGATCAGTACATGTTTGAATGTTCCCCTGGTAAACCCAGTCCTCCACGTAGCCCCCCAACCATAAATCACAGGGAGTGTTATCAGGTGACTATGCCAGCCAAGCAATAGGAATAATTTGATCATTTCCAAGTGTGTTTCAGAGAAGCAGGTAAACTTCGTGAGAAATGTGCAGTGGGGCCCCATCTTGCATGAAAACATTTCAGTTCAATGTGTCTCTCTCCTGCTGGAGAGCCCCGCATTCACCAATTCTCTGTGTTCACTGCACCCTCAGAAAAAAATGAGCTTTGTCTGTCCATAGGATTATCCAGGGTAGGCCTTGTCAACTTCAATCCTCGCAAGAAAGTGGAGAGTGAAGTCAACATGTTGTCGTGTGTCCTGTGGTGCAAGCTGCTGTATGATAGGGATCTTGTATGGATACCATTTGAGAATGGTTCGAAGCACCTTCCGTACAGTGGATCATACAATGTTCAACTGTTGTGACACAGTACGCGCACTGCCTGACGATCGGGAATTGTGCACAGTGTTGTCTGCCATAGCAACAGTGATTTCATCAACCACCTGTGGTGCAACCGGTCATCGGCCTCTCTGTGTAGTGATGTCCAGTTCTTGAGTTGATACGAACTTTCTCATCATTAGCTTAATTTTAAGCTTGATGTCCTGCAGTATATGTTAATGACAAACTCAACTGGATAAAAGGCTGAAACCTAGGTTGTAATTACATAGACAACAATACAGTCAAATGGCGGTATGTTCATTTAAAAATTATTGTATGAGTGTTGCTCAGTGACGTCAAAAACTGTTTCTTCATCATGCTCCGCACAGCAGATGGAGAAAGAGGACCATTCTGTAATCCTTTCACCTACCAATATTCAATGACTGATCACAGTACCCGGTAGCCATAGTTGGAACTGGACAGTGGCACTGTGACACATGTAAATCATGCACCCCATACTCTGGACATTAATGCTACCAATTTTAGTACTCTTGCGGTAATTAGTTCCCATGTTATAATAAGTTTAATAGGGAAAGTTCAATTATAACTAACCATTAGTATCTAAAAACAAAGATGATGTGACTTACCGAACGAAAGCACTGGCAGGTCGATAGACACACAAACAAACACAAACACACACACAAAATTCGAGCTTTCGCAACAAACTGTTGTCTCATCAGGAAAGAGGGGAAAGGAGAGGGAAAGACGAAAGGATGTGGGTTTTAAGGGAGAGGGTAAGGAGTCATTCCAATCCCGGGAGCGGAAAGACGTACCTTAGGGGGAAATTATATATATACACACACACACACACACACACACACACACACACACACACACACACACACACACACACACACACACACACAGTGAGTCCAGATCATGAAGATGTCATCAATATGAACTTCAGAATTTCCTCTCCAACCTCAACTCCTTTGGTTCCATCAGATTCACCTGGTCCTACTCCAAATCCCATGCCACTTTCCTTGACGTTGACCTCCACCTGTCCAATGGCCAGCTTCACACGTCCGTCCACATCAAACCCACCAACAAGCAACAGTACCTGCATTATGACAGCTGCCACCCATTCCACATCAAACGGTCCCTTCCCTACAGCCTAGGTCTTCATGGCAAACGAATCTGCTCCAGTCCGGAATCCCTGAACCATTACACCTACAACCTGACAACAGCTTTCGCATCCCGCAACTACCCTCCCGACCTGGTACAGAAGCAAATAACCAGAGCCACTTCCTCATCCCCTCGAACCCAGAATCCCCCACAGAAGAACCACAAAAGTGCCCCACTTGTGACAGGATACTTTCCGGGACTGGTCCAGACTCTGAATGTGGCTCTCCAGCAGGGATATGACTTCCTCAAATCCTGCCCTGAAATGAGATCCATCCTTCATGAAATCCTCCCCACTCCACCAAGAGTGTCTTTCCGCCGTCCACCTAACCTTCGTAACCTGTTAGTTCATCCCTATGAAATCCCCAAACCACCTTCCCTACCCTCTGGCTCCTATCCTTGTAACCGCCCCCGATGTAAAACCTGTCCCATGCACCCTCCCACCACCACCTACTCCAGTCCTGTAACCCGGAAGATGTACACGATCAAAGGCAGAGCCACATGTGAAAGCACCCACGTGATTTACCAACTGACCTGCCTACACTGTGATGCATTCTATGTGGGAATGACCAGCAACAAACTGTCCATTCGCATGAATGGACACAGGCAGACAGTGTTTGTTGGTAATGAGGATCACCCTGTGGCTAAACATGCCTTGGTGCACGGCCAGCACATCTTGGCACAGTGTTACACCGTCCGGGTTATCTGGATACTTCCCACCAACACCAACCTATCCGAACTCCGGAGATGGGAACTTGCTCTTCAATATATCCTCTCTTCCCGTTACCCACCAGGCCTCAATCTCCACTAATTTCAAGTTGCCGCCACTCATACCTCACCTGTCATTCAACATCATCTTTGCCTCTTCACTTCCGCCTCGACTGACATCTCTGCCCAAACTCTTTGTCTTTAAATATGTCTGTGTGTGCGAGTGTATACCTGTCCTTTTTTCCCCCTAAGGTAAGTCTTTCCGCTCCCGGGATTGGAATGACTCCTTACCCTCTCCCTTAAAACCCACATCCTTTCGTCTTTCCCTCTCCTTTCCCCTCTTTCCTGATGAGGCAACAGTTTGTTGTGAAAGCTTGAATTTTGTGTGTGTGTTTGTTTGTGTGTCTATCGACCTGCCAGCGCTTTCGTTCGGTAAGTCACATCATCTTTGTTTTTAGATATATTTTTCCCACGTGGAATGTTTCCCTCTATTATATTAACCATTAGTATCCTATGACAACAATGTCAATCGATACAATCAATACTTATATAAGAACAAACAGAAAATCGCTGAAAGAGTGTGAGAACATTGTCATTAAAGAATAAGCCAAATAAATTATAGCAGTCAAGTAGCCACTGTATTCAAGAATCACTTCCCTGAAGTATCTGAGATGTTTGACAAGGGTACTGCAAGAAGCAATGCCACATTCATACAGACAAATCAAAGTTAATCCATGTTCTGCCTCATAATTAAGAACTCTCAATGAGTAAGTAACATCTTTTAGTACTAAAAGTGTGTTTCTCACATACAAGCAATGCATTCAGTTACAGATGCAATACATCACTGTCACAAGGGATATTTCCATCTAGACTGAAATATCCAAATGTTTACAACAAACATGGCACAGCAGATGTTAATAGTTACCAACAAGTCTCACTGCATACCTCCTCCTTGATGGTACTGAACATATCATGCACATAAGAATCATAACACATCTGTTTCAAAATAAGATACTGAGTCAGTTTAAAATCGGGTTTTTAATGGGCTCTCTAAGAACAGGCCAGTTTTTAATTCAAGAGTCAAATCACACAAAATCAGAATGACAATATACTGCCACAACAGCTATTTTCTGTTACTTGTCAAAAGCATTTTGATTGTGCAGTTCACAGAATTCTCCCAGAAAATCTCAAATATTACAGCATCAGCGATCTAACTGATCTTATCATTTTTTTACATCCTGTCTAACTTTGTGGACCAGAATGTTGCTTTAAGAACCTCTGGGGGGGATTTATACAATGAAACAGAACCTTCAGGGGGATAACCAATACAGCTGTACCATAGAGATTGATACTATGCTCTTCTTATATCCAAAGGATTTTCCATCATATATCCACGAAACAGAAACTGTTCACTTTGCTGATGATGCAAGTGTTACAATCAGGCTTGAAAAAGAGTAGCTCCAACACTCAAAGATATAAATAATGGTTCTCTACATCTGGACTTTCACTAAATTTATGTGAACAGCAACACCTGCTATTCAGGTGGCCTACTGTACAAGACCTGACTACACCTATGGAAATAATGCATGAGGGTGAATCAATAAACGTAACAGAACATTCTAAATTTTTAGATGTCTATCTATATTGACAGAAACCCGAACTGACAGTCACATGTTACAGATCATCTTAAATATCTAAGTAGCAAAAGTGTGTTTATGCTCTCAGAGGCTTTTCCATTGCGTGCTGTTACTGGCAGTGGCTCACATGATGAATCATGAGAGGTGAGCATGGTGAATCGTGAGTGAGATGTAGGTAGAGAATGAGATTCCAGTTCATAATTTCATATGGTTAGTAAATGAAATTTGCATGTACTTTGTTACATAAGGCTAGAATTTCGCCAGATCACCAGAATTTTCAATAAAATTGGAAATAAGACATACAAATAGGATACTGTGATGATTAATGTGTATTTTGGGCTATGCTGCACATCAAAATCTATTAGGGCAATCTTATTTTTGTGCTGGGATTCGTTGACTTCACCAACTCACAAGCAAATTACCACAGTCCAACTTGAACCTAATCTACAAAATGTTTTAATAGGAGGGCTCCAAGAAATGAGAGACAAAATAGAAGAGCCGTTTGAACCACAAGCATACACAGTTTATAAAAGGAAACCAGGGCAAAGGGCATTGAAGGTATGCCTCAATTTGGAACAGGATTTGAAGTAAATATAAAAATAACAGATTCAGTAACTGCTTGTCAAGCAATACCACAAAGAACTGTAACTTTTAAACACTGAATAAAACTTACACAATAATAAATCTTCATTCTTCTACAAATGAATAAAATATCTAACAAAAACAAAGGAAAATGTAAGGTAAATTTTGGGACCTTATAAAACAAACCATGAATAGGTAAATAAAAGAAATGTGAAAATCTTATTGGGAGAATTCAATGCCTAGTTGGGAAAATAAACAAAATATCAAGACAATTGGAAAATGAAGCCCACATAACTTTACAAACAAGAATGACCAAAGGCTCTTAGAACTCTGCAAAGAACACAGCATCTATCTAAATCAACATACTTCAAGAGGTTGGTTGGTTGCTTTGGGGCAGGGGACCAAACAGTGAGGTCTTTGGTCCCATTGGATTAGGGAAGGATGGGAAAGGAAGTCGGCTGTGCCCTTTCAAAGGAACTATCTTGGCATTTGCCTGAAGCGATTTAGGGAAATCACAGAAAACCTAAATCAGGATGGCTGGAGGTTTGAGCCATTGTCCTCCTGAATACAAGTCCAGTGTGCTAACCACAGTGCCTTCTCAGTTGGTACTTCAAGAGGAAGTCTAAGCTTAAAATGTTGAAATATACAGATTTGAAACAAATACTAACAAAGAGATAGAGGGGCTGGCCAGTACTTACCTCAGCTCAGTACAGCCGATAGATAACACAAAACAGAACAGAAAATTTACATTCCTAGCTTTCAGAACTTTGTTCCTTCATCAGGGAGGAGAGAAGGAAGAAAAGGGAAGAAGGGAAAGTGGATTCAGTTACTCACAACCCAGGTTATGAAGCAACAGGGAAAGGTAAACAGGGAGGGTAGCAAGGATGGAGGCATGGTTGTCAGACAAAGATATTCTACTGTTAAGTACTGTGCCGGCTTCAAACCAAAGAGGATGCATACAGAAGTAAAGAGGTATATAGTATAAAGATAAACACAACTATGTAGGATGAAAAGATGTGTGAATGGCTAAAGAGGAGAGGGAAAAAAGAAGAAGACTGAAGAGTAAATGGGAGTGAGGTTGGTTAACGTAGGTTAAGTCCAGGGGAATGGCAGGATGAAAGGATGTGTTGGAGTGCAAGTTCCCTTCTCTGCAGTTCCGAGGGACTGGTGATGGGTGGGAGAAGCCAAATGGCACGTACGCTGTAGCAGGTTCCTAGGCCCCTAGACTTATGCTGGACGGCATGCTCCACTACTGGGTATTGGACATCTCCTAGGCGGACAGTTCGTCTGTGCCCGTTTATGCGCTCAGCCAATTTAGTTGTCGTCATACCGATGTAAAAGGCTGTGCAGTGCAGGCATGTCAGCTGATAAATGACATGGGTTGTTTCACATGTGGCCCTTCCTTGGATTGTGTATGTTTTACCAGTAGCGGGGCTGGAGTAGGTGGTTGTGGGGGGATGCATGGGGCAGGTTTTGCAGCGGGGTCAGTTACCGGGGTAGGAACCACTGGGTTGAGAAGGTGGTCTGGGAACATTGTAGGGTTTGACAAGGATGTTACGGAGGTTAGGGGGGAGACGAAAGGCAACTCTGGGCGGTGTGGGGAGAATATTGTCAAGGGATGATCTCATTTCAGGGCTTGACTTGAGAAAGTCATATCCCTGGCGGAGTAATTTGTTGATGTATTCGAGGCCAGGATAATATTGGATGACAAGGGGGATGCTTCTGTGTGGTCTGGGGGTAGGAACATTGTTGTTGGACGGGGAGGAATGTATTGCTCGGGAGATCTGTTTGTGGACAAGGTCTGTAGGATAGTTGCGGGAGAGGAAAGCACTGGTCAGGTTATTGGTGTAATTGTTGAGGGATTCGTCACTGGAGCAGATACGTTTGCCACGAATACCTAGGCTGTAGGGAAGGGAGCGTTTGATGTGGAATGGATGGCAGCTATCAAAGTGAAGGTACTGTCGTTTGTTTGTGGGTTTGATGTGGACAAGGTGTGGATGTGAGTTTCAACAAGATGAAGGTCAACATCCAGGAAGGTGGCTTGGGTTTTGGAGAAGGACCAGGTGAAATTCAGACTCGAAAAGGAGTTGAGGTTATGGAGGAAATTAAGGAGTGTTTCTTCACCATGAGTCCAGACTACAAATATGTCATCTATAAACCTATACCAGGTCAGGGGAAGCAGCTGTTGGGTCTTCAGGAAAGCCTCCTCCATGTGGCCCGTGAAGAGGTTGGCATAGGACGTTGCCATCCTGGTTCCCATGGCCGTTCCCCTGATTTGTTTGTAGGTCTGGCCTTCAAAAGTGAAGTAGTTATGGGTGATGGGTGAGGATGAAGTTGGTAAGTGTGATAAGGAATGAGGTTTTTGTAAGATCTTTGGGTGGGTATTGGGAGAGGTAGTGTTCAAGGGCAGAGAGACAATGGGTATGTGGGATGTTTGTGTATAGGGATGTAGCATCTATGGTGACAAGAAAGGTTTCAGGTGGGAGGAGAGTGGGAATGGATTTGAGGCGTTCTAGGAAGTGGTTTGTGTCTTTGATGAATGATGGGAGTCTGCAGGTGATAGGCTGGAGGTGTTGATCTACCAAAGCTGAGATACGTTCTGTTGGGGCCTTGAAGCCTGCCACAATTGGACGGCCAGGATGGTTCTCTTTGTGGATTTTGGGTAATAGGTAGAAGGTAGGGCAATAGGTGGAAGGGATACGTGGCTCAGGTGGAGTGAATATGTCTATGGAAGCCGTTGTGAGGCCTTGTGAGGGACCTTGGATATTTAGTATTTTCTGCAGCTCAGTCTGGATGGAGGGAATGGGATCCTGGGTAACAGCTTTGTAGGTTGAGGCGTCGGAGAGTTGACGCAGTCCCTCTGCGCCAAGTACCACAGTTGTGGAGCCTTTATCCGCCGGGAGGATGACAATAGAGTGGTCTGTTTTCATCTCCTTAATGGCACGGGATTCAGCTGGGGTGATGTTGGGGGTTGGGATGTTCTTCAAGAAGGACTGGGAGGCAACACCGGATGTGAGGAATTCCTGAAATGTCTGCAAGGGATGGTTTTGGGGGAGGGGAGGAGGATCCCTCTGGGAAGGCGGTTGGAACTGTTCTAGACAGGGTTCAACACTGGGTTTAGTATTTGGGGGCTGTGTTTGGGTGGTGAAGTGATATTTCCAGTTGAGGTTCCGAGTGAATGAGAGGAGATCTTTAACCAGAGCAGTGTGGTTGAATTTAGGCGTGGGGCTAAAGGTTAAGCCTTTTGATAGAACATATGTCTCTGGAGGAGAGAGGGATCTGGATGAGAGGTTTAGAACTGAATTGGGACTGGTGGTATGTGGCATTTGACTGTGGTTATAGTTGAGATTTGGTCTGTGTGGGGTTTGTGCTGGGATTGTGAGATTGAGTAGGGTGGCTAGGCTAGGTTTGTTGGCTATGAGGGGGGTTTGTTGAAGGTGCTGTTGCGGTTGGTGTTTGTGAGGGATAGGGAGAGGGACCCCACTTCTTAGGTGTTGCACTAGCACTGTGGATAGTTTTTTCAGGTGGTGTGTGGCATGGAACTCAAGTTTGCAGCTGGCTTCTAGGATGATGTTCCTGAGTGTGTTCTCCAAGCAGGGGTTTGAGAGGTGGAGGACTTTGAAGAAAGATAGGAGCTGTTGGGAGTGGTGGTTACACGAAGTAGTGTAGAGATTCAGGACAAGTTGGGTAAGGGATAAGGATTGAAGGTTCTGGAAGTCCAGGAGAGACTGGTGGAAGGAGGGATTGCACCCAGAGATGGGAACTTTTAAGGTAAGTCGTTTAGGGGTAATTCCAAAAGTTAAGCAGGACCGGAGGAAACATATGTGGGATTGCCGTTTGGCTAGGGTGAAAGCATGTTTCCGGAATGAACGTAAATAATGTGGTATAGGATTAGGGTACATTGTGGGTAACTGGTGGGTAGGGAAATTAAATAACTAAAGTTAAAATAGCAATAATAAGAAGGAATAAAACAAGGAGGGAAGGACGAGAAAGAAAATAAAATCTGTTGGTAAAGTTCAATACCAAAGGAAGATCAATAAATAAGAAAAGTACGGATAAAGGTAGACCAGACCAAGCAAGTATGTCCAGATCAGGGCAAACGAACGCACGTTGCTCAAAAAGGATCCCGTGTGGCGCAGAAAGGATCCCGTGTGGCGCAGAAAGGATCCCGTGTGGCGCAGAAAGGATCCCGTGTGGCGCAGAAAGGATCCCGTGTGGCGCAGAAAGGATCCCGTGTGGCGCAGAAAGGATCCCGTGTGGCGCAGAAAGGATCCCGTGTGGCGCAGAAAGGATCCCGTGTGGCGCAGAAAGGATCCCGTGTGGCGCAGAAAGGATCCCGTGTGGCGCAAAAAGGATCCCGTGTGGCGCAAAAAGGATCCCGTGTGGCGCAAAAAGGATCCCGTGTGGCGCAAAAAGGATCAAGATCGCGGGTGGCGCAAAAAGGATCAAGATCGCTGGTGGCGCAAAAAGGATCAAGATCGCGGGTGGCGCAAAAAGGAGCAAGATCGCGGGTGGCGCAAAAAGGATCAAGATCGCGGGTGGCGCAAAAAAGTTCTCGGGTGGCGCAAAAAAGTTCTGGGGTGGCGCAAAAAAGATCGCGGATGGCGCAAAAAAGATCGCGGATGGCGCAAAAAAGATCGCGGATGGCGCAAAAAAGATCGCGCATGGCGCAAAAAAGATCGCGGATGGCGCAAAAAAGATCGCGGATGGCGCAAAAAAGATCGCGGATGGCGCAAAAAAGATCGCGGATGGCGCAAAAAAGATCGCGGATGGCGCAAAAGGTCCCAAAAAATTTCCCTGTGGCAGAGAAAGATAGCCAATGGCACAAAAGGTTCGCCAGCAACAAGAAATCGACGATTGTTGGCTGGAAAACAGCGAATAACGAACGTTAAAACTATGGAGTGTTAAATAAATAAATCAATAAATAAATAAAGAGAAGTGGACTATAAACAGAAGAAGATAATTGGAGGGAGGGAAATGAAACTAGCACAGTTGGTGACGAAAATATATAACACTGAAGAAGAGAAAGTGTTAAGATGACAGATGTAAGTGATAGCTATCAAAAGGAACAAAACAATGAAGAATGTGGACCATATAGGTGATCTAAATGATTAATGGAAAATCTCATATAAAGATGTGAAACAAATACTAACAAAGAGATAGAGGGTCTGGCCAGTACTTACCTCAGCTCAGTACAGCCAATAGATAACACAAAACAGAACAGAAAATTTACATTCCTAGCTTTCAGAACTTAGTTCCTTCATCAGGGAGGAGAGAAGGGAAAAAAGGGAAGAAGGGAAAAAAGGGAAGAAGGGAAAAAAGGGAAGAAGGGAAAAAAGGGAAGAAGGGAAAGTGGATTCAGTTACTCACAACCCAGGTTATGAAGCAACAGGGAAAGGTAAACAGGGAGGGTAGCAAGGATGGAGGCATGGTTGTCAGACAAAGATATTCTACTGTTAAGTACTGTGCCAGCTTCAAACCAAAGAGGATGCATACAGAAGTAAAGAGGTATATAGTATCAAATAGTTCAAATGGCTCTGAGCACTATGGGACTTAACATCTATGGTCATCAGTCCCCTAGAACTTAGAACCACTTAAACCTAACTAACCTAAGGACATCACACAACACCCAGTCATCACGAGGCAGAGAAAATCCCTGATCCCGGCAGGAATCGAACCCGGGAACCCGGGCGCTGGAAGCGAGAGCGCTACCGCACGACCACGAGCTGGCTGCGGACGGTATATAGTATAAAGATAAACACAACTATGTAGGATGAAAAGATGCATGAATGGCTAAAGAGGAGAGGGAAAAAGAAGAAGACTGAAGAGTAAATGGGAGTGAGGTTGGTTAACGTAGGTTCAGTCCAGGGGGATGGCGGGATGAAAGGATGTGTTGGAGTGCGGCACGTACACTGTAGCAGGTTCCTAGGTCCCTAGAATTATGCTGGACGGCATGCTCCGCTACCGGGTATTGGACATCTCCTAGGCAGACAGTTCGTCTCTGCCCGTTCATACAGATTGGAGGAAGGGAGAATGGCACCTAGACCATGTCTGTATACATAAAAATTTTCATAAGGAAACTTACAACATTAAAAGTATTGGGAAATGTAGATATAGACTCAGGCCACTACTTAGTTAAAATACTAATCAATTTAACTATGTCAGAGGGGAAAGAATGGAAAAATAATAAAATCGATGGGAGCTACAACCCACATCAGCTAATGAAAAATGAGAAATATCAACAAGTAACACACACCATTCAATTGACAGATGATCTAGGAGAACTGGTACCAAGTCTCAAAACCAAGCCAAGAATCTATCTCCCTTGAACACCAGAAAGTAAAAAATTCCATGAAGAAATACACCAGTCATGATTAAAGCTTCGAAGATAAAAAATGCCTTCAACCTCAAAATGAAAGGAAAAGATTCACTCAAAGCATTAGGAGACTCAAAAGAGGACTTCATGAAGACATAATAAATTTTATAGAAAGTAATAACCACAAAACCAATTTCAGAAACTACTACAAAATATTTGGGAAATAACAACAGCATGAGCCTCCTACGCTAATTCTGAAGGATGAAGATGGAAGAATGGCACACTGTAACACAGAAAATACTGAAATCATGGCAAAAGCATTTAATAAACTTATGATATGTAAAGAACTCTTACAAATCAATGTAAATATTCTGATAAAAACTAAACCCAACAAATTTGGAGCTCCAACTTTCCGAAAACTAGAAAATAATTGTAAGGCATTTGGAAAAGATAAGTTTTTTTTTATGTGGAAACATTCAAGTGATGTAATTAAGTATTCCATGCAAATGGCTCTAACAAAAGTTTGGATAACAGAGCATTTCCCAGAACATTGGATCACAGCCACCATTCACCTAATAAACAAGGAAGGAGATAACAGCAATGTGGACAACTACAGAGGGATCATTCTGCTAGACTGCACATACAAGATTTTATCCAAAATCTTATATGGAAGAATCATGGAACAACTAGTATAGGACTTAGAAGAATATCTGGGATGTGTCAGACCATGGAGAAGTTGTGCAGATCAGATCATTAGTTTAAACGTAATTATGGCATACAACAGAAAATGGAACAAATCTCTGTTAGTAACATTTGCAGACTTTTAAGACGGCATATGACTGACTTAACAGACGTTCAGCATTAAAAATTTTAAGAAAGCTATCACTTCTCGAAAACTAATTAAACTAATACAACTTACTCTAACCAATACCAAACCAAAAGTCAAATTTAGGAGAGAAATTTCTGAACCATTCCCCATAAAAACAGACTTAAGACAGTGTTACTGCCTATCACCGTTACTACTCAACTGTGCACTAGAATATATTGCATGTCCCTCATCAACGGTCATCAGGCTCATTTTCTTTGATGTTTTGGCACGTATTTGCAATTCAGTATTTGCTATATGCAGCCGGAGTTGGTCCAAACAAATACTGTTCGTCACATCTTTTATGCCACATCCAATGTTGACAGAGTGCATTGGTTTCTTTCCCATTAAAAACAAAATGATTTTTAAAATGGAATTTTACGTGCCTGCAGAGTGGTCCCAAATTAGTCTAATGCAATATTTTTACTCCAGCAGTGTTTGAGCAGTGCTGCTGCATGGCAGGTCAGGGTGCTACTGTAGCTGCTAGAGTACTGGTTATTCTTTGTGTTTAACTATCACTGTTAATACATATTGATAAAATGAATACCACACTTGACTCATTTGGAATCGCTTAACCGAATGGGCACATAAAATTCCACTTTGAAAACTATTCTGTTTGTAACAGGAAACAAACTGACACATTCCATTAACACTGGGTGTCATATGAAATACGTGACAGGCTACATTTGTTTGGGCTGGTCTCTGGTACACACTGCAAAAACAAAATTACAGATATCTTCAGAAACACCAGAGAAAACGCATCTAATGACGATTAGATAAGACACCCTGTATAATGAGAGAATGGCACAAGGATAATCCAAAGGATTGGAAGAACACAAAATTATACAAGTTCAAACTGCTTGGGATCTGCTGATGATCTTGATCTCCTTGGCCAACAATGTTCAAGAAACCAGACAGCAAGTTAAACTGCTAAAAAAAGAAATATCACAGACAATCAGGCTCAGAATGGCATTTAAAAGAAAATGAGTGTGTGTGTGTGTGTGTGTGTGTGTGTGTGTGTGTGTGTGTGAGAGAGAGAGAGAGAGAGAGAGAGAGAGAGAGAGGGGGGGGGGGGGTTACACTAACTGATCCACCACTTGCAAACAAAATTACAATAAAAGAAGAGGAAATCAAATTCGTTGTTAAATTTAAATATTTAGGTGAAATAATGACATACAATATAAATGAGAAACCAATATTGCAAAACACAATAAAAACTGAACAAAGCAGTTTACATTGCCAAAACCATGTACAGCAAAGAAAGCCTATTGATTGCTGCAAAATTAAAACACTGTAAAATAGTTTTATGCAGCAGCTCAAACTGTCATCAAAAGAACTAACATAGCAGAAATTGACAAATACTCAAGACAGATTAAACAATAAGTAGGATATGCATAAACAAACAATATCATGTAGGCTATGTGCACAATGAAGAATAGTTTTAAATGAAATACTATGCAATGAAATAGAATAGTTAGAGACTGTGATCAGGAAGAAACGCATCTCATTAATTGAACATCTTATTAGAACAGTAAAAAACATAATTAGCAAGATAATAATATAAAAATGGTGGAATATTAAGAGCAACATTAAATGGATTACAGAAATTAATGAAGACATAAGAGAACACTAACTACAGTAGATGACCTAATAAGCAAAACATACAAAACCTGAGGACGGCAATGAACATAAACATAATACAAATGAAGATCAGTAGACGAACTATAGGAGGTGTGATAAAAAAAGATTGAAAGAATGAAGAGATTCTGGGTAGACAGAAGAACATAAACTTTATATAGCAATAAATTATAACAATCCTTTATATAACCACTGTATTATTGAATCGTATTACTGAAATATTATTGAACTGAATAGGGTTACCAAATAATAACTACTCCATGTATAAACCCTTGTATAATCGACTAAAGTGGTCCAATGAAGACCATGAAATAAATAAGTTGCAATAATGATATATGTAAATCAAACAAAATATTTAAAACAAAGATGCTGTGACTTACCAAACGAGAAAGCACTGGTAGATAGACACAATAAAAAAAACACAAACACACACACAAGTTTTTTATTGTATCTATCTACCAGCGCTTTCTCATTTGGTAAGTCACAGCATCTTTGTTTATATATATATATATATATATATATATATATTTCCCCACGTGGAATGTTTCTTTCTATTATATTCAAACAAAATATTTATTATCACATATCAAGCTTCATCCAATTATAGATTATGATATGGGTGACTAATCAATTCTAAAGCTACATACAGGCTAATAAATTTAATCCAAGTTTATAATACATATATTGTTACTTTTTCAGACTTTACAGGAGGCCACTCACTGAAAAGCAGAATGAATTGGGAAGGGGTAACATCATGGAGAGAGGGGGAACTGCTGGTGCAGGAAATGGGGAATGTGAGCTACCAGAGATGGAGCCCAGAACGAATAAGGGAGCAAACAATATGTTGCAAGGATATGTTTGGTGGTGGAGAGGCTGGTGGTGGAGGGGAGGCATATGATTCCTGTGGCAGGGGGTTGGGATGGGAGTGGCATAGGGATGGATTAGGATGTAGTGCAGGTTGGGTGAGTGATGGAACATTGCTTTAAGAGAGATGAAAAGGATCTTGTGTAGGATGTACCTCACTTCATGGATGATTCTGAGTGACAAGGGGTGGGTGGGGGGGGGGGGGTGCTCTTTCATGGCTAATTCTTGGGTGTAGTGGAAATTTGGGGTGTTTGGCGATATGGCACAGGAAATCTTTTTTACAGACTAAGTTTGGTGGGGTAGTCGCTGTTCTGCACTCAGAGGCAGCACACCGCACCTGGTACACGCAGCACTTTGAGACCAAAGCGCAGCTACGACACCTGAAGATGGGCTTATAACAGTCCGAAACCGACCGTGTGAAAATAAAGAAATTTACGACAGAAGTGGTATTTTCCACATCTGAAAAAAAGAAGAACAAGAAGAAGAAAGGTGATTAGGTAATGGAGGCTCAAAATGGGTCGAGAAATTGGAAACAATGCTTGCAAAGGATTTATAGTTGCACATAAGAAATTAGTTCAACTGAAAATGAGAAAATAGCTCACAGCTGCAAGCTAGTCCATTTTCTCTATGCAAATCTCACTGGAGTAGTCAGCACTGACTGAATGGTTTAAAGAAAAAGCCAAAATCACGAAAGATGTGAGGCTGGGTTGCTTATTGTCAGAGCTGACATTTAATTTGTGTATTGAGGAGGCACTGAGATATATAAACGACTCTTTATGAAAAAATTTACATGATCCACTTGTAACATACGAGTGGTCCCCAAAAGTAAACAGGAAGTGAGTTAGATGCTTAATGAAATGGAACATATGCCAGCTGATCATTATAGTATGAACTTAAACTAAAAGCAATCTGAGACAATAGTGTACACAACAGATGGACATGCTGGATGACTCAGTGTCCAACTTGGGCATGACTCTGGAAGAAGATGAATTTTACTGCATCAGAAATAGAACAGATGAAGAATGAAGATGCAAGAAGGCAAAGTAGCAGGGGATTTCTATAAAATGAAACAACAGTTAACGCCCAAAAATATAAAAACTGAGACCAAACAAACTTAATTAAAAGCAATGTTTGGGCACAGGGTGGTATGACCGTAAAATGTGAACAATGGGAAAGACATAAATGAAATGATCAGAAGCCACTGAAATGTGCTGTTATAAGAGACTGTTGCAGATCAGATGCAATGATCAAGTAAGGAGTGAAAAACATACTGCGAAGAGTTAAGGAGAAAAAATGCAAACAAAGAATGAATCAAAAAGATCAGTCTGATGATGTTCCCAGCTGGGTACACGTGGCAAAAGCTAGTGTTTGTTTTACCTTTGACTTGGGCATAGCTGCTCAAAATTCTGACTACTGCTTCTTAGCAATGTAATTTTACGATTTACCAACTGTTCATTCTGATGAAGCCACCCGTAATAAGTGTCGAAATCTAGGTCAATGTACACCTAATCTTCATGTGCAACAGGTTGGCTTTTTAACCTTATATTGGAATCAAAAAGAGAGAATAGTAGGCCACACATTCCAGGATTAATAAACAATGCGTTTCCAAGCTGACAGACCAATGACATCATTTATATGGCAGATATGCGAGCCATAAGGAATGATGAATGGATGACGACATTAACAACACAAAACATCAACAAAACAAAAACCAACAAACTAACAGGATGACCACAGGGGTAGGAGATGTGGACGAGGATATCCTATCTTAAGAACATGAAACCTATCAAAAACTTGTAGATATTGGCCAACAGAGGAAAAATAAAACTAACTGAATCGCCACAGGGGTAGGTATGGTAGATGATGATATCCTTTATTAAGAACATGAAACCTGTTAAAAACTTGAAGACATCAGCCAACAGAGGAAAAATATAGCCCCCCCCCCCATGAGGGTAATAGTAGCAATATAATACATGATGAAAAAAAAAAGAAAAAAAAAGGATTGTTGACACATTAGTTGGCTTACCCTACTCACAACAAAACTTTCATTCATCCTAACCTAATCCTGAATAGAATAGATATCTTTGCTCCATCGATATGCTCCCATCTGGGGGAGGGGGAATCATATAGCAGTTGAATAGTCGGACCAGGCTGTAGGAGCTCTGATGCCTTGATGTCCGCATCACTCTAATAAAAAGAACAATTGCCAGCAAATGAAGTGGGGGAGAGGGGGAGAGAGGGAGAGAGAGAGAGAGAGAGAGAGAGAGAGAGAGAGAGAGAGAGAGAGAGGTAAGGATTGTGTTGACCATGCAATACTTTTGCATAAACTGACAAATTGTGGGATTAGGGAAAAAGATCAACCATAACCCATATCATAACTGGGAGTAGGAAATTGAAGGTTGTCTTTTAAGTCGACAAATAGGGAAGAAATTTGAATGAGCATAGTGTTAAGTAGGGTGCGACCACAAGGTTAAGTCACGGATCTTACTTTTCTTGATGCAGCCTACATCAACAATCAGCCACTATATATGACTCAAAAAAATCTCTCATCCCGGATGACATGTTAATATATACAAATGTGATGAAGAGGGTACCATACAAAATGATTTTGCAAACAGTAGAATTACTGCATTATCCAAGAGGACAATTGCAAAGGAATGTACGAATTATTGAACACCAGCCCTTCTGTCAGATGCATCAGAAGTACTACTGTGAATAAAGAGAGAGATTTACAAAGAAAATATATTGCAACTTAGCCAATGATCAATTATGTTTCACAGCATGGAAAGGATCAAGAGAAGCAATCTGAAACATAGTCAAATTTTGAAAAAAAAAAAAAAAAAAAAAATTAGAAGTAAACAGAAAAACATACTGCAGTTAACTGAAGTAGAACAGGAATTTGATATGGCTGATTGAAGTTATTACTTAAAGCACTGAGCAAAGTAGGGCATGACTGGAAGGGCAGATGACTAATTACAAGTATATATGAAAGTGAAACTGGTGAACTGGATATTAATGGCAGTAAAAAAGGAGCAAAAATCAGAAGGTGCCCTCTATCACCTTATTTGTTTGATATGTTCATCAAGGAGACACTAAAAACAATGAAAGAAAAGATGATTGGAATCAAAATTAATGGTATACATACTCACTGTGTCAGATTTTCCAGTGACTCTGCAAGAGTGGCAGAAGCAGAGAAAGAAGTAAATAAAATGCTTAAGGTCTCAAAGAGATAACAAAAACTACAAATAAATACAAAGAAGACAGAAGTCATGGTCATAGGCAAGAAAGGAGACTGAAATAAGACTGACACAAGAGTAAGCTGTGAGCAACTTGAGGTAGTAACAAAATTCCACTAGGCCTATCTCGGTAGGAATGCAGAGGGAAACACTAGATGTCACAAGGAAATCAAGACAAGAAAAGGACAGTCAAAGAGTGCCTTCCAAAATAAGAAGAACAACCTTCTGCTTAAGAAGCAGATCAGCTTCGACACTAAGAAAAGCTTCATAAAGACTTTTGTATGGAGTGTCCCGCCATACGAACGTGAAACCTGTTGCTTGGGAAAGCTGTCCCAACATACGTATGTGGAACCTGGCGGTTGGCAAAGCCCAAGAAATCTTGTGCACATCGAAGATGACAAAATGAAGTTGTGAAGGAAAATTACAAGAACTAGCTGGAGGGATAAGGAAACGAATTAGGTGGTTCTACACAAATACAGCAAAATCCACTGGACACTTAATCGGATATGATATTCTTTTATAAAACATTTCTGAGGGCAAGATCATACAGAAGAAAATGAGGGTAAGATCAAGGACATCTTATTTAAAAAATATGTTTACGGAGATGGGATGTTCAGAGATGAAGGTGATGGGGACAACTGAAGAGAGGAAGCTGTGGCTGCAGAGACCAGGCTTAGTCTTTTGAAAGAAGAAGAAGAAAATGACAATACACAGTGTCAAAGATGTGGAACAAAATGTATAAGATATATTGTAGATAATAGGTTAGGTGGTAAAATTAGCAAACAGCTTTCAAAGACCAGCTTAACAATCAACTACAACAAAACGCAAAGCATATAGTTTATGACACAGTTCTCTTGTAAACGTGAAATTTAATCATCCCAATGTGTCAGTCGGTAAAGAAGACCATTTTAAATTCTTAATCTGAGGGTAGATGGAAAGCTATCTTGGAAGTACTATGTACAAGAATATTTGCTATCTTCATTATGACAATCTCCACTCTGACACAACCACAAAGGATAGTTTTCTTTCGTGGAGGTATGTACCACCTATGCAACTAAATGAAGGCAGTTTGTTTATTGCCATACATGTTTCGATTCTTTTATTTGGGAAGCATCATCAGTAGCCTGAAATAAATGTTTCCTTTTACACATACAATAAACGTATTATGTGGTAGATATAATATGCTGCTCTATTACACTTTGTCATGTTTTTATCTTGTTTTTCGGTTAGATGCAACATCTGTAGCACAAGTTCCATATTGTGAATGTATCGTTCGGAATACGGAACTTGTGCTACAAAAGTTGCTTCTAAGCTAAAAAGCATGACAAAAACATAACAAAATGTACCATAGCAGCATATTATATCTACCACATAATACATTTATTGTATGAATAAAAGGAAACATGTATTTCAGGCCACTGATGATGCTTCCCAAATAAAAGAAGCGAAACGCATATGGCAATAAACAAACTGCCTTCAATTAGTTGTATAGACAGTACATACCTCCACGAATTCAGGGCAACTAGAGGAAAGATGGAAAACAGATAAAAATGATTTACTTTCACTCTATTATCTCATGTGGTAATATATAATGGGGCAACTCAGTGCACTTACCAAGAATTTTCTTACCCCAGAAAACAGTGGGCAGAATGATCCATGATGTCAGTTTGCCAACTTTGTGTAGGCTGGTGTTTGAATGTCTTTGAACTCTAACACTGTCTTCCCTTGATTTTGCTGTTTACAACATTCATTTAGAAGAAACTTCAATATTTATTCGGTGAACATAAGACAGAAAAATGGTCGCACTTGGATAACATTTCCTTAAGCATTGTACAGGAAGGAGTTCACTATTGAAGTTTCATTTTCAGTAGGATTCAAGTACAACAGAAAAATGACAGATAAACATAAGGTTCTCAAATCTCTGTTGAAAGGTTTCTTTGTGGTACACTGATTCTACTCTGCAGAGAAGTTCTTTGCATTATGTGCATCATGTGACACTTAGTGCACAGAGAAACACTGCATGAAACTGTCTTGGGCAAAATACATTGTAGACAATATTAGAATTTTAAATGTGTCCTAAAGATGATTTTTAAGACTAATGTTGATTCATTGATGTTGTATGTATAACATAATGTTTGTTTTTGAACTAATTACATTGTTACAGTAATGGCCTACCATATATCACTATATATTTCTCTTAATGGCTCTGAGCACTATGGGACTCAACTGCTGAGGTCATTAGTCCCCTAGAACTTAGAACTAGTTAGGCCTAAACCTAACTAATCTAAGGACATCACACACATCCATGCCCGAGGCAGGATTCGAACCTGCGACCGTAGTGGTCTCGCGGTTCCAGACTGCAGCGCCAGAACCGCGCGGCCACTTCGGCTGGCTTTTCTCTTAATATCTATGTAGTTTTACACATGTATGCATGTATGTAAGATAAATGATACAATCAATTGCATTTCTTTACTCAAAAATGGATACTAAATAAACAAAAACTTTTCTCTGTAATGAGTTGTTTATTTCTATAACCTTGTTTCTTTCTCGTGTGATTAATATTTTTGTTCATCAATTTTCTAATCAGCAGCCTGTAAATTATATACTGACTCAGCTTTGGCTTGCAAGGGCACACAGAAACTGACAGACAAATAAATAACTATATGAAGTGAAGAAATCTTGTTATCATACTGTGGTGTGGTCCTGTTGAAAGTATTCACACCTGTTTTCCAACCGCAGTCACACAGTCAACATTTGGATTATGAACTTCATCCTATCAACTTCCACTCATTTATGATTAAGTAGTATTTCTTTGAAAATAAACTATGTTAGTATTTTAACTGAGCGAATAAACTTAGTACGTTAACTATGAAAAATGTACCAAGATATGGGAACTGGTGGAGCCACTACACAACTCTTAACATTTACAACAAAATCAAATCGTTAACTACACGGGAAATATTTACAAAATATTGAAACAGTTGAGTCACATCCATTATACACAGCTGATGGTTTTATGTTTCTTAAGGTACGACTTACAGTCGCAAAGTAACAAAAAATTTATTACCTTGGACAAATACTGCTTTATTTTTCCCTCTTCGGAATGAAGCATCTCCGCTTCCTTTGTGACTTCACACTAAGTTATAATCCTGTGAACATACGTTTCGTATAAGGGACTTCGCAATAATACTTTACAAATCCTTGATTATACTGAAGCAAAAGGAAACTAGCGACTGAACTACCGTCTTTATTTTATTTTATTTTGTTTTTCATTGTGGTTGACAAAACAGGTTGATTACACGATATTCCTCTACGAAATGTCAAGACACAAACTAGATTTTATTTAGCATGAATATACACAGCATACTAACCAGTAACACTAACGTTCACGACTTTTTCCACTAATGGTTAAATATAATTATTTATTTTTGCCGTTTCGGTTACGAACAAAAACACACAGATTTTCTTGTCATTAATTAAACACTCACGCAACCATATGATTCTGAGACAGAAACTATTCCAGAGATTCTCCGTATAATGAAATGCCATAGTGTAGTTACAACCAGAGCCCGTCAGAAAACCGCTTATTGAAAATGTTTATTACTATATTCTTTTTAAAAATTTTGTTTTATTTAAACCAATTCATTTATTATCGCCAAATATATAATTCTTGGAAGGGTCACGACTATGCATGTGGCGCGGATTGCTGGCATTTGTACACGGATGACTCGTATTGCAGACCTACCGGCATTAGACTCCCGCTTTGTATTATATTTATATCACATGTAACTATTACCGGAATGAGAAGTGTTTACTTGACTAAATGAGAAGTTTTTTTCAGGAGAAAGTGTGGCCCACCAGAGATCTAGGTCCTCCGCAGATATTGTTTTTTTTTTTGTATATACTAAGTTGCCTTTCTTGTAGGTCAAAATGATTGCTTCAGTTTCATTAAATTATAGCTTTATCCCACAGTCATGTATAATAAATAAGAAATAAATATCCAATATTAGAAATATTGCAGTGGGGTATAATGTGTGTGAATGAGCGTTGGCTTAAGGAAAACAAGTACAAGAAGTGTGGTCCAGTTGGTTTTGATCTTTTAATTGATTATGATTGATAAAGTATAGAAAATGAAGTGTATCAATACAAGTTACAATTGTTCTTAACCTTAAGATACTGCCGCATCAGCCATGTCAATGATACGGCGCACATTCGTAAAATTTTTTCTGCAATCTCGCTTAAGGTGAACGCTTAAGTCATAGGCCTCGGGTGGCCAAATGTTGGCAACACTGAACGTCTCAGATTTCCGCGGCGCACTTCAGCAGACAACAATGATTTCGGTATTTATCCTTTTCAGTTGAATGAGAACAATCTATACGCGTTTATTTCAATCTGGGCACGCGATTTATGATGTTCAAACGTTGTAAATTTAGTGATATTTGTTCGTTAATTAGTTTAATTGTGAAAGAAATGAGTGAAAGAAGGAGAGATTATCCCGGTGACGCTATGAAAATCTCCACGGAAAAAATACTTCTGATTTATAATTTAGGTCACGTTATGTAGCTTTCCTCGCTTTGTGACATAGGACTTATGAGTATCATTACACGTCGTCACGGAAATGCACTAGGTAAATACATGCGATCAGCGCGTTCACTAGATTTGTACACATGCAGTACGAACCATTAATAAAATACATTCCATTATTTTATGTACACAAGTTTTCCCACATTAGGTATATGGATGTTTAATTTTACACACATTGTGCAGAGTGTATTAATTAAATAAATTTTTGTCATACACAGTTAACAGGATGGTGATACATTAAATTTGTTTACAGCAGTGAGGTTATATCACGAAGAGATCTCTTCCAGCCAACACATCTTGTGTGGAAAGGGCAATGAAAATTAAATCAGTCAATGTGGATTTTATAAAATATAAAATTTTAACCGATATAGTACGCCATCACTGATTGACCTTGTTAGCGCGAAATCACTCAAGACGAACTCATGGTTAATGTGAAAAAAATTTGGCCCTTATAGGAATACATTAGTTCTAATAGTATATTTTTTCGGTTAACGCGAATTTCGGTTCTGGCGAATTACGAACTCCTTTTCAGTCTCAAGCGTAATTAAATTACATTTTAACACAAAATTCCAACGTTACAGTAATTTTTTTCCGTAATGAATGCGAGACATGTAACTACTACACAGCTAACTACCCATTGTTGACTCGTTTCTAACGTATTGTAGGTCGGGCGCCGCGATTATCAGCATGTATGTTTTACGGATATTTGCACTTTGTCACACATAATGAAAACAAAATGAGAGCTGATACCTCCAATAACAAAACAAAAGTTCCTTGGGAGAACTCTCGATGGAAAATTCGTTGTAAGTAAAGACGATAATCGAATTTTTAGAGTAAGATCGATAAATTTATGGGTTATAGATTAAACGAAAACGTCTGATTCAGCGATATAAATTCCGGGATGGTAAGTTCGATGTGTTGACTATGCTGGTTACACATTCCCCAACACCATTAATTTCGTTTTAGAGCAACTACAAATATTTGTTTCTAACCTGATGCGCCTTGGAAAACATCATAGGTCAATATGCTTGCGTAGCGTTTATTACAACATTCATTTGCCACGAATCGAGAGAATGAAAAAAAAAAACAGCTCACCAAAGAAAAGAAATGCACATTTTACGTCGAAAAAGGACAGGAACACTGCAGTATAAGTACATAAGTAACACTTTACAGAAGTGTAACATGACCAAACAGAAATATCTCTCGATATCCACCAAACTCACAGAGGAATGCAAATAGGAAGAGCACAAATACAGAGAGGCCAGTCAATGCACATTGCAGTTTTTGCAGCTATTGCAAATTGATATTCGTGTGGATTGCTTTTTGCAAACAAATTGCTAACACACAGCCAATCACTGTAACGTTCACTGGCCTGTGCAGCATCGAATTATATTATACATTACGTTTTAAATAAGTGTACTACTTCCAATCTCTGTGGAGACTTGGTCTACTTGGGACCAAAAATTTTTTCCTCAGAGATGACGACACGCCATTCCGGTGTGTTTCTGCCCAAATTAAGCCCTGTACTCCTCTATTTTATTCACATTTTGACAACCCCCATATGTTCTAAAGGAATCTCGAGCATGATGCTTAGAACCTTACATGCTGATTTGAAACATCAGCCAATCTATGTAGTGATCATTTATGCTGTGCTGCAGTACCACTTATGCTTTGTTCAATGCTAAGCTGAGTTTCTAATATTACTAGCTGGGTGAGCAAGTTGGCCCGGCACATTATGTATTAGTTTTTCAATGCCTCAAGGCATATACCAGGATTGTATAAGTTTAATAAGTAATGTTTTTTAAATATCAGTATCAGAACTGGCTTACTTTAATGTCATATTCTATGATAGAAAAATGTACTACATACCAATATCAATGACTCTACAAAGAAATTTCTTCCACAAAATATCACTTGTATTTGTTGAATCTCCACTGCAGTAGTCATGCAACATGATAGGAAAATGGTGTGTGTGTGTGTGTGTGTGTGTGTGTGTGTGTGGGTGTGGGTGGGTGGGTGTGTGCGCATTTGTGTTGAGTGTGATGTGTGTCTGAGTTTTGTTTGCATTGAATAAACTGGCGCAAATTAGGCCTATTTGTTTCACTCCTTGCACCACACTGTTGTTCATCCGCATTCTGGACCTTACACTCCCCACACTGCAGTGATTTTAGGACTGAACAACCCATAAAATATGGCCTGCTTTAACTTTCCACCTGATCAAGGAAGCCCGTGAAAGAATCTGGGTTTGCAGTTCCTGGTTTATGAATTAATTTAAAAAATTAAAGATTTGTTTAGTTAATTTCTTAATCATACAGTTTGAATAATTTCCAAAAATTCTCAACATTAATTTTACTTCATTTTATTTTTAGATTAATCTGAAACACAATCACTGCTGGAGGTTGGGGAAATAGAATAAACCCACACCGAATACCTTAATAAATCTGAGAAATATAATATATCTTCTTCAGATAGGGGAAATTTTGGTGACAGCCTTACTGAATGAGGATGAAAAATAATTTTTAAATAGGGCTCATTTAAACCACAAGGACTGTTCCCAAATGCTCCAGAAACCAAACAATGTTTTTCAGTCTATCATTACTCATATTCCAGGAAGGATGGTAATAAAAGTTCAAGGCCATGGCTATGTTATTCTAATACTTTAAATAAACTGTATTGTTACTTTTGTTAGTTGTCTGCAGATGGTCAAAGCAAATCATACTCCTCCACATGGGTTAACAGTGTTTCAGCTATAAGCAATTTTTTACAATATAGATCTGATCATGAAAACTCACAGCAGCATATTAATATGCTCTATCTGTTAATAATTGGTTACAGGGTAAATTCATTGATACTTTACTCCAAAATGAAATCTATATAAAATTAATTTGTGGCAAGATGTATTGCATGGTGTTATTAATGTCATAATTACTTTAGCTTCATGCATTTTACCTTTAAAACGCTATAATTCTGTAACTGGAAATTTCATATCAATTTTATGTTTACTATCGAATTTTGAACCTGTTTTTAAAAAAACTTCTTTTAAAGCCAAAATATGCAATAAATTACTTAAGCCGCACTATTCAAAATGAAATTGTTACTTAACTTGCTACTAGAGTTACAGAAAATATTGTTTTAGAAATTAAAAAACCGCAATTTCTGTCAAGTATTTAGTCTATCAAAAACAGACCAAATGTCTGTAGTTTTTCGATACATCTCGATAGCAAAAATGATGATAATGTGCCTAAGGAAATTAACGTCTGTATCTCACTTTTTGGGTATATATCAGTAGCTGATAGTAGTGCAGAAGGGCTTAAAACTGAAATTTTTAATAGTGTAAAACAATATGAAATTAGTTTGTCCAAATGTAGAGGGCAGAGTTACGATGGAGGAAATATTATGTCAGGAATGTATGGAGAATGAGATTTTCACTTTGCAGTGTGTGCTGATCTGAAACTTTGTGGCAGATTAAAACTCTCTGCCGGACCAAGGCTCAAACTCGGGACCTTTGCAAGCCCTTATAAAAGAAAATGCGTAGAATTCTGATTATATTCGTTGTGTTGCACATGCATTAAATTTGATTTTAAATGTTGGTGTGGAACATTTTCATAATGCATCAATTTTCTGGATAATTATATATATATATATATATATATATATATATATATATATATATATATATACCTTTTGTAACAATAGTATTAAACGCTGATTAGTGTGGAGTAATGATAAATATGTAAAATATAAAATTCAGGTTAAGATGGAATGTGCTACTGGATGGTCTTCGAGACATGACGCTTTATAAAGAAAAATTATTCATTAAAAATGAAAACTAAGTATCAGATAAATTTAATTTCCACTAAAAAAAGATGAGTGTAAAAGTATAATTTATATTGTAGAGAACTATGATTTTATACTGATTGTCACCTTTTTAAATTCATTATTTGAAATCGTTAATCCAGTTTCTAAGGCTCTACAGCATGAAAATAATAACATGCAGAAAGCTAGTATTTTACTAAGTAATGTTCCGAGTAGACTGAGCGAAATAAGAAATCAGAATTCATTCCATGGTTTTCAAGCGAGTCCAGAGAACTAGCAAAAGAGTGTTGGGTGACAACTGTTTTCAGAAATAAAAGATGGAATATAACAAAGCGATATTTTGATGAGTTATCCGGAGATGAGAGAATTTTAGACCCAGAATCGAACTTGAAAGTCAATGTGTACTATTGCTGTTTAGGTACATTAATTTCTCAAACTAAACAACGATTTCAAAATCTCTGTGACCCTAACCTTAGTAATGCATTCAAAGTATTACAGTTGGAGAAATTTCCTCATTTTCAAGTGAAGTAATAAAAAAGGAAGTGGGAAAACCGACTGTTAAATACAATAAAGACACGTAATTGGATCTGTCTAACATTTAATTTCTTTGAAAATGTTCTTAAAAACTGAAAGTCAGAAAATCCATTCCATTAAGGAACTCATGGAACGATTACTGATTACATTCAATAGCCATGCATTCAGTTTTCCATAGATAATAACAGCATGTTTTCAATTTTTACCCCTTGCTATAACAACTGAAACAGCTGAACGACGTTTTCGAATTTAAACTGATTAAAAACTATCTTAGGACTTCTATGAACCAAGAACGGCTTTCAGACTTCTCAGTGCTGTCTAAAGAGGCAGAACATCTCTAAAAACTAAAATCGTCTTCAGCTAGGGATGATTTAATGAGTAAGTTGCTCAAAAACGGCGAGAAAATATATATTTGAATTGTTTTGCTAACGTGGCTCCTAGGAGCATTAGTCGTTACTAATTACTTAGCTATGTAACCTATACTTAATCAATAAATATTTATTTTATTCAAAATAAGAATTTTTGTTTCTTTTGACCTTTGCAACAGTCGGGTAAAGTGGCCCCACAACAAATTTTGGTACAGTATCCATCCAAGGCAGGTTACGGCATTGTCGTAAGAGCAAAATAATAGTTGTTAAATATTTAGTACAAGAGGGGGAAACTAAAGCTCTGGCTGAACACTACCTTAAAAGGAAGGCTGGTATTGTATCCATATACCAAGCTATCAGAACTATTATCAAAGTTACACAGACTAGGCTTACTATCTTGGAGGAGCACAGTGATGGTGTTGTTTCTATTATACATTTCCGCCTAAGGCCACACATAAGTAGAGGGTTCAACTTCTTAACAAAGCATTAGCAGATGATATGAATATGTTATGTAGTAATTCTTCAAAGTGCGGCAACTAACTGTGTGATGTATTTCAATCATCTGATGGTGACCTGCTAAAAGTTGGAGAATGAATGTCATATAATTTGTGTGACCTGAGACTGAAGTATATAATACTGAATGTGTTATGATACCAAAACATATATGAAACATATAAATCATCTGTTAATTTACTTAATGAGATATAACAAGGATAAAATTTTAGTTTTTGAATCATTAATCTGACATAATTGTGATTAATTCTAAAACTAGCTTTCTGTTGGATTCTATAAAGTTATTCCATTTCTGTTCCCTTAATCACAGGCAACTAGTGTAGGCTGCACCTTACAATAAATCTACCAGGCAGAAATCCTGTCTAGATAATGTTATCTAAAAGATATTCTTAAATATTGTCTTAAGAAACAGGCCCCACTCCTTTCAAACCAAGCATGTGCTTGTAGACCAGATGTGTCATTAATTAAAAGAAATAGTATTGACATTACTTGGGAGCTTTATATTAAATATATTAATAAGAGTCAGAACACATCCCCATAGCACACAGAATAGATCAGAACACTGTCACAGGAGCAATGAAACGAATGTGCCAAATTTAAAATAATGCAAAAGCTCCAAGTTTGGCGATTTGTTAAATAAGCTAGAAATTTACCACATACATACAGGGGAAAAGTTGTTAGCAAAAGCTCTGGACCAGTTCACTTCAAATTTCTATACAACACTCTAAGAAATGTTAGTGTGGACATAGGCTATATATTTTAATACAAATAACTTATAAATACATACATAATACCGTATGTAAAGGGAAAAAAGTATTAGCCAAAATCTCTGAAAGTTTTTCTTTCATTCACTTCCAATTTTTACACAATACTCTGATAAATATTGGGACAGGCACAGGAAAAAGTTCTTGACTGGTCTACTTAAAATTTTACATGATACTCTAATAAAGATTTGTATGGATATAAACTATATACCATATTTTTAACACACTCAGATATAAAGACCTATTTTGTTAGCAACATTTCGAAAAGTTCTAGAATGATTTACTTAAGATTTTTACACAATCTCCTAACAAACATTTGGATATATATATATATATATATATATATATATATATATATATATGTATGTATATGTATATATATATATATATACTAGCATGCAGATGTTGAGTGTAATCATGAAAAGTGAACATATTGCGTTATCAGAATGTTGAAATGATTACTGTACAAGCTACAGCTTAGTTACAATACATCTGGCGTACAACAGTGCCCAAAATTTACTATTAGTAATGCTCTGATAGCTAAGATTCACATTTGTAAGAAAATAACACAACTGGGAAATCTGTTCCACATAAAAAAAGCTGTTAATGAGGGATATAGTTATCCCTAACAGTTACACTTGCTGCATAGCGACATGGCATGGTCTCTGTGAGATGGTTCAAGATCTCTCTTGGCAGTTGATCCTGTTTTGCAGGAAGAGCGTTGCAGAGGTCTGGAAATGTCCTTGGTAGAGGCTGTTGGGATGTAGTTCGTCTCCCTAATGATTCTCAGGCACCTTCTATAAGACTCAGATCTGGGTACCTTGCTGCCCAGTCCATGCAATGGATATCTTCACCTTCAAGAAATTCATCCACCAGAGCAGCTCGATGCAGACAGGAAGTCTAGACCAAGTGCACCTCTGAAAAGACGACCATGTGGCAGCGGTAGCTCAACTCTGTTCCTGTGAGTGTTTATAGTGTTCTTCCAACCACCAACAAAGATATGCAGATCTGTACAGCCATTCAACATGATGCCTGCCCACACCATCATCCCATCAAACTGGTCTCTTTGCATGATATTCCTGCGGTTGTAGGAGCTACCAGCTTCTCTCCAGAGTAATGTGCGACAAGAATCATTTTTCAAACTGAAGTGGAATTCAACCGACTCCACTTTATATGGGCTTATCTCTGCGTTGTAGTGAGTGGGATGCACAGGGCTGGACGTCTGGGAAACAGCCCTGCTATTCTGAGCCTCCGATATACAGTTTGTCAGAACACAGCAAATCCTTAGGCAGCTGCAAGCTCTGCAGCCAATTATCTGCCACATGTATCCTGATTTCGTTGGGCAGTTAAGGGCAGACATTGGTTGTGCTGTGGAGTGGCTATTCTTCGTTGCTCTTGCACTGACCTATGACGAACATCTCGTGTGTCTCGAAACCACCGCCAAGGCCTCGAAATGACACTTTTCGGCACATCCAAAGATATTGACACATCAACCTGTATCTGAGCTGCTTCCAGGCGTCCGAACATTCTATATTGCAATTTGATACAAAAAGGATTCTATTTTACTTTCTTTTGCTAAAATGCTGAGTTACTTTATACTGGATTTCTTTTCTATTTCTTTTTATCTTGTCTCTCTTCAGTATACTTGCTACTATTCAAGTGATGCTATCGCAGTGGGACTTTGTTTTCTTTATTTTTATGAAGTTTGAATCTTGGGTTTAGGGCCTGTTTATTTTCATCTTTGTGTCCAAAGGAAGCGGCATTACACTGACTTAGTATATCTACAGAACAGGAATACTGAGAAGAAACTTTCGCGGAAAATAAGATACGCTTTTCAGCGAACTAGATGCGTGGGCGAATTCTAAATAGAACAGGAGGTGGAAAGTGTTCAGAAAAGTATTCTGGCAGCAGTTGCGAATTTACTCTAAGAGAATTTGCACGCTGAGAATGAAATAAAGAAAGATTTTCAAGTACTGAAGAAGGAGACTGGCTCAGATTTCTCGCAGTGGAGTACAAAGATAGTAAGGCTGTATAATGAATTATGCGAGAGATAAAAGAGGTCCGAGGGGCTATTCGAAAATGTCAAATAGAGCTTCGAGAGACAGAACGAGAACAAACCTCGAGCACCAGATCGCATTGTGATAATGATCCTGGGTCTCAGACTATGACAAATCATGCAAATTCAGATCATGGCACTCTTCCACCATAAACTGTTCACGCAACCATATTGATGGAAGAAAAACTTTTGAAACACGTCAATTTCAAGCCTTTTCGGCAGATAAGGAGACACTCCGTCTGTGTTCATATGTGGCTTTGTAAAATGTATTACCAAGATCCTGGAAAGGCATGCAGAAGATCAGTTACTTATCGATCTATATTCGCAGCACTATCTAACTCATGCTGACACAAATCATCCGTGATGTCACCTCGTCTGTCGAATCTTATGAAACATGTTTGTAGTTCTGCCTTGCCCCCACTCCCTGAGAGGTCAATAGCCTAGGACTTAACTTCGACCGGTTGGTGTTTTCCGACGGCTTAGTGTGACTTAGTTCATTACCTGGAGAAATTTCAGTGAGTTGCACTGTGTGTGTACTTCGCCAGTATGTTAGCTGCTGTGCAGTTATTTTGCTGCCCAAAGGTCGACTGCGGCATTGTTGCCGCGCGTCGCCCACTGCTGCGGCTGACTTTCTATTCATATTCGCCATAGGGCCTTGTGATGGTGAATTGTAATTCGCTCGTGCGCTGAAATTACCCCTGTTGTTTTGGAAATTTCTTTTAAATCGTTTGTTTTTCCGTTCCCGTTAGTGTACTCATTACCTCTCGGTATGTAACTTTGCTGTTGTGTGTACCAACCTTGGTGTGTGTTTAAATCACGTTTTACTGACAGATTTACATAATTTTGTTGTTGTTCTGCCTGATTTTCTGTTGCTCTATGGGGTACCGGTCTTTCCTCATAGTCGATAGAATCGAGCACTGACAGAAAAATATTCAGTGTCGTGCTCGGGCGTTGTGACTAAGTTTTCTCTAATGTGCGGTGGTAAATGACTTTTCAAATTTTTTAACACATACCTGTGATATTGGGTTAGTCCAGTAGCGTGTCTTGTTCAGGTATTTTTCAAAGTATCCAAGTAGATTACCGTATTTGCCATCGAATGGTGCAGTGTCGAAAGCCTCGCGTCTGAGTCTTTCTTGCAGTGCCTCAGACCAGTATTTGTCGAGGAAAGCTCGTTCAAATTGGATATAAGTGTTGCAAAGTTCAGCCACTTCAGTTGCCCATAAGAGCACATAGCCTTGCGTATACCCCACGCCAGTTCTGATTTTCTGTGCTTCCGTCCACTTACGTGGAAATACATGCCGAAAAGCACTAATAAAAACTACGGGATTCATTCTTTTACCTTCGGTAGTAAATGCTGGAAATTGTCGATGTCTCAGCAAACCTTAGTCTGCAAAAATAGTTGATAGACTCGTGGCATTTTCGATCGTATTTATGTTTTTATTGTAGTTACCAGTAATTCCGGCAGGTAATTGTTCAGGTATTGGAGTTATGGGTATGTTTACGTTTTGCAATCTACAACTGTCACTGGTCCCTGCTTTGTGACTCGTGACAATTTGTGAATAGATACCAACAGGTTGTGGTTTGTTCACTGTAGCCTGTATATTATTTACATGCATATTTCGAGATCTGGTAATATTTTCTTCTAAAGGGTTTCGGATCCTATTGTCCGCAGCTTGTAGGTTAACGTTTACTTTGTTCACGATTTCATTTTCTTTTTTCTGAGTAACCTTTTCTACTACATCTGTGTATAACTTACAATCGTTTACTGACTTCTCTGCAATGGTGCTACCCTTATCTAGCGTACCTGCTTCAGCTTGACTAATATCACTCAGATTTTCGTTAATCTTCTCTCTCTCTTTAGCACATGCTGAGTCAACATCTAATGTTGCTACCCTTAAAGTAAGCTCTTCTACAGCTAGAGGTACGCCTTCTAGTCTTTATTTAGTTTGTTAACGACAGTGGTTACCTTTTTTACTGTCGAAACCAACTGGTCTTGTGTGGCTTAAATGTTTGTGTTTGCATCTGTGATTTTCTTTATCCGTTGTTCTACTAGATCGCGATGGTCATTAAAAGAATCTACCTTCTGTTTTACCTGCGTAATGTTACTGAGAGACTGTGTCTTGCTAATCGTTGAATACTTGTTTTTGTTCCTGCTTCAATGTATTTAGATCTTGTGTAACAGTGTTTTGTTGCTGTTGCTGTTTAACCGTGTTCACACCATGTGTCAAACTACTGAAATTGGTCTTTGTACTTTGTTTCATATCATCAAATTTCGCATTTATGTTAGATCGTAGCAGTGCTCCAATTGTACGACGGTGGTTGCTGTCCGCTGTACTTTCCAAGTTAATGTTTGTGTTGCGACCAAGTGGTGTTTGTAACGTGCTGTCAAGATTCATATTTAGATTGCTGTCTGACGTTTCATTCATGAGCAGCATGTCGCTCTGGGAGATGCGTGACTTGTTTCGTCAGTTGTAAACATTGTGTCGTCGAGGTTATTCTGTTGTGGAGCGTCGTTATCATTTGTCTCTCCTGCGACAGTAATGTCAACACTGAACAATGCTGCAATAGAATGTTTCCCAATTTCAGTATCATTGCTAAACCGCCCCCCCCCCCCCCTCCCTGTCTACTTTGGGAGTCTCATTGCGGATGTAGATAGATGACGGTGCAGTATGTCCATTCGTTCTTAATTTTTGAACACATACATCATCAAAGGATACCAGACAGCGCTCTACATATTTCTAACACCTCGAGCATAGTGCTTGGTTTACGATCCATCCCTATGGTGATGGGGGTCGCAGAGCATTCTCGCAGTCTTAGGGTAAAATTAGAGACTGAAAGAGCCCCTCACAGTGTCACTGACCAACCAGCCTTGCAGCACCGTTAGCTAATTAATCTGCAACCGACCAGAAGTAGACCGCTACCTTCCACGTCTCGTGAATGAATTGAGCTAGCCGAGTCCTCACACTTCCAAGTACACAAGATTTCTCCAGATGTTTAGGAGGTTAGCACGCCTTACCAGTGTATAGTAACAGATTTGAAAGTGTTGTGATGTAATAGCAGACGGTTAAGAAGAACAAGAAACGAGTGATTTTTATGTATGATGGAACTCCAGGCATATGGAGTTCGAAGCATTTTACGTAAATCAACTACACTATGGCCGGCCGGTGTGACCGAGCGGTTCTAGGCGCTTCATTCTGGAATTGCGCGACCGTCACGGTCGCAGGTTCGAATCCTGCCTCAGGCATGGGTGTGTGTGGTGTCCTTAGGTTAGTAGGTTTAAGCACTTCGAAGTTCTATGGACTGATGACCTCAGATGTTAAGTCCCATAGTGGTCAGAGCCATTTGAACCATCAACTACGCTATCAACTCTAAAGTATTGTTCTAGAGTCTAGGATCAGTACCTGGAAGGTATTTGTAAGAGAGAACAAACACGTGCACCCCTAAGGCTAAAACGTCCCGCGCACTTAAAACAGGCTATAATGTGAAATCGCTTGAGTTTCTGACCTATCAGTTGTGTGGAATGCAGCGCTGTTAATATTCCAGTGTAAGAAATATATTGCCAGCTCATGACATACATCCTTCTTGCAGGCTTCTACGATAAACTATGGTATTGAACTGTAAAACGAGAAAACTACTTCCTTAAAACAGTGGCTCTGTGTGATACATGGACAATATAGCTTTCCAGAGATGTATGGCATCCACTGTCCACATCCGGTCACGGTTCAGAAATTGTACTGTGCCCACATCAGTCCTATATGAAATGATCCTTAGTAACAGAGAATACCTCTTACAAGACAACAGATAAACACATAGCAGCGGCGTCCGACATCTGAAATTACAAGTAATACCCCCACTAACTTTGTAAACAGCACATCTGTCAAGCAGATGTATACACAGGGGATTGCAGTATCTCAAAAATAAAAAAAATAAAATTAAAAAAATAAAAAATAAACTATCGCTTAGTTAGTTATGAAACTAAAGTATCCATTTTACATTTAAGATGCGACAAATGAATGGAGTACATTGCGTAAATCTTCGTTCGTTTAGAGGAATATGTCACGTTTCATCACACTTGAGGTGCAAGTGACCAATAGGTTTACTGTTAACGATCGCAAGTAGACATTGCTCTAAGACCCGCAAAGAACAAGCGGTTGTATATGAGTCGAACGCAGGCTATGTCACGCATCTGATGCTTCCTGATGGAACATCAGGAAAGAAATGGTCAAATGACCTGCAGCAACTCTCTCTCTCTCTCTCTCTCTCTCTCTCTCTCTCTCTCTCTCTCTAGAATGCATCATCGGTCTACCATTAAATCGCTCCTCGTTACAACTCCATCTCAACCGACCAATCCATCCACTCTATGTCGTCCTTCAACGCAGATGCAAGTGAGTTTAGAGGCAGATGGTTCTCTGTCTCCATGAAAAGCGTCAAATACAGTACTCAACTCGCGTGTATCACTGTTACCTCAATAGACAGGCAGTAGAATGCTGCCTCGACGGAAAAAAGTGACTGTTTCCATGGTTCCCTTCGCGTCCATGTCGATGTTTTCTCGGATACCTCTTACTGTCGCATGCTTGTCCCCATATTCCATCAATATATACGTATTTTCCGCAACTCTATCAAGTTTTTATGTCAGTTCTACCCATGCGATCATGACATAACCTCTCGTTCTGTCTTCTAAAATTGCTTGTAAATGTAGTACAGCTGCCAACACCTAGCGCAAATGCACTGATCGAAGGTATAGTATAGCACTACTCGATTGTATTCAGTTGCCTCCACCCCATATATTCCACATTTGCAGAGCGTTCGCTCTGTTTTCTGGACAGCGTAGTTGATTTGCGTAAAATACTTCGAAATCCATCCGTCTGGAGCTCCATCATGCATAAAAAACACCTGTTTGTTCTTAACTGTCTGCTATTACTTCACAACACTTTCAAATCTGTTACTATACACCGATAAGGGGTGCTAACCTCCTCGACATGTGTGCATCTGGAGAAATCTTGTGTACTTGGATGGGCGAGGACTCGGCTAGCTCCATTCATTCACGAGATGTGGAAGGTAGCGGTCTGCTTCTGGTCGGTTGCAGATTAAATCGGTAATGGTGCTGCAGGGTGGGTGGTCTACGACAGTGTGAGCGGTCTTTCAGTCTCTAATTTTACCCTAAGACTGTGAGAATGCTGTGTGACCCCCATCACCACAGAAATAGATCGTAAATTAAGCACTATGCTCGAGGTGTTAAAAATATGTAGAGCACTGCCTGATATACTTTGATGATATATGTGTTCGAGAACTAACAATGAATGGACGTACTGCACCGTCATCTATCTACATCCGCAATGAGACTCCCAAAGTAGACAGGGAGGGGGGGGGGGGGCGGTTTAGCTATGATACTGAAATTGGGAAACATGCTGTTGCAGCATTGCTCGGTGTTGAAATTACTGTAAAATTGCTAAAACTGTTCACACTATCAACTGTGATGCTTATTATTAGAGTACGTTGATGGTGTCTTTTCCACCCCATCTGCCCACTGGTACACTGTTGGTTACCACATAATGATTGACTGACATCCCTTGTTTGAGTTGGAGAAAGAGTTTTGGTGGAGGACAACATCTGCTGGAGATGGATAGCACCGAAACAGCGATCGCAATCATGACTGCAATGTGAGGAATCAGTCGAAATGAAATGCAGAGCCATAAGCTATTCCGTCACTGTGACAGATGACCTTAAATGTAGAGGACGTCAATCACTTTTGGACAGCAGTTTGGAAACTCCCACAACCCCGCCAAACTCTTCCGGGTTCCTTATGTTGTAACTCCTTATATTAAGTGTGAGTGGCATGTTATGGTAACTGCAGTAACAAGATGATTTACACCGTGCGACGTCAAGTTTTCTGCGAGAGGCAATGGATCAGAATGTGTTAAATGTCAGTTTAGAAACTGACACGGACCTCGAAGCCATGGCAGAAAAACAAAACGTACGGCAGTGTACAGAGCGTATTAGAGCAGAAAAAAAACAATATTTCAAACAACGACACAGGGTCACAGGGAGCGCCTCTTGCAACTTACAAGGGAACCTCCCCATCGCACCCCCCTCAGATTTAGTTTTAAGTTGGCACAGTGGATAGGCCTTGAAAAACTGAACACAGATCAATCGAGAAAACAGGAAGAAGTTGTGTGGAACTATGAAAAAATAAGCAAAATATACAAACTGAGTAGTCCATGTGCAAGATAGGCAACAGCAAGGATCATGTGCGGTCAACAGCGCCGTGGTCCTGTGGTTAGCGTGAGCAGCTGCGGAACGAGAGGTCCTTGGTTCTAGTCTTCCTTCGAGTGAAAAGTTTATTTTTTTTTAATTTTCAGACAATTATTATCTGTCCGTCCGTTCGATGCGAGGTAACTGCGCCGAAGTATGGGGACGCTACACCTAAACAAACATCGAAACACACGACGTCAGTCGACTACAGCGCGCGGAAGAGAGCACGGGCAAGGTAGAAGAATCTTTTTACCCATTCGCTAAGTGTACAAGTTAGGTGGGTCGACAACATATTCCTGTCATGTGACACACATGCCGTCACCAGTGTCGTATAGAATATATCAGACGTGTTTTCCTGTGGAGGAATCGGTTGACTTATGACCTTGCGATCAAATGGTTTCGGTTCCCATTGGAGAGGCACGTCCTTTCGTCTACTAATCGCACGGTTTTGCGGTGCGGTCGCAAAACACAGACACTAAACTTATTACAGTGAACAGAGACGTCAATGAACGAACAGACCATAACTTTGCGAAAATAAAGAAAGTAAACTTTTCAGTCGAGGGAAGACTTGAACCGAGGACCTCTTGTTCCGCAGCTGCTCACGCTAACCACGGGACCACGGCGCTCCTGTGCTCACATTATCCTTGATGTTACCTATCTTCCGCATGGACTGCTCAGTTTGTATATTTTGCGTATTGTTTTTCATAGTTCCACACAACTTCTTCCTGTTTTCTCGATTGATCTGTGTTCAGTTTTTCAAGGCCTAACCACTGTGCCAACTTATAGCTAAATCTGAAGGGGGTGCGATGAGGAGGATCCCTTGTTAGAGTATAGTCTGTGGGATATGGTCATCTTCCTACAGTATAGCTGATGAAACTTTAAACTGGTCTGTGCAGTGGGTCAATACCTGTATATTTAATAGGTTAGTCACATGTGCTCGATGCCAGCACACATGCGTTATTTGTTTTCGATATATGGAAGGAGAGAGGTGGTAAAAATCTTATCGAGTTCTATCGGATGAAGTTAGTTGGAGCTTTTGTATTTCGTAATTTTTCTCTGGTGAATTGAACAGAAGGACGATGATAGGATGTGGGGGTGATAGAATTGAATGGACCTTGAAGGACATGGATCTGTAGTACCTGCTTGTAGTTTGGAGAAGCACCACAATGTAGTAGCAAAATCCACGTACTTCCCCCATTTCCTGTACTGTCTTTTATACTACCTCATGTTGCAGGAGCATGCTTCGTTTCCGTCGAATGGTCCAAACAATTCTGTCACAGTAACTCAGCTTTGCTTGTTTCTACACGGGTTGCCAAAGGTGGTAGATATAGCTTTCTCCAACTTCTACTCAGTTCCGACTTACACTGGAATAATCACATGTGCAAAGCTGTAGGGACGGTAGCGCAGAATGTGAGGGGTAGTTGCAAGATACATAGGGACTACCTACAACCATGTTGGAATTTTACTGTAGCAGATACGTTCGAGAAAGGTGTCTCGTTTCGAGATATGAGAGTGCCAGAAATATGATATGGCATCGATACAGAATGTGTTAAAAATACTGGAGAAATATCTAATGGTGGCGGCGTGAGGGGGGTTGCAAATATCTGTTTCATATCACGCTCTTTAGCCGAATCACTTTCAAAATTCGAAAATTATATTACGAGGGTGCACCGTCGGCGAGGTGTAACCGCATTGCTGGTGTGATAATCGACACTCCGGCGATCACCGTCTTTGTTCAGTGTCGTGGCATTTGGAAAAACCACGTCATTCGTAGGTAATGCCATATGTGGATTTATAAAGCCAGTATAGCTTTTAACATGGATACTTGTGTGCACCTGTAGAACCAAGACCGCTTGTGATGTTAATATGGTTGTGTGTTTTTTTTTTAATGTAGAGGCTTGTAATACGATTACGCCTCTCTTTCTAAGACACGGTGGTAGCACTCGTAAGAAAACTTATGACACATATCCACCCATCGTTGATTTTCGGTCAGTATTATTTTGTATTGTCTGCATTCATTTATCGGTGAAGTATTCTACTTAGTAGTAGGCGGTGTGTGATAGGTTTGCCTTGAGCATCAGGCTTATAAAGTATGTGTTTGTGTTCCAACATGTGCAATGACTATGTCCAGTCGTAAGGGAGGTATGGATTTGACGTGCAGTACTGGGACAGCAAAGGGAAGAGTATGTCAAGTCATAAGAAGGGTACAGATATTTCTATTTCCAGAGCCACAGCCGTCAGCAGGGTGTATATCCGATACTTCGCTAATTGTGGAATGTCGTTCAACTGAGACCGCAATCGTAACATTTAGTTGTAAGTACAATGATAAAACATATGTGACCGGTTTCCTAGGACGATTCTAATTGTGCGTGCATGGCATGCAGCGCCAGTGACGGGAATGATTCACGTTTCCCATTAATGGCATAAACCGTCCGAATGGAGACGCCTGTTGGAGTGTAGGAATGTAGCTGATTTAACTGTATTGTCCTCTAGAGAGTTGAATAGTAAACTAATACTTAGTATGTGTTGGGCAGCTTTCGTGATCAAGTGGAAATTTGACAAGATCCAAAATGGACATGTGTTTGCACTGGACCATTGTTCCCTCCCATGTAAATTCTTTATTTAGTTGAGAGAAGGTCAATGGTGGTGTGTGTGCGCCTAGCAGGTGGACGACACGTTTGCCTGTTCTCTAGATATGAGAAACACCTTAGTTGACTTTGTAAATTATAGGGATGATTTGGAATCTGCTACATGACCGACAGCGGTATTCACGAGTGGAAATAAACCTTTTTCTCTATTTGTTTCGAGTTCTCACAGAAAGGTCTTCACAGACGGGACAAGTTTCTAGTTACTCAGTGGTCTAGAGCACACTCCACCGCGCTGAAGTTTGGGGTTTGTAGAGAAATAATTTCAATATCTTTGGAATTATGTTGCGTGAGCGATTTGTGGGATACTTCTGTGTGCTGATATCGAGAAGTACCGCAAGAATGGCATAATATTATGACAAACCATGCGAAAATGCATGTGTTCTTGTAATCCCAGAGTCTGGAGATGGGTGTAGAAAAGAGAGCAAACAAGCAAGTCCAGACCAGAAACAGTAACACTTTTGAGCCCGAATTTGTAGATCAGTTCTGAGAGTGACTTTGGTCCACTGAGGGCACTCAGGTAGATGACTGCCGACCTCACAGAGAAATATTTAGTGCTGTGAGGGGTACATACGGTGTGGTCTGTCTTCGTGGTGTATGTGCGAATCATGTAAGAGGGTTGATGTATGGTGCAGGATATGAATTGTATGTTTACTACATGGACACGGTATGCTGTGATATATTGCCGCATTGGAGATTGGTTTCAAGCTCTAATATTCAAGATCCTGTCCTCAGTGGAAGAGCAGTGTAGTTGAGTAAAACTCTTTCCATATTTTATGCTATGTAGGGCACTTTGCAAGGTTTAGTTGTTGGTGGACTATTGTGATCAGTGTAAAATAGTTTTTTGCCGCTGAAAGTCTCATTTGTAGAAAGAAAGAAAAGGCTGATGGTGCTTCCACACCGACGACATCAGTAATTTGGCGGGTAAATTCTATAAGAGCCAATCATATTCCCCCATTCAGTCACAAGACATCTTTTGTGCCAGCATATAGGAGTCTGTACATAGCGGTGAGAATGTTTGTGTATGTTGAAAGCAGGAAGGGTAACATATGATAGACGGGGTGCCATGTTAGGACTGCGAGGAAGAACGAATTTGCATTTTCCTTGTTCTATTGATAGTGATGATGATTACAGTACACCAACCCGTGTCAATGTTGTCCTTCCAAGCATTACATCCGCAGATGCAGTATTCATTATCACACATAGTGCCAGATGCCTGTCCTTCATAACACTTGTTTGAGAGCATCTTGGGAGATTGCAGCACTTTCCAGAAGCGCTGATTGTAAGACTTTGTCAGATAATTTCCTAGGACTGAGGAGAGTCGAGACATATAGCTGGTGTGAGTGTAGACATACCATAATTTTTTCAGGCGCTATACAGATATAAAAGATAACTGCACTGTTTGTGTAAAATATGTATATATTGCAGTGTAAAGTTAGTGTGACTTATGTTGTGGCATGACCAGAGAAAATGAGTGTGTGTCCTATCGTGAGGGACGTATAGATTCAGCACATAAATAACCACAAGGGTATGAGAGAGATTTTTTTATGTGAAAAATTATGTGCACTATAGATACTGAGATTCGTTCCAGAACCACAGTCGTCAAGAGGAGGCATTACCTGTGCATCGATTGGTGTCAGACTGTAGCAACAATCGTAATATTTCATCTACATCTACATCTACATACATACTCCGCAATCCACCATACGGTGCGTGGCGGAGGGTACCTCATACCACAACTAGCATCTTCTCTCCCTGTTTCACTCCCAAACAGAACGAGGGAAAAATGACTGTCTATATGCCTCTGTACGAGTCCTAATCTTTCTTATCTTTGTGGTCTTTCCGCGAAATGTAAGTTGGCGGCAGTAAAATTGTACTGCAGTCAGCCTCCTTTCCTCTAAAGACTCCTACCCGAGTTCCTGAAGCATTTCCGTAACACTCGCGTGATGATCAAACCTACCAGTAACAAATCTAGCAGCCCGCCTCTGAATTGCTTCTATGTCCTCCCTCAATCCGACCTGATAGGGATCTCAAACGCTCGAGCAGTACTCAAGAATAGGTCGTATTACTGTTTTATAAGCAGTCTCCTTTACAGATGAACCACGTCTGTAACTTTAAGGATCCATCCTTCTACCCTTCTTATATACAGGTGTCACCTGCGCTTTTTTTCCAGTCACTCGGGACTTTACGTTGGGCAAGAGATTCGCGATAAATGCAAGCTAAGTAAGGAGCCAATACAGTAGAGTACTCTCTGTAAAACCGAATTGGAATCCCATCAGGACCTGGCGATTTATTTATTTATTTTCAACCCATCCAGCTGCTTCACAACCACTATGTCCTCCATACGGGTATCTGTACGAGACTCAAACGGCGGTATGTTTGTACGATCCTCCTGCGTGAAAGATTTCTCAAATGCTAAATTTAAAATTTCAGCTTTCGTTTTGCTGTCTTCCGTTGCCAGGCCAGACTGATCAGTGAGTGACTGGATGGAAGCCTTCGACCTGCTTATCAATTTTACGTAAGACCAGAATTCCTTGGGTTTTCAGCAAGATTGTTTGCTAACATGACGGTGGTAGTGGTTGAATGCTTCGTGCATCGCTCTTTTTACAGCAGCATGAATCTCTACTTACTTTTGCCTGTCCTCATTCTCCCGATCTTTCTTGCACTGCGAGTGCAACTGCCTTTGCTTCCTGAGCATTCTCCGAATTGCGCTGTTAAACCACGGTAGGTCTTTTCCGTCCATAACCCAATTCTTCGGCACATACTTGTCCAATGCGTGATTTACAATGTGTTTAAATTGCCCATCGTTCTTCCACGTCCATCATACTGGAAGTAAATGAAGTCGATTCATTTACTAAGTGGGATGCTAAAAACTTCTTATCTGCTCTTTCTAGTAAGAATACTCTCCTAGTTTTCTTGACCGACTTTTTAACTTTCGTAACCATAGTTGTAATGACAACATCATGATCACTAATCACTGTCTCAACACTGACACTGTCGATGAGATCTGGTCTGTTCGTGGCTACCAGATCTAAAATATTTCCATTACGCGTTGGCTGTCGATTTAGCTGCTCAAGACAGTTTTCGGTTAATGTGTTCGAAAGTAATTCACACGACAGCTTGTCTGTACCACCTGTGTTGAATCCATAGACATCCCAGTCTATACTAGGTAGGTTGAAGTCGCCTCTGACTAATGTAGCATGATCCGGGTACTTCTGCGATACAGAATCTAGACTCCCTTTGAATGATTCTAGAACTGTCACAGTGGAACCTGGTGGCCGGTAGTAACACCCCACAATTAACTTTATTTCCCCTAGCCCTGTTAAACGTGTCCAGATAACTTCACAATCACACTCTACTTCGACCTCAGTAGACTCAATATTTTTGTCAACTGCAATGAATACACCACCTCCTACGGTGTCTAATCTGTCTTTCCGGTACATGTTCCAACTCTCACTAAATATTTCAGAACTTCCTATCTCAGGGTTCAGCCAGGTCTCAGTCCAGAGAATAATTTGCGCGCCACACGCTTCCTGGAGGGTAGTACATTCACGAACTTTATTCCGAACACTCTGAAAATTTACTGCTAATATCTTGATAGTTGAAGTGTCTTTACACGGAGCGCGTCCTGATTTCCCTGCCTGCACATTGACTGGTGAGTCTTCATCAGGACACCTCGCACTACTGCCTAGCCTAAAAAACCCATGTGCACGCCACAAGCACTCTGCTACCCGAGTAGCCGCTTCCTTTGTGTAGTGCAACATTTAATTGTAGTTACATTGGTAAATATGTTCCTGGCTTCCAATGTTCTTGTGAGTCTTGTGTGTATTTGGTGATATGTAGACAACTTTTGTGGGTTTAAATTACCAGTACAATTTAGTGATCTGATCAAAATAATTTTACCGCTGAATGTCTTGTCTGCAGAAAACAGTGGCGAATGGTGCTCCCACTGGACCTGCACCGCAGCTATGGCTCATCGCGCCAGCAACGGTAAACACACGCTCGCGCGGTCCAGAGGATGACTTGGCGCTTATTTAGATAGACATGTGACATGGGTATAACACTCGAAGAACTTCCACATGCCATCGGCAGTGGAGTGAGGGTGATAGCTCGCGCTGGCTTGCTTCCGAGGAAGGTTTGCGGCGTCGTCGATGGGCTCTGCAAATAGGACTTTGTTGCTGATGTGACTGGACACGTGCAGTGCCTAGGTGAACACGTATTTCGAGTGGATTTTCTCAGGTACCAAGATTGAAAGGGATGTCGCCACGTCATGTTTGCAGGGACCGAACAGGCGCCTGTGCGTCATTTCGTGGGGGTTGGCAGTGCATCCCGTCATCCCGTCTTCTAGGAGCGTGTGCGGTAGCGTCCTGTGCAGTCCAGTGGACAGGGGGCGGTGCATACATGTGTTGTTTGCATGTCTGTTGCATTATTTTGCGAGCAGGTCTGTAGGCTGTGCTATGCTTTATTTGGACAGTTTAAGAGTTGATTTCGTGTCTGCAGAGCTTTATACATGCATTATTTAGGAGGAGTTTGCGTGTCTGTGTGCTGTGTACTGAAATTATTTCGGTAATTTAGGAGTTGTTTGTGTGTCTGTAATGCATTATTTAGGAATAGTTTACAGATCTGTAGGCTGTGTGGCGTGAACCCAAGCACATCAGAGCATGTGATTTGTATCAGTGTGATAAATATACTATCTCAAATCCCTACCTAAATAAATTGGTCCAAAATAAGTAAAGTACATTCCTTCTTCTCTCCAGCAGCCCAGTGCAGGCTGAGTCATTTTTTCCCCCTCCAGATAGCCATCTTGGGTTACATCATGGAACAGACAATGGGTCCCTCTGATGGCAGTACTGTGTACTAGGTCAGTTGGACTCTAGACCTCGTGGTGGAGACATTGCCTGCAAAATAAAGACTTATGTCCAGCACAGGCTGAGTCCTTTTCCCATCATTTTCCCCCACATCTTGGGTTACATCACGGAATGGACTACTGTGCCCTCTGGTGGCAGTATTGTGTACTAGGTCCAGAACTCATGGTGAACACTGTTTTGCGCCAAAATTCGCCATTTGGATCACGGTAGTTGTGTCATCAGCTGACGTCATGACTGTCATCTTGGATTACGTCATGGAACAGATGACAGCGCCCTCTGGTGGTGGTACAGTGTACTAGGCCAGTTGGACTCCGCACCTCATGGCGAACACACTGTATGGTGGTAGTGCCTCAAATTGTTTAAATAAGACTGGTGCATGATTTTGATAGTTGACGATTAGCAAGCATGTTTGCGGATTCTTTTAGATGGATTATTACTTCGACAATTTATGAGTTGTTTGGCTCTCAGGACATAAATGTATTGCATTATTTGCGAGTGGTTTGCATGTCTGTAGGCTGTGCAGTGCATTATCTTGGCAGTTTACAATTAGCAAGTGTGTCTGCAGACAGTTATACATGGGTTATTTCGGTAATTTAGGAGTAGTTTACAGGTCTGTATTCTGTGTGGCATGAACCCAAGCACGTCAGAGCATGTGTAATAAATATACTAACTCTTGAAATCCACCCTAAATAATTTGTCCCAAAATAAATAAAGTACACTCCTTCCTCTCTCCAGCTGAACGGCGCAGGCTGAGTCGTTTTTCCACCAATCCCTAGGAAGAAGTGGCGGTCGGATGACTTAGGTTAGTGGAGGTAGCCCAAGTAGCCTTTTTTCCCACCATTTTCTTAGGTTAGTAGAGGGGTGTTGCATTGTCCCAATGTAATTTGAGCTTCCTGCCATTTTATTGGGAAGGGGAGGGCGGTTAGGTTAGTGAAGGTAGCCCAATTGACCTCTCTTTCCGCCAAAATTTAATCTTCCCGCCAAATGCCGCCATCTTGGATGATGTGATGGATGCCATCTTGGATGATGTCATGCGCTGTTACCAAGTCAACAGGCCGTCATCTTGGATGACACCATCGCCCCCATCTTGGATACATCTGGGATCAATGGAGAGTTGGTTGATGGGCAGGTTGTCCCTCTACTTGTAAGGTACACAGAATCTCCTAAGGGGGCCACTACATTCGAAGAACTTATAGAAGGATCAATTCAGAGATAAACGAAACGAAATAGTGCCATAACTACAGGTAACAGTTAGGAATAATAACCAAGAAAAATACGGAAACTGTGGAACAGGTTGTGAATAGGATAAGGAAAATTAATGGATGTACTTATGAATTAGGACAGGATGCTGGAGTCAATGAAATTATTTTGCAAGAAGTTGAGCAAATGGCGCTCAATGTTTTTTTTAAGAGGTCTGCATGTGGAAATACCAAGATATGTATGGGCAGGAAGTCCGACGGATTTCTGCACAACAGTGTGGTTAGCTACAGAGCGTGTGAAGATTGATTACTTGACTGGAGTGCAGGGTAAACAGACATTGTTGTAGGTAGAATAGAAGGTTTCAGATGTGGACAAATGGGGCATGTAAGTACGCAGTGTCACCAGCATTAGAGCGATGTGAACTAAGAGAAAGTAATACACACATCAAAAAATGTTTTGCATCACCTCTCGTTCCAAGAGTTCCCGAACCTGTACAGAAAATTGGAATAAAGATCAACACATCACTTCCGCCCTTTTTATTGCTCATGAAAAACACATTGCATGTCGTACCACCATACAGCGAGACCTTCAGAGGTGGTGGTCCAGATTGCTGTACACACTGGTACCTCTAATACCCAGTAGCACGTCCTCTTGCATTGATGCATGTCTGTATTCGTGGTGGCATACTATCCACAAGTTCATCAAGGCACTGTTGGTCCAGATTGTGCCACTCCTCAACGGCGATTCGGCTTAGATCCATCAGAGTGATTGGCGGGTCACGTCGTCCACAAACAGTCCTTTTCAATCCATTCCAGGAATGTTCGACAGGGTTCATGTTTAGGGAACATGCTGACCACTCTAGTCAAGCGATGTCGTTATCCTGAAGGAAGTCATTCACAAGATGTGCACGATTGTGCCGCGAATTGTCGTCCTTGAAGCCGAATACCTCGCCAATATGCTGCTGATATCGTTGCACTGTCGGTCGGAGGACGGCATTCACGTATCGTACAGCCATTACGGCTCCTTCCATGATCACCAGCGGCGTACGTCGGCCCCACATAATGCCACGCAAAACCATCAGGGAACCTCCACCTTGCTGCACTCGCCTGACTGGGTTTCCTCCAAACACGTCTCCGACGATTGTCTGGTTGAAGGCATATGCGACACTCACTGGTGGAGAGAACGTGATGCCAATCCTGAGCGGTCCATTCGGCATGTTGTTGGGCCCATCTGTACCGCGCTGCATGGTGTCATTGCAAAGATGGACATCGCCATGGACGTCGTGAGTGAAGTTGCGCATCATGTAGCCTATTGCGCACAGTTTGAGTCGTAACACGACGTCCTGTGGCTGCACGAAAAGCATTATTCAACATGTTGGCGTTGCTGTCAGGGTTCCTCCGAGCCATAATCCGTAGGTAGCGTTCATCCACTGCAGTAGCAACCCTTGGGCGGCCTGAGCGAGGCATGTCATCGACAGTGCCTGTCTCCCTGTATCTCCTCCATGTCCGAATAACACCGATTTGGTTCACTCCGAGACGCCTGGCCACTTCACTTGCTGAGAGCCCTTCCTGGCAGAAAGTAACAATGCGGACGCGATCGAACCGCGGTATTGACCGTCTAGACATGGTTGAAATACAGACAACACGAGCCGTGTACCTGGAACTGATCGGCTGTCGGACCCCATCCGTCTAGCAAGTGCTGCTCATCCATGGTTGTTTACATCTTTGGGCGGGTTTAGTGACATCTCTGAACAGTCAACGCGACTGTGTTGCGAGTTCTGGGAACCAGGGCGATGCAAAACTTTGATGTGTGTAGTTTTAGAAGTAGAGTACTGGGTAAGGACAAGGTGTTAAACGCCAACGGAAACCCCAGGTCCACCTACTGTCAATCCCTGTAAGATTGGATGCTACGAAATCGTATGCAGAGGTGGATTGTAGCATAATAGGAATAGTAGGAAAAAAGGACTGCAGGATATTATTGGACATGGGGCGCATGTGTTAGTCGCCAGTAGTGATCTGGTGAAACATAAGCAATAGGACCCAGCACGGCACAGACTGCATGGTGTGGAGGATAAAGATGTCACACCATTCTCCTCCGTCATTGCCCTCATGGTTGACCCGCATCTTTCAGCCTTTATACTGGGTGAATCACTTAAAACTTGCACTTCAGGTGTTGCAGAAATGGAAAGTGCGGTTTTCACGTAACGGTTTCTCAGTCAGGGATAATATTGCTAGCCAACAAAGATATTGTGGTGATATGCATAAAGCATATTTCTTGAACAAATGTATACCTTTTAAATGGAACAATGTCTAATGATATTAACAAACTAAAAGTAGGGTAAATAGACGGTCAGGGGTATCTGTTTCAGGATTGAAGTGCGAGTCGGTTATGAGATATCGTATTTTGACAAGTTTCCGCACTGACACTTGTTTATGCCATTCAACCGGCATAGTTGCTAGGTACGATGTTTTTATGTTTTCTTACAGTGTGCTTGTGTGTTCCTCAGTGTATTGCGCCTTTCTAGTCATTTAGTATGTAAGGACAATTTACCAATGCAGATAACGCCGACATGCTCATGGTGCATGTGGAGTGCAGGGATAATACAGTTAGTTCTTGTACTATGTGCGTGGTAAGATATCCATAGACATCAACCATCTCGGGAATTATTTATCAACCTCTTCAACATGTTATGTGAAAGAGATTGTGTAACATCTGGACAGTGTAACAGAAGGAAACAAGTGACAACAGAAAACTGGGAAATTAATGTTCTTGCTGCTGTTGCAGTTGCTCCGCCGATTACCTCTGTGCAATTGGATGAGGAAGTGGCATGAGTCAGTGAGGCGTTCAATGCATTCTCCATCGACATAGGTTTCACTCCTATTACATTTCTCTCCATCAAGAGCTATATGTAAACGATTATTGGAATCTTGTTAACTTCTGTACATGGGCATTAAGATGGGATACTCCAGATGTATCATGTATTTTGTTTAGTGATGAGGCCACATTCACCAGTCATGGGCATTAAACCACTGTAACATGCGCTATTGTTCTGTTCTCTTGGCTTTGTCAGGTGGACTGTCTGTGCTCATGGAGGGTAAACGTGTGGTGTGGGATAGTGATCCGTCAGCTCATAGGCCCATTTTTCATAAAAGGAACACTGAATGCATAAAGCTATCGATGCCTTCTAACAGACATCTTCCACAAATGCTAGAAGACATTACTCTGCAGACTAGGAGAAATCTGTGGTACCAACATGATGACCGTCCAGCCTGTAGTGCACAAAGTACTGCAGCATGTGTTCACGAATTGTTTCCAAATCGCTGGACTGGATGTAGAAGACCTGTACCTTGGCTGACCCTTTTTCGAGATTTGACGACAGTACACTTTTGTCTGTCGAGAAGGCCGAGAGACACCATCTACAATGACATATCTACTACTCCCAATGATATGTAACGACGTTTTACTGCAGCCTGTTTGGACATCTCCACTGAAACGCCAGTATGTGTGCAGCAGTCGTTCTATAGCAGACTAGAAACGATTATTGTCATTTTGAACACAACCAGTGATGGTCAATTGTCTTGTTTCTGTTCAGAATCCACATAGCTGCTGTACGCTCTTGTGTTATTCTTTAGTATGTACTACCATGGGTATTACACAAATGTCACTGTGGGAACTTCTCAGAATACGATATCTCGTCAACGACTCGCACTAGAATCCTGCAACAAACACTAATGACATTCTAATTTGCTCTGCTTCTAGTGTGTTAATGTCAATAGACATTGCCATTTAAAAAGTATATGTTTGCACAAAATATATACTTTCTACACTACTGGTCATTAAAGTTGCTACACCAAGAAGAATATATTATACGAGAACTGACATGTGATTACATATTCACGCAATTTGGGTGCATAGATCCTGAGAAATCAGTACCCAGAACAACCACTTCTGACCGTTGAGTCAAACAGAGTTTGGATGGCGTGTACAGGTACAGCTGCCCATGCACCTTCAACACGATACCACAGTTCTTCAAGAGTAGTGACTGGCGGATTGTGATGAGCCAGTTGCACGGTCATCATTGACCAGCCGTTTTCAATTGGTGAGACATATGGAGAATGTGCTGGCCAGGGCAGCAGTCGAACATTTTCTATATCCAGTAAGGCTCGTACATGACCTGCAACATGCGGTCGTGCATTATCCTGCTGAAATGTAGGGTTTCGCAGGGATCGAGTGAAGGGTAGATCCACGGTCGTAACACATCTGAAATGTAACGTCCACTGCTCAAAGTGCCGTCAATGCGAACAAGAGGTGGCCGAGATCTGTAACCAGTGGCACCCCATACCATCACGCCGGATGATAACGCAAGTATAGCGATGACGAATACACGCTTCCGATATGCGTTCACCGCAATATCGCCAAACACGGATGCGACCATCATGATGCTGTAAACAGAACCTGAATTCATCCGAAAAAATGACATTTTGCCATCCGTGCACCCAGGTTCGTCGTTGAGTACACCGTCGCAGGCGCTCCTGTCTGTGATGCAGCGTCAAGGGTAACCGCAGCCATGCTCTCCGAGCTGATAGTCCATGCTGCTGCAAACGTCGTCTAACTGTTCGTGCAGATGGTTGTTGTCTTGCAAGCGGCCCCATCTGTTGACTCAGGGATCGAGACGTGGCTGCACGATCCGTTACAGCCTTGCGGATAAGATGCCTGTCATCTCGACTGATAGTGATACGAGGACGTTGGGATCCAGCACGGCGTTCCGTATTACCCTCCTGAACCCACCGATTCCATATTCTGCTAACAGTCATTTGATCTCGACCAACGCGAGCAGCAATGTCGCGATACGATAAACCGCAATCGCGATAGGCTACGATCCGACCTTTATCAAAATCGGAAACGTGATGGTACTATTTCTCCTCCTTACACGAGGCATCACTACAACGTTTCACCAGACAACGCCCGTCAACTGCTGTTTGTGTATGAGAAATCGGTTGGAAACTTTCCTCGTGTCAGCACGTTGTAGGTGTCGCAACCGGCGCCAACCTTGTGTGAATGCTCTGAAAAGCTAATCATTTGCATATGACAGCATCTTCCTGTCGGTTAAATTTCGCGTCTGTAGCACGTCATCTTCGTGGTGCAGCAATTTTAATGGCCAGTAGTGTATTACAATCTGTTAATTGGATAAAAGTTCGAGCTAGACCACCATTCCATTCCGTGAAAAAAGCAGATCAATAGCACTATCCATTGCCGCGATATTTGCGGTGGGAGTTTCCAGTGATTCAGTCTGTATGCATATGCAGAGTCATACATAGTACGGCAAGCATCAGGCATAGCACACACGAAGCAGCAGTGGCTGTGTCTGCCCCCATGGCATCGTAGATGCGCTGTGTATGATGGTGCCAGGCAGTCGCGGCCGTATCAGTCACCCCGCAGGCGTGTGGGCAGCACTACTCCGAAAGCGCCCAAAGCACAGTGTGAGCATCAGAAACATTTACTTTTCTTTATTGCCTATGCAGCGCTGTGGTGCGCGCGCGCGCTCGCGCACACACTCGCGCGCGCGCGCGCGCGCGCGCACACACACACCACAGCGCTGCATAGGCAATAAAGAAAAGTAAATGTTTCTGATGCTCACACTGTGCTTTGGGCGCTTTCGGAGTAGTGCTGCCCACACGCCTGCGGGGTGACTGATACGGCCGCGACTACCTGGCACCATCATACACAGCGCATCTACGATGCCGCGCGCAGACACACACACGCGCGCGCAGACACACACACACGCGCGCGCAGACACACACACACGTGCGCGCGCGCAGACACACACACACGCGCGCGCGCGCAGACACACACACACGCGCGCGCGCGCGCAGACACACACGCGCGCGCGCGCGCGCAGACACACACACACACGCGAGCGCGCGCGCGCAGACACACACACACACGCGAGCGCGCGCGCGCAGACACACACACACACGAGCGCGCGCGCGCGCGCAGACACACACACACACACACGCGCGGGCAGACACACACACACACGCGCACGCGCGCGCGCGCAGACACACACACGCGCGCGCACGCGCGCGCGCGCAGACACACACACACACACGCGCGCGCGCGCGCAGACACACACACACGCGCGCGCAGACACACACACACACACGCGCGCAGACACACACACACGCGCGCGCAGACACACACACACACAAGCGCGCGCGCGCGCGCACACACACACGCGCGCGCGCGCAGACACACACACACGCGCGCGCGCGCGCAGACACACACACACGCGCGCGCGCGCAGACACACACACGCGCGCGCGCGCGCGCGTGCGTGCGCAGACACACACACGCGCGCGCGCGCGCAGACACACACACACACGCGCGCGCGCGCGCGCAGACACACACATACACACGCGAGCGCGCGCGCGCAGACACACACACACACGCGCGCGCGCGCAGACACACACACACACACGCGCGCGCGCGCGGACACACACACACACGCGCACGCGCGCGCGCGCAGACACACACACACACACGCGCGCGCGCGCGCGCGCAGACACACACACACGCGCGCGCAGACACACACACACACGCGCGCAGACACACACACACGCGCGCGCGCGCGCGCCCGCAGACACACACACACGCGCGCGCAGACACACACACACACACGCGCGCGCGCGCGCGCGCAGACACACACACACGCGCGCGCGCGCAGACACACACACACGCGCGCGCGCGCGCAGACACACACACACGCGCGCGCGCCGACACACACACACGCGCGCGCAGACACACACACACGCGCTGTGCTGCCCACACGCCTGCGGGGTGACTGATACGGCCGCGACTGCCTGGCACCATCATACACAGCGCATCTACGATGCCATGGGGGCAGACACAGCCACTGCTGCTCCTTGTGTGCTATGCCTGATGCTTGCCGTACTATGTGCGCGTGCGCGCGCAGCCATATATATACACACGCGCACGCACACGCGCACGCACACGCGCAGGCGCACACGCTTGTTTATATATATGGCTGCGTGCGCGTGTGCGTGAATAATGTAGTAATCTAATATAATGCATTTTCTCTGTTTGTTGTAGAATTTTTGAATGACATAGCTGCTTTGGGTATGGATGAGTTGCTGCCCAGCCCAGTAACTACACTCTTTGCTGCAGTCTATTATTGACGTTGATTCAGCACTAAGTTCGCCTACATTAGATGTTCAAGTAATTGAGCCAACTACTAGTACATCTGTATCGTACATCCACGTTATTGAGCTGACCCCTTTCTCCAGGGTGATCTCATGGGAGAAGACACTAATCATCAAAGGGTAAACACATACTTTCTATACTATGTTTGCTACACACATAGTGGCAATTATTACTTAGAGTTTACATAGTTTCTTTCTAAGTGCAGTCATTAATGATGTAGGTATTGAGGCATGGTTTGATGCAGCAGTAGCTGCTGATAGCTATCCAAATAGCCTGACACCATACTCTAGAATTCGTTCATGGGGGATGACTGATCAGTCAGGAGCAAATATGTAGTAGCAGTAGTAGTTTATTTTCTCTGTCCTACAATACTACTTTTTTACACGTACCTGTAGGCATTAATTATGAGATTTTGTTTCTTCCTAGATGCACTTTATGACGATATTAATATGGATGAATGGACTGATGCAGCTGCTGCAGTGATACAATTAAATGATTTAACCCAGTGAATGATTCCATTCTCCAGTATTGGCTGTTGGGGGATAACACCAGTCACCAAGTGGCAAATATATAAGTAGTAGTGCTTCAATTTTCGTTCTCTTCTACTGTAACAATAATACTTTTATTGCACACACACTTGAATTGGTTTCTCATGAAATTTTGTTTGTTCCTAGGGGCACTCTATGATAATATTGCGATGAGTCAGATGAATGTTGAACAACAGGCAGAAATGGATAAAATATTAGCCAATATTATGGCAAATAATGGTGGTGATGATGTGATGGGATCCCACTGGCCTGAATCAGACACTTAATTTTGAGCATAAGTGCAACTACACATTATTATTATAAACTTCTGCATATATCGTTTTTACGTAAACTTGGTACTTAACAGTGTTAATCGTTTTTTCTTTGCAGATGTGATGGATGTGTGTGGATGTGGTCTTGCATCTGCAACAACTCCATGACTGGACACTATGATGATGCGTTCATCACCTTACCACAGCCCATCGACAATGCCTCTTGTTCATCTGCCATAGCAGCAGCAGCCACCTGACAACTCTGTTACTGATCTCCGGGTAAATGCATTGGACTACTCTGTCTTTGTTGATGTTTTTGGGGACAAGATCTCACAAGCTCGCATTGAGAACACTGATGCCGGGTGCTGAGAATCTGCCACTTTCCCCAGTGCCTGTCAAAGTGGTTTGCGATTCGAGATCCCTGAATTCGCCAACGACCCGTAGTATCAAGCCATGAATGTGCAGTTCTCTGCTGCAAACTCGTGCATCCCTTCCAAAGAAGGTAGTGATGTTAAAGAAAAAATCATTGTCTACATTTGGCGGAGAAACTGTGTAATACCACAAAGCAAGTCATCACAGAATGGTTTGGAACTATGACTAAGAGTGTCACACTGGGTCATTTTCCCAAAATGCAGGAAAAAGGTTCTGATAAGGGACTAAGCCTTGTTTGCCACCTTGTTGTATAGTCGCATGTTTTTGATCCAGATAATGATGGGTGCAGTTTAAATGTCCTTTTGAGAGATATTGCTACCAAACAGGCGTATATTAATGTCCAGTATCTGAATGAATTTTGCTTTGAATGGCCACTTCTGACTTGTGATAGAAATTACCCTAAAACGCAGGAGATATGACTATATACAAAACATCTAACGTCTGTGAGCATTATAATATCAAACCCCTCTCATTTCTCATTAAACTCCAGGTCATAGCAAAACTGAGAAGCAGATGCCGGATTATTCAATTTATGTTAATGGTCTGGGGGTAGAAGACGTTAGCAAGCCAGAAGATCGCGAGGAGCGCACTGTGCAGAAAGGAGTAAAGCACGAAGTAGTTGGACTCTTCTAGTTTTCAAAATTAACCACTCAGCGCCCCAGACACGCAGATTTGTAGCTATTCTCCGAGAGCGAGAAGAAACTTTATGTCTGGATGAAAAACATGTCCTCTATATGCTTCCCAATAGAGTAAAAATAAAGGGGCAAGGTATTTTTGCCATATATGCCTCAACTCTTTTACCAAGAGTTTGTATCTAGAAAGGCACCTCATTAACTGTTCTAGTCAGGAACATGTACATGTGGAAATGCCTACTGAGGATAAAAAGTTCTTAAAGTTTAAGAATGCCCTCCGCCAGGTATGACGTCCCTTCATCATATATTCTGACTGAGTACCTACTAGCCCTTGTGGCGCATTGTGAAAGTGATCTCACTACCTGTCATACTATCTTCATAGAATTACATGTACCATATGCAGCAGCATATTAAGTTTTTTACTCGTATGACTCCAACCTCAACAAATTCGAATTACATGTTCGGACAATTCTGTGAGACTGTTACTCTGAGTTCGAAAACTCATGTTGCATGTTTGTGAGATTTATTGCACCAAAATTTCCATGACTAACTCACAGGACAATGACGCCTTATACAAACAGGCAGGTGACTGTCATATTACCGGCTACTGTTGGATAGTGAAGCAGAAACTCCGCATACAGACCACTAACATATAATGTGGAAGTTCTGCAGTTCATCCCACAGTGCACACAACTTGAAATACAAATTGCTCTGAATCATACGTACCCATTTGAGTGGGTGTGAGACTCACTTTCTTTTTGGGCACTTGAGTGATTTCGACTTGAAATATGATAGAGTAACTCTCACATTTGACACTGTTGAAAAATATGTTTCATTTTCCAAGCGAATCATGCCAAAAATAGCGATCCACGCAAGCATCTCTGGAAAAACGTGCTCAGAGAATGCGTCAGAGGATACACTTATTGCCAGAGCTGCAAATACTGACGATGTAATGATTCAGCTTGTGAAAAGAAGGGGGTCTCTTCTTATGAATACCTGGATTCAGTGGGGAGACTCCACAAAACCACATTGCCTGACATAGCTGCATTCCCCAGCAGACTCACAGGCACTGCGATAACGGATGTGGGTTGTGGGAATGCAGTGGATACAGAAGTTCAACATTCCTAATTTAGGGAAATATGTTAGAGTGTGCATGAACACCAATATACGCCTGCCTGCAGACGTCTTTTAGAAATTCCAGAGTCTATTATGCCTGGGCATATACTCTCTGGATCCTGTCTTCTATTACACCACATCTGTGTTTTCGTGGCACGCAATCTTAAGAAAAACACAAGTCAGCATCGAACTTTTTTTTTTGCTGGGTTTTAAGGGCGCTCAACTACTGAGGTCATTAGCGCTCAGTCACTGTTGTTAGAGCACATGGAATCTAGTAAAACTCAAGGGGATGGGGGGACACCAGAAAGACCTGACAAAGATGCAGATAAAATAAGTAAAAAGGTTAGATGTCTTTGGACAAGCCAGTCAAAGTTATAAAACGCAGAACACGAGCAGCTGCTCGAGAGTCTTCAGCTAAAATATCTGGTAAAGTAGATGGAAGGACAACACGAGATTGACTAAAGCGGGGACACGACAATAAAACATGGCGCACTGTTAATGCCTGACCACAAGGGCACTGCGGGGCTGGGTCACCGGAGAGCAGGTAGCGGTGGCTAAACCGGAAATGCCCATTCCGCAAGCTGGTCAGAAGGACCTCCTCTCGCCGAGATGGTCGGGAGGAGGTTGTCCAAGCAGTTGGGAGCGGTTTTACTGCCCGGAGCTTGTTTCCTTGGAGGGATGACCAAGCATCCCACCACGACGACACAAGCCTCTTACAAACCTCCTCACGAACGTCAGATGACGGGACACAATGGGAGGCTGGCCGAGGCAGGAGGACTGCAGCCTTGGCTGCAGCATCCGCAGCCTCATTCCCAGGCACTCCTACATGTCCGGGAACCCACAGAAAGCTGACAGGAGAACCATTATCAGCGAAAGAATGGAGGGACTGCTGTATCCGTTGAATCAAGGGATGGACCAGGTAGGGAGCTCCAAGGCTCTGAAGAGTACTGAGTGAGTCAGAGCAGAGTACATACGATGAATGGCGGTGGCGGCGGGCATACTGAACGGCCTGATGGAGAGCAAAAAGCTCGGCCGTAAAGCTCGAACATTGGTCGAGGAGCCGGTATGTAAAGGTGGCGGCCCCGACGACAAAGGCACAGCCGACACCATCGTCAGTTTTGGAGCCATCGGTGTAAATAAAGGTGTGACCGGCAAGTCGAGCACGAAGTTCGACAAACCGTGAGCAATACACTGCAGCCGGAGTACCCTCCTAAGGGAGTGAGCCGAGGTCGAGATAAATATGAACTGGAGCCTGGAGCCAAGGTGGTGTCCGGCTCTCACCCTCTCTGAAGGTGGTAGGGAGGGTAAAATCCAATTGTCGAAGCAGGCGACGGAAGCGGACTCTGGGGGGCAGCAGGGCAGACACATACAACCCGTACTGACGGTCGAGAGAATAGGCGAAGAAGGACTGGTAAGAGCAGTGGTCGGGCATAGACAACAGCCAGCAGGCATACCGACACAGCAGTACGTCGCGCCGGTAGGTCAATGGTAATTCGGCAGCTTCAGCATAAAGACTCTCGACAGGACTAGTGTAGAAGGCTCCGGTCGCAAGACGTAACCCCCGATGGTGGATGGAGTTGAGACGGCGTAAGAGGGATGGCCGAGTAGACGAAGCTCCCATGATCCAGCTTTGATCGTACTATGGACCGATACAAGTGAAGCAGGACAGTGCGATCCGCTCCCCAAGATGAACCACTAAGAACTCTGAGGACATTAAGGGAACGTGTACAACGGGCCGCCAAATAAGAGACATGCGGAGACCAACACAGTTTCCTGTCCAACGTGAGCCCTAGAAACTTAGTTGTTTCCACGAATGGGAGAACAACGGGACCGAGATGTAAGGATGGCGGAAGGAACGCTTTATATCGCCAAAAGTTGATACAAACCGTCTTCTCTTCAGAGAACCAGAAGCCATTTGCCACGCTCCATGAGTATAGGCTGTGTAGACAACGCTGAAGGCAGCGCTCCAGGAGGCATGTTCTCTGGGCACTGCAGTAGATCGCGAAGTCATTGACAAAGAGAGAGCCTGAGACATTAGGTGGAATGCAATTCATAATTGGATTGATCGCAGTGGCAAAAAGGGCTACGCTCAAGACGGAGCCCTGAGGCACTCCGTTCTCCTGGAGGAAGACGTCGGACAATACGGAACCCACACGTACCCTAAACTTTCGATCCATTAAAAAGGAATCAATAAAAAGGGGCAGGCGACCGCGTAGGCCCCACCTGTGCATAGTGCGGAGGATACCTCCTCTCCAACAGGTATCATAAGCCTTCTCCAAATCGAAGAACACGGCTACCGTTTGACGCCTTCGCAAAAAGTTGTTCATGATGAATATCGACAAGGTCACAAGGTGGTGAACAGCAGGGCGGCGGCGACGAAAACCGCATTGGACATTGGTAAGCAGCTGTCGAGATTCAAGAATCCAAACTAACCGAGCATTAACCATGCGCTCCATCACCTTACAGACACAGCTTGTAAGAGAAATGGGGCGGTAACTAGAAGGAAGGTGTCTATCCTTCCCGGGTTTGGGTATAGGAACAACGACGGCGTCACGCCAACGCATGGGGACCTGACCTTCGGTCCAGACACGATTGTAGGTATGAAGAAGGAAGCTTTTGCCCGCCGGAGAAAGGTGTGCCAGTATCTGAACGTGAATGGCATCTGGCCCCAGAGCAGAGGACCGGGACAGTGCAAGCGCACGTTCGAGTTCCTGCATAGTAAAGGGGGCATTATAAGGTTCCAGATTCAGCGAGTGGAAGGAAGGTCGCCGAGCCTCTTCTGCCTCTTTCCTGGGAAGGAAGGCAGGGTGGTAATGGGCGGAGCTTGAAACCTCCGCGAAAAACCGGCCAAAGGCGTTGGAGACAGCCACAGGATCAACGAGGACCGCATTACCTGAGGTCAGGCCAGGTACCGAGCAGTGGGCCTTAATGCCCGACAGCCGGCGCAGGCCACCCCATACGACAGAAGAGGGAGTAAAACTGTTAAAGGAGCTGGTGAAAGAGGCCCAACAAGCTTTTTTGCTGTCTTTGATGACTCTACGGCATTGCGCTCGGAGTCGTTTGTATCCAATACAATTCGCCAACGTAGGATGGCGGCGAAAGGTGCGTAAAGCACGTCGTCGAGCACGGATAGCGTTCCTACAAGCCTCGTTCCACCAGAGGACGGAAACGCGACGTGAAGAAGAGGTAGTACGAGGAATGGAACGTTCGGCAGCATTGATGATAACAGCCGTGAGGTATTCGACCTGACTGTCACAACTGAGAAAATCGTCATCCGGAAAGGTCGCCAGGGACGAGTAAAGTCCCCAGTCAGCTTTCGGTATGTTCCAGCTCGAAGGACGTGGGGATGGGGTGTGGTGCAGAAGACGAACGACACAGGGGAAGTGGTCGCTCGAATAGGTGTCAGAAAGGACATACCACTCGAACCGACGGGCAAGAGTGGTAGAACAGATCGAGAGGTCCAAGTGGGAGTAGGTATGAGTAGAGTCCGAGAGGAAAGTCGGGGCGCCAGTATTGAGGCAGACAAGATTGAGATGGTTGAAGACATCCACCAAGAGTGAGCCTCTTTGACAGGATGCAGGAGAGCCCCAAAGGGGATGATGGGCATTGAAGTCGCCAAACAATAAAAACGGCGGGGGAAGCTGAACGATCAGGTCCATCATGTCAGCCCGACTAACAGCAGATGACGATGGAGTGTAGATGGTACAAACTGAAAAAGTAAAAGCAGAAAGAGTAAAACGGACAGCTATTGCTTGGAGTGAGGTGGTCAATGGGATGGGATGGTAATAGACATCGTCCCGAACGAGCAACACGACCCCACCATGAGCTGGGATACCGTCCACAGGGGTGAGGTCATACCGCTCCGAGGTATAGTGGGTAAAGGCAATACGGTCAGTCGGGTGCAACTTGGTTTCCTGGAGACCAAGGACGAGCGGACAGTGCAGGCGGAGGAGCAGTTGTAATTCCTCCCGATTAGATCGAATACCTCTTATGTTCCTATGTAACAAGGCCATCGCTAGTCAAAAAGGGGGGGAACGAGACAGGGGAAGAGCTGGTCACCTCGACGGCCGCGGAGGGCCAGGTTTTGAGGGAACATCGCTACAACCGGCGGGAGGCGGATCCTGTTCCATCGAGTCGTCGCCAGCTGCGGCCACTGTCCCAGGTTGTGTAGGAGGGGCAGCATCATTTGCCGACGAGAGGCCAGCTGAGCGCCTGGCAGCAGAGCGTCCCGGCGAAACTGAGGACGGCCGGGAGCAGCGACTCACGGATGGAGTGTCAGACGAAACGCACCGGGGTGGAGAGGGGGATAGAGACTTCTTCTTGGAGGCCTTCTTGGAAGGCCGAGGAGGCACAGGGATGGTGGGCTGGACCTGAAGAAGGTCCTCACACGTGGGGTCCGTTTTGGAACGCCGGACCTCGGAAGCTGGGATCCGGAATGTTTCCCCGATGGACACCTGAGAAGAGGATCGCTTCTCAGGCGGCGGGGGGGGGGGGAGGAGGAGGAGGAGGAGGAGGAGGAGGAGGAGGAAGGGTGGCCCCTGGGGCAGAGGAGGCGGGGGCCACGGGGGAGGAGGATTTGGAAGGGAGGGATTTGGGAGGCGGAGGCAGAGACCCCGGATGGGGGGAGGAGGCGGAGGGGGGACAGGATAAGGGTGAGGATACCGCGGAAGGAGTGGACACAACTGAGGCAAACGAAGTGGTCAATGGCACGGGATGGAGGCGGTCATACTTCTTCCTGGCCTCAGAATAAGAGAGCCGATCCAAAGTTTTGAGTTCTTGTATCTTCTTCTCCTTCTGATATGCGGGGCAGTCTGAGGATCTAGGCGAGTGGATGCCAGGACAATTAACGCACCGAGGTGGTGGGGTGCATATATGTTCCTGACGAAGAGGACGTTCACAATCGCCACAAAGGGGCTCAGCCTCACACCGTGACGACATGTGCCCAAAGTGCAAACACCGAAAAAAGCGCATAGTAGGCGGGACGTAAGGTCGCACATCGCACCGGTAGCACATCACCTTTACCTTCTCCGGGAGAACGTCCCCCTCGAAGGCGAGGATAAAGGCCCCGGTGTCGATGCGACGGTCTTTGGGGCCGCGCTGGACTCGCCGGACGAAATGCACGCCTCGGCGCTCCAGGTTGGCCCTGAGCTCCTCATCAGATTGCAGCAGGAGGTCCCGATGAAAAATAATCCCCTGCGTCCTATTTAGTGCCAGATGCGGGACAATGGACACTGGGGATGTCCCCTAGGCAGTCGCACGCCTGGAGCGCCGCCGACTGTGTGGCGGAGGTGGTCTTTATAAGAACGGACCCCGAATGCATCTTACTGAGAGCCTCGATTTCCCCGAAGATGTCCTCAATGTGCTGAACAAAGAACATGGGCTTGGAGGTGGCGAACGTCCCCCCATCGGTTCGAGAACAGACCAAATAGCGGGGGAAGTACTTCGCCCCAAGCCGGCGGGCCTGTCCCTCCTCCCAGGGAGTGGCCAAGGGGGAACGGGCAGGAGAACCAGAACTAGAAACAGTACCTTTCCTTTTGAAAGACTCGGCCGCAGAGCGACCTGATACGTGTTGACGTTTCATCTGCGAAACGTCCGCCCCGATACCACCCACTCCGACCAGGGGCTCTCCCCACGGGCGCCACCCAGCCTCAGCAAGGGCCACCTGGCAGGATGACCGTTGCCGGGAGTCCTGATGCCCCAAGGAGACGGGCATCCACTCCTTGGCCGACGTGGGGAGGGTGCAGCTCAGGTATCGGCAGTACGATCCCTGTGTTGTCAGGGGGTTACAACCTAGAGGGTACATGACGGCCCCACCACAACGGGCTGGCTACCGTGCTGGATTTCTGGTGCCATGGAAAGTCCATCATGATCGTAGGTGCAGATGGGGACGCACTATGGGCGTAACTTGTACAACCCATCTGGCGTTTAGGCCCAATTTGAGGAATAGTGGGTATGGTTACAACGCCGGTACAATGCTGAGTGCCAAGGTGTAAGTGCACTGAGGACCAGTGGTACACCACGTAAGGTGTCCTTCCCCAAAAGGCTCGTACTTCTGTAGAATTTTGAAAAATGGAGGTCAAACCCCAAGGGGGACCATCACATGGAAGGCCGAAATGGTTGAAACTCCTTTTAGTCGCCTCTTACGACAGGCAGAAATACCTCGGGCCTTTTCTTACCCTGGACCTGCAGGGGGGAGCATTAAACTGTTGACAAATGTTGATGTGTTGCTCTTGCTCGAAAGCGGAATTCACTGGGAAATTTGTCAGTGTTTGGGCAGATAAGTCAAGGTGAATAAACCGTGAATGAGTGAGGAAGTGTACAGGCCATCTGACGATTTAAGCTACACCCTTTACTTGGATGTAAACAATCTGTATGGATGTGTTACGCAACAATCTTGGCCATTTGGAGGATTCTAATGGATGCCTGAAGAGAAAATCGCCAGTCTGAAGGAAAATATCTATATTGTGGGTGCTGATTCTGGTGAAGGGTACCTCTCAGATGCAGATGTGGCTTGTTCTTCCCATTTGCATGACACAATGACACATACACAGCGATTTGTTGCTTTGTCTGGAATAATTGAGTTTTCGGGATAACTGTGGAAAATGTTAGAGAATACCGCAAAACTCATTTACTTTACTGTTAGGGGGGTTGTCATTATATACCAAGAGATTAAATCATCAGACCATGTCGGTATGTCTGTTCTGAACCTCTCCAAACTTCACATGTATCAATTCCACTAAGAGCTTGCAAAACCAAGCTTTGCTCATCCAGAATTACTTTATATGGATGCAGACAGCTTCATCTACAGGTTGAAACACTGATCCATATGAAGTAATTAGATCAGTCCCGAAGTGTTCGCCATGTCTGAATATGCATCTGATAGTCCTTATGGAATAATACCTCAAAACAAGAAGGTTTTAGGCCTGTTAAGACGATGTGAATGGTTCACAGATTGTGGAGTGTGTGAGGCTCAGCTCCAAAATTTATGCATACTGCATAAATGAACTTCAATCCAGAAGGGGCTCAAAAGCTTTCTCGACGAAGATTGCAAGAGGTGCCTGCTCAAGAGCGTTCGCACCAATCTGGTGTGCCAAGTAGTCTTTCTATTGTGTGGGCATGAGGTACATATTCTGCAGCTGAAAGTTGGGCTAGTATGTCATGATGACAAATGATTCATCTGTGTGGATGGGATAGAAACCCTCTTGTACTTACGTGATTCACTTTAGTGCTTGAGAGTGTGGATGTGTATTTATTTGTACATAGCGTTGTGTGTGTGTGTGTGTGTGTGTGTGTGTGTGTGTGTGTATTAGCTGAATGAACTGTTTGTCATAGGTGTGTGTATGAGTAGCTCTGAAAGACTCACTCTGTGTATACATACAAATTATATACATTGTGTGTACTATGTATGTGACTGACATCGTGTGTGCTTGTATATATTGTATATATACTAATATGTTGGTAAGACATGTTCTACCAACATTCAAGGGATCACCAATTTAGTATTGGAGGGCAGCGTGGAGGGTAAAAATCGTAGAGGGAGACCAAGAGATGAATACACTAAGCAGATTCAGAAGGATGTAGGTTGCAGTAGGTACTGGGAGATGAAGAAGCTTGCACAGGATAGAGTAGCATGGAGAGCTGCATCAAACCAGTCTCAGGACTGAAGACCACAACAACAACAACAACTAATATGTATATATATGTGTGGTTTTCCTTCACCTGCTGCTGATAGTCCCCATTTCCTATATACTGTATACAGAAATGTGTGTTGATATGATCAAACCAATCAGAAAAGTAATGATTGAAACTAAATATTTTGCAAAAAAGAATGACAGCTACTGTATGTACTGAATGGAAAATTCACAAGGTACTAATTCAAAGGGAAATGTAGTAGTTACATTCTTCTTCTTCTCTCTACTAGTTTTAGGTGTATAAATTTACGTGATAGTATGTTTCAAAAAACTGTATACAGGTACAAAAGTCAACAAAAAAATTATCTATCGTAAAATAACGTTGTACATAACTGTAAGTAAAAACTTAAAAGAGATTGAAAAACAGTTCAAATAAGAATAACAATTACTGTTAGCGAATTATAATGCAGAAATACTGTTAATAATGACCCATAAGTTAATTTATTAATCCAGTGTTATTTACAAAAAGAACATGGCCCATCTCATTATAGAGTACAGTTGAACTATAGAGAGAAGAAAATATTGTTAATAATAATTCAGAACTTCATTTACTTATAACAAACTCCGATCGTTTCACAATAGTACACAGACCTCAAATGACAAGACACGCATTATCTCTAGTAATGAAAGCGAAAAGGTGGGCAGGGTGCTTGAATCTTATTGGTCCAGAAGGAAGGGGGTGACCTTCACTTTCCCACCCAAGATACATGGGCGGTGTATACTAAGCTGAATACACCACACACAAGTGCTCGACTGTGATGAAGCAGTATTGGATTCAGTCATGACTTTGTATCACATACAATATTGCCTCAGGTATGATATGATACACCTTCTCTGGGTCAGGTGTAGCCTGACACTGGAAGTGACCTATCGAAAACATTGCAGGAGCATCTTCATTGTCCCTGCAGAGTGCGGGCGAGGATTGTCATGAAATGCAAGTCAGTCATGCTATGTTGGCTGAATAGCTTCAGGCGACATCTCTCACCAGACCCTCACACTTGGGGGGTGACATTTTTTTCTATGCATCTATACGTGCTCACTGTGCGCTCAGAACTGAAAAGAGTGACTTGACGCGATAGACGGGCACACTAGAGACACTGCCCAACACATCTGTGCAAAGTTTCATCGGATTTTCACTGTCGTTTCTGTTTCGCGATCGATCGGACCTTACTTGCCGAATGGCCCTCGTTCATGTAATGTTAACGAGACACAGAAATAATAACACCAGCCAGAAACAAAGTCTATACAACTCCAGATTCCTATCCAAGATTTCTCGTAAGATAGCGGTCGGTGTACTGAATGTTCCGTGAGCAATATTCCAGTACATCATCGATAACGTCGTCGATGAATCATGGGAATTTCCCACGGTCACCCCCTTCCCTCTCCGATAAAGGCCAATAGCCCAATGAATAAAATGACTAGAAATTTAAATTTTGGCGGGAAATTAAAAAATTATAGTGTAAGGTGTATGCTTCGCCGGCGATGGGCGAGGCATGACAGAATTTCTGACCAGAGTAGTTTATTGTTAGTTGTTACTTGTCGCGTGTCTGCGCGAGTCTGCAGTAGTAGTCAGTCGGATGCAGTAGTAGTCGGTCGGCTTTAGTAGTGAGTGGACAGGAGTAGTCTGCGGGAGTCGGCATGCGTCGGCTGTGTGCTCTGCTCGCGACTCTGGTCAGGATTCTGGACGATGAGTATTGTTGTAGAAGGTAAAGAAGCAGCATTGCGCATATTTAATAATGTATGTTAATTGTAATCTAATTTGTTCAAAAAATGCCCCAATAATAATTTTTATAATATAAAGTAACTCTTTTGAAGAAAAAGCATTCATTTCAATTTAAAGAATTTTTCCAATGCATTATCATTGCTTCCAAGAATCAAAAAGAATATACGCCAGCATTGCACGAAGCTGTGTCGATAAATAAGAGCAGAAATAGTTGCAGTTTTTATTGAGGTAAGAATTTTTGCTTTTGTTATTCAGAATACAGGGCCGAAGGTCAGCGCTGCTGTCCTTATAAAATTTACCAGATATTATTTCTGTTAGGAGGTTACATTTCGTTCATGGTTCATTATTTAATTAATGTTGTTGTGGCTCCACTTTGCATTTTCATTCCTTAATTTTTGTGGGGAGGTTACGCTTGGCTCCATTTTCAATTATCATTCATAAATTTTTGCGGGGTGGTTACAATAGAAAATTTAAAAAATGAAGGGAAATTGAAAAAACTAGTCCTACTGCGCTAGTTTGTTTCCTATAGAAGCAGAGTTGTTGCTGCAAGTATAAATAGGTGGGAAATTCAAAAATTTTAGGTTGTGTCTTGTCTTGCTGGCTGACATGGGTTACTGGGACAGGCACTATTGCACCAGAACCCAAGACTTGGAATACTGGAACAGGCTTTGTGACGTCAGAATCTGAGGCCTGGATTACTGGGACATTCTCTACGACAGTAGATTTCCTGAATCAAAAGGTGATTTATACAGATCCAGGCCTTTATGCTGGACAAAGGATTCCCTTCTTAATATGTTTCCCCATGCTACTATACACACAGAGGTGTAGGGTCACTGCTTCTCCTAACTCCGTTTGGATGTCTCCACTTGGATCTTGATTTAAACAAACACTGATGGGAGGGAGAGTGCCCTCTGCCACCGTGCCACCTGGCACCGCTGATCTGCTCTAACACTCGACGTCAAGTGGATACTGGGGCTAAGTGTCGCCTGAGCCGCAGCCGAATGCTGCCACCCCGAGTCGCCTAGGGACTCGGGCGTTGCGCTGATGACTCGTGGACTGTGCACTATCCTTCCACCAAGCTCGCCCAGCTAGCCGCGCAGTCTAACGCCCTGCTTCCCAAGCGGGAAGGTGTGCCAGTCCCTGGCACGAATCCACCCAGAGGATTAGTGTCGAGATCTGGTGTGCCGTTCAGCCTGTGGATGGCTTTTAGGGCTGTTTTCCACCTTCCTCGGCGAATGCAGGCTGGTTCTCCTCATTCCACCTCAGGTACACTATGTCAGCGATTGCTGCGCAAACACTGTCTCTATGTACGTGTATACCATAATTACTCTACCACGCAAGCATTTGGGGTTACACTCGTCTGATATGAGATGTTCCCACGGGAGGGGGGGGGGGGGGGGGTCCACTGGGGGCTGAACCGCACAATAACACTGGGTTCGGTGTGGGGCGGTGGTGGGGTGGGTGGACTGCTGCGGCCTGTTGTTGGGTTGTGAACCACTGAGGGCTATGGAGGACAAAGCCTCTCCATCGTTCCTAGGTCCCCAGTTCAATACACAATACACACCCTTCAAACAAGAGGTGACGGCCAAGTGATCCAGATTCTACCTACACTATGCAGGCACCATGCCTTTTGAACGCTAAGGTAGTGCATCCACACCACAGTCTGCATGCTCTCTTATGTATTCCTAAGACTACATAACATTACTGGGGTGGAGACAAAGCCTCAGACTCTCATTCAAAGTTAGTTGGAGCTATGTGATAAGTTAAAATTGGGGAAATCAGGTAAGGTTCCATTGCTGCACTAATGCTCAGAAGCGTGAACGTCCGTAACGAGTGTTGTAGAAAGGCTGGAGCAGCTAAAGGGCATAAACATTAGTTTAAGCAGTTTAAGAACGCCAGGAATGTTTCCCTTTTGGGAAACATATCCAACACGGAATTACTATAGAAGACTGCTCATTATGATGTGTGTGTATTGAATGTACAACCGGTAATGGGTTCCACCGGGGCAAGCATGATGAAGGCCTACAGACAAAGGAGGCGTTAGAGGGAGAGAACGACTGGCTTTAAGTGGAAGACACTTACAGGTAAAAGCTGCTGACAGCTGCAGATCGCCGAAGCTAACTGTTGTTTGGAACTACAAAGACTTAACATAATGAATACTCTACTAATTTAAAATGGGAAGAGGAATATTGATGCAGTAAGCTTAAGGATTGTATGCGAGTTCAACAGCTGCAGTCCTATGTAGCCTACACAAGCATCAGTTGTAATTACAAGCATGACTAGACTACACCAAGCGTTTACACACTACAAATAACAAACATGGCTGTCTTACGGGGTAGACATGACACTCGATAACTGCACTGCACAGTAGCCATTATCATGAGTAGCAATGTAAATTAAATTATTATTAAATATGCTATGATGATAAGTGTCTATATTAAGCATGCTACACGAGGATGTACTCCGCACATACACTTGCAGATGAAGCGGTGTGTAGTTAGTATATCAGATCAATTTAACATATTAACCTCATCGATGGTATTTGATTAAATGTGCTATAAACGTGCATCCTTGCATATGTAAATCATACTTCTATGTTTAATGGGATAATAATGTCAGTAGACGCAGTAGCAAATAATGTTTTGTGTAACTTTTTAGTGTAGGAATGGTAGTCCAATTCCATTTACATTTTCAGTTAATTTTCATTTTATTTCAATTGCACGCGGTGTGCCAAAGAGTTGTAAGAAGAGCGTTATGTAGTGGGGCGACCCTTGAGATTCCATTGGATTAAGTTTGGTGATGTTAGTGGATGTGGTAGGTGAGATGTGCTCTTGGGAGCTATTGAAATGCAAGGAGGCGTGTTACTTTATGCCCTATGACCACTATAGAGGGATAGGTAGGAGGAGGGAGTGTATTTCGGTTTTTTGATGTTTTGTTATGCCCATTAGAGACGGGAATGCAGCCAAGTGATAGATTCTGAATAGATACTTGCGATTGTGACTGGCTCTTACAAGGCTTGGTGTATAAAAGCATTTAGTAATTTGAGCTTATTAAGTGGAGACTACCATCACTCGTGTGCCGCAAGTTAAGCTGCAAATAGGGCATTCTTACTAGACGAACTCTTATTTTATTTCATTAAGGACCACTCGTTAAGGACCACCCATTTGATCCCAGGATCACCAGTATAGTGGATTGACTGACTACCGTATCAGGGCGTAAAGCAGATGGAGTACAGCTCGACCTCGTACATCTACAAACCAAGTTTTTAATGTACAGAGTCATACGCTAGCCCAAGGGAAGTTAAGTCGAAAATGGGGACTCGTCTGAGATGCGGACTTAAATTCATTTAGTTGTTAATTTACAAACAAGTATCGGTGATCCAGATTCTGAGAGGCGTTGGCAATTTTTGTGGGAATCCTAGCTTAGAGACGTTCAACAGCAGTAATACGTTGAGAGTGCTCTGAAGCAGTGTAAGAGGGGAGAAAATATCAATATAAATGTGTGCTGAATATATGACATCAGCTTCAGCAGCGGAAACCGACAGTACAGCCACGGCTAGAGCTATGAGAGGTTCACTGTAAGGATCAGCTGCAGATCCAGTGTCGGCAGCATCTTTGCTCTTTGGTGGCAGCATCACAGCAGATACAGTATGTCATGGCAGAAAAGATACGTACTGGCGGCAAATGTGTCTACGTGTGTAGCTCTGCAGGCCTACCGTCAGGAACGTAAGATGTCACTTTCAGACAGTCACTGAGTACTTGTGGTTCAGAGGATAATAGGCACTCTGACAGCCTCAAGTCGAAGCGGGAAAGTTTAGAGTTGGAAGATCCAATAAGGTAGTAAGATATTGCAGATGACGGGGGCTTTACAGCTTAGGAGGGAAATGAAAACGGATATTTCAATTGAAATTTCCTCTGTTAAAAGTGAAATCTCAGTCGTTCAAAGTGAACTACACTACTGGCCATTGAAATTGATACGCCAAGATGAAATGCAGATGATAAACGGGTATTCATTGGACAAATACATTATACTAGAACTGACATGTGATTACATTTTCACGCAATTTGGGTGCACAGATCATGAGAAATCAGTACACGGAACAACCACCTCTGGCCGTAATAACGGCCTTAATACGCCTGGGCATTGAGTCAAACAGAGCTTGGATGGCGTGTACAGGAACATCTGCCCATGCAGCTTCAACACGATCCCACAGTTCAAGAATAGTGACTGGCGGATTGTGATGAGCCCTTGCTCGGCCACCATTGACCTGACGTTTTCAATTGGTGAGAGATACGGAGAATGTGCTGGCCAGGGCAGCAGTATAACATTTTCTGTATCCAGAAAGGCCCGTACAGGACCTGCAACATGCGGTCGTACATTATCCTGCTGAAATGTAGGGTTTCGCAGGGACCGAATGAATGGTAGAGCCACGGGTCGTAACACATCCGAAATGTAACGTCCACTGTTCAAAGTGCCGTCAATGTGAACAAGAAGTGACCGAGACGAAACGAATGGCACCCCATATCATCACGCCGGGTGATACGCCAGTATGGCGACGAATACACGCTTCCAATGTGCATTCACCGCGATGTCACTAAACACGGATGCGACCATCATGGTGCTGTAAACTGAACCTGGATTCATCCGAAAAAAAAATGACGTTGCCATTCGTGCACCCAGGTTCGTCGTTGAGTACACCATCGCAGGCTCTCCTGTCTGTGATGCAGCGTCAAGGGTAACCGCAGCCATGGTCTCCGAGCTGATAGTCTATGCTGCTGTAAACGTCGTCGAACTGTTCGTGCAGATGGTTGTCTTGCCAACGTCCCTATCTGTTTACTCAGGGATCGAGACGTGGCTGCACGATCCGTTACAGCCACGCGGATAAGATGCATGTCATCTCGACTGATAGTGATACGAGGCCGTTGGGATCCAGCACGGCGTTCCGTATTACCCTCCTGAACCTACCGATTCCATATTCTGCTAACAGTCATTGGATCTCTAACAACGCGAGCAGCAATGTCGCGATACGATAAACCGCAATCGCGATAGGCTACAATCCGACCTTTATCAAAGTCGGAAACGTGATGGTACGAATTTCTCCTCCTTACACGAGGCATCAACAGCGTTTCACCAGGCAACGCCGGTCTACTGCTGTTTGTGTATGAGAAATCTGTTTGTAAACGTTCCTCATGTCAGCACGTTGTAGGTGTCGCCACCGGCGCCAACCTTGTGTGAAAGCGCTGAAAAGCTAATCATTTGCTTATCACAGCATAGCACGTCATCTTCGTGGTGTAGCAATTTTAATGGCCAGTAGTGTAAATTCAAAGACAGAAGACGGAAACACTAAATTAAAAATGAGCTAAAAGCTGTTATAACGGCTTTAGAGGATATGGCTGAGGAGAAGTTAACTGAAATTAGAACCGAAATGGGCAAAATTATATATGAAGTATGCTACACGAATGAGAAAGTAAGTTATGTTAAAAAATTAATGGAGCTAAAGATGGAAAAGATGTTTGATGATCCGAGAGTTGGTGCAGATAACTGTTCGCTGAGGCAGAATGCGTTTGAAGGAAAACGCAAACGCCACATCAGAATACAGGACAGTATATCTGAAAAAAAAAACTGTCGACTGCGAAAGGGTCATTTAGGCCGCCATCGTAATCATTGTACAACGGCGTGGACCAGGAACTTTAAAATGTTTTGCTAATAATGGAAAACACGTCCGATAGATTTTCTTGCTGTTATGTAAAGACATTTTCACACTGGGATTGTCTGATATGACAAAAATAAAACCAGTGAAAAGACAATTAGAAGGAGACACGCAATCGTGGGCAAATTTGTCGAATTGTTTGTTTACCAGTTACGAGGTGTTTGAAAGATGTTATGCAAATAAATTCAGGAGTGAGGTGAAACAGACGAGACTCCAAAACGATTTCTCGAGTGGGCCAAGTTATAGATACGGCAGTATGACGATGAGAGTATATTGTGTGAGCTAGTTAGCTACACCGGTACACATAACTTGACCGCTGGGTATTCTAACTGAAATTACAACGCTCATGTGACAATTGCCAGAATCTTTTTACTGGGACCTAGCACATAGCCCAACTCACTCAACGAAGATTTCTTATATTTTGTAGCGAAAGTGGAAGAAGCGCTGAAATTTAAACCACAGAGTTTCAGCAGCAGGTAAGAGAACGGTAACTACAACGGAAATTATAGCCAGCATAGAAGGAATCAATCCAATAACTTTCACAGGGATAGTACAGGATTGGAAACAGTTATCAAAGGGGAGAAATGACCAGGAAGGAAATTTGAGAAATTGCGAAGGACGAGCAACGCAAGGACAGCATATCCACGATAAGAGACCGTAAAACTAGATTTCGCCGCATCTCCGGCCTGGGGATGGCAATCTAGGCCAGCGTGGAGAAGGACAAGATGGGCAGCGAATGCTAATGGATGTAGGGAGTTAGAAAGCAAGACTGAAATTATAGAAAGGGAGACTGTAAAGGAGGACTTTAAACTAGAAAGTAATCGGAGCCAGAGCAACAGTAAAGGGGGAGAAATATGTGGGAAACACATATTAGGTGACGAGTAAATGGGAATAAAAGATTTGATTCAGGGAAAGAAGAGGATAATAGCGGGAAACTTTTGGGAAGAATTTCGGTATCAGCTTCTAGACTAGATGTGAGTAGAAACTTGGCAGAGACTGCATGTAATGTTATCTCAACTGACATAAAATGCAATTGCTGTAATCATTGTGATGTAGGTAGTATTTTAGGAAATGTAGCGGTGGAGGTTGAAGCAGATAACAATGATGCGTACCTCGCTCGGTCGAGATAGTCTGAAAGGGATGGAGAAGCCAAAAAATAACCAATCGAAGATGACTAAAGGGCTCTTTCTCTGATCGTGCTGGATGATTGATTTTTGAAGTGTACCGTAGTTTCTTTATTTATGCCGTATCGTTGTTAGCGTCGCCGTAAGGACGCAACAGTTACCACAACAAAGATGGATTATAGTTTTTCGTATTGTGGATACTTCCGTCGAGTCTTAGTAGCCACATTCTTATTTAAGGTTGAAAAACAATTGAACCTCTCACCTGACGATGGTCCACTGAAGCAGAAAACCAGTTCATAATAAATATTGGTGGAAAAATGCGGCATTTTTTTTATAAAGAAAGCAAGAAGTAAGAATAGGGTTTACCATCCCGTGGGCCATAAGGTCATTCATTAGAAATGGAACAAGGTCGGATAAAGAAAGGACGGGAAAAGAAACGGACCCTGTCCTTTTCAAAGGATGCATCCCTCCATCATCCCTAGTAAAGCAGCCTCACCCATCGACTACTTTCTACGTGCAAACAGACAGCATCGAGGAGTATCTTGCAGGTGGCCAGCTGTACTATTGACATGAATGCTACACGCTCTTTTACACCCCTTGTTTTAACTCATGCGGCTCCTTAATCAACTTCTCACAGTGATTTATCAGAAAAACAGAACTCACTTTATGCAACGGGTATGTCAGCGGGCCTCGGTTTTTACTAAACTCCTTTGTTAGCTGTGTGCGTCGTCAAAGTTGTAGATAAGATATGCGTCCACCGCACCTCGCTTGCGTGGAGAAAGCTGATTGTATTGCGTGATGCTTTCAGTTGGGTCTTTATCGCCAATAACGCAATGCGCAATTGGTACCCTGTATTAGAGTTCGAAAACGTTACATATTTTGCATAACATCAGTTTACATAGTCATTGTTCGACTTGGTTGCAGCTGTGGTTTTGGAGATACGTACTCGTTAGATCTCAGTACGTGTGGTTCTTCATGGAACAGCTCATTCTGTCAGTCTATATGTCCTTCACACTCGTATCGACAGTGGATGTACTATTACGCTCAAAGGTATCCGAAGACGTGAATCGTGATCCGCCTGATTTGCATGCAGCCCACATAACGTAACTGTCTTGCAGATCCTCTAATAACTTTTCGTTACAGTTGTCTGACTAAACAAAATTGTTACCACAAATGACCATAAAGTGCAGTGCTCTGTATGGTAATAACTCTCCGAGTAAATTAATTCCACGGTAATGCAAACATTAGATAACTGCTATTTAGACATCTCTAAAATCTAACGACTCATCTGATAAACTAGCGCCTGTAACTATATATATATATATATATATATATATATATATATATATATATATATATATATATATATATATATATGCTGAAAGCAAGGGGAAACTACAGCCGTAATTTTTCCCGAGGACATGCAGCTTTACTGTATGATTAAATGATGATGGCGTCCTCTTGGGTAAAATATTCCGGAGGTAAAATAGTCCCCCATTCGGATCTCCGGGCGGGGACTACTCAAGAGGACGTCGTTATCAGGAGAAAGAAAACTGGCGTTCTACGGATCGGAGCGTGGAATGTCAGATCCCTTAATCGGGCAGGTAGATTAGAAAATTTAAAAAGGGAAATGGATAGGTTAAAGTTAGATATAGTGGGAATTAGTGAAGTTCGGTGGCAGGAGGAACAAGACTTTTGGTCAGGTGATTACAGGGTTATAAATACAAAATCAAATAGGGGTAATGAAGGAGTAGGTTTAATAATGAATAAAAAATAGGAGTGCGGGTTAGCTACTACAAACAGCATAGTGAACGCATTATTGTGGCCAAGATAGACACAAAGCCCATGCCTACCACAGTAGTACAAGTTTATATGCCAACTAGCTCTGCAGATGATGAAGAAATTGATGAAATGTATGACGAGATAAAAGAAATTATTCAGGTAGTGAAGGGAGACGAAAATTTAATAGTCGTGGGTGACTGGAATTCGTCAGTAGGGAAAGGGAGAGAAGGAAACATAGTAGGTGAATATGGATTGGGGGGAAGAAATGAAAGCGGAAGCCGCCTTATAGAATTTTGCACAGAGCATAACTTAATCATAGCTAACACTTGGTTCAAGAATCATAAAAGAAGGTTGTATACCTGGAAGAATCCTGGAGATACTAATAGGTATCAAATAGATTATATAATGGTAAGACAGATTTAGGAACCAGGTTTTAAATTGTAAGACATTTCCAGGGGCAGATGTGGATTCTGACCACAATCTATTGGTTATGAACTGCAGATTGAAACTGAAGAAATTGCAAAAAGGTGGGAATTTAAGGAGATGGGACCTGGATAAACTGAAAGAACCAGAGATTGTAGAGAGTTTCAGGGAGAGCATAAGGGAACAATTGACAGGAATGGGGGAAAGAAATACAGTAGAAGAAGATTGGGTAGCTCTGAGGGATGCAGTAGTGAAGGCAGCAGAGGATCAAGTAGGTAAAAAGACGAGGGCTAATAGAAATCCTTGGGTAACAGAAGAAATATTGAATTTAATTGATGAAAGGAGAAAATAAAATGCAGTAAATGAAGCAGGCAAAAGGGAATACAAACGTCTCAAAAATGAGATCGACAGAAAGTGCAAAATGGCTAAGCAGGGATGGCTAGAGGACAAATGTAAGGATGTAGAGGCTTGTCTCACTAGGGGTAAGATAGATACTGCCTACAGGAAAATTAAAGAGACCTTTGGAGAGAAGAAAACCACTTGTATGAATATCAAGAGCTCAGATGGCAACCCAGTTCTAAGCAAAGAAGGGAAGGCAGAAAGGTGGAAGGAGTATATAGAGGGTTTATACAAGGGCGATGTACTTGAGGACAATATTATGGAAATGGAAGAGGATGTAAATGAAGATGAAATGGGAGATAAGATACTGCGTGAAGAGTTTGACAGAGCACTGAAAGACCTGAGTCGAAACAAGGCCCCGGGAGTAGACAACATTCCATTAGAACTACTGATGGCCTTGGGAGAGCCAGTTATGACAAAACTCTACCATCTGGTGAGCAAAATGTATGAGACAGGCGAAATACCTTCAGACTTCAAGAAGAATATAATAATTCCAATACCAAAGAAAGCAGGTGTTGACAGATGTGAAAATTACCGAACTATCAGTTTAATAAGTCAGAGCTGCAAAATACTAACGCGAATTCTTTACAGACGAATGGAAAAACTGGTAGAAGCGGATCTCGGGGAAGATCAGTTTGGATTCCGTAGAAATGTTGGAACACGTGAGGCAATACTAACCTTACGACTTATCTTAGAAGAAAGATTAAGAAAAGGCAAACCTACGTTTCTAGCATTTGTAGACTTAGAGAAAGCTTTTGACAACGTTAACTGGAATACTCTTTCAAATTCTGAAGGTGGCAGGGGTAAAACACAGGGAGCGAAAGGCTATTTACAATTTGTACAGAAACCAGATGGCAGTTATAAGAGCATGAAAGGGAAGCAGTGGTTGGGAAAGGAGTGAGACAGGGTTGTAGCCTCTCCCCGATGTTATTCAGTCTGTATATTGAGCAAGCAGTAAAGGAAACAAAAGAAAAATTCGGAGTAGGTATTAAAATTCACGGAGAAGTAAAAACTTTGAGGTTCGCCGATGACATCGTAATTCTGTCAGAGACAGCAAAGGACTTGGAAGAGCAGTTGAACGGGATGGACAGTGTCTTGAAAGGAGGATATAAGATGAACATCAACAAAAGCAAAACGAGGATAATGGAATGTAGTCAAATTAAATCGGGTGATGCTGAGGGGATTAGATTAGGAAATGAGACACTTAAAGTAGTAAAGGAGTTTTGCTATTTAGGGAGTAAAATAACTGATGATGGTCGAAGTAGAGAGGATATAAAATGTAGACTGGCAATGGCAAGGAAATCGTTTCTGAAGAAGAGAAATTTGTTAACATCGAGTATAGATTTAAGTGTGAGGAAGTCGTTTCTGAAAGTATTTGTATGGAGTGTAGCCATGTATGGAAGTGAAACATGGACGATAACCAGTTTGGACAAGAAGAGAATAGAAGCTTTCGAAATGTGGTGCTACAGAAGAATGCTGAAGATAAGGTGGGTAGATCACGTAACTAATGAGGAGGTATTGAATAGGATTGGGGAGAAGAGAAGTTTGTGGCACAACTTGACTAGAAGAAGGGATCGATTGGTAGGACATGTTTTGAGGCATCAAGGGATCACAAATTTAGCATTGGAGGGCAGCGTGGAGGGTAAAAATCGTAGAGGGAGACCAAGAGATGAATACACCAAGCAGATTCAGAAGGATGTAGGTTGCAGTAGGTACTGTGAGATGAAGAAGCTTGCACAGGATAGAGTAGCATGGAGAGCTGCATCAAACCAGTCTCAGGACTGAAGACCACAACAACATATATAATTCCGTAATACTTAACGAGAGCCGGCCGGGGTGGCCGAGCGGTTCTAGGCGCTACAGTCTGGAACCGCGCGACCGCTACGGTCGCAGGTTCGAATCCTGCCTCGGGCATGGATGTGCGTGATGTCCTTAGGTTAGCTAGGTTTAATTAGTTCTAAGTTCTAGGGGACTGATGACCTCAGAAGTTAAGTCCCATAGTGCTCAGAGCCATTTTGAACTCGACGAGAACTGTGAGGGACAGTCAAATGTGAGCGACACAGATGGAAAAAAAACTTATTTCAAAAGTAATCGCCATAACCGTTAATATATTTATCCCATTATGAGACTAGACGGTCAGTGCCTTCATGACAGAAGGTTTGCGGGGGGCACATGTTGCCAAGATTGTTTCGACTACCCCGCAAAAGTTTTGCTGGGATGTCCTTACACATCCTCCATATAGCCCCAATCTCTCCCCATGCGATTTCCGTATCTTTGGAGCCCTGAAGAAAGACACTGATGGCCGTCATGGCTCACATTGGGATAAGTGTATAACAATTACAGCGATTAATTTTGAAATAATAAACAGATTACTTATTTTCCATGTGCCTCGCTTTCATTTGACTGTCCCTTATGAATTCATTTGCGGATAAGAGGTTATTCAAGAACGTAGTAATTACGTATTAATTAAAATTCTACGATAATTTCAAGTATTCTTGTTCTCTAAAAGGTTCTCAAAACATTTTAATCGTTATTCACTTGGCGACTGGTTTTGTATAGCTGATGACCTAAAAAATTAGAAAAGACATTATTAACAACATGAATCGTCTATTATCACCATTAATAACTTATCGCTAGTAATTTCACTGTATTCTTGATGGCACGTGAACTATGCTAGTTCGAGAAACGCTTATCGCCCTTATTATCGAATATAAAGCGACGTTAAAAAATCTACGTTCTTCATGGGAAGGTAGTTCTGCATGTGTTTGAACATTAAAAGACATAAAAACTATCATTTGTAATTATGTCGAAGTTTCGTGGGAAAAATACTTTATTTGTGATGACTAGTTCGCACATGACGTGCATTATCAAACCATCACCTGATGCAAAACAGCGTGAGGACAATCTGACCACACACTACAACGGTGGGCAACTGTACTATTGACATGTTGTTCCAGCGCATGCGGGTTTGTAGTCAACTCCCCACAATTAAATTGAGTTGTCCTGGCGCTGCCTGGCAAGAAGCACTGATAACTGACTGTAGATGTGTTTATACATTTTACTCATTTTTTCCATTATGGCTGTTTCCAAGTATGCTGATCATATTGCGTTTGAGTACTTACGATGAAGTCAATGATTTGATAATAGACGCCATGTCCAAAACTAGTCACCTGAAAGAAAGGATTTTTCTCGCCGCTACTTCGACAGAACTACAATCAATAGTTTTAATAAAAGTAAGTTGCTGACTCATTTTTACCGCTTCGTGCTGGAGGTTCATGAATTTTAAATGATAACGAACTGCTTTGTTCAAGATCTAGATTCAAACATTGCCTATTGGTGCTATGTTAACCAAGCAATGTTTTCGTGCCTGACCGATGCCCAAACACAGGACTGATTTTCACTGCTGAGTAGACGAGATACCTCGTTTTAGCCCGTATCAGCCAATAAGAACTTTATATGGCATAACGGAAATTTTTGGCTGGACGGGGACTCCTACCCAGCAACTATTGTCTCTACTAACCACGAAAGACATTAAATATAATTTGACTCACAAGTAATAAATCAAACTACGTGAAGTAACGTTTTGTGTTGGATGGGGATCCGGACTCAGCTCCTAATCGAACTTAACTAAACAATCAACTGTAAAATATCGAATTTCATCACCAGTAGCGAGACGTCTGCAGCTAAAATGACGAGAAAAATGAATACTTTCTGTATTCCCGGGATCCGAGCCGAACAACTATTTGCTGTTGTTTTCTGGCCCCAATTGGACATCAAATAAAGGTTTCTTTCAACAGTAGTGAGTTGTCCAGATGTTTGAACGAGGAATAAACTCAAAGAGTTCAATAATGCTGACTAGGAATCGAACCCCTAACATATCTTTAACTGCACATGAAGAGACGTTAACTATCGAATTATTTTTCATTACTATTTAGAACCGGCGTGCTTGAAGTTCAAGTGGTGTGACGGAAAGTTCTGTGTCTCACTGGGAGTCAAATCGTCACCTGTCTATTTCTGTAATGAATGGAGAAAAGTTAAAAATCAAAATTGTTTTCCACCAGCAGTTAGCTGTGCTCATACTAAATCTTGAAGAAATAACACGTTCTTGACAAATTTAAAACATTCTTTAAACTTAATTATTCTTTCAAAACTGACAGTGAGAAATGTGGGAGCGGTTTTAGGGTAGTGAGTAGAGGGATTTGTTGTCAATCTTGTAGGAAATATTTTATCTGGGGGGCGGAGGAGGGGGAGGGATGCAGTGGGGAGGATGCTGGGAGAACAGAAGAGGCTCTCTCCTGGAACTGCAGAGTATGCAGCATGAAAATTTTGATTGGGGAACAGGAAAGGAAAATGTGTGCCCTTCAGGCACAGTTTGAGGAAGCAAGGAAGGAACTCATAAGGATCAAGGGAGACAGGGGGAAGGCGGGTGGTTGGGAACTGGCAGCTGGTAGGAAGATAGGAATAAATAGAACGCTATCTGACAGTTTTATCATAGACACCAAAAACAGATATCTGCCAGAGTTAAGTGGAGAAGAGCCTCAGGTAGAATGAGGAGCAGGAAATATGCAGCACACTTCAATCGAGGTCAAGAAGCCTAGGAATGTACAAAGTGTTAGGAAGAAAGTGCTGCTTCTAGGTGGTAACCATGGGCGAGGTGTAGGCCCTCAGCTACTGGAAAGTTTAGGGCAGCGTACCAGGCCACCAGTATCTTCAAGCCACATGTAGGGCCAAGTCATGTGATAGAGGACCTAGGGTCTTTATGTAAAGACTTTACAAAAAGAGGTCCCTGTAATGATAGTTGGTGGGGCCGGAAACAGTTTGTACAGGAATGGGGCATATGACACATGTGGTGACCTGGACAAAATAGCTTCCCTGACTCATGGCACCAACGTACACTTTGTTGAGCTGTTGAAGCATCATGATCGACCACACCTTGATGGAGCTGTGAGGCGAATCAATGTGGCGTTAGGGATGGCTCTGACGACAGCCAACTTCGCTCATGTTTCTCTGGTGCCTTCGGGACTATCAACAGATGGGGTTTCACTAGGCACGGCTTACATCTAAACAGGACTGGGAAGGCAAGATTGGTACAGCTGATTCATGAAAGTATAGGGGGTGGATCTCGGGTCACATGGTCAAATACCTGTTGTCATAGGTAGGGAAAGTAGGTCGTTTTTAGGATAAATCGAGACAACAGGTTCCCCTGCCTAAAGAGTATCTCCAATACTTTATAAAATACTGAAAAAATCTCTCACAAGACAGATTTTAACACCTCAAATATCGCATATACCAGATGTCACAAAGGAAAACCACTGGAAAGAGTAACATGGGGCATTTCACATGAAACGCCCACTAAACTCACAGGGCAGAACAGGTGATTAGGATTGTGGAAAGGGCCATATAAGGTGGGGGTCAGTTTCACTTCAAAATTGTAATTTATTGTAATTTAATAACACATTTAAACCAAAACGGCACATAGCCGAACCTTTACAAGTACGAGTTTCAAAATCCAATTCTTTCACGGCTGAAGGCCTCCAAACAAGAAATCTTAAAAATCAACAAGATAAATTTCAAGTGACTGGAGACACGCAGTTAAAATTGCAATAAAATAATTACATATACAGTGGATCGATCAAACGTAAACAAGGTGCAATACAAACGGCTAAAGGCCACAACTAAATTTTAAAATATATTACCCTAGTCTTTTAAGGCAAAAGACCGCAATGTTTTCGCTTAAGGGGAAATTTTAAGAATAAGGCTTTAAGCGGCTGAAGGCCCACAGTTGATTTTCCAAAAATTCAGAAATACCTTAAATCTAAGTTTTAAGTGGCTGACAGCGCACTAAATGAAAAGATAGCACAACAGTAAGTATCAGCAAAACTTGCCAGAATTGAAACTTACTTATATGGGCTGAAGGCCTTTGATTTACATAAAGCAAATATATTTTTAAAGCACTAGCTATAATAGATTACCAACAGACCATTAAACACCCATGAAAAGGACAGTATAGACACTCAAGACGCCTCCAGGGGAAGGGGGGGGGGGGGCTGCCCTCGAAACATTAACATTCACTTAGGTGAGACAGGTGGTGGGCCCCACTACACTTGATCTGTCGGTAACCCAACCAAGAAAGTCACGGACCGACCGACCAAACGACTTGCTAGCCACCAATCGGTACATGAAAACCCAAAGACCAAACTGTTATGGATGTGATTATCCACAATGAAATACGCTCCTGGAAATTGAAATAAGAACACCGTGAATTCATTGTCCCAGGAAGGGGAAACTTTATTGACACATTCCTGGGGTCAGATACATCACATGATCACACTGACAGAACCACAGGCACATAGATACAGGCAACAGAGCATGCACAATGTCGGCACTAGTACAGTGTATATCTACCTTTCGCAGCAATGCAGGCTGCTATTCTCCCATGGAGACGATCGTAGAGATGCTGGATGTAGTCCTGTGGAACGGCTTGCCATGCCATTTCCACCTGGCGCCTCAGTTGGACCAGCGTTCGTGCTGGACGTGCAGACCGCGGGAGACGACGCTTCATCCAGTCCCAAACATGCTCAATGGGGGACAGATCCGGAGATCTTGGTGGCCAGGGTAGTTGACTTACACCTTCTAGAGCACGTTGGGTGGCACGGGATACATGCGGACGTGCATTGTCCTGTTGGAACAGCAAGTTCCCTTGCCGGTCTAGGAATGGTAGAACGATGGGTTCGATGACGGTTTGGATGTACCGTGCACTATTCAGTGTCCCCTCGACGATCACCAGTGGTGTACGGCCAGTGTAGGAGATCGCTCCCCACACCATGATGCCGGGTGTTGGCCCTGTGTGCCTCGGTCGTATGCAGTCCTGATTGTGGCGCTCACCTGCACGGCGCCAAACACGCATACGACCATCATTGGCACCAAGGCAGAAGCGACTCTCATCGCTGAAGACGACACGTCTCCATTCGTCCCTCCATTCACGCCTGTCGCGACACCACTGGAGGCGGGCTGCACGATGTTGGGGCGTGAGCGGAAGACGGCCTAACGGTGTGCGGGACCGTAGCCCAGCTTCATGGAGACGGTTGCGAATGGTCCTCGCCGATACCCCAGGAGCAACAGTGTCCCTAATTTGCTGGGAAGTGGCGGTGCGGTCCCCTACGGCACTGCGTAGGATCCTACGGTCTTGGCGTGCATCCGTGCGTCGCTGCGGTCCGGTCCCAGGTCGACGGGCACGTGCACCTTCCGCCGACCACTGGCGACAACATCGATGTACTGTGGAGACCTCACGCCCCACGTGTTGAGCAATTCGGCGGTACGTCCACCCGGCCTCCCGCATGCCCACTATACGCCCTCGCTCAAAGTCCGTCAACTGCACATACGGTTCACGTCCACGCTGTCGCGGCATGCTACCAGTGTTAAAGACTGCGATGGAGCTCCGTATGCCACGGCAAACTGGCTGACACTGACGGCGGCGGTGCACAAATGCTGCGCAGCTAGCGCCATTCGACGGCCAACTCCGCGGTTCCTGGTGTGTCCGCTGTGCCGTGCGTGTGATCATTGCTTGTACAGCCCTCTCGCAGTGTCCGGAGCAAGTATGGTGGGTCTGACACACCGGTGTCAATGTGTTCTTTTTTCCATTTCCAGGAGTGTATGTATTAAGCTGTCAAAACTACACGCTGTGTTGGACAGCGACAACAGGTGAGGAAAGGACACTGCCTGAAATTACGTTAGTGGCCAGGGCAGGTAACCAGAACACTAACGGCCACAAGGCAGAAAATTCCGCTGGTGCACTTGAATTGTAGTGAACCAATGTAGTTAATTCCACTGCACGGCGGCTCGATTTCACCAATACAGACACTGTGTTGTTCACAGGAAAAGCTCCCCAACAGCGAACCACCGAAACGAACGACACAACATGAACGGACATGGTTTGGGTACTTAAGAGACCACTCAACTTTGACATCCTGGGTTGGTGAGCCACGAAGCTCGTAGCGATCGGACAGCACACACCCGCTGACACTGCGCAGGGACCGCCAGCGCACTCAGCCGACCGCGCCGCACGGAGATATCCTCCCTGGTCCGCACCAACCGACCAACTACCTTCAGAATGCCGACAACATCTAAAATAGTGATCAGTGGAAATAACGCCAAATACACACAGAACCTGACAAACTCTTGCATGAAGACCTGAACGATAACCAACAGCAATTAAGCACACATGAAGACAAATCGAGAGTAGATGCGCGTGCACACACACACACACACACACACACACACACACACACACACACACTCACACACACAGCCGACTCACGATCAGCGGACCAAGACGCGTCGTCCGGTAGGACGACCGACCGACGATCCATCAAGACCGTGACCGGGCTCAAGTAATGCGTGGCGGCAATGGTCAGGCGAGGCATGTCGACGCAGATCTCACTGCTCCAACACGACTGTGCTAGTGCCGCATTGCAACTCCCCGACTGGCAGGTCCGGACTGTGCTCCAGACACGTTCCAACTGATTGGCAGCCCGAACTCGCGACCCGAACTGGCTTACGACTGACAACGACCGGGAAGTAACAGCAGTGGAGCAAAGATAGTACGAGAGGGGATATATTGGCATGTGGTGCTAGCGCCGTTCACGGTCAGGCAAAGCAGCAACTCGGTGACAACAGTAATTTAAATTAACGTAGTGAGGTGGAAGTACGTTAAAAACAGGGTGGAAAATACATGATAGCGTGAACAAGAGCCATGCATAGCTTACACAGACTTAAAATCCTCCATCAAAACATGCAATCAATAAAAAATAAAATACAACTATTAGAAGTTGAGCTCCTGTCTATGAACTGCACAGTAGTTTGTATTACTGAGCACTGGTGTAGAGACACAGAAATCCAACATGTAGTATTATCATTGTATGAAAAGGCAAACTATTACTGCAGAACTACTTCAAGGGGTGGAAGATCATGCATTTATATCAGAAAAGGAACACAGTTAAAATCAAGACATGACCTCAGTACCGTAAGTGAAGACAAACACTTTGAAATATCAGCTATTGAATTAACGGGGTTTGATATCACCAAGAAATTAATCATTTTGTGTGTGTATAGATCTCCCACTGGTAGTGTGGACACTTTTTTCAGTAAGTCAACAGAAGTTCTAGATAAAGTCTCAAGTACAAAGGTCAAAATAATTCTGTGTGGGGACATTGACATCAACACTAACGTCATAAGTGAATCCAGCAGCACCTTCACGAACATCCTTCAACGTTTTGGCATATCCCTATTGTTCAATAGTGCAACAAGGGTTACCACAATGACTTCATCAGTTATTAACCATGTGGCCACAAATATGGACAGGGAAAAATGTGATGTAGCTGTAAAAGATCTCGGATTATCAGGCCATCTCTGTCAAATAACAACAGTAAAGTCAGGCATCGAATCATTCCCTAAACTACAAGCCTCCAAACGACATCTATTCGAAATCAAAATAAAAGATTTTTCAAAGGAACTAGAGAAACAAAGCTTGGATGATGTGTATAAGGAAACCAATGTGAATAATAAATTCTCTAAATTCTCCACATTGTTTAAATTGAACTTTGAAAAGGCATTCCCAAAAGCATGCATGTCTGCATCAAAATCTCACAAAACCAGATGGATAGTAGTAGGTATTAAGAAGTCCTCCCAACCACTTAAACACCTCAGTTCCATGAAAAAGATTCGCAATGATCCAAAATTCTTAAATTTCTTTCATAGATACAAAAAGATCTATGGGGAGGTGCTGATTGCTGCAAAAAAATTCATTTAGTGACAAAATAATATATAATGCAGAGAATAAAAGCAAAGCAGTCTGGGATGTTGTGAAAAAGGAAACGAGGAGAGGCAAACAAACGAAGAATAACATACTGCTAAGAGAGGGGGATAAAGTAATAAATGATTCACAGCGCTTAGCATACTATGTAAACGAGCATTTTTCAAGTACTGCAGGGAAGTTACAGCAAAAATTCCCCCAAACAAATATGACACCTGTAAATAATGTTGCGCTAAATACACTGATGTTCCTTCCAAGCGAAGAGAATGAAGTCAGTAAAACAATTCAAAAACGAAAAACGAAAAAGTCACTAGAATTAGATGAGGTACCAATGTGTGTACTGAAAGAATGCATAGGGATTATACAAGGCCCCTTGACAAATATAATAAATGAATCCTTCACATCAGGGACATTTCCAGAGCAGTTAAAACAGACAAGAGTTGTACCTTTGCTTAAGAAAGGTAATGCAGAAGACATAGAAAATTACCAGCCCATTTCCCTCCTGTCAGCATTCTCAAAAATAATAGTAGCAATTATGAAAGACAGATTAATGAATTACCTGAATAAATACAATATTTTTAGTGAATCACAGTTTGGTCTCCAAAAGTGGCAAAAATACGAAGTCGGCCATAGAAGAATTCGCAAACGTTGTACTTGATGCTCTTGATAAAGATGAGTGTGTCACAGGCACATTTTTGGATCTTTCTAAGGCGTTTGATACAGTCGACCATAATATTCTATTAAATAAATTAGAAGCATTAGGAATAAGAGGGGTAGTTAATGACTGGTTTCGATCATACGTAACAGATAGGGTTCAAAGAGTAGAGATAACACATACTTCAAATAGATCTAAACATTTAGTAAAACATTTACCATAACGAAAATACATTAATATAGGGGTTCTGCAAGGTAGCATATTAGGACCCATACTGTTCCTGATATACATCAGTGACTTTCCCAGTAGTGTGACTCATAGTGAAAAAATCCTCTTCGCTGATGACAACAATATCATAGTCACTGAGAAAACAAAAGACTTCCTTGCCGAGAAAGCAAATGAAACTCTCAAGGAAGTTTATGATTGGTCAATATGTAATAAGGTGACATTGAACATAAAGAAAACTGATGACATGAATATCAGTTTGAAGAGGAAAAATGACAATGTAAAATAAACTGTAGATGGCACCTCTTAGACTATGTAACAAATGCAAAATTTCTAGGAATGAACATTGATTCTCAGTTGAAGTGGTGTGAACACACAAAGGTACTTGCAAACAGAATGTCATCAGCATGTTATGCCCTTAGAATCATATCATCAGTGTGTAACATGCAGTGTCTTTTAGTTACATATTATTCATATGTACACACAATTCTTAGCCAAGGCATTCTTTTTTGGGAACAAATTCACAAAATATGAACACAATTTTCAAACTCCAGAAAAGAGCCATAAGAATAATAACCAAAAATACTAGTCGAGCTCATTGTAAAGATCTGTTCAGAACACTGGGGATTTTAACTGCTCCATGTGAATACATTTACCGGTCAGTTGTACACATCAAAAATAACATTGGTAATTACTGCACAAACAGCTCTGTCCATGACCATGCAACAAGAGATATACACAACTTACATTTGCCAAGAAAAAATAAACATAAAACCCAAAACAGCATTTTCTAGGAAGGAATAAAACTGTACAATAAATTACCAAAAGAGATTAAAGAAATTGCAAAAATACACTTATTTAAAAAGGCAGCTAAAAGTACCTGTTATGCAATACATTTAATCAATGAAGGATTACTTATCAAAAACGGAGTAGGGATTTGATAAAAAATGTTATACAAATAATAATAATAATAATAATAATAATAATGATTATAAAATATCCAACATTTCACATAACACCTTCACTTTATGTTTTTTTTTCTTTATCTTTTTCCTTTCTAGAAATACTTGCCCCCAAGCTATGCATGGAACGCTCAACATCGCACTCATTATGGAGGGACGCTGACTCAGTTTTTGAGGATAGAAAATGGGAAGTTGCGGTACAGAAAATAGCCCACAGATTACCAGTCTGTGTGTGTGTGTGTGTGTGTGTGTGTGTGTGTGTGTGTGTGTGTGTTTGTGTTTGTGTGTAGTGAGTGAAGTGTTATGAAACAATATGTGTATAGTGTGTGCAGTGACAGATAATGAGATATGAGTGAACAATGTGGCATTACATTATCTAATAAGTTATTTGTAAAAAAAGTATTGTACACCAGGAGTAAATCTAATGATTGTCTCTAACTAGAAGTCTGTAGATATATGTGTATACGAATTAGCTTATTTTAAATTGATTTAAATTTGTAAATACTTTTACATGTCATATATCCTTGTAAAAAGAGATCTACAGATGAATAAAGCTACTACTACTACTAGTACTTGTCAGCTCTCGCTGTCTTCGGAATTGTGTGGATGATATTTTTCCGAAAGTCAGATGGTATGTCGCCAGACTAATTCATTCTACACACCAACGGGAATAGCCGTTTTGTTGCCCCTTCCGCCAATGATTTTAGGAATTTTTATGGAATGTTAGCTATCCCTTCTGCCTTATTTGATCGATCGTAAGTCCTCCATAGCTCCCTTAAACTCTGATTTTAATACTTGGTCCCCTATCTCTTCTAAATCGACTCCTGTTTCTTCTTCTGTCACATTAGACAAATTAAAAACATGCATTTGATAGTTAGATGGCACGCCATAAGTGAAAACCGTTACAAATATTTAACTGAAATACAAAATTTGTTTGCCAAGTCTGTGATCGTTGACTTCCTTTGTGGACTGGAGCTGAGTTATCCTACCAGATTGATTAGATTTTCTTGTAATTCTGATTACGAAATGCTAAGTGACAGTTAGAAAATTTAATTTTTTTCGACTGCAAGCGGTAATTTTACCGGTAAATTACACTGATTTCTCTCATCTCTCACTAGTAAGTGATCTGCTAATCTTTCTGTATTAGCTGCTACTACAGCAGTGAGACAATGTTCCTGGCATAGGTGCGTCTCTAGCTCTATGATATTACCCTCTTTTACTGATGCGAATTCAGCTGCTGACATAGGGCTACCCATCCAACAGACTGACATTGTTGACAATAGAAAAATTGTGGCTTATTAAATTACGCTATAATCGGGTCCAGTCACTCAGCTTTTCTTTTTCACTGCGCGATGTTTCCCACGAACAGGTAGCGCAGCAGAGTAGCTCAACTGGAGGGCAGTACTTCCTGTGGAAACTTCCTCGTCCTACAGTGTTGCCAGCTAGTGTAGATGGCTATTATGTGATTTTATCACAGAGATTACACAGTCAAGTGGAATTCACGCACTGGGTAGCCAGGGCAGTTAATTAATGTGGATTGGATCGAACAAGAAAATGAATGTACTGAACAGGCTGTAACCCACTCTAGGGAGTAAGTGTGTCAGAATTCTCAACATGTGTGAACACCTGCATTCCAAACAATCCATGATCCAGTCACATGTGGAGGTGTGTTGCCTGGTGGATCGATGCTGGGTTGTTATGCCCGAGGTCTGGGTCCGATTCCGACGTCAGGCGATATTTTTTAATAGGCACACACAAATCCTATTCATATTGTAAATTGAAGGTCCAAGGGGTGGAAAGGAAATGAAAGGAAAGGGAAGAAGCTAACGAGACCAGCTGCATGTGGAATCAGCTGTGACGAATGAAAATGTGTGCCGCACCGGGTCTCGAACCTAGAATCTCCTACCTATTAGGCAGCTACGTTAACCACTGCCCCGCTCAAACACAGTATTTATCGCCCCTGCTCTCTCGGCACTCACCCCGACCGACTACCACATAGAGCCACCCATCCGCAGTTCATGCCCACCATTCTCGCTCGTTTTAGATGTTTTAGATGCCTACTGGAGATCGAACGTAACTGTCCATCCGCACTGGAGGTTGTGGATTCATTGGATCGAGGCAAATCGTTTACATGAATGCGCGGTGTCTGTCCTTTAGGACATGTCCAAAAGAACAGACACCACGCGTTCATAAAATCCTAGTCACTTCTGGTTCTACAAAGTAATAAACGTAAGAGTGCATCGTGGTTCCAAATTCGCTTTAAATATGATGTCCCTTCGCCAGCGGCCAGAGGCTAGTTTCGTCTACGACAGAGGCGGAAGTGGCGGTGCGTAGAAACGCATTTTGCCAGTAAACTTTATTACACACGTTACTTTATTTTTTTTGTAATGAACCAAACTCCATGTTTATCTGATACCGATATGTTGAATATACTGGGATTCGAACTCAGATCTTCCAATTCGTGGTGTTTGATCCCTTCGTACGATACAGGTTCATCAATTCGGTGTTTGTTCAACATTCTTAATTCCTCAGTGTCTCCACGTACTGTGTATGTCTGGGTTCGAAACTTGGTCCAGCACAAAACTTTCATTATGTCTTTTCAAGTTCTAGAGTTAGCACAGATTACTGGTTGTGGAAAATAGTTTTGCTTTTTACCGTCTCTCCTTTCGTTGACAGAGTTAAAGACAGGTGACGGAGTCGACTCCCAGTGAGACACAGAACTTTTCGTCACATCATTTGAAGTTCAAACCCTCCGCTCCTAATTAGTGGAGAAACAGAATTCGGTAGTTAATGTCTCTTCATGTGTAGTTAAAGACGATATGTGAGGGGATCGACTCCCAGTCACCATTGAACTCTTCGTCAGATTCCTAGTTCAGACTTGCTTACGTCTCACTGCTGGAGAAACAAACCTATATTCGTGGCTAGAAAACAACGGCGATAGGTACTGGGCTTGAATCCCGGGAAGGCAGAAATTAGTCACCTGTTTCGCCATTTGAATTAACATGAGGGAAAGTAAAAATGTAAAGGTACTTTTGAGAAAAGAAATATTTATTCCAACGCATTTTGTCCAACTTTTCAAAAGTTTTCTAATTCTGTCGCAAAAAAATGTTTTTGGTTGCACCTATAACCAGTTTTGCACCCCATCAGTGACTTCAGCATCGGTTGCAAATCTTTTTCCCCTGGGCGCTTCCTTCAGTGGTCCAAACATATCAAAATCGTTTGGAGCCAAATCTGGACTGTACAGCGAGTGTTCCAGCAATTCGAATCCCAACTCTTTTACTGTTTCGGCAGTCTGTTTGGCAGAATTTAGCTTGGCGTGTAAGGTGGAATACTCTCACCCCAGGCAAACCGGGTTATGTGCCCCGGGCGGACCGCGCGGGATTAGCCGAGCGGTCTGGGACGCTGCAGTCATGGGCTATAAGGGTGGTCCCGAAGGAGGTTCGAGTCCTCCTTCGGGCATGGGTGTGTGTGTTTGTCTTTAGGATAATTTAGGTTAAGTAGTGTGTAAGCTTAGGGACTGATGACCTTAGCAGTTAAGTCCCATAAGATTTCACACACATTTGAACATTTTTGCCCCAGGTGGCAATTTCAGGGAGTGCCAAATTCATGTTCTTGAAGAAAAACATCTTGTTTCACAAAGCGCCTAGCATCCAGTGCACGTTGGTCTATCGATTGTTCATTTAATTTTGAAACGCATCCCTGAAGGTTTTTGGACATTTCTAAACATATTCTAAGTTGGTTTCTGGACAAGTCATAAGTTGATTTTTGAATGTGTGCATAGTACATGTGATGCCAGGGGAATCCCCATCGCTTATAGAAACAAAAATCTTTCCCACAGACAAAAGGGGATGCAGCTATACGAGTTAAGCCAAATAAACTCGAATGGGTGAATGCCATTAGCTGTTTGTTTATGCCGTTGGTTGGATGTGCGAATGACAAGCATTGTTTGAAGAGATTTCGGGGCTGCAGCCAGTCATTCCATGATATTTCAACTGGACACCTGTCAGTCATCTTCAGGTGAGCCATTGAAAATTGACGAAGACTTTTTTTTCTTGATTGTAACTTCATTCCCTGGCCCCATATGGGCAGGGGAGGTTTGGCAGCGGCACAATCCGCCGCTCTTCAGCCAAATGATATATTTAATAAAAAGATGAAAATGAGCCATATAAAAGGCGATAAAGAGGGGGACATTAGAACAAATAAGGGGAGTCAGTGGGGATTCAAATATACATTTACACAGAGTGTTCATTGTGGGACAGTTAAAAAAGCTGACATAAAGATCAAAGACACAATTGGCGATTTGTGGAGCATGTAAAATACACTGAAGTCACAGGCTCAAGTTAAAAGCTGGCCACTGTCTTAAAACACTCCAGAACAAAGACACTTTAAAACCACTACATGAGACGAAGCACACATGAAGAAGAATAAAAACTGCTGGGAGGAACATGCCAAGGGAGGGGAGTCCTGAGAGGAGGGGAAAAGAGGGGAGACGAACAGACAGTGGGAAGGGGAGGCTGGATGGGGTGGGATGAAAAGAAAGAGGGATGAGGGGGGCGCACCAAGGGGCAGGGGATGGCGAGTTGGGAGAAGGAGAGGGAAGGCAAGTCAGGAGGCAGTGCAGAGACACAAAGGGGTGCACTGGAAAGGAAGGGGGCAGAGAAGGGAGGAAAAAACCGCTTAGAGAAGGGAAGAGGACGGGAGAGGGAGCTCTGAGGAGTGGGAGGGGGAAGGCGGGATTAGAGTTGGTAGGATGAGTAGATAACAGAGCAAACCTCATCATCTGGGAGGGTAGGTGCTGGAAGTTGCATTGGGAAAAGAGGTGGAGGTTGTGGGGATGGAGAGAGGGTGGGACACCACAGTAAAGATGCAGCAGTGGGCTGGGAATAGAAGGGATAGAAGACACCAGGGTTGGGGGGGATCAAGTCTACAGATGTGTTCAAGGAAAAGGAGAAGATGTGGGAAGGGGATTAGGTTGTAGAGGATCTGTGTGGGGGATGAGCTGTGGATACAGAAGGCGAGTGCATGGCATTCAAGGATTTGGAGGGCCTTATAGATTTTGAGAGGGGTGGAAATCCAGGTGACGCTGGCATGACAAAGGATGGGACAGATCAAGGATTTATAGGTGTGAAGGGTGGTGGAAGGATGCAGTCCCCATGTCTGGCCGGACAGGAGTTTCAGGAGGCGCAGTCTGTCGTGGACTTTCTGTTGGGTCATAAGGAGCTGGGGAGTCCAGATGAGGTGACAGTCGAGGATTAGGCCAAGGTATTTCAGGTAGGAGTGAGGTGGATAGGACGACCACATTGGTGAAGTGAACATCGTGGAGCCAGAAGGAGCGGGTGGCACAACCTATGTTGATTGCCTGGGTCTTGGAAGAGTTGATGTGAATGAGCCACTGGTTGCACTAGGTGGTGAACTGGTCGGGGTGGGTTTGAAGGGTACATTGGGGCCATTGAAGAGTACGATAAAGGGCTAGGAATGCGGTGTCATCAGCATATTGCAGCAGGTGAACAGGTGGGGGATGCTTGGGTATATCTGCAGTATAAAGGAGATAGAGGAGAGGGGAAAGGACGGAGCCTTGGGCATGCGGTGAGATAGAAAGTATGGGATTTCTTATTGTGGATAGTGATATAGGAGGGACGACGGAAGAGGAAGGAAGAAATGAGACGGACGAAATTGATGGGAAGAGGGTAGGTCTGAAGTTCAAAGAGGAGCACGGGATGCCAGACACGGTCGAAGGCGTTCTGGAAACAAAGATAGCAGAACGATGACAGTTAAATTGGTGGGAAAGAAGATTGGTAAGGTAAAGGAACTGGTCATCGGCTGAGAAGGAGAGCCGAAAGCCACACTGGGTAAGAGGAAGGAGATGGTGCTGGTTAAGGTGGTGATGAATACGGCAGGAGAGGATGGAGTCCTTATTGAATACGGAAGTGAGGCAGGTGGGACGATAGGAAGAGGTGTCAGGTAAGGGTTTGTTGGGTTTAGGGAACAGTAGGACGCGGGAAGTCTTCAACAAAAAAATGGTTCAAATGGCTCTGAGCACTATGGGACTCAACTTCTGAGGTCATTAGTCCCCTATAACTTAGAACTAGTTAAACCTAACTAACCTAAGGACATCACAAACATCCATGCCCGGGGCAGGATTCGAACCTGCGACCGTAGCGGTCTTGCGGTTCCAGACTGCAGCGCCTTTAACCGCACGGCCACTTCGGCCGGCAAGTCTTCCACAGGTCAGGGTAAAAGCCGGTGGTGAGGAGTACGTTATACATGGTCGCAAAGACAGCCAGGAAGGAGGGGGGGGGGGGGGGACGAAGACGTTCTCCGCTCCGTCTTATATAGCGCGCAAATAGTATTGCGGCGTATGCATCAGAGTCACGGTGACAGAAGGACCACACCGGCCGACGGCAGCGCCCTCGCTGGTGGAACTGCAAGGATCAGCTGTCTTCGACGTTGCCGATCGTCGCAGTTATCGGAGTATTTCGGCATCTACGTCTGGAGCAAATCTCGGAGGTGAGGGATTACACGTATTATCCAACTGGTAGTCGTTGTCGCAGTTCATTAGATTTTCCGCGATGCGCATTTCAAAGGATTTGCTTATAACGGAGCCCGAAAAAGATGTTGCTGTGACCGAAATTAATGTTTTGTCATACTCCATCGAATGTCCGTTGCAGACACAATGTTCCGGAATTGCAGATTTGCTGGGTTGCAGAAGGCGAATACAACGTTTATGTTCTGTGCAACATTCTTCCACTGTGCGTGTTTGCTTGTCCCGTATGGGCCATACCATACTGACAAGGTATTTTGTAAATTTCCGGCTTTCTCAATAATAAATTATCCTTCACTGATCCCCTACAGGTCCGAAATCTTAGGTAGTTGGCGGAAAATTACTTTCACCTGGAAATTATTAAGGATTCTAGCTATTTTGAAGGAAATATTTCCAACGAAGGCAAGAAAAGCAAGGGACTTTTCTGGCGCTTTCTCCTCTTTATACACTTCCCGGTTCTTGGTTTTAGCTGAGAATGCCCTCTTAATCTGCCGGGTGGAGTACCCACTGTCTCTGAACTCTGTCCTTAAATGTACAAGCTTTTGAGGTAAACTATCTGCATCCGGCATTGTATTGACCCTGTGCACGAGGATTTTAAGCATACTCATGGTTTGGGATGGGTGATGGTAACTTGAGGAGTGCAAGAGCAAATCAGTGTGAGTGGGCTTACAGTAAACGGAATGTCCCAAAGAGCTGTCACTCTTCAGTCTATCCAAAACATCCAGTGTGGCCCCACGGAGAAGATAAGTTAATTGAGTTTTTCATCATCTTTACCCCATTCATGAGAACATTCGATTTACTATGGATTAGAGAAAGATGGTTGTCTCCCATTCCTGGGTGTTTTGCTTAGACGGAAGAGTGACGGATCTTTGGGACATTCTGTTTACCGTACGCCCACTCACACTGATTTGTACTTGCACTCCCCAAGTTGTCATCCCCCAACCCCAAACCATTAGTATGCTTAAAACCCTTGAACACAAGGCTATACAGTGTCGGATATAGATAGTTTACCTAAAGAGCTTGTACATTTAAGGACAGTGTTCAGGACCATGGATACTCTACCCTGAAAATTGAAAGGGGAATATTCAGCTAAAACCAAGAATAGGGAGGAGGATAAAGAGGAGAGCGTGCCAGCAAAGTCCCTTACTTTTCTTTCCTTCATTACAAATATTTCCTTCAAAATAGCAAGAATCCGTAATAATTTTCAGGTGAAAGTAATTTTTCGCCCACCATCTAAGATTTCGGACCTGCTGGGATCAGTGAGGGAAGGCGGGAATTTACAAAACACCTTGTCAGTGTGGTATGGCCTATACCTAGGACAAACAGACACGCACAGTGGCAAAATGTTACACATAACATAAACGTTGCATTCGCCTTCTGCAACCCAGCAAATCTGCAATTGCGGAACATTGTGTCTGCACCGGATCTTCAATGGAGTATGACAAAACATTAATTTCGGCCACAGCAACATATTTTTCGGACTCCCTTATAAACAAATCCTTTGAAATACGCATCGCGGAAAATCTAATGAACTACGACAGCGGCTATCAAAAAAATGGTTCAAATGGCTCTGAGCACTATGGGATTTAACATCTGAGGCCATCAGTCCCCTAGAACTTAGAACTACCTAAACCTAACTAACCTAAGGACATCACACACATCCATGCTCGAGGCAGGATTCGAACCTGCGACCGTAGCAGTCGCGCGGTTCCGGACTGAAGCGCCTAGAACCGCTCGGCCACACAGCCCGGCACAGCGGCTATCAGCTGGATAATGCGTGGAATCCCGTCACCGAGATTTGCTCCAAACGAAGACGCCAGAATACTCCACCAAGCCCTGTGGCGACAAATTTCAGAAATCCTTTACTTTTTGACTTCCTCTCGTAATTGGAAAAGACGCAGGAATTTATCTCGCACATTATATATTTCAATTTTCATTGGAAGTCGCAAAAGTGTGAGAGATAGAACCAGTTATAGCGAAAACCTGTCTCGGAGGATGAGGACAGAACCAGAAGAAATCAGACTGAAAGGGACAAGGTTTGCCGGTCAAGCAGTCAGGATGAATTTGGACAGAATGACGAAAAGAGTATTGGAAACAACAGGTAGGGCAAGAGGAAAGACAGGAACCAAGTGGGTTGTTGAACTGGCGGAGGATTGATCGGAACTGGCGATCAAGCTGGAAGGAAAAGAAAACTGGAGAAGTAAGCATACAGACCAAAATGCCGAAGATCGACGATAGAGAAGGACACAAAAATGGGACAGTGAGTCTCCGGTGGAGCAGAAAGCGATACTGAAGATCACGAAAAAGACCGGGAGAGAAACGAAAGGTTAAAGTTCGAAGTTCGAGTAGGAGAACAGAAAAATGCAATCCATGACTAGTTCGATGCAGCTCGCCACGAGTTTCTCTGCCATGCCAACCTCTTCATCTCCAGTAGCACTTGCAACGTACTCCTCGGTTATTGGCTGGATGTATTCCAACTTCTGTTTTCCACTGCAGTTTTTACCCGCTACTGCTCCCTCTAATATCATGAACGTTATTCCCTGATGCCATGATAGATATCTTACAACGCTACCCTGTGGCCCTATACCCACCATAACGCAAGAAAAAGATAGGACCTTCATATCGGTCCATTTTACTCCCACAGCCCCTTTACATGGTTTGAAGCTTCAACCTCCGACACCAAGCATGTCAACAACGTTATTGCATGAAGTGGCCTGGTTTTCGACAAATCATGTTCAGTATGATCACAAATCTGTTAACTTCGGTAAACTCCAGAGATAAGTGATTACGCTACATGTGGACAAAATTAATCCATGCAGCGTGCGAAGTTGTGACTGTAGGCACGGTAAATGAAGAGCAGAATTTTGATAATTTTTAACAGTATATTGACGATATCCATTGTCAGATTAGTAATTTGAGGTCAAAACAAGCAAACTACATCACAAATATCATACTGTGAACTCGACGCGTTGTTGATACATGCTTCACCCTCAGCACCGCTGAGGTGTGATATACCAGTAGCTGTGCTTTACTGAGGTGTCGGTTCATGTCTTTAGGTACAGCCACCCACGTTAAATGCGAATAAAAAACAAAACACAAAAACCAAAAAAGGGAGTGAGTGAGCCCTGTCGAAGCTAATATCTAATGGTGAAAAACAAATCGGTAGTTAACGTCTCTTCCCGTGCAGTTAAAGACGATATGTGAAGGGTTCGGTTCCCATTCAGCATTGAACACTTCGTCATGTTATTGTTAGTTCAAACATGCCTACACCTCACCACAGGTGAAAGAAACCTGTATTTGTTGTCCATCCGTGGCTAGAAAAATCAGCGATAATTTCAGGGCACGAAACCCGGGAAGGCAGAATTTATTTGTTTGTCTCGTTTCTTTAGTTTTAAACGTCTCGCTACTTGTGAGAAAATTCTATATCTGACATTTGATTGTGATTACTGAACAATCCAATTAGCTGCTGGATGCAAATCCCTGGTCAGCACAAAAAATTACGCGACGTCATTTCATGGTTCAAATGGCTCTGAGCACTATGCTATCAATTCCTAGTCTAGGGTAAACAATTTTAATATGCTTTTTAAAATAGCTTTCCTTCCTCTAAGATATTTTGTGCCGCTGGACAAGCTACGAAACATCCCTGCAGCGGTACACCTAATACTACCGAGCGAGGTGGCGCAGTGGTTAGCACACTGGACTCGCATTCGGGAGGACGACGGTTCAATCCCGCGTCAGGTCATCCTGATTTAGGTTTTCCGTGATTTCCCTAAATCACTCAAGGCAAATGCTAGGATGGTTCCTTTGAAGGGGCCCAGCCACCTTCCTTCGCTGTCCTTCCCTAATCCGATGAGACCAAAGACATCGCTGTCTGGACTCCTCCCCCAAACAACTTAACCCGACCTAATACTGCAAAAAATAGGCTTCTGCCAAGGGAGTTACTGTTTATGTTGTCTACGAAATTTCGGTTATTAATTTGAATGTTACTATTCAGAGGTACTGTAGTTGGAAATTATAGGTCCTTACTGGGAAACACGCAGGAATACTATCTCACACGTTATGTTCTCATCTGTCTCTCAGTTTTCGTTGGAAGTCCCAACAATGTGGAAGACAGGACCATTTCTAGGGAAGAATTATCTCGGGGCATGCGGACAGTATCAGGAGAAATCAGACTGAAAGGGACAAGGTTTGCCTGACGTGTAATTAGGATGACGTTGGACGGAATAACGTAAAGATTATTGGAAACAACAGGACAAGACGAAAGAGAGTAATCAAAAAATGGTTCAAATGGCTCTGAACACTATGGAACTCAACATCTGAGGTCATCAGTCCCCTAGACTACTTAAACCTAACTAACCTAAAGACATCACATACATCCATGCCCGAGGCAGGATTCAAACCTGCAAACGTAGCAGCAGCGCGGTTCCGGACTGAAGCGCCTAGAACCGCTCGGCCACAACGGCCAAAGAAAGTAATCAACTGGGCTTCTGTACTCCTGAAGGATTGGTCGAAACTGGCGGTATCAAGGTGGCAGTAAAGGAAAACCGAAGTAGCAAGTACACACCAAATAATATGCCGGAGATCGACGACAGAGAAGGACACAAGAAAAGGATAGAGAGCTACCAGTGGAGCAGAAGAGGACACTGGAAATTACGGAAGAAAAGCGGGAGACAAGAGAAAGATTGAAGAAGTTCTAGGAGGAGAAGAGGAAAATGCAATCCATAAAGGGACTACCTGTGGCCCTACAACCGCCGTAACGCAAGTAGTTCCATAGCTCGTTTGCATGGCTCCGACGCTACAAATATCAATAGTGTTATTGAATGAAATGCCTTGTTTTCCACAGGATCTACTTTCGATAGGTTAGTACACGATGAAGCTAGGGATCATGTTCAGTTTGATCAGAAATCTGTTTTCTCCGCATAACTTCGATAAGCGCTAGGGATAAGAAATTATGTTACATGTGGACAAAATTAATATACACACGTTGCGAAGTTGTGACTGTAGGAACTGTAAACGAAAGAGCAAATTTTTATAATTTTTTGATAACATGTTGATGAAATCCTTCTTTCGATTGGTAGATTTTGGTCCAAACAAGTGAAATAAGTAATCAATAACATACTTTACCTGTAAGCTCGTCGCTTTGTTGAACTGAGGCGTGGTATGGCTGTGCTCTGGTAAGATGTCAGTGCATGTCCTTAGGTACAGCAACCCACGCTGTATGGGAATAAAAAACAAAACACAGAAATGCGACGACAGTGTCGTCAGAGACAGTACACAATGTCGCATAGGAGAATGACTGAGAAAGTAATTGACCGTGACACGTATGGTTTCGTCTGAAGGTATTTAGAGAGAAACAATAAAATATCTAAAATTGGATGTCCAGAAAAGATTTGCGCCCTGCCGTATCCGAGTGACACTCCACCGTATCAATCACTGGGCACAGCACCTTGTGTATAATGTACTATCAAGCTCAAAAGTATCTGAAAGACCTGAATTGCTTACCGCCTGACTTGCATGCAGCCGGCATAACGTAACTGTCTTGCAGGTCCTCTAATCACTTTTCGGTATAGTCGCTTGACTAAACAAATTGGTTGCCACAGGTGACCACTAGAGAACAATGCGCTCTGTGGCAATAAATAACCCCTGATATAAACACATCCTGTGATACTACGAATATCAAGTAACACCTTATTAGAGATAGTTCTTAACGCTTGTAAACTGAAGCTTATTACAGTAAGTGACGTTTCTAAATATTACCACTCCCATTAATATCTGAGAACACTACTGTCCGTAACTTTACCACATAAATAATTTTGTAATTCTTACCCAAAACTAAAGTCATTTGCCAATAATGGGTTTTCCAACAATGTATGAATAATAGTTCTATGATAATTCTAAGTATTTAGCTGTCCGGAAGGTTTTCAAACAGTTGGCGAGTGGCTTTGTGTAAGCTATCCAACGAACTAACCAGTTAGGAAAAGCATGATTAACATCGTGAAGCGTCTATCATCAACGTCAATAACGTATCACTAGTAGTTTCACTTTATTCATGATGGCAAGTCGATCTACTCGTATGTGTGGTTCGGAAGACACCTATCACCCATGCTGTCTAACGTAAAGTGGCATTAAGAATCTTTGTTATTGATTGGCAGCTATTTCTGCATGTGTTGTAATTTTAAAGTGCATGACGAACTGTTTTGTTCTGCAGCTGAACTCAACCCCAGCACCTATAGGCAATGTTAACTAGATGTACTTACAGGGATGTCTGAAAGGACAGATACTGTTGTCGATCCACAGCTGTAATAAATACTATGAAATTTATTCGCCGACTGCAAGTTCCTTGAGATCAGCCGTATTAGAAATAAATCTACTACCCGACAGTGACGCATGAAAATTTGTTCCGGACCGTGATTCGAACTCGGATTTCCTGGTCACCTTAACTACTTCGGCTATCCGCGTGCGCTCCATGTATCGACCCAAACTTCCACATGCCACACTGTCTACATCTTTACGACATAGTCCACTAAACTGAGCACCTAACGTTCGCAACATTACTTGGATTCCCGCAATTCGTCGTTGTCTCAGTCTCTCTGTTGCAGGAATTCAACTAATGTTGCGAGCTTTACATGATGAATTTAATGGCCTTTCGTATAAGAATTTACGCAGTGTGACAGGTGGAAGACTCAGTAAGTCCAGGAAACGTTCACAGGTACCTGAAGTGGTTAAGGCGACTGCTCGCGGTAACTGGGAAATCTACGCTGGAATCTTGGTCCGGCACAAATTTTCATGTGTGATTATCTGGTAGTAGATCTAACAGCGGAAAAATGATAGTATCGGAGCACAAATAAGCCGAATATGATCCTCTTTAAAAGACGGACGGAAACTTGGGGAACCAACTACCTCAGTCCTCATCCCGCCTTCCTCACAAAAAGTTGTGGCGTGCGGAAGTATTCGCGCCCTGTTTTTTCTTTTTTTAATCCAGTGTCTCTTTGTAGTTACGCCTTCAATACTATTGTCTATATGTGCTCCATTGTCTACTTATTCTCTCATTGACTTGCGGTATATCCCACTTGCCACTGACTTTTTCTCACTTTAACTGTCTCATTTTGTCTTTCTTTAGCATTACTACTGTCTCCACAGTGCCTCGCAGCTCAAATATTCTGGAAGGGTCGAACTTCCTTTCTTCTTTTTTCCACTATACCCAAGTGTTTGAAATTTCGGTCCAAAATGCGCTCTGTCCCACACCTAAGCTATGAAGTTCGCCGGTCTGGAAGAGCCCACATCCACCAAGCCTGTATATGGTCTCCACTCACCTGTATTTTTCATTTCAACTGTCTCCTCTCTCCTTTGCTCCCACCGCTTCTACCTATATTCGCCTCTCGTTCTCTTTTACTGCCATTGTCTCTCACCACCATCGGAATCTCCTCCCTCTTTGGCTCCCGGTGCTATTGTCTTCATCCATCCCCCTTTCTCTTTCACTGCCGCTGACTCTCTCTTGCCATTACTGTCTTCTGTTTCTTTTTGTCCTGATGGCAATGTCTCCTCTCTATTCCACCATCACTGTCTCTCTCCTACTTTCTTTCAGCACAAAAAAGTGCGGATATGTTCACATCCCAAAAGTTGTTGTGAGGAAAGCAGAGTGAGAATTGAGACAGCTGTTTCCCCACTTCTTTCTCAGAGTCTTTTAAAGAGGAACAAATTCGCCTTTTTTGTGCTGCGACAGGAGAATTTTTCCGCTGGCTTCCTTCTTATCGCTTCTACGGCAACTTGTGCTACTTCTATAAAACGAATTCTATAGGTCAATAAAGTCCTGGCAGTTTGTTTATGTACTTCGACGCATTTACATACCTTGATACATATAAACAAGTAAGTACGCGTAATATAAGATTAACACAAAATTATTTCCTTTAAATTTTTTCTCGATATTTTACTCATCGATCACAATTCATCAGAAGGTCGGCTTATGATTTGTATCTTAAAAGAGTAAAAATATTATGAGAAACATTTTACTAAACTTGCAGTCTTTCCAGTGTTACAAAATTTTGGCAGATATTTCGGGCTCTTTTCGGGCATGTTAAGAACCTTTTTAGCCTATTTTTTTCCGCTACAGTCCCACTTTGGGCACAGGCGTGAAGTACACATTATACAGAGACAGCGAGCCATAAAGTTCTGCCGGTGAAAAACTACTCACTAAAAACATGGCTTGGTGACCTCAGATCGCTTGTGATGACTTTGGAACCATTGCCATGTGGTCGCTAAGCTAGTTAAAACTACATTTAAATCTTAGATTGCATTTTACGAATACGTGCATATTTTAGGCGCATAATTACGATAATTTCGAGCCTTCGACGATTTACAATGAATGGAAATTGTAGATGTGGCAATCCACACAACTGGTATTTTTCGTACAGAAACTCATGTGTTATCGGCGTTTTCTCAAAAACCGCTCATCAACAAATGGTGATTTTATAAGCCGCCTAAGGTCCACACCAGGCCACAGCTAATACAAAAGAGCCAATCAATTTCCTCAATTGCCTGGGATGGAGGAAGTGTGTAAAGTTTAAATTTTGACCCTGTACTGCGGAATAGCTACAGTATACCCGTTCTTCCGACAGATATACGAACGGTCGACGGTCGATAGGTAAAAGGCTACCCAAAACACTTGACCACCCGAGATACGACGCCCCGAAAAATCACACTTTTCGCTCGCGGTTGTTTGGAACATATAGGTACCGTTCACTGGCGTGCACTGACCGATAGCTAATATCGCTGATGTCAAGTCATCCGCAGTCAGCGTATACATTTCGATAAAAAAAGTTGTACCCGACCGAGACTCGAACACAGGTCTGAGTTCCATTGCAGGCTAGGCATAGAGAGACGTGATATACTCCGTTAGCAAATACGAACTTGACATTAAATGAAGGAAATTTTTGCAATGGGCCGGGTTTCCTATCCAGCAATTCTGTTAATTAACCCGGTAGACATGGAATATGTTTTGACTCACAAGTAACGAACATGAAATGACGCCGGCCGGGGTGGCCGAGCGGTTCTAGGCGCTACAGTCTGGAATCCTGCCTCGGGCATCGATGTGTGTGATGTCCTTAGGTTAGTTAGCTAAGGAACTTGGAGGAAATATTCCACTAGCAGAGCGTGTAATGGTTATGCTAGGCCGATCCGCATGATAATATGCTTCTATTGTTGATATATGCTTCCGTTGTTAATGTGTGCCATTGGGAAGCCGAGTGTCATTCATACTAGCAAATATCCTCATGAACCACACTGAAAACAGATTTCTTGCAGAAATAATACGAACAAAAACTATAAAGCAATGTATTGATACAAGTATGTAGATGATATGTGCCTCATATAAAAAGTTTACACAGACAAATAAATAACATAGGCTACAACATTCAATTCAGCATGGAAACAGAAAACCTCGACTTGAAAATCATAAACTCTAACAACGACACAGCTTCAACATTTTCAGTATGAAATCAATAACAGACATTTTTATTCCCCAGAAATCAAACCACCCACGTACTCAAAAGCTTGCACCCATCAAACATATACAGATGCAAAATATCTGTAAGCAAAAAGAACTATCAAGAAGAACTAAACATGATCATTAACATAGTACAAATGAATGGACGTAGCAGCAACACAGTACATAGATCACATGTCACCATTAAAAAGAAAATACAGGCAGAAGACAGCAAAATGAAAAATAGTGCACAACTGTACACAACGCATACTCATACCAGAAAACATAGCAATCAATAAAAAATGTCACACCATGACATACCACAATAAGCTCGCACAAAAAGTTAGTAACATCTTCAAAAACAAAAAAATCAGTATATCCTTCACGACGAATAACACAATACATAAGAAACTAAAAACTGTGACAGAAGACAAAGACAAATACAGTAGTTCAGGTATATTTGAATTAACATGTAATAGTTGCAACTCTGAATAGCTTGGGACGACTGTAAGAACACATAAGGGCATTGAAAGTGAATGCACCCACTCCACATTTGTTGAATATCTGATAAAGGAAAGTCACCATCACACGGGGATTAAAACAGACATGTCAATCTTATGACATAATAACAAAAGAAAGAGAATGTTCGCTCAACAGGAATAATATTTCATACAGAAGTCCTTAAATAAAAACGAAAATATTATCAGTGATTAAAGGGCAAGAGAAGACCAGTATTCAAACTAATTCACAGTCTACCACAAATACATTTTTAAAATCTTATAATAATGACAGTAATAATAATAAAGGTGTACACACACACACACACACACACACAGAGAGAGAGAGAGAGAGAGAGAGAGACAGACAGACAGACAGACAGACAGAGAGAGAGAGAGAGACCCACTACCCACCCTTCCTCATCCCCACCTCAATACCCCACTCCACTCTCCCAGGATTCCTCAGTATGTTCCCATGGTCCCTCAGTCAGCTCTAAACCATGTGCCCTGGAGCAGCTCAGATATGTGCAGTTTTCTACAGTATAAGTTATGTGCAAAAAGAAAGGAAAACAGTATTAATTGGAAGAAATCTATACCAAGCGCCAAGAGCATGCAAACATGTGCAGTTTTCTTCAGTATAGGCTATAGGCAAAATATATTTACTGGGAGAAACCTGTGCCATATGCATTTAGAACATATAAGACAACAAATAACTGCTCGAACAGGACACAAAAATTTCAGTTGTAAATAGAAATGGCTGGACTCACTACGAATCTCACATCAAAATTTGTATAATTAAATAATTGTATTTGTGTTATAGACCATTGAAGATGCCTCTCGTAAGTAGGCGAAACGTGTCTGCTACTCTAGAATAAATTTCAATTGCAAAAGACGGTAGTTTTCTTGCCTTTGTGATTAAACGTAATTGAAGTTATAATATGCTTCATCTGAGTGTGGTTATGACACACCTTAATAATCGAAAATAAAAAAGAGAAATGCGAAAGCAAAAAATATTTCTCGACAATATGAAGGAAAGCTACGGGACAAAGGAGAAATATGTGAACTGGCTTAGGTTCTATGTTCCTTTCTTTTTCCTAATTTCTGAATATTACGCGACACCTTAATAATCGAAAATAAAAAAGAGAAATGCGAAAGCAAAAATATTTATCGACAATATGAAGGAAAGCTCCGGCACAAAGGAGAAATATGTGAACTGGTTTAGGTTCTATGTTCCTTTCTTTTTCCTAATTTCTGAATATTACACGAGGGCGTGCTGAAAAGTAATGCCTCCGAATTCTTTATGCGAAAACTCTTCAAGCTTTTATAAATAAAACAAACGTTATTAACATTCTACGTATTTATTCTTAATGTCTATACATTAATTTCTAAACATACTCGCCTTTGCGACCAACACATTTGTCCCAGAGAGCATTTTGTTGCACCGTCGCCGTAGAATGTTTGACGTCGTTCACGGGGCCACAACCTCACCTCTGCTTGCATCGCTTCATCACCATCAAAGTGAAGTCCTCGAAGGTGTTCTCTAAGCTTTGGAAGCAGATGAAAATAAGTTGAGCCAAGTTGGGACTGTATGGAGACAGATGTAAGCTGGAGCCAAGTCGGGACCATATGGACAATGATTTACGACAGTGAACACAATGCGTCGTATTGTTGTAAATGGTGCAGCGCATGTTTATGGTCTGGCAGAGGGCTGCAAATAAGTAAAGATGAAGAATTAAGATGTTGAATATTAATAGCGTTTGTTTTATTTTAAAAAAGCTTTAAGAGTTTTCACATAAAAAATTCGGAGGCATTATGCTTCAGAATTTACTCGTATTACTCCATCTCATAACTTAATACGTCAATCGGAGATGAAACCATTTATTTCCTTAGTGAATCTTCTATAGTGGCTGTAGACCCCGATGACGGAACATTCTTTCCAAAGCGCGAATAGTTTCAATAAAATATTATTTGTAGATATTACATGTTTTATTATTCACGGTATTTCATTTGATAGTGTTTGGAGCAACTAATAAAAATCTCACTGCATTTCTAAACAGGCTTTTGCATGCTTCAGATCCGATCACAAAAACATGACGTGCCTGCGTAATGTTAGAGGCACCGACTGCATTCGAGCGTAACAGAGTTCAAATCCTCAATATGCCATCCTAAATGTGTAGGCTTAGGTCCCGGCGGAGGTTCGAGTCCTCCCTCGGGCATCGGTGTGCGTGTTTGCCCTTAGGATAATTTAGGCTAAGTAGTGTGTAAGCTTAGGGACTGATGACCTCAGCAGTTAAGTCCCATAAGATTTCACACACATTTGAACATTTTTTGTGTAGGCTTAGATTCAAGAGGATATGGGATTGAAAAGATAATCGTTATGGAACTGAAAATAACTTTACAGTGAAATAAAAACAAAGGAATAATAAAAATAAAGACAGTCTCTTCGAAAGTGCAGATATTCGAAATCAGCATGTGGTGCTGGGTGATATTCAACACCATATTACTTCACTCTATGCACTGTCCGCCCCCGGTAGCTGAGTGGTCAGGGCGACAGAAAGTCCATCCTAAGGGCCCGGGTTCGATTCCCGGCTGGATCGGAGCTTTTCTCCGCTCGTGGACTGGGTGTTGTGTTGTCCTAATCATCATCATTTCGTCACCATCGACGCGCAAGTCGCCGAAGTGGCATCAAATCGAAAGACTTGCACCCGGCGAACGGTCTACCCGACGGGAGACCCTAGTCACACGACATTTACATTTTACTCTATGCACTGCAGATTGCTTCGGTTCTCCTCGACAGTTTATCCACAAGGTGGTAGAGAAACTACTGTTCAAGCCTGTTTTACTCTTCAACGGCGGCCATCCAGGTTTCATCCAGTTTGTAGACAGCGTGGACGCGGTGTGCTCGAGGATTATCGTCTAGAAATCTCGATACCTCACACTCCTCATATTAATTTCGATAACGATTAGATGCGTTCGACCGACCTTCTTACTGAACGTATGGGACAGCGACCACTCCCACAATCTTCTGCGACGGTCATCAGGCTTCAAATTGATCGTGGACTAATAGATGAAGAGAACTTGACGTCGTTAATCCTGGTTCCATTCCAGGTATTTGTTTTCCCACCTTTTTCGCGTAACAGAATGCTGGCGGGTTTCTACTGTTGTTTGTAATGAACGCCTAGGGATCAGTTCCATAGTGTGCGGGCTGTTGCCTGTTGTTTGGACCGACGCAGCGCTCCCAGTGCCCTCCGGAAGGGTTGGGCGCAGTTCTATTGCGTTCTCCTCGAGATACCTATGAGTCATAATTTGTACGTAGAGGCCATCAACTACAGTTGCTGACGTCGCTATGGTGTGCGTCAATTCGGCGGGCATTTCTCCGTACCAACAACTCTTCTTCCCATAAAATGATAATGTTCAAACGCTCTAAAGCTTGAAATGTTCCATTAAGGCATTTTGACAGACTGAATATTGTACAGAAATTGCGTTGTCCCGTTCACGACTGGAGGCAAACCACACTCTGTCGAATGACACTCAGGACGCAGGTTTACGTTTCTACATTACACAGGTGCCTGTAAGTAGCGGTTGACTGCGACCTCTAGAAGAGTACTGGAAAAGAGACTTACGACTAAAAAAAGATACGAATTATGCATGCCATGTGGTTGGAGCAAAACATTTGTTTCTGAAATTTGTGACAGCAGACATACGGGTAAAAGATGACGAGAACACGCCTTCAGGCGTCAGTTTTCTGTGACTCCTGATCCCGGAAACTGGAATAGATGAAGATCGCCGGTAGCCACAGTGCTACAGTTCAAAAGACAAATGTTACATGCCAGTGGCAACTAAAGTACTACTATTTAGAATACCTAATACAAATCAACGTTTTCTGCTCTGGAAGTCGCCGCCGAACGATGTATGGCAGAAAGTGCATTAACAGGATGTCCTAGGAGGAACGGTCAATGTTCAAGGATATAACAGGAACGGTTTTATTCGAAGCAAAATGTCCAGTAAGCATGGGCGCTAAAATGCAAATCTTAAGAGCCATGAGCACTTCTTCATCTTCGATAATGTGAAATAAATGTCTTTATCTGCAAGCTCTTTGTTTTCCATATTTTGAGAAACGGTAGTATGAAGAAAACAAGAAAAAAAGTCCAGTAAACGTGTGCTGTAAAATGCATTCCTTAAGAGCTATTGAGCACTGGTTCATCTTCCCTACTGTGAAACACATCTCTTCTATCGAACAAGAGCTCATAGCTCTTAAGGTGTGCATTTTAGCGTCCATGTTTAGCAGACAATTTTTTCTTGTTTTGGCCAGTACTATATCTTTCCAATAAATGGAAAGCAAAGAGCTTTGCAGGTAAAGAGATTTTTTCACAGTATCGAAAATGAAGTACTCATAGTTTTAAGGCACCCATTTAGAGTCTGTGTTTACTAGACTTTTTTGCTTTGAATGATTATGCCTGTCGTATTACTGAATATTGACCATTGAGTTAATCGTGGGACAGCATGTATATCAGAATAACCCTTCCTCCCTCCCCCTTACCCCACTCCCTTTCCTGTGTCAGTCGCTGATGGCCTGTGGGAAGGAAGATGTCGCTCTTCTTTCTCCCAGCCAGGCCTTTGGGCCATAAGTCCTTTTTCGACCAGATTTGGGACAGATCATATGTAGTTGGCCGAATTAGGGGGTACACAACGCACGCTCGGGCGGATTATTTCCCGAAATAAACTCTTTAACTCTTTGTAAATTGTGAAATTACTCCACGTCATAAATTACATGCTATGATAACAGCTCAAGATAAGATTTGTCTCTATGTGTAAAAAAAAAAAAAAGAAAAAGGCGAGGTTTTCCGCTTGGGTGAGTGGAGGTAACAATTTAACAATTTGCAATACACCTGTTTGTCATTAAGATATCTACCACATACTTCAGACGATTTCAACAATCAGTTTTTCAGTTTATTGTCTTTCATCTCTAGTAACCATGAAACAAGTGTTTAATGGTGCTTGTGATTTCCTACGTGTTCTGAACAGAAGTGTTCTAGTTTGAACTATACTCTTCAATAGTTATTGGCCACATCTAAACTTTTTTTACACGTAAATAAGTTTTTTGCGCTGATATTCGACAAAAACTAAGAGCAAAATATAGTGGCTTTACAGAGACAATGGAAATTAAAGTCTGTGTAGGGGTTTATTGATGTTAGTAACGTACCAGTAAACCACCGATTCTTTAAAGACTCGAACTCCAATGCATGAAACAGCTTGAAACATGTAATTGCATTACAAATGATTTATAGCGTTAAAATATTGAACATTAATCACATAAGCGAGAAAAAGTTTAGAAAAGGTTTGAAATTATGCCTCAAGAAGTCACTAAGCGCCCTTGTTGTGTAACACTGGTTGAGTATAGCCTGGGTAATATGAGCTCCATTTTAAGCAAAAGTAAGTTTTTCAAGCTTCTTAATGTTTCTGGAGTCATTTCTCCTGAACTGTGGTCGTACAAAGCACAATTTTACAGATACATTCAGCGGTGTATGTAGATACTGTCTGCAGAATTGTAGTGGTGAATATGTTATAAACTGAAAGGTCATGTCTGATGTTTAAGTTTTACTGCGCCCCATTTTAAACAGAGGCTAGTACCGCATACATCTAAATGTTTATGCCATCATACGTCCTGAACTACGAGTCTCACAGTAATATACTTTTGCAGCTGTATTCAGTGGTACATGTAGGTACCGTGTGCCAACTGTGTTGCGAATAGTTTCGGTAATAAATAAGTAATATATTAAAACGTTAGCTCTGATGCTGAAGTTTTAATGCTTGAACAGTGAAAATACACTACTGGCCATTAAAATTGCTACACCAAGAAGAAATGCAGATGATAAACGGGTATTCATTGGACAAATACATTATACTAGAACAGACATGTGATTCCATTTTCACGCAGTTTGGGTGCATAGATCCTGGCCGTTGAGTCAAACAGAGTTTGGATGGCGTGTACAGGTACAGCTGCCCATGCACCTTCAACACGATACCACAGTTCATCAAGAGTAGTGATTGGCGTATTGTGACGAGCCAGTTGCTCGTCCACCATTGACCAGACGTTTTCAATTGGTGGGAGATCTGGAGAATATGCTGGCCAGGGCAGCAGTCGAACATTTTCTGTATCCAGAAAGGCCCGTACAGGACCTGCTACATGCGGCCGTGCATTATCCTGCTGAAATGTAGGGTTTCGCAGGGATCGAATGAAGGGTAGAGCCACAGGTCGTAACACATCTGAAATGTAACGTCCACTGTTCAAAGCGCAGTCAATGCGAACAAGAGGTGACCGAGACGTGTAACCAATGGCACCCCATACCATTACACCATGACGAATACACGCTTCCAATGTGCGTTCACCGCGGTGTCGCTAAATACGGATGCGACCATCATGATGCCGTAAACAGAACCTGGATTCATCCGAAAAAATGACTTTTTTCATTCGTGCACCCAGGTTCGTCGTTGAGTACACCATCGCAGGCGCTCCTTTCTGTGATGCAGCGTCAAGGGTAACCGCAGTCATGGTCTCCGAGCTGATAGTCCATGCTGCTGCAAACGCCGTCGAACTGTTCGTGCAGATGGTTGTTGTCTTGCAAACGTCCCCATCTGTTGACTCAGGGATCGAGACGTGGCTGCACGATCCGTTACAGCCATGCGGATAAGATGCATGTCATCTCGACTGATAGTGATACGAGGCCGTTGGGATCCAGCACGGCGTTCCGTATTACCCTCCTGAACCCACCGATTCCATATTCTGCTAACAGTCATTGGATCTCGACCAACGCGAGCAGCAATGTCGCGATACGATAAACCGCAATCGCGATAGGCTACGATACGTCCTTTATCAAAGTTGGAAACGTGATGGTACGCATTTCTCCTCCTTACACGAGGCATCACAATAACGTTTCACCAGGCAACGCCGGTCAACTGCTGTTTGTGTATGAGAAATCGGTTAGAAACTTTCCTCATGTCAGCACGTTATAGGTGTCGCCACCGGCGCCAACCTTGTGTGAATGCTCTGAAAAGCTAATCATTTGCATATCACAGCATCTTCTTCCTGTCGATTAAAGTTCGCGTCTGTAGCACGTCATCTTCGTGGTGTAGCAATTTTAATGGGCAGTAGTGTACATAAGGGAGCGATCATTCCGTCTGAGGGTGTTTCTGTGACGACTTTATTACCAATGTGTCCAAACAGGACCAATCTGCTGTTATTCTTTTCTTGGTTGCCAAAGAAAAAACACCGGTAAACATACATCGGAGAATGAAGAATGTGTATGCGGCAGTATGTCTCGAGAAACGCCGTTGTGGAATGGTGCGCCAAGGAGTGCTGCCGCATCATGGTAACGCACGTCCCCATATCGCACACGTAACACAAAATATACGCCAACTGAAGTGGGAGACACTCGAGCACGCAACACACAGTCCTGATCTGTCCCCATGCGATTATCACGGCTTCGGTCCGTTAAAGAAGGCCTTAAAGAACCGACGATTCCTGTCGGACGAGGCTGTGCAGTAGGCAGCTACGGACTTCCTCACGCAGCAGCACGCGGTATCTTCAACATGGTGCGTCGGTGGCACGATTGGCTCAGTGATCACTGGCGTACCGATGCTGGCATGTACGGCCTTCGAACGGAAGCTTTTCGATCGTTCCTTATACCAAAGTTTTTTCTTTCCATTATTTTGTGGGCGGCGTCAGCAAGAAAAAGTTTAGTAAAGTTTTGAAATTATACCTATAGTTTGTTGGAAGTCGTTAAGAGCTCTCATTCTCAAATACTGGTTGCATAAAGTCCGAATATTTGCACGCCATGAGTTACGGAATCTCAAGAAAACACACAGTTTTCAACTGTCTTATCATGGTAAAATTTTACATGTTAATAAGTAGCTTATGACAGAATTTTAAATTTTTAAGTCTACTCAAAAATTACGATAAATTTTGAAAATCAAATTTTTATTGCCCTGGCAAACGTTAGATAGGCATCGTGGCATTGGTGCTCGGTTCCGCGTTCCGGAATAGTCGCTTTGTAATATAGATTAGAGCTATTTATTTGTTCGCTTTATACATAAATTTTTTGAAAAACGCTTGTTTTTAAGATCACTATGATCTGTTTCTATCGCCATAATCCCCCCGCGAACGCACCTACCACTTTCTTTGTAAAAAAAAAGAAGGATGGACTACCAGAATTCAACGCCCCGTTGAAGACGAGATCGTTAGAGCCGGAGCTGAGAAAGGCAGGGAAGGAAATCGGCCGTGCCCTTTCAAAGGACCAGTCCCGACATTTGTCTTAAGCGACGTAGGGAAATTACCGAAAACCTAAACCTGGATGGACGGATTGGGTTTCGAACTGCCGTCCTCCCAGATACGTATCCAGTGGCTTAGGTCTACCACTGAGCTACCTCGAACGAACTCTGTATGAAGTCACTATTAGTACCGACGAGTATATACGAGGAAAGTCAATGCAAGAGCACGACTTGTACTTCTTGTCAGGATAAGTGAATGAAGACAACTGAAAAATAATTGACTGGCCTTACAAATGGCAAGATCAGTGAAAAGAAAAAAACTGAAAGTGAAACTTAAACAGTACCCGGTGTATCGAATGTTCAACAACTTACGCGAATGCAGCCGAGTAACGTTCTCGACAACAGCCGATGCATTTCGACACTTAACACCCTGTCATTCTCGAGGCACAAATGAAACTAGAGATCGTTGTGCATGATGACAATGTAAGCCCTCGCTGGACGGCTCTAAGCCAACCAGTAAACCAAACCCGGCGGAGGTTCGAGTCCTCCCTCGGGCATGGGTGTGTGTTTGTGTTTGTCCTTAGGATAATTTAGGTTAAGTAGTGTGTAACCTTAGGGTCTGATGACCTTAGCAGTTAAGTCCCATAAGATTTCACACACATTTGAACATTTGAAGTAAACCAAAAGGCAGCATATGCAGAGGGACAACTCACGGTGTAAACCAAGAGCGCCTCCATACAACCAAAGACGACCAATGCTAGTCGTTATACACGGAGAAATTTTAACCAACAACTATGTCATTTGATAGTTTAATCTTAACAGCTTCCTTAATAAACTATCCCACTGACTCGAATGCACGCTAGAATTCCTGTGTTGTTACATTCCAGAGGATGAGTTGTGCCAAGGCAGCGGTCTGCAGTTGCAGAGTCTCCCGGCTGTTGTAAGCGTGTGTGATGCACGTGCTTATACTGTACTCCACGGTCCTGATGTGACATGCCATACCTGCATCAGATACGGTAGACAACCGTCTTGCGCAAACCAAGATCATCCTTTACAGACCCTAAAAGAGCGTTGAAATTAGATAGTGGTCGAAAAACATTATTTACACCATGTTTCCTTAGCATACAGTCAATGGTTTTGAAACTGCTACCTACAAGAACAAAAAACAAAAAAAAGCTATAGACTCAAGAGCCACCTGGTTTTCCTCAGCACTTCCCTGATTCACAATTGGTTGATAGACCAACGCGCACCTGATCTGTCTCTCATTAGATCCGTTCTGGCCAAAGATAACCTCAAGGTGGGCTAATTTAGCTGAAAAACTTCCAGGGTCTGAGATGACATGAGCTCTATGAACCAAGATAGGAAATCACCCCTTCACACTGAAACATATGGTGACAACATGAACCTGAAGACAGAAATGCGTAGCTTAGCTTACTATGAAAATAGGCATATCACAGCTTACCATTATCCTTCCTCCAGCCAAGCATCAGAGAAGGAAACGCAGCCACTCTCTTCCACGTCCATAGGGAAACAGATATTCGGGTGGATTGAACTGAGATGTGCAAAGAAGTTGCGCAAATCCTAGCTGCCGCTACACCAAATAACGAAACTGACATATGCAATATATATATATATATTTGCACCTTTCAATGCCTCCGGCTCCACGACACGTTGCTTGAAATCTTCCGTAAGAAGATTAGCAACAATATGTGACAAAGAACTCCCAGTCGCAACCCCATATGTCTGCTCACAGAAGTGATACTACAATCTCCTCTCAAACTACTAGTTGGCATTTTTTATGATCTTTACAAGAGCTTGGGTTGTGTAGGTGATAAAACTTTACAAGGAAAATTAAAATGATGTCTTCAAAAGTATTCCCCTTGCATTGACAGCATCTTACACAAACAACAGAAAATTGAGGGTCACGTTGATTAATGATGTTGTAGGAATAACTAAAGATGGGCTGAAGAGACACCAAATATGATGTCCCATTTCTTTTCTTGACCTTCGTAAATGATTTACCAGGGACACTGAATAACTCCAAAAATTTTCATATTTGCCGATGACACGAGCACATTGATAGAGGGCCAATATAAATTCCTACTAGACACAGCCAGGTAAATATTGGAACAGGCTCACAATTTGTTCGTAGGAAACAAAAATGGTTCAAATGGCTCTGAGCACTATGGGACTCAACTGCTGTGGTCATAAGTCCCCTAGAACTTAGAACTACTTAAACCTAACTAACCTAAGGGCAGCACACAACACCCAGCCATCACGAGGCAGAGAAAATCCCTGACCCCGCCGGGAATCGAACCCGGGAACCCGGGCGTGGGAAGCGAGAACGCTACCGCACGACCACGAGATGCGGGCTCGTAGAAAACAGCTTAACCCTTAATCTGATAAGGAGTCATATTATACAGTTCCGACCAAAAATGACTTGGAGGTAACAGAAGTACAGTTCAATGGGTACGCCCTGGATGAGGCTCCGTGTGTGAATTTTGTACGCATCCAGATGGATAATAAACTGGGTTCAAATGGTTCAAATGGCCCTGAGCACTATGGGACTTAACTGCTGAGGTCATCAGTCCCCTAGAACTTAGAACTACTTAAACCTAACTAACCCAACGACATCACACACATCCATGCCCGAGGCAGGATTCGAACCTGCGACCGTAGCGGTCGCGCGGTTCCAGACTGTAGCGCCTAGAACCGCTCGGCCACTTCGGCCGGCAATAAACTGGGGGGGGGGGGGAGGGGGGGCATCAGCACCTGGATAAGTGCTATTTTGTAAAAAGCTGACATTCTGAATCCGTATTTGTGCACAAAATATAGGTTGACTCTTACAAGAAGATAACAGCAACCAAAGTAGATGTTTGGTGTTATCTTCTGTGTAAGAGTCAGCCTATACGTGGATAAGTTTCTGAAAAACCTCAGTTCTACCTGTTTTGCAGTTATAAATCTCTCTCATCGTTTTGGCCTGTAGAAGGTTTCTAGTATACTCTCCATACAGTGGCTTAATACTGTACTGTGGAAATTGAGCTAAGATAAAAAAGTATCTGCTGTCGTAAGAATCTTATGTGAAGTTTATAACCAGACATCTTTCTGGGGTCTTTACAGGGACATTGGGTTCACACTTACATACCGACAGATTTACTTCTGACGTTGTATTTGTCGTTAATTATAAGAAAGAATTAATAATGAACTGTGAAATTTACAACTACCATACTAGAAGTAAAAGTAATTTCCACACAGACTACACATCACTGTCTAGGCTTATGAATGGAGTCCCTTATACAGGGTGTTACAAAAAGGTACGGCCAAACTTTCAGGAAACATTCCTCACACACAAATAAAGAAAAGATGTTATGTGGACATGTGTCCGGAAACGCTTAATTTCCATGTTAGAGCTCATTTTAGTTTCGTCAGTATGTACTGTACTTCCTCGATTCACCGCCAGTTGGCCCAATTGAAGGAAGGTAATGTTGACTTCGGTGCTTGTGTTGACATGCGACTCATTGCTCTACAGTACTAGCATCAAGCACATCAGTACGTAGCATCAACAGGTTAGTGCTTATCACGAACGTGGTTTTGCCGTCAGTGCAATGTTTACAAATGCTGAGTTGGCACATGCCCATTTGATGTATGGATTAGCACGGGGCAATAGCCGTGGCGCGGTACGTTTGTATCGAGACAGATTTCCAGAACGACAGGAAGACGTTCGAAGCAATTGATCGGCGTCTTAGGGAGCACGGAACATTCCAGCCTATGACTCGCGACAGGGCAAGACCTAGAACGACGAGGACACCTGCAATGGACGAGGCAATTCTTCGTGCAGTTGACGATAACCCTAATGTCAGCGTCAGAGAAGTTGCTGCTGTACAAGGTAACGTTGACCACGTCACTGTATGGAGAGTGCTACGGGAGAACCAGTTGTTTCCGTACCATGCACAGTGTGTGCAGGCACTATCAGCAGCTGATTGGCCTCCATGGGTACATTTCAGCGGATGGTTCATCCAACAATGTGGCAATCCTCATTTCAGTGCAAATGTTCTCTTTACGGATGAGGCTTCATTCCAACGTGATCAAATTGTAAATTTTCACACTCAACATGTGTGGACTGACAAGAATCCGCACGCAATTGTGCAATCACGTCATCAACACAGATTTTCTGTGAACGTTTGGGCAGGCATTGTTGGTGATGTCTTGATTGGGCCCCATGTTCTTCCACCTACGCTCAATGGTGCACGTTATCAAGATTTCATACGGGATACTCTACCTGTGCTGCTAGAACATGTGCCTTTACAAGTACGACACAACATGTGGTTCATGCACGATGGAGCTCCTGCACATTTCAGTCGAAGTGTTCGTACGCTTCTCAACAACAGATTCGGTGACCGATGGAATGGTAGAGGCGGACCAATTCCATGGCCTCCACGCTCTCCTGGCCTCAACCCTCTTGAATTTCATTTATGCGGGCATTTGAAAGCTCTTGTCTACGCAACCCCGGTACCAAATGTAGAGACTCTTCGTGCTCGTATTGTGGACGGCTGTGATACAATACGCCATTCTCCAGGGCTGCATCAGCGCATTAGGGATTCCATGCGACGGAGGGCGGATGCATGTATCCTCGCTAACGGAGGACATTTTGAACATTTCCTGTAACAAAGTGTTTGAAGTCACGCTGGTACGTTCTGTTGCTGTGTGTTTCCATTCCCTGATTAATGTGATTTGAAGAGAAGTAATAAAATGAGCTCTAACATGGAAAGTAAGCGTTTCCGGACACATGTCCACATAACATATTTTCTTTCTTTGTGTGTGAGGAATGTTTCCTGAAAGTTTGGCCGTACCTTTTTGTAACACCCTTTATAGACAGCTGAGAGTCGTATTTAAATTGGGGAAATTTCCGTAGATCCTTTGTATGAAACAGATAGTGCAGCAGGAAGAGTACCAGCCTTTTTTTCAAAGTAGCTGCTTTTCTGCTAATGTACGTATATGTACGACATTTGACAGTTCGATACGGAGCGAGTAGAGGGAAGCGTAGTTGCCAGCATGTGCTGACCGCGTCAGCAGGTAAATGACGATAATGCCAGACCAACTCGGCGCTGAGCCTGTCAAGCTCGCTTGACTATATAAACAGCAATCCGCGCAGCCGGCCGATCTGCACTTTCTCTAAAATGATTTTAAAGAAACTATTCGTTAATAAGCTCTGATTCTAGCACATCTTACAGCTTAATTCGTCAGCTCCGTGATGAACTGCCTATCTTTTCATTAATGGTCATCGTTACCGTGCCGCGCGGTCTGCGGCGCCTTACGCGGGTTCCCCCCGTCGTAGTTTCCAGTCCCCCCCCTGGAGTATGGGCGTGTGTACTGTCCTTAGCGTAAGTTGGTTTCAGTTAGATTAAGTAGTGTGTAAGCCAAGGGACCGATGACCTCAGTAGTTTGGCTCTACAGGAACTTACCTCAAATCAAATAGTTATCATGATATTTCGACACTAGGTGAAGTACTGCAAGAAATTCTTAAAATTTGCAGTGAAAACCGGGGATCACCATGAATTTGGGTTTGGTGCGTATTAAGCCAAATGTTTCTGCATATGAAGCATTGAATTATACTTTAAAGTTGGAAGGATATCGCTATCTGTCTCCAATGTTGAGAAAATAAAGTTTATGAAAAACACTCCGTCACGAAAGCAAGCGCCACTGAAAGAGCCAGAATGAAATATTCATAAATCCCTCGTACCTCACCAACGGACTGAGATATCTCAACATGATTGTGGCAAACGATAGCACGAAAATTGGAGATTATTTTGCCATACGATTAATATATAGGAAACTTCTATACCTACCGCGATATTCAACGAACTACAGTTTTTTAAATGAAATAATGTAGTTTTTAAGGACCATTAATAGCTGGTGAAATGAGAATTACTGTGGTTTTGCACCAATATAGAATAACTAGTTACGTTTATTTTTACACTGAGAATGGGCTTTTGCATAAAAACTGACCTGTCGTGCCCTCAGTTGCTAGTTTAATAACACATTGTTTCAGGATTCTGTCACAATTTCAACTGCATTAGAATGTTAGTGAGATGATATTTGTCAACTCTGCTGTGTTTTGGCAAATTGGGAACAAGATAAGTTAAGTGTCACTCAAAACTCGTCAAAGTCCTTCATGAAACCCATTCTCCTCAATTACCTTCTTGGTACGGCTGACAATTCGAAACCAGTCCTATAGCGTAACATTTGCAATAGCTTCATTTGCCAGCATTTCAACATCACTGAGAGTAAATTTCTAGTTGCATGATACGGAGGAAGCCTGATTCAACTATCTCTTTAACCAGTTCGTCGACCTGGTAGCGTGGCTTGTGCAGCACTAAAAGTTCCAGTAACTCTCCCTTAAACATGTTAGGTTCAGCTTTATCCAACGAAACATTTCTTTGTACCCAGAGCAAAATATCCGCCTTCTTCCACTGCATTATTGGAGCCTTATCCATCATAACGGTGTAGTGAGGCGCACTGTCCATTACTATTGAAGAATTCGGAGAAATATTTTGCAGAAGAACATTATCTACACAGCATGTGAACATATTCTTGGGCGACCACTTTTATTGCGAATTTCATGTTCAGACGTGCTGCACTGTTATTATTAATGCGACGCCATCACAGCACACTTGTTCACAACAGCTGACGACTGCTGAACGTTTCAACGCCAGAATGAACGTAGATGCATCTAATGAACGTAGATGTATCTAATGCGCGATCCTGGGTGGTACTGTTTATCTACCGCGTGGCAACGGGAGCGTTTTGCCCACCGAACAGCAGTCTGCGTGGTAGGGAAAGCCGGCTCGCCATTAGTGTTACCTGGGCACGGTGTCCCGTCAGCTGTGGTGAGCCAAACGTCAAAAGTCGCCACTAATTTTAAACGCACTGCAAAATAGTCTGTCTAAGAGTAATTCTTATATCAATGTGGGTCGATTAATATCAGTTAATTCGGCGCGAGAGCATTACGGAGATGCCGAACAAAATCCAGCGGAGACGCTGCAAGAGAAGTGTCGTAAACCACGGAGAGAAATACTGAAAATTGCTGTTGGAATTTCGAGAGGGTAAGTTCTGGTAAGTGTCGGGCAACATATTACTTCCTCCCACAAACGTCTCACGAAATGATCACGACGAGAAAACTAGAGAAAGTAAATGTCATACGGAGCTCTAGCAGTAGTCATTCTTCCCACACCCCATTCATAACTGGAACGGAAAGTGGGTATCAGAGTGTGGTACCAGAAGTACCCTCCCCCACACACCGTAAGGGGCTTGCAGAGTATAGGTGTTAAATAGGCATGAATTCCCTTCATGATGAGATTTACGGAACATGATGTGAGAATGAATGGATGAATGAAGGGGAGATTGTACAGGTGACAGCTACCGCACACGCCGAGTGGAATTCCTATCGTACAGCCCCGACCACAACGAGGGTGAGTCATCGTGCGCTGCGACACGAGAAACGCAGATCCTACCAGTTTCATGTTTTTGTTCCGGACACGTCCCGTACAAAAAGTTGTACATTCTCCCGCTGGTGGCAGCAATGGTGACTGTTCACTGTCCAATGTACTCGCTGCGTTTGCAGTGATGTTTTTTATATTATAGTTATCGTACGACACTACGGAACATGGAAATAAACTCACGCGATGTATTTATAGGATAATGTTTAAATTTGACAGCCAGATCACGTCACCCGGAGCCAAGTCACGCACGTCTTTCAGACTATATATTCCATTCCATTATGACAGATGCAGCAATAGTAGAAATTTGATTCAAGTGAGTGAACAGTCTCTGTTGCAATTATGTGATTGTTTTATTGACTCCAGTTAAGCGTTTCACGCAGTTAGCGCATCTTCAGACTGGAACAATAAAGAAATAATTACAGCTCAGTACGTGAACCTAGCGAGCAGCCGATCTAATATTGCTGAAAGGTGAGTAAAGTATGACACCTTTCTCTGCATTCTTTCCATGTCAAAATTTTGCTGCAACAGTACGACAAGTTCCCTTTCCTTCATCACAACATTATCCTCCATCTTGCCTGAACCTCACGTCATGTCATTTCCTTTTCCATCCTCCTTTTTTCTGTTCTTTCATATTGAAACTTCCCCTTTGGAAAATTATGAATGACTGTGCTGGTAAACCTCTTACTTTATTTGATTTTCAAACAGCTGAGCAAAACTGAATGTACTCAGACATTTCTCACTTTACTTGTTGTGTTCATCACTAAACTGAGGCACAATATTTTTAGTGCTACGCAATCTGACTTTCAATAATCCCTACAAAAGAATGGCCCTGGCTAACAATAACCTATACCTTTCATGAATCACTTACCTCACAAAAATCTTCGTTACTCGACTACTGCAATACAGCGAGCGCCAATACTGCCAGCTAAATGAAAGATTGTAACTACTGAAGACACTAACTACTGATAGGCACAGTTAGCAAATGAAAGATTTTGATAGAGAACAAACAACGTATTTACCTTAATAGTGTTCAAAAGGCACAATATACACACACACACACACACACACACACACACACACACACACATATATATATATATATATATATATATATATATATATATATATATATATATCAGTTCATGACATCCAGTCTTACAAATTTCCTTTTTCTGACGGACACACGTCCAGAATGTCCGCTCTCAAAATTCTGCCATCTCTCCCCTCACATCCACCACTGCTGGCGGCTCACCTCCAACTACACAACGCTAAGCGCTGTTCACATCCAGCTGCCCAACACTACAATAGCGAATATTCCAACAATGCCAACCAGCCACAGACTACAAACAGCACTGCCAGTGATTTTCATACAGAGCGCTACGTGGCGTTACCACCATAAAAACCTAAACAGTCTACTTACAATATTAATGCATAAGGTTTCCCTACGTTCAGTCTCTCATCCTTCCTCTCCTTTCCCCTGCATGTCATTTACATTGATCAGCCAGAACTACCGTCCAGGCGATAGCAGCGTTACCTGGTGAGGAATGACTGCTAGTCAGACACATGCATGGTACGTGTAGTATCAGTGAGCGTACTGCCCGTGTGTATAAAGGCGCACAATCCATCGAAATTTGACCGAGGGCGGATTGTGATGGATTGTGATGGCCCAGAAGTTCGACACGAGCATTTCAGGAACTGTACGATTTGTCGTGTGTTCGAGGAGTTCTGGGGTGAGTGTCTTCAACACGTGGCGAAACCTAGGTGAAACCACATCCAGATGTCGTGGGGCCGTGCGGCCACCCCTCATCACAGATGTCGGACGATCAAGGCTGGGCAGACAGGTAAAACAGGAAAGGCGGCGAACAGTGACGGAACTAATTTCTGAATTTAATGCTGGCCAGAGTACAAATGTGTCTGAACACACTGTGCACCGAACACTCCTAACGATGGGCCTCTGCAGCGACGACTCATGCTCGTGCCAATGCCACGACATCGGGAACTACGATTGAAACGGGCACGTGACCATCGGCACTGGACTTTGGCGCCGTGGCAGAGCATTCCATGGTCTAATGAATCCCGATACCTTCTTCATCACGCCGTTGACACCTGTACGACGGGACGGAAACAAGCTGGCGGCGGCTCCATTATGTTCTGGGGAACGTTCACATGGGCATCCATGGGTCGAGTGGAGCTAATACAAAGCACTATCGTACACTGGTTGCAGACCACGTACACCCCCTTCATGACGATCTTGTCACCCGATGGCGGTGACATTTTTCAACATAATGTGCCCTGCCACAAGGCCAGGAGTGTAGGGGTGTGGTTCGAGGAAGAAAGTGCCGAGTTCTACATCTACGTCTACATGGTACTCTACAAAGTGCCTGGCAGAGGGTTCATCGAACCTCCTTCACAATTCTCTATTATTCCAATCTCGTATAGCGCGCGGAAAGAAAATGGTTCACATGGCTCTGAGTACTATGGGACTTAACATCTGAGGTCATCAGTCCTCTAGAACTACTTAAACCTAACTATCCTAAGGACATCACACACATCCATGCCCGAGGCAGGATTCGAACCTCAGACCGAAGCGGTCGCGCGGTTCCAGACTGAAGCGCCTAGAGCCGCTCGGCCACACCGGCCGGCGCGCGGAAAGAATGAACACCTATATCTTTCCGTATAAGCTCTGATTTTATCTTGGTGATCGTTCCTCCCCACGTAGGTCGGTGTCAACAAAATATTTTCGCATTCGGAGGAGAAAGCTGGTGATTGGAATTTCGTGAGAAGTTTCCGTCGCAACGAAAAACTCACTTCTTTTAATGATGTCCATCCCAAATCCTGTATCATTTCTGTGACACTCTCTCCCAAATTTCGCGATAATACAAAACGTGCTGCCCTTCTTTGAACTTTTTCGATGTACTCCGTCAGTCCTATGCGGTAAGGATTCCACACGCGCAGCAGTACTGCAAAAGAGGACGGACAAGCGTAGTGTAGGCAATCTCCTTAGTAGGTCTGTTACATTTTCTAAGTGTCCAGCCAATAAAACGCAGTCTTCGGTTAGCCTTCCCCACAACAATTTCTATGTGTTCCTTCCAATTTAAGTTGTTCGTAATTGTAATACCTAGGTATTTAGTTGAATTTACGGCTTTTAGATTATACTGATTTATCGTGCAACCAAGTTTAACGAGTTCCTTTTAGCACTCATGTGAATGACCTCACACATTTCGTTATTTAAGGTCAACTGCCAATTTTCGCACCATTCCGATATTTCTTCTAAATCGTTTTGCAGTTTGTTTTGATCTTCTGATGACTTTATTAGTCGATAAACGACAGCGTCATCTGCAAACAACCGAAGACGGCTGCTCAGATTGTCTCCCAAATCGTTTATATAGATAAGGAAGAGCAAAGGGCCTATAACACTACCTTTGAGAACGCCAGAAATCACTTCTGTTTTACTCGATGACTTTCCGTCAATTACTACGAACTGTGACCTCTCTGACAGGAAATCACAGATCCAGTCACATAACTGAGACGATATTTCATAAGCACGCAATTTTACTACGAGCCGCTTGTGTGGTACAGTGTCAAAAGCCTTCCGGAAATCCAGGAATACGGAATCGGTCTGAAATCCCTTGTCGATAGCACTCAGCACTTCCTGTGAATAAAGAGCTAGTTGTGTTTCACAGGAACGATGTTTTCTAAACTCATGTTGACTGTGTGTCAATAGACGGTTTCCTTCGAGGTAATTCATAATGTTCGAACACAATATATGTTCTAAAATCCTGCTGCATATCAATGTTAACGATATGGGCCTGTAATTTAGTGGGTTACTCCTACTACCTTTCTTGAATATTGGTGTGACCTGTGCAACTTTCCAGTCTTTGGGTACGGATCTTTCGTCAAGCGAACGCTTGTAAATGATTGTTAAGTATGGAGCTAATGCATCAGCATACTCCGAAAGGAACCTAATTGGCATACAGTCTGGACCAGAAGACTTGCTTTTTTAAGTGATTTAGGTTGCTTCACTACTCCGTTACTCATGTTGGCAGCTGCTCTAGATTCGAATTCTGGAATATGTACTTCGTCTTCTTTCGTGAAGGCATTACGGAAGGCTGTGTTTAGTAACTCTGCTTTGGCAGCACTGTGTTCGATAGTATCTCCATTGCTATCATGCAGAGAAGGCATTGATTGTTTCTTCCCGCTAACATACGAGGTGCATTCAAGTTCTAAGGCCACCGATTTTTTTTCTAATTAACTACTCACCCGAAATCGATGAAACTGGCGTTACTTCTCGACGTAATCGCCCTGCAGACGTACACATTTTTCACAACGCTGACGCCATGATTCCATGGCAGCGGCGAAGGCTTCTTTAGGAGTCTGTTTTGACCACTGGAAAATCGCTGAGGCAATAGCAGCACGACTGGTGAATGTGCGGCCACGGAGAGTGTCTTTCATTGTTGGAAAAAGTCAAAAGCCACTAGGTGCCAGGTCAGGTGAGTAGGGAGCATGAGGAATCACTTCAAAGTTGTTATCACGAAGAAACTGTTGCGTAACGTTAGCTCGATGTGCGGGTGCGTTATCTTGGTGAAACAGCACATGCGCAGCCCTTCCCGGACGTTTTTGTTGCAGTGCAGGAAGGAATTTGTTCTTCAAAACATTATCGTAGGATGCACCTGTTACTATAGTTCCCTTTGGAACGCAATGGGTAAGGATTACGCCCTCGCTGTCCCAGAACATGGACACCATTTTTTCAGCACTGGCGGTTACCCGAAATTTTTTTGGTGGTGGTGAATCTGTGTGCTTCCATTGAGCTGACTGGCGCTTTGTTTCTGGATTGAAAAATGGCATCCACGTCTCATCCATTGTCACAACCGACAAAAAGAAAGTCCCATTCATGCTGTCGTTGCGCGTCAATATTGCTTGGCAACATGCCACACGGGCAGCCATGTGGTCATCTGTCAGCATTCGTGGCACCCACCGGGATGACACTTTTCGCATTTTCAGGTCGTCATGCAGGATTGTGTGCACAGAACCCACAGAAATGCCAACTCTGGAGGCGATCTGTTCAACAGTCATTCGGCGATCCCCCAAAACAATTCTCTCCACTTTCTCGATCATGTCGTCAGACCGGCTTGTGCGAGCCCAAGGTTGTTTCGGTTTGTTGTCACACGATGTTCTGCCTTCATTAAACTGTCGCACCCACGAACGCACTTTCGACACATCCATAACTTCATCACCACATGTCTCCTTCAACTGTCGATGAATTTCAATTGGTTTCACACCACGCAAATTTAGAAAACGAATGATTGCACGCTGTTCAAGTAAGGAAAACGTCGCCATTTTAAGTATTTAAAACAGTTCTCATTCTCGCCGCTGGCGGTAAAATTCCGTCTGCCGTACGGTGCTGCCATCTCTGGGACGTATTGACAATGAACGCGGCCTCATTTTAAAACAGTGCGCATGTTTCTATCTCTTTCCAGTCCGGAGAGAAAAAATCGGAGGCCTTAGAACTTGAATGCACCTCGTACTTCACATACGACCAGAATCTCTTTGGGTTTTCTGCCAGGCTTCGAGACAAAGCTTCATTGTGAAAACTGTTATAGGCATCTCGCACTGAAGTCGGCGCTAAATTTCGAGCTTGTGTGAAAGATCGCCAATCTTGGGGATTTTGAGTCTGTTTAAATTTGGCATGTTTGTTTTGCTGTTTCTGCAACAGTGTTCTAACCCGTTTTGTGTACCAAGGAGGATCAGCTCCGTCGTTTGTTAATTTATTTGGTATAAATCTCTCAATTGCTGCCGATACTATTTCTTTGAATTTAAGTCATGTCTGGTCTACGTTTATATTATTAATTTGGAATGAGTGGAGATTGTCTCTCAGGAAGGCGTCAAGTGAATTTTATCTGCTTTTTTCAGTAGGTATCTTTTTCGCTTATTTTTCGAGGATTTGGGGATTACAATATTCAATCTCGCTGTGACAACCCTGTGTTCACTAATCCCTGAATCGGTTTTGATGCTCGTTATTAACTCAGGATTATTTGTTGCTAAGAGGCAAGTGTGTTTTCACAACCGTGTACTGTTCGCGTGGGCTCATGAACTAACGGCTCGAAATAATTTTCAGAGAATGCGTTTAGCACAATTTCGGATGATATTTTATGCGTACCTGCGGAATTAAACAGGTATTTTCGCCAACATATCGAGGGTAAATTAAAGTCACCATCAACTATTATTGTCTGAGTCGGGACGTGTTTGAAATCAAACTCAAGTTTTCTTTGAACCTTTCAGCAACTGTATCATCTGAACTGGGAGGTCGGTAAAAGGATCCAATGATTATTTTGTTCCGGTTGCCAACAATGACCTCTGCCCATAGTAACCCACAGGAAGTATCTACTTCAATTTCGCGAGAAGATAAACTACTAAAGTTCCAGTTGATGTGTTAGCTCGCCAACTCGCCAGTTGTGAACACGATCGAACACATCTGGGATGTGACTGAATGTGGCGTCAGAACTCATCAGCCCCCTCCCCGGAATTTACAGGAATTAGGTGACTTATTTGTGCAGATGTGGTGCCAGTTACCCGTGCCAAAGGTGGCCATAGCGGCTATTATGTAGGTGATCACAATTTCTGACTAATCAGTGTACATTCCCGCTGCTTCAGCACTGCCATATGGCTGGCCTTCAACTCACTCAGTACCCGTTATGTAAGCACGCGGTGCCATTTCGGTGTTTACGATCGGCGAGGGCACTGCAGTTAAACCTCACTCAGTCTGATGGTTGTAAACGTCTACATACCGCTGCACCGATTCTTCTTTCTGCTATGGCGAGTTTTAATTAGATGACACCTTCTTCCTTACTAGTTTCGTATTTCATTCGCTTCCTTCCTCTTCCCCCTAATCCGTTATATTCAATGTTTTTGCTGTCTATATTTTTACCTTCTTCTAGGGTTTCCCTATATTAAGTTGTAGTTCATGACAAGGTTGTTGTCAACCGCTATTTTATTTGGCAGTCGGATTCCTTACTTACCGCTTCCTGCGTTCAACCAAGTAAATTTTAAAGTTTTTCAAATCTGCTCATCTTTTAGCGATATTAGATCTGCTGCTCGCTAGGTTCACGTATTTCACCTGTAATTATTTGCTTATTGTTCCAGACTGATAATGCGCTAACCGTGTGATATGCATAATTGGAAACAATAAAACAATTACATAATTGCAACATATACTGTTCACTCATTTGAATCCTCTTTCAGACCACTTTCAAAGCGTGGAGTGGACAGTTTTCAAAGCACATCTTATGTTCTAGGATTCAAATGTAGTTTAATGTCTGACGCAAAATTTTCCGGTACACAGCCAGCCAAGAGTGGCATCTGAATCATCAAACCACAGTCACACGGAGCTCTTTCACAATCATCTAACTTCTTTAAGATGTGCCCGCATCTCCCTTGTCACGCACAGTTGCGGTTGAGACTCGACCATTAGCTACGGGGAAGATCAACCCCCTCAACATTCCTCGTTGGATTTTCAAATGGTGAGCGTTCCTAGGATGGATATTATTCCAGCTTTCTTTGCACCCCTCACAAGGGAACATTCACAAGCGTCAATGGACGATCCTTACGAAAATTCTTGGGTGTGTAGAGGGGACAAAATAACGCAATATGTATTTTTTTATTTGCGCTCAATTCCACCTTTAAAGGGTCAGAGGGAATAACTCCAAAACCATGAAATATAAAATTTGAAATTCAATTAACATTCTTAAAAACTGCATAATCTACGTTTGAAATAATTTCAAAATTTTCAAAGTCTCTCAATATTGCAAAATAGAAACTTTTGTTACAACGTAAGTTGGAGAAGCTTACGCGCCAAATACATCCACGTGTAATACAGCTGGTTTCTGTAACAACAATTTTGCAAAATAAGTTATACAAAATATGCTGTGTGAGTATATGCAACATACCTAATCAAAATATCTAAAAGTTCATTATTATTCCAGTTCTTTGTTGTACATATTTCTCGCGTTTTTTTGTTGTTTTACGTTTTCAATTCATGTTTTTCTGTTTTTAGTTTATTATTTCGCATATGTGTATTCTGTTAACTGAAAATAATAAGTAACTTATAATTTTAATACAAAGTTGTTACAATAACGATAATCTTTTTAGAAACGCTTAAAACATATCATTTTTGTACACCTTGCGCAACAAATGAACGACATTTCTGCACATAATACACACGATGGACAAGACACTAAAAAACAAAATTTGGCAGGTGTCTCAAATTGTGGCGGGCGATCCTCTAAATTTTTCCGATTTGTACCGGGCAATACAACGGAAAAACTCGGCGAAAAGAATTGACTACGTACTAGTGACTGTAACTTTATTAAATTGTTTCCCAAGTAGAGTGTGACATCGTAATCATGTAACAGATCTACATCTGAAAATCTTTTCACAAAGTTCTTTCAGGGTCGAAAGCCTTATACGTCCAATGGCTTTCCCTGCCCCGTCAAGCCTTTTGGGATCACCATGTGAATAAGTTCCATCTTCTCAGGTGCGACACTCAAAATAGTTCTTTGACACTGACCACCCCAGGGAATCTAACAATAATACAGATTTTTCTCCCAGACTGGGAAAGACGACGTCCGCCGCACATCGTTTGTCTTGTTCACACGTTAGCTTACCTGATTTCGATGCCGCCACAAGAACATTTGGGACTCCAAAAAGAGTTTCTCTGATTCTCGGTCCAAATTCCCCATTAGTTTCTTTTAAAACTATGAAAGGGGGGTTAAGCAGCTTGCCAAATGCAGAAATTGTAGGTTGAACAGTGTAATTTTGTGTAACTGATAACAATGACTGCACCATGGATTCAACTTTCTTTGCACCCTTTTGGAACAAGGAAGTTCCAAAGTGCAACTCCAGGTTGAATCCGCTCTGATCAGAGCTGTACACATTTTCAGACTCCAAAACGCTGATATACTTCTTAATTTGCACTACAAATCGTAAAATTGACCTCTTCGAGATCATTTTTATCGTTTGTATAGAGTCTAATTATAAACTTCGTTATGTTCCGAGATACAATTCCGAGCGCCTGCCGGAGTGACCGAGCGGTTGTAAGCGCTACAGTCCGGAACCGCGCGACCGCTACGGTCGGAGGTTCGAATCCTGCCTTGGGCATGGATGTGTCTGATGTCCTTAGGTTAGTTAGGTTTAAGTAGTTCTAAGTTCTAGGGGACTGATGACCTCAGAAGTTAAGTCCCATAGTGCTCACAGCCATTTGAACCATTTTTGAACAATTCCGTGCGCCTTTTTAAGTTTCAGCAGCTATGTGGGGCTTGTCTTGAAATTATGTAAGTTTTCTTCCCTGCTCAATTGCAAGGGCCACTTTTGAAGTTCAATATCGTGGATAAACAGTCGATGATCCATAGCCTCCAGAACTTATAAAGTCAAGCAGTGAACTATGGTACGTAACTTTGCGTATTTATGCTGCATGGTTGAAAGCGACCTTTCTCCCTTCTTTCCGTTTTTCCAGAATTCAACCGCAGATTTCTTTTATTCGAAATCTAATTCGATTTCCGAAGACAGGACATTGCCTGGGATGAAGAACTCCTCACGTGTTTCACAATCAAATACACAATCATAGTCAACCATTGCTATATCATGGAGCTCCGATCCATCAAACCATAGCCCATTATCTTGTTTCATAATAGTCGAATGTCCATCCATGCTGTCACAAATCAATGATACAATGGTGTCTTTCAGTTCCACTTCCTGCGGACTGACAGAACTCTCAGAGAATTCCACACTGCTGAAATGATCATTTAGCGTTCGGCAAATATTAATTGCGTTAACGATTGCCATCTTCCCTATTTGTTAACAGATGTACTTTGTACACAACACAAGGTCTCACGTCAGTTCGAAAACAAGTTTTTTCAACACTACAGGTTCAGTGAATACTGACAAGTACAGCAGTTCGATGAATCCGAAGAAACGTCAGTGCTGATGGCCACGTCCATAAATCCGAGCGATGCGTAATAACGGAAAGACCGTTCCGTGAAAGAGAGGCCCTGATGAATGGAACGAGGTCCAGAAGTCGTGCGGCGATGTACATTCCGTAGAAACAGCAAATCGCAGACGAGACTGCTGCAGAGCTGTCGGCGCAGGCTGTTCAAGCAAAAGGCACCAATGAGAAGACACTAGCACGCACAGCTGTCGGTAGACTCGCTTCGTGGTCTATGGCGTCGTCAACCAGCGGTACACCCGTGTACTCCACGAGCTCCTCCTAGCTGGCGAACCTCGGTGAACAGCCGGCTGGGAAGTGCAGCATCTCTGGGCTGCGGCGAGCGAGATGTGGCGTTGGACAGGGCCGGTCAGTGGGAGCGTGTTACAGCAGTTGCAGTCCGTTTGTAATCTTCAGATAATAGTCTTCAGAAACAGCTATTAATGTACGAAACAAGTTCCGAAATCGCCGTCGTCATGTCATGAAGCACTCGTCGCAGCGACTGTTTTCAACGGAAAGCGCACTGAGCTGTACGTATCCGAAGGCATCATCCGAACAGACCGGCGATTGCTGACATTACGTATGCTTTTTGTGAGATCTTCTCTTCGAGAGTCTACAGAGACGCACCACCAAGAGAACTTCACTTACACGATTCAGTCATCAACCTAAGCACCGGCAAATTGCTTGTCCCATTCTCATAGTTTTAAAAGAAATAAATGGAGAGTTTGGACCGAACTTCCGAGAAGCCAACGTCTCAACTAGTCAAACGATCTTTGACAGACGTTGTCTTTTCCATTTTGGGAGAAAATTCGTTCATAGATTATCATTATTGTAACGATTTTGTGTCATAATAATAGGTTACTTACTATTTTCAATTAACAGAATACACATATGTGACACAGCAAACTAAAAAAAGTAAAACAAAATTAATTTACAAAATAAGATAACAGTTTAAAACATAAACCAAAATAAGTAAATAATTAGAATAGTAATTAACGTTTCGATATTTTAACCATGTTGCACATACTCCGATAGCACATTGTGTACAAAAACCAGCTTTATTACATCTGGATGTATATGGTGTAAAAGCTTCTCTGATTTATGTTGTAACAAAAGTTACCATTTTTCAAAATTCCTTAATAGTGATGGAGTAATTTGGAAATTGTCAGTTATTTCAAAAGTTGATTATGCAGTTTTCAAGTACGTTAGTTAAATTTCATCTTTTATATACAACACATTTTTTATATTTCATGGTTTTGAAGCTATTCCTTCGAAACTTAGTGTGCCAAATTACCTTTTGGGGTGCGTTCCACCTCTTAAAAGTGAATTTGAGCACAAAAATATACGTATTGCATCTTTTCATCCCTCTACACACCGACCAAGTTTCATCAAGACCGTTCATTGACACTTGTCAGTGATATCGAAAGTAAAACTGTCTGGCCTGAAGATCGAGCCCAGATGTCTTGGGTGCTTCATGTGTCTGTAGCTCGTGGGTCTGGAAAACACTGTTTAGAACTGATTTATGAATTTATCGTATGGCGACAACAGCAAATACTGGAAATGCATGCAGTTTGCAATTATACATTTAAGGATTTTGGAACTCAGAAAATATGTTCAAATTCTTAAAGTTAATAATTCAGTACTAAAAGAAGGATATTTAAACCATAAATTTAGGACTGTTAATTAAAACAGATACATTTAGTAAGAGTTTAACATTACTGAATGAAACTAGTTGATAGCAAAGGAAGTAGAATTAATAAAATCACTGAATGGTCCTAGGTACTTTCTCAGAGGACAGTCTGTGACAATATATTGAACGGTTTGTTCTTGGGCTCAACAGGGATAGTCCCGGAGTCCCCACTAGTGCAACAGAGCAGAGCACCTGGCGTGACCGGTTCATATCCTATTTAGTCGTGACCACTCACTTCTCTTCAGATCAAGTCCTGGTAGACTTGCAGATGGCTCTTGAACACCTTGGTGTTTTATTTTTGCAGCATTCCATATTTTTCATCACTCTTCTTTAAGGTCAAGCTTCTTGTAGTTTTTTCCGTTATGCCACAGTAGAGTGCGTGACATCAAGCGGTCTAGAGGAGGCTCATTTAAGACTGTATGAATTGGAGGGTCTTAGAGGTAGTTGGAGTGACGCAGCTTCCTCCTTTCTCTGTCGGTTGCTTCTTGGCGTCGCAATTCAGCTTGCGGAATGTTACTGATGGTGTGTAGCCAAGGGATCTGTGTGTATGTTAGTTAACTTGTAGTAATCTCGTTGATTCATACAGATGGATGTCTAATTTCATTGTATGAGCACTGTGTTGTCATGCTTGGGCACAGCATTTAGCTACTGGGTATAACAGTGTCAGAGCTTCCGCCCATAAAGTGGAAGCTTCAGCACCACAGATTATGCCAGCCAGTTTCTTTATGATATTATTTCGAGTCTTTAGCTTTCGGCTAGAGCTTTCCAGGTGTTTTTTGTATGTTAACGACCGATCGAGGGTGACACCAAGATATTTAGGCTGGAAATTGTGTCTAATCCTCTGTTGGCAGGAATACACGTTGAACTGTTGGTTTGCGATTGTGTTGTTTAAGTGGTATGCGGAGATTTATGTCTTGGCTGCGTTTGGTTGGAGACTCCATGCCTTCTAAGTCTGTAGACAACATTTTCTCCTTCCTCGAGTGTGCTGGTTTGTATGGTTGTGGCAAGGTCATTGGCGCAGCAAAACGTTTTGCTAGTAGTGTTTGGCACGTCACTGGTATACAGGTTGAAGAGCAGGGGCGCTAGGACGGATCCTTGGGGAAGCCCATTTTTTATGGTATATGACTTACTCTGTTTTTGTTCAACGCTAACCTTGAAGTAACGGTTTGTTAACATATTTCCCTCAAGTGTCGTCAGTTTCTTACTTGGTACATCCTTCTTTAGCTTCAGCAGTAGTCTATCTAGCCATACAGTATCATATGCTGCTGACAAATCAACAAAGGCCACCGATGTCTTTAGTTTCTTCTGGAATCCAGCCTCACTGTAGGATGTCAAGGCTAGAACCTGTTCACAGCAGCCGCACTAGCTTTTGAACCCAGCCCGATGTATGTTGAAGTTATATTATTTATTATACCTTGAATTCTGTTAAGAATAAGTCGTTCCAGTAGTTTGAAGCACAAGCTGAGTATCGAAGTTGGGCGGTAACTTCAGGGGTCATCAACTGGCTTTCTGGACTTGAGGGTTGGTAGTGTATGTGCGATCTCGAACTGTTGAGGCACTTTTCTAATGTCGAGTATGTCGTTTTAGAACCTCTTCAGCCAAGTCCTTCCATGTTCCACAATATTTTTTATAAATTCAGGGAATATGCCATCCAGTCCTACTGCTTTCCTCATTTTCAATGTTTTGATAGCCTCAAAAAATGGCTCTGAGCACTATGGGACTTAACATCTGTGGTCATCAGTCCCCTATAACTTAGAACTACTTAAACCTAACTAACCTAAGGACATCACACACAACCATACCCGAGGCAGGATTCGAACCTGCGACCGTAGCAGTCGCGCGGCTCCGGATTGATAGCCTCATTCGTATCTCTTTCATTAAAGGGGTCTGATAAGGTGGTGTTATCATGAAGGTAGCTATTGACTTCATTCAGCTCACCCTTTATCTTTTCTTTGGTGGATAAATCTACAGGGACCTTCTTAGCTCTTGATTTGATGTGTAATGCTAGTTCTGATTATCTTCGGTTGCTGATTGCAAACATTGCAGTGTCAAGTTTCCTTAATAACGGCCACGCCTTTCTGCTTGAATGAGTGAAATTTAAACCGGAAGTCAGGGCCATCCATCTATTTCCTCTTTCTCGCTTCGTTTAGCTGTTATAGAATTCTTCTAGCAGTATCAGGGTTTTCAGTCTGTTGGTATCCTGCGTACATGTTTTGTGTTGCGTCATCCTAGCAAGGGGTGTAATGTTCCCTGAGCCCTCGTGGTATATCGTGTTTGGCTGCACCAATGATGACTCCCACAAATCTCTTATAATTTTCTACTTTTGGCACTATCCATCGTAAGTTGTCGTCGACCTCATGAGTATACCGATCCCAGTTAGCTTTCCTGAAATTCCAGCTTACCTTATTAATAGAATTTATGATAGGTATCTCAAACCCTGTACTGATTATTTTATGGGGAAGCTCTTTAGAACTTTTCTAGTACGACTCAAATGAAGTGTCTTTTCGTCACTGGAGACAAAGCACATGTCAGGGTTAGGTAGTAGAGCAAAAGATTTTCATTTCTTTGGCGTCATAACTAAGACTATTTCTCCTTCTGCCCATTCTACTAAATGGTTCAAATGGTTCTGAGCACTATGGGACTCAACTGCTGAGGTCATTAGTCCGCTAGAACTTACAACTAGTTAAACCTAACTAACCTAATGACATCACAAACAACCATGCCCGAGGCAGGATTCGAACCTGCGACCGTAGCGGTCTCGCGGTTCCAGGCTGCAGCGCCTTTAACCGCACGGCCACTTCGGCCGGCCCCATTCTACTAGTTTCCTTCCATTATCATCACTGTTTTTATTACCCTAGGTATTGTGATGGCTGCTGAAATCATCTAAGTATATACACGGCTGAGGTACAGAGGTAAGACTGGAATGGGCCAGTGGACGTTCGGTGGTTTGTACACTGAAACAACAGTTAAGCCACTCAGCTCCACAGTGATTATTTCGATGCTGCTGATCTCTTGGCAAGTCACTCCCTTAGTATCAGGAAGGCTATTTCTTACATAAGTGATAGAGCCATGTACTGATGATGGCAGGTATCCTAACATTTTGTATCCTGCAGCCTTACCCTTTGTTATATGATCTTCATTTAGATGGGGTTCTTGGAAAGCTATGATATCGCTATTATGATCAATGGCTAGTTTTCTAAGGTATTCACATTTGTCTTTTGATAGTCCTTTTACATTTAGCTGTGAAATATGGATACTTCGTCCTGAATTCTTTGTCATCTTTGTTCGGCTCTGAGAAAAGCCTTTGTTGCAGCCCGTTTTCTTCTGCTGTTGTCTTGAATAGCCATAAGAAATCTTTGATCTAGAACGGCTCCGGTGATGTAGTTTTCTCGCCGTCGTGCCTTAGCCGTCCGTTGCTAGGCGTACACCATTTAGGAGGTTGTCTACACGTCGCACCCCCACTGTTTCCCTGTAGGGCTATGTGGTTTTAAGAATTTGCTTATTGCATATTTTCTTCTGAGATGCAGGGGAGGAATACTAGAAAGGCCAGACAACAGCTCTAACAGTGCCAGCAATGGTTCTCATGACCTCATTCACACATCCACACACGTCTACCTTAGGGGTCTGTGCGCTGCATTTCCATTCAGCGGCACAATTCAGCAGCTGAGTACACCGATGATACTACAGCATCGCGAAATATATCTGCATTTCATCCTCAGTTTTTCCGACTATTGTGTGGAGCAGATTTACTCTAGGGCCAATCTTCGTCGTCTGGTTCATACTGTGTTCCTTAAACGACAGTATCTGGTCGAGGGTAACACCTAAATATTTAGGGAGTGGTTACAGGGAACTTCAGTTCCATCAAATAGCACTTGTAGCTTCTTGTGAGGCACTATATTATTGGTATGTAACGCTGTGACTTCTATTTTACATGGATTTGCAAAAGTGCTCATTCAATATGGGAGGTCACTTGAGTGTTCTCTCACACTGAATGTGCAATTTGTTCTAACATATTAAAACCAGGTCATCTGCATAATAAATTTTTATGACGTTAGTAGCTGGCATGCCATGGACTTTAAAACTGAAAAGAATGGTACCCAGAATTAATGATAACGTAAACCGCATGCACACACTTCTGGCGTGCGGATTCCTACACACTCATATTCAGTGACTCGGAATGTTTGACGCGTAAGAGTACATGTATGTCAACACTTTTGTATCGTAATATCAGGAACCTTTACGCCTGACTCAGAAGATGACGGCACAGCAATAAGTCAATGTCACCGTGTCTCCTCATATTTTATCTCTCATAACACAACATATTGCATCACACATACAGCGTGTGATACGACAGGAAGGATCGTTTGAAGCAAAAAACTTCGTATGGAGGTATAGAATACTCCGAAGGGCTTCCGAGATACATCAAATTTAATGTGCATTGTTAGTTTCTGTGTTATTCAGCATCTTGTCAGGTTTCCACACGTTCAACTGTTAGTAGACATTACAACACGGATATCAATTGAAAATATGTGTTTTAACGCATTCACCTTTAAGCCGTATCGTACATGTCATATTACAGTTCACAATAAATGTTCTTACATTCCACGGACTTCATTGCATTTGTGCACTCTTGGGAGAAAATGTGCTGTTGCCTGAGCACCTCTGCACATCCCCTAAAAGGGACAGCGGCATCCATGATGCAACCAAGTAATTTATCTCGCTTGTTCACCTTTCCTTTGCACACCTCAGACTTTATCCAATCCCACAAGCAAAAATTTAATGGCGTAAGGTCTGGCAGTCTTGGTTGCCAGTTAATTGTATTACCACGGCCAATCCAGCGATTAGGATAGTGCGACTGAGCCCAAAAACAAATGAACAATAAACGTGTTTTATCTCGAAAACCATTCGGAATGAGATGTAAGTCCGTATGAGGTTTTTGCTTCAAATGATCGTTTCTGTCACATCCATAAATACTGACCACTCATTCTGGGACACAGTGTATCTCATACGCACATTGCACGTAAGGTATCACTGCTTACTTGTCAGACAGGAACGCAGGGAACCCTCCCAAAACTTCTCCACCTTCGCTTACTGTATGTCGATTAACTGACCAGGCGTTGATACACTGTATTTGTTGTGTCGCCAGTCACATTCACGCCACGGCACCTATGGTGATGAGCAATCCCGTTGGCCAATAACATCCGGAATGTAAGACTCTGAAATTTTCCCGTACTGGGTATGGTAAAATGGCGGTGTCGTGTATTTGCATCAGCCTCAGGAATCGTCACCCCACCATGACTCAAGGGACCTGTAACTTCATAGGCTCGGGCCGTCTCGTCGACAACGGAAACTGGCCAGTTTGTAGCCAAGCAGTTCTGCTAACCAGCAGCCCAACAAGTGGTTCTAAGACGTCCCGTAGTCAAAGCGCCGATACCGCACGGGTTTCTCGCAACACATCCACCCAGGCCAGCCTCAGGGAAGAGAAATTCAACAATCTTACTCCAGAAGCGACTAGCTATGTATTTCCCTCCAGAAAAGTTAAGAAACTACATCTGCGAAATTTAGTTATTATCACAAGGTGATATGTGACTCTACTGTCCCAGCAGTTCATGCTTAGCAGTACAATCACGAATGAGAAAAAGCAACTGGATTCACATCAAAGTATCCATTACCGTAATAGTGCTTAAGCGATGTAGGGATACACTAGAAAACATAAATCTGAAAATCCGTACGCGGAACCAGAGCTTGGTTCCCCAGAGTACCTGCCAGTCTTAACCAGTGTGCCATCTCGCTGGCGTAACAAAAGAGAGGGACATTAAAGAGAATTCCGTCTCGTGTATGTCGAGGTTCTCACTGAAGAAGCAGGAACTGTGACCGCAGCAAATATCCTCACATACTTTACTAATTTCCAGCATTATGGAAGACATGACGTCAGCGACTGTATGGTTTACCAAATTATACAATAAATTGCAGAAAACCGTCGAAGTCGCAATATTAATTTTCTTTATCACTTGATGACTATTTTCGAGCCGAAGTTCATTATCAAATCATATAATAAGCTATGGAATGACATACACTACGACAGGTACATGATTGGTCATTCTTGTTAAACACATGTTTTAAAGCAGTGCACAGCTGAACTTCATTCACCTAACTAGTTAGGTGTCTGAAGTTCAGCTCTGCATTACTTTACAAGATGTGTTTAATTAGAATGAGCAGTAATGCTTTCATCTAACTACACTACTGGCCATTAAAATTGCTACACTAAGAAGAAATGCAGATGATAAACGGGTATTCATTGAACAAATATATTAGCTAGAACTGACATGTGATTACATTTTCACGCAATTTGGGTTCACAGATCCTGAGAAATCAGTACCCAAAACAACCACCTCTGGCCGTAATAACGGCCTTGATACGCCTGGGCATTGAGTCAAACAGAACTCGGATGGCGTGTACAGGTACAGCTGCCCATGCAGCTTCAACACGATACCACAGTTCATCAAGAGTAGTGACTGGCGTATTGTGACGAGCCAGTTGCTCGGCCACCATTGACCAGACGTTTTCAGTTGGTGAGAGATCTGGAGAATGTGCTGGCCAGGGCAGCAGTCGAACATTTTCTGTATCCAGAAAGGACCGTACAGGACCTGCAACATGCGGTCGTGCATTATCCTGCTGAAATGTAGGGTTTCGCAGGGATCGAATGAAGGGTAGAGCCAAGGGTCGTAACACATCTGAAATGTAACGTCCACTGTTCAAAGTGCCATCAATGCGAACAAGAGGTGGCCGACACGTGTAACCAGTGGCACCCCACACCATCACGCCGGGTGATACGCCAGTATGCCGATGACGAATACACGTTTCCAATGAGCGTTCACCGCGATGTCGCCAAACACGGATGCGACCATCATCATGCTGTAAACAGAACCTGGATTCATCCGAAAAACTGACGTTATTCCATTCGTGCACCCAGGTTCGTCGTTGAGTACACCATCGCAGGCGTTCCTGTCTGTGATGCAGCCATGGTCTCCGAGCTGATAGTCCATGCTGCTGCAAACGTCGTCGAACTGTTCATGCAGATGGTTGTTGTCTTGCAAACGTCCCCATCTGTTGCCTCAGGGATCGAGACGTGGCTGCATGATCCGTTGCAGCCATGTGGATAAGATGCCTGTCATCTCGTCTGCTAGTGATACGAGGCCGTTGGGATCCAGCACGGCGTTCCGTATTACCCTCCTGCACCCATCGATTCCATGTTCTGCTAACAGTCATTGGATCTCGACCAACGTGAGCAGCAATGTCGCGATACGATAAACCGCAATCGCGATAGGCTACAATCCGACCTTTATCAAAGTCGGAAACGTGATGGTACACATTTCTCCTCCTTACACGAGGCATCGCAACAACGTTTCACCAGGCAACGCCGGTCAACTGCTGTTTGTGTATGAGAAATCGGTTGGAAACGTTCCTCGTGTCAGCACGTTGTAGGTGTCGCCACCGGCGCCAAACTTGTGTTAATGCTCTGAAAAGCTAATCATTTGAATATCACAGCATCTTCTTCCTGTCGGTTAAATTTCGCGTCTGTAGCACGTCGTCTTCTTGGTGTAGCAATTTTAAAGGCCAGTAGTGTAGTTAGGTGAATGAAGTTCAGTCCTGCACTGCATTACGAGTTGTGTTTAACTATAATTAACACTCATGTCATTGTCGTAATGTATGTTACTTCGGACCATGTTGGATGATTGGATAATGTGCTTAGGGTCGAAAATAGTCATCAAGTAATAAAAAAATTAATATTGCAACTTCAACGGTTCTTTGCTATTTATTGCACAACTGGCGAATCCGGTAATGCTTCACAGTTGCTAAATATGTATGGGAATTGGATATACATCTTAATCTCCTTCTCTCCCTCTCTCCATCCCTCTCGTCTTCCGCTCTCCTTTTGTCCATCTCCTCCTCCTCCTCCTCCTCCTCCTCCCTATCTGTCCATCACCTTCCTCCATCACCCCATAGCTCTCTTATTCCACACCCTCTCTGCCCATTTCCTCCTACCTCATCTGTCTGTCCATTCGTCTTTCCCGTTCTTTATGTCCATTTCCTCCCTCCTTCTCTGTCCATTTCTTCCTCTCCCTCACCTTATTTATTGTTATTACAAAGGGAACCTTGATTGGGAATAGAACTCAAAACGAATGGGTAAATCGGTTGGAATCATTTGTACATGGGGAACCACAAAGACCTTTCCAGCTGTTGCATCTCTGAGGATAGTAGCTTTAATGGCAGAATTTCGCATGGTTTTAATCTACGAACAGGTAGGATTACAAAGTTAGCCATAAACACAACTTTGATGTTTTCTGTAAAAAATGACTGCGAAAAGGCGTATAACACCGATGGTTTACCGACTCTCGGGCACGCCGCGTACAACTAGCCATGGGAAATCACCACCAATAACACACGCTTGGTCGTCTGTTCTGTCGACATTCCAAATTAGTTTGTGTGTAAACTCCGACTGAGCGAATCAAACATCCGTTGTTCCAGTGTCATAATGAATAACACGTGAGAATTTCTAATTCGATTTGCCTCCAAACGCTGTCTACGCTCTTCGTCAGTCTCGCTGACTCAACGATCACGTAGTTCTTTGCGCGCACGCCGACCGGTATTTCGACGTCTCACTGTTGGCATTTTTCCCAAAGAAATATAACACGAACTGAAGTCAATTGAATGTTTGCAACACACCAAATTACCCAAAAAAATTAACAAGAATTGACATCAATTCAATCTTTACTACACACCAAAGATAAGATCACCACCGATGACACACTGAAAAATCGTTTTCAATCATATCCTTTTTTGCAAAATATCAGTATTCAATGCGGAATTTATAGTTGCTATGCAAATACGTGACAGCAGAAATGTAAAATCGAACGTTAACTGTTTTTTGTTATGACAACATGTGACAACAGAACTGTCAAAGCGACAATCCTGATAATTACGAAAAGAAAAAGGAAAAAAATTAAATAAACAAAAAATACAGCCAAATCTGTCGAGCCGAGCAGCTACTCACAGAGGTACAGTGTGGACTGTAATTAAACTTGGTAGATATGCTTTAGTGTTAATGCGGAAATAGTTTACGCGGAAAAAAAATTAGTTCCAATTTTGGCCCCAGGTGCTGAAATTTTTTTGTGGTGAGGTCTTATGGGACCAAACTACTTAGGTCATCGGTCCCTAAGCCTGCACACTACTTAGGTTGACTTAAACTAACTTACGCTATGGACAACACACACACACACACACACACACCCATGCCGTTACGCCGTGTCATATTCCTCTTCAAACTTCTTTAATGGTCGGCGTTTCCATTTCTCTGCTGGAATGTTTTTCAATAGTCCACTGGTATCCTTGGTTAGCTGCACACCGTCGAAAGACAGTTCAAGTTCGATTTTTTTTTCTCGAGAAAACTGAGTTGGGCGGTCGTTATGATATAAATACTGGAAACAGATACAGAAAGAGAGGAAGAACTCAAAATACTACAAATGCCTCGATTGTTTCCGTAGCTGTTCATGTACCTCCTCGCCTTTGCTGGTTTTTACTCCCGTGATAGCGAGTAGCCACGAACGGAAGCCTGTAGCTATCATCTCTGTTGAAATTGTACTCAACATATTGTGCCGCTTCATCAACTTACGTTCTATAAATCTTACTTTCTCTGGCTACCACACGTACATTCTTAAAATGTATTATAAGGCTTACTGTATCATATTGGGTCCAACCCTTCACAGATTTTTGAAATTACTTACAATACTTCATTCATTCATTTGTATTTTACACTAGATTTGATTTTTTCCATGAATAGTTTTCTTTTTTTAATTACTTGTATTTCATAAAATCCGCACCAAGAAAGTTCTTAATTAATTTTAACATTTACCAAATATTTAACAGTAAATACTGGAAATGTTTCACTTTCCGCAGATCGACTGTTCCGCATAATTGAAAGAAACTCTCATCTGGAGTAGATGTCCCAGGCAAAGACATCGCAAACTCAGTATTGCAACATGAAATATCAGTCTTTTGAAACACCTTATAAATTGCTTTCCACTTCTCGTATTTGGCACTTTTTCAGAACCTGAACCACAACCTAACCTTTAGTTTTGAGTTAACTGGTTCAACTATGTACATTCATCAAATAGGTCATCAGTATTTATGGGATTTTTTATAACTGCATTAGCAATTTGTAAACTTTCTCTTAAACCAGACCACGCAATATAAGTTCGTAAATTTATGCACTGAAAGTTACTAACTTTACAAAAGCTCGTTTTCCACAACTCTAAGTATTGAACATTGGAATTATAAAAACTGTCTATGCTTGAGAGAAATTGTTCTTCCTGAACACATTTTTTTTCTTTTAGAGAGCATAGCAATAGGATGGTATAAATTTGAGAGTTTTTCTTTCCTGGAGTTGACAAATTGATTCAGAATATATCTGAAATGCTTCTGCTGGTGTGACAGAATTAGCTTCCAATTTCAGACCTATGTTATTAAATAACTGTAGAATTAACATACAAAAACTCAAAAATATTTTACTTTCCAGATTCTCCAAAAAATCTATTAATGATTTTCGCCATTTGTTACAAGGTAGGAAGTATCATCTCAGGCCATCAAAAATGAAAAGAATTCTTCTATTGCTGTTAACAAACTAAGGAACCTTGTGCTACTATGAGATAAATAGCTTTTTGTAATCTGTTTCCAGAAATTCACAGAACTTTTTAAGTATCGTTCCTCTTACTGTATATGCATGAATATACGTATTTATAAAATTTTTGTAACAATAGCTTTTGTATCCAGTTGTAGAGAAACACAAGGTATTTGTACTGAATTGTATACGATGTGGGATGAACAACCAATTACTAAAATAGATCTGTCTAAGTCGCGACGAACTTTTCTGAACACATTTTTCTTTTCTTTTATCTTTACACCACCAAAATTACTGTTAGTATTATCTGCAGTATAACAAACCAACTTTTTCTCAAACTTGTATTTTTTCACACGTTACAAAAGATAGTGAGTCAAAATTTAAGCAGTTCCGCCTGATACTTCATCGAAAATTAGAAGCTTAACTTGAATTCCCTCCTCCAGATTGAAATACCTTATAATAATAGGAACAAGTTTTATTCCACTTCTGTTTGAACTGTTCATCATTACTGTTACGTAATTAAAGTTTTCCAAAGGACGCAACACATTATCAAATACAAATGGCCAAATAACGTTGAATTTAATTGCTATAGTTTTGATTCTGGCAGACGAAAATTTTGGGTCACGTAACTTTTGAACCAGTTTCGATCTGCAGCCTGATATTCAGCTAAGGATTTGCGTCTCTTGCGACGCTCTCCGAACAGACTTCTGCGGTGAACTTTGGAAAGCCAGCCGTATACGTTCTTATCAGCTTCACTTGTTCCAGGTCGTCCAATATAGGGGCTTCACATCAATGCCTGTTGTCTGCCTAAAATTCCTGTACCACCAGTATATTGACATCCGCGAGAGTGGCTGCTTCCTATGCAGTTTTTAGAAGTTCCTTTGAACCGGCGGGTCCGGTTTGGTATGAATAAATCATTCCACACACTGGGCCTTTTTTTGGACCCTTATCATTATGCTTCACTCACGATGACCTTGAACACACAAACAAAACTTTTAGAATATGTCTGTCACACAAACTGAACGTGGTGTGAATGCCTTAACAACGCAATTAAAGGACACTTTTTTCTAAACCCCGTAATCGTTTCCCATTGAGACGCATATGTTTGTAATTTGGCGTAAAGGTGCTACAACATTCGTCTGTTGGTTGGTGCAAAAGCGTGGCGCCCTGCCACGTCGCTCTTGGGCCCGACTACGCTTCAGTCAGCAAGGTGTAGACACGTGCGGGGAAAACAGCGTTCAGAAATTCATGTGACGTGTGAAGTGGGTTAATGACGTTGCTTTCGCACCATATTTCACGATAATTCTGCCCAGCAGCACCTTGGAGGAGTCACACGATGTGAAGGTCGTCACGCCCCCTGTTACCCACATTTCACCCCTTCCTTCGATGTCTATCACATCTATCGATTTCCGCCTCATTCGGATAATTCCTTCGTGGTGCGTCGTTTTTTTCGTCTTAGAGTGTAATAATATAAACTGATATTAGTAAGAGTAAATATTCTTTTGAGAGCAATGAATTTCTTTGCGAACAGTGAAATGAATTTCGTCATAGAGATGAATTAAGTTCACAGAATAACAGTAGAATCACTATATTCACGATAATGTTCAGATGTTCTTTGCACAACTAAAACTGAAGCGTGTAACTGGTACATAATGGTGACATTCCGTTTGTACGCTTTAACAGAAAGGATGCAATTAATTCTTCATCCATTACTTCGAAAAATTAAGAGAAACTCATCGTTGCATTTATACTGTTTACTGCGACAGCTTACTCATGGACGGACAATTCTGTAGTTCATTGTCAACTTGAGTCAGCAATTGTTAGTAACTGCTTCGTAAGTTTTCCAACCAGGCACTTCATCGAACACTGCATACCAAGGCTTGCAGCATATAGTTTCTAAACCTTCATCCATATTCTGCGAGCTGCTTTACACTGTGTGGTGGAGGGTATTTATATAAAATTATTATTTCCTCTTACCCTATTCCAGTTTGTAAAAAAAAACACTGTGGAAACTTCCAAATGAGGCAGTAATTCCCCTGTTTTTCTAGTCGTGGTCGTATAGAGAGAGATATATGCGAGGAAGCTATATTTTACTCGACTTTTCTAGGCACAGAGGCTCTCTGAATTTCAGCTCCAAAAATTTCTGTGATGCACGACGCCTCTCTTTCAGCTTCTGCCACTGGAGTGTATAGAGAGAGATATATGCGAGGAAGCTATATTTTACTCGACTTTTCTAGGCACAGAGGCTCTCTGAATTTCAGCTCTAAAAATTTCTGTGATGCACGACGCCTCTCTTTCAGCTTCTGCCACTGGAGTTTCTTCAGCATCTCTGGAATGCTCTTTTTTTTCTAAACGAACCTGTGACTAAATGCGCCGCTTCTCATTACATCTCTGTCTCTTCTATTAATACATCCTGGTAAGAGTACCTGAGTAACGAACAATATTCAAGAATAGGACGAATTAGTGGTATCTAGACGACATATTTCGTGGATCAGTTATATTTTCTTAAGATTTTTCCAATAAATCTCATCCTGTCATCGGATTTTCTGATGATTATATTTATGTGAGAAGGAAAAAGAAGGAAAATTATTGTTTAATGTCCTGTCTGTAACGCGAAGATTTTTTGAGTGCTAACAACGCCCGGGGCGCGTCCACAATGGCAGTCACAGTTTCTATAACAAAGAAAGAGCATAACTTTTCTTCTTTGAGGCCGGTAGTGTAAAATATGTTCTCTAGTGACATGATTGTTATGAATATCAGCCACACACTGCTCTTTAAATGGCTTTCATTTTATAAGTCGCTTACGATTACCCCATTTCGGCATGGTGCCATCATGAGGTGCTCTGGAAATACATAAGTAAATGATGGCCTTAGTATAATGGTCTGTAACTCCGATCAGAAATGTTGTAATGGATTCGTTTGGTGTTTCTACATTGCATATAATGTAGTTGCTTCCATGTCTTGTCCTTTTTTTACAATTATTACTTTTCCTTAGATGTACATTGAAGACTTATATCTGACTTTAGTCCTTTTTATGTATGCTATTTTTCTCTTGATAGCTTGGATGACAGTGGATCAGCGATATTACATGTTTACATAATTACCATTATAAATAAGTGATGTGTGAAAATTCGGCTGTTTTTTATAATTTTTAAAGGTTTGGTTCTTATTATGTTTTAGCCTTCGATTTTGTTTTGGTTTTAGTTGAGATTTTTATATTATATTTTTATTTTTTCGTAATAATTTTGTTATTGTCTATGAGTGAGTTGTGATGTTTTCTTTGTGTTATGTCTTTGTTGTATACTCTTCATCGGGGGGGGGGGGGGGGGGGGCGCAGAAAGATATGCGCAGAAAGCAACGTGTTTTCTCAGTAGTGCGCATGACGTCACGGTGGAAGCAGGTGTGCCAAACAGTACACAGTACGAATTGTGTGTGATTGTTTTTATTGTGTTGTTTTGTGTTTGAAGGAGTATTTTGATTGAGTTCTTTCTTCTGAGGTACTCAGTCAACAGCGGAAACATTCGGAATTCGGGAGTGTTAACGGTTTTTGCTGTAATTGATATTTGATTCGGAACTGAAATAGTTAGCGATAGTGGACAGCGGGATCAACATTGTGTTCGCCAGCTCTATAGTTTATGGTTCGTCCTGTGAAATTCTTATTGGAGAATCTACAAGTGAGTGAGAAAATTAATTTTTACAATGCCAAGCTATGCTGTTACGGGCTGTTTTTCCTACAACCGGAGCACAAAGGGAGCTGACGTAATGTGTCACAGTTTCCCGCGTAATGAAACATTAGAAAAACTATGGTTGTCGAATTGTTGTGGGAAAGGCAGTGTAAATGTTGCGCATGCACGAATATGTTCTCGCCATTTCGCAGAAACAGATTACTTAAGGTATTTACAGTCTGAATTGCTTAATTTGACCCGAAAAAGAATGCTCAAGCCAGATGCAGTTCCTTCGTGCAATTTGCCGTGCAGTAGTGCGACTGTCAATGTGTCACCCGCAATAAGAAGACAGATCAAATGGTATAAGAAACGAGAACTACATAAGAGATCTCTGGAAACTCTGGAAAAGCTGTCACCAAATAAGAAACATCATAATAAGAGCACATGTACACATAGTTTTTTTTTCAGACACAGATAAAGTTACTTTGATGAATACTATAGCGGCTTTAGAAATAAGGAATGCTGTTCTTACATACAAGTGTGTGCAACTTCGAGCTCTTAATTAAATTTATTTCAATGCGATTAAATGAATAGTTTCTGATTTATCTGAGCCGAGGTTTCGAATTTCAAGTGTGTGTCAGTGTGGTTGTGATCTGATATTTTACCGATGTGTGAGGCATAAGCTGCGAAAGAATATAACTCATCAGTTTTCACTGTAATATTTTAGCAGTAGAAAAGCAGTTTAGACATCTCAATTCTCGTATAAACAAAATCTTCCGCCAAAAACTTGACGTAAACGCGCATGTCGTGTCGTCTGCTTCTGAGCGCTTGCTTCCACGCTGACGTCACTGGCCAGCCAATGGCAGAGCAGAGCGCTTAATGCCCAACCTTATTATTTAGTAACCTTGCTCTTCATGTTATTATGGTTGTTACTATGGGTATGAATTATTAAGCGTCTCGGATTTATTACTTTGCTCGTTTTCTTGCTTTATAAAATGAATAAAGTTTTCTATGTACTTTCTGTGCGCCAGAGAAATTAAAAACAATCCATCCACATTTTTTCAACGTCTACAAACAGGAAAACACAACGTAAAACCCATAAACGAAGCATTAGAAATCCTCCGTATTACCCAAAAGGGAGTAATCATGAATATCTTTGAGGAAATAGAGATATATTGACATTCATACGGGAGCCCCACAAATTTACTGAATGAACAAACCGACCTAAAGTACAGAAAGTACATGGAAAACTCATTCACATTATGAAGCAAGAAAATGGGCAAAGTAATAAATCAGAGACACTAAATAATACATATCCACAGCAACAGCCATAATAGCTTGAAGAGTATACAACAAAGACATAACACAAAGAAAACATCACAACTCATAGATAATAACAAAATTATTACGAAAAAAATAAAAATATAACATAAAAATCTCAACCAAAACTAAAACGAAACTCCGGCAAAAACATAATTAGAGCAAACCTATTAAAATTATAAAAAAACAACCGACTTTCCACACATCACTTATTTATAATGGTAACTATGTAAACATGTAATATCGCTGATCCACTGTCATCCAAGCTGTCAAGAGAAAATATCATACATAAGAAGGGCTGAAGTCAGATATACATCATCAACGTACATCTAAGGAGAAATTAACAATTCTAAAACAGAAAAAAAAGAATGGAAGCAACGATATTACATGCCAGGTACAAACACCAAAACGACTGCATTACAACTTTTCTGATCGTAGTTACAGACCATTATACTAAGACCATCACTTACTTATGTATTTACAGAGCAACATGCTGAAATAGGCTCATCGTGAATGACTTATAAAATAAAAACCATTTATAGAGCAGGGTAGCTGGCTGATATTCATAATAACAAAGGTAGAAAGCCAAATAAAATAAATCTCATAATTCTATCCACAGATTCGAGTTTCTTACAAAATTTAAAACTTGCAGATCATAATCTGAGAACGGGCAGATCTTTAATTAACAAGTCACAAAACTAAATCGATCGTTTTATGCAGTCAGAATAATTTTCCTCAGCCAACGAGCATTACCGTCGGATTCCTTACATGGAGAACAATCAAATGAAGGGGGCAGAGTAACTTTCACATTCTCCATTTGGTTAATGTATATAATGCACAAAATGGCGCATTTTCTTAACAGTTATTGGCCGTAATGTTTGAAAGTAAGGTGAAGCCACGTGGTGGTGTAGGCACTTGTTCGCAGAATTCGCGCCGAAACAGGTGTCTCACCCTGTGTGGAAAAGAGACCGAGCCGACCTTCGGAGGAGGCTGCACCAACAGATCGTTCCTCCCGGTGGTATCTTGGCTACTGATACCTACTTCTGAACTGCGAACTGCAACGCATACTGCGACGCGGTGCCCGAGTTTACACATAGCACAAGAGGCATTCTCCATGCCATTCGTTTGCTGATCTCGAACGCCTTCACTTCGCTGACAATAGTATTGCGGAAGTTACCGCCATTTTGTTTTTCAAGTGTTGTCTGTCATCCCCTCGGTAGCGACATTGTGTTAGGGCCGTCCGTGTAGATCAGCATGATTTGCGTTCGGAAGCTTGGCGCAGTCAAGCTGTTTACCACCGAGTAATTACACCGCTTACACAGCGATCTCACCAGTCTCAATGAGGTAAGCTTTTTCGATCGGCCCTGCTTCCTTTCCCGTTATAAGGATCTCTTGGCTGGCATCTTATCGTTCTCTCGTTCAATCATTCCTTGCTCTGGATCTCTTGGCTGGCATCTTATCGTTCTCTCGTTCAATCATTCCTTGCTCTCTTGGGTACTGGATTTAATCTCGTTCAGCATCAAAGCGTTTTGATGTATTGGTTTAATATCTTGACCTGCAGCAAGGTAGCTTCGTGCCAAATCACTCAGATTTGTACGCGCTTGCTAGAAAACTTGTAATAGAGCTACCTCACATTCGTGTGTCTTACTGCAGTACATATGCCTATTTTAATCGTATTCACTGCCTATCATGATCTGATGAAAGCTGGTTCTGCCTCGGTGCCAGTGTGTTGGCCAACTGAGGGCCTGCAACCAACCTGTCTGCGTGCTAGACACACTGGATCTACATCTGGAGTTATTAATAGGAGCACTCTCTTTGTTATCCCAAGCACTTTTGACCGCTAATTTGTATGTCACCTGGTGATTCGACCTGTTGTGGTGCCATTCATGGACAGCATTCCACAGGGTGTTTTCCAACAGGATAACGCTTGGCCACATACCGCTGCTGCAGCCAACATGCTCTACAGAGTTTCGACATGTTGCCTTGGCCTACTCGATCAGCAGATCTTCTCCAGTCGAGCACATATGAGACGTCATAAGATGACAACTTGAGTGTAATCTACAACCAGCATTAACCATCCTTGTATTGACCGACCAAGTGCAACGGTAATGGAACTCTAACCCACAAACTGACATACGGCACCTACACAACACAATGCATCCATGTTCGCATGCATGGATTCAACAGAGCCGGCCGGAGTGGCCGTGCGGTTCTAGGCGCTACAGTCTGGAGCCGCCGAGCGACCTCTCCGGTCGCAGGTTCGAATCCTGCCTCGGGCATGGATGTGTGTGATGTCCTTAGGTTAGTTAGGTTTAATTAGTTCTAAGTTCTAGGCGACTGATGACCTCAGAAGTTAAGTCGCATAGTGCTCAGAGCCATTTGAACCATTTTTTTGGATTCACCATTCTAGTGCTTACACCTGATATTAATGTACCAACGTTTCACATTTGCAATGGCTTATCTCACACTTACATTGGCCTGTAATCTGTCAGTGTTAATACTTAAATATGTATTCCCGAAATTTCCTTACTCTACATTAATTATTTTTTGGTTTTGCGAGTTTTTTTACGTCAGTGTTGATGTTTAGGGCACCGAACTTCGTTAAACAATGTTTCTGAAAGTTTCTTCGCGACGTCGTACCTCATGGAAGCATGCCTCAAATTAGGTGGACAGTTGTGACATATCATTGAAAAACTGGAAGTTTCGCTGACGGAGAAGAAGCGGAGTCCTTGCGCAGGTGCGTTTCTGGCGTTAACACCTGTAGACCGCTGGATCACGGAGGATAGGCAGCGCCTTCAGGCATCGCCCGGGTTCAGCATGACTGGCGTGGCCGGCGGCGGCGTGACGTCACGGCGCACCTCGGCGCCTGTTGAGCTGACTCACGCGGTAGCCGTTGTGTAACGTTGCGCAGCCGCCAGCAGGTAGGCTACACCGTGAGCAGAGTGTCTGCGAGAGTACGGTCTATAACGCATACTGCCATCTCTTGGGAGAACCTTAAAAACATTCGCTGTTTTTATAAAGCATCCGTGCATTTATATTTTATGTATTAAAAGGAAATAAGATTGGGGTTAACATCCCGTCGACACTGAGGTCGGTAGAGGCGGACCACAAACTCGGATTGTGTCAAGGAAGGACATGGAAACCAGCCGTGCCCTTTCAAAGGAACCATCCCAGTATTTGTCTGGAGCGATTTAGGGAAATCACGGAAAACGTAAATTTGGGTGGCCGGGTTTGAACCGTCGTCCTCCCCAATGCGAGTCCTTCTTCTCGGTATAGGCTATAGGCTATAGGCCATAGGTTTATTAATCGACTGCCGTTGTTTGCCATTGTTTGTTTAGAACAGAACAAACAATCTTGGTAGAACAATATAGGTTTATTTAATTTTCAAGTTTGACGCGTTTCGCCTATTCTAGGCATTATCAGATAGGCTAATCGCGTCACATATGAAGGTCAAATAAACCTGTCTTGTGCAACCAAGACTGTTTTTCCTGTTTTAAAGATCTATTACGGTTGCCGTAACCAGTACCACTGCGGCAGTTATGGAGTGGAGTGATTTTAATTGTTCATTTGTAGTTCACTGTTGCTTTTTTTCCAAGTGGAGAAATCGGACGTTTCCGACATTTTCTTCTGTTTGCGTTCAGTAGAGGGGTGACAGCAGCGGGTATGCTGCCAGAAACATTTGTGCTCACTATGAGGATAATGCTGCTGAACAGATCACGGAAAGAAAACGGTTTTCAAGTTATAAGGAAGATCGTTTTGACGTTAGTGTCTCTCCACTTTCAGGAGACTTTCGGGATTTGATTAAGATCGCTTAAACGCATTAACCCATAATGGTCCACGTCAGTGTACTTGAGAACTCATAAATGTGATGAAATGTGAGTATTCCACCATCGTGCGATATTAACATGCATTGAGAAGTTTCAAAAATTGCGTAAATAGGTACTGCATGTTTTAAACCAAAATCAGGAAATCAGCGGGTGGCCATATGTGCACCTGTGCTCGCTCGTCGTCATTTGGCCCGTGAACAACAGCAATCATTCCTATCCCGTATCGTTACTGGTGACTTCAAATGGTGTCTTTCTGCTAACATAAGGAAACGAAGGGAATGAATGAGCGCAAACAAAGCAACTACTCCCCATACAAAGACATGCGCGCATTCACAAAAGATAATGTTATGCATCTGGTAGCGACGATGTGGTGTACTACGAATTGCTTCCCCAAGATGTAACCATCGCTGCTGACATTTATTGTCAACAGCTGAAACGTCTTGCAGACGCAATCCAAGAACAACGAAACGACGATCGGGAAGGCTGCGGGAAGTGGTGTTACTCCACGATAACGCCTCCCCGTTCTCTGTTATGTGTTACCGTTGTGTCTACTATTAAACTTATAAACTGCTACGAACTTATGCTCCAGCCTAATATTTATTTTAAATTATCTGCCATACGGATGCTATAACTGTCACAGTCTCGTGAAATATATTACAATATTAAGTAAATAATAATAAAAATTTTCATGACAATATGTGTGCATAGAATATTAAATTCACATTACAAATAAATGTACACGGAATGAGGAAGGTATCAGCCATAACTGTTGTTGGAAACCGTCCTAGTGCTCGCTTTCATTGGTTTGGCGAAACCATCTGAAAAAATTCAAAAGACGAAGCTTTTAGCAGGTTGTAACGGTTGGTTAAAGTCACCAAATCATTCCTCAATGGCGCGTGATTACGAAGGCTTGGTGAGATATAATCTTTCAGCCTGCCATAAACTACATCAGTCACAAAACGCGTCAACTTTGGAAAAATTACGGTGCAGACAGAGCAGTTATACTTTAACACCGCCTTCAAGTGTAGGTCTGATCTCGGTTCTGGCGCTGCAGTCCGGAACCGCGGGACTGCTGCGGTCGCAGGTTCGCATCCTGCCTCGGGCATGGGTGTGTGTGATGTCCTTAGGTTAGTTAGGTTGAAGTAGTTCTAAGTTCTAGGGGACTTATGACCTAAGATGTTGAGTCCCATAGTGCTCATAGCCATTTGAACCATTTTGTAGGTCTGATCTCGCGTTCCAGGCTGGTGCAACTGGAGTTTGTGAAATTATTAGCGGACAGTGCACTTGTTATGATCAAACTGCAAATATTGAAATAAACTTCACCTAAATTTGACTATGTTCATGACTTGTAGAACTCTGTTGGAGGTACGTTCAATATGTAACTAATACTACCGTGAACGATAAAAAAGGAGTGAAGGAAGGTATATTAGGGTTTGTGTCTTGTCGGCGACGACGTCATCAGAGACGGGGGAAAAGTAGCTAATATTAGCACCATATACCATTTTCAGTGTAGAGTACAGAGACGTTACGCATGCTCAGCAGTACAGATGTATGAAATTAAATACAAATACGATGTCTGGCTGTATTAGTTAATTTAAACTTTAAATTTTACCAGCTTGTGGTACTGTTTCTAGAAAGTTGTTCTATTAGAGTGCATAGCAACTGTGCCCTGTCGTCTCGTTGGAGATAAGTTTTCCTCGATTACGAGTCCAGATTCTGAAGTGCTACGCCAATTCAGTCGGTACTCGAGACGACGTTTCATCTCGTTCCCCACTCAAGGTCAGTTGCAGTGCACGTCGCTTTGGAGCGGCTATGGGGACACAGGCTGCTGTGATGAGTGGTCAAGACATACCTACAAGTAATTATCAATATCAATGAAATTCTCCAGCAGCCGTGTAACTAAGATACTATTTTATTTTATCTTGACGACAACCAGTTTCGGAATTCCACTATGTCATCTTCAGGCCCCATACGCATCTCTCAAAATAAACGATAATGCCATATACCCTGGATTTCGTGAATTCAAATTGTTTCACAAGTGCATCAATCGAAGACTTGATATCTACAAGTATTCGAATTGTCTCGGAGTAAACTCGTTGTTTCCCTGGCAAACCTTATGATTGTTATTTTTGTAATACAAGACTACCGGAAGCCGAGCGTCATTACCTGTCAGCCTATCAAATTATTAAGAGAACACATGCCACAAGTTTCCAGAAAATATGTTGCATCACCTGGCGTATCATGTGTACACTGAGGTGAGAAAAGTCATGAGGTACCTACTAATAACATGTCGGAACTCCTTTTGTCCGGCGTAGCACAGCAGGTCGACGTGGCATGGACGAAACAAGTCGTTGGTAGTCCCCTTGCAGAAATATTGAGCCAAGCTGCCTCTAAGCCGTCCATAATTACGAAAGTGTTGGCAGTGCAGAATTTTCTGCACAAACTGACCTCTCCATTATGTCTCATAAACGTTAAATGAGGTTATGTCGGGCAATGTGGGTGGCCATAATGTTCTTCAAATCAGTCGCGAACAGTTGTGGCCCTGTGACATGTTTGGTAACATGACGTCCACGAATGCCTGTAAATGGTCTCCAAGTAGCCGAACGTAACTATTTATAGTCAATGATCCGTTCACTTGGACCAGAGGACCCACTCCACTACATGTAAAAACAGCGTGGTACGACACGTATAATTTACTTCCTGTAGTCACCTCGTGTTGCCTGAGATCTTACTTTAAAATCGCAAACCGAAGTCTCTCTAAATTTGTTTACGGATGTGTTCCGCCTTGAGCAAAGACAATATGTGAACTGAAATGACAATTAAATGGACACCCTAGCTGCAAACAGGCGTTGCTGTACTTCATTGGGGACATGTTGAAAATATGTGCCCCGACCGGGACTCGAACCCGGGATCTCCTGCTTACATGGCAGACGCTCTATCCATCTGCCTATTAGGCGCACTACGAATGTAGTGGTGTGTACATGTTGGGAATGTGGATCTCACGGGGAGCGTGCAAGGGATAAGTCCCTGCAGACGCACTATCCTCTGTGCCCGCGGTGGCTCAGATGGATAGAGCGTCTGCCATGTAAGCAGGAGATCCCGGGTTCGAGTCCCGGTCGGGGCACACATTTTCAACATGTCCCCAATGAAGTACAGCAACGCCTGTTTGCAGCTAGGGTGTCCATTTAATTGTCATTTCATTTCTAGCAAAGCTGCATGGTCATCCACGGTAACTGTTCTTTCGGGAACAGATACTACCGTCATATATAGTTAATATGTGAACTTCCGTACGCTCGTCATGTTGCCTCCTCATAACCTCAGACTAGGATCTTACCACCACAAAACATGTCATTTCCTACAATATCCCTACATATCAGCATACTACTAACAATAAAACACAGCTACAAGTTTCGAGAGTCATAATTTCATCAGCTGGCTGTCCATGTTTAAATCCATGTTTAAATCTTCAATCATACGTACTCGCACAAGCAGAGCAGGAGCTATAAAACAAAGTTATTAATGCCAAAATTCCTATGCTTCCTTTAAAATCGCAAACCGAAATCCCTCTAAATTTGTTTACGGATGTGTTCCGTCTTGCACAAGGACAATTGTCTCATCTTTTTACCTAGATATGTTTCGCTGAAGTTATTGCATGATCAGTGGGATGTTTGTTTTCCTTCTACTAAAGAAGTGGAAAATTTTTCTTTGTTATCTGTAAATATAGAAATTTCAGTTTTTACGAAAGTATTCACAAATTTCAGAACAAATAATTTTTTTATTTGTTGCTCCCTTCTTCACATACACTGTACTGTGGTTTTCGTGAGTTTTTCTGTATTTTGTGTTACAGATGTTTCTTTTCACAGTTTGTCATCTACAACCACTGAGAATTGAATTAGGCGTGAGGCGTGAGGTAGTACAATAACTGGATAACAATTCGAAAGGAGACAACGAAACACCCATTTATCACTTAAGCACGTTTGATCATATTAACACTTTAACATTATGTGTTTATTATTGTTCCAAAATGAGAAAGAACCCAGCTAAAGATCCCAGCAAACCGTACGCACAGAACAGTAGTGATGCATTACAACAGCGGCTCAATGTGCGACCACCTATGTTGTTACAGACATTATACGTATGAAGCATGTTCTGGTACATAATCTCCATCCCACCTGACGTCTCTTCAATTTCTAGTGCAGCGGCCACAACGCGTGTCAACAAATATACAGGAGTCTTGTAAATTAAACTTTGCAAGGCAGACGTTAATTGACATCAGGTGACTGAAGCAGTACACGTCATCCTGTCTAACCCATTGCATACAATTCTGAGATTTTTCCCTTTCCCTCAGCGGACATAGACAAGTTACACATCTGATTTGAAGCCGTCGTAGAACGGAAACGGTACGTTTCCGGACATGTGTTCCTATTCAAAATATTATGTACTCACTCCCCTATACAAGTTCTAGGAGTTTGCAACGGGAATTTCCAAACACTCTGTAGATGAAATCATAAACGATGACGGTCTACTTTAGGCTCGTTCTGGGCATCTACGTCACGCATTCTCTGAGAACCAATGAGCGTTCAGTAGCGTTCTGAGGAATCTGCTGTGAATGTCGTAGCCAGTGCCGTATCTTAAGGAGTTATTTAGTGAATTCTTATTGCATTTGCTGAGAGTTGTCATAGCAGATGGTGATGATAAGCGACAAATTCTACATAAGCAAGGGAGAGAGACGTATTTCCAGCATACACGCTTTCTTGAAGATCAAAGAAAGTGTAAGCGCGTCTTGGAGCTGTCACTTGGAACCGACAACAATGCCCGTCCGTGCTTCGACCTCCGCGCACCGTCCTCGTTTGTGAATCGTACTTCAACTACGAGCTTTTTTGTATTACGGCAGTACGTACTACATACAACTGCTGTTGGACCGTTTTGCATTAGTTGCCTCCTGGACATATACACTAAGTGAATACACCGTATAGCTATTCTTTCCTAGATTTTTCATGGTATTTCTTCACCAATTTACGTCACTGTTGCATTGGCTCTATCCGTCCGAACACCACGATCCACCGTCTGAGGCCATCGCTTATCAGATTACCCAATACTCGTCTCCTTAAGCTTTTTTTCTCGATGGTACAATAAGCGGTGACAGAAAAGCGAGGATTATATAAGATAAAAATGTTATTGCTCGTCAACGAGAACGTAGCCCATGAGGTTTTATGACATGATGACGAAGCTGATTATCGAATGTAAAAGTATTGATAGCAGCAGGTACTTCAAGGTACTCGAGAGTAGTCATGTCACGAAACAAGGCAATAAATCTCATTTCTATGATACAATTCTGTATTTCAATAAGCAGCTGATTCGTTGATATCCATTACAGCATGTTGTTCACCATGTCGAAACCCTCGCTTGCAACATTGTTGCAGGATGAAGCACGCTGTTCATATCCTTTGTTGATTTCTTCTTATTTTCTTTTAGAAGAATTATTCTTGTGTTTTCATCGCCTAAACACTGAAAACACTTTGGTGTCGTGCTAGAGCTTTCAGGCCATTTTTGTGGTGAATACACTGACGGAAATGGAAAGTGTTATACCGATAACGCCTTGACTGAAAGCTACCAAACAGAGCGTGCACGTGCAGTTTATTGCATTTTTTGGATCTTTCAGACTTTAAGAGAATGGTCGAATCATTGGCATGAGGCACATTGGAACGTCACAACGACAGATTGCACAGACAGCTGGTTGTATTGCAATGACGAGTGGTTAAGGGGTGGACTAGGACAACAATGTGCCCAGAAAAGTAGGCATGGCTCGTTCCAGAAGGACTAGGCCGTGAGAAGATCGTACGGTGGTCGGCTGATTCTGAGGAATGGATGGATGACAACAAATGAAATCTGGGCATCACGAACAGGGTATAGACTACTGGAAGCTGGGTTGAGAACTGGAGTTGCCGTACGTCGTTTACCGATGAAACTATACCACTGGCAACAGAAACTTGCTTGGAGTGGAGCCAGAGTCCTCTGAAACATTGAGTGACGTTCTTCGGCGTTCAGCGATGAGTCTCCCTTCTGTCTGTGGCGGACAGATCGACGACAACGAGTCCGTTTATGACCCGATGAAAGATCGCAGGACGCACCGATTCTCGGACTCTCCAACTCCTGAAACCATAATGTGAGGAGCAGCCGGATATGATAATAGGACTGATGAAGGGAGGCTGAAGGCTCGTCAGTATGGGGCAAGAAAGGTAAACCCTATTGTCACACCCTTCATGATCATGTTGACAAATAGCATATTCAAGCTGTACAACACAGGGCACCTCACTATTGTTCACATCACAAACGCCTCGAGGAAGGTATCAATCCTTGACTGGCCTGCCCTGTCCGCTGATTTATCACCCATGGAGCATATCTGTGATGTTATGGGGATACGTATACTTTCATACTGGCCTCTGGCCAAATATATTTATGGACTGACACCACGTGTGTTTGAGGTAAGATGGGATTAAGAGGCTGTTTGCATCCTAGCCACAACGATTAAATTAGCGTTTATGTTCCTGGAGGAGGGGGGGGGGGGAGCGGGAGGGGTCGCACCTCATAGTGATGTTGAAGAACATCAGTTACGCGTGCAATGAAAACATATAATCATTTAACACTTGGTTTGAGTTGAAGATCTCTCCAGCTGTTGTTATGCTGCGTTACATGGTTGCGGAGTGTACACCATTCCTCGTAACAACGTTTGACCATTTGCATCAATACACAAACATACCGGGCAACTTCATTCACGACGTGGTTTTGAGCATGATCAAACACGAGAAATCTTATCTGCCACTTCATCACATCTCCACGTCGACCCATTCTTCATCACTGATTACACACTGACGTCGGACAAAAATATGGAAACGCCAGAGCACAACATATCGAACTCAGTACGGTGTAGGAGAGCCGTTGGCATTCAAAACTGGTTCCAGTCGCCTCGGAATGGATAAATACAGGTACTGTGTGGTTTTCAAGGGAATCTTATATCATTCTTCCTTCAAAACAGAGGCAAGTTCAGGAAACGAAGCTGGAGATGGATAGCGATCATGCACCCTTCTTTCCAAACAACAAAAAAAGAAAATATTGTGGTCTAGTGACTATGGTAGTCAGGTGAGATGTGACGGTCCATCTTCATGCTCACAAAACCACTCCTGGACGATGCGAGCTGTATGAAGAAGAGCCTTGTCTTGAAACATAGCGTCACCACTTTGGAACAAACACTGTGCCATAGGGTGGACCTGATCAGCCAAAATGGTCACATAATCCTTGGCCGTAATGCAACCATGCAAGGTAGCCGTGGGGCCAAATGAATAGCAAGAAATGTCTGCCCAAATCGCCACAACCCACGCCATATTTCACTCTTGAGGCGTAAACTCAGCCAGAAGTTGGAAATACTACGAAACAAGACATATCCGACCAAATGACAATCTTCCAGTGCTCCATAGTTCAAATTTTATGGTTTTGGCAGCAAGTTTTCCTGCTACGAGCATTTTTGTCACTGATGGGTGGTTTTGGAATTCGAGCTCGGTGCTGACAGGGTTCGCGAGTGCGACATTCAGTTCTGCAGTGACTTTTTCAGCTACCGTCCTCATATTTTTCGCCACACGCCTCTGTATCATCTTGACCGCCTGTCACAGTCATTCAACGAACACTTCCAACCGCTTTGTGACTTAGCGGATTATGTTTTTCCGCTTTCCTTATATGCAGCATAAATCTTCGATACTGTGCCTCTCGAAACACTAAACACTGCGTCTACCTTGTTACAGAAGCACCGACCATACGACCATCAACCATATGCCCACGTTCGAATTCACGCATGTCCGACATAACGCACTCACAACTATACATAACACTGTTCTGACCACTAATGACACTTGCAACGTATTGGGGATACTGCATAGGGGCCGTTCGTGGTTAAATACAGCAGCACAACCTGTAGGCCTAGCTAGCATCTGCATTTATGTTGAAGTAGGCTACACATTTCTCGCGGGCATTCCATATTTTTGCGCAACCCCTGTACAACTGACCGGGACATACACCACACTTCAATGTCATGACCGCCTGGTATCATTTCTATACACAGCGATACCAAGCGAGAAGTGTGCTCTTTTATGGAGCTGACCAATATTTTGTCGGGTGAACTTATATAGTATCAGTAATGGAACCAACCTATACAGTATTTTTGCTATTTAAATTACGCTTCAGGACTCTAGAGGATAAGACATTAAGTGACTTGAAGGTATAGCGATAAGAGGGAACTGAATATCTTCGAAGTCCATTTTGGTACGCTCTTAGTCGTACTGTAAGTGCATGTTTCACCGGTGGAGCCCTTCCGCTCCGCCTCTCTGGCTTACGTCAATTCGTGCAATGCCGTCTCTGGCTGGCTGGAATCTCGCGAGTCACCGCCGCAGGCCAGGGTCACGGACGCACACCGGCCTCTATTTTCGGACTTGTAGCTAAACTTTACGCTGACTTGCGGCCTGCAAGTGACGAAGCTGGCGTAACAAAGCTACGTAGTGTGCTCACATTTCCGTTCCAACATGACGCTGCACATCGCCTCCAAACTCTGCCCTGCATTGCAAAATCTCTTACGACGTCCGGCAAATAGTAAAATGAAATCCTACATCGCAAAACTGTTCCGAGGTGTCTCATTTAATTCTTGACGATCTGAAATATCTAGATGTTTCATTTACCTAAAGAACACAACCTGTTTACATTCTGCGTCACGAAGTCTACAATGAGTCTACAGTGCGCTATAGGCTTATGATGTCAGCTGCCCGTACGAGGATACTAAAACAGGCCATTGCATTCAATAGTTATCGAATGATCTGTTGGGCTGTTATTATAATAAATTCCGATAAAATGAATACTTATTAATATACCGAAACAAAATTATTCGTAAATGGATTCCGGAGAACGTAAAAAACTAAGCCTGACACGAGACACCACGGAAACATAAAATATGAAGAAAACTGAAGACAAACTTACGTTGGGTAGACATTACAGTTCATCATTTAAGACAGCAGATGGCACAGATTCAACAACAGAGACAGTTTTGTTAAAGCAATCAAATATTTCTTTAAAGGTCAGTAGAGTTCAAGAAATAAATCAGAAACACGCATAGTTGATAATGAAAATAATGATGTTCTGAAGTACTGCCGTATTTTATCGCGTAATTTCTCCTTTTCTTCGAAAAATTTTCTTGAAAACACTAGAGAGGGCATAATGCAAGTAGGAATTCAGAACGGAAAGGAAACAATGTATTAGGTAGGTAAAAGTTATATTTACGGTAACTTGTGAAAAAACTGGTGCCTACCGGTATTTATTTGCATCTAACGCAAAAGAACTGGATTCATACCACAGTTTCATTGTGCCTACAATGAAGAGCAGCAATGCAGTGTTTCATTGTTTCTTTTCTCTCACTATTCTGCGGCCTCACTTTCGTCACTATCATCACTATTTTCAGATTCAGAAAACACGTCATCTCCTTTTTCACTATTCCACGACATGTCGTCTTGGGAATTCCAGTTTTTTAAACTCTTCTTAACAACATGGCCACTAATTTTCTCTCTTGCACGGATTATCCTCTCGCACATCGTCCGTATTGGTGGCTTCCTTATCTTGCCTCCTGGAGTCAGCTGATGAGATCCCGCCGCCAAGCATTCTGAATACAGGCGTCTAAGATGTTCTCTGAAAGGTCTGTTGACGCTGACGTCTAAAGGTTGAAGAATGGACGTTAAACCTCCAGGGATGATGACAGGATGGGACTAGATCTGTTTCATTTTCTCCTTTACAGCTTCCACAGGGTGACCCCGAAAACCGTCTACGACAAGAAGCGACTTCTTTTGTAATAATGCCCCTGGTCGTCTTCCCCAGACTTTGTCCAACCAATCCACCATCAAATCTGCTGTCATCCGGCCCCTTTCCTGAAATCTTAAGTGAATTCCATGTGGAGACGTCTACCTTTGGTAATGTCTTCCTTTTAAAGATGGCATGTGGTATAAGTTTATTGTCGTCTGCTGTAATGAACAACATCCCTGTGCACCTTAGTTTTTCCGCTCCGGTCGTCTTCAAAATGGCTCTGAGCATTATGGGACTTAACTTCTGAGGTCATCAGTCCCCTAGAACTTAGAACTAGTTAAACCTAACAAACTTAAGGACATCACATACATCCATGCCCGAGGCAGAATTCGAACTTGCGACCGTAGCGGTCGCGCGGTTTCAGACTGTAGCGCCTAGAACCGCTCGGCCACTCCGGCCGGAGGTCGTCTTCACAAGAACAACTTTTGAGCCGATTGGAGCAACGACGGTGTTATATGGCATACCAAAAAACACTGGCGTCTGGTCACCGTTACCAACCTGGGAGAGCAAATGTATTGCTGTCACACTTGTATTACGTAACAATGGAACTCGTTTACCTTACCTGTGTAGTCTCGAGGTAAAAGCTGATACAAAGACGTTCGTAGACTGAGATTTTGCCATCTCATAAAACGAATCTCCCAACCAATACTTGCTTTAAAATCGTTTCTGTCAATATTGAGAGCGGCACCAATCTTGCGAGCTTTGCTCTGAATTATTTCGTAAGAGACAGCACAACCATCATTCCGAAGTTCATTGACAATAGCAATCACACCATTATCAATTTCGGGATATTTCCCTCTTTTAGGCCCACGGAAAGATATGGAGCTTGCTTTTGCAGTCTTGAGTTTATCTTTTCTGCTCTGCCAATACCGTATTGAATTAGGACTAACGGAGAATTGTCTTCCTACAGCTTTCACTCCCTTCGTAACGGCGTAAGATAACACATTTAATTTAAATTTTGCCGTTTAGTTTGAATATTTAGACATTGTGACGACTTGTAACAAACTGACCTAGAAATAGGTGTGCAACTTCACTTACGGTATGTTGTGACAATGGAAATACTTTTATGCCAAGTACCGCTGTGTCTTTTGTTGTCCACAGTCAAGCCATCTGACGGCCGCCCCAGTAAGAGAACGAGCCGGGAGAGGCAATTACGCGCGATATTAATAAAATAATTTTTGAATGATGAATAATGTTGGGGGAGGGAAATTTCTAGTGGGGAGCTTATGCAATAAAATACCGTATTCGAGGTATGAAGAAGGAGAAATGAGGCACTGACTTATAATTCGAAAATCGTAATGTAGAAAACTACATTGCAGCTTAACCACATATCTGACGAAAAAAAGGCAGAACCAGAATTGTATGTGAAGCCATAGTTCCACTTATTTGTATATTGTATGTATCTTAATTTCTGTGTGCGCTCGATGAAATAGCCACGTTGCCCTTGGCTGAATAGATCACGTCTGCTATGCTCGCTGTAATTGGCTAATTAGATCACATGTCCTGAGTTCACGTTCCCTAATAAAACACATTGTACAGTGCAATCTCGTTTTAACAGTTTCCGAAGCTATCGTGCAGTATTTGGTGGTTTTTGTATTTATACCTGCTCATTGCGCAAATATGCAGTTTCAATACTACAGTGCATTAAAGGTCTATCCAAGAGGCGTCCTTTTCTTCTCGGTTTGTTGTGCTATAGTGCCTGAAAGTGCGATCCCGATGTATAAAAGTTTAACAATAATAGCCTTGTTAATACAACAGATATATTCTGGTGTCCTTTTAAAGAGTAATAGTCATCCTTACAGACATTTCAGGATTATTTCAGCGGTACAATTTTGTTTCAGAGGTTTAACACTTGATGGAGCTCAGCGTGTTCTTGACGGGGAGGTAGAGTACACACCATTTGATACAACTTCAGAAATAGCTATAATGCCACCAGTGAATGCATCAAATGTTGACTTGTCGGACGAAGATCGTGGGGAAGAAGATAGCATGTCACCCAACAACTTACAGGGAGTATGTTGAGGGCTGAAACAGAAATCTTTCAACGCTGCATTTCTAAAACTGTGGGTACGGATAGAGATGAACAAAGGCAAGAACAGCAGTTAATGGAAAATCAGTTCCAAGGAAATGATAAAAGTAGTAATATCAGTGCTTAAGTAGTAATCGTGAAGACAATAATGTGGACGAAAGTAAAACAATTACATGTTGTAGTAAACACAGTGCAATGATGTGCTGCAACTTCTAGTGGACAAGAGCAACAGATATGCTGCAAGAAAGAACAAACTTGGTGACATAAGCATTGAAGAAGTAAAATGTTTCTTAGGTATCCTGCTTCTAAGTGGTTATGTTCCACTTCCGAGACGAAGACTGTGTTGTGAAAAAAAATAAAGATACTTTCAAAATGAAGCTCTTGCAAGTGCACTTTCTAGAGACAGATTTGAATTTATTTTTTCCAACCTCACTGTAGTGATAATGATGCTCTTGACTGGAATGATAGTTTTTCAAAGGTTCATCCTCTTTTCAAAGCTCTAAATTACCTGTTTCAAGATTTCGCTCCTCGCCATGAAAACCACAGTGTTGATAAGTCAGTTATGCCACATTGTGGGCGCCATTGGTGCAAACCGTTTGTAAGAGGCAAGTCAATTAGATACCGATAAAAAATTGTGGGTACGTGCCACTTCAAGCGGTTGCATTTTATGGACAGAGCCTTTTTAAGGATTAAAAAGAAAAATTTTAGGTATATACAGGTTGTTCAAGCTAGGATCATCCATTGTTTTGCAATATGTAGGTATAATCGCAGAAAGGATTCGTAACTTCCCTTTCCACTTAGTTTTTGACAACTTCTCCACAACTTACAGTACCACCTCTAGAAGAACTGAAGAATCACAAGCTACGAAGGACAGAAACTACAAGGGAAAATAGATCATCAGAGTGTCCCTTTATGCCAAAACAATGAAATGGAAAGGAAGCCCCGGAGATTCATCAATTTCTAGTGACAGAGGATGCATCCATTGTGATAACAAAGTGGAATGACAACAGCATAGTAGATGTTGCCTCAAATGCTTTTCCAGCCGAACCATTGCACAACATGCTCCAGGAAAGAAAAGAAGAAAATTTCTGTCACCCAGCCACGTACAGTCCACTTGTATAACCAGAGTAGGGGTGGACTGGACTGTTGTGCCCAAAATATAGGTTTTTACCGTGTTTCAATTCGTAGTGCTATTGATATCCCACTGCATCAATGTTGCTATACGAAATGCCTGGCAGTTACATCATTACGATGGTGGACGATTAAATCAGCTGTCATTCCGCCGTGCGCCTGCAATGACTCTGCAGTAGGAAACGGAGCAGACCATCTAGCTTGGAAAACACTGATTCAAGGTATGACAGAACTGATCACCTCATAATAATACAAGAAAAACAAACAAGATGCCATCTTCGTCAGACGTTTAATGCTGCCTTTCATGTAACATGTTTTGCTAGCTACCATACAAAAGACTAAATAACAGTTTTATAGAAATGCTGATAAAATATATGCCCATGTTCCTCTTGTGCTTTTAAAAGGACACCTTTTTGACAAAATGATACAAAATTACATTAAATCTACATCCACGTGATTACTCTGTAATTCACAACTAAGTGCCTGGCAGAGGGTTCATCGAACCTTCTTCAAGCTACTTCTCTAACGTTCCACTCTAGAACAGCGCGCGGGAAAAGCGAACCATTAAATCTTCCCATGCGAACTATGATTTCTCTTATTGTATTATGATGATCATTTCAAAATATTTTCACACTCTGAGGAGAAAGTTGGTAATTGAAATTTCGTGAGAAGATACCGCTGCAGCGAATATCGCCTTTGTTTTAATGACTGCCACCCTAATTCGTTTATCATATCCGTGGTACTTTCTCCTTCATTGCACGGTAATCCTTGCTTCGACTTTATTTGCATCCATTCTGTGCAAAATGTTCAGTATTTTTTATAAAAAGTTTTGCAGGCATAACGGGATAAAGTTGACTCTACTGTACGAGTGTCTTAGTAGTAAAGAATAAATGTATTAAAACTTCATGTAATGATGCAGCATTTTCTCACGCATCACAGTGTTTATGACGTCTTGTCTCTTCATCTATGTGTCGTACAACGATGTATTTGTGTAGGTACACTCTTTGACATAAAACTTGACCGGCGGCCGGCCGCTTCAGAGGCTAAGTCCGCGCCGATCGCGACATGGGACAAAAAAACTGGCCAACTCGCTAATTGTCTAAGTCCGGTTATCTGCACAATCTGGCAACACTGTAGACTGCGGCACTTCCTGGAGGAAAACTTGTCCCATGATAGAGAAACTCTAGGCTGATTACGCCTGTGGTCTAGCGGTAGCGTGCGTTGTTTCTGTTCATAATGTCAGTGGATCGAGGGCAGCTGGCATAAAATATTTTTATAGCCTCTTCTGTCTGAATGCTGAAGACGTGAATGTAATGGTAGCGCAGATTCAATCTATTTCGCTTTGTGACACACCGATATCAAAATTTTATCCAGTAACGATTTTGCGGCAGATTTCCTACAGACTGTCCTCCTCTGGACGCCGTATGCGGCAAAGCTCCGGGATCCATTTGCTGGCTACTAGCAGCGGCCGTGGCGACAGCAGCGGCGCTGCACTCCCCCGTTCTTTATCGAAAGCGCCTGCTACCGCTCATCGCTTTTGATGATTTAAAACGCTTTATCATTAAATGTTGCTCCACAGAAAATTTCTACAATTTCCATTCACGCTCAAAAGCAACGGAGACAGACGCCCTGATTAGTAGGCGGGTATTATATTACATTAATCGGCAAGAGCTGAGTATGGCCCGAAATTAATTTTATAGACTGGAACGAAATTAAACCACCTCACTACATTCGATGAATTTATAAATGCTTCATACCTCGTTTCTTTTCCTTTCAAACTCAATTATTTGTGCAACTTTTGGTCAATGTTTGGATGTTTTCGTCAAGCCAGAGTGAGCGTCTGTGGTGTAAAGTGTATTACAGTTCTTGTTTCATTCCTTATGGTAAGTCTATGCGATAAACTGTGTGAATACCTTGCAATGCTTGCTCTGTAGCAGTGCAGGAACACTGCACATTTGGAGTTCCATGTATGGGTTCATGAAGTATTTATTGTTGATCGGAAGTGATAGTTAAGGTCATCAGATTTAAACCAGAAAAATTTGTCGTTTTGAAGGTTTCAGAGAACGGAAAGGAATTGCTAACGCCGGTGTTAGAAAACGTCCACAGTTAAATGCTATTGCAAAAATTTAGAAGAAGGGAACTACATTAATGAACATGTGCACTTCATAAACAACCTTCTGACATGTTAGACCTATATGACGAACAAAGCTCAAATTTATATCGTTGACAGTCGGTTTGAATCTTTTCAGGGTCTATTTTACAGTGAAGCACCTTGGAATTTGCAAAGCAGAAATCCATGATATTAACTTAATTTACTAAGTCGAAATCGGACGAAGATTGATGTTTAAAGGCATTCTTCAGATTTCGCATAAGAAATTTTTACTAGCAGTTTGCAACTCCATTAATTAAAATGGAAAATAAAAGGTTGTAGTCAGCGGCTTCTACCGTGATTCGAACTGCTATGTCTTATAGTACAAGCACTGCAACGCACAAGGGAACCTCTGAGCTAACGACACACTGGCGGCCAGAGGCGGAATATAGTCACTGCGATGTTGCCTGAGCCTCAAAACGCAACCTTAAACACACGAACAGAGGAGGTGGAGATTACTGTTTTAACGTCCCGTCGACAACGATGTCATTAGAGACGGAGCACAAGCTCGGATTAGGGAAGGATGGGGAAGGAAATCGGCCGTGCCCTTCCTAAGGAACCATCCCGGCATTTGCCTGAAGCGATTTAGGGAAATCATTGAAAACCTAAATCAGGATGGCCGGGCGCGGGATTGCACCGTCTTCCTCCCGAATGCACACACAAGCAGGTGTTACTTATGTGAAGAACGCCGTTCTTGGAGTCCAGAAATTAAATATACTTTCTAATTGTGTCATCTTGCAGTGGATTATATCGTACGAGTCTTCGATGTGGAAAACGAATGTCAAGTGAATTTAGCGAGGTAACGCCGACCTACACCCGGAAGTAAATGCACTATCAGAGTGTTGACAAATACTTGCTACGACGCTGCCATTTCTAGGCTCTCTGACGAGGCAGCTCTTCAGCGAAATGCTTGCCGTGATTCTCCGATACGGTTCTTCAGAGTGGAGACGCGCGCGCACGTTTGGTTTTTATGCGGCGTTCTCCCCTGATGGTTTCTGACGTCGCCTTGTGGGCTATGTATACATATGAGACATTCAATTATCATTAATCCAGAATGATACAAGTTTCAGCTTCCGGCGTGGAATAAGGCTGTTGACGCCGACATTATATCATTTCAACGTAGGGAAAGCAAAACGGATCATTCAATGTTTCTCATTAACATAAAGCATGTGAGATAATTTTCCGTATCGTTCATAATCATCTAAAAATACAAACGAAGTAAAAATACACCGGAAGCTTATTCGAACTGAATATAACGCTTTGCACCTCGATGTCGAATTCGTCCACTTGCAATCTTTTGCAGCATACACATAGAATGTCATGATTACCACGAGAATGAAGAAATATGTTGGTAAGGATGGAAGCAAGAAGAGACGCAGTCAACAAATATTCTATTCCTCATGGCATTCATTTCATTTGACACGTAAGAAGAGGTAAAGCGGGTATTTACTTTCGTTAACACGAAAGATATGCCGCACATATTGATAACGAGGAAGTCTGCGTCTTCATACGTTTCCTCCTTGAAATCTGTATGCTCTATTATATACTAAGTAGCCCGATCATTGTTTCAGTAATGTTACCCTCTTGTTTGACCCCGTAACGATGAAAAGATTTCAAATGCATGTCTCCCTTCCTGGGTTGTTTTTTGTGTTTTATTGCTTGGAATTCCTGAAGCAGACCACTGTGCCTTCCCCCCTCGTGGGTTAGGTCTCAAAACTAAACCGCTTTGTATCCAATGGCATAATTTATTCAGACAGCATCAGCATAAGACTATCAAACAAAGCCTTCCATTTACAGTTGCAGCACTCTAACCAGCACTGATCAAAGTGTAATCCACGGTCATGGTCCTAAATTACCAGCTGTCTGCTACTGTGGCAAAGTCCGTACTACACTGTCGATTCCGCAGCACCATTTTATCTGGTAACACTGTGTAGTGGCACAGTTGTGCTACCAGGTCTGTCCTCACACTGTCAACTTTATGTATCTCACTTCTCCTGTAGCGTAGATCACGAGGAGCCGAAGTAAAAGAGTGTATTCTGCATGACGTAACATTCAGTATTCCCTTCTTTCATAGCCACTCTTCATGTGCATCGATACCAAATAGGAATGCGAAAACTCTTGCGAGTGAGAGAATGACAATAACAATCGTAACAAGAACAAGCAAATAATGAATGATGTTTATTCCAACGCAGAACGAGAATGGCTTTAAATATAAAAATCTGTATCTATATCTATATCCATCTCTATTGATCTTTGAGTTGGCACAATGCAAATATATTCTTAGCATTTAGTTACTGCATTTAGTTCTGGATGTTTGCAGAGAAAAGGAAAAGTCGGTACTTCTCGCTAGTGTAATATAATGTGAACCAGCAACTACCCTTTCCTTAGAACACGACTCAAGCAGGTCCTCAAGTAGGTAGCAAGGCACTGCTGCATTCTGTTCCCTGACATTGCTCTGATGACGGTTAATGCAGATAGTTCCGATTATGAAATACAAAACGTATTGCAGGTTAATTCCTAGGATAGTAACATTAAATTTGCGTTGTAGACGGCACATGAACGTGACGACTATCCATATTACTCATCAATATAAAAAGACAATATTTTGGGAATTTAGCAGGATTACTCAAAATGAATTCTGAAATTGGGTGACTGACTGCACAGGTGCTAAACGTCGTCAAGAGTATACGATGTCCTAATCGCATTAGGAATATGAAGAACGTCTTCGACAGCTCGCAACTTTCACATTGCTATCTCCACCCTACTCCAGACAGCCCTCGGTGGAGTTGCACTACGTTGCCGATGTTATGGGAGGCCTTCAAACCGACAACAGACCACATATTGAAAAATACAAGCGAATTCTCTTGCAGCGTAAGCTTATTGTAACTAATCTAAAAATTATTGGAGAGGAACATTGTCCTATTCAAAAAAAGCAAAATGTTACACACTGTTGACGTCAAACGGACATTATCTATGTCCTGTCTTGTGTCCTACTCATCTATAATATCAAGTGTACTATGAAAATGATTATATATATTGGATGATAGGGTAATGCATTGATACCAGATGGTGGGGGCTGGCCGGATTGGCGTGCGGTTCTAGGCGCTTCAGTCTGGAACCGCGTGACCGCTACGGTCGCAGGTTCGAATCCTGCCTCGGGCATGGATGTGAGTGATGTCCTTTGGTTAGCTAGGTTGAAGTTGTTCTAAGTTCTAGGGGACTGATGACCTTAGAAGTTAAGTCCCATAGTGCTCAGAGTCATTTGAACCATTTGAACTATTTAACACAAAATGACATTAAAAATTAAAGTTATTCACGAGCAGCTAGTTGAGAATATGTATGAACATTAAATGACACGACGAACTGAAATAATATGACGAAGAGTTCAGCGCTCACTGGGAATAGAGCCCCACACATATCGTTGTTGACTACACACAAATAGACGTCAGCTACCGAATTCTTCTCCACCAGCTGCTCAGAATAGCATCTTGAACTTACAGTCATCTCGCAAATAGTTCTGTGTCTCACTGGGAGTTAAAAACGTCAGATATCGTTAGTGTTGACAACGAATGAAAATACATTAAAAATCAAAATTATTATCCACCAGCAGATAGGTGTTCTCATGATAGAGCTTGATAATACATAATTAAATCTTTAGTGCCGGGCCAGGATTCGATCCCATTCACGCGTAATATGTGAAGGTGTTGAGGAATCTGCAGTTTTGAACAAACAACAAATTGTAGCCGAGCTGTATTGCCACGAAGGGATCAAATTCCGCGTTAAGGGCGGTCTGAGTTGCATTCCCAGTTTAGAACCAATTTTATCGACATACAGAAGCTCAAATAAAAGATGGAATAAGTTTCCTGTGACCATACATAGCGTTTGTGTCGTCACTTGAAATAAATAACTAGTATAAGAAAGGTTACTGGTGATAGAGTTTCTACATTTCGCCACTCCAGACTTTATTGTGGTTCAACCTACCGTCTACTTGGTAAAGAAGGAATATCATCTTTAATGTGAATTTTCAGACCACGCAGCCATTATATCTCCTTCACTTGGTGTAGCCAGGAGAGAATGGAATCTGTCTCTCCCTATCTAAAATCATTGACGGAAGTGGGAATCGAACCCAGACCATAGGTATAACAACCTACCATCCGTCCAACAGACCACGAAATCCTCTTCTCTACGAGTCATTTTTCTATCGTAACGCAGTTGCGCCACACTGGATGAGAATCCTGACACACAGGCTCCCTGTAGTAATTTGCAGCATGTTCAGTAAATTCATTTACTTGGTTGACCGAATCACCATGAACTAGCTGCCTCGGCTACCCAGTGCATACATTCGACTATTTTGTAATCACAGAAATAAAATCACGTAACTGCCACCTACACACAACTGCCAACAGTGTAGGATGCAGAAGTTTAAATAGGAAGTGTTCCTTTCCACTTGAGCTATTCTATTGCGCTATCTGTTACTAGAAAACGTCGTTCAGTCCAAAAGAAAAGCTGTAACTGTTTGTCTCTCAGAAGTCAAGACCTGGCCATATGCATAATCTCACAGTGCTGTGGAATCCAAAAGTTCTGGAGGAATAGTTGCCGAGCTCTGGAGCTGCTGTAGCTACGTGTCAGCTTGTAGCATAGATAAGATGTCGCGAGTTCGAATACATTCAGTGCTACATTTTTTAAAACGCAATTCTGCTCTCTGCTGAAGGTATCAATCTAATGGAACTTTGAAATAATTCCCTTCACTTCTCAACCCAAAGTAGTCGCATGTGGAAAAAGGGCTAACTACTGTGACATTTTGTTCTATTCAGGTTTAATAGACAGCAGGCAGCAGATGCATCTCGAAGATGTGCAGGGAGAGCGCATCGTGCCATAATATGTCAGAAAAGTATTTTCTACATTAGCCGTCGTGTGGTAGTGATATTTTATTCTTCTTCAAACTTTGTTTGACAGCTTTAACTCAGAACAAGTTTTCTACATGCATGTAATCAATAAACTGCATGTGCATTGTCAGACTGTCATAGGTAACATCTGAGAATTCGCATATATCGTTGATGATTAATTTCTCTCTCATGTTTACTATTGTTTTAACAACACTAAAGGAAACCTTACGAAAATTGTGCACTGTATTATAAGAAATGAAATAAAACTAACCATGATAACCTTACGACGAAAGTATCTGTACACAAGCATGCCTCTATCGACACGAATTAGTAAAATACTACTCACTTAGATTTTGATTGGGTCTGTGTTTAATTGGTATGCTGTGTCATACTCAAGAGGTATGCAAATGTGGCATTTCTTAAATATAGTTACGTATTCCTAAAAACCCAAAATTCGCTTGTCAGCAGCGGAAAGAGGCCTTACCTGTTGTGCAGCATTGTAAGTTTTTTCAACATTGCACTATGAGCTGAAAGCATTTTCTTGCGATTTCCTTATTGATGGTTGATCTGACTGCTTGTAGCTCTTTCACAGAAGGGATAAAAACGTTACAGTCAGTGAGACTGGAACTGCGAACCGTAACAGACGCTTTTTCACAGGTCAGCACGTTACCACAGAGCTGGCGAGGAGGTATGGGTCTTAGCTTCCTATTACGAGAGCAATAGTAACTAGAACTCGTAAACCGCTATTTGAAGGTCGAGATTAGTTGCGGTTTCCACCTGCAACGACTTTCCTGGGCTGAAAACCGTAAATTTTCAATCTTTTGTTACCCTTCAAGCGATAATAACTCAGATTATTCAATGGAAATGACACGTAAAATCAAGTGAACTTCGAGGCTTAATTCCGTGCACACCAGGAAGTAACTCGTCGATCACAGAGTTGCCAAACATACGTTGCCTTGTTGCCAAATCTCAGTTACAGTACCAGCAGGAAGAAGACGAACCGATGTGATCCTACAGCGGTCTGGGAAGTGACCATAGCTGGTGTTGGTTGGTTGGTTTGGGGGATGAAAGGGACCACATAGCTGGTGTCTCCAAGTCACGGCTGCTACGGCCTGGAATACGTAATGCGTCTGATTCGCTTTCTGTAACTAGGTTTAGGGACTGGAGCGTAGTTACTAATAATACTCAGAACTGACTGCAAACTGAGCATCATAAATCAGTAACTCTCATTGTTGTATTTATATTTCTTTCGTAAGTGTACTCAAAACTAAGAAAGTCATTCACAGGCGTTTTCGTGCCTCGCCGATAGTCGGGCACAACATACAAATAAAAATAAAAAAGAATGTGTGTGTGTGTGTGTGTGTGTGTGTTTGTGTGTGTGAGAGAGAGAGAGAGAGAGATAAATAAAAAGCAATGAGAGAGTGTAAAAAATTGTTGTAAAGAAATTGAATCATGGTTTTTAAAGAAATCTTTCATTAAAATGACACGTTCCACATCATTACGAAATGTCGTATTCATGATCTATGGAACAAGAGTTAATCTAATGCAATCTAATCTAATCACATCATATTGATGATTAGCCATGAAGAGTCATGAATTACCGAAATTTTGGCCAATACCAGTAACCAAATCTAAACTTGAAAATAAAAGACGACAATTTTTGTAATAAACCGTGACTCCTATCAAGACCCTTTCGTCCCTGTTATCTAACCACGAAAGATGTCTGATATACCTCCATTCTGAAGTAACAAAGTGTGCATGCATTTACAGATGAAGTGCATGATGTGAAGTTCTGTGACGGAGATACGAACCCAACACGTAATCCGATTGTTAACTAAGAAAAATCAAAGGTTACGTATCGGTTTTTCTTACGAGCCGCTAGGTGTCTGAATCTAAAATAAGGATACAAACTTTTGTGCCTAAGCGACAATCGAACTGCACACCTACCGTGCATCCACGAATATAGCTTAAGTATCAGTTGCTTACTCATGAACAGTAAGATGTGTGCGTGTTTGGCCAGAAATAACGACACCTGTTGCGATTGTTGGAAACACATGAACAGACATTGAAATTGCGCGTTAATTTTCACTAGCAGGTGGGTGTGCACTTGATAAAGCTAGAAATGAAATTATGAATATTTTTGTACTGGATCAGGTTTCAGACCCACATACTTACCTTTGGAGGAGACCTAGAGAAGATTGCAGTCTTGGGAAAAGGAACGAAATGACTGAACTATACTGTTCCGAGAGATTCAGATCCTCGAAAGAGGAGATACGAATTCGAATCACAGTCCAGCACCAAATTTTTAAACGTCTCTAGTTCAATCAAGTACAAGTAAAATAAGAGCCCTGTCCCTTTAAATGGCTATCGGGTCATCAAATAAAATAAAATTTTCTAATTTAAGTAAGCTTACTGGCGACTGTATTTCTGTTTACCATGACTTCCGCTGTGTCATTTCCCAACGTAAACCGGCTCTGCCCAGTTGGTAATGAAGGAACGTGATGTTTAATGCGGATTCTGGATTATAACGTCTTTCTCTTGAGGTTACCAGAGGTAAAATAAATCTGTTTGTGCCTCTTAAAAGTAAATGCCTGAACCCACGCATTGCACCTGTGATAGCTCGTTCCACCATACCATTGTGGCCACATTACCCAGCCCCAAGAGTGTGCTGTAACGGATGATGTGCTTAGCTTACAAAATTAGTCACGGTGGAAAAAATGCGAATCAATTAAATGGTCAAGTAGAAGCAAGCTTCTGACGCAGAGATTATGCTATTCTCATGTCAGCAGGATGTAAAGACTCTTCTAGGCATCATAGGCTGGATGTGAAGCCATTTTGATTTTTCACAAATTCAGCAAATTTCTTAGTTCGAGAAAATCCACTGTGAAGTGGCGAGTTGCCGGATAATTCGATTATTACTGTTATTATGAATATCATTTTATTCATACCGCTGCTGTAACACAAGTGCTTGAACATCATTTAATGCCTTTTGGTCACTATAGATGTAGTTTCCCAAGAACAGGCGACTGTGAAATACTTTCCTACATTATAGAAGCGAATATTGTATTTGAACTAATATTGCGAAAATTTTGTACTTGGACAGCTTAGAATGAAAATACTTCTGTTTATTTCAAAGGGAAACAATAGATTTTCTAAAACACTGTCTGTCATACACAACTTGAAACAGGTCATGTCGACCAAATCATGTGGAAGAACTAACAGCAACGTATATCGGAAGGCAGTAAGTTCTCTTGCCTTTTGGTTTGTCAGTACTCGATAGCCATTTCTAGGCGAAAGTAAATGAAGAAAGGCAGTGCGTTTTTGTTACCAAGTAACGTCTTCGTCAATTACTTTAGTTTTAAAGTAATCTACGAGTAATTGCTGGTGTTTGATATTAACAAGAAAAGGATTCCGTAGACAGGGAAAGAACCTGTTCTTGGGAAACTACATCTATAGTGACCAAAAGGCATTAAATGATGTTCAAGCACTTGTGTTACAGCAGCGGTATGAATAAAATGATATTCATAATAACAGTAATAATCGAATTATCCGGCAACTTCACACTTCACAGTGGATTTTCTCGAACTAAGAAATTTGCTGAATTTGTGAAAAATCAAAATGGCTTCACATCCAGCCTATGATGCCTAGAAGAGTCTTTACATCCTGCTGACATGAGAATAGCATAATCTCTGCGTCAGAAGCTTGCTTCTACTTGACCATTTAATTGATTCGCATTTTTTCCACCGTGACTAATTTTGTAAGCTAAGCACATCATCCGTTACAGCACACTCTTGGGGCTGGGTAATGTGGCCACAATGGTATGGTGGAACGAGCTATCACAGGTGCAATGCGTGGGTTCAGGCATTTACTTTTAAGAGGCACAAACAGATTTATTTTACCTCTGGTAACCTCAAGAGAAAGACGTTATAATCCAGAATCCGCATTAAACATCACGTTCCTTCATTACCAACTGGGCAGAGCCGGTTTACGTTGGGAAATGACACAGCGGAAGTCATGGTAAACAGAAATACAGTCGCCAGTAAGCTTACTTAAATTAGAAAATTTTATTTTATTTGATGACCCGATAGCCATTTAAAGGGACAGGGCTCTTATTTTACTTGTACTTGATTGAACTAGAGACGTTTAAAAATTTGGTGCTGGACTGTGATTCGAATTCGTATCTCCTCTTTCGAGGATCTGAATCTCTCGGAACAGTATAATTCAGTCATTTCGTTCCTTTTCCCAAGACTGCAATCTTCTCTAGGTCTCCTCCAAAGGTAAGTATGTGGGTCTGAAACCTGATCCAGTACAAAAATATTCATAATTTCATTTCTAGCTTTATCAAGTGCACACCCACCTGCTAGTGAAAATTAACGCGCAATTTCAATGTCTGTTCATGTGTTTCCAACAATCGCAACAGGTGTCGTTATTTCTGGCCAAACACGCACACATCTTACTGTTCATGAGTAAGCAACTGATACTTAAGCTATATTCGTGGATGCACGGTAGGTGTGCAGTTCGATTGTCGCTTAGGCACAAAAGTTTGTATCCTTATTTTAGATTCAGACACCTAGCGGCTCGTAAGAAAAACCGATACGTAACATTTGATTTTTCTTAGTTAACAATCGGATTACGTGTTGGGTTCGTATCTCCGTCACAGAACTTCACATCATGCACTTCATCTGTAAATGCATGCACACTTTGTTACTTCAGAATGGAGGTATATCAGACATCTTTCTTGGTTAGATAACAGGGACGAAAGGGTCTTGATAGGAGTCACGGTTTATTACAAAAATTGTCGTCTTTTATTTTCAAGTTTAGATTTGGTTACTGGTATTGGCCAAAATTTCGGTAATTCATGACTCTTCATGGCTAATCATCAATATGATGTGATTAGATTAGATTGCATTAGATTAACTCTTGTTCCATAGATCATGAATACGACATTTCGTAATGATGTGGAACGTGTCATTTTAATGAAAGATTTCTTTAAAAACCATGATTCAATTTCTTTACAACAATTTTTTACACTCTCTCATTGCTTTTTATTTATCTCTCTCTCTCTCTCTCTCACACACACAAACACACACACACACACACACACACACATTCTTTTTTATTTTTATTTGTATGTTGTGCCCGACTATCGGCGAGGCACGAAAACGCCTGTGAATGACTTTCTTAGTTTTGAGTACACTTACGAAAGAAATATAAATACAACAATGAGAGTTACTGATTTATGATGCTCAGTTTGCAGTCAGTTCTGAGTATTATTAGTAACTACGCTCCAGTCCCTAAACCTAGTTACAGAAAGCGAATCAGACGCATTACGTATTCCAGGCCGTAGCAGCCGTGACTTGGAGACACCAGCTATGTGGTCCCTTTCATCCCCCAAACCAACCAACCAACACCAGCTATGGTCACTTCCCAGACCGCTGTAGGATCACATCGGTTCGTCTTCTTCCTGCTGGTACTGTAACTGAGATTTGGCAACAAGGCAACGTATGTTTGGCAACTCTGTGATCGACGAGTTACTTCCTGGTGTGCACGGAATTAAGCCTCGAAGTTCACTTGATTTTACGTGTCATTTCCATTGAATAATCTGAGTTATTATCGCTTGAAGGGTAACAAAAGATTGAAAATTTACGGTTTTCAGCCCAGGAAAGTCGTTGCAGGTGGAAACCGCAACTAATCTCGACCTTCAAATAGCGGTTTACGAGTTCTAGTTACTATTGCTCTCGTAATAGGAAGCTAAGACCCATACCTCCTCGCCAGCTCTGTGGTAACGTGCTGACCTGTGAAAAAGCGTCTGTTACGGTTCGCAGTTCCAGTCTCACTGACTGTAACGTTTTTATCCCTTCTGTGAAAGAGCTACAAGCAGTCAGATCAACCATCAATAAGGAAATCGCAAGAAAATGCTTTCAGCTCATAGTGCAATGTTGAAAAAACTTACAATGCTGCACAACAGGTAAGGCCTCTTTCCGCTGCTGACAAGCGAATTTTGGGTTTTTAGGAATACGTAACTATATTTAAGAAATGCCACATTTGCATACCTCTTGAGTATGACACAGCATACCAATTAAACACAGACCCAATCAAAATCTAAGTGAGTAGTATTTTACTAATTCGTGTCGATAGAGGCATGCTTGTGTACAGATACTTTCGTCGTAAGGTTATCATGGTTAGTTTTATTTCATTTCTTATAATACAGTGCACAATTTTCGTAAGGTTTCCTTTAGTGTTGTTAAAACAATAGTAAACATGAGAGAGAAATTAATCATCAACGATATATGCGAATTCTCAGATGTTACCTATGACAGTCTGACAATGCACATGCAGTTTATTGATTACATGCATGTAGAAAACTTGTTCTGAGTTAAAGCTGTCAAACAAAGTTTGAAGAAGAATAAAATATCACTACCACACGACGGCTAATGTAGAAAATACTTTTCTGACATATTATGGCACGATGCGCTCTCCCTGCACATCTTCGAGATGCATCTGCTGCCTGCTGTCTATTAAACCTGAATAGAACAAAATGTCACAGTAGTTAGCCCTTTTTCCACATGCGACTACTTTGGGTTGAGAAGTGAAGGGAATTATTTCAAAGTTCCATTAGATTGATACCTTCAGCAGAGAGCAGAATTGCGTTTTAAAAAATGTAGCACTGAATGTATTCGAACTCGCGACATCTTATCTATGCTACAAGCTGACACGTAGCTACAGCAGCTCCAGAGCTCGGCAACTATTCCTCCAGAACTTTTGGATTCCACAGCACTGTGAGATTATGCATATGGCCAGGTCTTGACTTCTGAGAGACAAACAGTTACAGCTTTTCTTTTGGACTGAACGACGTTTTCTAGTAACAGATAGCGCAATAGAATAGCTCAAGTGGAAAGGAACACTTCCTATTTAAACTTCTGCATCCTACACTGTTGGCAGTTGTGTGTAGGTGGCAGTTACGTGATTTTATTTCTGTGATTACAAAATAGTCGAATGTATGCACTGGGTAGCCGAGGCAGCTAGTTCATGGTGATTCGGTCAACCAAGTAAATGAATTTACTGAACATGCTGCAAATTACTACAGGGAGCCTGTGTGTCAGGATTCTCATCCAGTGTGGCGCAACTGCGTTACGATAGAAAAATGACTCGTAGAGAAGAGGATTTCGTGGTCTGTTGGACGGATGGTAGGTTGTTATACCTATGGTCTGGGTTCGATTCCCACTTCCGTCAATGATTTTAGATAGGGAGAGACAGATTCCATTCTCTCCTGGCTACACCAAGTGAAGGAGATATAATGGCTGCGTGGTCTGAAAATTCACATTAAAGATGATATTCCTTCTTTACCAAGTAGACGGTAGGTTGAACCACAATAAAGTCTGGAGTGGCGAAATGTAGAAACTCTATCACCAGTAACCTTTCTTATACTAGTTATTTATTTCAAGTGACGACACAAACGCTATGTATGGTCACAGGAAACTTATTCCATCTTTTATTTGAGCTTCTGTATGTCGATAAAATTGGTTCTAAACTGGGAATGCAACTCAGACCGCCCTTAACGCGGAATTTGATCCCTTCGTGGCAATACAGCTCGGCTACAATTTGTTGTTTGTTCAAAACTGCAGATTCCTCAACACCTTCACATATTACGCGTGAATGGGATCGAATCCTGGCCCGGCACTAAAGATTTAATTATGTATTATCAAGCTCTATCATGAGAACACCTATCTGCTGGTGGATAATAATTTTGATTTTTAATGTATTTTCATTCGTTGTCAACACTAACGATATCTGACGTTTTTAACTCCCAGTGAGACACAGAACTATTTGCGAGATGACTGTAAGTTCAAGATGCTATTCTGAGCAGCTGGTGGAGAAGAATTCGGTAGCTGACGTCTATTTGTGTGTAGTCAACAACGATATGTGTGGGGCTCTATTCCCAGTGAGCGCTGAACTCTTCGTCATATTATTTCAGTTCGTCGTGTCATTTAATGTTCATACATATTCTCAACTAGCTGCTCGTGAATAACTTTAATTTTTAATGTCATTTTGTGTTAAATAGTTCAAATGGTTCAAATGACTCTGAGCACTATGGGACTTAACTTCTAAGGTCATCAGTCCCCTAGAACTTAGAACAACTTCAACCTAGCTAACCAAAGGACATCACTCACATCCATGCCCGAGGCAGGATTCGAACCTGCGACCGTAGCGGTCACGCGGTTCCAGACTGAAGCGCCTAGAACCGCACGCCAATCCGGCCAGCCCCCACCATCTGGTATCAATGCATTACCCTATCATCCAATATATATAATCATTTTCATAGTACACTTGATATTATAGATGAGTAGGACACAAGACAGGACATAGATAATGTCCGTTTGACGTCAACAGTGTGTAACATTTTGCTTTTTTTGAATAGGACAATGTTCCTCTCCAATAATTTTTAGATTAGTTACAATAAGCTTACGCTGCAAGAGAATTCGCTTGTATTTTTCAATATGTGGTCTGTTGTCGGTTTGAAGGCCTCCCATAACATCGGCAACGTAGTGCAACTCCACCGAGGGCTGTCTGGAGTAGGGTGGAGATAGCAATGTGAAAGTTGCGAGCTGTCGAAGACGTTCTTCATATTCCTAATGCGATTAGGACATCGTATACTCTTGACGACGTTTAGCACCTGTGCAGTCAGTCACCCAATTTCAGAATTCATTTTGAGTAATCCTGCTAAATTCCCAAAATATTGTCTTTTTATATTGATGAGTAATATGGATAGTCGTCACGTTCATGTGCCGTCTACAACGCAAATTTAATGCTACTATCCTAGGAATTAACCTGCAATACGTTTTGTATTTCATAATCGGAACTATCTGCATTAACCGTCATCAGAGCAATGTCAGGGAACAGAATGCAGCAGTGCCTTGCTACCTACTTGAGGACCTGCTTGAGTCGTGTTCTAAGGAAAGGGTAGTTGCTGGTTCACATTATATTACACTAGCGAGAAGTACCGACTTTTCCTTTTCTCTGCAAACATCCAGAACTAAATGCAGTAACTAAATGCTAAGAATATATTTGCATTGTGCCAACTCAAAGATCAATAGAGATGGATATAGATATAGATACAGATTTTTATATTTAAAGCCATTCTCGTTCTGCGTTGGAATAAACATCATTCATTATTTGCTTGTTCTTGTTACGATTGTTATTGTCATTCTCTCACTCGCAAGAGTTTTCGCATTCCTATTTGGTATCGATGCACATGAAGAGTGGCTATGAAAGAAGGGAATACTGAATGTTACGTCATGCAGAATACACTCTTTTACTTCGGCTCCTCGTGATCTACGCTACAGGAGAAGTGAGATACATAAAGTTGACAGTGTGAGGACAGACCTGGTAGCACAACTGTGCCACTACACAGTGTTACCAGATAAAATGGTGCTGCGGAATCGACAGTGTAGTACGGACTTTGCCACAGTAGCAGACAGCTGGTAATTTAGGACCATGACCGTGGATTACACTTTGATCAGTGCTGGTTAGAGTGCTGCAACTGTAAATGGAAGGCTTTGTTTGATAGTCTTATGCTGATGCTGTCTGAATAAATTATGCCATTGGATACAAAGCGGTTTAGTTTTGAGACCTAACCCACGAGGGGGGAAGGCACAGTGGTCTGCTTCAGGAATTCCAAGCAATAAAACACAAAAAACAACCCAGGAAGGGAGACATGCATTTGAAATCTTTTCATCGTTACGGGGTCAAACAAGAGGGTAACATTACTGAAACAATGATCGGGCTACTTAGTATATAATAGAGCATACAGATTTCAAGGAGGAAACGTATGAAGACGCAGACTTCCTCGTTATCAATATGTGCGGCATATCTTTCGTGTTAACGAAAGTAAATACCCGCTTTACCTCTTCTTACGTGTCAAATGAAATGAATGCCATGAGGAATAGAATATTTGTTGACTGCGTCTCTTCTTGCTTCCATCCTTACCAACATATTTCTTCATTCTCGTGGTAATCATGACATTCTATGTGTATGCTGCAAAAGATTGCAAGTGGACGAATTCGACATCGAGGTGCAAAGCGTTATATTCAGTTCGAATAAGCTTCCGGTGTATTTTTACTTCGTTTGTATTTTTAGATGATTATGAACGATACGGAAAATTATCTCACATGCTTTATGTTAATGAGAAACATTGAATGATCCGTTTTGCTTTCCCTACGTTGAAATGATATAATGTCGGCGTCAACAGCCTTATTCCACGCCGGAAGCTGAAACTTGTATCATTCTGGATTAATGATAATTGAATGTCTCATATGTATACATAGCCCACAAGGCGACGTCAGAAACCATCAGGGGAGAACGCCGCATAAAAACCAAACGTGCGCGCGCGTCTCCACTCTGAAGAACCGTATCGGAGAATCACGGCAAGCATTTCGCTGAAGAGCTGCCTCGTCAGAGAGCCTAGAAATGGCAGCGTCGTAGCAAGTATTTGTCAACACTCTGATAGTGCATTTACTTCCGGGTGTAGGTCGGCGTTACCTCGCTAAATTCACTTGACATTCGTTTTCCACATCGAAGACTCGTACGATATAATCCACTGCAAGATGACACAATTAGAAAGTATATTTAATTTCTGGACTCCAAGAACGGCGTTCTTCACATAAGTAACACCTGCTTGTGTGTGCATTCGGGAGGAAGACGGTGCAATCCCGCGCCCGGCCATCCTGATTTAGGTTTTCAATGATTTCCCTAAATCGCTTCAGGCAAATGCCGGGATGGTTCCTTAGGAAGGGCACGGCCGATTTCCTTCCCCATCCTTCCCTAATCCGAGCTTGTGCTCCGTCTCTAATGACATCGTTGTCGACGGGACGTTAAAACAGTAATCTCCACCTCCTCTGTTCGTGTGTTTAAGGTTGCGTTTTGAGGCTCAGGCAACATCGCAGTGACTATATTCCGCCTCTGGCCGCCAGTGTGTCGTTAGCTCAGAGGTTCCCTTGTGCGTTGCAGTGCTTGTACTATAAGACATAGCAGTTCGAATCACGGTAGAAGCCGCTGACTACAACCTTTTATTTTCCATTTTAATTAATGGAGTTGCAAACTGCTAGTAAAAATTTCTTATGCGAAATCTGAAGAATGCCTTTAAACATCAATCTTCGTCCGATTTCGACTTAGTAAATTAAGTTAATATCATGGATTTCTGCTTTGCAAATTCCAAGGTGCTTCACTGTAAAATAGACCCTGAAAAGATTCAAACCGACTGTCAACGATATAAATTTGAGCTTTGTTCGTCATATAGGTCTAACATGTCAGAAGGTTGTTTATGAAGTGCACATGTTCATTAATGTAGTTCCCTTCTTCTAAATTTTTGCAATAGCATTTAACTGTGGACGTTTTCTAACACCGGCGTTAGCAATTCCTTTCCGTTCTCTGAAACCTTCAAAACGACAAATTTTTCTGGTTTAAATCTGATGACCTTAACTATCACTTCCGATCAACAATAAATACTTCATGAACCCATACATGGAACTCCAAATGTGCAGTGTTCCTGCACTGCTACAGAGCAAGCATTGCAAGGTATTCACACAGTTTATCGCATAGACTTACCATAAGGAATGAAACAAGAACTGTAATACACTTTACACCACAGACGCTCACTCTGGCTTGACGAAAACATCCAAACATTGACCAAAAGTTGCACAAATAATTGAGTTTGAAAGGAAAAGAAACGAGGTATGAAGCATTTATAAATTCATCGAATGTAGTGAGGTGGTTTAATTTCGTCCCAGTCTATAAAATTAATTTCGGGCCATACTCAGCTCTTGCCGATTAATGTAATATAATACCCGCCTACTAATCAGGGCGTCTGTCTCCGTTGCTTTTGAGCGTGAATGGAAATTGTAGAAATTTTCTGTGGAGCAACATTTAATGATAAAGCGTTTTAAATCATCAAAAGCGATGAGCAGTAGCAGGCGCTTTCGATAAAGAACGGGGGAGTGCAGCGCCGCTGCTGTCGCCACGGCCGCTGCTAGTAGCCAGCAAATGGATCCCGGAGCTTTGCCGCATACGGCGTCCAGAGGAGGACAGTCTGCAGGAAATCTGCCGCAAAATCGTTACTGGATAAAATTTTGATATCGGTGTGTCACAAAGCGAAATAGATTGAATCTGCGCTACCATTACATTCACGTCTTCAGCATTCAGACAGAAGAGGCTATAAAAATATTTTATGCCAGCTGCCCTCGATCCACTGACATTATGAACAGAAACAACGCACGCTACCGCTAGACCACAGGCGTAATCAGCCTAGAGTTTCTCTATCATGGGACAAGTTTTCCTCCAGGAAGTGCCGCAGTCTACAGTGTTGCCAGATTGTGCAGATAACCGGACTTAGAGAATTAGCGAGTTGGCCAGTTTTTATGTCCCATGTCGCGATCGGCGCGGACTTAGCCTCTGAAGCGGCCGGCCGCCGGTCAAGTTTTATGTCAAAGAGTGTACATTCAGCTGCCGGCGCGGTGGCCGAGCGGCTCTAGGTGCTTCAGTCCGGAACCGCGCTGCCGCAAAGGTCGCAGGTTCGAATCCTGCCTCGGGCATGGATGTGTGTGATCTCTTTAGGTTAGTTAGGTTTAAGTAGTTCTAAGTTCTAGGGGACTGATGACCTCAGCAGTTAAGTCCCATAGTGCTTAGAGCCATTTGAACAATTTTTTACATTCAGCTGCTTGTCTCAATACTGTCTGCGAAATATGTTACGAATAGCGTTAGTAGCAAAGAAGTAATAAATTTAAACATCATGCGCAATGTGGCAGTTTCTCTCGCATCTTATTGTATATGACGTTTTATGTCCTGAACTACGATATGTAGGTGATATTTACCACCATAGCCACTGTTGCCTTACAGTAGGAGGTATGAGTGCAGAGCATGCGGTGCTACTTGAATTTACTGTTTTTTTTGTTTAAAACAAAATAACGGAAAAGAGGAAAGAAACAAATACGTGGAAATAAACTGGAAGACCAAAAAAGAAATAATTGATTGGAAAAATAAGATGTGGGAGAAGAGACATGAGAAGAGAGATGTACCGGGGCTACAAAGGGAGCAGAAGCCTGGAAAACAGTGAAGAATTTAAGAAGAGATATGAAAGAAGGGACAAATATAACAGTTATTGGCTTGGGGGAATGAAAAATCATTTCAAGAAATTGCTTGCAGAAGACAGAACCCAGAATAAAGACATAGAACTGGATTTCGAGAATGAATTATCTGTGAGAAATGTAGACTCAATAGATACAGCAGAACTTTGAAGATCTGTTAAAGGAAAGGAAAATGAAAAATCTCCTAGATTAGGAGGCATACCAAAAGAATTAGTGAAGTATGGGCCGAGTGTGTAATGGAAATGTATGAACAAGTTTACCGGATGCACGTTAGAGGAAGAATAAGTGCCCGAGAAATGGAGTTGGCCATATCTAAGTTCAATTTATAAGAAAGCTAACAAGAAGGTATGTGAAAATTGTCGTGGAGTCAGTGTATGGTTTAAATGGCTCTGAGCACTATGCGACTTAACTTCTGAGGTCATCAGTCCCCTAGAACTTAGAACTAATTAAACCTAACTAACCTAAGGACATCACACACATCCATGCCCGAGGCAGGATTCGAACCTGCGACCGTAGCGGTCGCTCGGTACCAGACTGTAGCGCCTAGAACCGCACGGCCACACCGGCCGGCTCAATGTTAGAAACTCTATTAATAGACTGTGTGATTGAGTCTCAAAATGATAGAGTAGAAGTAATGTCGATGCATGTTGTGGAGCAAAATGGAGTCCTGAATGGGAAGATCTTGTAATGACAACATTTTGCTTTAACATAACTAATGGCAAAGAGACTGGAAATGAAGATGAGTAGCCATTTAGCGCACATACACACATCAAAAAAATTTTTGAATCACCTCGGTTCCGAGAGTTCCGGAACCTGTACACAGAATTGGAATAGAGATCAAACATAAACGTCATTTTCGTCCTTTTTGTTGCTCATGAAAACCACACATTGCATGTTGTACCACCATACAGCGAGACTTTCAGAGGTGGTGGTCCAGATTGATGTACACACCGGTACCTCTAACACCCAGTAGCAAGTCCTCTTGCATTGTGCATGCCTATATTCGTCGTGGCATACTATCCACAAGTTCATCAAGGCACTGTTGGTCCAGATTGTCTCACTTCTCAACGGCGATTCGGCGTAGATCCCTCAGAGTGGTTGATGGGTCACGTCGTCCATAAACAGCCCTTTTCAATCTACCCCAGGCATGTTCGATAAGGTTCATGTCTGGAGAACATGCTGGCCACACTAGTCGAGCGATGTCGTTATCCCGAAGGAAGTCATTCACAAGATGTTCACGATGGGGGCGCGAATTGTCGTCCATGAAGACGAATGCCTCGCCAATATGCTGGCGATATGGTTGCACTACCGGTCCGAGGATGGCATTCACGTATCGTACAGCTGTTACGGCACCTTTCAAGACCACCAGCGGCGCACGTCATCACCACATAATGCCATCCGAAAGCAACAGGAAACCTACACCATGCTGCACGCTCTGGACAGTGTGTCTAATGCGTTAAGCCTGACCGGGCTGCCTCCAGACATGTCTCCGACGATTGTCTCGTTAAAGGCATATGCGACACTCATCGGTGAAGAGAACGTGGTGCCAATCCTGAGCGGTCTATTCGGCATGTTGCTGGGCCCATCTGTACAGCGCTGCATGGTGTCATCGTTGTAAAGATGGACCTCACCATGGACGTCGTGAGTGAAGTTGCGTATCATGCAGCTTGTTGCGCATAGTTTGAGTCGTAACACGACGTCCTGTGGCTGCACGAAAAGCAATATGGTGGCGTTGCTGTCAGGCCGGCCTGGGTGGTCGAGCGGTTCTAGGCGCTGCAGTCTAGAACCGCGAGACCGCTACGGTCGCAGGTTCGAATCCTGCCTCGGGCATGGATGTATGTGATGTCCTTAGGTTAGTTAGGTTCAAGTAGTTCTAAGTTCTAGGGGACTGATGACCTCAGAAGTTAAGTCCCATAGTGCTCAGTGCCACTTGAACCATTTTTGCTGTCAGGGTTCCTCCGAGCCATAATCCATAGGTAGCGGTCATCCACAGCAGTAGTAGCCCTTGGGCGGCCTGAGCGAGGCATGTCATCGACAGTTCCTGTCTCTCTGTATCTCCTGCGTGTCCGAACAACATCGCTTTGGTTTACTCCGAGATGACTGGACATTTCCCTTGTTGAGGCCCTTCCTGGCACGAAGTAACAATGCGGACGCGATCGAACCGCGGTACTGACCGTCTAGGCATAGTTGCACAGCAGACAACACGAGCCGTGTACCTCCTTCCTGATGGAATGACTGGAACTGATCGGCTGTCGGACACTCTCCGTCTAATAGGCGCTGCTCATGCATGGTTGTTTACATCTTCGGGTGGGTTTAGTGACATCTCTGAACAGTGAAAGGGATCATGTCTGTAATACAATATCCACAGTCAACATCTGTCTTCAAGAGTTCTGGGAACCGGGTTGATGCAAAACTTTTTTTGATGTGTGTAGTTCGCAAGAAGGCGCATGGCACAGCGCCACTGACGAAACTGAAGCCCTGATGGGGTGTGAGATTGAAAAGAAGCATATGCAACCTACACACGATTGTTGGGTGTGCAATCAAAGAGATGAATAAAATTTTGTCACAGCCTTTCAAAAGTACAAGAAAATTAAAACAGGGACGCAGCTTGTCTCCAACATTGTTTAAGATACACATACAGACAATCTTAGACTGTGGAGTACGATATATGCAAGATTGGGTATTCAGATAACAAACTATCAATGTTTGTCTGTCGTGTTCGTCGCAGACGACCAGGTAGGGTTGGCCAGTGATATAGAAATAATCGGGTTTCGAACACAGAGCGTAAAATTATGAAGCTTTGATACTAACTACTGACCCACCATTTCGTCTGAGGAGATCGCACAGTAAATGGCACATAAAATACCTCGAAAATATCTCAGAAACTTTGACCATTGTTTTTAGGAACGGTCATGTATCTATAGATACGCCGATACATGTGTTCTCTTATTTTGACTCCTTCTCTTCCGCTGAGCGAAGTTCCTGGGAATTCCGGTGATGGCATTTGCCTTGCTCTCCTCATCAGTGATCTACGCCTGTCAGCATACACAGTTTTAGGTCCACGCGACCACAGTTCAAAACTTGACCCGCTTCCCAGGGGACAGTAAGCATTAATGGCTTGCTCTTGACACATGTACTTGGAGGTACCTACCTACCTAAAAACATACGACTTGCAATGGCTGTAATTATTAGTCTGCGAACGACATAAATACTGATGTTATGTTGTTCAGCGCAGTGTTCTTTGTCACCAATAGAAGTATTTGCACTTACACCCATTACATCCTATATATTCCCATACGATCAATTCCGTGACATTCACAATGAGAAGATACGTTCTGGAAACTCAGTTTAGAATCGGTCATCAAGATAAAAGTTGTACCAAATACAAAAAAATACCGAAATGTGTAGGAAAAATGTCTATATTCAAAACTTTCAGAGCAAAACAGAGAATTCAGAGAGAAATGTTTCAGTTAAAGTACGCTCTTATGTCAACTGTTTGTAGCATGCTGTTAACTTTCATTTGATTTTTTAAAATGAGTGAAATAAAAATTATGTTACAAAGTTCAAATACGGAAACTTGGATCACGGATCAGGTATATTACGATCCAATGACGGTTCAAATCCCCGTCCGACCATTTAGATGTAGATTTTCCGTGATGTCTCTAAACCGCTTCATGTAAATACCAGAATGGTTCCTTTGATAAGGGACAGCCGATTTCAACCCCAGTCGTTCCCATGCCCGAACTTGTGTTCCGTCTCTAATGACCTCGATGTCGACGGGACGTTTACCTCTAACCTTCCTTCCTCTGATCTAACTTCAACCAATCAGATGAATTTGTCACGAATTGTTAATTGAACATACGCTTACGAATTAATACCAGACACAAGCTAAGTGAAATGTGTTTCTTCTAAATGAGCTCCTCCTCTATTTTCTGTTTACTAGTTCCTGCAGTATTTTAAAAAGGACATTTTCCTCTTCTTCATTTATATAAAAGAAAGTAAGACTACATGTAAAAATTACTCTGTGCGCAGGTGACATGGATTTGAGATATTATATTGTTACAGGAAGTAATTTTATACACGTGGAACACGTAAACATGGTTGACACAAGGACAGTGTCCTCTTAAAAGAAACGGTATACGTTGACGCATTTCATGGTGAACTATCACAGGAGAACAGTTAAGGTGGAGCAGTTAAGGTGGACAACGTTGTCCTTTTCGAAAACGTCAATCACCTGCTCCTTACAAAGATCCAAATTTTCCAATACGGCTACTCACATATGAAGCTAAGATGCAGTATTTTATAGTAACTCACACTCTGCATTTTGTAATTTACGTAGAAAAGACTCTTCTTAAGATCTGAAGCAATAGTGTGGAAGCACCCTTGAATTAAATTATGATAGAAAATGTTTTTTGGGGTAATATCTGTTGCAACTGTCAAAATCTGAAGCAACTGCTTTAGAATATTCAAACAAAAATACATATTACACCATACGTTCCATTCAGCAAAGAACTTTCCAATCATTAAAAAAGCTTATGATTTTATTGTTCAAATGGCTCTGAGCTCTATGGGACTTAACATCTGAGGTCAGCAGTCCCCTAGAACTTAAACCTAACTAACCTAAGGACGTCACACACACCCATGTCCGAGGCAGGATTCGAACCTGCGACCGTAGCGGTCGCGCGGTTCCAGACTAAAGCGCCTAGAACCGCACGGCCACTCCGGCCGGCTATGATTTTATGCTTAAGTTTTGGAAGTGTTACGATGTGTACTGCAAGCCTTTGTCAAGATTCCCCACCGTCACAAAATTCTCGGAATATCAAATGACTTAAGGTGACTTACGGTATTGTGTTCATCAAATACAATTGCATTCCAACATACCTTGTAAAGGTGGCAGGAAGTGAATCCTCTATCATAGAAAGTAGTTGTGTATTGAGGTGGATACCTAAGCAAACAGCAACTAATCAGCTCCATCGCAGGGCAAAGTTAATGTAGTGGGACTACGACACAATAATGTTGACAACACAGGTCAAGATACAGTTAACCATGGTTTATGAAACCATTATGTACTCTCTGCCCATGATGTCAGTTCTGCTTTGGGTATACGCTTACGTTGATAGTAAACGTGCTTTTAGTGCTAAGTATTGTGTTTCACTGATAATCCTGCTTTCGGATTCGGATTTTAGTATGGTTATAGCTAGGCATTGTTTCGTGGAGACGCTGAGTATCCTCATCTACATCACCGTGGCTCGAATTATGCAACGTAAAAGCCGTCGCCTTAGCACCAGTTTTTGCCAACATCCAACTCGAACTTTCCATTCTGCAGCCATCAAATGACAACCAGCACACAACTAATTCTGGTACAACCTTTTTTTTTCCTTTATCTAATTTCTATTCCCCGCCAAAGGGGGCGGGCTGGCAGCAGCTTAGTACGCCTCTCTTCAGCCAACAATATTTTTAAACTAGAAGAAGAAGACAATAAACAATAAAAGCAGGCGACAAAAACGGTGACTTCAATTGTAAAACGGTGGAAAATTGCGGAAGGTAAAACATAAAACAAAGGGGCGATGCAAATAAAATACACAGGAAGCAGATAGGTAAAATAGTAGACAGAGAATTAAAAAAATACGGCGATATTCTGATTTCTGATCGCAAGAGATATAAAAATCACACCCAGCGACAGTATGATTTCTGTTCGCAACACTTCGGAAAAGACGCACAACACTGAACACTCACTTAAAACACTGGACTAAAAAGTTCGCACGAAGATGTCACACCACAGCCAAAGGCGAATGGGGGGACCGGGACAGATGAGGAGAAAAAAGGGGTAAAGGAGAGGAAAAACGAAGTGGGGGAGGGGGAGGAGCCGACGGAGGTAGTGGACTCATGAGGGGGGGAGGGGGGGGGCAGGTCAAACACGAGAGCAAGTTGCCAAAGGCTGAGGAAGGGAGTGCTAAAGGACTTGGGGGAGAGAAGGGAGGCAGAGAGAGGGTAGGTGGGGAAAAAACAGGATGGAAGAGGGGGAGACCGCTACGGTCGCAGGTTCGAATCCTGCCTCGGGCATGGATGTGTGTGATGTCCTTAGGTTAGTTAGGTTTAACTAGTTCTAAGTTCTAGGGGACTAATGACCTCAGAAGTTGTGTCCCATAGTGCTCAAAGCCATTTTAATCATTTGAAGGGGGTGAGAGGGAGCCCGGGAAAAGGACAGAGGAAGGGAGGGGGAGGTGAGGATCAGAGTTGATAGGAGGGATAAATGGAGAAAGAGAGGGCATTATCTGGGAGGGGGAGTCGACGGAAGCCACCTTGGGAAAGGAGATGGTGTAGATGTGGAGGGTAGGGGGGACAATGGTGAAGGCGCGTCAGAGGGGGGAGGGGGTTGAAGAGAAGAGGAGCAACCAGGGGATGAGGGGGATCAAGGCGGCATACTCCCTTTCGTGAGTATGTACGTTTGGTTACATAATTTTTTATAAGTAATCGCATACTTTTGAACTTGGTGCCCAATTGCTTGTGGAAATTGTGTAATATATTTGGATATTTTTGAACAATGTAGCTTTGGTAAAAATGTAGTATTGTCATTAGCTGTTTCAATGAAAAATTTCTTTACCAACTGTGAATGGCTAAAAAAATTTTCCTGCCAGTGCCATTTTGCACTTTTCTATTTTCCTACCGCCGCCATCTTGGGTTTTCAAATTATTCCACCAGTACCATCTTGCAATTTTAAGTTTCCCACCAACGACATCTTGTATATTTTTAAATTTTCCAAGAACGTCAGCTTTGATTTTTTTTTAATTTTCTACCGTCGGTCATATTTGATTTTTAAATTTTCTGCAACTGTCAGCTTAATGACATCATTCATTTAAATTCATTGATGATGCGACGCTTTGAAGGTCAATGACTAAATTTGACGTCGGCAGGGATTAAATGTTAGTCAAAGTGTTCTGGATAGCTGCTAGCCATATTACTCTCCAGCAAATAGCAAATGCTGCGGAACGACACTACATTCCAGAAAAATTATCGTGTCATAACTGGCGTAGTTATCCTCTCGATATGTTTCACTACTTCTCTCCTGTCCAACAGTGAACCAATACCTCTGGTATATTGTCGAACCTCTTCCGGCTTTCCACTTCTCTATTTTTCACTCTTTCTTTCTTCCATCTGAATTTCCTTTATTTATCTTTCTTGCTAACTATTAACAATTATTTCTTGCTCTTCCCCACAAAATCCTAAAACATAAGTTCAGAAGCAGAAGTAGCTTTGCCTTATTTGTAAAAAACAAATTTTTCTAGAGGCGTTACAGAGGCCATGAAATCCCACATTTCGAACACAGGCATGCTAGACACACAACCTAGAAACTGATAAAGGCTGTCGTTTTTATTGGGTTGGTGCATAAGTTGGTAGCGTTTTGTTTTGTTTGTTGGTATTCCGGTTGCTATTGGTTTATTTATCGATTGTCATTTTTTATTTGTAGTTCACAGTCGCTGTTTGATTTTAAATATTGTTATTTTGTCATTTGGAGATAGTTAAAAAATGGCTCTGAGCACTATAGGACTTAACTTCTGAGGTCATCAGCCCCTAGAACTTAGAACTACTTAAACCTAACTAACCTAAGGACATCACACACAACCATGACCGAGGCAGGATTCGAACCTGCGACCTAGCGGTCGCGCGGTTCCAGACTGTAGCGCCTAGAACCGCTCGGCCACTCCGGCCGGCATTTGGAGATATTGAGTGGAGCTGTGGACGCCAGAAAATGGAGTGCCAAGTGGAGAAATCGGAACACTTCCGACATATTCTTCTGTTTGAGTTCAACAGAGGAGTGACAGCAGCGGATGCAGCCAGAAACATTTGCGCCGTGTATGAGGGTAATGTCAATGGATAGAGGATGACAAAACAATGATTCTCGTTTTAAGGAGAAACGTTTTGGCATTAGTGACTCTCCACATTCAGGAAGACCTTCGTGGTTTGATGAAGATCGTTTAAACGCATTAATCCACAATGGTTCACATTAGTATACTTGAGAACTGGCAGATGTGATAAATGTGATCATTACACCATCGCGCGACAGCTGTATGCAATGGGGAAGGTTCAAAAACGAGCTCTAGGCCAAAATCACAAAAATCAGCGGGTGCCCAGATGTGCATCTCTGCTTGTTCGTTACCATTTGGCTCGTGAATGATACCGGCCATTCCTATCCTGTATCGTTACTGGTGACGAGAAACAGTATCTGTACGTTAACATAATGAAACGAAAGGAATGGTTGAGCCCAAACAAAGATGCAACTCCCCTTACAAAAACCTACGCGCATCCACAAACGATTATGTTATGCATCTGGTGGAACAGCGACAGTGTGGCGTGCTACGAACTGCTTCCTCGAGGTATAACCGTCGCTGTTGTCATTTAATGTTCACTGCTGAGACGTCTTGCAGATGTAATCCAAGAACAACGATTAGGAAGACTAAGTGAAGCAATGCTACTCCTCGATAACGCTCGGCCACATTCTGCTAGACACTATACAGGAGTTGGGTCGGGAACTGATTCCGCACCCGCCTTATTCACCTGATCTTGCGTCTTCAGATTTTCACCTTTTCCCCTCTCTGTGAAACAGCCTTCATGCATCTACATCCACATCTACATTTACATGGTTACTCTGCCTGGCAGAGGGTTCATCGAACCATTTTCATACTACTTCTCTACCATTCCACTCTCGAATAGCGCGTGGGAAAAAGGAACACATAAATCTTTCCGTTCGAGCTCTGATTTCTCTTATTTTATTATGATGATCATTTCTCCCTACGTAAGTGGGTGTCACCAAAATATTTTCGCATTCGGAAGAGAAAGCTGGTGATTGAAATTTCGTAAATAGATCACGCCGCAAAGAAAACCGCCTTTGTTTCAGGGACTGTGCAACTTCCCTGGCGGATGAAAACGCGCTCTGAAAATGGCTCGAAAGTTCTTCGCCTCAAATGAACTTGCTTTCTACATTCGCGGAATCGAAAAGTTACCTTAGCGTTGGCGGACTGTTGTAAACAGTGGAGGAGATTTCATTATGGATGACTCAAGTCTCTGTTATGTGTATCTGCTGCGTTTATCAAGCTTACGGAAAAACGCTACGAACTTATGCACCAACTCAGTACACGCTTAGGGTAAATTAGTGCAAGACACTATTTATGAGATTGTCGCTTTGCTAGATTCAAGCGTGCGTTGTCTCCTGAGAATAACCATCCTTTGCAACGGCAGCTCTACCTTCTTTGGTTTCGTTGTCACATAATGCTACTGTGCTGTAATGCCTCACTTCAGTCATTATAAAATTAAAACGTGGTAATGTACTTTTTCCAGAAGTGAGCGACACCCATGGGCAATGAGGAAATTGCAGGAAGACAGAAAAAAGGCTCTGTAATTTTATTCTTTTTAGACAGCCAGACTTGTCTGTGTGTGTGAGTGTGTGTGTGTGAGTGTGTGTGTTTGTGTGTGTGTGTGTGTGTGTGTGTGTGTGTGTGTGTGTGTGAAGGAAGATGGAACCCGAATTCTCCTACCCTCGTTTTGCTATGTTGTGCCTACGAGGAGTAGTCTTTCCTCAGCCCGCAAGTGTAAACGCTTCATGTTGGAAATTTGGAAATTTGTGGTAAGGTCTTACGGGACCAAACTGCTGAGGTCATCGGTCCCTAAGCTTACGCACTACTTAATCTAACTTACGCTAATGACAACACACACACCCATGCCCGAGGGAGGACTCGAACCTCCGACGGGTCTTTTCTTTATTTTGTCCAAGTAACAACATAAAGGGACTAGTACCGAACAAACGACTGTCACTAACACGGCTAATGTAGCATCAGCGCATCAATGTGCTTGGTTCACACAGCTGCCGCCTACACAGGAGTTCTTGCTGCATCTTCGCTACGGTATTGTAGGGTCTCAAAGGTGAGCGCGCGGATGCCTGAAGCAGACACGCTATTTGTATGCTCTTTGACCGAAGGCTGCCGATTTATGCCATTTCCTGCCGACCCTGGACTGAAGAGAGCAGCGACAGTGAAGGAAGCAAGCAAAAAAAAAGGTGAACTTACTTGCATTCCAGACAGTACTCTTCACTGCTCTCGAGTTTCAGATGATACATTCTGCTGCGTAAACAGAAAACAATACAAGCATTAATATTCTATTGCCGGTTAATAATATGAGGGTTAGCGTTAATCATGGTGCCTATCGATAGTTGCACTCTCTTCAACTACGTTTATCCTCGTGCAAACAAACAAATGCTCTGTCACTGGTCATCCGTTGGACTGCTAAAACATTCGTGTCAGACCACTGGAAGTGGACCATACTTGTATATTAGGTACTTTACAGTTATTCTACTGCGAATGAAACTCTGACACACACTAAAGCACCGAAAGTCTCAAGTTACTTTGCTAGTCGCTGTGGTAAATGATTAACCCGTGTAGTACTTGCATCAAATCACAGTGGACAGCCAGTTTCGCTGTAAATCTTAGTAATGCTTATGAGGACCAACGTACAGTCCCTGGCATAAACAATAAGATATAGATTTTGTTTTACTTTCAGTTTTTCTTAGAAGTTTATACTATTCGTAAGTTAGTTACTACACTAACATATTTAATTAACTGTGTGCAATATTGTCCGTTAATGTAGTCTATTTCAGTAATATTTTATGAATAATGAACCATTTTCATTAAACCTACTGCCTTTAAAAAAATGTTTGAAGCACTCAGAAGACAGGACTGGATGTCAGTTAACTTTGTAGACGTACACACCATCGGCGGGTATGTAAATGCTTAGAGTTGCAATTCTCTGTGGCAGGTAGTACGGCTACCAGAGAGCTAAATGCTGCTGCCAGGCCTGGTAGAGTATATAAAGGGCGAGAACTGCGTCACATACCGACAAGGGGAGGCCACGACGTCTGGAACGTGGATTTGGTTGGTTGGTTGGTTTAGGGATGAAAGGGACCAAACTGCAGAGGTCATCGGTCCCTGTTTCCAAAATACTAAAAATACCCACAGAACGTGGATTTACTGCAAACTTCGTACACTCGTAATACTCCATGAGGACAATAAAATGTGTAAGCAGTAGCCCGCACTTCTCAAGCGTTACTGAGAAAATTGCAAAATAATTTCGGTCGTCAAATATATATCTGTGCTTGGCCCTTTTAACCATGAAGTCTGCAGCCGAGTGGTGGCGGCACGGTAGCTCAACGTGTTGCCGGCACGGTAGCTCAGCGTGTTCGGTCAGAGGGTTAGCAGCCCTCTGTAATAAAAAAAACTGGGTTAATCGATCAACAACGAACTTAAACGGATGTCTTACGACGTCCGCCCCGAGAAGATACAATGAACGAAAGCGAACAAAATGAGATAAAAAAAAGCGTATTCGGTCAGAGCGTTAGCTTTCCTTTCTAATTAAAGAACTGAGCGAACGGTCATCGAACCAACTGAACGGGTATCATCGGACGTCCGCCCTGAATAAATTCAACGAATAATACATAACAATTTTTTCAAAGAGTGGTTAGCGTTCAAGCCGCTGGATCGAGTTCCGTTCGTCGGTTTTTTTTAAATTTTCAACGCAGTCATTTTCTTTATTATTTATAGTACAATTGATATAATGGGGAAAATACGTGTAATCGGATGAACTTTTATTAAATCTACTAATTTTTATTATCAGAAATAATGTAATATTCATAACTATCGACTAGTAAACGGCCAAACGCATAAAGTGATACTGAAAATGTATGCTTGTCCGTAATTTGAGAAATCCCTTATACCTGGAAGGAGCCCGAAACGACTTGTTACCTCCGAGTTTTGACCGGTACAGACGGCTTTCGAAAGATGTACAATTAATCATCGCTTTAGACTTTACGAGTACAAGTTACAGGATTGTATTTTTCGTAAAAACATGGAAAACAAAAAGTTAAACGGCACCGGCTGCACTGAATAAATGCTATGTTTCCGCATACACAAGGTCTTTTGACGTTTTCCATGGAAAAACAAACCTCGTTAACATTTTCAAAAACTTCTCTTTCAGACGATAGTTTGGAAGCAAACATGCATAACGCAGTATTTCCTTAAAATCGGCGCTGATAATTGGTTATGTAGTATCGAGTGTATTTTAATAGCGTCTTCCAAGAAGCAAATTCTCGTTCTCTTTCGATTAAATACGAACAGTTTTGAAGACACGGACAAGCATACATTTTCAGTACCACTTTATGCGTTTGGTCGTTTACTAGTCGATAGTTATGAATATTATATTATTTGTGATAATAAAAGTTAGTAGACTGCCAAATAACATTGATAATTTAATAAAAGTCCATCCGATTACACGTATTTTTCCCATTATATCAACTGTAATATAAACAGTAAAGAAAATGACTGTGTCGAAAAAAAAAAAAAACTGACGAATGGAACTCGATCTAGCGATATAGCAGCTTGAACGCCAACCACTTAAAAAAAAAAAAATTGTTCTACATTGATCGCTGAATTTGTTCAGGGCGGACGTCCGATGACACCCGTTCAGCTTCTTCGTTCATCCGTTCGCTCAATTTTGTTATTAAAAAGGAGAGCTGACGCTCTGACCGAACACGCTGAGCTACCATACCGGCACCACTAGGCTGCAGCCTCTTTATGGTTAAACTGGCCACGCACACACACACACACACACACACACACACACACACACACACACACACACATATATATATATATATATATATATATATATATATATATATATATATATATATATGACGACCGAAATTATCTTGCGATTTTCTCAGTAACGCTTGAGAAGTAAGCGCCCCTGCTTACACATTTTGTTGTCCTTATGGATTACTACGAGTGTACGAAGTTTACAGTAAATCCACGTTCCAAACGTCGTGGCCTCCCCTTGTGAGTGCTCACTGTGAAGGACTCAGAGATGCTGCGTACTCGTCCGAGACATTGTTATCAGCAACTGACATAATTTGAAAGTGGCCACATTGTTGGTCTCCGTTTGGCCGTTTAGTTCCTCGTGCAATGTCCATATTTGTGGGACATTCGGATGTGACGGTCGGCCGAAGGTGGACTGCATGGGAACGTGAGAGCGGGCACACTCATCATCGAAGTCCCTATCAGCCACGTCTGACCACCACAGGGGAAGATGTCAGTACTCTGCACCAAGCACGTCGTAATCCTTTCACATTTGCGCATGCCACCCTAGAATAGGTAATGGGTTCTCCGCAACTTCTGTGTCATCCCACACCATTGGCCGGACAACAACTGCAGCTGGGCTACGGAAGTACCGCCCCATTGGTAGTCTACCGTTGACACCACAATACAAACGGCTGAGTTTAGAGTTGCGCCGTGACCAGATCGCAGTGTGTGAATTTGGGTTCTGCACTATCCTGGATGATCATCGTCGCGAGGGTGGCGGCGAACTGGGAAGAGGTACTACTCTTCCAGCATTTAGGAGAGGCACAGCTTTGTTACTTCTGGAATCATGATGTGGGGAGCCATCGGGTATGACTTTACGTCACGACTGGTAGTGATTGATGGGATTCTGATGTCTCAGTGGCACGTCACGGACGTCCTACGTCCTCATATGATACCTCTCACGCTACAGTATCCCAGTTCCATTTTTTCAACAAGATAATTCTCCTTCGCACATACTACGTGCCTCTAAGAACTGACTGCGTGATGTTGAGGTACTCCTGTGGCCGCTAGATCACCAGCTCTGTTCCCGATAGAAAATGTATGGGACCAGCTCGGATGTTAATTCTGCCCCAGTGCCCGTATTCGAGATGTCAATGACCAGTTTCAACAGCTGTGGACCAGCTCACCCCAGGAGAGGATTCAGCGGCTTTATGACACCCTTTCCAAACGAATTAGTGGGTGCAACGTTACACTGATAAGTATTCTCATATTGTCAGGCTCCTTTTATATTTGAGTTGGTACGTAATCACAGAAATAACGCCACAAACTCTCTCAACCCATGGAGTTTAATTTCGTTTCCACCTCTCCTTCTGGGTGCTTAACGCTTTTTGTGAGGCACTGTATAAAATTTGTTATATCTGCGTGGAAAAACCATCAGAGAGTTAGTTTTACGAGGGGGTGGGGTGGCGAGGGAAAGGGTGGGTAGTTTCGGCAGTTTTGCAAAGAGCACATGATCGACTCAGTACGCTTCTGTGAGGAGAAATATCTCTAGATAACTGAAATACCTACATGATTATTCCAGACTGCTAAAAAATATGATAAACAGATATCTGCCTAAGGCACAAAAAAATCACCGCATCTCACAGCCGTATCAATGGTGTGTACGCTTCTGACACAGACCTCGGATTAAAGCCCGAGACACTGTTACATTTGCCAGCCTGCGTGTGGTCTTTGTAAGGCTTCTCAAACCCATTTAGGATAAATGCTGACATCTATCTTACATTAAGCAAGCATACGCGAAACGAACACACTTGGAACAAATTTCATGTGTTTCACAATACGTGGCTATACGTGTAAGCCTTTATTGGCTATGAACAAAGCTAGCGCTAATTGCTATAAATGAAAAAAACAATTTTATTTTTAACAACAGGAGATTGAAAAAACTATTATTTCTTTGCGTTTTATTAGTCGAGTGGATAGCAGAATCACGCGACTGCTGTACATACGCTTACTGTTTATATTGGGTGGTCTGTTCCTATTGAGTATAACTTAACTTGCTACACGAAATTACATAAAACAACAGCGAATGATGCTCGATCGCCTATTACGGAGACTTGAACGAACGTGGTAAGGAAATAATGGAGTGCCTGCAGAATGTGGATAAAGAGTCCCAAAGCATACACCAAACGCATTCTGAAATCAATGATAAGATTAAAACATTCTACATTCTTCGACATTCTTGGTATGCATCTGAACTAAACACGAGAACTGCCATCTGGTGATGGAGCAAAACCTCCTACTACACACCGTTAACATAAAACTCTAATGACTGGTCATGTTGAGTTTTTTATTTACGTTCCCATCAGAGAGTCATGGAAATTCCCTATCAAATATAAATGGTATGACTATTGTTATGACATTAACCAAAATAACTAACGGTGGCAGAAATCGATCTTCAGTGTATACCGGCAATATTAGGAAAGGCATTTCTGAAAAATATTAACATCGACTGTAAATTTAAGTCGCAGAATGTCTTCTCTGAAGGGATTTGTCGTATAAAATAGCTGATAATGACGTACTGCGTCGATTTGTAGAGAAAATAATTGTATGTCATAACTTGACTAAGAGGAGGGCTATGTTTGAGGTATAAAGGAACAGTAACTTTGGCAAAGGAGAGAAATGTGGGGGTAAAAGCTGTAGCGGGAGACCAAGGCTTTAGTACAAGAACCAAGTTCAAATCGATGTGGATTGCAGTAGTTATACAGAAATGAAGAAGTTTGCTTACAGTAGACTAGTGAGGAGAGCTGCAGTTAAACAGTCCTTGGACTGAGACCACAGCAACATCATAAATGATTTCAATACTGCATAAGAAGGCAAAAGAATGCTTTTCAGACGTAGTAGAGAAACAGATGACAAGTATGTAAGACGGGTACGTATGGCATGCATGCGTTTGCACAGTCGTCAAACGCAGTGTGGATGAAACACACGTACCCAATATGAAAATGTGTCTACATTCCATGGCCACAGGTGTTTAATTTTACTGCGTATCTTTTTCTCTTCTGACTTAAAGCAGTTCTGCCACTCAATTCATTTCGAAAGTTCAGTTCTGCTGACGAAAGTGGGTATTGTGTCACTGCAACATTGAAAGGTATTGTACGGTGGCTACCTGGTCAATATTTATGTTGCATCAGAAGTTCTAAGAAAAGAAAACTTTTATCAATAGCTGTCCGTCAAAGTTACGTCTCACATTTTTGCGACCACGCCCCAGGACGTACACCGTGTAGCCTACCTGCGAGGCGCAGATGTGTGCTCCAACTGCCTCTATATACTGTAGGGAGACAACGTGCTGACTGATGTACCATCACATGATCGGGGTGCTATACAATTCCACGAGGCAACAGCGTAGTTTCGTGGTCATGCGGTTCTCACCTAGTGTCTTATTGTCAGTAACGTCTCCGTATTTTCATGTAATTTTGGAATAGAAGTCAATATATAGAGGGCTCATGCCTACACGTATAATTTTTTAGACAATGTGGTTACCAGCTGGCTTGTCAATATTCGGCGTTTTAGTTAGAAAATTAAAAACATGCTGTTAAGTAAATATTTTTGTTTCTAATCGAATCATTGAGGACACGATCGAGTCTCAGGCTTTGTTCCTCGTAGGAATTAACAATGTAGTACTACGTATCCGTCATATCGATAATAATATGTCAAAGGAACAGCAACGGAACCGAGCACGTTCCTTCATAAATTCTACTTAAGACAACGTAATTTCCGTTGTTTGTAAGAGATTGCTTCTGCACCTGTCGCTACAGTCAATAAAATTCTTCAGGGTATATGATGTGTAAAATTCTCTGAAGTTTCGGTGGCTGTTGCAAATGGCCTTCCTCAGGTTGTTTTTGCAAAACACTCTGGCGAAAGGCCATTTGCGGTAGTGGCCGAAACGTCGGAGAATTTTACTCATTGACGATTTGGTCGCATACACTGAAGAATTTTATTGACTGCATTTTTTATTGTCTTGGGATTTTTACTAACCTTTCCTAAATTCCATATACACTCTAAGACAAATAAAGGACACACCAAGAAGGAATTATCTGAATTGAACGGAAATCGGTAGATTTAAGTTATACAATATAGCACTGAAGATGGTCACTCAGTGACAGAAAATCGATTTTGCAATAGTAAAAAATATACGACCAATGCTGTCTCTTTTTTCAAGTATACCTGTTATCTGGTCGTAGTGCACAAGACAACATGGAGTCGCCAATCGTTAGATGTGATGTTCATATACAGACAAACAAATGATTACAATTTCAGAAAAAATTGGATTATCTACTCATGGAAAAGAGATTCACAAATCTAGAAACTCAGTAACTCGTTGATGCATCTCTGGCCCTTATGGAAGTATTGCCTGGCATTGATTGATATAAATTGTTGGATATCCTCCTGGCGGATATCAAGGTAAATTCTGTAGAATTGGCGCTTCAGATAGTCAAAATCTTGAGCTGGTCGGAGGGTCCTACCCGTAATGCTCCAAATGTTCTCAACTGGATAACAAAATTCTGAAAGTTTGGAGCATTATGGGCAGAGCCCTCCAACCAGCCCAGGATTTTAAATATATAATGCGTCAATTGGACAGCCTTTCGCAAGATATCCACCACGAGGACTTCCAACAATTCTAACAATCAATGCCAAGCAATGCTTGCATAAGGGCCAGAGGTGGGTAAACACTTTATTGACTTGTTCAGTTTGTGAAGTTCTTTCTCTTGATTAAATCATCCTTTTTTTCTGCAACTGTGGTCATTTGTACTTATACATCACATCTACCGATTCCGTCTCATTCGGATAATTCCTTGCGGTGCGTCGTTTTTTCTAAAAGCGTGTAAAGAACGTACAGCAGTCTTTTGTTAACTGATTGAGCTTCATCCAACAGCAGCGAGACTTGGCCTGCAGAGGCTGCCGTAACTGGGGATCTGTCCACGCCACTCAATGCATGCCGTTCATAAGATTTACATCCGTTACAGCGGTCGCTTCAGCTGAATTGCTGATGCAGTGGATGAGTTCCGATTTTGTCGCCCGGAAAAAAAAGAAATGATCGTGTGGCATTATTGGCCTGGAGGCTCCAAAGGGGGGAGTTCTGCCGCCGGGTTGCAAGTCTTATTTCGGTCGACGCAACATTGGGCGACTTGCGCGTCGGTGATGATGATTAGAGGATGATGAGGACAACAAAACACGCAATCCATGGGCGGAGAAACTCTGCAAGCATGCCGGGAATCGAACCCGGGCCCGCTGCATAGCAGACAAACGTGTTACTACTCAGCTAGCGGACTATCAGCTGAAGACATCACGGCTTGTCTCATATGCCTCATATTAAAATTCAGCGCATGTTCACAGTGGTATTCGATGCCTCGGGTCTTAGGTTACCATCTTCTTCGCGAGAGAGCCTAAAAATCGAGTTGGCTCGTTAAAGACGAAAACCTGAAAACACAGTGTGGATTAAATTTTCTACACGGTATCTGCAGTATATAACATAAAAAATTTAAAAAAAATTACGAACTCAAAAGTAGAAGAAACATATAATCCTGTTGCCCAACTGGCAATTTAATACTATTAATAATGTCAATAATTATACTAATTAACTATATTAATCATATTAATAATAAGGGAATCTTACACCCCTTCACAGTGTGACTCAACAAGCTGTTCACCTCATACACTATGTTATCAAAAGTATCCGGACACCTGGCTGAAAATGACTTACAAGTTCAGGGCGTCCTCCATCGGTATTGCTGGAATTCAGTATGGTGTTGGCCCACCCTTAGCCTTGATGACAGCTTCCACTCTCGCAAGTATACGTTCAGCCAGGTTCTGGAAGGTTTCTTCCGGAATGGCAGCCCATTCTTCACGGAGTGCTGCACTGAGGAGAGGTATCGATGTCGGTCGGCGAGGCCTGGCACGAAGTCGGCGTTCCAATACATTCCACGGAGGTATTCTACAGGATTCAGGTCAGGACTCTGTGCAGGCCAGTCCATTACAGGGATGTTATTGTCGTGTAACCACTCCGCCACATTATGAACAGGTGCTCAATCGTGTTGAAAGATGCAATCGCCATCCCCGAATTGCTCTTCAACAGTGGGAAGCAAGAAGATGCTTAAAACATAAATGTAGGCCTGTGCTGTGATAGTGCCACGCAAAACAACAAGAGGTGTAAGCCCTCTCTATGAAAAACACTACCACGCCACAACACCACCGCCTCCGAATTTTACTGTTGGCACTACACACGCTGGCTGATGACGTTCACCGGTGATTCGCCTTACCCACACCCTGCCATCGGATCGCCACATTATGTACCGTGATGCGTCACTCCACACAACGTTTTTCCACTGTTCAATCGTCCAATGGTTACGCTCCTTACACCAAGCGAGACGTCGTTTGGCAATTACCGGCGTGATGTTTGGCCTTTGAGTAGCCGCTCGACCTTGAAATCCAAATTTTCTCCCTTACCGCCTGTCATAAGAGGGCTGTTCAATAAAGAATGATCATAAATTTGATGGTCATAATTTCTCGCGTTAAAATTTAATCTTATGATATTCTGTCATCTTAATGTACAACAAACCCGCCGTAGTAGTTTCATTGTTGGGATTCCCGATTACCGACTGTGAGAGGCAGGCAAGACCAGACATGTTCAGTATCGCCTACCACTGCAATGGAGGCAACTCGCGAGGAACAATATGTGGTTTTGAAATTATGCTTTCATCTTAACAAATCTTCAGCTGAGGCCTATACAATATTACAGGAAGCCTATGGACAGTCCGTTCTTCCCTACAGCACAGCTAGAAGGTGGTTTAAAATGTTTACAGATGGGAGACAATCAGTTTCAAAGGAAGGTGGACCCGGTGCTCCAGTTAATTGCTCTTACGTAAGAAAACATCAACACTGCTGCTGTCATTGTGGAGGATCGACGAATTACCTTAAGGTCACTTTCTGAAATACTGAACATTTCATTGGGTGCCACCGACACGTTGGTGACAGAAAAATTACACATGACACGTGTTTGTGCGCGATGGCTTCCAAGACTGTTGAATCCCGAACAAAAGGACATTCACATGCACATCTGCATGCAGTTAGAATTGATGTTAGAGGAAGATCCGGAGTTTCTTTCAAATGTAATCACTGCTGATGGAACTTGGCTACATCCTTTTGATTCTGAGAGCAAACAGCAAAGCTGAGTATGGAAATCTCCTTCATCACCAACCCCCCAAAAAGCAAAGGTGGTTGCTTCTGCTGGGAAAGTTGTGGTCATCTCATTCTTTGATATTCATGGAATGGTTTATCAGTATGTTGCACCTGCACACACATCAGTAACTGGACAATACTACAGGGATGTCCTTAAAACATTGCAAGTTCGTATCAGGTGCAAAAGACCACATTTCCGTGAAGCAGGCTGGATGCTGCAGCAAGATAATGTGCGGCCGCATATTGCCAATGTTATTGCTGAATATCTTACAAAAATCAACGTGAAGTGCATCCCTCACCCTCCCTATGGTCCGGATTTAGCCCCATGTGACTTTTTCTGATCCCTAACATGAAGAAACGCCTTCGTCGGAAGCATTATCAATCATCAGAAGCAGTGTTGAAGGCTGCGGAGGCGATTTTGAAGGACGTCTCAAAAAATTGTTTTCAGCATGTATTTGAAGACTGGCAGAAACACTGGGACAAGTGCTTCGCATTCATGGGAGACTACTTTGAGAAGGACCATCAAAATTATGAGGATGAGTAAAGGTTCTTTACTGAACAGCCTTCGTAGTACTTGCAGTGGATCCTGATGCGGTTTGGAATTCCTGTGTGATGGTGTGGATAGATGTCTGCCTGTCACACATTACGACCCTCTTCAACTGTCGGCGATCACTGTCAGTTAACAGACGAGGTCGGCCTGTACGCTTTTGTGCTGTACGTGTGCCTTCACGTTTCAGCTTCACTATCACATAGGAAACAGTGGACCTGGAGATGTTTAGGAGTGTGGAAATCTCGCGTACAGACGTATGACACAAGAGACAATCACCTGACCAGGTTCGAAGTCCGTGAGTTCCGCGGAGCGCCCCATTCTGCTCTCTCACGATATCTAGTGACTACTGAGGTCGCTGATATGGAGTACCTGGCAGTAGGTGGCAGCACAACGCACGTAATATGAAAAACATATGTTTTTGGGGGTGTCGGGATACTTTTGATCACATAATGTTCTTCCGGAACCGTTTAAGATACCGCAATTCTGTTTTCAACCAAATGATTGAGGAGAAAGTCGTCACTAAACAACGTATAGTGTCTTGTCATAGCTATTTTAATAACAGAGCTATCGGTGTCAACTTCGCTTTTTCAAAAGGAACTGTAGTAATTTCCACTGCTAGTATCGTAGATCTAACTGAGACGAATTCAACAGGGATTCACTCTCCATCTGATGCTGGTAGTTTCGGAGAAATTACCATAGTTAGAATTTGTCTGTTTTGAAAATGAAACCGACTGCTGATGCTGGTAGTTTCGGATAAATTGCCATAGTTAGAATTTATCTGTTTTGAAAATGAAACCGACTGCTGTGTTATGCGGAAGTTCGTGTTCTTATACGGAACTGTCGAGTCAGAAGAATGGCCGTCTAAGCTTGACTTAGCTAAGAAGTCTACTCACAAAAGCGAAAACTGACAAAAGTTTAATTTAAAATTGATACTAATCACACTTGGCTACATGTGACTGGACCGACACACGAAGTGGAAGCCAAAAGACATTGCAACTAAGAATGGTTCACTAGTTAACTATAGGAACAGTTATGCTCTTGTTTCTGACAGGGCGTTGAAAGTAAAGTGCACGTCAAAAATTGGATGAATTTGTAAAACAGTGAATCAAGCTGTAAGATTGTTAAGAAATCACTTTACTTCATGAGTTTAATGTCAGTATACACACGCTGCATAATTACATAGGAAACAGTAATAAATGGGACGTCACGAAAGAATGAGGTAACACACACTTCCTTAAAATTGTGTAAGTAGGCTGTTTAGGTTTTTATGTTGGTAACGCCACGTAGCGCTCTATATGAAAAACGCTGACTGTGCTGTGTAAAGGCTGTGGTTGGTATGCATTGTTGGAGAATATGATATTGTAGTGTTGGGCAGTTGGATGTGAACAGCGCGTAGCGTTGCGCAGTTGGTGAGCCGCCAGCAGTGGTGGATGTGGGGAGAGAGATGGCGGAGTTTTGAGAGCGGATGATCTGGACGTGTGTCCACCAGAGACAGTAAATTTTTAAGACTACATGTCATGAACTGATATATTATGACTTTTGAACACTATTAAGGTAAACACATTGTTTGTTCTCAATAAAAATCTATGCCTATCAGTAGTTAGTGCCTTCAGTAGTTAGAATCTTTTATTTAGCTGGCAGTATTGGCGCTCGCTGTATTGCAGTAGTTCGAGTAATAAAGATTTTTGTGAGGTAAGTGATTCATGAAAGACATAGGTTATTGTTAGTCAGGGCCATTCTTTTGTAGGGATTATTGAAAGTCAGATTGCGTTGCGCTAAAAATATTGTGTGTCAGTTTAGTGATGATCAGAATAAGTAAGTTCTGCTCAGCTGTTTGAAAATCAAATAATGTAAGAGGTTTTCCAGCACAGTAATTCAGAAATTTTTCTAAGGGGACGTTACAATTGCATCTACGTCATCGAATATTCAAAACGTCCAGCGTCTACTGTAATAAACGTTTGCAATCGCTGGTGTAAGAGCTTCTGGAAATACTGAAGAGATTCCTGCGGTATCATTGCACCTGCGGTGTTTTAAATCCTCTTTGGTCGTAGAAATTTGCGCATGGACTTCATCTGTGAGTTTACTCCAGAGAAAAACGTCCAGTGGTTCACATCAGATGAACGTGCAGGTCGACTGACAACGCGTTCACGTCCGGTGTAGCTGGCTGACCGCTTTCCTCGGCACAAGCGAGGAGTGAACTGGTCAGCCATCGTGCTGGAATCACATACATCTTCAAATTTCAGATGATAATGCCTCTAGCAGAACCGGTAGCACATCGATAAGAAATTGTGCGTATCTTTCACCTGTCAAGTTTTCTTCGATGAAGAAAGGGTCAATAGCGTAGTCTCCAACAATCTCGCCTCAGATTATTTTTTTAAATTATTGGCGTTCGACACTTGCCCGTACAGCCATCTCAATAGTGGGATGTCAATTATGACGATGGGAACGTAAGGAAAACACAAAACCCTGTCCTCGAGCCGAGAAAATCTCTGACTCGACCGAAAATCGAAACCAGGCACCTTCACTAAGCAATCCGCCCCACTGGCCCCACAGCTACCGAAGCAGAGGCTCGAGACTTTCACACTCCGCTGCCTCTGATGTTCAACTGTAGCGGTTAGAGCGGATTCTCAGTGACCCAATAGTAGTTATTCGTCACATTCAGTTTCCTATGACTTGTAAAGACAGCTTACCTGACAAAGAGAGTTGGTTAAGGAAAGAGCCTGTTGTCCTGATATCGCGTGACGACCGAACGACCCAATGCAACTTGTCTTCTGCAGTCCCGCTGAATAGTCTTCTGATGAAATGACAGATGATATGGATGGAAGCTGTTTGCGCGAAAAATGTGAGCAACGCTGGACTGACGTATTCCAGAACCACTTGCAGTTTCTCTTGCGCTAGCATTTGGTTATGAACAACAGCTGTCAGAACAGCTGTTTAGTTCCCTCTGGACGTTACAGGCCGGGTCCTTAGCATCTGTATAGTATTACATTGCCCTTCCAAAAACAACTTTTCCACATTCGCTAGAACTGTCATTCTTGTTGGACAACGTCTGTCAGGACACCTTCGTGTGTACGACTCAACTATTCTGTTCGCGTTCCTTTTGCAGTTTCCGTAAAGAGGTAGCTTATACAGTTTCTCTTGGTTTGCGAAAAATATTACTTTTTTTCAAACTAGACTCTCGTGAACAACACACTCAGATTGAAAGCCACGTTTCGTCTGAGCCCCTTTTAAATCGGTATTGCGGGGGTCCAACTCTTTGCTCCTTAGCAAACAAATACAATTAAAAACTTCCGCATAAGACAATAATGGTCAAAAACACAGTCCAGCATAACAGTCGCGACACTCAGTTGCGTGTTTATTATCCCCAGCGATAGCAGCTCCCCAAGCGGCCAGCATGCACCACTTCTGAATAAGATTTGGGATGAATGCGAATACTAACGTTTAAATCGGTTTTGTAACACAGTTTTTACAATAGGGAGTGGACGTAGTGCCATAAACATCAACAATAACTAAAAAATTGCATCACATTTGTGGTTCTTTAGTTTCCTCAGGATCCTGGGTGCTACGAAACGGTGCATTACAGGTAAGTTTATTTACGATTCTCTTGTAACATACAGACAAAAAAACTGAATAATGTCGTTTTCCTTTAATAGCAAAAATTTTCTGGTAAACTCCAGAAGAGCTGGCTTTTTCGAAAGGACGTAATATATTTATCCCACAAAACAGAGTTTTGTTCCCTACACTTCCTCCAAATCAGTGAATGTGGAACGTTTTAGACCTGTATGGTATGTAATACCTACATGATTTAATTATTTAACGTGTCAAATAAGCCAGCACACAGATGTGATGATAAATCGTCAAAAGCAGTAAAAGTGTATCCCCACAAGGGAGAAACCAATTCCTCAGTTGTTGCTAAATCTGAGGAAGAAATGACAATCTTCAACACGTTTACTTTTGGAGCAAAAGGAATTACATTTACAAAAATATTCGTGTATTAGAAAGTCGAGTGAAGTGTAAGAAAGGGTTAATCATTGGAGTCCATAAAAAATTTTAAGTCTCAAGGTAGGTGCCTATGACGATAACAACAGACAACAACAGAAATATATGCTTCTCACGCATCAAAAATGTTTATATTTTCTTGCTTTCGGTGGAATAAGCTGCAAATATTAACATATTCGTACGTATTTCATCATGAATCAGTTGTAGCTTATGTCAATGAATGATTGTAATTCGGCTGTTTTTAAACGTGTTTCAAGATAATCCATGTCTCTTGTTAACTTAGTGACGCAAAGAACGCAAAAATGTAATAGCTATTCCGTTAATTAAGCAGAAAATAATTAAAAACAAACAGTACCCTTACGACGCATGTGACTGTTTCCTTTCTCATAGCTTGGAGCGCTAGTGTCTCTACAGCTTTCAAACGGTAACAACTTTTGCACCAGAGAGTGTCGTGAATATATTTGTTATGCTGCAGTCAAAACAGAGAAATCCTAAATTCTAAATATTGTTATTATTGGAAACTAGTAATCCAATTTAGAAAAGTAAAACACTATTGAATTTGTCTTTTAGAGCTATGACATGAGCAACAAAAACTACCATAGTTTCATTAGTAAAGGCGAACTTGATGTCGATAGCTCTATGCGTGTGGGAGAACAAAGGCAAAGACTGGTTCGACACATGTCGTGTACCTACATGCTGTGTTCGACGCTCCAGTCCCCAGATCGTGTTCCTTATGTACTGAGTTGTATCATCGGAGTGAGTGAGGTGGCTCAGTGGTTGAGACACGGGACTTGCATTCGGGAAAAGCAGAGTTCAAAATTCCAACGGGCATTGGAATTCAGGCTTCCCGTGGTTTACTAAATCGATTACAGCAAATGCCTGAGTGTTTCTTATGAAAAGAAACAGGGGCGATTTTCGTCCCCGTATCGGTCTCATCCGAACTCGCGCCTCGTCTCAAGTTACATCGAGCTCGGCAGGACATAAAATCGTAATCTTCCTTCCGTAATAAGATATGTATGGAAAAATATTCCAACAGAACATAGTAACACGAAAACAATAAAACCTGACTTCGCGTAAGTTGCAGAAATCACTGATTTGTGAGAATTTAGGCAGAGACTACGTTCACACAAAGGATAAAGATAAGTATCTTATACATTTTAAATCAGTGTCAGTATGAAGTCTGATGACAAAGTAATAAGCAGAATGGATCAGCAGCCTAATGGAGAAATTTAGCCGATATAAGGTTTATTACAAATCAAATAGTATTTATAAACTGGAAGATTGTTGGTTGTTTGGGGAAGGAGACCAGACAGCGAGGTCATCGGTCTCATCGGATTAGGGAAGGATGGCGAAGGAAGTTGGCCGTGCCCTTTCAACGGAACCATTCCGGCATTTGCCTGGAGCGATTTAGGGAAATCACGGAAAACCTAAATCAGGATGGCCGGACGCGGGATTGCACCGTCGTCCCCCCGAATGTGAGTCCAGTGTCTAGCCACGGCGCCACCTCGCTCGATTGGAAGATTGTCCTTCCATGAAGAGAGCCTCTGCCGTAATAATTTATTTTTTATTCATCCATGAATTATCTCGCAATAATATTGAATTTGTCATTATAATACAATGGAAAGAAATAGCTGACATGTGCATACACATGGAACATTTAACTATGTTTTCACGAGGATTGGCTGCCTGTGGATTCATGGACATCTCGGATTTGTTTTTGGCAACAGGTACGGTTAGCCAGTGAATGCGCGCCATTACCTGGCTAGAATGTTACCGGTCATGCGAAAAGTCCATCCACGTGTGTAGGTCCTCCAGACAGTCACTGAAAAGTGTCCTTTATTTGTAAGTTCTAGAACTGTTCGTCGTTTCCGAGACCCACAGTTTTCAAGCTGTTTTATTGTTCGAAAGTGAATTATGATATTAGGAAATTAATATACATAACAATATAACGCTACTGATCCGTGCTTGTTTCACAAAGCGTATAATCTGATCAACAATGTGGAAAGCTTTTCTAAGAACTGCAAATGCTCTAAGTCCACGTTTCTTTGTCTGTCTTCTAGAATAAGTCGTAATGTCAGTTACTCAGCCCAATGTGATATTGCAGCCAGCTGGTACAAACTGGCAGTGTTAGAAGCCGGGCCGTATCAAGGAAACGGCGAGATAGGCTTCACGGGCTAGCCAAGGGACAGGCACGGCGGAAGTGGGGGTGGGGGCGCGGGTCGCAAAAAACTGATCGACCGAAAAAAAAGAATAAAGAATGACGGCTTAAGAATAGACAGCAAAAACCAGTACATGAGTTCTCGTGGTTTTGTCTTCTGTCCACCAGAAGAACTCTGAACTCGCGACTGTCCTCACAGCGTCATTTCTACAGTGTCATTTCGCCCAAGCAGCATGATGAAGAAACGACTACTAACGAATAGGTGTCTACCGCTAACATGGTTTATGTGGTCACTCTCTTAACGAAGCTACCGCTTACACATCCCGCCTAAGTTCAGTAGTGGCGTTCTTCGTGCTACTTCGCTACGATATTGTAGGATCCCAAAGGTCCACGACCGTCTGCTGAAGCAAATATACCATATACTGTCCCTCTGCTATTATCAAATAGTTAATTTCTTTCATTTTTACATTTTAAAATAACTTTTTATATGTTACATGTATGCACGTAAGTAACAGTAAGAAATGTAAGCAATAACAAAAATGGAAATAATATTTAATTGTACCTTCTATTAATTGTGTTCAAAATCATTGAATTTAATTTTTTTACTATCTTATATTTGATCCCATAAGGCCTCGAATAAGGTTGATGAATGAAATTCGCAGTGAAATTATTCCTATCGTCATGTAAGCATAGGACACAGCCTATTATAGAAATACTCATTAAAAAACGGAAAACTGACTTCAACTTACGTTACTCTCATTCATTAATATGCTGAAAATCAAAATGTACAATTTACTTTACTTGGAACTGCGCAACTGTCACAATTTAAAGAAAATTAAATGGCGGCGTATTGTTGCCTGCCGGCGATGTTATTTCTCGCAGCTCCCACAAACAGCCACAAAAGTAATGCTTCATACATTTAGTATTCACCTTTCAACATAGACCTGTATACCACATCGCTAATATTAAGCGTCTGTTCTCAGCAATATCCAGAGGAGAAGCAGTACTCCAATGTCCGCACTTGTTCAACATTTTTCCAAGAAGACCTCAGAGTTTATTGTACAGTTTACTATTCACAGACATTACGGCACATTTTTTATTGTTTGCCTAGATAATTAAAATTTATTTCCAAGTATTCTCATGTAGACAGCGTTTATCGCATTCTTGTCGTAACACGTACTGAAAATAGTATTCGTATGTCACACGTAATATTCTTCACCGTTCTACATTTAACATATTATATTATTGCATATGTCTATCCATATGGGGACGCTATGGAGCCCTGAGGAATGCTAGGATCTCTCATTTATAATGTTTGTGACTAGCATTCCACACTAGCATATCTGTTACATTTTGGTTCATGGTTCATTTCAGTGTTAGAGTTCATCTTTTAAAATGTTCATACACATATACATTCGTAAGTTTACTTCATTCAGGGCGAAATGAACTTTCAGGTTGGGAACATGGAACGTTAAAAGTTTGAACAGGCCACGAACGTTCTTGACATTATTAGACGACTTATATAGATACGATGTAGACATTACAGCTATTTAAGTAACTCGGTGGCAGGGGGAGGGTAGCATAAAGAGGGATAACTATACATTTTTCTACGGAGGTGCGGAAGCTCACAGTTTCGGAACAGGTTTCGCAGTACAGAGAAAAGTGCTTCACGCAATCAGAGATATAAGGTTCATTAGTGACCGACTATCAGTCACAGTGTTGTCCGGCAGGTGGAATAGACTAGTAGTAATTAATGTACACGCACCAACTAAGGACAATGAAGAGGTTGTTAAAGACGGTTTTTATGAAGAACTAGATCAACTGTGGGATGAGTTCTCCTTGTATGATAAAAAATTAATCATAGGTGATTTTAATGCGAAGATAGGGAAGGAGGAAGCATTCCGGTCTACAATTTGGAAAGAAAGTTTGCGTAACATTTCGACTGATAATGGCTCAAGGATGGTTAATTTTGTTGTTTCAAAAGACATGATTATTGAGAGCACATATTTCAAAAGGAAGGACATTCATAAAGCAACTTGGGTCTCTATGTTCTTGTAGACCGGAGATGGCACACTAATATAGAAAATGTTAGGACTTTCAGGGGAGCAGACTGCGATTCTGACCATTTTATTGTAGTTGCCACAGTAACATCAATGTGTCACAATGCAGAACTTGTTAGGTTCGTCACTGATAAGCTAAATGTTGAAAACTTTAGAAGAAGGTACATGATAGAAATTTCAAATAGGTTTGATGCTCTCAGGACACACGAAGATCAATACGAGGATGCAAATAAACAGTGGATCACTATGAGGAATAATGTCAAAGAGGCAGCGAAGGTCACAATAGGTACAATTAAGAAGAACAGGAGGAAACCGTGGTTTGATGAGGAATGCAAGAAATTAGTAGAGGAAAGGAGAAAAGCGCGATTAGATTGGGACAGAATGGGAGACAGAAAACGAGAGGAGTTCTTGAATATGAGAAGGGAAGTTGGTCGTAGGCTACGGGCAAAGAAGAGGGATTATTTGAACAACCAAATTAAAAAAATGGAAATAAACAGTAAAACAAAAAACATTAGGGAACTTTACCTAGACATAAATGGGTACAGGAAGGGGTTCAAGGCTAGAACAAATGCACTTCGAGGGGATGCCAGGGAAATACTGACAGACCCCAGTGCTATATTAAGTAAATGCAGGGCGTATTTTGAGCATCTGTTAAATGTACACCAGGAAATGAGCAGGCGTACGAAATACATACAGCAGAACCCCAGATACCTGAGCCAACGTTAAAGGAAGTAAGAGATGCAACCAACAAATTGAAAAACCATAAAGTACCAGGATCAGATTGCATAACTGAAGAACTAGTTAAAAATGGGGGACGGAAATTGGTGGAAGTAGTTCACAAAGTGATAACTAAAGTATGGAACTCAGAGATGATACCTGAAGAGTTGCAGGAGTCGATTCTGATCCCAATTCTTAAGAAGGGCGACAAAATGGATTGTAGTAATTATAGAGGGATATCGCTATTACCAGTATGTTCCAAAATTTTCTCGAATATTCTGCTAAGTAGGTTTACACCATATGCAGATGAAGTTGTGGGGGATTACCAAGCTGGCTTTCGGAGGAACAGATCAACTATAGACCAAATATTCACCCTGCGTCAAATTTTGGAAAATAAATGCGAATACAATAAACCAGTTCATAATCTTTTCATAGATTTTACAAAAGCATATTATTCAGTATTGCAATCAAAATTGTACACAATTCTTTTGGAACTTGGAATACCAAAGAAGTATGTTAGATTTATAGAAGCGAGTTTGAAAAACACAAAAGGTAGAGTACGCGTGGGGAAATTGGAGTCAGAAGAATTTGTAATAAAGAACGGACTTAAGCAGGGAGATGCCCTGTCTCCGCTACTTTTTAATTTAGTCCTAGAATATATTGTACGAATGGCAGCAGATAATTCAGAGGGTGTGGAGTTAAATGGAAATATTAAGATATTAGGGTATGCAGATGATCTAAACATCATTAGCGATAGGAAAGAATCTGTAACAGCAAATGTGAATGCGTTAATCAAGGCTAGTGAAGATGTAGGTCTAAGGATAAGTGAAGACAAAACTAAATACTTGGTTACTAGTAGAATGCCAGCAGTAGTAGATCAGGAAATGTTAAGAGTTGGAGACATGCAGTTTGAAAAAGTGAGCACATTTAAGTATCTAGGCGTGGACATCACTTCGAGAAATGAGATTGAATCCGAACAAAAGAGCCGGCCAGTGTGGCCGTGCGTTTCTAGGCGCTTCAGTCTGGAACCGCGTGGTCGCTACGGTCGCAGGTTCGAATCCTGCCTCGGGCATGGATATGTGTGTTGTCCTTAGGTAAGGTAGGTTTAAGTTGTTCTAAGTTCTAGGGGACTCATGGCCACAGATGTTAAGTCCCATAGTGCTCAGAGCCATTTGAACGGAACTGAAGAAGAGATTACGGGCGGGAAATGCGTGCTACTTCTCTCTGAATAGATTACTTTCATCGCGGATATTGTCTAGGAATTTAAAGATTAGAGTATACAAAACTATTATTCTACCAGTTATGCTGTATGGGTGTCAGACTTGGTCTCTCACTGAGCAAAATGAAAGGCCGTTTCGAGTATCTGAAAACAAAATTTTGAGGAAAATTTTCGGAGCGAAAAGGGATGACATTAGCGGAAAGTGGCGAAAACTGCATAACGAAGAGGTTCACGAACTCTATTCAAGCCCTGACATAATCAGTATTATTAAATCACGTAGGCTGCGATGGGCGGGTCACGTAGCTCGAATGGATGAGGGCAGGGCAGCGCACAGAGTACTGGTAGGGCACTTACAGGGAAAACATCCTGTGGGGAGCCCGAGGCGTAGATGGGAGGACAATGTAAAGGCTGATTTGAGGAGCCTAGGTATTGAAGGTGAATGGAAGGAAATAGCCCAAGACAGGGACAGATGGCGAAAATACGTTGGTGCGGTAATGGACTCTAGAGTCCGGCATGACCAGTGAGTGTGTGAGTGTAAGTTTACTTCATCGTATTTATTCGACACGGTCGCTGCATACGGGTTGCGGATATTTGCAGCTTATCTTTGCTTTATTGCAACTGTGGGTATAGTCTGTATCATCATACATTTCCTTGCGGTTACTATTGGCTTTGTGCTCTCCCATTTGGTCCATAGCACTGGAAAACCCGAGGGATAACCAGGACAGAGCACCAGACTATCCCAATTTAATTTGCAGACTTCATATGTTTCAAACATACACAACATTTAGAAATACGTAATATTTAGTAACATTTGTACGTTTGTAAACAGCTAAAACAATTACTACAACCATTTCTTTTGAAGAAACATATTTCTAACGATTTTACTACTTTAGTATTCAGTCTTGGTTAGAGTTCAGATGTTAGATAACGTTATAGACTAGTACAGAAATGTTTACATACGTTTGTTCATACAAGAGTGACAAAGTTTTCAATCGGTTCTTGGTGTCATACAAAAATATAATTTTTCTCGTCGAAAACAGATACCTGATCTCTGATCATTTAAAAATTTGAATATTTGAGTTTAAGTTTTACTTACATATTTTACAAGAGTTTTTTGTTGGAGTATAAAACAATTCTTTATCCCGTCTGCCTCTGGTTCGTCCGCGTCGTCGCGAGTGTTGTCCTACGTCGTCTGGAACACGTCGCTGTAGAGTCGAGGTACGCCTGGCTGGAATGCGATGTCGCGACGCTTTAGTGTTGTGTCGGCGTGCCGACGGCCGTAGTCGTGCAGACGTTCTCCCCCTCAGTGGTGTTCTGCTTGGCGGGACAGCTTCTCTCGAAGTGTACATGAAACTGAATTCACACAGCAGTATCAAATACTAACACTATGTGATCAAAAGCATCCGTACACCCCCAAAAAACATACGTTTTTCATATTAGGTGCATTGTGCTGCCACCTACTGCCAGTTAATTCATATCAGCGACCTCAAGTCATTAGATATCGTGAGAGGGCACAATGGGGCGCTCCGCGGAACTCACGGACTTCGAACGTGGTCAGGTGATTGCGTGACTCTTGTGTCATACGTCTGTACCCGAGAATTCCACACTCCTAAATATCCCTAGGTCACTGTTTCCGATGTGATAGTGAAGTGGAAACGTGAAGCGACACGTACAGCACAAAAGCGTACAGGCTGACCTTGTCTGTTGACTAACAGAGACCGCCGACAGTTTGCGAGGTGCCGGGGCTAGTAGTGTATTTATCACTAAATTCTACTAGAATCCACATGTGTAAATCATGCTCTAAGCCCCCCCTATTCTAACTCCGACTTTTGCTGTTGCACAAGGATAAAAAAAATACGCGAACTGACTCTAATCAACCCTGCTAGTGGAGTAGAAGAGAGTTTGGCACCTGCAATAATTTAATTTGATACATAAGTTAAATAAACAAAGGTTTCATTAGCATAGTGAGGAATGATAGGGTTGCTCTATCGATTAACAGAATGAAAGTTCTGTTCAAAATAACAATATGATTTATTAAGCTTAAACACAGAATAGTAAAAGAAACACAGGAAATTTATAAATCATCAAATTGGCTAAAATTGGAGATTCATACAAACACTATAAAGGTGAAGTTGTCCCTAACTTAGATCCTGAGGTTTAAGACGAAGTGGTATGTGGAGCCAATTCCTTTCCACTCAAATCTCAAGAGAGACACACAGCTAACCCAATAGTAATTGCTGTTACTCGAAACTGAACACAGTTAGAAAAGGATGAACAGGCGCGCTCTGCTGAGCTCTGATTATCACCTAGGAAAAATCCCTATCTGCCGGTGCTGCGGACGTACATTACCAACAGTCTTCTTATCTCCCAGAACACGATCTGGCGTACCGCAGGCGAGGGCTGGCTGCTTCGACGTCCTCGACCGAAAGGCGACTGCCGACTACCCAGAGCACCCGTACAGGCCGAACACCGAACATTCCCGCCCCCACGACAGTGGCCGTGGTTACGTTCCAATCAGCAACTCGAAAACCGGCGGAAATTCCACTCCATTGCCGGAGCACTACCATTCCACCAATGGAGATTCTTGGCGCCAATTTCTGTGCTGATTTTGCAGAAAGTGCGGGAATTTTCCCGCCACAACTGCGTGGGTACACAAGTCATTCCCACGCCTCGCTGGTAGCCCGCCAGAAAGTGTTTTCGCAAAGTTTCTCTGAAGTAACGGAACCTCTAGCCCAGCCGCTACTTCACACCCCAGCGGGCGTGTCTCTTGACAATGTCGGCGTCTGAAAAGCATTCACTCGACTGCCTCACACACGCCGGCTTAACTCTCTCCCGTTCCACAGAGCCCGCCTGTCACCGGCCCACCCGGGTGACGAGAGACGCTGCGTGGGAAGTACGCGTGTTAAGGAAAAGCAACCCTCCACCGCATGCAACTAGAGAGGAGAATCGTAAGATAGAAATATGAGAGGGGGCTCATGCCACCTCTCAAGTTGAAGAGGATCGTAATGTGTAATAGGCAGACATCTATCCAGACCATCACACAGGAATTCCAAACTGCGTCAGGATACACTGCAAGTTCTATGGCAGGTAGGCGGGAGGCGAGAAAACTTGGATTTCATCGTCAAGCGGCTGCTCATGAGCCACACATCACGCCGGTAAATGCCAAACGACGCTTCGCTTTGTGTAAAAAGCGTAAACATTGGACGATTGAACAGTGGATAAACGTTTTGTGGAGCGATGAATCACGGTACACAATGTGGAAATCCGATGGCAGAGTATGGGTATGGCGAATACCCGGTGAACGTCATCTGCCAGCGTGTGTAATGCCAACAGTAATATTTGGAGGCTGTGGTGTTATGATGTGGTCGTGTTTTTCATGGAGAGGGCTTGCGCCCCATGTTGTTTAGCGTGGCACTATCACAGCAAAGGCCTACATTTATGTTTTAAGCACCTTCTTGCTTCCCACTGTTGAAGAGCAATTTGGTGATGACGACTGCATCTTCCAACACGATCGAGCACTTGTTCATAATGCACGGCCTGTGGCGGAGTGGTTACACGACAATAACACCCCTGTAATGGACTGGCCTGCACATAGTCCTGAAATGAATCCTATAGAACACCTTTGCGATGTTTTGGAACGGAGACGTCATGCCAAGCCTCACCGAGCGACATCGATACCTCTCCTCAGTGCAGCACCCCGTGAAGAACAGGCTACCATTCCCCAAGAAATCTTCCAGCACCTGATTGAACGTATGCCTGCGAGAGTGGAAGCTGTCATCAAGGCTAAGGGTAGACCAACACCTTATTGAATTCCAGCATTACCGATGGAGGGCGCCACGAACTTGTAAGTCATTTTCAGCCAGGTGTCCGGATACTTTTGATCACATAGTGTAAATATGTCCAGTGCTGTTGGTATTCATAAACTCACTTTACACGTCGTTTTTACTTTTCTCTTTAGTCTGTGGCTTGGTTGCTTGTGATTCTTCACTATGACACTGCTTGCACAGTTTGTCACTCGTCCATATGTTCATTATTCATATTCAGAAATACAGTGTAGGCACTACTTTAGTGTCCAACTACGAGTGACTGAAAGCACGCTATGCAGTGTTCTGTAAATATCTTTCACCGCGACAGCGCACTGTTTATCTTTTAACATCCGTCGCGAAGCAGAGATTTACATGGTTGCTCGCGTAGCAGCTCATATCCCTTCCAAAACTATTAACTCTGTGTTTTTGTCCAGAGTACCACTGTCATCTTCTTACATCACACCTTTAGTGTCCTAGATTTAAACTAATGACTGGATACCGTTTTTAAACCTTCACTTTCTTTCACGTTTGTTCCTTTCGTGCATATACTGACTTTTACTCACAGGTTATATTCAGTGCTAATGAACGTTTATTATCATACATTGTTGTTACCAATCACTGTTCGTAAACACTTCCAATTAGCACACAATTTCCTTATTTACTATGTCACTAACACACTTTGTACAAAGTTCATGTAAGCACATAATTTTCGTTCATGTTTCATGTCAAATTACAAATTTCCTTTTACATAAACTCCTTTACGCCGTGATTTATATTCCGTGTATACAACAACAGTATATGTACATTACTTCTTTACTGCATAGCAGTCCACGTCAAATGTTTAGACAAATTGATCTTCAGAACTTATCTTTCAGACTCTGGCTTCACTTTACAATAAACCAGTGATTTAGTTTAAAATTAGAATAGAGTATATCTTTCGTTTCTGACATTGCTTTATAGGATGACAGTGCACGTTATCAACATATGTTGTAATCATGAGTACAGGAGTGTCGGTTACTATCCTCAGTATATATTGAATCCAGCCGGCCGAAGTGGCCGTGCGGTTAAAGGCGCTGCAGTCTGGAACCGCAAGACCGCTACGGTCGCAGGTTCGAATCCTGCCTCGGGCATGGATGTTTGTGATGTCCTTAGGTTAGTTAGGTTTAACTAGTTCTAAGTTCTAGGGGACTAATGACCTCAGCAGTTGAGTCCCATAGTGCTCAGAGCCATTTGAACCATTTATATTGAATCTGTTATACGGAATACATCGCACATTCAAAATTGAAAGCTTATCATCCACATAAAGGTATGACACCAACTATATCGGCTTCTTTTTCCTTACTTTCTTTTGTCCGTGGAAGCACACGAGATGACTCATGGTGTTTCTACAGTTCTGAGATCAGCACCCGTGATCACCTTTCGATGAGTCAAATATCTCTCCTATTCTTGTTCTTTATACGCAATATGAATAACTAGAGCTTGAGTATAACAGCAATAAAAAACGGTTACCTTTCTACCACTTTAAACAACTGTCATAAAACTGAAAAATGCAAGAAAAATTGAAAAATCTATTTACAGATAAAATTTGTTTTGAAGTATTGAGTTCTTTATCTTATCTTTATCTGGCTCTCTGCACTAAAACTGGAAATTACTTATATTCATTAATTCATGACACATAATTCTTTGTGCTATGCAGACTCTGCCGCATAATTTTCATTATATGCTACAAATAACGCAGGATCTTACATACAAAAATGATAAATAATTTTAATCTCCTGGTTTACTACTAGCACAATAAACTGAAATTATTTCTGCCATTACTTAGACTATAAGAATACAAACGAAGCGAAAGAAGAACATCTAAAAGCTTACATCTACTATATACGAGGGTAATCCCAAAAGTAAAGTCTCCTATTTTTTAAGTACAGAACTCTGTTTGTGTGGCACTCGGGCACACTGTTATGAAGAGTGCTTCACGCGCTGTGTGTAAACATGCGCACGCCGCTCTGAGTCGCTGTCTTGGCTTGGCAGCCGTTAAGACATTAGCTGCCGTTGGATGTTACCGCCAAGTGCGAATTGCGCGCAGTTATTCGGTTTTTCAAAGCAAAGGGCACTGCGCCAATTGAAATCCATCGCCAATTGACGTAAGTGTATGGTGAGTCGTGCATGGATGTCAAAAATGTTCGTAAGAGGTGTAGAGAGTTTGCAGCCGGTCGGACCGAAATTCACGACGAACAAAGGAGCGAGAGACCGTCAATTTCTGAGGAGAGAGTGTTGAAGGTTGAGCAGAGCATGCGTGGAGATCGGCGGATCACCCTGGATGATCTCTGAACATTGGTTCCTGAGGTTTCCCGAAGCACCGTTCACAGAATTTTAACTGATACATTGAACTACTGGAACGTGTGCGCAAGATGGGTGCCACGCATGCTGACTGAGGACCACATGCGGCAACGAGTTGATGCTTCCCGCGCATTTCTTCACCGCCTTGCAGCCGAGCAGGACAACTTTCTGGATTCAACTGTCACGGGTGACGAAACCTGGGCGTACCACTTTGCACCTGAGACCAAGCAACAATCACGCCAGTGGCGGCATCCTTCTTCGCCAAAGCCGCGGAAATTCAAAACTAACACAGTCTGCCGGTTAATTCATGACAACCGTTTTTTGAGATCGGAAAGGGGTATGGTTGGTCGACTTTATGCCCACTGTGACCACAATTCACGCTGACAGGTACTGTGAGACTCTGAAAAAACACAAACGGGCAGTTCAGAACAGGAGAAGAGGAATGTTGTGCAAGGACGTACACATTCTCCATGACAACGCCCTCCTACACATTGATCGGCAAATCGTTGCTTTCCTGCAACAGTTTCAGTGGAACATAATCACCCACCCATCCTACAGTCTTGACTTAGGGCCCAGTGACTATCACCTGTTAAAAGACCATTTGGCCGGAAAGCGATGCAGCTCCGATGACGAGATGAAAGAAGAGGTTCATAACTTTCTGAACAGCATGGTGGCGAGCTGGTATGACATGGGCATACAAAAACTGCCACAGCGTCTACAAAAATGCATCGACAGAAATGGTGATTATGTCGAAAAATAGCTAAATGTTCAAGCTGTAAACTGATGTAAACCATTGTAGAAATAAACAGGTCTATGTACTTATAAAAATAGGAGACCTTTCTTTTGGGCTTTCCCTCGTACAAAGGTTGATCGTAGGATGTAGTTGCGTGAGTCCTTGTATGTTACTTCATTCTTCTTTATAATTCTCCATTGTACCATCTTTCTTATTTCATTGGTACTTGTTCCTTTCCTTCACCATGGGACGGAGGAAACAGCATGGCAGAAAGTCTTGTGTGGCACCACTTCAATATCAAATGTATATCCTCTTATTACTCCTGCTTGTTGAGAAAACACGTTTATGTATCCAGTTAACAACTGAGTTAGTTCACTTTGCTGCTTCGTGGTCAGGTATTCAGATTCTTTCACCTTGGAGCTAATCAAGTTGAGTTTTCTAGGTAACTCCTCGTTTTCTGTTTTGGGGTAATAATATTCTCTGTTCGATAAGATCCAGCTTATTTGCAGTATATTTGGCCACTTACATTTCACCCGGATACCTTGCCGGTACCCTCTGCCATGCACTTCACAGTGGTTTTCAGGACGTAGATGTAGATGTAGAGATAACGATGTGCCAAGAATGAACTGTTTTTGAAATGCACACTGCATTCCTCACACTGATGAACAATCATGTGGGTGCAATACAGAAAGCTACGGCCCAATGATTGGACAACCAACTCAGGTTGTGGGGGCAGTTCCTTCTATGTCAAGCATCACGGCTGAAGAAAGCTTAATCAAGCTCAGACGTTTTCAAATATTTGCACCGGACAAACACACAGTCCATCCCGTAGTGGTCATAAAAGAATTTAAGAACAACTTGCCTTGTGTTGGTCCTAAAAGTAAAAGATTCAGTTTATCGTATCTCACATCTAAGTGATGTGTGCGACAGAGGCTGCCGACAGCTGTTAAAGCTGTGAACATTCTGAAAAGGCCTTATTGTCGATATATTGGTCGCCTTACATACAGGATCGTCCTAGAAAAGAATTACACAGTCCCGAAGCGTATAATCCCAAGCAAGGGAGCCTACGCAAATGCTTTGAAAGATATGAACTGAAGACTTGGTACTGGGATGTGATTCTGCTACTAAAGCACGATTGCCGAATAACATCAAAGTAAAACTGATCACGTTCGAGGAGATTTCGGAATTGCAGTCGGCCACCAAAGACTTCGACGGCTCACCTGAAGATGTCTGGCAAGTGTCCAGTCGAAATATCGTGGTGTGAAGTTTACGACGAATGGCTGCAATTTCGAAGTCTCTTCGAACATTTAATTCACCGGGAAAATTTTAAATTTCCCAAGAATTGGTCGGTGTACCCGAACATGACTTAGAACATTTTTATCCGTGTTATACTCAGTAGAGCTATTACAGGAGGATATAAAAGAAAGCAGTGAACACGGAAACAGTCTTTCATCTCCGTATAAACATGAACGTAAGAACCATTCAACCAACCATAATAATAGTGGTAATTGCAGAAAGAACGATTATAACCATAATAATTTAATATCACGGAGCACAAATGTCAATCCTCAGTTAAACAGAAAATGTAGCCTGATAGGCATGATAAGACGTTCAATGCAAGTTACAATGGTAATATGAAATGGAGAAGTATGAGAAACTAATGGCAGAGTTGATATTCCATGCAACGAAAATCAGGGGCCACCGGCAAATAAGAGTAATATGAACAGGAACGATAATTGTAATCAAGCACAAGGTGCAGATCAGATTACTCAGCCTTGGCAGAACGATAACCACAGTGTGAGGGTAGAAGAGATGGCGGACGATAGCTGTCCAGGTCCCTCATATTCAACAAACTAGAACCAACCGCAGTAAGCTCTCCATTATTAGTCACAGGACGGAGTGAGCGCAAACTAAATAACACCAACGAAAATGTAGATATGTTGAGGTACAACGAGGGCACCGGTATAGAACAAGAATTGTTGACCGAACCTCGAACCGTGCAACAAATCTGACGCTGAATTAATGCGAGCTGAGGTCGAGGCAAAAATATTAGTCGTACCTGTGAATCTAATTATAGACACACGAATGCTGTTAATATGTTATGATTTTTTTCAAAAAGATGTCAGGCCCAAAAACTGCCCACATTTCCGGTACTTAGTTGTAAGGTGACAGGCGCTATCTGTGATCAGTTACAAGTACTAGAGTAGCAAGTGCAGGTTGAGATAATAATTGGAAAAGAGGCTGTATCATGCATGTTTCTGGTAGTGAATGTACTGACGGTAACATGCATCCTGGGGTGTGAGTTCCAGCGTGAGAGGGACTCCTCAAACGGAGAATTCAGCGTAGAGAATAGAGGAAAAAGAATAGTACTGGAGATCGTTAAAACAAAGGACATGTACAGCAAATATTGGCGGGTATCCGGGTGAAATGTAAGTGGCCAAATATGCTGCAAATCAGCAGCAACCTATCGAACAGAGAATATTATCACGCGAATACGGAGAACGAGGACTTAGATGGAAAGCTCAACTTGATTAGCTCCAAGGTGAAAGAATCTGAGTGCTTGACCATCAAGCAGTAAAGTGAACTAACTCAGTTGTTAACTGAATGCGTAAACACGATTCCTTGACAACCGGGAATAATAAGAGAGTTTTGAACAGACGATATTGAAATAGTGCCAGACAAGGCACTCTGTCATGTTACTTGCAGTTGGTTGCGCCCTATTCCCTCAATGGCTGCTGGAATAGCCTCTTCAGTATGTTGAATGAGGCCCGAGGCATACACACTGAGGGCACCTGATGTCCTTTCCTATCCTTTGCTGTCATTCGCCATATGTTTGAACTGTCAACGATTAATAGACCCCTATCCTTTCGAGTTTACCTCCTCCTGACACCGGACAAAACAGGTTTCCGCAAAAAAGTTGAAGTGAGTCCCACTGACTCAATTTCAGTTTGTGTTAAAGACAGAACCTCCCTGGACCCCGTCCACTATGTACAAGACTCCTAGATCCGCCATTGACACGCCACTCGCAGCCAAGTGGACGGGTAATGGCAGATCCTGTACTTTCTGCAAAGGAGACAGGATCCACGGGAGAGGATAGTACTTGAGGTACCTCTGGTACCGCTATCACAGGCATCTCAGGAGTTCTTCCAGCACACCAATTCACGGCAGTCGCCAATCGTCTGACAGTAGTCATGGCGATTTCCAACTGCTTAAGAACGTCAATCAACTCATCCCGTGTTCGAGAATAGCATTCACAGTGGGGCTACACTCTGGCTGGTGCAATGTATTACATGGCAATGAACAATAACTTTAATTTAAGCCTGCTGATTATCTTTTAATCTGTTGAGATAATTCCCTGTAAGAACTGAAGCAGGTGCACAAAACGATATTCCTGTTAAGGGAACACGAAGTTCTGGGTAAAATTTACTAATTTCCTAAAATTTTCTGAGGTTAATCGTAGTTGTTGTCAATCTCGAAAACCGAGTTAATTTATGATAAATGTAGATAATATATGGGGCTACTCTTTTTTAAAGAAAAACTAGACGTAACACAATGTTAGTAGGATATCTACGACAGTAACTAAATCACACCGATTTACTACAAGTTATTCGTAGATTATGAAAAGAACAATGGTAGCTTCTGAAAATTCTCGAAAACACACTTTTATTTGCGTTGATGAACAATGAAATTCAGCGGTGATATATTCTTTCGCAGCAACTGTGAAGCACAAACGCTGGTTTCCTTCGAAATAAGTTACGTATATAGAACACTCGCACCAGTAACTTAGGGAAATATAGTTTTGTAAGAGTCTGAAAAGTCTCAAAAATAACCTATTTATCACGTAAATATACAAAACAAGTTTCGGATGGTACGATATGATTTTTAAGTAAAAAGTGAAAGAGGAATAAGCCTTCCGTCGCTCTTTAATAATATTACATGATTATTAATATTAGGGAAGCAGTTAGTAGGTGGCCGAGCGGTTCTAGGCGCTTCAGTCCGGAACCGCGCGACTGCTACGGTCGCAGGTTCGAATCCTGCCTCGGACATGGATGTGTGTAATGTCCTTAGGTTAGTTAGGTTGAAGTAGTTCTAAGTTCTAGGGGACTGATGACCTCAGATGTTAAGTCCCATAGCGCTCAGAGCCATTTGAGCCATTTTTTGATGCTGTTGTCGTTGTGCATATAGACAGGTATACTGTGTTCATCTAAACTCATTTAAAAAAAAAAAACATAAGGTCTGCCATTGGACATCGACTTATTTACTCAAGAATGTGGTGTCCTTAAGACCACTGGAAGTAGACATTACTTACGTACTGGTTATTTTATTGTTATTCTAACGCGACTGAAGCTTTGACACACTGTAAACCTTCGAAAGCATTAGGGTCTTTATCCATCATTCTGCTAAACTTGCGAGATGCCGGGGCTAGCAGTGTATTTAACACTAAATTCTTCGAGAATCTTCATATATAAATGATGCTCTAAGCCCCCCCCCCCCCTATTCTAACTCCGACTTTTGCTGTTGCACATGGATTAAAAAGAAATGCGAACTGACTGTAATCGACCCTGCAAGTGGAGTAGAAAAGAGTTTGTCACCTGCAATAATTTTGTTTGATAGACATTAATTAAATAAAGGAAAGTTTCAGTAACGTAGTGAGAAATGAAAGGGTTGCTCTACAGAATTAACAGAATGAAAGTTCTGTCCAAAATAACAATATGATTTATTATGACTAAACTCAAAATAATAAACAAAACACATGAAACATTTACAATACATCAAATTGGCTCAAATTGGATACTCAAATAAATGCTGTGAAGGTGAAGTTGTCCCTAAACTAGATTGTGACATTTATAACGAATTGGTATGTGGAGCCAATTCCTGGCAACTCAAATCTTAAGAGAAAACACACAGCCAAGCCAACATTAATTGCTGCTACCCAAGACAGAACAAAGTTAGAAAAAGACGAACAGGCGCGCTCTGCTGAGCTCTGATTATCACCTAGGAAAATCCCTATCTGCCGGTGCTGCGGACATACATTACCAAACTGTCTTCTTAGCTGCCAGAACACGATCTGGCGTACCGGAGGCGATGGCTGGTTGCTTCGACATCCCGTCGTGGTGATGATAATGTCACGAGTATAGCCCGAAACAAATTATCCTGGTTTGGTTGTTCCAGACTAAAGACTTCCTAGCAATATAAATGCGCCTCTGAGGGAGACAACGAAGGCTCGCCACACAATCACTGACGGTACAGTGATTGATTCTAACAAGCGAAGTCACACTGTAACTCCGATACAGTCAACTTTAGCCAAAACTGCTCAAGACAGACAACATAGGCCGCTTGTACGCAGAACGCTCAATTGCCAACTGTACTCGGAAAGTTACGTTGAAGTCGAAACTTCAGCAACTTCGTCAAACAGTTACAATTAAATAAAAGTATATTAGACAGCCAACGGAAGGCAGGCTGTCCAGAGCAGCGAGAGCTCAGTCTTGTAACCTACCCCGACCGAAAGGCGAGAGACGACCCCACAAGAGCACCCGTACAAACCGAACACAGAACATTCCCGCCCCCACGACAGTGGCCGTGGACAAACGTTCCAATCAGCAACTCGAAAACCGGCGGAAAACTCCACTCTATTGCCAGAGCACTACCATTCCACCAATGGAGATTCTTGGCGCCAATTTCTGCGCCGATTTTGCTACGAAACGGAGCTATGCCCTGAGCAAGCCGATCACAGTTACTATACGGCAGAAAACGCGGGAATTTGCGCGCCAAGACTGCTTGGGAACACAAGTCATTCCCATGCCTTGCTGGTAGCCTGCCAGAAAGTGTTTTCGCTAAGTTTCTGCAAAGTAACTGAACCTCTAGCCCAGCCGCTACTTCAAGCCCCTCCGGGCGTGTCTTTTGACAATGTTGGCGTCTGGAAAGCATTCACTCGACTCCCTCACACCCGTCGGCTTACCCTTTCAAGATCAGCAGAGCGCCGACTGTCACCGGACCACCTGGGTGACGAGAGACGATGAGTGGGAAGTCCGCGTGTGAAGGAATAGCAACTTTTCACCGCATGCTATTAGAGAGGAAAATCGTAAGATAGAAATATGAGAGGGGGCTCATGCCACCTCTCATTGCCCCTACGCCATTTTAGATTGTAATTGGTGAGCGGTTGGCTCACTTAGGTGCAAGGTAGTGAGTCAATCGCCCAAGTACAAACTTACAAACTGACTCCACATGCCGCACTCTATAAAAAAAATCACTGCAACTGAAAAATGCAGCCCATAGAGGGAGGATTATTTATGATGTAGCCAACTTCACCTTCTTAATATGGAACTCTAACACTCACATCACACATCCATACCAGGGAGCCCCTTCCAAACACCGATTCACACAGACATTCACTCTCTAAATATGGCCCGGGCATGTGAGCCAAATATGGAGCAATTTATTCTTTACAATCAGAGTTGGAGTGCTCCGCAATTAAATGCCCAAGATGTTACAACAATTTGAATCATTACACTAACCTGAACTCACTCACACATGATACTATTTAAGTTAACAATCTCTTTGTGAGCTTTCAGAATCTAATTACAACCTCTGATTCATTCTGTCTCCCTGCAGCAAGAATAACCTTTACAAAATGTTCCCTGAACTGATGGTCCATTCACAATGACAGTGGTGGTATCTGCTTCAGTTCATGGGGACTTCAGGCACACTGTTTGCATACACACAACAATAAATACAAAATACAAACAAAAAACATGGTGTGGAGAACAATACAGTAATTTGAAATTTGTGCGCCCTACTCTATCACTTACATAAGAATTACAGTGTAAAACACAAACACATACAAGGTATAACATACATTACAAAAACAACACTAGAGAAAGACTCTGCTCTATTTGCCTCTGTGTGGGCCGGGAGGCATTGTCGCGTGCGGCCACCGTGGATGTGTAGATTTTTCGCCGCTGTGCCATGTTACAGCGTTGCCCGGGTTACACCATCTAGGAGGTTGTCTACACTTCGTACCCCAGTAGTACAAAAAGCAGCCCTAAATGCAATTCCATGAGGATCGAGAAAGGAATACACCGCCTGCTGGACGAAAGAGTGTGAAACACTACTGGAGGAATATGAGAAGACTGGGGACGAGGAGACTGCAGACCAACTGATCAACGCCATGAATGAGGAACGTAGGAGTAGATGGAAGGAGGCGATGGACAATCTAGATTTTAACCACTCCAGCAGGAAAGAGCTGGGGCCTGCTGAGGAAACTAGGCGGTGCCACAGCGCCTAACAGGCAGACTCTTGGAACCAGCGCATCTGAGATTGCAGCTGTCCTGAAACAGACCTCCAAAATCCAGCTAAAAACAGCCGAAAAGAGAGAAATTTCCCAAGAGCTAAGCAGTTTATTGCTTAACAACCCAACCAACATGGGCATTGTAAAAGAAGTGGAGACAGAAGAGATATCCCAGGCCTTGAAGCTAATGAAGACAGGAAAAGCAGCCGGACCTGACAACATCCTACCAGAATTCTTAAAGGAATTGGGAACTTTAGGAAGAAGGTGGCTGGCCAAACTTTGTACGGATTGCATAAGCACAGGGGTTGTGCCTAAGGAATGGAAAGAAGCAAAAGTCATCGCAGTGCTGAAACCCGGAAAGACTGGAGATAATCCTAGGAATTACAGACCAATATCCCTGCTATGTACCTCCTATAAATTATTCGAGAGAATATTGCTGACTAGATTAACTCCATACATCGAAGCCAACCTCCCAACATACCAAGCGGGTTTCCGAGCAGGTAGAAACTGCTGCGATCAAGTGCTGTCCCTCACAACCTATATTGAGAAAGGCTTCCAGAACAAGATGAACACTGGCCTGGTCCTCATAGACCTCACATCAGCTTACGACACAGTGTGGATTGAAGGGTTACTGCTTAAGCTAACTAGAATCATAAATTGCAAGCAGACTTACAAACTACTCAAGAACATACTAACGAACAGGAAAATCAAGGTCTCACTCCATGGCACGAACAGTAAGAGCATGGTTCTGAATAATGGTCTGCCACAGGGTTCGGCACTAGCACCCGCTCTCTTCAATCTATATATAGCTGACTTGCCAGAAACTAAATCACGCAAATTTGCATATGCAGATGACCTGGCCATCACATATCAGAGTAAAAACTACAACGATCTCTACGAAACACTGAATGCAGACCTTGAAGTCCTGAACACCTATTACTCCAAGTGGCACCTACTTCCCAACCCCAACAAAACAACCAGCACTATAATGCACCTCAACAACAGAGAGACACACAGAAAATTACAGATCTTTTCGAATGGCCAAAGCATAAGACATGAGGATAAGCCTAAATATTTGGGAGTGAAACTAGACCGGACCCTAACGTACAGCTCATAACTCGAAGACACAAAGCAAAAACTAAAAACCCGCAATGCTATCCTTTCAAAACTGGCTGGAAGAACATGGGGATGTGGAGTGAGCACTTTGAGAACTTCAGCACTAGTCCTTGTCTACAGTGTAGCTGAATACTGTTCACCAGTCTGGAGGAGAAGTGCACACGTATCTAAAGTGGATGTCCAGCTGAGGGAGACAATGCGAATAATCTCGGGAACACTCAGGGCCACCCCCTGTGCATGGCTTCCTGTACTAGCGAACATAGAGCCTCCAGAAATCAGGCGATCACAGCTAGCCCTAAAAACCTACAGGAAAATTATAGACAACCCGGACCTCCCTATCCACCAAGATCTGACACCGACAAACAGGCTTAAATCCAGATCACCCTTTTGGAATATCGGTGAAGAACTACAAGCCTTTGAGCCGAGAACGGCCTGGAACGAAGTGTGGTCGGCAAGTGAATTTAAGAACAAAAATTTAGTACACGATCCGAACAAGAAGATTGATGGCTTCAACCTACCAAGAAGAGTGTGGACAGCTCTAAACCGGGTCAGAACGAGTGTTGGGAGATGTAAACACCTGATGAACATGTGGGGCCTGGCAGACAGCGCTGTATGTGAGTGCGGTGAAATACAGACAATGGACCATCTACTCATGTGCAAAGTGTATGGCTATGGTGATGAACTCATGGACATACATAGACTAAGTGACTTAGCCATAGAGTGGCTCAAAAACATATCTAATATAGTGTAGAATTATATTGTTTTCTTTTTAGTATATAGTGATAAGAATATTGTAAATTATGCCTCTGTGCTGCCGAACGAGTAAATAAATAAACTAGAGAAAGAAATTCAAGAAAAAAAACAAGGTTCATGGGGTGTCAAGTTGTGCTTGCACATTGCACAATTTTCACGACTGTGCTGAGAATGAGGCACTAAATCATATTGCTGGAAATATTCGAAGCACTTCACAAATTCGTTCGTTTCTCTGAGGGGTTTGGTATGTTGAGTCATATGCATTGATGCACGTGGTTCCATGTCTTGAGCATCGGAGGGGGGCTTTTGGGATGGGGCCACAGTACTGGCATCACATAGGGCTAAACGTCGGGTGTTGTTGCTACGTTGTTGCAACAGCAATAGAGTGTGCTGAAGCATCTGCAGTACGCTGTGGAGATTGCAGCAAGACCCACGCATATGATCACGGCAGTACGGTAGGAAGACATAGGCTCTCCTCACGTCAATTAATTGTCTCTGAGGTCTACTTGTTGGGATACATCACTAGTCTAGGTCTCTTCTCTCGCTGGACAGTACTTTATGTTTCCCAATATTGCAGTTCGACGAGGGACGATGGCACGTGGAGTGACTCCACAAGTGTGTGAGGTCATCCATACAGGATCGAACTAGGAGCGACGATTGCTACAACTGCTCTCTAATAGAGAGGAGAAGTTAGAAATGAGACCATCCATTTGTTAGAGTGTGTGGCACGATACTGCTTTGTGTATGCAGATCGCCCAATGCTAGTGAGTTGTAAAAACCCAAACAGGTGAGTATATAGCGTCCCTTTCTGTCCCGAGGCACATGAGGCGCAGGTTCTGACACAATATGTGATCTTCTTCGTGTACTCACGACAACGTGGTCTGCCACAGGGAATCCCTCCAAACGGCTGCCGCGTCCGGAGAGCTAGCAGGCTGTTGCGTGTGGGTCGCGTGTCAGTGTCAACGGCCAGCCTCACTTTCGCTTGTGGCCCGGCAAGGATCCCACCTAATCCCTCAGGTATACGGCCCGGTGACTGTCAGCTTGCAGGACCGGACGCTCTCGCGCCCTTCTCATTAGGTGGCGCGCTGACGCTCCCCTTCTTGCAGGTAGCCGAAGACCTCTTGTTTTTGCCCCGGCTGGCCTCTGCATTGCCACGATACCCGTCATCTGCACAATTCTGACAAAAATCTTATGCCTAACTTTTTCCCATTACCTTCTATGTTATAATAAATTTACATAACGATACATTGATGGTCTGTCATTTCAGATACTCTTATTTTAATTTTATAGTTATTAATCTATGGCTATCACTATAACAAAATCCTGGTGTATCTAATCTAGACATGGAAATAATTTATCTATATATTTGTGTAAAGCACGATCTCCATACTGTACATGATGTGTGACAACGGTTGCTATCTATTGGATGAACAACAAAATTTGCGGGCCCGCACTAATATTTCTATTAATTATATAGATCGACCATAGACATGCTCAAGAATTAACTACCATTTGCCAACGACCTACATTCTATGTCTTTTGATTAAATTATGTTGTTATGCAGGTCGAAGTTTTACTGTGCTATAAAGAACATGCAACTATTCTACTTTCGCTCGCCTGTCGTCCCTCCATCTCGGGTCTGTGATTTGATGACCTGAAAAATAACATCCCAACAGGCTCGCGCCAAGCATTCCTACTTGTGGTAGAAAACCCCAATAATATTAATCTAGTTATTGTTAAATCCTACGATTTAACTTATCCTAGTATATCGTACCTGCTTTTTTTTTGTACGTTATACAATACTCTTACATAATTCCTGTTACGCTGAGATGTCTCGCTGCTCGCCGCTATTGACGACGACAGTGATGTGCGCGCCGTACGACACGGCCTCCGAGTTCTCACTGTGCCTCACTGAAACTCCAGAGATTGGGTTAGCGATAGCTATACAAGACAATAAATTTATAGTTGAACTTAATTTTGTATGTGATGCAGTTTTACCAATGAAAGCGCACCTTTCCAGAGGCAATGTAATATGACCAAGCCAAGACTGGTTCCTGTTGAGGATTCAGTCGCCCACCACACGCCAGCTACATAGTATGTCACGAATATCCAAGTATAAGTCCCTGGTTATTCATCTGTGACAGTCGCAAGCAGCATGCTAAATCCCCAACCAGCACATTGGCATGGTAGGCTTTATGCCCTCATTTCTACCGTCTAGGGCCCCATTGGAGTCAAACGCTCACAGGTTCACCCCGACCTGCAAGACAACGATGCTGGCGCATCACTGTAAAAACTATACTGCCCATATTCATCCTCGAAATCACGCAATATACCACAATCTTGCAGTGCACTGTTGCGTGCCTGCAAGCATTGGTATGAACGTCTCACGAACTGGTTGTGGCCGCTATAGAGCGTATCACGACTTCTCAGAGCGCTTCTAAAAGCACGTTCTTGTATGCGCCCGTTTGTGCGACATCTCCTCACTCATCATTATCCCTCAACATGGACACCAGACAGGAAAGGACACAAACATTGCTCATGAAGAGGTAGTGTCTCCTACTCCATCGACATTGGAAGTCGCGAACATAAACAAAAAAAGGATACCAGCAGTAAATTCTTATGCGAGACAACGCAGCGTGTTAATACTTTAGCAATCTTAATCTATTAATGCAACGATTATTGTTCCCCGAAGAAAGGTTCATATATTTGCCTATTCTACTATGCACACCACTTACACTACTACTATAGCAAGGTTCATGTATTTGCCCATTCTACTATGTACACCACTCACACTACTACTATTCCACGAACTTCTTTATGTGAGAGATGTGGTGGAGTCCTATGGACTTCTTTCCTTTCAGCGTCTCCAATTCATAAGCATTGTGGTGAACTGCTCTCCTTATGCGGTACGGGCCGTTGTAATCAGAATAGAATTTTTGGCATTTCATTTTTTGTTTGTTAGAGAGTCGGAAAGACTTCACGAGCACCCTTTATCCAATTTGGAAGTGTCGTAGACGAGCTCCCCTGTCGGCACGTCTCTTCCTGACCTCTGATGCAGCCCGTATCCTCTTGAGAGCCAAATCCACTATGGCTCGGTGCTGCGTTCGCGCCCTTGGTGGGAAGTTTACGACTTCGGTTATCAAGTCCTTAGGAATCCGGTTTTTCAGTACTGTAATGGGTGCCAATTTTGTTATCCCATGGGGTGCCTCATTGATCACCTCCTGTAAGTCTTTAAGGAAAACGTCCCATGTCGTGTGCTGTTTGTTACAGTACAACCGGCACAAGTTTCCGAGTTTCTTAATAACCCGTTCTGCAGCATTCGAGCTCGGATGGTGTGAAGATATAAAAATTGGATCAATTTTACATCGACGCAACGTCTCCTTCCATGTTTTTGACTTAAACTGTGGCCCGTTATCAGAAATAATTCTACTCACATGACCAACCTGTGGTAGGAAATCCCGGATTAGTGCTAGTGATACAGTTCGTCCTGTCGCCCTCTTCAGTGCCGTAAAGGTAACGTATTTGGACGTTAGTTCAACAAACACTAATACATAAGTATATCCTCTTCTTGTTCTTGGCAAAGGTCCCATCAAATCTGTTGCTGCTAATTGTCTTAATTTGGTCGGTACGATTGGGTATAATGGTGCCTGCATGCTCACAGTGGTGTGCTTAGCCTTTTAGCAGTCTTTACACACCGACAGTACCCTCCGAATTCGACGCTCCATGTTTCGAAAGTAACACATGGTCCTTAGCTTGAGATTGCACTTGCGTGGTCCGAAGTGTCCATAGCTGAGGTGAGTATGCCATATAATCTTGTTTATTAGGTGTTCAGGGATGCATACCCCCCATTAAGTGTCATTGGCATAATTTCGGTGGAAAATTATGCCTTTCCGCAAGAGGTAGAACTGCCTGACGGTGGCGTGTCTTCTGTCTATCCATTTCTGTTTCAATAACACTAGGGCAGGGTCCTTGTCTTGCTCCATCTTGATGTCCTGCATACTACAGGTAATAAAATTTTCAAAGGCTACTTTCTGCATATAGAAAAGGCAATAGTGATTTTCCTCCAGATCTTCTTCCATGTTGTGCTCAAATCCGATCGGTGACCGTGATAAGGCGTCTGCAATAATGTTCTGACTGCCGGGGATATACTCTATCGAAAAATTGTATTGCTGCAGATATGATGCCCACCTAATGAGCCGCCTGTGATTAAGCTTTGCAGTCATCAGGAACTCGAGTGCCTTGTGGTCAGTGTAGACCCTCGTCTTGCGACCAAACAGAAGGTATCTGAATTTTTCAAATGCCCATACAATAGCCAGCGCCTCTAACTCGGTTACTGAGTAATTCCTCTCACTCTTGGCTAGTACTCTGCTACCAAACGCTATTGTCTTCCACACCCTGTTTCCTTCATGTACATAGTCTTGGAACACCATGACACCCAGACCTGAGTATGAACTGTCCGTGACTATGCAAAGCTCTTCTGCTAAATTAGGGTGTGAGAGGATGGGTGCTTGTAATAATGCGAATTTTAATGCTTTCCATTCGGATTCGGCCGCCTCATCCCATTCCCAAGGAATCTTCTTTCCTGTAAGTTGATGCAACCTAGGACTGCTCTGAGTTTTGACATGTATAAAGCGATTGTAAAAATTTATGATCCCCAAGAACCCCCTTACCTGCTTCTTTGTCGTAGGAATGGGAAACTTTTCAATCGCTTCGATCTTTTCGGGATTTGGCGCAATGCCCTCACCCGTGATGATATGTCCTAGAAATTTGACAGAGGACGTCCCAAAATTCGATTTTTCGATATTGATAGTCACTCCGTATTCCTTGAATGTCGCAAGGAGTTCACCGAGGACCGCATTGTGCTCTCCCCAAGATTTCTCCGCGATCAGCTGGTGACATGACGTTTCAAATTATCGCTTAGTATGCCGTCCAGCCCCGAATGAATGCGGCAGACGAAATGTTCAAACCAAATGGTAGACGACGAAACCGGTAACATCTTCCAAATGCTAAAAAGGCTGTATACTGTCTGCGATTTGGATGGAGCTCGATCTGCCAGAAACTCGATTTTAGATCAACTGATGAGAAGATTGATATTCCATGGAAGTTTTGTAGGAGTTCCTCTAAACGTTCCGGTCTGTCTGTTTCGGGTTCTATTATGGTATTAATCTGTCGCGAGTCCAAGACTAGACGAATACTACCATCTGCCTTCTCGACTACTCTTAACGGGTTATTATAGGCTGAAGCCGTAGGTTCTATTATTCCTTCACTCAGCATTCGCGTAATTTCAGCTGCTACTTTCTGTCGATATGCCAAGGGGATTGGATAGGGTGGCACACGAAACTGGTTGTGCGGACGTACACGGAGTTCATATTGGATGTTCTTTATTGATCCTGTCTTGGGAATGAAGACCTCCGCATGTTCTACTAGTAATTTATGAAGTTCTTTGCGGTGGTCGCACCTCATATTATTTATTGCTTCCACTTTTTCTCCTATTTTCTCCTTTATTTCTCCCATTGCTACGACTTCATTCTCATCCGTGTCCTCTCCCCTACGCGCAACGTCGACCTGTTCTTCCTTTCTGTCTTTCTGACACGCATAGTTTATCCGAACACAGTTAGACGGTAGTTGATCTGGGATCAGCTGGTCGTCGAACTTAATGTGGACGGGATTCCCTTTCCTCAGAACCACTTCACCTCGTCCTAGATCAACTATCGCTTCATGCTCATCTAGGAAGTCCGTTCCTATTATCATGTCGATCGCCAGATTTGGCACGATCCAGAAGTTAGACTCTATTTTGTGTCCTTGGCAGGAGAATTCCAGTCTTGTTTGTTGGGTGACCTCCGTACATTTACCCGCTAATGCCCCTTTTATTTTGGTTTTCTTAAACGATAGGACAGGCCAGTCCATCTCCTGAGAGCACCTCTTGTATGCTGCCTCATATATTGCTGTTATGTAGCTTCCACTATCTATTATCGCATTCATACTCTTTTCAGCTATTGCTACTGTGATAAGAGGCTGCCGATCCTGTCGAGGAGTTGTTTTATGTTCTTCGAGCAGGATTTCTGATAGATCTTCGTAATTTATCATCCGTAGTTGGCCAGGTCCGAGATTACGTGCGAAATTTTGGCGGCCTGTATTCGCACTAGTCTGGCGTCAATCCCCTGTTAAGCTCCCCCTCCTCTGACGTGTATTAGGATTTGCGGGTCTAGTTTCAATCTCCTGGCTCCACTGTTGTCCTTGGTTTCGCTCTCTCCAATTACGGTCGCTTTGCCGTTCGTTATTCCTCCTATCCCAGATTCCTTGTCTAGATTGACCCTGCTCCCTGACGTTCTGGTTTCCGTGTCTTTGGTTTCCATAACCTTGAATAGCGTAACTTTGATTTCCGTAACCCTGGTTTCCTAACTGACCAGTGCGATTATGCGATCTGTTGTCGTCTTCCCTTGCTGGCCCGTGGTATTTGTTATTTTGCGCCTTCTTCCTGTCCTTTGCATCTTGTTTATCGAAGACTACTTCGAGTTCGCGCAATAGACTCTTGAATGCTTCTATGTCAGATCCACACTTCCCGACAAGTGTCTGTTGACACCTAACTGGCAATTTGGAAAAGCAAAATTTAATGATTTCTCCGTTGCTATATGGACTATCTAAAACTGATTCTTCTTGAGTAAATCATCAAAAAATTTGGTTGCGCTCCTATGCCCGGACACTTCCAGTTCAGGACAAAATATTGTTTCATCTTTAATCCTGTCTTGTGTTTCCTTTGACCAGTAGATCCGCAGGAATGCACCAACAAATTCCTGGTAAGTCCGACACGTCGCTGCCACACCCCGCATCTTTTCCGCGGCTTGGCCTTCGATGTGTCCACACGTGAATTCTAATTTTGCCTGGTTTGGCCATGACGACGGTAATGAATTTATAAACTGCATCACCCAGCTCTTCGGATGCATCGACCCTCCATTATCTTTGAATTTCTGGAATTTTAGTATCGACAGGAAGTGATTCTGATCAAAATCCTGTCCGATCCTCGCACTGGTGTTGTCACTCGTTTCCGATACTTGCACGTCTGCTGAGTGTCCTGATCTATCTTGCTGATAACTCTGATGTGCTACCTCTGTATCACAGTGGAAGTGGCATTCAGCATTCACTCTCCTAAGTGGGCTGCAATTATTGGAGCTATTACTCGCTGTTTCTGCGTGTGCATTGTTAGTTCCGCACTCTGTCACTGGGCTAGAGCACGGCGGGCTTTTCCTCGGAGACACAATTCTGTGTACTCCATCATTGGTATCCGAACGCGCAGTGCTCGAGTGCCCGTTTCGCTCTAGTTTTGCTATCCGACTCTCTACTTCTTTCATTCGTTTCGTGATGTTCGTAACCGCAATATTACCTTGAGTCTTTAAGAACGCTAGGGATTTTGAGTGGGATTGTGTTGTACGTCGTAAGCACCCTGCGAGTTGAAAAGTTGCTTTTGCGATTTTCATTGCCCCTGTTGCTGCCGTTTTGGCTAGGCCTGCTACTTTTTGTGCTACTATTGACATTTGCTTTGCTTCTCCACATTCTTTCTTTATTGTTAGTAATTCCCCACGAATTTCCCCTATATGCGAAATTATTGCCTGAGTGTCCTTCTTGCGCTGTTCGTCAGCTTCTTCCTTCTCCTTCTTACGTTGTTCGTCAGCTTCTTCTTTCATTGATCGTAGGAAACTCAGTATTGGGTTAATGTCATCTTTTTGATCGTCGTCACACAAGGGCGATGTCACTCTGGACACCTGGGCGCTAGAGCTCTGACGTGACCGAGCTGGCCTCTGTCTGCTCCCGTTCGTTTGACTATAAATTCTGCTACCGTCTCGACCTGTGTGCCTGTCTCTGTTTCATCCTCTACCTCACTATCATAATCACGGCCGCGACGTTGCTCTAAGATCGCGTCCAAATCACCTTCCTCATCAATGAGTCTGTCGTCCTGTCCTGCTAAAAATGTGCCCATATCATCTCTGAACCGATCCCTGTCAGTAACGTTCCCCTTATCCATTATGCTATCCTCTTTTGTTTTAGCTTCAGTCGCGCCTTACTTCTAGTGAACATTCATGAAAAACAAATTTATCTAAAATGGACGATAAAATAATCTACTCTCTAAATTTTTACACATATACATAAAATTTCAACAACGCCGTTCCAACGCTGTAATTACATGCACAATTTGTAGTGGTACGGCCGTGCGGTTAAAGGCGCTGCAGTCTGGAACCGCAAGACCGCTACGGTCGCAGGTTCGAATCCTGCCTCGGGCATGGATGTTTGTGATGTCCTTAGGTTAGTTAGGTTTAACTAGTTCTAAGTTCTAGGGGACTAATGACCTCAGCAGTTGAGTCCCATAGTGCTCAGAGCCATTTGAACCATTTTGTAGTGGTACAGAAACTGCACGCAAACCCGATAAAGTGTGATGTGGTACGGACATCACATCAAAGAAACGCAAAAAACAATGAACAAACAAAAAATACATACACTGAAAAGAAAAACTGTAATAATGCGCCGCTACTTAAAAACTAATCGCGGAACTACAAGAAAAAGAACTTGGGTATTAATTATTAAAAAAATAGAGAAAAAGAATTTGAATGTTACTACCAAGAATACTGTTAGCTTATCAGTGATTCACAGGAAAGATCCGAGGCTAAGGGTCGCCATTTTATGCGAGGTGCCGGGGCTAGCAGTGTATTTAACACTAAATTCTTCGAGAATCTTCATATATAAATGATGCTCTAAGCCCCCCCCCCCCCTATTCTAACTCCGACTTTTGCTGTTGCACATGGATTAAAAAGAAATGCGAACTGACTGTAATCGACCCTGCAAGTGGAGTAGAAAAGAGTTTGTCACCTGCAATAATTTTGTTTGATAGACATTAATTAAATAAAGGAAAGTTTCAGTAACGTAGTGAGAAATGAAAGGGTTGCTCTACAGAATTAACAGAATGAAAGTTCTGTCCAAAATAACAATATGATTTATTATGACTAAACTCAAAATAATAAACAAAACACATGAAACATTTACAATACATCAAATTGGCTCAAATTGGATACTCAAATAAATGCTGTGAAGGTGAAGTTGTCCCTAAACTAGATTGTGACATTTATAACGAATTGGTATGTGGAGCCAATTCCTGGCAACTCAAATCTTAAGAGAAAACACACAGCCAAGCCAACATTAATTGCTGCTACCCAAGACAGAACAAAGTTAGAAAAAGACGAACAGGCGCGCTCTGCTGAGCTCTGATTATCACCTAGGAAAATCCCTATCTGCTGGTGCTGCGGACATACATTACCAAACTGTCTTCTTAGCTGCCAGAACACGATCTGGCGTACCGGAGGCGATGGCTGGTTGCTTCGACATCCCGTCGTGGTGATGATAATGTCGCGAGTATAGCCCGAAACAAATTATCCTGGTTTGGTTGTTCCAGACTAAAGACTTCCTAGCAATACAAATGCGCCTCTGAGGGAGACGAAGAAGGCTCGCCACACAATCACTGACGGTACAGTGATTGATTCTAACAAGCGAAGTCACACTGTAACTCCGATACAGTCAACTTTAGCCAAAACTGCTCAAGACAGACAACATAGGCCGCTTGTACGCAGAACGCTCAATTGCCAACTGTACTCGGAAAGTTACTTTGAAGTCGAAACTTCAGCAACTTCGTCAAACAGTTACAATTAAATAAAAGTATATTAGACAGCCAACGGAAGGAAGGCTGTCCAGAGCAGCGAGAGCTCAGTCTTGTAACCTACCCCGACCGAAAGGCGAGAGACGACTCCCCACAAGAGCACCCGTACAAACCGAACACAGAACATTCCCGCCCCCACGACAGTGGCCGTGGACAAACGTTCCAATCAGCAACTCGAAAACCGGCGGAAAACTCCACTCTATTGCCGGAGCACTACCATTCCACCAATGGAGATTCTTGGCGCCAATTTCTGCTCTGATTTTGCTACGTCACGGAGCTATGCCCTGAGCAAGCCAATCACAGTTACTATACGGCAGAAAACGCGGGAATTTGCGCGCCACCGAGCGAGGTGGCGCAGTGATTAGACACTGGACTCGCATTCGGGAGGACGACGATTCAATCCCACGTCCGGCCATCCTGATTTAGGTTTTCCGTGATTTCCCTAAATCGCTCCAGGCAAATGCCGGGATGGTTCCTTTCAAAGGGCACGGCCAACTTCCTTCCCCGCCCTTCCCTAAACCGATGAGGCCGATGACCTCGCTGTCTGGTCTCCTTCCCCAAAACCAACCAACCAAATTTGCGCGCCAAGGCTGCTTGGGAACACAAGTCATTCCCACGCCTCGCTGGTAGCCCGCCAGAAAGTGTTTTCGCTAAGTTTCTGCAAAGTAACGGAACCTCTAGCCCAGCCGCTACTTCAGGCCCCTCTGGGCGTGTCTTTTGACAATGTCGGCGTCTGGAAAGCATTCACTCGACTCCCTCACACCCGTCTGCTTACCCTTTCAAGATCAGCAGTGCCCGCCTGTCACCGGACTACCTGAGTGATGAGAGACGCTGCGTGGGAAGTCCGTGTGTGAAGGAATAGCAACTTTTCACCGCATGCTATTAGAGAGGAAAATCGTAAGATAGAAATATGACAGGGGGCTCATGCCACCTCTCAAACTTTTAACTGATATAGTTCTTGTACAAAACCTCACTCTCCTGTTTCTTTCCAATAATGCTTAATTTTTATGAAACCCCGTTACAAAATTATTTTGAAGTAAATATGTGAAGAAAAAAATTGTGTAAAGATAGTTTTTATTGGCGCGAGGGGGTGCATCACTTTGACAGTTCTGCCAGGTGCACAATAGCATTTCTGTACGGTTCTGATGTGAAGGAACCGGGCCAATGCAAATTGGAGATGGCCCAAACTAGTTTACGTGGAATAAATACCCAGTTACTAAGTATTCATAGTTAGCAATATAACCGGTTATCAGTATGAGACAGTTATTTCAATAACTACCAATTACATGCCTCGTCAATTTACCACTTCACTAATTCCCCGTCGGTCTCTCTCTGTCTTACCCTGAATAATGGATAAGGTACATTGACTATGTGATATTCATACTACCATGGAAATAACTGGTAACTGTTAATACTGCACTCCATCTGTTTACCGATGAATGTACCTCTAATTCGGTATCGCTGTATCTGGCCATGGATAAATAACAGTGACCTTGCGTTATTCGTACTTCCACGGAATTAACTCATGGAATAACTGGGAATTTTCGAAGATGTAGAAATACTAGAGGTGGACAATGGACAATGGTGTCCATACCTGTTCCATTTGTCGAAGACGCAACAAGGGTACTTTTCGTTCGCTTTGGCTACCAACGGTGTACCGAGATGTAGAAATCAAGGGCTGGTCAAATGTGGAACTACTTCACTATTTTAGATGAGTAGATCGAGATGTGTCATTAGGTAGTATTATCTACCATCTCGTTACCACTATTACTTGTGTAGTATTGTCCAAATGTCCAAATGTGTGTGAAATCTTATGGGACTTAACTGATAAGGTCATCAGTCCCTAAGCTTACACACTATTTAACCTAAATTATCCTAAGGACAAACACACACACACACATGCCCGAGGGTGGACTCGAACCTCCACCGGGACCAGCCGCACAGTCCATGACTGCAGCGCCTCAGACCGCTCGGCTAATCCCGCGCGGCTTATGTAGTATTTCACCATGTCACATATCAGAAATGAAACTTGGAATCTCCTCTACGTAACCGGTTAACGATAAATAGTTTAGACAAGAAGAGAATAGAAGCTTTCGAAATGTGGTGCTACAGAAGAATGCTGAAGATTCGATGGGTAGTTCACTTAACTAATGAGGAGGTATTGAATAGAATTGGGGAGAAGAGGAGCCTGTGGCTCAACTTGACTAGAAGAAGGTTATCGGTTGGTAGGACATGTTCTGAGTTATCGAGGGATCACCAATTTAGTATTGGAGGGCAGCGTGGAGGGTAAAAATCGTAGAGGGAGACCAGGAGATGAATGCACTAAGAAAATTCAGTAGGTACTGGGAGATGAAGAAGCTTGTACAGGATAGAGTAGCATGGAGAGCTGCATCAAACCAGTCTCAGGACTGAAGACCACAACAACAACAACAACAACCGATTAATCATACTTGCAAAAGGGCTTACTACAAATTTCTCTTTAATTGCACAGTGAAGTTTTTCGTACACTGTATTTTTGAAACTAATTTCTGAAGCTGCTTAGATAACTGCATTTCAGATTTGGTCACGATCCCTATCGTACTTAAAACACACATAATGTTTGAACCGTCATTAACTGCGAGGCACTGGAAAACCGGTCGCCTCAGTTTGACAGTACGGCACAATTCAGCAGATGTTGCTGCCAGTTACTAATAACCTCAATGACTGCTACCTGCCCTCTGACTGCTGCACTGCATCCTCAATAACTTATACGAAATGCGGAGGTATAATGCTGGCGGATTAGGTAGTACGAGTAAATTATTTTTGGCAGTTATTTATAACAATTACATCTACATCCATACTCCGCAAGCCACCTGACGGTGTGTGCCGGAGGGTACCTTGAGTTCCTCTATCGGTTCTCCCTTCTATTGCAGTCTCGTATTGTTCGTGGAAAGAAAGATTGTTGGTATGCCTCTGTGTGGGCTCTAATCTCTCTGATTTTATCCTCATGGCATCTTCGCGAGATATACGTAGGAGGGAGCAATATACTGCTTGACTCTTCGGTGAAGGTATGTTCTCGAAACTTCAACCAAAGCCCGTACCGAGCTACTGAGCGCCTCTCCTGCAGAGTCTTCCACTGGAGTCTATCTATCATCTCCGTAATGCTTTCGCGATTACTAAATGATCCTGTAACGAAGCGCGCTGCTCTCTGTTGGATCTTCTCTATCTCTTCTATCAACCCTGTCTCGTACGGATCCCACACTGGTGAGCAGTATTCAAGCAGTGGGCGAACAAGTGTACTGTAACCAACTTCCTCTTTTTTTGGATTGCATTTCCTTAGGATTCTTCCAATGAATCTAAGTCTGGCATCTGATTTACCGACGATTAATTTTATATAATTTATGGAATTGACTGCTTCAAGTTGCTGACCTGCTATATTGTAGCTAAATGATAAAGGATCTTCTTTTCTATGTATTCGCAGCACATTACACTTGTCTGCATTGAGATTCAATTGCCATTCCCTGCACCATGCGTCAATTCGTTGCAGATCCTCCTGCATTTCAGTACAATTTTCCATTGTTACAACCTCTCGATATACCACAGCATCATCCGCAAAAAGCCTCAGTGAACTTCCGATGTCATCAACAAGGTCATTTATGTATATTGTGAATAGCAAAGGTCCTACGACACTCCCCTGCGGCACACCTGAAATCACTCTTACTTCGGAAGACTTCTCTCCATTGAGAATGACATGCTGCGTTCTGTTATCTAGGAACTCTTCAATCCAATCACACAATTGGTCTGATAGTCCATGTGCTCTTACTTTGTTCATTAAACGACTGTGGGGAACTTAATCGACCGACTTGCGGAAGTATCGTTATCGAAAAATAGCCACTATAACTGATATGGGCCACTGACTATTTAGCCCCCCCCCCCCCCCCTACTGCAAATGCAGGCGCAACCTGCCGCAGTGCTGCGTGTGTGGTGCTTGCCGCCTGCAGGTGTACCCCCACTACGGCCGCGCCAGGAAGTAGGGGAGCGGCCAGCGGCTGGCGGGGCAGCAGGCGAGCTCAGACACAGACGCCAAGCACATACCGGCGCCGCGACCACAGCAGCGGTGGCACGACACGCGACTGACTGCGCGGCCGTCCTGGTTACGTCAGCCGCACGCGAGCCGCGCCGGCGGTTCCGCACGTGCAGACAACCCCTTGCGGGCCCCCCTTCGCCACCACGCCCATCCTTTGCGCGGCCCACGTATAGGCATCTTCTGCATGTGCCTCCGCCAGGAAGTAAAGTTAGCTACAAGGGGACACTGCGAGCTATACAGTGCAAAACAATTGACTCGTGTATTGACTTCCAGGTTGTCACAATAGCCTTGATAAATTTAAAAAACAGTTTTTTCCACTACTAAAACTGCTAAACTGGCGACGTTTCGAGCGACTTGCTCCGATCCTCTTCAGGGAGGTGAACTGCCGGCAATTTAGGCTTGAAGAGGACAGCAGCAAGTCGGTAAAAACGATGGCAATTTAGCTGTATTAATAATTACAATGATGCGACCCTATATCCAAAATGACACCGGCTGTGGAAGCCTACGAACTTACATCTTTTCCACTAGACTGTTAGCTTAACCCTATTACTGACAAAATGTTTCATCCAGCATAACAATGACATACAAGTCAATATATACTTCTTGGAAGTAGGAATCAATAATACTGCTCAACTTGTTAAGCATTTCTCTGTCCACTATTAGTTATCTATTCACATCAATAAAGCAAGAGCACAATATCTGTACTGAAAATGTTTAAAAAAATCTGCAAGAAATTAGCAACGTCTGCTCCTATTAGTAAATATACGCCCTGAGAAAGAAGAGATTTCCCAAAGGACTGGGGTTCACAACCTACTGTACAGCGTGCATGTACAGTCGTGGACAAAACGAGCGAGACCCCTCGCCTTTTCGTTATGCTGATCCGCACAGCTTTAAAGTCTGCTACACAGCATAACAGGCAAGGCGACGAAGTGCTACCAACATACTATGCATAGACATGAAATTGAAAAACTATCCGAACTCTGTCAGACTGTTTTCAATCATGTCTAAGACTATATTAATGCTGATTAGTGTGTTAAACACAACACGTAAATATAAGATATAAATGAAAGAAGAAAGGCTAATTAGTATGAACTGTACTAATAAAAATGAATTTCAGCTTATCGAGATAACATAACTGTTTTAGTAAGACAAAGTACCCCACATCGTTACGAATGCACATTTGGCCGCGAAACGGTCTGTGTCAACGTTCAGACCAGTCATACTGGATTACCGTTGCGTAAATTTTCTTTACATGAACAGCCTTATCTTTAGATTGCGTTCACATAGAAGCTCACTTTTTTACATCACCAAGGGACCGTATACGCAGGAAGTGCGATAGATTTCCGCTTATTATGTCTACCCGTACTCGAGGTAAACGGGTTTTAACGGTTGGGTAGAAAGATAGACGGCCAAGAAAGTGAGACTTGTAGGGTTCCATTTTTACCGACTTAGGTGACTAAATCCTAACAACGAAAATACCTACGACAGTTACTGAAGATCAGGGCCGCATAAATAATTCCCCCTACTCTTTATTTAAAATATTCTAGTTGCAGTCGATACATCAACATATTAATCGTAGCTACGCTTTCGATCCAAATCACGTTTACAGGAAAGCAAATAAAATCCATTTGCCTATACACGTGGTAATTCAGATCCTAGTATTAATGCCACCACATTTTAGAAGTACAAGCATTCCCATAGCTTAAGAAACACTTCGGCTAATGAACGTTTCCTGGCTGTGGCGAGTTTAATGGAGAATTCGAAACATTGTAGAATACGTTTGGCAGCTATGTCGCCGTTTATTTCCTGGGGTGGTGCAGAATTATCCTACTAAATTTACTCGCTAATAACAGTATTTGGTCTTTCGATAAACATCCCTAATTATTGTCACATAAGCGGGGACATAAAGGTAGAAAATTCATGTTTTTGAGTCCAGAAAGCTCCGTGCAACAGAAACTGCAGATCATTTTGCCATTTTCGTTGCGAAATTTCCGGCTTATTCGTGTCTGGGGTAATAATAGAGGGCTGTTTGCCTGGGTTGTCTGCTAGCTTAGTGAAAGGTGTTTGCTACTGCAAGGGAGGCCTGGTTTGTTTTCGGTTCTAATCTCGATGGAGGCAGGTAGACTATCAATAAAGCAATTTTAAGAATTTCTCGGTCCCCCAATACGTTTTTTTGCTACGTTTATTCTGTACCGGCGCCCTGTGAATGTCAATATGAAACTCTTGTAGAATTTCATACTTGTTACTGCCTACTTTTTCCGCTTCTGTCAATAATTGAATTGATTTTTAACTGAATTTCGTTATGAATCTTCACGCATTGCTAAATTTGCACAGTTTCATGGTAGGTCAGCAACGGTAATCCAGTATGACTGGTCTGAACATTGACACAGACCGTTTCGCGGCCGAATGTGCATAAATAATATTTTGCTAATTCATATCGATCTGGGGTACTTTGTCTTACTAAAACAGTTATGTTATCTCTATAAGCTGAAATTCATTTTTATTAGTACAGTTCATACTAATTAGCCTTTCTTCTTTCATTTATATCTTATAATTACGCGTTCTTCCCCCATGAACCATGGACCTTGCCATTGGTGGGGAGGCTTGCGTGCCTCAGCGATACAGATGGCCGTACCGTAGGTGCAACCACAACGGAGGGGTATCTGTTGAGAGGCCAGACAAACATGTGGTTCCTGAAGAGGGGCAGCAGCCTTTTCAGTAGTTGCAGGGGCAACAGTCTGGATGATTGACTGATCTGGCCTTGTAACATTAACCAAAACGGCCTTGCTGTGCTGGTACTGCGAACGGCTGAAAGCAAGGGGAAACTACAGCCGTAATTTTTCCCGAGGACATGCATCTTTACTGTATGATTAAATGATGATGGCGTCCTCTTGGGTAAAATATTCCGGAGGTAAAATAGTCCCCCATTCGGATCTCCAGGCGGGGACTACTCAAGAGGACGTCGTTATCAGGAGAAAAAAAAACTGGCATTCTACGGATCGGAGCGTGGAATGTCAGATCCCTTAATCGGGCAGGTAGGTTAGAAAATTTAAAAAGGGAAATGGATAGGTTAAAGTTAGATATAGTGGGAATTAGTGAAGTTCGGTGGCAGGAGGAACAAGACTTTTGGTCTGGTGATTACAGGGTTATAAATACAAAATCAAATAGGGGTAATGCAGGAGTAGGTTTAATAATGAATAAAAAAATAGGAGTGCGGGTTAGCTACTACAAACAGCATAGTGAACGCATTATTGTGGCCAAGATAGACACAAAGCCCATGCCTACTACAGTAGTACAAGTTTATATGCCAACTAGCTCTGCAGACGATGAAGAAATTGATGAAATGTATGATGAGATAAAAGAAATTATTCAGGTAGTGAAGGGAGATGAAAATTTAATAGTCATGGGTGACTGGAATTCGTCAGTAGGAAAAGGGAGAGAAGGAAACATAGTAGGTGAATATGGATTGGGGGGAAGAAATGAAAGAGGAAGCCGCCTTGTAGAATTTTGCACAGAGCATAACTTAATCATAGCTAACACTTGGTTGAAGAATCATAAAAGAAGGTTGTATACCTGGAAGAATCCTGGAGATACAAATAGGTATCAGATAGATTATATAATGGTAAGAGAGAGACTTAGGAACCAGGTTTTAAATTGTAAGACATTTCCAAGGGCAGATGTGGATTCTGACCACAATCTATTGGTTATGAACTGCAGATTGAAACTGAAGAAACTGCAAAAAGGTGGGAATTTAAGGAGATGGGACCTGGATAAACTGAAAGAACCAGAGGTTGTAGAGAGTTTCAGGGAGAGCATAAGGGAACAATTGACAGCAATGGGGGAAAGAAATACAGTAGAAGAAGAATGGGTAGCTCTGAGGGATGAAGTAGTGAAGGCAGCAGGGGATCAAGTAGGTAAAAAGACGAGGGCTAATAGAAATCCTTGGGTAACAGAAGAAATATTGAATTTAATTGATGAAAGGAGAAAATACACTCCTGGAAATTGAAATAAGAACACCGGGAATTCATTGTCCCAGGAAGGGGAAACTTTATTGACACATTCCTGGGGTCAGATACATCACATGATCACACTGACAGAACCACAGGCACATAGACACAGGCAACAGAGCATGCACAATGTCGGCACTAGTACAGTGTATATCCACCTTTCGCAGCAATGCAGGCTGCTATTCTCCCATGGAGACGATCGTAGAGATGCTGGATGTAGTCCTGTGGAACGGCTTGCCATGCCATTTCCACCTGGCGCCTCAGTTGGACCAGCGTTCGTGCTGGACGTGCAGACCGCGTGAGACGACGCTTCATCCAGTCCCAAACATGCTCAATGGGGGACAGATCCGGAGATCTTGCTGGCCAGGGTAGTTGACTTACACCTTCTAGAGCACGTTGGGTGGCACGGGATACATGCGGACGTGCATTGTCCTGTTGGAACAGCAAGTTCCCTTGCCGGTCTAGGAATGGTAGAACGATGGGTTCGATGACGGTTTGGATGTACCGTGCACTATTCAGTGTCCCCTCAACGATCACCAGTGGTGTACGGCCAGTGTAGGAGATCGCTCCCCATACCATGATGCCGGGTGTTGGCCCTGTGTGCCTCGGTCGTATGCAGTCCTGATTGTGGCGCTCACCTGCACGGCGCCAAACACGCATACGACCATCATTGGCACCAAGGCAGGAGCGACTCTCATCGCTGAAGACGACACGTCTCCATTCGTCCCTCCATTCACGCCTGTCGCGACACCACTGGAGGCGGGCTGCAGGATGTTGGGGCGTGAGCGGAAGACGGCCTAACGGTGTGCGGGACCGTAGCCCAGCTTCATGGAGACGGTTGCGAATGGTCCTCGCCGATACCCCAGGAGCAACAGTGTCCCTAATTTGCTGGGAAGTGGCGGTGCGGTCCCCTACGGCACTGCGTAGGATCCTACGGTCTTGGCGTGCATCCGTGCGTCGCTGCGGTCCGGTCCCAGGTCGACGGGCACGTGCACTTTCCGCCGACCACTGGCGACAACATCGATGTACTGTGGAGACCTCACGCCCCACGTGTTGAGCAATTCGGCGGTACGTCCACCCGGCCTCCCGCATGCCCACTATACGCCCTCGCTCAAAGTCCGTCAACTGCACATACGGTTCACGTCCACGCTGTCGCGGCATGCTACCAGTGTTAAAGACTGCGATGGAGCTCCGTATGCCACGGCAAACTGGCTGACACTGACGGCGGCGGTGCACAAATGCTGCGCAGCTAGCGCCATTCGACGGCCAACACCGCGGTTCCTGGTGTGTCCGCTGTGCCGTGCGTGTGATCATTGCTTGTACAGCCCTCTCGCAGTGTCCGGAGCAAGTATGGTGGGTCTGACACACCGGTGTCAATGTGTTCTTTTTTCCATTTCCAGGAGTGTATAAAAATGCAGTAAATGAAGCAGGCAAAAGGGAATACAAACGTCTCAAAAATGAGATCGACAGAAAGTGCAAAATGGCTAAGCAGGGATGGCTAGAGGACAAATGTAAGGATGTAGAGGCTTGTCTCACTAGGGGTAAGATAGATACTGCCTACAGGAAAATTAAAGAGACCTTTGGAGAGAAGAGAACCACTTGTATGAATATCAAGAGCTCAGATGGCAACCCAGTTCTAAGCAAAGAAGGGAAGGCAGAAAGGTGGAAGGAGTATATAGAGGGTTTATACACGGGCGATGTACTTGGGGACAGTATTATGGAAATGGAAGAGGATGTAGATGAAGATGAAATGGGAGATAAGATATTGCGTGAAGAGTTTGAAAGAGCACTGAAAGACCTGAGTCGAAACAAGGCCCCGGGAGTAGACAACATTCCATTAGAACTACTGATGGCCTTGGGAGAGCCAGTCATGACAAAACTCTACCATCTGATGAGCAAGATGTATGAGACAGGCGAAATACCCACAGACTTCAAGAAGAATATAATAATTCCAATACCAAAGAAAGCAGGTGTTGACAGATGTGAAAATTACCGAACTATCAGTTTAATAAGTCACAGCTGCAAAATACTAACGCGAATTCTTTACAGACGAATGGAAAAACTGGTAGAAGCGGACCTCGGGGAGGATCAGTTTGGATTCCGTAGAAATGTTGGAACACGTGAGGCAATACTAACCTTACGACTTATCTTAGAAGAAAGATTAAGAAAAGGCAAACCTACGTTTCTAGCATTTGTGGACTTAGAGAGGGCTTTTGACGGTGTTGACTGGAATGCTCTCTTTCAAATTCTGAAGGTGGCAGGGGTTAATACAGGGAGCGAAAGGCTACTTACAATTTGTACAGAAATCAGATGGCAGTTATAAGAGTCGAGGGGCATGAAAGGGAAGCAGTGGTTGGGAAAGGAGTGAGACAGGGTTGTAGCCTCTCCCCGATGTTATTCAATCTGTATATTGAGCAAGCAGTAAAGGAAACAAAAGAAAAATTCGGAGTAGGTATTAAAATTCATGGAGAAGAAGTAAAAACTTTGAGGTTCGCCGATGACATTGTAATTCTGTCAGAGACAGCAAAGGACTTTGAAGAGCAGTTGAACGGAATGGACAGTATCTTGAAAGGAGGATATAAGATGAACATCAACAAAAACAAAACGAGGATAATGGAATGTAGTCAAATTAAATCGGGTGATGCTGAGGGTATTAGATTAGGAAATGAGACACTTAAAGTAGTAAAGGAGTTTTGCTATTTAGGGAGTAAAATAACTGATGATGGTCGAAGTAGAGAGGATATAAAATGTAGACTGGCAATGGCAAGGAAAGCGTTTCTGAAGAAGAGAAATTTGTTAACATCGAGTATAGATTTAAGTGTCAGGAAGTCGTTTCTGAAAGTATTTGTATGGAGTGTAGCCATGTATGGAAGTGAAACATGGACGATAACCAGTTTGGACAAGAAGAGAATAGAAGCTTTCGAAATGTGGTGCTACAGAAGAATGCTGAAGATAAGGTGGGTGGATCACGTAACTAATGAGGAGGTATTGAATAGGATTGGGGAGAAGAGAAGTTTGTGGCACAACTTGACTAGAAGAAGGGATCGGTTGGTAGGACATGTTTTGAGGCATCAAGAGATCACAAATTTAGCATTGGAGGGCAGCGTGGAGGGTAAAAATCGTAGAGGGAGACCAAGAGATGAATACACTAAGCAGATTCAGAAGGATGTAGGTTGCAGTAGGTACTGGGAGATGAAGAAGCTTGCACAGGATAGAGTAGCATGGAGAGCTGCATCAAACCAGTCTCAGGACTGAAGACCACAACAACAACAACAACAATTACGCGTTGTGTTTAACAAACTAATCAGCATTAATATAGTCTTAGACATGATTGGAAACCGTCTGACAAAGTTCGGATAGTTTTTCAATTTCTCGCCTGTGCATAGTATTTTGGTAGCAGTCCGTCGCCTTGCCTGTTATGCTGTATAGCAGACTTCAAAGCTGTGCGGATCAGCATAACGAAAAGGCGAGGGGTCCCGCTCGTTTTGTCCACGACTGTACACTGAGATGACAAAAGTCATGGCATAGCGACAGACGGCGGCAGCATCGCATACGCAAGATGTAAAAAGGCAGCGCACTGGCGGAGCTGTCATTTGTACTCAGGTGATTGAATGGGAAAAGGTTCCCCACGTTATTATGGCCGCACGACAGGAACTAGTAGACTTTAAACGTGGAATGCTAGTTGGGGCTAGACGCCTGGAACATGAATTTCGGAAATTGCTGGGAATTCAATATTCAGAGATACACAGTGTCAAGTGTATGCCGAGAATACCACATTTCAGGCATTACCGCTCTTCACGGGCTATGCAGTGACCGGCGGCCTCCACTTAACGACCGAGAGCAACGGCGTCTGCGTTAAGTTGTCAGTGCTAACAGACAAGCAACAAGGCGTGAAATAACCGCAGAAAACAACGTGGGACGTACGGGGAACGTATCATCCGTTAAGATAGTGCGCTGAAATTTGGCGTTAATGAGCTACGGCAGCGGACGACCGACGCGAGTGCCTTTGCGAACACCACGATATCGCCTGCAGCGTCTCTCCTGGCCCCGTGACCATTTCGGCTGGACGCTAGACGACAGGAAAACCGTGGCCTGGTCAGATGAGTCCAATTTCAGTTGGTAAGAGACGATGGTAGGGTTCGAGTGTGGCGCAGACACCATGAAGCCATAGTCACAAGTTGTCAACAAGGCACTGTGCAAGCTGGGCTGGTGGTGGCTCCATAATGATGTGGGCTGTGTTTACATGGAGTAGAGTGGGTCCTCTGGTCCAACTGAACGGATCATTGGCTGGAAATATTTATGTTCGGCTGCCTGGAGAAGATTTGCAGCCATTCATGGACTACTCGTTCCCAAACAACGATGGAATTTTTATGGATAACGATGCGCCATATCACCAAGACACAATTGTTCGCGATTGGTTTGAAGAACTTTCTGGAGGGTTCCAGCGAATGGTTTCGCCACACAGATCTCCCGACATGAATCCCATACAAAATTTATGGGACGTAATCGAGAAGTCACCTTGTGAATAAAATCTTGCACCTTCAACACTTTTGCAATTATCACGGCTGTAGAGACAGCATGACTCAATATTTCTGGAAGGGACTTCCAACGACTTGTTGAATCTACATCGCGTCGAGCTGCTGCACTACACCGGGTGAACAGAAGTCCGACACGATATTAGGAAGTGCCCAATGACTTTTGTCACCTCATTGTAAATTCACATTTGCAATCGCTGCAGTATCAGAGTCAGACGACTTTCATGAAGCAGTTCGTTACGCACAGGCAAGCAGTCAACCCTGTCTGCTGCATCTGTACTAGATGTTTCTCTCACTGGTCCACTTGACACTGTGTTACCCAGACTGTGTTACCGTCAGTTGCTATAGTAGTGTTGAATAAGGTGGACGGCTGCGACTGTTAAAAATCTTCGTTTAAAGACACCACCGATTTTGCAAACTACAGTGTGTTTATAAATGAATATCGGGATTTGAACGCTTTGTAATATTTATTATATTAAACTTACATTTATAAATGATATGTCAAATGAAAGAGCAACTCAAACAGTTTTACCAAGAACCTTATAAATGTTCAATGTGAGCACCATTTGTCACACGGCACACATCAAGTCTATAGCTGAGTTCTCCCCAAACGTTGATGAGTGTCTTCAGTGATTGTAGCAACAGCTGCTTCAATCCGGTTTCTTAATTCAGGGAGGTCTGCTGGTATCGGAGGCACGTACACACGATCCTTGATGAAGCCCCAAAGGAAAAAAATCGCATGGCGTTAGGTCGGGTGAACGTGGAGGCCATGCAAAGCAAGCCCTGTCATTGGGCCCCTTGCGGCCTATCCAACGCTTCGGTACAGTGAAGTTCAAGCGGACTGCGGCGGAAACATTGCACGCTGCGCATTGACGCTGGCGCCAAACACAACTGTGAGTTGCTCTTTCATTTGACATATCATTTATAACTGTAAATTTAATGTAATAAATATTATAAAGCGTTAAAACCCCGATACTCATTTATAAACACCTGGTATATTTGCATTATCAGGTGTTTATAGTCAATCCATAGAAGTGATGTGTTTTACATCTGGAAAAGAACATTCCCCGACATTTTCTTCAAGATGGGGAATGTGATTTTTCCGGCTTTTAAGCAGATTGTTTCTATGGATTGACTATTAACATATAATGATACCAATATAGTTTGCAAAACTGGTCGTGTCTTTGAATAATAATTTTTAACAGTCGCAGTGGTCCTTCTTATTCAACACGGAATATTTCGACTGTGGATGCCCAACGTACAAAGCGTGATACTGAAGTACTGTTTGAAGTTGTAGAAACAGCAGCTGTGTCATCTGCATCAGGGCCTCCATCAAATTCTGAGTCTTCTCCGTGACCCCTCTACGTAATCCCTTCCCAACAGTTCATAACACAATCAGCTAGAACTTTGTAACGGAATATGCCACCTCTATGAAGTCATTCTTGCAGATATAAAGAAATATTCACGAATGTCCACGTGTTCCCTCTAATTATAAAGAACAACCGAAAATAAATAAATACTATGTCTGTTACATTCAAAGTGTATGCATAAACAGTTTCAGTCATGTTGTACATTATCAGTATCATCCTACACTTGCACTGTTGTAACCTCTCTGCACGAAATTTTGTTAAATAAAAAATGGAAATGGAGCCAAGTGTAACCTCCTCACACAAAAATTAATGAATGATAATTGACCATAAACCCACACAATAATGTTAATTAAATAATGAACCATCAACGAAATGTAACCTCCCAACAGAAATAATAATATCTGGTAAATTTATAAGGACAGCAGTGCTGACCTTCGGCCCTGTATTCTGAATAAAACAAGCAAAAATTCTTACCTCAATAAAACTGCAATTATATATCTGCTCTTAAGTATACATTCTTCGACACAGCTTCGTGCAATGCTGGCATATATATATATATATATATATATATATATATATATATATATATATATTTGGATTCTTGGAAGCAATGATAATGCATTAGAAAAATTCTTTAAATTGAAATGAATACTTTTCTTTAAAAGATATGGCATATATATATATATATATATATATATATATATATATATATATATATATATGTATGTATTCTTGAAAGGAGTGACGATCCATTGGAAATGTTATTTAAATTGAAATGAATGTTTTTCTTTAACAGAGTTACTTTATAAAAAAATTATTATTGGGGCATTTTTTCTGAACAAATTAAATTTCAACTAACATACATTATTAAATATGCGCAGCGCTGCTTCTTTACCTTCTACAACAATACTCATCCTCCAGAGTCCTGACCAGAGTCGCGAGCAGAGCACACAGCCGACGCATGTCGACTCCCGCAGACTACTACCGTCCACTCACTACTAAAGCCGACCGACTACAACTGTATCCGACTGACTACTACTGTCGACTCGCGCAGACTAGTGCTGTCGACTCGCGCAGACTAGCGCAGACTCGCGACAAGCAACAACTAACGATAAACTACTCTCTGGTCAGAGATTCTGTCATGCCTCGCCCATCGCCGGCGAAGCATACACCTTACATAACCCTCCACTGGGGGGGCAAAAATGTGGCAGCGATGGTGAGTCAATTGGACTTGCCATGAGCAACAAATTTTTCTTAATTAACTAAGTTTACAAACACAGAATATTTACATATATATAAGTGCAGAACATGAAATAAAATACAGTGCACACGCACTGAGTACAGAACATATCAGGCAATGAGAAAATGTATACACAATGAGTACAAAATATGTTAACAAATGGCAAAAGTGCACATACACTGTAAAACTCTTTAGCATTTTTACAACAAATAAACATAATGAGTACAAATCATATTGACAAATAACAAAAGTGCACACGCACAGAAGTTCAGAACATAGCAAGTAAACACAAAACATATTAACAAATGGCAAAAGTGCACACGCACTGTAGTTCAGAACATATCAGCAAATCACAAAATGTATAAGCAATGAATACAAATCATGTTAACAAAATGACGAAAGTGCACATGCACTGTAATACAGAACATATCTGGGAATTACAAAATGTATACGTAATGAGTACAAATCATATTAACAAATGGCATAGAGTGCACACGCCCTGCAAAACTCTCTAGCATTTTTTTACAACAAATAAACATATCAAGGAGTGAAATAAAGTGCACATGCACTATAGAAGTCTTTAGTATTTTCAGGACAACTGATCTTATTAACAAATGAAAGGAAGTGCACACGCACAGTATATGTCTTTATCATTTTACAAGAATTAGGAAAGGAATGGGAAGGATTGCGCCATGGTTGTAGCACTTTAGGTTGCACGCAGCTGCACTGAAAGTCCATATCTTTCTACAGAAGCACAACACCAAGTGAGACAATCTGAAGCTCTTTTCCTTGAAGTATTAATCAGTGTAGCCAAGACACTGAAATGTCGTAATAATATTCCATGCTATCATTTTGGTAGTACACTAGGTACACCAAACAGTGGGACCATAATAACATCTCCATCGCTCAAGGTGGTGGACAGCATGTCGTGTCAACACTATGTTCTTGTAAAGTAGACCAACGTAGAATTAGTGCAAAAACCAAATATAGTGCTCCATGATCATGAGGATAGACAGGACAAATGGATATTGCAGTAATTTCTGGTAATTAGGTCAGAAGGTGAAGGACATTAAGTCACATAGTAGTCTTCATTGAGAATTGCACTAGTCTAACAACTGATTTGAGTAATTGGTGGCACTCATCGCCCAGTTACTGAACATTTCTGTACCATGTATGTAGTATTACAGAATAATGTTCATAAATTATTTGAAAATAGTAATTATTGGCACTCATTGCCCAGTTACAAACCATCAGAAGTCACAATTCAAAACAGAAGCTAATGAATGGCATAGTATTAACATAATTCACTTAATTATAGTAATCATTGGCATCATAGGTAATCTCATTACAATAAACAGTGGCATTCATTGGCCAGCTACAAAGCATTTTTTTATTATTTTTTTTGTATTATTCAGAAGTCATTACTCAAAATGAGCTAATTATTGGCATAGCATTTATACATAATTAATCTAATTATAGTAATCATTGGCATCATAGGTAATCTTATTACAATCAACAGTGGCATTCATTGGCCAGTTACAAAGCATTTTTTTGTGTATTATTCAGAAGTCATTATTAAAGTGACATACTATTCAGAGCTGATCAGTATTATTCAGAACTCTCTTAAACTAGTAGCATTATTTGGGACTGGTAATTACTTTGTTTGCTTTTGAGTTATTGCTGCAAATGAAGATGTGTAACGTCATTCGTCATGAGTCAGCTGTAGCAAGGTTATGAAACAAGTAGAGTATATGTGATCACATTCAGAAACGACATAGGTTTAATGAACAACTATTTATACCACATTAATTTCATGATAATTTCTCCTGCAAAATATACAAAATGGATTATGAAACCGAAAGAAGAAACGCATATTATGCTGAAAAGTAGTGAACTTCGAATTAATGGGTACTGAAATGTGCATAAAAATATGTATGTTCTCTAGCTGTCCTTTCCAAAACCTTCAGTCATCATACCATGCGATATAAGACATACTGTCAAAACGAACTGCAACAAATACTTAAATAACTACATAGCATCTCTTAACTAACAGTAAATATATAAAGTTCATCATTATTTTCATCTGCAAAGAAAAAACTTCATTATCCATATTATCATAACTCCATTATTATCATCACCTGTAAAGAAAAACTTCATTATCCATAGTAACATATTCTTCATCATTATTCATCACCATTCATTATCATCTGCAAAAAAGGTCACTTCATTATTCATTATACAACTATTCCTTATTTCTAGCATATTTCATCACTAAACTAAGATGTGTAGTTCTGTCTGACAGCCTGCATCAATCGCCTCATATTCTGAAAGAAAAAATTAGTAAAGACTGCCATTCTACGATGTGTATAGTATATTCTTGTTAATGGTTGTTAATTCTGATCCATTTACTCTTCATCACGAGGTATTGTATCCTCTTTCGTTCATTCCGAAGGTGAAATTCCCATTTCTGTTTAATTTATTTCGTTTACACGTTATTTCTTTCTGAAAATGATGAACAAAGATTAATGTCTTGCATTTAATTCATATACCCATTAGATAAAAACTGGTTTATAGTAACATAATTGAGCATACAGCATGGCATGGCAGAAAACGTAATATGTCAAAAACATCGACAGTGTTCAGAAGCAAATATGTACACAGTGTATCACAATATAGCAGCAAAAAAAATGTAAAATAGTCACGATGTTTAGCTATCATAAGGCAAAAATGTTAAAGTCAACTGGTGTTTGTTATATCTTAAATATTTCATAGTACATACAAACAAAACAGGAAAACAATCATACGTACATAAAAAATGGAAAATATGCACGGTCTGATGTGTAGCGACAACAAAAGCGACCTGCTAACCTTACCTTGCCGGGCACTTGCCAAGAAAAAATACGATAATCATCAGTAGGTAGTCATGTGAATATAATTGCATAAGCGGTCATAAAAAATTAGGAAATGCCATTACAGTGTGATAAATCATAAAGTATCTTCATTCAATAAAAGGTTTGACGTTCGACACGTGGTGGTTCCCTTTGGTTTTTCTGGTTCTCAAAGTTTCGACGTGTACTACATTGGGGTGAGGAATGCTGCGAATCCGATATGGACCTGCGTATAGAAGCTCAAATTTACTACACCTACCTTTTCCTCTATTCGATAAATAGTGTGTACGTACTAATATCTTCTGTCCAATGTGAAAGTCGCGGCGAGTACAAACCTGTTTTTGCTGTCTTCTCCGGCGCTCTGCGGCACGTTTGATGTTGTTCAGCGCAATGTCAATTATTTCATGGTGTCGAAGTCGACGAGATGTAGAAAAGGTTACTAATTCTTTAATTTTGTTAGGTGGTTCAACATTTTTCAGTATAACAGACGGAGATAGCATAGTAGATTCATTCGGTATGGAATTAATTACATCTTGGAATGAGAGTATGTGTGTGTCCCAATCAATATGTTTTTTATGGCAGTATATTCTACACAGTTTACCAATTTCTTTCATTAATCGTTCACAAGGGTTCGAAGAAGCCTGGTACCTGGATATATAGATCGGAGAAATGTTTCTAGCTCGTAACATACGTGTCCGTATAGCAGATCGAAACTGTGATCCATTGTCGGAAATTACTTTCAACACATGCCCTACATGAAATAGAAAATATTTTACAAATGCTTTCGAAATAGTTTTAGCAGTAGCTTTGCGTAACGGAGTGAAGGTAACAAATTTTGAAGTGAGTTCAACAGCGACAAAGATGTAGCAAAAACCTCTATTAGTTCTGGGAATCGGACCAAAAATGTCTACAGCGGCCATATGTCTCAATTTAACAGGTACAGTGGGATGTAATGGAGGAATATGTGAAGTCGTATCTGATTTAGCTTTCTGGCAGATTTTACATGACGCTAAAACTCGTCGAATACGTTTCTCCATGTTGGTAAAATAACAGTTCTGTGTCAGTATAAGAAAACATTTTCTAGCTCCGTAATGTGCATAACTTAAATGAGTATACCAGATTAATTTGTTAACAAGTTCGTCAGGAATGCATAATAACCAATTGTTGCTGTCAGGATGAGAGCGGCGAAACAGAATGTCATTGCGTACAGTGTAATGGTTTCTAATGGTGACATTATTCCTATCTTGCCAAAGGTGTTTAATCTCTTTCCACACGTTGTCTTTACTCTGTTCTTGTGCTATGTCTTGTAATGACGACAAAATGAAATTTTCAAATGCAACTTGTTGAATGTACATGACGCTGAAATTTGCTTTGCAGAAGTTGGTTGCGATGTCTTGCTGATTGTTGCTGAGAGAACGGGATAGTGCATCTGCTACAATATTTTGTGTGCCGGGAATGTGAACAATTGTAAAATTAAATTCCTGCAAATAAAGTTTCCATCTACTTAATCTGTCGTGTGTAAATTTAGCTGAAAGTAAAAATTGTATCGCTCTGTGGTCTGTATAAACGGTGGTGTGTCTTCCATAAAGAAAGTGCCTAAATCTGGTAAAAGCCCATACAACACATAATGTTTCAAGTTCTGTGACAGAATAATTGCGTTCAGCAGGTGACAGAATGCGACTTGCAAAAGCGATGTTTTTAATTACTGTACAACCATCTTCTTCAATTTCCTGAAAAATATGTACGCCTAATGCGGTGTTAGAACTGTCGGTGGCAATGGAAAATTTTCTGGTAAGATCTGGGTGCGATAAAAGTGGTGCATTCAACAAGGCTTGTTTAAAATAACATTCTCGTGAACAAGATTCTGCGTATCAAAAGTATTGCTTGCGTTACTGGAATATGCAACCTGTACTCTATTTAATCAAATTCTATCTGGCGTGTTATTATTTTCGGGAGGATGCTGTGGCATTTCGACTATTTGTACTGTTCTGTTATTTCTTCCTGACGTCTTACGTTCTGGATGATACCTACTGTCTGGTTCATTTATGATAATATGTTGTTGCGGATGTTCTTGCTGCTGATAAGATAGACTGTTATTAAATGTACGCTGAAAATTGTGCTCATTATTTTTACGTCTGTCGTGATAGTCATTTCTATACAGTGCATTGCGATAGGAATTGAAATAGTGTGTCTTCTGTACGTACTGATTTCCTTGTTGCTGTGCGTTACTATTTGTTGAGGCCGACGCTATACGTGTACGCGGCGAAACATTAAAGCTCGGTTGACCTTGTAGACTGCATTGTTGGTTAAGTATGCTAACCGGCTGGCTTTCATGCTGTTGCGGTGAAAAACGTCTATTATTACTAAAATGTGGTTCCTGTTGCTGATAATTTTTTTTACACATACTGATGATTAAAATTTTCTCTGATATTAAAGTTCTCGTGGTTGTCATTTCTTGAGCGGTTAAAAAAAAATAGGCACTTTCGGTAAAATTTGTCATATCGGGTTTTCTTGACTCATTCTTAATCCTAGATAGAGCGATAGTTAAAGAGCTGTTTTGATAGATATAAAGGATAGTAGAAGAGAAGGCAGCAGTGCAGAAAACTAAAGATGAAACAGCACTACTACGGCTCGGGGCCCTGTGCACGCTACGGCACATACTCATTAAAGCGTAATGAATCCCCTGAGGTCCATTACGCGCTGCAAATACATTTTAGCTTTTGCGTTACAGGCAATGCTGGTGAAAATTCAAAAATGAATTGCTGTATCCATGCTAATTCTATTTTCTGCATAACACGAAATGTTGGTAAAAATTCAAGAGCAAATTGTCGTACCCAGTTCAAAGCGTATACCTGTGCTCTGTCATTTTCAAATACCTTAGATCTTTTTTACACATACAAATTGCTTATAATCAACGTTCTCGTCACTGAATGTGTGAACAGATTCACGATTGCATAAGAATCTGTTTGTCTGTGTCTTTTCGGATTTTAAGTCACGTACTCTCTGTAAATTATCCAAGTTACATTGGCTGTGCGAGTGTGACAAATATTCGGAATGTGCCGTATGCTGTGACGTGTTAGCGACTGAAACATTTTTCATTTCTGTCACTTTAATACGTTCGTCAGTTTGCTTGTTCTGTTGTTCACATTTCTTATCGACTTCAGTATCCAGAGTGTGTGAAAGTTCTGGTGACTTTAAATTAAACTCGTCGCGTATCTGTGTTGCATTTTCAGAACATTGTTCAGCGACTGCACTAATTTCATCTCTAACTGATTCTGTTGTGGCTGCATCTGTATTACTTAATTCTTGTGCAACAGATCTAATTTCTACACTACTGTTACTAGCACAACCCTTAATTTCGTCACGTAATTGTTCTTTAGTATCATGACATTGCGGGGCAACGGCTGTAATCTGTTCACTAAGTTGTTTCTTCTGTTCATTAACGTTGTCGTGTTTTTCGTTCGGCTGTTTAAAACTTTCATTAAATTGTTTGTACGATTCATTAAGTTGTTTGAAATGGTTTTCGAAACTTACGTTAATTATTTCACTAAGTTCTTTGAAATGTCTATCTAGCATTTTATTCCGTTGTAGCAATACTGCCATAATTTGATCCAAAGTAACATTACCTACTCTATTCTCTGTGCTGTTTGATGGCGTACCTGCAATTGTCACGTTTTGCATAACCATTCGGTAATTTTGTGATTCTTGAAAATGCTTGCCAATCAGATGTGCACTGTTAGTCCCTAAATCGGAATTAAATAAATCTGACGTACTTTGAGTACACTGCTCATTTTCATTAGAAAAATTTGTCTGTTCATTACGTAAACTTTGCAAACCGGGTGTGTCAAGCTGGGCAGCGTTCATTGTAACAGAATGTCCCGCATCATCAATTGTCTTTAAATTAACAATGGACACAATTGAATTCGTTTGTTCATCATTAGCAATAAAATCATAACCGGTGTTCAGTACGCACTGATTGTCTGTAAATGGGGAACTGTCATCATTACGCTGCGTGTCGCAAGTACTATCGGTCAAATTATTCAAATCGGCTATTTCACTCATTGTACATCGCGATGTACTGTTTACAGTTTTTCGCGGCATTTTTACACAAATCAAAATTATTCACTAATGAAACAAAGACAATGCAAAATGCAACAAACACAAATACAACAAAGAGCAACAAATTGTCGATGATCTGTGAAAGAAAGAGTGACAAATTAGTAAATGCTTGCGCCAGATGCAAACTACAATTTAAGTAAATAAGAGCAGATATATGACTACCTCTCAGAAGATTCACAAAGAAGTACGATCCTGGCAGGGTCGCCAAGTGTAACCTCTCCACACGAAATTTTGTTAAATAAAAAATGGAAATGGAGCCAAGTGTAACCTCCTCACACAGAAATTAATGAATGATAATTGACCATAAACCCACACAATAATGTTAATTAAATAATGAACCATCAATGAAATGTAACCTCCCAACAGAAATAATAATATCTGGTAAATTTATAAGGACAGCAGCGCTGACCTTCGGCTCTGTATTCTGAATAAAACAAGCAAAAATTCTAACCTCAATAAAACTGCAATTATATATCTGCTCTTATGTATACATTCTTCGACACAGCTTCGTGCAATGCTGGCCTATATATATATATATATATATATATATATATATATATATATATATATATATATATTGGATTCTTGGAAGCAATGATAATGCATTGGAAAAATTCTTTAAATTGAAATGAATACTTTTCTTTAAAAGAGATGGCATATATATATATATATATATATATATATATATATATATATATATATATATATATATATATTGGATTCTTGAAAGGAGTGGCGATCCATTGGAAATGTTCTTTAAATTGAAATGAATGTTTTTCTTTAAAAGAGTTACTTTATAAAAAAATTATTATTGGGGCATTTTTTCTGAACAAATTAAATTACAATTAACATACATTATTAAGTATGTGCAATGCTGCTTCTTTACCTTCTACAACAATACTCATCCTTCAGAGTCCTGACCAGAGTCGCTAGCAAAGCACACAGCCGACGCATGTCGACTCCCGCAGACTACTACCGTCCACTCGCTACTAAAGCCGACCGACTACTACTGTATCCTACTGACTACGACTGTCGACTCGCGCAGACTAGTGCTGTCGACTCGCGCAGACTCGCGACAAGCAACAACTAACGATAAACTACTCTCTGGTCAGAGATTCTGTCATGCCTCGCCCATCGCCGGCGAAGCATACACCTTACACTGTCAGCGTAAATAATTTATATTACATCAGCGGCCAAAATTTTGGGATAATTTGTTTTACAACATTATCTGCAATCTTCATCTTTCATTAGAAGAAGCACAGCATTTAATCAGTAAAATTGAATGTAACTAGAAACTGAATTAATGACCATTTATTTGCTTACTTGCACGGTGCGGAAGAAAACTAACTAATATGCTTAGCTTAGAAACGACTCCCATATGAATTTACATTTTATACTGCAGAAAGTGTTACAATGAATTGAACTTATCACCTTTCAAAAATGGTTCAAATGGCTCTGAGCACTATGGGACTTAACATCTGAGGTCATAAGTCCCCTAGAACTTAGAACTACTTAAACCTAATTAACCTAGGGACAACACACACATCCATGCCCGAGGCAGGATTCGAACCTGTGACCGTAGCGGTCGCGCGGTTCCAGACTGTAGCGCCCAGAACCGTTCGGCCACACCGGCCGGCCGGCTATCATCTTTCACATCAGAAGAGTAAATCCATCTTTCACATCAGAAGAGTAAATCCACAGGTGACAAATGCTAGCTGAATGTAAAACCAGCTCTGAAGACGAGTGCCTGAAAGGCCAGCGTTAAATACTCATGCTGTAACTTGTTCCCTGATATCTCAAGTCTCCCGACAGAAACGTACATGGTTCCCATACTTATCACAGAAATTATTCTGAATATGTTACAGTCATACCAATAAAATCGATTGTTTGTTGCAAATAAAGTAACAAAAAGCTTTTTTAGTCCAGTGATAAATATTTGCCAATGTCACCTAAAGGTTTAAGTGAGTACTTTATTACGAAAATTTATTCCATTTTTTATGTTCACGACACACAAATAGCATCATTACTAATTTAGACATCTTAGGAATTTATCAACAAATGATCTGCTTTAAAAGAAAACTCTGAAACTAAATTAAAAATCAGAAAAATTTCTATACGCAACTATATGCACATGAATACCTTACACAGTAACTCGTCAACTGAACACGTCAGGGGAGGCATTTACAGTGTGAACAACTCTGCACTCCGATTATTGGAATCGAAGGCTACAGTCGGCTTTCTAGAAGTATTTTCTGATGTGTTACGACACCTGTTCTCCCGGTTCTTTGTCTTTTCCTTCGTTAGGGTTCCTTTCTCTGCTAGATCACGCTTGTTTAACTTGACAGCTTGATTCAACAGTTCTTTCATTCTGGTTGTTTAGTGTACGCTTGCGACCGCCAGCTACCAGTTTGCTACTACCGGATCATGTAAACAAGCGGGCGTCACCTATTGTGTGTGCTTCTAGTATACGTGTAGTTTATCTACATCACTAGTGAAGTTTGCATTTTGAGGTTGTTTTCTCCCACGATCAGTTTTATACGGTGAATATTATTTGTTCTGTCCGTCGGTGTAATCACGTGGATGAGCACTCCAAAACACATCACCACTATATAGTTATGAAAACATAAATGTATTTATTTACAATACATTCGATACACATCATACATACATTTATATCCTTGAGTTTCTTTGCACTCCCTCCCTGTCCCCCCCCCCCTCTCTCTCTGTCTCTCTCTACTATTTTGATAGGTTCGTGAAGTTCTCACTCGTTTCGTGTTACGTTCGTTAAGATCTCATTGCACTGTCGTCCATACACTCGGTGTGATCGGACAGCAGTGGGATGACAGGGCTCTGAGTGCAGCGGCTTAAAAGAACGCGCTGACCAAACAGAACCTCAGGCTGTGACGTGATGCGAATTCGGCGTCTACGCAAGGGAGATGAGGGCAATATTATAGAAAGGGAATAAGACATAGATGAAGACGAGAAGAGAGGTATGATTCTACGTGATAAATCTGACAGAGCACTGAAAAACCTAAGTCGAAACAAAGTAGATGACATTCCGCCAGGACTAATGACACCCTTGGGAGAGCCAGCCATGAAAAAATCGTGCCGGTGTGCAACATGTATGAGACAGGTGAAATACCCTCGGACTTCAAGAAGTATGTAATAATTACAATTGCAAAGCAAACAGTCATGGTTGCAAAATACTACCACGAATTCTTTGCAAAAGAATGGAAAAACTGGTAGAAGTCGAAGTCAGGGAAGATCAATTTGGGTTCCAAAAGCAAGACAAAGATAATGGAATGCAGTCGTATTAAATCCGTCGAATGTAGATTTACGTGTTTGGTAGTCTTTTCTGAGGGCATATGCATGGAAGTGAAAGATAGACGGTAAACAATTTAGACGAGAAGAAAGTAGAAGCTTTTGAAATGTGGTGCTACAGAAGAATGCTGAAGATTAGATGGCTAGTTAGCGTTAACTAGTGAGGAAGTACTGAACAGAATTGGGAAGAAAAGAAATTTGCGCACAACTTGACGAAAAGAAGGGATCGGTTGGTAGAACACATTCTGAGACATCAAGAAATCATCAGTTTAGTACTGGAGGCAACTGTGGGGAGGGTAGCGGGTAAAAATCGTAGAGAGAAACCAAGAGATGAATACAGTAAGCAGTCTCAGAAGGATGTAAGCTGCAGTAGTTATTCGGAGATGAAGAAGCTATCGCATGATAGAGTAGTGTGGAAGGCTGCATCAAATCTAACCTCGAACTGAAGACAACAACAACAAGATTTCTGATTTGAGAGTTACCTCTTTATGTAATTACGTAGTTGACTGAAGCCATGAGTTCTAACACTAAGAGCGCAGAATAGATGGTTATAGAAGTTGTAAGCTGCTACTCTTTTGAAACTAAACAAGTGTTCATGCAAGATTATGACCTGGTTTATGCCCTGAAATATCCCTACTGACAATGAATATACGCGATCTGACTTAGGAATTGAATGAGGAGATAGGGAAGCTTATATAAAGCATAACGAAAGGGGAAGTTACCCGGAAATAGTACAGTTGAGTATTCACCTAGAACATCAATGGCAAACCTCACACTACACGTCCTTAACCTTAAGGACTACACTACTACCTAATAGCCTGAAAAAGTTTGTATGGTGAAAGCAATCATTTGCTGTAACGTTATCTCCGCAGCCGTACATCTCGAACTACTTCAGCGTCACTGCGTTGCTACAGTTTCCTACGAAAAATAAAATGGTAGCATGGTAGGCATGTGAAATGTAGCCCCTGACCAAAAATGAAGTGTAAGTGAATGGAGAATGTTTTGCATGTAACAGAGCTTAGGAACTCAAACATGAAGACAAGGCACGTGTGGTTGAATTAGGTAATAAAGAAAATGTGTTAGATAATATAATTCGCGAAGTCAAAATGTACGAGAAACCCAATATAATGAGTAAACGTATCAGGGGTACAAACAGACATCGAATGAGAACATTTAACATCCTTTCCAAACATCATTACATAAAATTTAGTGAAAATAATCTCACAAGACTTTCAGATGAATACTTGCAAGAAAAGCTGTTTGTAAGTCACTTGAACTTACAGATCGTTAACACATAGAAAGATATCAATCACCCCTTATTCTGAAGCAACTGAAAACGAGAAAAGACCCAGTATTATGAACGGCAAGACCACATGCGTAAGCTAACGCCAAAAGAAAACAATTTCACTTAACTGCAGTACTATTGTGGTTTCGAATCATGTGAATGGAACACTACTGCTCGGTGCGATCTCAGCATTAGGTTGAGTGTTTCTGGTCGAATGCGCCTGTATCAAGTACACAAGAGAACTGTCTGAATACTTGTGCTTCAGTGTGCTGCCCATGTCGAGAGACCTGCTCGGCCAGCCCGCGTCTAAGCTATAACCTTGCGGTAAGAGATCCCTGATCTCTTCTGTTTTGAAAAAACGTACTTTTCTCGTGGATAGGGACTACTAGTGACCGATCGCCTTTGCAACAAGTGCCTTACGCATAGCGCGGGTGCGCGAAGGCACTCCCTACTCGCTACGAAACGGCAGTCTTAGTTTGCTCTGTAACATAATATCCTTGAATTTTACCGTTACCCTTTACCTTTTTAAACGAATCGATCGATGATGACTTGCTAGGAAGTCAAAACCGGTAGTGGTGCCATTTGTGTGACAGGAGACTGAAAAACAGAATAAAAGAATTCTGTTTATAAGGCGGTGATGGTTTGCCCTTAGGCGGCACGCGCAGTCTGTGTTATGTTATTAACCACAGGTAGCCAGCCGTGAAAGAGTGCTCATTTTAAAGTGCACAAATGGGTGTTGATACGTGGTTTTCGGATATTTATTTTGAGGTTGTTTCAATTGACGAGAGTGTCGTGTGTTAACTGCGCACGGGATGAGATTTTATACGAGGAGCGTTCAATAAGTAATGCAACACTTTTTTTCTGAAAGTAGGTTGATTTTATTGATGATTCCAATGCACCATGTTATTCCCCACTCTTTCGGCTACAAAAACATATTTTTCAACATAATCTCCGTTCAATGCGACGGCCTTACGCCACCTTGCTCGGAGGTCCTGTACGCTCGCATGGTACCACTCTGCTGGTCGACGCCGGAGTCAACGCCTTGCTGCATCAGTAGCCTCCCCATCATCCAGGTACTGCTTCCCGCGGAGTGTGTCCTTCATTGGGCTAAACAAATGGAAGTCGCAAGGTGCGAAATCTGGGCTGTGGAGTGGATGAGGAAGAACAGTCAGCCGGCCGGGATGGCCGATCGGTTCTAGGCGCTACAGTCTGGAACCGCGCGACCGCTACGGTCGCAGGTTCGAATCCTGCCTCGGGCATGGATGTTTGTGATGTCCTTAGGTTAGTTAGGTTTAAGTCGTTCTAAGTTCTAGGGGACTGATGACCTCAGAAGTTAAGTCCCATAGTGCTCAGAGCCATTTTTTGAACCAAGAACAGTCCAGTGAAGTTCTGTGAGCTCCTCTCGGTTGCACAGACTTGTGTGAGGACTTGAGTCGTCATGGAGAAGGAGAAGTTCGTTTGCATTTTTGTGGCGAAGAACGCTCTGAAGTCGTTTCTTCAGTTTCCTGAGGGTAGCACAATATATTTCAGAATTGATCATTAAACCATGAGCGCAGACATCAAACAGCGTCCAGGAAGACCGTCGCAATTAATTTACCGGCCGAGGGTGTGGCTTTTAACTTTTTCTTCGGAGGACAGATAGTATGGCGGCACTACATGGATTGCCGTTTTGTGTCCGGTTCTAAGTGATGAACCAGTGTTTCATCATCTGTGACGATGTCCGACAACAATTGTCACGATCATCCTCGTAACGTGCAAGCAATTCTATATAGACGGTCGTTTGTTGCTATTTATGGTCTTCAATTAGACGGCGAGGAACCCAGCGGCACATACCTTTGAGTAACCCAGCTGGTGGACGACTGTTTCAGCACAACCAATAGAGACGTCCAGCTGGCCAGCGAGGTGTCTCTTTGTGATCCTTCTATCACCTCGAATGAGAGTTTCTTGATGCAATAAGTTACCAACAGTCGTACGTATTGTAGAAATTTATTTTATGTGCCACCAGTTTCGGCATTACATTGATGCCATAGTCGTCATAGTCGTACAATCGCAAACATGTTTGCTAACCGCGTCAGTCTGTGTCGCCTGGCCACCAAGAGCTGTTGCATAACGATTTGATTCACGGATCCAGTTATATGGCTCCTTCGGTGTATAGCGATTTTACGACTATGGCGTGTGGGGCCTGAAGATGGCATCAATGTAATGCCGAAACTGGTAGCACATAAGAAGTTCATAAAATAAATTTCTACAATACATACGGGTGTTGGTAAATTATTGCATGAAGAAATACATGCCAGCCGTTGTCCCATGGTCCATAATGGGTCAACAAAGATCGAATGAGAGTGCCCGCACTTTCCAATATTGCAGGAGTCACGGTTGTTTGCGGCCGGCCGGCACGCGGGAGATGGGACAGGTTTGCGCGCCACTGTTCGATGATGACAGGCGCCTCGCCGAACGACTCACCGTGCCTTTGTTCATTGCTAGAGCTCCGTAGACATTCTGCAAGCGCCGATGAACATTGTGATGCTCTTGTTTCCCGCCAAAAGAAACTCAATGACGGCTCTCTGCTTGGAACGCAACTCGGTTGCGGACCCTATTTTGAATGCTACGTATAGCGGCACATCCTATCGGAAGTTCATGAAACTACAGGGGCTGATGTCCCACAACAAATCCCGCATTTTTTCAACCGAAATTGGCCGAGAAAAAAAATGTATTCCATTACTAATAGAACGCGCCACGTACATACAGCGTGAATCGCATTAAGATGACACTCCTATTTCATGAGAGGTTCAAAATATCGAAACGAGGTTTTCAGGAATTGTAGTACGCATATGGACACGTAATTTTACTTTACTGCAAATCGTGTTACCTCTTGAAACGACAGAAATATTGAAACAAGTACTATTTGATCGAGCTACATAGCTACTTTTTAGCGGAGGCAGAAAGCGCTTTAACAAGAGAATAGTGATGTAACGCTTACTAATATTGGCATTGAAACGTTTCGCAAAACCAGCCAAGAAATGAGCTAAAATTGAAAGACAAGGCGAAAGGACTCAGATATTGCGGTGTAACATCTACACTCACCGTCCATCTGCGTCGTATAAAGTAGGGCCAAAAGGAAACTCCATTTTTTATCATAGTAGCGTAGGTCTACAGGCATGCTGTATATGAAACGATGGAATTTTCACGCCTTGCCATATACTTTTATTGTGTTTCAAGGATACTTTTGCGAAATAGTTCACGTCAACATCGACTAGCGTTACATCATTGCACTCGTCTTTTTAAGAGCTTTCCAAAACTGCTAAAAAGTATAACGATTCGTTTAAAAAACTGTATTTGCTTCAATGTCTCGGTTGGTTAGAATTACGAGTATTGACTATGTAACCAAATTACGTACCCTCTGAGTACTATCATACTATCATCTACAGGAAACCTCGTTTCAGTATCTTGAACGGATCAGGAAACAAAAGGGGTGTTGCGTCTTATGCGATTCACTGTATGTGCGAAAATGATGTGTTCACATCCATTCGCGCAACTGAAAATCAGCACACGCTCGAAACTTGCCAACAGTGCTTGGTAAAGTACTCATTTAAACTAACAGCCTGGTGGAAATCATCATGTTATTTAACATACATGTAACGACATTCAGTCCGCCTCCATTGCCGACGTCACTAACGCGCCTATGAAAACAAAAGTAGTGCAATGGCGCGCATGTCCTCAGTAACCAATTTGAACTCTGTCGGTGGATTAAAAGTCAATCATCTGCGATTTGACGGCGTATAGTTTCTGGCCGCGTAAAAATCTCCCGGATTAAACCATCGGCATACATAGAAATTTATCCAGGAGGAAAAAACAGTCTAAAATCGCCATTTTTTAGATAAATGAGCCGGTTTGTTTCGAGACGTATCGTCCAACAACAATTAAATTTTATAGGTGACACAAAAAATTATGTTTTCCCAGAGAATTCGTAGTTATCCGTTCAATATTTGTTATTGGTAAATTAATTTTGATACTTTAAAGGAAAGAATGATTTCATTAACATCTTCAAAGTACACGTTTTGTGTTATTAATGTGATAATGGCTGTGACACATTTTTGAAGTTCATCTGAAATTGCATCCTTATGTATCTACATCTGACATGTAACGAATAAAATGATCAATGAGTTAGTAAATAAAGCAGCTAGCTTTCAGGGGTGTTCAGCGGTTTGGGGGGGGGGGGGGGCGAGGGGGTACCCTATCTTGCCCTTCCCTCCTCCCTTATGATCGTCTACGGGATAAGCTGTTAAGATGTGAATCTCTCTCCAATGTCCTTCTGCGTAAACCGATTTCCCAAAACCGCTTCTTCTTGGTCATCTTGTAAGATGACCACATCCTCGCAAACCCCAAACGTCACCTCACGTTTCTATTAAGATGCAGATGATTAAAAATTTTTGTAAATGAGTATCTGAATTTTCCCCTAAATTCATTCTCCCTCTGACGCAGCTGTTTGATTATAAAGTGAATTAAGGAAAAAGTGTTGTTCATAAGTGTATTGAGCTCCTCTGACGCTCGCGTGAGAAACGCATGTTTTGTTGTTGCGAATCTCTGCGTGCTGTTCGCGTGTTCACAGCGTGTAATGCAGGCAGAGGCATCTGGCTGACGGGGTGCCATGACAGTGTGAGTCGGACGGTAGCAGCGAAGGGACAGAGTTGGATGTGGATGTTATGGGAGTGCGTGCGAAGAATTAATGATATTAACATTTATGATGGGATGTCGAGTGTGCAAGGAAGACGCGAGTATTACAAACAAAAATAATGAAATAAGTACACAAATTTTTTCCATATTCCGCAAAGTGTCTAACTTGATTATTCAAGGTTGTGCAATCAGTACTCGATTTCCATCTTAACAGTTGGTCCCCATAAGCAAAGTAAACAATAATAATTTATAACTCAAGAAAACAAGTAACTGTGGATTTCTTCTTTCATTTAATCTCCTTACCACAAAAAATACTGCAACGAAAGTTTACAGTGATGTCACCATAAAAGGATTCGACGCCATGACGCAGGTTTAACAGAGCACATTATTGGCGTCACAAACCATTATTTCAAGCGTAGAAGACAGACCAAGACCCACACTAACATAAAGATTATTGGATTCAACGTTCAGTAATAGATATGTCGCAAATTTTTTCTGTAACCTATCCTTTTGCAGTCAGACTAGATCATACAAAACTAAAAGTTTTGGCCCAAATAAAAACCAAAACTTACATTTGCAGGGTCATTAACAATAATAGGTATTTCTTCTACTGCAGAACGTAGTATATCCAAAAGTTATGCAATTAATTAGCTATACATGAACTGTAGAACGAACTTCACATCTCAGAACTGCAGTTGTAGTATTGTGTAAACACTCCAAACCTGGAAATCCAGATTTCGCTGCCGAATTTCAGCTTTTACTGTAGCTTTTATCATCATGTAACGCATTAACGCACCTGAATCGTCACTGGGTTGTCAGCTTGCTACTTGTTTTTTAAAATATTTGTTAATGAGGACAAACAAAGCGATTTTATGTAGAGTGCAGGAAAGGAAGAAACATAGGACTGGCCAGGAAGATACACATTTCCTTTATTCGTTTGAACAGAAGCACATTTTATCTTTATTAGGTGGAAAAAAGGATACACAACTTCTAATAAATTTGAAGAAACTTTTAATAGCCTAGCTAGTGTTCAGTACTATTTATTCCAGATGACCGGTTTCAACAGTTAAGATTATCTTCATAAAACTAGATGTTGTCCGAAACTTCCTGACAGATTAAAACTGTGTGCCAGGCTGAGACTCGAACTCGGGACCTTTGCCTTTCGCGGGCAAGTGCTCTACCAGTTGCCAGTTGCGGACGTCGCAAGACATCCTGTTCAAGTTCGGTGGTTGATCCTTCCACTCAGTTTTTTTTTTTTTTTTTTTTTTTTTTTTTTTCAGAGGCCAATCAGCTCTCTGACCGAACACGCTGAGCTACCGTGCCGGCTGCCAACTGAGCTACCCAAGCACGACTCACGCCCCGTCCTCACAGCTTTACATTTGCCAGTACCTCGTCTTCTACCTTCCAAACTTTACAGAAGCTCTCCCGCGAACTTTGTAGTTTGGAAGGTAGGAGACGAGGTACTGGCAAATGTAAAGCTGTGAGGACGGGGCCTGAGTCGAGCTTGGGTAGCTCAGTTGGTAGAGCACTTGCCCGCGAAAGGCAAAGGTCCCGAGTTCGAGTCTCGGCCTGGCACACAGTTTTGATCTGTCAGGAAGTTTCATATCAGCGCACACTCCGCTGCAGAGTGAAAATCTCATTCCATATGTTGTACGTCAGTTCCTTTATGGCTATACCACACTTGCCATGTTGACACTATAGTGGAGTGTATGTAGCACAATCCACACAGATTCATTAAAAATAGCAAAAGACTTGTCACAGATAAAAATAATACAGTTCAAATGGTTCAAATGGCTCTGAGCACTATGGGAGTTAACATCTGAGGTCATCAGTCCCCTAGACCTTAGAACTACTTAAACCTAACTAACCTAAGGACAGCACACACATCCATGCCCGAGGCAGGATTCGAACCTGCGACCGTAGCGGTCGTTCGGTTCCAGAATGAAGCGCCTAGAACCGCACGGCCACATCGGCCGGCTAATAATACAGTTAAAAAGCACCTTGTGTAACTATGGGATGTCCACACACATACATAACTGAAGTTTGCTAGTTGCTGAATTGTGCAATAGGGCACATATTTAAGTTTTCATGACGAGTTGAGTAGATCGTAGATTCACATTCTTTGAAGTAAACAATTCTACTGACTGACAGTAATGCACAGATACGGCATGCAAATAATTGCTATCTTGACTATTAAAAGTGTCTTCAAAGCAAGTATAGATCGCTCCTTTAAACCTCTAATTACGTGAAATTTCAGTGTAATAAATTTGCTGAGTACCCCAAATCGAACTGTTTGGCAACAAGTAGTATATTATCTATCTGGCTTATAGCTAATCTCTCTTTTAATGACAAAGGCTCTCGTAAACAGTCCATGGCTGGAGACAAATATTTGCAGCGCACAAAAATAGGAACGTGTGTTCATGTACTCAGACGTTTCGTTGCCATTTTAAATATCCAAAACTTTGGAGCGCTATAATGTTCCACTAAAGGTTACCCAGCACTTTTTTCCACAACGAGCTTGATCTATGTGTGTTCAGTAAAGCATTTCCGCATGCAGTAATTAACTAGGACAAGAGCCGCGCGGTATTAGCCGAGCGGTCTCAGGCGCTGCAGTCGTGGACTGTGCGGTTGGTTCAAATGGCTCTGAGCACTATGGGACTCAACTGCTGAGGTCATTAGTCCCCTAGAACTTAGAACTAGTTAAACCTAACTAACCTAAGGACATCACAAACATCCATGCCCGAGGCAGGATTCGAACCTGCGACCGTAGCGGTCTTGCGGTTCCAGACTGCAGCGCCTTTAACCGCACGGCCACTTCGACCGGCTGTGCGGTTGGTCCCGGTAGAAGTTCGAGTCCTCCCTCGGGCATGGGTGTGTGTGTTTGTCCTTAGGAGAATTTAGGTTAAATAGTGTGTAAGCTTAGGGACTGATGACCTTAGCAGTTAAGTCCCATAAGATTTCACACACATTTGAACATTTTTGAACTAGGACAAGATTTTCAAAGGATAAGATTTTGAAACATATTTCCTTGTACAGGATCCCTCTTCTTCCCATTTAGAATTTATTGACACCTATAAGGAAATCATGCTCATTTACTAAAAATATCACTCTCACATCGTACAGAACAAATACGAAAAGCAGATTTAGAGACACCATTCGTCTAGAACAACTGACGCTGTAAAAACCAATATTTGATAGGCCTAACATAACTGTTTCAGGCCGAATACATACACATGACAGCAAAATTCTGTTTCAGAGCTTCGATTTTTGTCTTTCGAAAGTTGTGTCGCAATTAAACCTAGTGTATGAAGCACTATTTATAGTGATCGAAACGTTGGTTGGGAACGTTAGCTTGATGAAAAACAGTTGGATACTGAACAAACAAGGGTAGAAAAAGTGAAGGGTCGTCGCTTTGTCGAAGTGATCCAGTAAAACACCTGAAAACCAGAGTCAAACTGGCCAGATCTGTAGTCGTTACGCCAGCTCGCATGTCAGTGTTTCTCGAATGAGACAGCCTGTGAGCAGTACTGATTTTCATCTTGTCCCATTTCCATTACCAATAACAGAGATACCACATCAGCACGTGCAGGCATTTAAAGTAATGATGAGCACAACACATCTGACACATAAGCCGCATAACCCCTCAAAATCTCATCGAGTCATGAGCAGTGGATGTGATTGTGAGTGACGTGGAAGATAAAGTAGCAAAACTGTAGCTTCCAGTTATGAATATTTCAGGAAACCTCACGAAAGAGGTACGTGCTATCTACTACCAAGCAGCTAAGCATTGCACGGTGGCTTCTGGAGAGTATACACTACTTGGAACAAAAAGCACCGAGTCCATTGCATTGAACTTTGCTAGAACGCCTTTTACAAGTTTTAATAATTTTTATGGTAATTGCTAGTTCATCCTTCTGGAGATTAATCACGTCAAAATTTGCGAAGACGCAGCTAAGTTTCCAAACTCAGGCTTTAAACTGTACAGTTGTTACCTGAACTCAATGAAATTTGTCAGTTTTGAAACCTTCTTTTCCTGAGTTACAGTCAGTGTGTAAAACGGTAATTTGAGCTCAATTTCATAGGCGTTGTTATCAAGCTGTTAAGCTGTTGTTCTTGTAGCCTGGTGTGATTAGAAACTGTAATATGAGGTAACTGTATGTGACGTTTAATTGTGAGGAAAACAGTTTTGAGCTTCATTATTAACACCCTGTCCTCGAGTAATAAATTAATTTTTGGCAAAATGTGTAAAGTAATTCCAGCTCTGCATCTTACCACTTCCTCCCCGCTCCCACCACTACACGAGTATTGCTTTGTTGTTTTCCCACTTGCAATGCCACATATTCACAATGGTGACTCCGCAAAGTGTTTTGCGTTCTGCTGTTTGCTAAGAGTGAATCTACAATTTCAGTTCAACGTGCGTTTCGTTTAAAGTTTAGTTGTGATCCTCCATATAGCAAAAACATCTGCTCACTGCACAATCAGTTCGAAAAGACTGCATGTCTGTGTAAAGGGAAAAGCACGGGACGACCGAAGGTGTCTGAAGAGGATGTTAACAGTTGCAAAGTATCTTATCTTCGCAGTTCTAAGAAGTCTATTGCCAAAGATGACAATGTCGGACGTTTTAAAAAAAAACGTCTACACATGAGTCCATACGTTTACAGTTGGTAGCCTTACATGATTTAAAGCCAGATGAGTTCGCACTTAAGTGTCGCAAGAGGAAGATGACTTTCTTGATCCTGTGGTATTCAGTGATGAGGCAGCTTTTCTTCTGAGTGGGAACGAAAATAGCCTCAATGTTCGTGTATGGGAGTCAGAACGTCCTTATGAACCTATACAATATCAAACAGATCCCCTAAAAATAAACTTTTCTGTGCCGTATCCCGACGTTTTCGGGGAGACTTACCTGAATATGTTTCAAGAATGGCTCTTTTCCCAGGTAATAGGTGAACATGAAAAAATTATTTGGCAATAAGGTGAACCGTTCCCCATTGGCATCTCTTTGTACAAGAGTGGTTTAACGTCGATGTCCCTGATCGTTGCACTGGTCGTAATGGTCAATATGACAGAGCTCTTTTTCTCCTGGTTTCCAAGTTCATCTAATCTTACGCTATGCGATTTTTTTCCTTTGGTGCTTTATAAAAGATCGTATCTACGTTCCATCACTACCTAATGATTTCCCAGAACTGAGACACAGAACTGAAGAGGCTATTGCCATTACTTCCATTAATCCAGACTTGTTAACCAAAGAGTAGGAAGAATTGGATTTTAGGTTGAATGTGTGCCATATGAGTAAAGGTACACGTAACTTAACATTTGTAGCCGGCCGCTATGGCCGAGCTGTTCTAGGTTTTTCGGTCCGGAACCGCGCTGTTGCTACGGTCGCAGTTTCGAATCCTGCCTCGGGCATGGATGTGTGTGATGTCCTTAGGTTAGTTAGGTTTAAGTAGTTCTAAGTTTAGGGGACTGATGACCTCAGATGTTAAGTCTTATAGTGCTTAGAGCCATTTGAACCATTTTTTAAACATTTGTAAGAAAAGCTAGGTTAGTTTTCCTTCAACGTTTTGTATGAATCGTTGTAAATAGTCTAAAGTAAAGTGCTGTACCACTGAAACTGGTACAGTCTTTTATGGACACCTTGTACGTAGAAAGGTTGAAAAAAAGTGCTCTCTTTCACTGTTTAAAGATAATTTATTTTGATTTTACCAGTTTCTGGCCGTTTTGCCCATCTTCAGATGAAGTCTGGGTTAGTAAAAATGTGACCACGTGGTTATATGTTGGCGAAGCCAGCGAATGTAAAAGAAAAAAAAACCTGCTTGTAGTGACAGACTGATCTGTAGCTTAACCCGAGACCTAGGTTGGACTGGAATGTGATAGTCTGTAATTTGGCCAAGCCAACGAATGTGAAAGCAAAGATCTACCTGAAGTGTTTTTGGCTCGGAAGAAATACCTAAACATTGCAACTCCGCACAAGTATCACTTCGCATAATCATCACAAACTTCAACCATTCCGCCTCTTCGTTTGTTGTGTTATTTATTTGAAGCCTTTCTCGTTAGCTCGTTGCAAGACATCTTCTTTCGTTACTCGATCAGTCCCACTAGATCTTCAAAAATCGCCCGTAATACATTTCGTTTGTGGCTTCTCCATTGTCCATGATTCGCACCCAATCGCCTCATAAATCAATCATGCGTGCCAACAGTTGTCGCCCGATCTTCAATGGTTCAATGGACGCTCATTTCCGCTAACGGTCAAGTAAAGTCGGTCAAGCGCACCTAACCCAGGGGCGTGAACCTTACACCTTCAGGTTGTTAGACAATCGCAAAAATGGCAAAGAAAAATTCAGTTCGTGCACCAGCTGGTGACACTGCTTACAATTTGGCGGAGTACTTCCGCGAGTTAGCAGCCCTTTCCGCACCAGAGTCGCGGGCAACAAGTGTCCCAGAGCGCTCAGCGTTCACCATTCATCGTTCCTCGACCGCCAAACGAAAGGGCGCGGCCCGACCTAATTCAGCGGGCCGCCTCGGCTCGTACGAGCGCGCCACGCTATTTTCGCACGTGCCTGCTCACGTGGAGGACAGACCCGCAATTCACGCTGCCTTTTTACGTTGCGCCGCGCGGCTCAACCGGACGCCTTCGGGCCACGTCGGGCGACTTCGTGCGGCGTCGGCACCGGCGCCGACCGGAGGCGCCGCTGGAGGGGCGCACACCTCAGAGCGGCGCGCCGCAGCGCCGAACACGCAGACACACACGTGGGCGCCTGCCGACCGGACGCTACGGCACGTGGCCGCTGCTGCAACATCCACCCGGCTCACAGGTGAGTAGCGCCGCTGCATCCGTCTCTGTAGTGCTCTACGAGATCAGATTCACTAGAAAGACGCCGGGAAGCTAGTAGCTGCCTTTTTCGGTGACTTGCGCCGAGTCCACGTTTTTGCAAAGCCGCATTTTTCTTTCTGTCGCGACCGATGTGGCAGTTCCGCGCAGAACGTTGATCGCGCATAGAGTTCTTACCGCACGTGTTAGGGCAGATTTCCAGTTCTCGTCGCGCCACAGACTATTTCAGTGCTGAAGGCTCTACGCTGCCCTGTCTCGTGCCACAGCGGCGCTTCCTTCTGTTAATATTTCCCGCTACTGTTTCCCTACGGGCTTAGCAAGTCCATCATATTACAAGGAAATCGATATCTTTATGAAAAGAAAAACTGTAATCTGATATCTGCATGGCCATTATTGAGTAACAGCTTTGCTTTACCTATTCTCTCGCCGTTGAAGCGACTACAATGCGTTCTTTGTTGCCACCTGTGACCCATCGCATTACAGAAAACATCGTCTGTAGTCCAAAAGTAATATTTTATTACCCGAAGACATAAAAAATCGCTTTCTTGGTTATTGAAATGTGACTCCTGTGCTTAAGTTTATAAGAATAGTACAAGACTTATTGTCAGTAAAATACCAATAAACTCAAAGAGTAACTCTAGAAAAGAAAATTAAATACAAAACTCTAATTGTCTTGCCAGTGAAAATGTGCACTGTGAGTGAAATGAAACATGTGCAGACTCAGAAAACGCTGAATTACAATGAAAGAAGAGCAACAATGCGGCGAACCACGGCCAGAGAAAAAAAACGGAGAAACCAAAATCGAATCTTGTAAGTGTACCATTTCCATAGTATGAACATTCGCAGTCGAGTGGTTACAATTTAAACAGCTGACCATATCTAGTTTCGTTACTTTTGACTGATAAGGTCAAATGTATAAACCGCATCAGATATCACGCAGACAGCAGTGATCCAAAATTGCAGATTTCTGCTAGTGCTTGGCAGATCCGTTGTTTAGATTTTTTTTTAAGGAGCAGATAGTATAAGTTCCTAATGAATTTGATTATAGTGCCCCATTCACCTGCGAATCGTGTAGCTAGTCGGACTGGAAAGTTATGTTAGACATAATTCGTGTACTTTTTTTTGTCGACAAAAATTCCTATTTCTTGTCTGTATAAAACTGCTCTGAGGAGTCGAAAACCACACGGAGGCGATCTTTCAGAGAATTCCTTGGGCAGAAGTTTCCTGGAACATGGTCACGTATTTGGTGGTCAATACCGTGTGGGTCATTCATGTTTTGCTACAGCGTGAGATAGGAAACGCTGACCTAGAACAACGTGTTGCTCCGTGGCAGTGCGGGAGTGCTGACGTCTATCAAAGCATGTCACGGAGTGTCATAGCACTGACGTTAATGCGGCAAAAATTGTTGAACCAGCACATTTCGTCGCACAATTGCGGAGTTGCGAACTTTTTTTATGTATAGATATGAATTCAAAAGGACGTCATTCGGCTTAGCAAACTTCCATAGTGGACGGAATAGAGCAAAAGCGCATGAAACATCGGTACATAAAATTACTATACAGTATCCAGTAATTCACTCTGAAACGTTAGATAAGGAGAAGATAATCGAGTACACCGATTTGTACCCACCATTTTAGTTATACTTCGTCTGATTAGTATCTAGCATTTCAAGACACAGTGTTCGTAGATATTTAAATAGAAAAGGACACAGCGAAAGAAAGAAATATTTTTTGTGGAAGGCTATAGATGCTCTTCAAACTTCCACTGGTGATTTGAGCTTGCACTACTTATCCTAAACGGGAATCAAAATATCCCAATTTCTGTTCGGTTTTAACCATTCTAAGAAATCGAATCTTCAAGTGTAGATGTTTGTGCTATATCAGACATGGATGACTATGCATAATGCTATTGCCAATAATTTGACGAGACCTGTCTTGTCGCGCTAGTTGGAAGTATTGTATTTAATACTTGCACGGAATTCATTTCAATAACGGAAAAACTTGAGTTTAATACAAACAACAGTATGAGAAAAACGACAGGCATTCACCATAGAAAAGAAGTTTATATTAGCAGATGGACCCGTAAATAACGTGTTGGGAGTCAGTAGCTTGGCTTTCATAGTTACGTCATTTTTGAGAAAATATCGTACATACAATACGCATAGAATGGAAGAAATTTATTGGGTACTGCGAATACGAGTAGACTACGCCTGCACAACTAATCAGTGACAAATGAAAATTTGTGCTGGACCGGGACTCGAACCCGGATCACCCGCTTTACGCCTGCGCATGCCTTAACCACTTTTTTTTTTTAAGATCTGTTTTTAGCAACGTGAATCAGATCTGTTTTCCACGAACAGTGTACCGGGAAACGAGTGAATGTAGCGAGATTTCGTTCGTACATACATACATTAATCCTTGTTCTATAGATCATGAATACGAAATTTCGTAATGATGTGGAACATGCCACTTTAACTTAAGTTTTCTTTACACAAAATAATTAATTTTTTTTACATTTACTATTTCATGTGTGTTGCGCATGGTGCGAAAAATATTTATGTTTTGCCTTTTTCTACGATAACTTTCACCCCACTGATTGCGAAAACGTTCACAAATAGACGATCAATACAGATTAAGCAATAATATACTTTAGGTGTGTTTTTGTACCACGCATCACGATAAAAGTAACTTCAATTTATTATAATATAGCCGCGCGGGGTAACCCTGCGGTCTAGGGCGCCTTGTCATGGTCCGGGCGGCTCCCCCCATCGGAGGTTCGAGTCCTCCCTCGGGTATGGGTGTGTGTATCGTCCTTAGCGTAAGATAGTTTAAGTCAGATTAAGTAGTGCGTAAGCTTGGGGACCGATGACCTCAGCAGTTTGGTCCCATAAGATCTTGCCAGAAATTTCCAAATTATAATATATGCTTATTTGATTATTAATCACACCTCCCAATTTTTTACTCGAAAGAAAGAAAAGATGAAGAAAATTATTACGCGTATCAGATACACCGAAAAAAATATCGAATGAAAGAAACCCACACCGTAACATCGAACGCGGATGAGCGTTTTTTTTTTTTTTTTTTTTTTTTTTTTTTTTTTTTTTTTCCGCGGGCAATTTTGGCTATCCGAGCACGACTCCAGGACCGACCTAAACCTTCATACATCACTGAGTGTTCATGTGCTGCACTTTCACATTTTCCTGATTCTCACACAAGGAGACATTTTATTTTATTGTCGCTGCGAGTCTAGGCAAGTAGTACTATTTGCAGTGTCTGTGTTTTCCGATATACTATGCTCGCTTGTCTGAAGGAACACACACTGCTACCATCGGCAGTTACTTGAAATAGAAGCTACGTATTCGCACTTCCGACTATATTTCTTCCATTTCATATAGCTGTCGACCGTTGCAGTGTCTGTCTGTTCCTTTAGACATGCATGCAATTCCGAAGGATATTGCACAGTACACTGAAACACAGCCGGCTGGAGTGGCCGAACGGTTCTAGGCGCTACAGTCTGGAACCGCGCGACCGCTACGTCGCAGGTTCGAATCCTGCCTCGGGCATGGATGTGTGTGATGTCCTTAGGTTAGTTAGGTTTAAGTAGTTCTAAGTTGTAGGGGACTGATGACCTCAGAAGTTAAGTCCCATAGTGCTCAGAGCCATTTGAACCACTTTTGAACCGAAACACACACACACACACACACGGAGAGGGAGAGAGAGAGAGAGAGAGAGAGAGAGAGAGAGAGAGAAGAGAGACAGCGACACTGCAAATAGCAATAAGCGTGGGAACTATGCTATTCAACACGATAACTGTTTGCTCTTGGGTTTCTTCAGAAACGTAATAACACCATGCAAAATCGGTTTTTCACTAGAAGTTGAGGCATAGCCTGCTGCATAGGAACACAAATATTAATTCACTTTTTGTCGTCACTCGAACCTAAACTGTTTGTAAATGAAGTGATTCTCGGGCATGTTCCACTGCCTATCGTGTCGGACTGATCAACTCCGGAGGGTCTCGATACATTTGAACGTGAGCAGTGGCAGCGCCGAAAGTTGACTCCTCCGGTTGCAGTTGGGGTGTGCGCCGCCTTTAGCAGTAGCGAGCGACCTGGCCTCGGCCGCCACGTAACGCCGCCCCGAAACCAGGTCGCGGCGTGGCGCGGCGCAGCTTTGAAAGCGGCGTCGACAGTTGCGTCACACCGCTGCCGCCGTCCTCCGATTCAGCGGCGCTCTATATTTACTCGTATGCTAGCACGGTGGCCGCACGCCGGTTGGACTCAGAGCACATGCGGCGAGCCCGCGACACGACGCCAGCGCCTCCGGTGGCCGGGTACGCAGCCCTCTGACCTCCCACCCCTCTCATCAGAATTCAGCACACGTTGCTTCCGGTATGTTTATCGCCGCACGCACTCTGGCAGAGTAGATGCTAATGGTGCCTGCCGAACACCACGCACAAACGAATTTGCCGTTCCGTCGGCAGACACTCGGGTGCATCGCCACCAGCGCTCCTGACGGCCGCGCGCGGCACAACTCTCCTGCGTGCCAAGCTCGTGGGGGGCAAGTGATGCGAAGTGCCGCTGCTGCGAGAAACGGACGAAGGTTAGAGCAGCGAAGCGCAGCGTGCTTGTTCGTCATTCACTGGTTACTGTGCAACACTGCGTGTTCATGCGAAAGGCAGCTGTTTCCTCCTGCCTCAATCAGAATTCAGCACAGTCTGTTGGTCGTGTGTCGCGTAGTTTTGCAAATCAAAGTGTTTCTCCTGGGATTTCAGACTCATCCTGCTCAACAATTCACAATTGCAAGATCTTACTACGCTAAAATTTTTTGTTACTCTGCGTCAGTTCATCCTTGGCACTTATTACTATCTTAAAAGGCTCGTCTTCAAGGTAACTGGTGGTCCTCAAGCTCAACTCTTTAACACTGTCAACAATTTTCGTAATTAATTCTGTACACTTGTTTATACACTGACGGTAAAAAAAATAGAAACGCCAAAATATGGTTAATGTAGAGAAATGAAATTTCGGGATTACATATCATAACATACACACGTAACGTAAGTAAGTGATTAATATTGCTAGATCACAGCGTAATCTAAGCGCGAAATATGCCATTGCAAATGTGAAATGCTGGTACGTTAAAAACTGGTGTAACCGCCAGAATGTTGAATGCAAGCAAGCAAACATGCATGCATTGTGTGGTACAGATGCCGAATGTCAGTTTGAGGAATAGAGTTCCACGTCTGCCGGGGCGCTGTGGTCGAGCGGTTCTAGGCGCTTCAGTCCGTAGCCTGCGTTCGGCAGGGCAGCAGTGCGCACCGCGCTCGGCCGTCCACGCCGCTGCGCGCGCGGAGTGTTTTGTTTACTTCCTCGTCACAGCGCTTCTCAGTCGAACAAGCTGTAATGCCCAACTCTTACAGGAAGAACACTCTTTAAGTTCACCTTCTCAAACAAATACGCACCACCCAAAGCACTGGCCGTCGAACGCTTCCTACGCGAAGACGTGAAGATGCCACGTGACGAACTCATCGGCATACACCTATCGATCATTAGCAGCGTCGTTTATGTTAAGATGACTTCCGACGCTGCCTGCAACGAGATCATTCAAAGGACGCGACATGGACTAAAATTTCGGCACTCCGACGGAAACGTCGGGCCTGTGGATGTCGACCATGCAGGACTTGGCCTTCGGACGATCCGTGTATTCGAACTGCCTTTCGAGGTAAATGAAGATGAAGTCATCGCGGCGCTAAGCCCGTTCTGAAAAGTCCAGAGCCACGTAGCCGAGACATGGGCACAGTTTACGACGTATCCGGTGCTTAATGGTGTGAGACAAGTCCGAATCGATCTCAAACGGCACGTTCCATCGTACATTTCTATCGGCGGCTGCCGTGCGGTGGTCATTTACGACGGACAACCTCGAACATGTTCCGGTTGTGGCAAAGAAGGCCACGTCCGTAATGAATGCCTGCAACGCCGCAACACACAACTAAGGCCCGACGATACGAACACCGACAGAACCACGTCCACCCTTCCAGTCACCTATACGGCGACACTGCACGTCCAGCCCTCACAAGGCGCCGTTCATGAGCGTCTCTCTGGTCCGATACACCCGGAGGCGTCCCAGCACCTTGACACCGGCGATGCCGCCCGTGAACATGTCCAACAGCCGGACACACCCACGCTAGAAGATCACAAGGATACCAATGAGAGTGTTGTGGAGAATGAAGACCGCATCATAGCACCCGCGGCTTTTGTACCGGAACGACGTGAATCTCTTCCTTCCTCAGACACCGAAACTCATTGCCGAAAGCAGCAGTCGCCCAAACGACGAAAAAAACGCCGCAAGACATCAGACTCGACCATTGAGCCCCCTCCGCAGGACGAAGAGATGCCACATCACTCCGACTCCGACGGAGAACACGATAACACTTTCTCCTCTGCCACGGAGACGCGTCATCCACAAGACGGTGAACCGTCCAACAGAGATCGTGCGCAAGCCCCGCGCCCAGAAGCCATGGAACATAGGACGCCTGTTGTCACCGACGCCATTGAGCCGACTCGGCCAGCGCTGCCACATCTCGCCGATGTCAAACCTGTCGGACACCTTTCATGGGCGGATGACACGGATTTCCCACCTCCATCTGATGCGGAAATGAGATCTGTTTCTCCGTTAGACCAACACTAAAATTGGGGAAGTTTCTACGGCGACTCCTGCGACTTCTATGGACTTCCAGCATCCACCACAACAATCTTCACCAGCTACGAACCTATCGGCAGCACGGATCTCCCATCAGGCGTACCGAATAGCTACTATCAATACTAATAATATCGGCTCCCACGCTAAACTTCAACTGCTCCGTGACACGCTAAGAGCAGCGGACATCGACGTCGCCCTGTTACAAGAACTGAGGACAGCGACTTGGACTGGGTGTTATGGTTATGAGACGTATGCCGCCCCTGCAGCTATGGAACACACAGGCGCAGCAATCCTCCTCCGAGAAGGAATTGCAGTTTCCGATGTCGCATACCTCCCAACAGCGCGAGGGGTGGCCATAACAGTTGAAGGGCTCAAAATCATAAATCTCTACGCCCCATCGGGCACTGATAAACGGAGGGATCGCTCCCAGTTCTACGCAGAAGATATCACGCCTTTATTCCTCGGTCGATATGATCATCTCATCGTAGGTGGAGATTTCAACTGTGTTCTCGAGCGCACAGACCAATACCCCCATTTCACCACATGTCCCGAACTTCGCTTCCTCGTCCGCCGCCTTCGTCTCCTCGACACTTGGCGAGTGGTACACGGCGACCGCCCGGGGTATACACACATCACGAGCCACTCCGCCAGCCGACTTGATAGAATATACATCTCTAACGCTCTAAAATCAGTTCTCCTCGACGCGGAACGTTGGCCGTCTGCCTTTTCGGATCATGACATCTGTATCTGTACCATGAACCTACGTCGACAATCTATATGGCGCAGTGCAGGACCTTGGAAACTCAATGTCGCGCTACTGCGGGACCCTGAATGTCGACAACAGGTCACCGACACGTGGCACACCTGTGTTCAACGCATTATGCGTTGCGAGACCACACTGCAGTGGTGGTTGCTGTGCGCCAAACCGGCCATCCGACGCACATTGACACACTATGGCAGGGCCAAAGCCAGGTGGAATCACCATACAACTGATTTCTACTATAGCGCTCTACGTGAACTCATGGATCATCCTCCATCCCCGGATCGCCTCAAAGAAGCTCAACGCATCAAGGAAAAGATTTTATCCTTGACCAGATGCCGTCTAGAGGGAGCCATTGTACGAGCCGGCAGCCAAGACAGGATTAACGGTGAAGAACCTTCTATGCATCATATTGTTCAAAATGTTCGTCGACGCCGACAGGCTTTAATTACAACTTTAGACTTACCTGATGGACGACGTCTGACTTCGCAAGCTACCATTGCGGATGCATTCACAACGCACTATAGACTTTTCTATCAAGAAGTACCTGCCGGTGCAGAGGCCATTGCTGAGGTTGCCCAGGAGACACTTAGTACTCTAAACGCAGCAGCTGCAACCCTCCTGACTGCTGAAGTGACCACCGACGACGTCCAAGGCGCTGTGGCCAAGGGGTCTCTGAATCGATCTCCCGGCCCGGATGGTTTACCTCTCGAATTTTACAGAACCTTCCAAGATTTGATGATGCCACGATGGAGGGACATGTACTGGGAACTTTTGTCCGGCGCGGCGAACCCGCCACCAATGTTCATGGAAGGCTTACTTGTACCAGTCCCGAAACCCGCAGGAGGAACACGACTCGACAGTTATCGGCCGATCACGTTACTCAATTCGGACTTCAAGATTTTCACACGCCTTCTAGCAGTGCGACTCAGACGTGTCTTACGGGACATTGTTTCCCACGAACAAACATCCTTAGGCGGCGATCGTAATATACAGACAGCCCTCAGTGAATATCGAGATGTGATCGCTGTGGCAACACACTCGCGACTGCCAGGCGCTTTAATCTCCGTCGACTTCAAACAAGCGTTTGACCGCGTCAATCATGCATTCCTCAACGCAATGATGGACCGAATGGCAAGACAAGTGATTATGCGGCTCCTTCGTGGAGCAACGTCCAGACTTCTCGTCAACGGCAGACTTACAGAACCTATACGGATTGAACGCTCAGTACGGCATGGTTGCCCTTTGTCGACGGTGCTTTATGCCATTGCGATGGAACCACTCATTTGCGGATTACGGCGACGTTTGACAGGTATTCCACTCCGGGATCATATGTTCCGCTGCCGAGCTTACGCGGACGACTTGGCCCTCGTCGTACGTTCAGCGGCTGACGTACAAGCTGCGATGCAGTGGATTACCCGTTACAGTGCAGGGGCAGGAAGCGCTATGAACGTGGTAAAATCATGCGCCATGAAGATCGGCCGCGGCCTTCCCGCAGACAGCGTAGTTCCATTTCAACTGGTGGACACCCTTCGTTGTCTCGGATTGGTGTACACGCGAGACATTCGCCGCACCTCGGCGATCAATTTTCGGGCGCTGCTGCAACGCATCCGGGCCAACATACAAAATCACATACTACGCCCGCTGAATATGTGCCAGAGAGTCACCTTCGTCAATACCCATCTGGCAGCTCGAATACCCCATATAGCGCAGATTCTGCCCATCACTGCGACAATGGCGGCCAGGTTACAGGCGGCATTCGGCTTTTTCATTTGTTCTGGACACATCTGCAAAGTCCAGTATGAAGCTCTCACCTTACCGAAGAGGGATGGTGGCCTCGATCTGGTTAATGTGAGAGCCAGGACTACGGCACTTTACACCAATACTTTGCTCCGGTTATGGAAAAGCCAAAATGCTAGTTTTACTGGAATGTTGACCACCGAGCTCGCACCTGTTTCGAGACGCCCACCGACGTCTTTGGCACACATCCCACCTCCGATGTCACATATCGGCCGTTTATTTTTGGAGTACAGCTACATATGCACCGAGCTCCCCAGGACCAGGAAGACGACCACCCTCGACATCTACCGCCTTCTCCGAAAGTCTCCACCCCGCAACCCCGTCGAAACACGACACCCCCAGGTTTCATGGCCTACAGTTTGGAAAACGATCCACCAACCATATCACACCACTGACGCCACCTCTATGTGGTACCTTCTCGTCAACGGCAAGTATACTACAAGACAGAAACTGCATCGCATCGCACTGGTGGACTCACCCCTGTGCCTAAAGTGCAATGTCGAAGATACAGATTTACATCGTTTTGAGTGTGGGCCAGCAGCAGCTGTCTGGACCCTCGTACAGAAGATTGTGGCTTTCTACCTCCGAGTACCACCACATCACTTTTCTCCCATTATGATGATATATCCCGACACGACCTACTTTCCATCGGCTAAGTGGCACGCCATCACATGGATCAGTGGCATGGCTGTCAACTACCTCTTCCGGGACGACATCGTCGATCCGGCGGACTTTTGGACACGCCTACAAGTACATCACCACACCCCTCGCCGGCATCGACACTATCGGGCCACTTTCGCGAACTATTTACAGAGCATTTTCACCAACCCGCCTCAAAGCTGCAATCTCAACGAACCGTGCCAGCCAAGACTGGACGATCCCACGTTCCCCTTCAATGGTCAATGATAGAATGCATTTTGTTCTGATGGCGCGCCAAAGTGGAGCATGGCGCGGAAAGTATTCCTATTTTATTTCACTTCTCTTTTCTCCTCCTCTTCTAAGTTTTTTTTCTCCTTACACATGTTTATCCTTTTCACACATAGCTCTCTATCTGCAGCCTATTTGTTTTCTTTCTCTTGTGCTCCCAAAAAAAAAAAAAATGCTGCTGGTGGTGAGACTGTATACTCATTTATGTTAACAAAAAACATAAAAATACAAAAGAAGGCCGTTGCGGAAATATAGCTACCTTTTATGTTTTACGTTTTCAAAGGATATTGTGTTATTTTATGAAGAACATCGTCTTTTATTTTCATACCCAAGAGGTTTTTATTTGTTTTCTTAAAAAGAATTAGTAGAGCACTTATAAAAAACAAAAACAGGAAAAAAAGTTGGTAACAAGGCAAAAAAAGCATAAAAAAGTCCGGAACCGCGCCGCTGCTATCGTCGCAGGTTCTAATCTTGCCTCGGGCATGGATCTGTGAGATGTCCTGAGGTTAGTTAGTGTTAATAATATTTATAACATCGTAACGTTACTATATTGCTGTAAAAGGAGTCTTAAGATTTTGCTTTTGACTGGGCGTTAAACTAAAGAATACGGATCAAAGATTTTACGTAGTATATTCGTTTTAGAAACTCTGTTATTGCTGGAAATTAGAACTAGCAACTTAATGATTAATATTAACTTTGTTAGCAAACAGTAGCAACATTCACACGAGGCAGGGTCTCATAAAGAAGACACAGAAATGAGCAAATGTAGCTATTTCAGTATATTACTAGTTAAAATTTACACCAATGAACCCAAATTGAAAAAAGACAGAAAATTGTCACACTTAAAGAAATGGTTGCCTAGGTGAGCTGTGCTTGTCGGTTGTTCAGTTTTTCACTGTGCTGTAACTTCTTGGCTGATGTATTAGGGATATTATAGAAATAACAGAATAACAATATTGTATCCAGATACTAGCTCATTTGCATGGTGTTGCTCGGTTAACAATGTATCCCAGTAGAATAAGGAGATAAAAAGAAGAAGTAATCAACTGTGACCATAGTGATAAAATCGTAGTAATTTTATTTACATATTTTCAGAAGTTAAAGTAAACAAATAATAAAGCAACATATTTTTGAAATATTAATGTAATACAAAACTTCACAATAAATGATTTTTTAATTTTCCCTCCAGAAGTAAATCATGGGTGAATTCATCCGTGAGCATACAGCGTAGAGTTGTCTATGGAGAAAATATAGAGGTATCAAATCCAATCCGCAGTATTTAGTTGACAGCTTTTGTGATTTGCTGATCGTAACTGAGATCGAAACTCTCACTGACAACCGGTATGTCTCAAGGTTAAAGAGGAGTTCCATCAGCGTTAATGGTGTCCGTGTGATAAAAAACTATTTTAACATTTTCCTTTTCTGAGAAAATGGTCGCTTTAGCTATTTTGCCAGGCTTCTTCCTTACGCACCGCGTTGTGATATTGCAAATTTTGGGCGATTCGAGGTTACGCTGTACCGTTAGTAAATACCCCACCTTTAAGTAAAACAGTATGGGGTGCCGACTATGTGGCATCTTGCACGTCGAGTACCTTCTAGATCGATCTAAGAGTTACGTTGTTCCTTAAAGGATAGGGTTGTGTTCGATGAGCATCCAGTTCCACCTTCAGGGCTGCTAGAGGCGTTTTATACCCACAGTACTTATTTCAGACACATTATGGCACAAGTTTTGTCGAACTAGGTTCTTGAGTTCGAGTTATGCTGAAAAATACACATTGTTGAATGTTTTCATTACTGAAAAGTTCCACTTACCTGAATAAACCATTTTTTCCGATAGCATTGTCGCACAAGTGTTATGTTGCAGTGACTGCAGGAGAGCACTTGTGAAATTTAGAAAAGTGAAACACAACTTGTAGCAAGTAGAATAGTGCGTCGGTTCTCGAGTTCTGCTAGGACCTATACGTACAGGCTGAAACAGAAATCCGTTGACAAAATTTGGGAGACTGTTCGGGAATATTCTGCGAGTATTTTGATGTGAGCGTCTTGCGATCTGTGGCGGTTCGTTACAGAGTAATTGCAGCCCGTCTGATTTCTTACCCCTTATTTATCTTAGCATCTGTAGGGTCATGCAGTTAATTTAAGAACTGTAGTAGTGACAATCTCTCAAGACTTTGATAACGTCGTAATTTACACAATATGAAATCGAAATTTACTCACCGTTCTCAGTATGTCACTTAGCAGTACGATTGTGAATACAGGTCTGAAGACTATGGCTACCTCCTCAAGGAATCTAACCATCATCTTACGCAAAAAAGAGGTGCCATGAAAACCTTGGTGGACAGAGCCAACAAAATCTGCGAGCCGGCTTACTTACAAGATGAATTGAATCACCTTCGGTCTGCCTTCATGAAAAACGGATATACCAGCAAGGAAATTGATCGAGCCCTCCATCAAAGAAGAAAAGAAACGAGAAGTCCAGAGCAACAACGGTCACCTACTGGAAAAGTTTTCCTGCCGTTCATTAATAAGGTCACGGACCTTATCGGGAAAGTTCTGGCCAAGTATGGGACCGAAACAATCTTCAGACCCACCAAGAAGATTAAGGAATATTTAAGAACTGCAAAAGACGCCCGACATCCCCTAGCAACACCTGGGGTATACAAAATTCCATGCAGTTGTGGACAAGTATATATTGGAACAACGAGAAGTGTAAACACTCGCTTAGCCGAACATAAAAGAAATTGTCGCTTAAGACACGTCGAAAAATCGGCTGTAGCTGAGCATGTTTTTCGAGATGGTAATCACGAAATTAAATTTAATGAGACAAACGTTCTAGCACGAATATCCCATTATCACGCGCTCATGTATAGAGAAGCAATAGAAATTCCCAAACACCATAACAATTTCAATAGAAAAGAGGAAGTTTTAAAATTGGGCAAAATATGAATGTTGCGCCAGCAGAATGACAATCGATTACTCTTAATCGAGAATGATGACGCCTTCCAAAGATAGGCATACCGTCGGCATCACGTGACGAATGGTGGTGCCCTCTATGCGCTCTATAAATGCGAGAATACCTGAAGCCTCAGTGGCAGTAGCCGGACGACCTTAGAAGATGTCTCCCGCAGATGGAGACGAAACGTCAGGTGGAAATTTTATACATCGACCAAGGCCTCTTCAGCCCGGAAGTTTCAACTGAAGACAACACCGGCCGTGAAAGCCTACATTGTATGATTATTCTCTGAAAGTTAGCTGCGAATTTTGGAAATTGATATGCATAAAATATAAACGCTGCCACTGAAATGCGTTTTATTTTATTAATTTTTTTTTGAAAGGGGGGGAGGGACTGTCACGACACCCCATGCCTCTCTCCCCCTCTCCTCCCTCTCCCCCCGCCGCCACTCAGATCTGGGCCTGGCGTTGTCACAGTACTTTAAAAAGGGGGGGGGAGGGACTGTCACGACACCCCATGCCTCTCTCCCCCTCTCCTCCCTCTCCCCCCGCCGCCACTCAGATCTGGGCCTGGCGTTGTCACAGTACTTTACACATACGACGTGCGCTTTACTTACTATTGAGTGTGTGTGGTAAATGGGTCGATAGTGCCGTCTCGCAGAACGCACAGTTGGGGCTGTAGCGGTGGACCTCGACCCGGCGGAAGCGCAGTCGGTGAGTGAGGGGCGTCCTCGTGCCGCTGGTCCCTGACCCCGTCACGCCGGCCGCCCGCGGCTGCGGCTCGGCGGCGCCACGTGGTCTGCAGTCTGGAGCCGCCTGCTGTTCTGGCGGTGCGCGGCTCCGGCCTAGTATAGCGCTGGCTGCGGTACCCAGTCCCGCCTCGGGCGTGGGCGCGGCCCTCCCTCTCGGCGTGAACTCTAGACACACTATTCCGATGACTGTAAATAAGGAGATGTTGTAGGCATCAGCCTGACGACTGCTCGTTACTGCGTTAGTACCTCTCGCGCAAAGCTTTTCGCACCTGCGCTACTTCTGAAACCTGTATACATTTGAACGTACACTGATCAGCCAGGACATTATGACCACCTACCTAATAGCCGGTATGTCCAGCTTTGCCACGGATAACAGCGGTGACGTGTCGCTGTAGGGAGTTGGCACCACATCTGCACAAACCGTCACCTAATTACTGTAAATTCCGGGGAGAGGGCCGATGAGTTCTGACGCCACGTTCAATCACATCACAGATGTGTTCGATCGGGTTCACGTCTGGCGAGTAGGGGGCCAGCACATCAACTGGAACTCGCCACTGCGTTCCTCGGACCACACCATCACACTCCTGGCCTTGTGACAGAGCACATTATGTTGCTGAAAAATGTCACTACCATCGGGTAACATGGTCGTCATGAAGAGGGTGTACGTGGCCTGAAACTAGTGTACGATACACCTTGGCCATCACTGTGCTTGCACGAGCTCCACTGGACTGATGGAAGCCCACGTGAATGTTCCCCAGAGCATAATGGAGCCGCCGCCAGCTTGTTTCCTTACCGCAGTACAGGTGTCAGGGGTATGATGAAGAAGGTATCGGGATTCATCAGACCGTGCAACGCTCTGCAACTGCGCCAACGCCCAGTGCCGATGGTCATCTACCCGATTCAGTCACCGAGCGAGGTTGGCGCAGTGGCTAGCACACTGGACTCTCATTCGGGAGGACGACGGTTCAATCCCGCGTCCAGCCATCCTGATTTAGGTTTTCCGCGATTTCCCTAAATCGCTCTAGGCTTTGAAAGGGCACTGCCGACTTCCTTCCCTGTCCTTCCCTAATCCGACGAGACCGATGACCCCGCTGTCTGGTCTTCTCCCCGAAACAACCCAACTCCAACCGATTCAGTCACAGTTGCCGATGTTGTCGTGGTAACAGTGGCACACCCACGGGTCGTCGGCTGCGGAGGCCCATCTTTAGGAGTATTCGGTGCACTGAGATCTGATTTTATTGAGCTACGTTCCGTTCCTTTCGTTTTCGTTTACTGACGCTTAGACTTATCTCAAGCGCACCTATTTTCAAGATGCTATCTATTCGGATCATATGATCTTCCAGTACTTCGCTGTTTCTGACAGAATTGCAATGTTATCGTCAAACCTTACAGTTCGTAATTCGCCTCCCTGAACCTTAGTTCCCTTTTCAAAATTCTCCTTAGTTTGCTCTACTGCTTGCTCATTCTACAGACTGAATAACGACCCTCGCTCGCTTCTTAATTTCTGCCTTTCTTTCTTGTCCTTCACATGTTATAACTGCAGCCTCGTTTCTCTTGTAGATAGCCTTTCACTTCCTGTATTTTATTCTTAAGAACTTCATAATTCCCAAGAATGTCTTCCAGTCAGCATTTCGAAACATTTTTCTTAATGTCCACAAAGGACTTCCTCATACTTACAATTATGTTCGGTCAGCAAATTTCTCTCGCTCAGACGCCTGTCTTGCTATTGCATTTATATTCTCTTTCGGTCACCGTGAGTTATTCTGCTGAAGTAGTAATTTGTGGTACGTAAACGCTATAAGGTAAGAACGAATGACATGGCAGAATGGTCTACCAGTCAAATGACAATTTTTTCAATATATATTGGCAGTATGATACGTATCTCAAAGGTCTGCTGTCAGTAATGTGCAATTTCTAAGTAGAGTTTTGACATAAGCGTCGTAAACCAGTAATGGTAACGAAAAGTTTTTGCACTGCGAATTGTTAGCACTGGCGTTTGCAATTTCATAATTAGGGCACTTTTTAACTCACGTGTCAGGAATATTTACGGGTTCAGATACAAGTAAGGCGATATTCAAACGACGGATGAGATTTTGGACTACATCAGGGACCTACCATAGTGCTTTCTTTTGCTTTGGGACGAAGCATACTGCTGTAATATACCAGGATCATTCAGGAAGTAATTTTTCTTTGTAGCATAAACAGAAGGTATAGAGAAATTGCTGGAAACATTTACTGAAACTGAAAATGCATTTAATGGGCTGCTTCTCAACGGATTCACCGCGGCAACTAAGAAACTTATCGTACCATGGGGTCAAGATTTTTACTCGTGTGTCATGGAAGTCTGCGGCTTGCTGTTAGTAGCGATGTGTCCGGGAAGGGATTTCTTCACATGTAGTGGAAGACACGAATCAACGACAGAGACGTTAGTAGTATAGAATGGTTGCTTATACACTTCTCAGTGCAACGCTAGCAGCAACGCTGAGCTGTTTGTCGTGGGTCATCACAATTCATGCACAGAAAATGCATGTTACATTTATCATGATGGGCGAATCTGCGGGAAATGTTTCTTGAGTTCCGTAATGGCAAAGCCACTGACTATAATGCACCGACTCAACTGCTCGACAGACTTATCACTCACTCCTGATGGGTGGCTGCTCACTCTGCTGTTCGTCGGGGATATTTCCTCAGCTTTATTAAATTTTCAGCTTCATTAATGCAACAGGCGCTTGCACATAGTGTCCGTCTTATACAGTAGATATAGCTCACGATAAATTCGAGTTTTGGTATGCTTATAAACTTTTTCATAGCCCTAACCTCGGATCTGGAGGGAGAAAGAATCAATCACCGTTTTCAGTCGCTACAGCGGGGACATCACGTGCGATTTGGCAGTGTCAGATGTCCCATATGATAGTCGCGCCTAAAATACATCTCACACACACTCGCCTTGCACAATGCATGGCCTACTAAGTTTCCACCTTGTGGAATACAATCACAGATATTAAAAAAACTCATTGATGATTATAATTAGGGTCAAAGATATAGAAAATTGACGTTCTTTTACAGTGGACACAATAAACGCCCCTTTGTCGACGTATCCGCTTACATATGAATTTTTCTGAGGGACCGCGATAAATAAACACCGTTAAAGTAGTGATCCTCAAACTCCAGCCCGAGTCAAGCGTTCGTGCCGTGCGGTCCGCGCTCCTCAGACATATTTTATAATAAAATGCTTCTAGCAACTAACAGTAGAATCCAATAACGTCAATTAACGCTATGATCTTAAGAGTGTATTTTTCTGCTTAGTAGCAAACAAAAATGGTTACAAAACAGTAATATTTTAAGATGCGCTTAATTGTAATTGACGTTGGTGGACTCGGCCGTGAGCTAAGTAAAGTTTGCCGCTTACGTCGGCATAGCCACTGGAGTGGTTAATAGAAGTAAGAGGGGGAATATTTTATTGTTTGTCTTCCAATGCCGACAACTCAAGAGCGTGTGCAACTAGTACCGATCAGTTGCTGTGGTATAAATGTCAAACGAAAGCAACACGGATTCGTAAATGAAGAGACAGTCACCTTCAAATATGGTACATGTCTGTAGCAATTATTTTGGAACATTGCTCTAAGAAACAGCGACCTAATAGGTTAGTAAACACAGCAGCGTTCTTAACGCCAGCACGTCATGGATTCCTCCTGCTACTACCAAGGAATATAGATCTGATGATGATCTGTATAGTAGATCAAAACCGGTCATCAACAAATAAAGAGCAATAACTTATACTCGACCACGATTCTGTTTACTAAATAAACACATCAAAAGATGTTAAGTATCACCTCGGTTCCGAGATCTCCGGAAACTGTACAGAAAATTGGAATAGAGATCAACATGTTTATCATTTCCGCCCTTTTACTGCTCATGAAAACCACACATTCCATGTTGTACCGTCATACAGCGAGACCATCAGAGGTGGTGGTCCAGAATGCTGTACACACCCGTACCTCTAATACCCAGTAGCACGTCCTCTTGCACTGATGCATGCCTGTATCCGTCGTGGCATTCTATCCACAAGTTCATCAAGGCACTGTTGGTCCAGATTGTCCCACTCCTCAACGCCGATTAGGCGTAGAGCCCTCAGAGTGGTTGGTGGGTCACGTCGTCCATAAACAGCCATTTTCAATCCACCCCAGCCATGTTCGATAGGGTTCATGTCTGGTGAACATGCCTGCCACTCTAGTCGAGCGATGACGTTATCCTGAAGGAAGTCATTCACAAGACGTGGGGGCGCGAATTAACGTCCATGAAGACGAATGCCTCGCCAATATGCTGCCGATATCGTTGCACTATCGGTCGGAGGATGGCATTAACGTATCGTACAGCCGTTACGGCGCCTTCCGTGACCACCAGCGGCGTACGTCGGCCCCACATAATGCCACCCCAAAACAGCAAGGAACCTCCACCTGCGCTCGCTGAACAGTATGCCTAAGGCATGCAGCATGTTCGGGTTGTCTCCAAACACTGCTCTGACGATTGTCTGGTTGAAGGCATATGCGACACTCATCAGTGAAGAGAACATGATGCCAATCCTGAGTGGTCCATTCGGCATGTTGTTGGGCCCATCTGTACCGCGCTGCATGGTTCCATGGTTGCGAAGATGGGCCTCGCCATGGACGTCGGGAGTGAAGCTGCGCACAGTTTGAGTCGTAACACTCCGTCCTGTGGGTGCACGAAAAACATTATTCGACATGGTGGCGTTGCTGTAAAGGTTACTCCGAGCCATAATCCCTAGGTATCGGTCATCCACTGCAGTAGTAGCCCTTGGGGATCGACTGTTCCTGTGTCACTGTATCACCTGCATGTCCGAACAACATCGCTTTGGTTCACTCCGAGATGCCTGGACACTTCCCTTGCTGAGAGCCCTTCCTGGTACAAAGTAACAAAAAAATGGTTCAAATGCCTCTGAGCACTATGGGACTTAACATCTGTGGTCATCAGTCCCCTAGAACTTAGAACTATTTAAACCTAACTAACCTAAGGACATCACACACATCCATGCCCGAGGCAGGATTCGAACCTGCGACCGTAGCAGTCGCGCGGTTCCGGACTGAGCGCCTTAACCGCGAGACCACCGCGGCCGGCTACAAAGTAACAATACGGACGCGATCGAACTAGGCATTGTTGAAGTACAGACAACATGAGGCAACTACATCCTTTCTGGTGGAATGACTGGAACTGATCGGCTGTCGGACCCCCTCTGTGTAATACGCGTTGCTCATACATGTTTGGTTTTATCTTTGGGTGGGTTTAGTGACATCTCTGAACAGTCAAAGGGACTGTGTCTGTGATACACTATCCACAGTCAACGTTCTGGGAACCGGGGTGATGCACAACTTTTTTTGATGTGTGTGAATCAAATTAAGGCATTTATAACACAATGCAACGAGCAAAACGAAAAATGACATTCAAAACATTGAGTAGATATTCGTGATCTTGCGTCATGTTGAATTTACTGTTTTAACTAATACAACATTCTGATCTATGTAGGTTAGCAGGTAATAGTGAGATCGGTAGGGGGCGGTGAGGTAATGTGGTCAGGATGGGAAAAATGGCCATTGCATATTTTTTGCCATGAACAGCGCTGCTGCCTCGAAAGAAATGGTCAGATTAGTTCTAATATACATCGCCATTGTTAGTTCGACTGACAGTAGAGGCTTGTTCCGTCATTTTTTCAGTAAGAATTTTCATGTTTTTGAGTCATATGATGCAACGTAAGTCGTTTATATTGTTTTTGTTGCCTCACTTGTACGGAGAGTACAAACTTTTTACAGTATCAATGTTTAAACAACGCCTTTTGGCCTGAAAATATAGTTACTTGTTATTTATTTCAGTTTTATAGTTTCTTCGGTATACCATTAATGCCGACATACCGTCCGATCGGGAAAGTGGCCACACTACTCGTCGAGCAAAAGTTTACTTCCAAACGCGTAATAGAACATACAATAGTGGCTTCCAAGCCCTTTTATACACAAACCCTTTTATATAAATTCTCAATTGTATCCCTTTATAATTTTGAATTAATTAGGATACAGTATTTAATACCGTGTCTGTTCTGTTATATTTGGCCTAGTAAAAAAGTTCCGATTGAAAACGGTCTGCTGCTGTGGCTTGGTATTCTTTCAGATACTAGAGCGTGAAGATGTCTGGAAAATGGGTTGGAAGTCAGAAAAACAAAAATGGGATCCTGCGACATTGGCACTGGCCCTATTACCCGTTTCGGTACAAAAACTGGTCACTATGTAAGCCTTCAGAGGAATGCATGTAATTCCAATACATTATTTTCTTTTTCATTAAAAGTATATGATGTTATATGTTATTATATTTAGTTTCGAAATGTGTATGTGGTAAGCTTTTTATCAATAACTATGGTTTGGTGAAAATTGTATTTCTGTTTGAGTGGCAAGTGGTCACTTTACACCCGCCCCTCCCTTTCCTGTGGGGCCCGGGGTATCACCTAAAATGTCAATATTGGCTATTAAGAAAAAAAGTTTGTCGACCACTGGCCCAGGGAGTTCTGTAGTATGAGCTACGAATTTTTTTATTTATGTTCAAATGTGTGTGAAATCTTATGGGACTTAACTGCTAAGGTCATCAGTCGCTAAGCTTACACACTACTTAAGCTAAATTATCTTAAGGACAAACACACACACCCATGCCCGAGGGAGGACTCGAACCTCCGCCGGGACCAGCCGCTTTTATTTATGACTGTAACGTGTTTCGGCACGTGTTACAAAACTGAATCATCATTCTGCAGAAGTGCTCATGTAGCCTACAAGGATTATCTTGAAACCTTCAAAGTTGACAAATGTTGTGAACGATATCGCGTATGTATTCCCGAATCATCGAAAGAACAACAAACGAAGAAAGGACGCTGGAAAAAGCTGGGGTTAAATTAAAACTTTAATGCGTAATTCTTGCTACGCTATTCCAGATTTTTTCCTTCGCTCTTGAAGTAGTCTCTAAAACAGCCAGGAACAAAGACAAATTACAACAAATTTCAAAAGTAAAAATGCAGTAACATTTTTTGTACTCTGTATTTGTGCAGTTCACTGCCTGGTACCACATTGTTTCTGGTGAGTGGGATCTTAGGGAAGTGCAACGACAGAGGAGAGTGAAAATGGAGATTTTTGGTTGTCACTGCGCGTTGCAGCACTACCAGTGCGACACTAGTTCCTCACTTTTCGCGATTCTGCTCGCCTGGCAGTGACGGTGCAGAACTCGTGCTGACGTCATACAGCTGCTGCGCGGGCGATGGTAAACGTGACGTAGGTTACGGCCTGTTTAAACATACACCTCCGCTGAGAGGCAACACGAAAACACGTGCACTCTGTTGTGCTCAGTGTGGCAACAGAAAATAACGACACACATACACGTATTCATTGACTTTTATTAGTGACCGTAGAGGCCAGCGCTTCCTGTGAGGTTGGTCGAATATTTTATATGATTTAGTGAACACTCAATTTTAGGGCAGTTGATTTCAGTGATTTGACCACTAAACAGTTTGGTCGCAAAAAACACCATATATACTGACGTCGGACATGATAATATGTACCCTCTGCGAAAAAAATTGTAGAGCTAGTTTCCTGACTTATCTTTAAAGTATTGGTATTTTCATTTGCTTTTCCCTTCTTTGATATCTCTTACGTTTGTGAGCGTTGTAGATACATGCTGATCTGTCATGATGTTGGAACGACCGAATTTCCAATGAGAACAAATTTTCGGTGCGCGCCAAGTTGATGCGTGGGTGGCAACAATAACATGTCCATGTACTCAGACTATAATGAAACAAAAACTAAAGTCACTAACACAGACAAGAGGTAATTAAAAATAGTTGCTACCTAAATTACGAAGAGCCGTGCCACTCTACTGTACGACTACTGAGTACTCACATGACAACTAAAAGACTGAGCTGAGAACTCCACAAACAAAAAGCGAATAAAAGTGGAACTAATTATAATTATTATATCTTTAGAAATAGTAACCAGCCACAAGTAAGACAGAAAACATTTGTATAATACATCACCATAACCGAACTGGTATTTAAAAAATCTGTCTTCTGATGCATGGTACAGGTTTCTTTTCTTGAAGCCTACTTTTACTGCCAGTTCGTAGCGTGGTATCTTTCGCTGAGCCGGCCGCTGGTGGCCTAGCGGTTTTAGGCGCTTAAGTCTGGAACCGTGCGACCGCTACGGTCGCAGGTTCGAATCCTGCCTCGGGCATGGATGTGTGTAATGTCCTTAGGTTAGTTAAGTTTAAGTAGTTCTAAGTTCTAGGGGACTGATGACCTGGGATGTTAAGTCCCATAGTGCTCAGAGCCGTTTGAGCCATTTTCTTTCGCTGAACAAAATATGTCACATTTTTAAATGAGAAATCAATGGAAATGCGGTGTAAAGAAGGAATCATGTCGTAAATGGTGTGTTTGATGACAATTCAGTATTACAGGTAGCTTATATGGCGTTTGTTTCTGAGTGATACAGTCGCATATTTCGAATGCAGCTTTCCGGTGTGCATTTTGATACACGCATGGTACTGATGTAGCTGTACTGTTCGCTTAATGAATATACCATAAGCACCACTCTGACTTCTTTGGCACAAAATGTTGTTAAATACTCTCACAACACCTGCTCCTACTTCCCATGAGGAAAGACAACCGCAGTTCCTGTCTTTGGCAATACGCAGCCATCTGAATATGGATTTTCAGTCTGAAGCCGGTTATGGTGACTGAAATAATAGTTTTAAATCTTACGTGTGGCTGTTTTTAACCTATAGGCGTTAAAACTAAAAGCTAATGGTAGAGATGGAATTTCCGAAACTCTTGTACATTATATGAGGTAAAAGAAGATTCTTTGTCGCTGTAGCACTAACACAGACATGCATCCGCAGAAAAGTAAAATAAATAGAAAGTGTTAGAATCAATATAGCAATCGTGAAAAGATAGAACAGAAATGGACACACGAGCTGAAAAAGTATAAGCAGCCACCTAACATGCCTTGGGAGCTCCAAACAAATTGACCCTCCACGGGATCCATGCCTATAAACTCAGAAGTATGCACACTGAGTTTGCACATAATTCCTCTCAAAGCTATGCTTAAAGTTTCTTGTACCATAAAAAGTAGTCAATTGTTTCCCTTATACGAACCAGATAAGGGAAACAATTGACTACTTTTTATGGTGCAAGAAACTTTAAGCATAGCTTTGAGAGGAATTATGTGCAAACTCAGTGTGCATACTTCTGAGTTTATAGGCATGGATCCCGTGGAGGGTCAATTTGTTTGGAGCTCCCAAGGCATGTTAGGTGGCTGCTTATACTTTTTCAGCTCGTGTGTCCATTTCTGTTCTATCTTTTCACGATTGCTATATTGATTCTAACACTTTCTATTTATTTTACTTTTCTGCGGATGCATGTCTGTGTTAGTGCTACAGCGACGTAGAATACGTCATAACCAAGCCATAATATATTAAACCGAGTAAAATAGAATAATGAAATATGAGACTGTAATATTGAAAACGACAACAATGAAAATAAACATGCAGTATGAGAATGTACCTCATTTAGTACATTTTAATAACGGCCGAGGAAGGGTGAAGAAAGAAGCTGCTTGCACAGTCCTGAGACTGCCTGTGCTTGAAGTTGCAAACTCTTTCTGCCTGCAAAATAGAAAGAGTGTAGAACAAGTACGTAGATCTTAATGATGAAGTGAGTTGGCGTAATCACTACATTTTTCGTTAACGGTACCCATGATGACAAACAGCAGAGTGGTGGACAATATAATTGAGTAACTCGTTGGACTTACGTATTCTTCCGTTGTCTATTTTGCAGCTAGCGATGGTAGCCTACGCCATACGTGTTCTACTTTGTACCATCAGTGGTTGATTTTTGTCAACGCCTGTCTGTCAAAGTTCCTGTTACACTGTACAGTCGTAGAGCTGAGATTAGATATACTCATCGGTGATGTAACGATCAGTCATTACAAAAGAAGGGCAGACAGTTTGGCAGTAGAGTAAATCTATCCGTTTGTAGAAAATCATCGCGGATGTTACGTTTGAAAATAAAGTTAGAATTTTGTATGATGTTATTAAACGTTGTAGATTCCACTTGTGCAACATGATGACATAAGCTCAACGAATTACGCAAATGAGGAGCAAAATATAAAAAATATACCAAAACATATTTTAATTTCGAGTATGATGGCAAGCACCTCGATAGGCGAAAAAGATGCGCGTTGTGATGTAAAAGTATCACTGTAAAAACTGTTCACTAATTTCGGATATCCCTCCACCGACTGTCAACTACATCAGCAAAAAAATCTGTTCCGTAATGGATATTCGACCAACAGAGTATTTGACACTCCACGTTCTACTATCTACCTCAGCGACGTTCTTCTGTACCCTTTGCGATCCACATCGATCACATTATATTATATTGAAATTTTAAGGAAGGCACTTGGCCAGTGACGTAATGTAATACATAAGATGCTTTTTTCCTAAGATTTGCTAACTAACAAAATTTTGGCCTCTAGCAAGAAGCTGCAGATCGGAAAATTGCCATTGTTTATTGCTGTTAATTTTATGTTCTCCGACAACAACAGGATTCCTAAAGCGGAGAAATAAAGAACAAATCATGTTTTATAGACCATACATATGGTACTAAAATCAGCTTTTGGGTTTATAATGCATTACTATCTTTTTTCATTTGTCAAAACACAGATGCAACAGCTATGAAAAAACGTTGCTTATCGTATAGTCTTCCTGTTGAGAAGGAATGTATGTTTGTACACTATAATATCAATGCGTTGGTGATAGTTGCCGTAGTGCAAAGTGTAAGATGGTAAGGACTGTGGGAGAACTGATTAAATAACTTTACATGGTGGAATTACGAACATACTGAATATTGACACTTTATTAACTATAATTTGCACAGTTTTGTAGGAAGGTATCGTAGGGATCACCCACGCCCAGGCTGGAAACCCCCTACTGTTTCATTGGGATGGAGGCTGTGGAACTTGTGCGGCATCGTCAGACACAATAAAACAAGGTTAAATATTACTTCTTTTATTCCTCAGACTACATTTTGTCGCCATGTCTTCCGTGGCTAGTGGTTTCGTTAGCTGGAGTGGAATTTTCTGAATCCAGACGCAGACTCAAGGCCTGCAAAGATCACTGCATCAGCCCCAAGCACAGGCTGGTGACTCAGTGCGTGCTGGGTCGCCCAGCCGTTGGTTCAGAAGGCGCTTCCCGTCGGCTGGTCTGCTACGGTTCAGGCTGTGACCACGGTAAGAGTGTGTTTGGCTCACATGCCATCTCTTGAGAATAATCTATCCCTGCCCGGTCACGGACTAGGTTGTTCCATGAGGTGGACTGCGATGTTGGAGGCCATGCAAGTATTGCAAGTACTATACAATAATTTTGTCAGCTGTGTTGGCATACAGGTTCCAGGATTATTGTACACATTGTAACATATTATAGGCCTTCTCTTAGTACAGTTTTGAACATCTCAGTTTTGAACTACACTCCTGGAAATTGAAATAAGAACACCGTGAATTCATTGTCCCAGGAAGGGGAAACTTTATTGACACATTCCTGGGGTCAGATACATCACATGATCACACTGACAGAACCACAGGCACATAGACACAGGCAACAGAGCATGCACAATGTCGGCACTAGTACAGTGTATATCCACCTTTCGCAGCAATGCAGGCTGCTATTCTCCCATGGAGACGATCGTAGAGATGCTGGATGTAGTCCTGTGGAACGGCTTGCCATGCCATTTCCACCTGGCGCCTCAGTTGGACCAGCGTTCGTGCTGGACGTGCAGACCGCGTGAGACGACGCTTCATCCAGTCCCAAACATGCTCAATGGGGGACAGATCCGGAGATCTTGCTGGCCAGGGTAGTTGACTTACACCTTCTAGAGCACGTTGGGTGGCACGGGATACATGCGGACGTGCATTGTCCTGTTGGAACAGCAAGTTCCCTTGCCGGTCTAGGAATGGTAGAACGATGGGTTCGATGACGGTTTGGATGTACCGTGCACTATTCAGTGTCCCCTCGACGATCACCAGTGGTGTACGGCCAGTGTAGGAGATCGCTCCCCACACCATGATGCCGGGTGTTGGCCCTGTGTGCCTCGGTCGTATGCAGTCCTGATTGTGGCGCTCACCTGCACGGCGCCAAACACGCATACGACCATCATTGGCACCAAGGCAGAAGCGACTCTCATCGCTGAAGACGACACGTCTCCATTCGTCCCTCCATTCACGCCTGTCGCGACACCACTGGAGGCGGGCTGGACGATGTTGGGGCGTGAGCGGAAGACGGCCTAACGGTGTGCGGGACCGTAGCCCAGCTTCATGGAGACGGTTGCGAATGGTCCTCGCCGATACCCCAGGAGCAACAGTGTCCCTAATTTGCTGGGAAGTGGCGGTGCGGTCCCCTACGGCACTGCGTAGGATCCTACGGTCTTGGCGTGCATCCGTGCGTCGCTGCGGTCCGGTCCCAGGTCGACGGGCACGTGCACCTTCCGCCGACCACTGGCGACAACATCGATGTACTGTGGAGACCTCATGCCCCATGTGTTGAGCAATTCGGCGGTACGTCCACCCGGCCTCCCGCATGCCCACTATACGCCCTCGCCCAAAGTCCGTCAACTGCACATACGGTTCACGTCCACGCTGTCGCGGCATGCTACCAGTGTTAAAGACTGTGATGGAGCTCCGTATGCCACGGCAAACTGGCTGACACTGACGGCGGCGGTGCACAAATGCTGCGCAGCTAGCGCCATTCGACGGCCAACACCGCGGTTCCTGGTGTGTCCGCTGTGCCGTGCGTGTGATCATTGCTTGTACAGCCCTCTCGCAGTGTCCGGAGCAAGTATGGTGGGTCTGACACACCGGTGTCAATGTGTTCTTTTTTCCATTTCCAGGAGTGTAGAAGCAGTTAACATGCCATCCACTTTCTCAGCACCTATGACCAATACAGGAGCAGTCAACTATTTTTCGCTGGCAGAGTCGTCTAATCATAGATAGTGAGTAGGGAGGACGAAAATTTTTCTAAGTCCCTACAGCGAAACATTCCTCAAGCACTTGGAAGTATCAACACGAACCAGCTGCTACGTGTAAACGTTTCGACATGGCTAGCAGCTCACCAAGACTGCGGCATCAACACTTGTCTATGGGTGTAAGCGAGTTCAGTGGACAAGCGTAAGACAATTGCAGAGCAGTCTGCCTCCATTACTCTCGTAACATTATGTAAGAAGCGCTAGGCAGGATAAAACAATACCTATCACGGGTTTGACAAAGCAGTTGTGATACTAAAACAAGTTGTAACCACAGATGACCACAAACCAGCATCCAGTACTGAAGCCGCCACTGATGAATAGCCCACTAGTCTACCGACACCGCCAGCCAGAGTGGCCGAGCGGTTCTAGGCGCTACAGTCTGGAACCGCGAGACCACTACGGTCGCAGGTTCGAATCCTGCCTCGGGCATGGATGTGTGTGATGTCCTTAGCTTAGTTAGGTTTAAGTATTTCTAAGTTCTAGGGGACTGATGACCACAGATGTTAAGTCCCATAGTGCCCAGAGCCATTTGAACCATTTTCTACCGACACCACTCCAGTTCAGGGCACCAGCTGCTCTAAACCAGCATCGTTTAGGTCAGACAGCCTACTGAACCGGTGACCCAGGATCAGCATTCAACGAGTCGTCAGCGGTGTTCTGTTTTGCTGTTATTGGCTTAATCAATTTGTTTTAGTATCTTAACTGCTTTGTCAAACCCCGTATAGGTATTGTTTTATCCTATTTAGTGCTTTTTACATAATGTTACGATAGTAATGGAGGCTGGTTGGTCTCCGCTTGTCTTACACTTTTCCGCTGAGCACGCTCATTCACACACAGACGAATTGAAGTCGCGTGTTTGACTACCTAGTAACCGTGTCGAAATGTTTACTTCTGGCAGCTGGCACGAGTCGATACTTCCGTGTGCTTGAGCAATGCTGGGCAGAGGGGTCTTAGAAAAATACTCTGCTCCTATTCCCTTACAATCTTGATGCGTAACAGTATGTACTTATGGATGAAAGTGGACTCAGTATCAGCAACCCGTTAAGCATACTCACAAAAGGATAATATGTGCAAGGAGCCATGTCTTCTCGTCCCACTAATATTCGTTTCTTGTTGTGTACATTCATTTCCTCCATACTGACTAACTACGGCTGGGTGACCCACTGCTAGCGAAAAGCAACTGACTGCTCCTGTACAGGGCATGGGTGCTGAGTAAGTGGATGGCATGTTAAGTGCTTGTAGTGCAATGTTCAGTTGTTAGAAACTGTTTGAGGAGAAGCTTTATAATGCGTTACATCGTGTATAATAGTCATAGAGCATGTATGCCCACATAGTTGACAACATTATTTTATAGTGCTTGCAAGTTCGAGCAGGTGCTGCCATTCAGCTGTATTTTTGTAGTGGTACGAAAGGAAACTTGTAAAAGTCCCTAGGTCACCCAGAATCAATACACTCATACACCGTTAACGATATATGTGCTTTAGATAATGTTAGACAATGTGCGGCGAAACGTTAATTCAATGGAGCACTCGCTCGTTTTAAAAGTCTTACGTCGCTCCCCCATAACTTCAGGCCATTTCTGAGGATCGGTTCGTGATGTGAATGACTCGCTGTTTAGCAACGTTGTGGCGTTATGCAACGGCTCCTGTTGGCCAGAAAGTAGGTTTGTCAAAACCTGTTTGCCTTCCCGTCTCAAACTGACAGACGTGTGTCAGCCATGCTCATTTACGGCACCGAAAGGAAGGTGACGGCAGGAGAAGAAAGGGGGAGAGAGCCGCACCAGACCACAGGAAGTAACAAGGGCCGTGCTAATGCTCTCCACTGCATGATTCTGAAAACGCATTTTATGAAAATCGGACATTAGTACTCGAAACATATGTCCAAAATCGATGCTTTCTGGTTATTACTGACTAATAATTTCTTTCCCTCTCCGTTCACGAAATATCATCATGATAGACAAGAAGTCATTGAGGAGATCTGCTACCATGTTGGAATATTTTATTTTTAATTTCTCATGACGCATTTTGGGTTACCCCCTCATTGGACACAGTATCTTATCACAATCATTCCATTCTCACATAAGTGCCCAACATCAGGTTTGGCACAGATGTTGTAATGGCATGATTATAAGTGAAAAGATACTGTGATCGACGTTAAAGAACAAATGATGGGGTAACCTGAAACGCATCATGAAGTCAAAAATAAAGGAAAAAAGATTTTAGGCGACCAACACAAGCGTACAATCGCCAGTGCTAGAAATACTTAAACATCCCCTTAGAAAATTATGAATGACTGTGCTGATAAACCTCTTACGATATTTGATTTTCAAACAGCTGAGCAGAACTGAACGTACTCAGACATTTCTCTCTTTACTTATTCTGATCAACACTAAACAGACACACAATATTTTTAGCGCAACGCAATCTGGCTTTCAATAATCTCTACAAAAGAATGGCCCTGACTAACAATAACCTATACCTTTCATGAATCACTTACCTCACAAAAATCTTCGTTACTCGAACTACTGCAATACAGCGAGCGCCAATACTGCCAGCTGAATAAAAGGTTCTAACTACTGAAGGCACTAACTACTGATAGGCATAGTTAGCAAATGACAGATTTTGATACAGAACAAATAATGAAAAACCTAAACAGCCTACTTACAATACATACAGGGTGTCCCAGGAGGAATGGTCAGTATTGAGGGATACGACAATGACGATCATTCGAAGCAAAGAAGTATAGTAAACATGGGCTCTAAAAGGCATACACAAGAACTACTAGCGCCTCTCCATCATCGATAGTGTGAAACAAATCTCTTCTACTTCAAGCTCTTTGCTTTTCATATTTTGGGAGAAAGTATTTCAGACCAAAACAACAAAAGACCGTCTAGTGAACATGGTCTCCTAAAGGCATACCTTAAGAGCTATGAGCACTTGTTCAGTAGAAGAGATATTTCACAGTAGCAAAGATGAACAAGTGCTAATAGCTCTTAAAATATTCACTGTAGAACTTAAAGTTTACTGAACATTTTTTCCGTGTTTTGGTACATACTACTGCCTCTCAAAATATGCAAATAAAAAAGCTTGCAGTAGAAGAGCTTCTTTTAACAGTATCGAAAATGAAGTGCTCATAGCTCTTAAGGCATGTACTTTAGAGCCCATGTTTACTTAACATTTTTGCTTCGAATGATCGTTCCTCTCATACCTCTGAATAGTGACATTGTCCTGGGACACCCTGTATACATATGAACAACCACGACGTTGAATATGTCCATTGTGTCGAATTGGTAACTGGAGTTTGACTACAAAGATTCCAAGTTGGTGGTCACACAAATATTGTTTATTGGCTAAGCTGGATCGACATTTTAGTCATTTTCATTAGCCCAATGAGACGAGAAACAATATGCGAAATCAGCTTACACATTAACAAAATTAATAAACACCTAACTACACTTCTTAAATTAAAACTGATACCATGGCCGATGGCTGCCTCGGAGTTTGTAGGGAGTGTGCATCTTCTTAAGGCTACTACTAGAGGACTGAGTGGGGCTAGCCAGTGGAAGTCCTCTCATATACCTAGACATGTCTGTAAAAGCTAACAGATTTATGTGCCTGACTTAAATTAAGCTGACATGTAAAGTAATACATAAAGACAGCTTTAGATTATTAAAAATCTGTAATTATGTAGTTATCTAACTTGTTAATGTAGCCTTGACGAGTATGTTTTTGTATACCGTTTTTCGTTTCATACGGCTTCTAACAGTGACCATAGCGGGGTACCCGGTGTAGCCAATGAACAGTATTGATGTGCGTAACACTGACTGACAACCTTCGAAGTGAGCTCACGGACGCTCTACGCCTGCAACATGGGCAATACAATCTGATTTTGTTGTTGTGGTCTTCGGTCCCGAGACTGGTTTGATGCAGCTCTCCATGCTACTCTATCCTGTGCAAGCTTCTTCATCTCCCAGTACCTACTGCAACCTACATCCTTCTGAATCTGCTTAGTGTATTCATCTCTTGGTCTCCCTCTACGATTTTTACCCTCCACGCTGCCCTCCAATGCTAAATTTGTGATCCCTTGATGCCTCAAAACATGTCCTACCAACCGACCCCTTCTTCTAGTCAAGTTGTGCCACAAACTTCTCTTCTCCCCAATCCTATTCAATACCTCCTCATTAGTTACGTGATCTACCCACCCTATCTTCAGCATTCTTCTGTAGCACCACGTTTCGAAAGCTTCTATTCTCTTCTTGTCCAAACTGGTTATCGTCCATGTTTCTCTTCCATACATGGCTACACTCCATACAAATACTTTCAGAAACGACTTCCTGATACTTCTGATTACTACATGGTAAAGCCTGTTTCAGAAGTATCCTCGGGAATAACAAGTATTATCAAATTGAAACTGAGATAACGTCATGGTCAACTCATGTTTGATTGCCAATGCTGTTATCGTGGATAAAATTATCTGAATCAGATTTGACCTTGTCGTCACTAATTTCATACACAATGGCCATTTCAGTCATCAAATGGTTCAGATGGCTCTAAGCACTATGGGAGTTAACATCTGAGGTCATCAGTCCCCTAGACTTAGAACTACTTAAACCTAACTAGCCTAAGGACATCACACACATCCTGCGACCGTAGCAGCAGCGCGGTTCCGGACTGAAGCGCCTACAACCGCTCGGAAACAGCGGCCGGCATTTCAGTCGTCATTACTGTTTTCACATAGGGATACAAAGGCGGCGTTTGACTTGTCTGTCCTTGTTTAATCCGAGCCTGTGCTCCGTCTCTTAGTTATATTATCGCTTACGGGGCGTTTAAACCTAATTTCCTTTCACTTTTGATGTTTTTTTGAATTGCAAATCGTCGTGTTTTCCGGCGGAACAGCATGATGGACATTGGTCTGTGGGACTCGTGATACTGTTCTGGGGGAGGACAGTGCATACTTGGCACTGCTGCCCTCTGCATGTAAAGTGACAACAAAGGCTGGGGGGGCGGGGGGGGGGGGGGGCAGACAGAGCTCCATCACCTGCCACGTAGGCAAGCCGCAACTGAGACACCTTGAGAAAGCCGTATCTCCCTCTACGCTACCCAGCAGGAATTACGGCGAATAAGTTCTTACGAATGAAATCCAGCCATGCGCTCTAAAGACCTGCTTCATTTATTAATAATTGAAAATCAGTTGAAGGAACACAAAAAAGGAGACTTTTTACATCTTACTGGCCATTTGCTCTCTTCGTTATTTGTTGCTCTTTCACAAGAAACTGGACACGATTTGCCGTTCTAAGTATTGCATGGATATTCCACTCCTGTACTGGTGGTTCAGTTCCGCACAACTGACAAATCATTACTTAAAATGATCAATGATCACCATCTCTCTCTTTCTCTCGTGTATGTATGTATGTATGTTTGTGTGTGTGTTTGTGTGTGTGTGTGTGCGCTTGTGTGTGTGTGTGTATGTGTGTGTGTGTGTCAGAGAGAATCGCATTGTACGTGTTTGTATGGTGAAAAGAAAACAGTGAATGATTGCTACATTGTCTGAAAAACTATATTCGATAAAAGGCTAAGAGAGCCCATACGTGTGAAAACGATCGTCAGTTTGAATGTTTGACTCGAACTACGTTTGAATTAATTCTCTGAAGGCTAGACGCTCAAACATGGTGCAATACAGCTGTCACTGCCAAATTAGCTATCAAGACGAACAATTTTTGACCAAGAGAAAGAAACAATGGGCTTTAAATCGCATGCGCGCTCATACACACACGCTGCAGAGACACGTCTTTAAGACAGTCAATTTTAATATTGTACAAATTCTGTTTGCATGTCATATAGTATCTAGACGAGCTGGAAGGGAGTCAAGAAGCGAAGGCCCAAGTGAAATATTACGACAAGATTGTTAAGAGACGATGGGCGGGTTCTGATCGGAGACAGGTCTCAGGTGAATTACGGAACCCAAAGAATATCTAAATCAGGAACATTGTTCCCTGTTCCAGTATTCTCATACAATGCCACGTGTTGTGCAGGCCTGTGATAATTAACAAAGGCGTTGGTTGGTGATTAAGCGAACGGATACGATGATGAAACGAAACTGTGCAGACTTTCAGATTCATTTGTCCTCGTTATCCATACTCGTGTAGTGCAGCAGACGTTTAACCTGTTGAATGTATTGATTGACACGCTCTTATTGTCTATGCTTGTTGCATACGTCATATTTTTTTCTCGTTCTGGAATAATGTGGAACATACTCCATCCTGCCATCCAATTTTGTGAGCTTTAATTGTTTCCCTGATCACTGACGGAGGCCTTTGATAAAAGGTCACTGCAAATATCCTGCCCCACCCCTGTGAAATCTCAGCTTGTGTTCTAACTAACGACCTTGTCGTCGACAAGACGATAAAATTCTTTCGTTTTTCCTTGTGTTAGTTGTCTTTCGTTAACTCTCGTAATTATTAGTGTGTTGCAAGGTGGAACAGGAAATAACAGAATGGTCTGACAATAAAATCATATGACTGGATGCACCGCTGATTAATTGTGTAATACTTCGTTATAAAAAGGTGTGAGTGTAACTACTTTCCACTTGTAAAGTATTTCTTAGTGCTATCGTACTGTCGTAACTTTCAACCCACAGAGGTTTCGCAATAACTCTGCTGCCTCATGAAGACCAGCAGGCTTTTAAGATGGCGCTACGGTGTGTGTGTGTGTGTGTGTGTGTGTGTGTGTGTGTAATCAAGGTTTGGGATAAAGAAGTGGAAAGAAAAACTGCTGATAGCCGATGTGAAAATAAAATTAATTTTGGCCTCAAATAGAACCTAGCAGTTCTCTCCAGTAACATAATGCGCAACAAAATTAAAGGGTTATATTTTTGAAACTTCGTCATTTATACTCCCATTGCGACGCAGAAGTTCAAAATTTGGGTCGACCGTGCCTACACTTTTTCTCTCTAATGGTGCATGAGCTTGGCGCCCTGTGACGTGTCGACAAAAAAATGACGAGGTGAGAATCATGAAAGTGTTTAAATCTTATGGCTGGCTGACGAAATCATGTCACATTGCCATAAAATTTCTCCAGAGTTCTGCGAAACGCTACTTTGAACATCTTACACCATGGGAAGGTCACAAGATCTCCCATTATCCACAACTCATTCTTCTCTTGATGTCTCTGCCATGGAGGTCAGAACCACGATGCCCAGCACTTTAAAAATGTCTCTGTACAGAGGCACCCATCCACCGAACCCTCACCGAACCCTGTCTGTCAGCTGTACAGGCAACCTTTTCGACACTGGAGGCAGCTGTCAACATGCAATATCAGAGGGGTGTCGAAAGGCTTGCCTATAGCGCCGGCGGATAGGGATCGGTCGATGGGTGTCTCCATAAAGACATTTTTAAAGCGCCCAGAAAGGCATTGAGAGCGTCACCAGACTGGTGTCTTTGAAGGACCCTTTGCCGTTTTATTAATACACATGTCAATGTCGCTAACCCCCACCACCCTCCACCTTTGTGGAAACGCCACAGAAGGACAGGTAAAATAAAAAAAATGAGGAATGAAAAAGCAAAACACCCTTTTCTGCTTCGGATAATGTTCAAATTTCGTCGAATGGTCCTGAACGGTGCTTAGTGTTTCCACCTTGCATACCAGGGGAAAAATGCAGTCAGGCTACACTCCAAAGCAGTGCGATCACGTTTAGCGGCGTTGCATCCCCGTCGTGCCCTTTGAGAACAGTTGAATCGTCCGGGGGTTTCATCAATGTCATAGATTGTCAAGACTGTCAACCTGTTGCTCATCATACTGCAAACTGTCTTTTCGAAGACGATGCTTGTGAAAATTAACGCCCCAAGGGAAGGGATACTTTCAGTCAGGCTATCTATAACATCTCCTGAGCTCTTTTCGGGTAGATTCTGAGCGGCAATGTGTCCGAAATTATTTCCCATGATGTGATACGTTCACGGTGGTGTTATGCATAATTGTGGTAAAATTTGATACTGTGTGACATTTTTTCACCTTACACCTCACATGAACTTCTGAGTTCTGGCCTTTTTTTGGTCGACACCTTGCTGTGTGAGGCCTCGCCGAGCATGAGGATGATGCCGTAGGGCGCCACGCTATTCCGCCATTACAGAGGAAGGTTGTAGGCACCTTCGAGCCAAATTTCGAATTTCTGCGTCGCAACGGGAGAAAATGACAGAGTTTCTAACAACAGACCCTTTATTTTTGTTTCACAGAACAGAAAAGAAGCGATTTAGTTCCTACAGAAACGTCATGATATTTCAGCCATTACGGGATGCCAAATCTTATACGTAGAAACTCAGTACATGTAGAAAACTCCCCTTTAGTAGCTCTGTTGGATAAAATATCTCAGGTACCTTAATTCACATAACTAGAGCAAATCGCCTAACCCTCAAGGTTAAAACGCGAAGCAGATGAAAAAGAATATGTTAATAACAAAAATTCACAGAATCACCTGGTACAGAAATAACAAAAATCAGTATCCTGGAATGAAAAACAAGACACTGCTACACAGTAATTAAATGGCAAGTGAAATTTCCTCGCAGATTAAAACTGTGTGCCGGACCTAGACTCGAACTCGGGACCTTTGCCTTTCGTGGGCAAGTGCTCTACCATCCGAGCTACCCAAGCAAGACTCACGCCCCGTCCTCACAGCATTACTTCTGCCAGTACCTCGTCTCCTACCTTGCAAACTTTACAGAAGCTCTCCTGCGAACCTTGCAGAACTAGCACTCCTGAAAGAAAGGATATTGCGGAGACATGGCTTAGCCACAGCCTGGGGGATGTTTCCAGAGTGAGATTTTCACTCTGCAGCGGAGTGTACGCTGATATGAAATTTCCTGGCAGATTAAAACTGTGTGCCGAACCGAGACTCGAACTTTCGCGGGCAAGTGCTCTACCATCTGAGCTACCCAAGCACGACTCAAGATTGGAAGGTAGGAGACGAGGTAGTGGCAGAAGTAAAGCTGTGAGGAGGGGGGGGGGGGTGAATCGTGCTTGGGTAGCTCAGATGGTAGAGCACTTGCCCGCGAAAGGCAAAGATCCCGAGTTCGAGTCTCGGTCCGGCACACAGTTTTAATCTACCAGGAAATTTCATATCAGCGCACACTCCGTTGCAGAGTAAAAATCTCATTCTTCAAATGGCAAGTGTTATACGGATCGGTAACCTTGGTCATTCGAGGTAGGACTTCAGTTCAACACGTAGAAAAACAAAAAGAATTATTCCAACGATGATTTTTGCGCCAGTTTGCACAGTGGAATTTAGGTAGAAAAGCACGTGGATGCTAAAAAGAAGGAAAAGATAATAATGTTGAAGCGTCATAGGCAGTGGCTGTTGAGGCTCAGGGCGTCTGACGCTACCTCTTCCGGCGCTTGACTGCACGTGGCCAGCGCACGCCCCCTTCCTGGTGACGGCTGTGCGGACAGGGGCCTCTGCCACTGGCCTGGCTTTGCCGTACAGTGCACGGGGCAGCGGACATCCTGGTGGGGGCTGACCGCTTCCGGCCACCGTGCCCTGCCTCACAGGAACCGCGCTCGGCGAGAGGCCTTCACGTCTTCTTGCACGGGTAACTTTCGCGCTTCCTCTATAGCGTCCCGTCCGTATTTAGAAACACAAATACACTGACTATTAAAAAATTGCAACACCAAAAAATAATGTAGAGTAATGAAATTTCGGGGTTACATTTGCCTAGGTAACATGTTTAAGTGACTAACCCTGCAAAATCACAGGTCAATGTAAGAGCGAGATACGCCATTGCAAAAGTGAAGTGCTGGTACATTAATAACGCGTGTAACCGCCAGAGTGTTGAAAGCAAGCGTGCAAACGTGCATGCATTGTGTTGCACAGGTGCCGGATATCAGTTTGTGGGATTTGGTTTCACGCCTGTTGCACTTGGTCGGTCAATACAGGGTGGTTAACAGTGTTTTTAGATGACGCTGGAGTTGTCGTCCGATGATGTCCCATATGTGCTCCATTAATGACAAATGTGATAACTGAGTAGGCCGAGCCAACATGTCGACACTCTGTAGAGTATGTTGGGTTACAACATGTGGGTGAACGTTATACTGCTGGACAACACCCCCTAGAAAACTGTTCATGCCGGCCGGAGTGGCCGAATGGTTCTAGGCGCTACAGTCTGGAACTGCGCGACCGCTACGGTCGCAGGTTCGAATCCTGCCTCGGGCATGGATGTGTGTGATGTCCTTAGGTTAGTTAGGTTTAAGTAGTTCTAATTTCTAGGGGACTGATGACCTCAGAAGTTAAGTCCCATAGTCACACAATGAAGGCTTTTACGACCGGATGGTACTGTTGTTGATAATTCTTCCGGGTTAAATGGCCGTGGTCCATGGAATTCTTCTATTCCTAACGTTTCGTCCAATCCTCAGAGGTATGGCTGGTCCTGCTTACTCCTGCCGACTGACGGGCGTCGGAGAGCGGCCTAAATACCGAGGAAAGTGGGCGTGGTCCAGCTTGCACATAGAAGCAGAGAGAAAACTAGTCAAAGATAAAATGTAACTATCGATAATAGTCCGTCATAGATAAAAATCACTTATCGATTCTGTAACGCCACTGTCCATATCTCGCTTAATTTCAAGGCCTCTTCTTTTCTATTAAAATTATCTTCATGTTTATAAATTTCAATAGCCTCCCTACACAGTCGTGGATAATAGTTCGTGATAGCACTTAAAACTGTAGTTTCAGAAAACGTAACTAGATGGTCACCTGACTGAAGTGCATGTTCCGCAATGGCCGATTTATCTATTTTTTCCAGTCGGCAAAGACTTTTATGCTCCTTTACGCTCGTATTCACACTTCTTTTCGTAGTACCAATATAGACCTTGCCAAAAGTACACGGAATTTTATACACAGCGCTAGACGATAAAGGTGGCCATCTATCTTTAACAGAACGAAGTACTTGTCCTATTTTTCTGGTAGGTTTGAATACCGGTTTCACTTCATGTTTCAGCAAAATTTTGCCGATTCGACCTGTAACCTTACTAATGAAAGGTAAACAAACCGTTTTCTTCCATTGTGCTCAGAGCCATTTGAATGCTGTTCATGAATAGGAGCATAACAGGTCGAATCACCAGACTGAGGAATAAATTTGCAGTCAGGGTGCGTGGCATACGCACGAGAGTGTACCTGCTGTCATACATAATCGCGTCCCAGACCACAACTCCAGGTGTAGGTCCAGTGTGTCTAGCAGGTTGGTTGCAGCCCCTCAACCTGTCTCCTTCTAATCAACTCACGGCCATCACTGGCACGGGGCAGAATTGCCTCTCATCATGAAACGCAGCAGATCTCCACTCTGCCCTCCACTGAGCTCTCGCCTGACAGGACTGAGTCGCAAGTGGCGGTGGTTTGGGGTCACTGGAACGCACACTACAGGGAGTTTGGTTCGGAGCTGTCCTTGAAGTAACCGATTTGTAACGATTCGTTGTGTCATTGTGGTGCCAACTGCTGCTCAAATTGCTGCTGCAGATGCAGTACAATACGCCAGAGTCATACGCAGAACACGACGGTCTTCCCTCTCGGTTTGCCATGTAAGCATCCGGAGTATCGGTATTCTTGCGATCGTACGTTCTCGTGACCATCGCTGCCAGCAACCATACCAACTCTTTCTGCAGTATCGCAGTATCCAACTTCTCGCAACCCTATTGTACGAGCCGGCCGAAGTGGCCGTGCGGTTAAAGGCGCTGCAGTCTGGAACCGCAAGACCGCTACGGTCGCAGGTTCGAATCCTGCCTCGGGCATGGATGTTTGTGATGTCCTTAGGTTAGTTAGGTTTAACTAGTTCTAAGTTCTAGGGGACTAATGACCTCAGCAGTTGAGTCCCATAGTGCTCAGAGCCATTTGAACCTATTGTACGAGCTCGTTCAAACTCAGTAAGATGTTGATAATGGTGTCTTTGTCGCCTTAAAGGCATTGTAGACCATCATAAACTCGTCGCATCCAATCTCTAAGGCAACTGACGCTCACGACGTAACGGCGAACAAACCTGATTTGTATCCTCATGGTGGAGCTACTATCGCCACTTTGACTGGCGCGAAATTGGAATACGCGCCATGTTTCAGATGTATAAGCACGGCTACCAGCTTTCTTCTTTGTCGCACACCTCCTTCTTGGTGTAGCGATTTTTTTCGTCAGTGTACAGCAACCCTGTTAGCTCTGTACAATTCAACAAAGTAGTACAGTTTTATGAGAAATACCGTTTAACAACAGGAATTTAGTCTAAGGGAGAGGAACAACAAAATACGTCAGCCAGGGTATGAACAAACGCTCTACTTAAAATTCCGGCCGAACACCGCTCGTAAGCCTATGTTGTGGACTACAGTGGTTTCTAACATACGTACAGCCTCATATGTTGCAAGCGTAGTACCATTTGTGTCACAAGACACGTAGATAAAGGGAGCAAATTCTGTGCAGGGAGCTGGTAGGTGGAAATTCATCGAGGTGTGGCGCTCCCGAACATTCTCTAAAAATTCGACTGGTTTCGAATAAGATGTCCTAAAAGGACAGAGTATAACTTTTTTCTTATTATGGTATTCATGATGGATATCAGCGATCTCTGTGGCTTTTCTTTAGTAGAAAAAAGGCAAAAAAGTATTGTAAGAAATCAAATGCTTTTCAAGAGCCATCCAGTAGTAAACAGCTATAACGATGTTGTGTATATGATATTTAATGCCTTAGAAGAGAAGTGGTTTACTACATTTAGCAGTTGCTATTGGAGATAGGGCGATCACGGTGAATTTCTTCAACCGCGATGGTCAACTTTTCTTAACTTCGTATGTTTTTCCTCTCTTTTTTTAATACAGTTTGATCACTCGTCACATGTGATTTTACCAGACTGATGATGATACAGCTATTAAGTTGCGCTGTATTAAGTAACTTTTTTTACAAAAGGAGTCATGGAAGTTCTTCGTGTCACATTTTTCGATATATGTATCTAATATTTGATGGTGCCCTCTGAAATGACTGGAAATTAACAAGATTCGTACTTCCTTATTTACTTTATTGTCAGGCACAACTCCCAAGTGTTCCAAGACGTGTATGTCCAAAGGAGCCAAACAGACGCAGAAGTGACACACTGACAGAATGGACTAAACGGTCTCTTTTCTGAGCCACAAAGAGAACCCGCGGTTCTGTGGCATTCGCTGACAAGGTCAGGTGGCTCAGTGCGATCGTCGTAAGAAGCTGACGCGGCTGGTGTTAGCGATCGTTCAAACACTCACATGAAAAGGTCCGATTTCACGGTCAAGTCACAATTTACTAATATCATAAGGCCGAAGGTGACCACGCCGACCACGTATTTTGATATCAGAAGACAGCCAGTCTTCGGAAAAGTTCATCTGACATACGGTGTTTCTAGCAGCGTGACATTTGTGTGCTACGGACCCGTAAGTGGCTACTTACTTGTTAGGACGAGTAGCCGCCGATAAGTCACGTATCGTACCGAGGGATGCTAGGTGACTGGCTCAAATGGCATACTGGACGAAGCTACGGAACCGTGGAATCGTGTGAAGATGTTTTGTGTGGAGATGGATAACGGTAAACCCCGACCAGCTCTGATGGAAGAGAGTCGGGTTGAAAAATATTTCCCGAATCACATCTACTGCCCTCCTTGTTGGCCCCCCCCCTCCCCCTAACCCAACACACACACACACACCATACACATTTTTCTAATGTACTCGTCCGCAGCTCGTGGTCTATTGGCTGGCGTTGCTGCCTTGGTTCGATTCCCGGCCGGGCTGGGGATTTTCTCTGCCCTGGGACTGGGTGTTTGTGTTGTCCTAATCATTTCATCATCATCATTATCATCATTCGTGACAATGGCTAGATTGGACTGTGTACAGAAACTGGGCTGTGTAAAAATTGGGACTTCGTACGGGCGCTGATGACCGCGTCGTTGATCGCCTCACAAATCAAACATCATCATCATCTAATGTACTCCGTCAAACAATAATTAATTCATGTAACATCGATACCACCAGTCGTCATCAACAAATACTCCACACGTTACCTTCCGAAACAACTACAGTGCAGACCGTCCACTAATCACCATTAGCTACAAACCTACAGTACCTGCGTAGTCATGTAGACTTGTTTGGCCACAATGGAAGTTCCTGTGTCAGCCAACCACTGTGTCGTATGATGTTACGCTGTTGCTGTACACTTCAGCCAATTCAGTGTGGATGGTTGCAGCGTAGTTCCCTTTCAAACGCAGACAACGTATTACTGCACCATACTCCACTTTATCGATGGGCTGCGCCATTTTACTTTTGCCACACTAACGGAATGCTACGGTACTGTGGCGCCAAGATTTCTGTCTGTGCCAGCAAAGGCGCCCATACGATAGTTTGTAGGAGGCGGGGAGGGGGTTAGAACTGGGGCATGGAGTATTTTCAATATTTTGGAAGACGAATGACGACTTGTAAGAAGTCATAAGAAAGTTCCAACTCCGAATCTGTTAAAAACCTACGTAATACCCTTTTAAACCATTTTCTTGAAAGAAAAACATCTGACTACACTATATTTTTTTCCTTTTCCTGAGAGCTAGAGGGATGGGCCTCTTGTCCTCGGGCATTGCCCTTGTGTGCCAGGACCGCAGAGATGTGTATGAAAATAAACCAAAAATTAATTACGTAACTTAATTTTTTCGAGGCGATAGTGAGAACTGTATGGCTACACACTATATTTTTTATCCAGACACTTTTGTACACATTTTTAATTATCAGGCATCCATAACTGTTCTGCAAGCCGTCATCAGGGCGTTGCCTCACAGCTGGCCGTGGCCTTCGCTGAGCACGCCACGCCTCTCTGTCTTTTTATAACTAATGCTGCTGTCTTATCAACACAGATTGCTAAGAACACGTTATATTCGTACCGTTCACCAGGAAATCGTCCATTACTGCTCTGTAATGGTTCCCAAAAACCGTCAAATGTGACCCAATCTTTCAAGCATTGAGCAGGAGCATTTTTCGTTGAGAGCTGGGGAATTGTGGGAAGGGAGAAACAGAAAGAGGGAGATATATATATATATATATATATATATATATATATATATATATATATATATATAGAGAGAGAGAGAGAGAGAGAGAGAGAGAGAGATGGAGTGTTAGAGAGACAGCTCCTTATTTTTCACGTCCGGCTACAAGATTTGGGTAACACACGACTTGTTCCTGCTCGCAAAAAGTGTGAGCAGCGGGAGAACCTCGTGGTGCGGACAGTTTGCATATGTGAAAATGTTCGCGATCGATTTTAACAGTCCGCAGCTCGTGGTCTCGCGGTCGCGTTCTCGCTTCCCGAGCACGGGGTACCGAGTTCGATTCCCGGCGGGGTCAGGAATTTTCACCTGCCTCGAGATGACTGGGTGTTTGTGTTGTCCTCATCATTTCATCATCATTCATGAAAGTGGCGAGATTGGGCTGAGCAAAGGTTGGGAATTTGTATGGGCGCTGATAACTGCGCTGTTGAGCGCCCCACAAACCAAACATCATCATCATCGATTTTAACAAGTCCTCATTTCCAATAAAACCGCTGTGTAGAAAGTGAATGAATTCGTGACGTTATTGCGATTTCTTGTCCTCCATCTGCCGAGCAGTGTCTTCATCAAAGGCTGACTGAAGTCCCTCAGGAGTGATGTTCGTTCACACATTAATTAACGATTCCAGTAATCATTTTTAGCCTAACCTGCATATTGAGATCTTATAACGCACTATACGCCTCCCTTATTTTTCCACCTACAGGATGACAGGTCAGATTCCGTAACAGAGAAAATGTCATCATTTCAAGTCTGCAGGTGTCTATTTGCCGCCCCCCCCCCCCCCCCGCCCCCCTGCGCATTAAAAAACCTGAGTGAAATAATTCGGTGGTTAAGACAGTGCAATCTCATTTGGTAACGAGGTCACCGTGACCAACGCTTTCCATTGTTTCCCTGTATTTCTTAAGGCGAGTTTCGGAATGTTTCTTAATATGGACAATGGCAGTCTCCTTTCGAGTAATTAATGCAATACATGTCTGCGCTGTTTCGCAATGTTTCTTCCTTAATCGAAACAACTTATTGACTATTTTTTCATCTCATTTTTTTAAAAGCAGCGGCGTAGAATTTTTATGCCATGACTACCACTGAAATTAAGTTTTTTTAATTGTGTGTATTTATACTTTCAAAGGAACTGAAAATAAATGCTATTCAGTATGACTGTACTGAAAACACTCAGAACAGTTCCACTCTATGGTCGTAACGCACTGCTTGCTCATTTAGATGCATATTCCCCAGCCAAAACATCGCAACGACGTTTGTTTATATACATCTCACTAACTATTCCGGGAAGAAAAGCTGTCTACACGAAGCGTCATGGTTATGAGACGCTGCGAACAGCACATTCCACGATTACGTAATTGTGTTTGTCGTTTAACTCCTTTTCATATTTACACTAGCCGCAAGAAAGCATTGATGATTTATTCCGCACCATAACTTCACGACGACAGCAGGTATTATGAACCACTGCATTACTACTGCAAGCATTTTCTCGGTTGACAGAAATACAGCACACAAACATCTTTTCTTATGGTAGCGTTGTGGCGAGAGGATGGAAACAAAATTCATCTGTAGCAGCAGCTTCTCAAATGCACACGCAAGCGTATAAAGCAATAACATACTGTTTTTTGTAAAATTTAGGTCCCCGGAACAATACAGGCTGTCAGTTATTAATATTTTCGCAAAAACTGTGGCCGCAGACTAGAGAGTCGAAGATAACTGTCATGCTACGTTTGGCAACAGAGGAAGAAATATTATAGAGTGGAAAGTAGCTAACTGCATTTTTTTCTATTAGAACTGTCTTAGAAAAAATATTTTCTTGTTCATACTTTCATTCTTTCATCTTAGACTGCGCAAGCCTGGTGTTGTCGGCTCCCACTGTGCTGCCAGTTCCGCTGCGCAGATCATTGTGCCTGGCAGTTCCACAGTAAGCAACTTTTCGGCCGAGAAAATTTTGCCTATTTTAAGAAAAAGTGTGAATGTGAACCTAACTGAATAATTAAAATCAAGAATATATTTTTGTTGTTTTGTTATCCTGAAAGACGTTATAAAGATCTATATCGAGAGTGCACTTCATAAATCGTACCTGGTTCTTTTAAGGAGTTACATACTTTAAACATCATACCTGTTACGCGTCAAATACTGAAAAAATGGAAAATAGAACGACGTTTTGCGAAGCTTACACATAGCAAGCACAATGTTGTATAAAACTTTGTGAAGATTCGTTGCTGAGCTAGATATTTTGGTAATCGATAAAAAAAATTCAGTAAGTGCAGTAGTCATCGAAATATAACGCGGTAAGTTTGAAATTGTTTCTGGGACGGTAAAAGATCATGTTCCAAAAAATAATTAACGTAGCTATGCCGTTAATTAAAATCACTGGAACAGGTTTTTACATGCTTGGAGACTCCATATAGACCTATACCACAGATGAATTTTTGGTTTTTTACTTGATTTTTGAAGGAGACAGCGACTATGAAGCGATTTTCTGTCACCACGTAGAGCACTTGAGAACGTCGCAACATCGAACCTTAAACGTCAGATGTCAGCTTATTTAAATTATTACTTGATTAACTATTTAACTCGAGCTCGATCCCACGAGCAATTCTTGAGTGGAGAGCTACAGAAATCGAGAAGGACTGCTTGTTGGAAGTAGTGACTCAGCATATAGAAAAGTCAAAACAACCTTAGGTGAAATTAAAAGCAAGGGCGGTAACTTTAAGAGTGCAACGAGAATACCACTGTTAAATACAGAGGAGAGAGCAAATAAGTGGAAAGAATACAATGGATTGAGAGTAAATCGAAGAAAGACAAAAGCAATAAGAAGTAGCAGAAATGAGAACAACGGGAAACTTAACATCAGAATTGTTGATAACAAAGTACACAAAGTTAAGGAATTCTGCTGCCTAGGTAGCAAAATAACCCATCTGGTTTTCCTACAGTCCATGCCTCCCTACCAGACAATGCTGTGCACCAGTTGTACATTCTCAGAAATTTTTTCCGCAAATTAAGATCTATATTTGTTACTACCAGATTTCTCTTGGCCAGGAATGCTCTTTTGCCAGAGCTAGTCTGCTTTTTATGTACTCCTCGCTCCATCCGTCATGGGTTATTTTGCTATCTAGGCAGCAGAATTCCTTAACTTTGTGTACTTTGTTATCAACAATTCTGATGTTAAATTTCCCGTTGTTCTCATTTCTGCTACTTCTTATTGCTTTTGTCTTTCTTCGATTTACTCTCAATCCATTGTATTCTTTCCACTTATTTGCTCTCTCCTCTGTATTTAACAGTGGTATTCTCGTTGCACTCTTAAAGTTACCGCCCTTGCTTTTAATTTCACCTAAGGTTGTTTTGACTTTTCTATATGCTGAGTCACTACTTCCAACAAGCAGTCCTTCTCGATTTCTGTAGCTCTCCACTCAAGAATTGCTCGTGGGATCGAGCTCGAGTTAAATAGTTAATCAAGTAATAATTTAAATAAGCTGGCATCTGACGTTTAAGGTTCGATGTTGCGACGTTCTCAAGTGCTCTATGCGGTGATAGAAAATCGCTTCATAGTCGCTGTCTCCTTCAAAAATCAAGTAAAAAACCAAAAATTCATCTGTGGTATAGGTCTATATGGAGTCTCCAAGCATGTAAAAACCTGTTTCAGTAATTTTGATTAACGGCATAGCTACGTTAATTATTTTTTGGAACATGATCTTTTACCGTCCCAGAAACAATTTCAAACTTACCGCGTTATATTTCGATGACTACTGCACTTACTGAATTTTTTTTTTATCTATTACCAAAATATCTAGCTCAGCAACGAATCTTCACAAAGTTTTATACAACATTGTGCTTGCTATGTGTAAGCTTCGCAAAACGTCGTTCTATTTTCCATTTTTTCAGTATTTGACGGGTAACAGGTATGAAGTTTAAAGTATGTAACTCCTTAAAAGAACCAGGTACGATTTATGAAGTGCATTCTCGATATAGATCTGTATAACGTCTTTCAGGATAACAAAACAACAAAAGTATATTCTTGATTTTAATTATTCAGTTAGGTTCACATTCACACTTTTTCTTAAATAGGCAAAATTTTCGCGGCCGAGTAAAGAACCATGACTCCGACGCACTGGATGCACTGCATACGGTGATATTGCTAATTGCTTCGGCTTATTAGGCCTATAAAGCTAAATAGCTGTGATCACCCAAATTTTATTTCCACTGAGGTTGGACACCACTGTAGATCATCTTTGAAAGTAGTGTCTTGTAGTGTTCGGTACGTAGTTTATGTAAATCGTCTCGCGTTACTTATATTAGAACGCTGGCCATAAAAGGGGCAGATTTGGGCAATTGATCAATCATATTAGTTAGGAAATTCATTTGTATCCCTTTATGTCCATTGGACATTTATATATAAACATTTGTAATATAAAGGGGTTTTAATCTACAGTAAATGTATAAGCGGAGACAGCATCTATCATTTGGCAGTTACTAGTTCCCTTAATCATTCATTTATGTTTATGCTGCAATTTATATGTTAAAGTGCAAGAAGAAGGAGATAATCACCATTAAGAGATCCTACGATCTGCTTAAGGGGGTAGTGAAACAGGGCCAAATCTTCATTTTCGCGTTCAGTATTTCCGTTGCCCACATTCATTTTACACCCGCCTGGAGTAGCATCTTGGAGTCTTAACAGATGTCCTATAAACCTGTCCCTTCTTCTTGTCAGTGTTTTCCACATTTCCTTTTCTCGTCAATTCTCCAAAGAACCTCCTCATTCCTTATGCTATTAGTCCACCTAATTTTCAATATTCTTCTGTAGCACCACATCTCAAATGCTTCATCTGCGACGACGGAAGAACTCCAGCCACAATATATATATATATATATATATATATATATATATATATATATATATATATATATATAAAGGACAGGACAAGACGGTCCTCTGACTAGTATAATCTAATACTGTCTTCTCCTCTCTGTGTTCTACTGACGAGAAACGCAGACTCCTCGCAACAAGGATGGAGTTCAGATAACGTCTCAACGTGAGTATAGGCAGAAGAAGTGTTCTCAATTACTGAACGCTGCGTACTCAACGACGACTCCCAACCCGGAGGCGAAGACCAGAATCGTATAAGTTCGCAGCAGTACACGGCCTAACCGTTCTAACTATAAAATCTCCTGAGAGCAAAGACAGCAAGTCCGTCTGTACCAACAAAAGCTGTTACTGAGCGAACGTCCAACATGGGCGCTTGAAACGGAAGACCTCTTCTCGCCACCGCTGGCTTCCCAGCAAAGTTCAGCTCCCCTCCCTCGTAACTCAGAAGGCGAATCATATTCTCGAAACCACGGAATGTTCTCCCTCTCTACAGATTCTTCCAAACGCCGACCAACCATCTTTTAGTCTTTTATCGTCCAGCGTTGAAAGTTTGCGAGGAAATACCTATACTCATACAATGGTATGCTTCTCAGAGTAAAAAGTCCTCGAAAATAACCCAGCTTGCGATTTCTGAGGTAACGCTCCCTCGTTCCTCCCTGCTGCGTCCAAGATTTTCAGAGTTTCCGAAGTATTATCCGGTTATCCTTCTGGCCCTACTACAAGACCGGCCGCCCGCCGCTGTATTGTGCTTCCGCGCTCAGGTGCCCAGACCGTCCGTCTTGACACTTCCTGTGTGAAGCAGGACCAAAACACCTACGAGGTGTGTCTAGAAAAAAACCAGACTAGTACTGGTGAAACAATAAAACGAATGCAATAAGGCTGAAAGTCGCGTGGTCTGTCACGTGACTCTCGCTCCGCCTACTGCTCGAGTTTCATCTGCCTCCTGCACTCAGTCTGCCCGTGGCGTCTGTTTTAAGTAGTTGACGTTTTGTCTGTGCGTCGGAAAATTTGATGTTAACACGCTGTTCTTTCTGTACACTCAACATCAAATTTTGTTTCAAACTAGGAAAATCTGCAAGTGAAACGTTTGTAATGTTACAACAAGTGTACGGCGATGATTGTTTATCGCGAACACAAGTGTTTGAGTGGTTTAAACGATTTAAAGATGGCCGCGAAGACACCAGTGATGACACTCGCACTGGCAGACCATTGTCAGCAAAAACTGATGCAAACATTGAAAAAATCGGTAAACTTGTTCGACAAGATCGCCGTTTAACAATCAGAGCAGTGTCTGAGTTAACAGGAGTTGACAAGGAAAGTGTCAAACAAGTTTACCGATTTTTTCAATGTTTGCATCAGTTTTTGCTGACAATGGTCTGCCAGTGCGAGTGTCATCACTGGTGTCTTCGCGGCCATCTTTAAATCGTTTAAACCACTCAAACACTTGTGTTCGCGATAAACAATCATCGCCGTACACTTGTTGTAACATTACAAACGTTTCACTTGCAGATTTTCCTAGTTTGAAACAAAATTTGATGTTAACACGCTGTTCTTTCTGTACACTCAACATTTTCCGACGCACAGACAAAACGTCAACTACTTAAAACAGACGCCACGGGCAGACTGAGTGCAGGAGGCAGATGAAACTCGAGCAGTGGGCGGAGCGAGAGTCACGTGACAGGCCACGCGACTTTCAGCCTTATTGCATTCGTTTTATTGTTTCACCAGTACTAGTCCGGTTTTTTTCTAGACACACCTCGTATGTGGGCTTTTCCACCCAGAGCTTGAGTTACGCCAGCCGTTTCATTTCCACAGGCGTTCCAACCTCTACTAGTATAGGCAATCATTCATTACGCCGTTTTGATAATAAAGACACTTCCTCATCTTTCATGCAATAAGCATTAACAACTATTTACAAGGTGTACGTGATAATGTCAGTCTTCTTTAATTATTCATATATACGATATGCAACCTATCAAATGATACCTAATTGCAGTTGTAAATAACGGCAAAGTATGTAGATGGGTGCTTGTAAGGTGCGAAATTATAGTCGCCTTACAAGACACCATTGTACTAGAAAGAACTGTAGAGGATAAAAACTGTAGAGGAAGACAGAGATTGGATAACATCCAGCAAATAATTGAGGATGAAGGTAGCAAGTGCTGCTCTGAGAGGAAAAGGTTGGCACAGGAAAGGAATCAGTGGCGGGCGGCATCAAACCAGTCAAAAGATTGATATATCACTACGCTTCACTCCAACCAGCTGTACCGTGACAGGTGTCAAGAAAATGATTATGCGAAATAGTCCCCTGAATGACGGTAGCTGCTTCTATATGATCGTGTCGACTGCCCGGCTTGTTGCCTGATACTTCTTAACGAATATCACAACTGCCATGCGATTTGTATTTACTTTCAGACCCGCACAATACTTCTTAGCTCGATGTCGATTCGCTCAATGGATGCTAGCCTTAGATGCCTTCCACTGCTGTACAATTTCATCAGCAGTAACCTTATTTTGCAACAAGTCCTCTATGCCCCATAGGTTGCTGATAGGTGAATTACATTAAAGGTAAATAGCAATTGTGACCAAATCCGTTATTCCCTGCTGTTTTATCTACCAATCTTCCTCTCCTCTCAGAGCCGATCTGAAACTAGACCACCACAGATACATCGTGAAACAACTGTCTTGCATTTCCAGCAACCGAGATCGATTAGAAGTGAGTTTGGTCACCAAAAGCAAATCCTTAATTCTGTAACTATAATGTTCCAGCTTCACACCGAGCTTCCAGACTTGACCTGCGGATGGAACACTGTTATCCAACAGATCACAACAAATACCAAGCTCTTCCAACGCCTTCTCGATTATCGGAAGGGCAGATCCTAATTCTTGTTCCTCCTTGGATGACGCTACCAGTGGTTCCGACCCGACCTCCTGCACCAGTACCAACATTTCCGAGTCAGTACCCTAGGGTTTAGCCCCTCTAATTGTAATTTCATTCATCAATTTCTTCTTACAGATCAACCTTGCTTCCATCTTGTGAGTTTAAATAGCTTCACAACGACGCAATCAAATCGGCTACACTAGTAACCTTACCGCCTTTGACAGTAGCGAACAGTGATAACACTAATGCAGCAACCACTCCCACTATCAGTTCTTGAGTGGAGGGCTGGGGAAGTATCTCTGTTACCTTAAGAACCATCGATTTCAACACCCGAATGAGCGGCCAGAACCGACAACCAACTTGGGCCACAAGGGCACACAGTAACTGCAAATATGGAAGTCTGAAGGAAATACCTCGTTCACAGCACTCCAAAACTGTCATCAGCACGTCTTCCGACGCAAACGAATTTCAGTCGGCTAATCATGGACGATTTCGTAATTGCTGAAGTATAATCTCCACCGCATACTACTGCGGCCTTAACAGAAATGGTAAATATTGGTAACAGCTCCCTTCAGTTCACAACAGCTATGAGTACCACCAATGTCAACCTGAAGCCTCGCTAATCAACTCAAAAGAAGCTAACCTGAGCTGCGCAGCAATTAAATCCACATTAATATATAACAAGCAATATCTGCAGCATCGTCAATCATGCCCACAGCTGCCTGGTTAATCTGCGCAGCATTTAAACTACATGAAAATTTGGTCAACAACTCAGCAACTGCCCAGAAGATCCTTGCAACACTTAAAACCACATTCACATTTGAATACAAGTCCAAAGCCACACAAGACAACAGTCAAAGAACTGCCTACGAGGAAAGGAAAGGCCAGCACAAAACCTCCAGGTGCCCCACAGCACAAACAATCAAGGCACACTTTTGCCAACCACCTCCTCCTACGTGCCGACGCCGGAGCTCCACTCGTCCGGTGCCCTAGCAAGAGCGCATTACCTGTTTACCTTGCGTTCGACCGACCGAACCAGCAGATCTTTCAAACTAAAATTCCAGCATGCCCGAGCCGAAAGGCGAGAGATACGCTCACGGCAAGTGCCGTATGGCACAAATGCTTCGTCCTTTCTGTTTCAGTCTCTCTCTCTCTCTCTTCTGTTTTTATTCAGCAAACAAAATCACGCCGAAAATCAGTAGTACCGTAACATCCTTAGTTGTTTATATTATGTTATGTCATTACAATAAGCTTTCATGTCACACGTATTGTTCTAAAACTCGACGTATTTATTGCCTCGCACCTTAGGCCAAAAACGTTGCCCCAACGTTACAAGAGCCGTTGCATAAAAATACGTCGCATTTAATGTCTCGGATAAAGTTAACACAATTAAATAATTTATTTTGTACACCTGAGGATGGCAAAATTCTGCAAAACTTGTCATGAGAATTTATTTGGTGAGCAAAAAGTAACAGCTGCAGAATGTGCGCTGTTTTATTTAAAGTCATAATTACAGTCTAAGACTATAGAAAAGCTGAAGCCAAAATTATTTTCGTCGCTGAAGGCCACAGAGACGCGTTGTTTACTTTTGACACGTGTTTCCACCTACTGCATATGTTCTTGGCTCGAACGCAACAGTTCGTCCGTCGCCACAGAGATACTAGACCTTAAGATGAGGTGACGCAGAATGTAGCAAATGACGTACATAGGTAGTTGTCAGTTTCCTGCACTGCACAGAGTTGTAAGACATGTTAGGCACTCCAGGTTCAACATACGTCCCGGTGAAGGCATCTAGTGGACTGGCACACTTGTTTGTGTTGGTACGTAAACGATTTACTCCCCCTAACTTAAGGAGCGTACGTTAATAAACGGAATTCGAACTATGCTAGCAGTGCTGCGCAAACTTTTTATTGTAAGCGAGGTTATTCATCATTTCCAAAACAACACTACGTTTCTCGTCAAGTTGTGTGGGAAAATTCCAACATTATGTTTCTCGTTTAGTTGTGTGAAAAAAAATCATTCTTTAGAGCGGCGAATCTTATCTTTACGATAAGTGGAACCCATTTTGATGTCCACTTTCATCGTGGAACTGCTGGTTTGTTCCTGCAGTACAATGTTATTCGCTGTCATTGTCGCATTCGTTCCGATTATCCAAATTAGTGAGAGCAGGCGAGGGTTACTTGTTAGACTATCTTTTTTTAATTTCCCAGAGGAGTTCATTTTTATTGGTTTTTGTAAATTACTTTCTTGGATGCTATAGTAAGAATCACGTAATTTTTGAGGAGCCGTTGAAAATAGTGACGGAAGTTTCGTGAAGTTGTTGAATAATCTCACAATTTAAGAAATGCTGCTTTACAGGAGCGTGCTTATTCCTCACCTCAACACGGTGGTCTTTGCGATCACCAGCGGCATGGTTACATTCGCATATCGAGCAGACTTAACTCTGTATAAACCTATAGTTATTGTTGTTGTTGTGGTCTTCAGTCGGAAGGCTGGTTTGTTGTTAAGCATTCTTCTGCAGCACCACATTTCAAAAGCGTCTATTCTCTTCTTGTCTCAATGTTTATCGTCCACGATTCACTTCCAGACAAGGCTACTCTCCAGAGAAATACATTCAGAAGAGCTTTCCTAACACTTAACAAATTTCTCTTCTTCGAAAACGCTTTTCTTGCCATTGGCGATCTACATTTTATATCCTTTCTACTTCGGCCATCATCAGTTATTTTACTGTCCAAATAACAAAACTCATCAACTACTTCTACTGTCTCATTTCAAGATGTAATTCCGTCAGTAATGCCCGATTTAAGTCAATTAAATATAAAAAATCCGAAAACACTCACATTTTTGGTGGGGAATATTGCCCTAGAATTAAATTAAAGACACGTCTCATGTTCCAGTTCTGAGCAAGGTTACTCTTGGTTGTAATGCAGATTTCGGAAAGGGAAATCCCCTTTGAGTTATTCCCAACTGGGACTCCTTCTGCCGCGCACCAGCTCGTCCCGTATTTGGTTGAAGTGTGCCTGATTGTACAGTGGATCATAAGTCGAAAGGTCTGCTTTACCTTTAGGGGTAGAGAATGAGTCAGAGAAAAATAGAATACTCAGCTTGCTACTTTAATGAGTGTGAGGTTAAAAGCTATACCTGTACAAGGTGAGCCAGGAAGAACTGTAGATATTTAGGGATATGACAGAAACGATCTTTCGAGGTTAAAAAAATTCTACTGAACAAGGGCTTTACAGCATACCTTAAGAACTATGAGCCCTTCATCTTCGATACTGGGAAACAAATCTCTTCTACTGCAAGCTCTATCCTTTCCATATTGTGGTGGTATGGTCAAAAGCGAGGAAAAAATGTCGAGTAAACATAAGCTCTAAAATGCTTATCTTGAGCTAAGAACACTTGTTCATCTTCGCCACTATAAAACACATCTATTCTAGTGATAAGTACTTATAGCTCTCACAGTATGAGTCGGCAGCTCGTGGTCTCGCGGTAGCATTCTCGCTTCCCGAGCACGGAGTCTCGGGTTCGATTCCCGGCTGGGTCAAGGATTTTCAGCTGCCTCGAGATGAGTGGGTGTTCGTGTTATCATCATTCATGAAAGTGGCGAGATTGGGCTGAGCAAACGTCGGAATTTTTTATGGGCGCTGATTACCGCGCAGTTGAGCGCCCCTCAAACCAAACATCATCATCATCTTACGGTATGCACTTGCTTTTTTTGATTCGAATTGTCGTTCCTGACACTCAGTGATGTGCAAACGTGTGAAGGAGGCTGGCAACCATTCCATGGAGACGCACTCGTGCTTCATACAGCCAACTGAACAGCCTGAAAGGGGTCAAATTGTGGCCTTCCGAGTGTCAGGATGGTTCTCTCGGAGAATTGCCACGCAAGTTGGACGTTCTGCGTCTGGTGTGCAGCTATGCTGGTATCAGTGGTCACATGAACGTTCTCACACGCGTAGACGAGTTTCTGGACGTCCACGGACACCCGCCAGGATCGTCGTATTGTAAGGGCAGCAATGGCAGATCGTACAGCTACCACAGCATAGATAAGAAAGCTTGTGAGCAGACGTGTCAACACGAACTGTTGGGAACTGGTTATTAGTACTGGGACTGCGGGCACGCACACCTCTGAACTGGTGCCGCCAGGGTGGACTTGTCACCAATAGAGGACGTGTGGGATATGGTGGAACGAGAAGTGGTTCGTGCAACCCGTCAACCAACAACAGTAACAGAACTACGTGAAGAGGTCGAGCAGCGTGGCATAACTTATCCCAGGACATTATTCGCCATCTCTACGACTGACTGGATGCAGGAGTCAGCTCCCGCAGTGCCACCCGTGGAGGCTACACCACATACTAATATGAGTGTTCAGCATGGGTCAAAACCTGGTACCTCGGAACCGCCTATGCTATTGATCTGCACTGTTGCAACACTATGTCTCTAGTGAATTGGAAAGCACTAAAAGGACGTACTAATTTTTTTTCCGGCAGTGTGTAAAGACGCCATTAGAAAAAAAAAATGGTTCAAATAGCTCTGAGCACTATGGGACTTAATTTCTGAAGTCATCAGTCCCCTACAACTTAGAGCTACTTAAACCTAACTAACCTAAGGACATCACACACATCCACGCCCGAGGCAGGATTCGAATCTCCGACCGTAGGGGTGGCGCGGTTCCAAACTGTAGCGCCTAGAACCGCTCGGCCACACCGGCCGGCGACGCCATTAGAATTGTAACTCCAAGGATGATAGCAATTTAGCAATATTCTACTTATTGTCAATGTACTGTATAGTAGGTAGAATAACTGATAAAATTTGTAGGTTATTTGGGGGTATACAGTGGGACAACTTTGTTATACAGATTTGCGAAGTCTGATAGCAACAATGGCTCTAATGCGGCTACGTTCGCTCCCCTCGGATTCTCCACGCACTGGAACATCCACCGTGATGCTGTTCGAGGAACAAGGACTCATTTGAAAAGCCGACATGGTGCCACTGATGTGTCTGGTGTCGTCGTTGGGTACAGCACTTTCTGCTGCCGCGTCAAGGAATTACTACACAACGGCCGCCGTGCTGACGGTCTGTGGTGCAGCGGACGTTGTCGGTACTTGCATTGCTACAACAAGCCCGTTTGCTGATCCTAGGTACGTGGCGTGACTGTGCGATCCTGCACGTCCGAGCGAACCGTGGATCTGTTCTCTCGCGCGCTAGTCGTGAGACCAATGGCTGTCCCGAACGTATACATTCAACATTCGTGAAGCAGCTGTGAAATCCCGAGCAACGCGAGCACCCATATAGCGAAACGATAAGCCGTAGTCTGGATAGGCCACGGCATTGCTGCTGACGCATTCCCTTAAGTGCTGGTAGACGTTTCTCCTTCTTACTCGAGGCAACACACTATCATCTCACAAACGAACAACAATCAAATGCGATTTCTGTTGGAGAAACCCGTTGTGTAATGTTTGTTTATATATCAAACTAGTTTAGCGCCCTCTGCTTCGCTAGAGTTGATTGTACAGTCTGCACATTTTTTTCTTTTCCTTTAATCGAATTTTTATATTATTCACTAACTACAACATCTTCTAAACTTTTCATTATAATTAAGGCCATATAAGGTCTTTTCCGAATGTACTTCCGGCCAAAAAGCGACTCTGGCAGCTGGAGACGGAGGTCCCTGTTAATCCTGCGTTTTGAGTTCTTGTGGTGATATTTCCATAAAAATTTCAACCCCTAACACATATTTCTTTAGAAGTCAAATACAAATTTTCATAGCTTTAAAAATGTTTTAATATAACGAAATGTTTTCATAAAAGTTTTCGTTCTCTATTTCACCCCCTTAGGGATTGAATTTCCAGTAAACAGTGCAACACGTATTTTCTTAGTTTCTAACCGAGAAGCCAAAAACAAATTTACAGAGATTTAATTTCAAATATTCTTTCGTAACGAAATATTTCCATAAAAACTTTCATCCCCCATTTTACCCCTCTGGGACCTGAATTTCCAAAAACACTGAAAGATGTATATTTTTATTTCCAACAAAGAAGCCAAATACAGGTTTTCTTAGAATTAGTAAAATATACTTTCCTAATGAAATATGTTCATAAAAATTTTCATCCGGCCTCTCCAGCCGGAGGTTCGAGTCCTCCCTCGGGCATGGGTGAGTGTGTTATACTTAGCATAAGTTACTTTAACTAGTACGTAAGTCTAGGGACCAATGACCTTAGCAGTTTGGTCCCTTAGGAATTCACACACATTTGAACATTTTTTGAAATTTTCATCTCCTATTTCTCCCCCTTAGCAGTTGAATTTCCAAAAACACTTAAACAATTATTTTTTTAATTTCCAACCGAGAACCCCAATAAGCATTTTCATAGATGAAGCTTTAAAAATGTGTTATTAGGACTTTAATAATGATTTGTTTAAAAACTCACCCCCATGGGGGTTACATTTCTAAAAATGTTGAAACACGCACGTCTTTATTTCTGACCGAAAAACCACGTACCAGTTTTCGTAGTTCTAACTTCAAAATTCCATTAATAGCGTCATACTAAAAAAAACTTTCATCCACTATTTCACTGCCTTAGGGGTGGAATTTCGAAAAATTCCTTGTTAAACGTCACCTAAATTAAAGATTAGCACACATTCGAAATTTCAAATTTCGGTCCTTAGCGCTTTGGGCTGGGCGATGCTGAGGCAGTCAGTCACGACTTCCTCTCTACATATAGAGATGTACGTGACCGTCTGGTCCTCCTCTTTTGTGCGGATCTGCCTAAATGCTAATCATTTGCCTCTACGGGACAAAAAGGTGTGACTCCGGAAGAGAGGTTGCCGCAGTTGCGAGAATTTACAAATCAAAGCATTAGGGCGTGTTTTCCCTGTACGCTTGGCGCTTCCGGAGATGAGATGGAAATAGCGCAGAGAGTCAAGGGCGAGCACAATCGTGGGAGGCGGCGACAATGCGCCGACGCCCGGCTCTATATACAGTACGTGCGCACGCGTTGCCGCCAGCTTCAAAATACACTTGGAGGGCATTCCTCGCTGTACTTGACGTACGGCCCCCGCCGCGCTCTGCCAGCTGCTTCGAGGACAACGGCCCGCCGATCTCTAACTCTATCCGTACACTCAAGTACTAAAGCGTGGCGTTGCTACAAACAACGCTCACAGGTTTAAGGAAGAAGGAAAGAGTATAATCCTCCTTCGGCATCAAGGTCATTAGAGATTCCGCTCTAACTCACTTGAGCAAGGACGAGGGCAGAAATCGGCCGTGGCAGTACTGGACGTACTGTCGCTTTTTTAGACTGATCCACTTTAGCGGAACTAAAGAATATACAAATTATAACGGCCTGAATCTTAATCCAGTGCGTTAACCATAGCTCCTCCTCGCCTTGTCAAAGGATCTGTATATAGCGCTAATAGTAGCAAACATGCTTTGGAACATGAGGTTTTGTTGAATGTGAAACTAGGTAGGTGTACGAGCATGGTTCAAGTGGGAAGGCACCAGTAACTCTGAAAGACAGAGTACAGGGGGTTTCAAAATGATTCCTCCGACTACTCAAGATTATGAGAATTTTAACTTACGCATGAAACTAAAAGTTTACCTTGGCACCAACTGCCTTAATCCGATGAAAAAATTTCTGTCACCGTCCGTTTGGGGCGCAGGATTGTATGATAGTCATGGACTGTCGGAAAACCTTAAAAAACAAAATCGAAACGCTTGACATACGCTGCTGTAGAAGGATGCTGAAAATTGTGTATGATACAGCATGAGGAGGTTCTGCGCAGAATCAGCTAATAAAGGAACACGTGGGGAACACTAACAAAGAGAAGAGACAGGATCCTACGGCATGCCTTGCGACATCATGAAATGACCTCTGTGGTACTAGAGGGAGAAGAAATTTCTGGGGATGTACATTTGGTGCACAGCACTGCCTGGACCATAGGAAAACCAGAAAATAAGAGAATCGAAGCATTTGAGATGTGGTGCTATAGGTGGACTAATTGAATAAGGAATGAGGAGGTTCTTTGGAGAATTGGCGAAAAAAGGAAATGTGGAAAACAGTGACAAGAAGGTACAGGATGATAGGACATCTGTTAAGACATCAGGGAATAACCTTCATTGTACTAGAGGGAACTGTAGACGATAAAAACTCTAGGGGAAGACAGAGACTGGAATACACCCAACAAGTTATTGAGGGCATAGGCTGCAAGTGCTACTCTGAAATGAAGAGGTTGGTACCAAGGGAGGTATTAGTGACGGGCTGCACAGAACCAGTCAGAAGACTGATGACTCAAACAATTTTAAAAAAGTCTTCTTTTAAAAAACACATCCTTTGAAACGTCCCCTTAGAAAAATTATACATGACTGTGCTTAAACTGACACACAATATTTTTTAGCGCAACGCAATCTGACTTTCAATAATCCCTATAAGAGAATGGCCCTGACTAAATTAACCTATACGTTTCACAAATCACTTACCTCACAAAAATCTTCGTTACTCGAACTACTGCAATACAGCGAGCGCCAATACTGCCAGCTTAATAGTGTTCAAAAGTCATAATATATATATATCAGTCCATGATATCCAATATTACAAATTTACTCTTTCTGATGGACACACGTCCAGATCGTCCGCTCTCAAAATTCCGCCATCTCTCTCCCCACATCCACCACTGCTGGCGGCTCACCTGCAACTGCGCAACGCTACAGCCAACAGCCCAACACTACAATAGCGAATATTACAACAATGCCACCCAGCCACAGACTGCACACAGCACAGCCAGTGATTTTCATACAGTGCGCTACGTGGCGTTACCAATATAAAAACCTAAACAGCCTACATACACCTTTTTATTCAACGCTTAATTGTGGTGATATATACTCCTGGAAATGGAAAAAAGAACACATTGACAACGGTGTGTCAGACCCACCATACTTGCTCCGGACACTGCGAGAGGGCTGTACAAGCAATGATCACACGCACGGCACAGCGGACACACCAGGAACCGCGGTGTTGGCCGTCGAATGGCGCTAGCTGCGCAGCATTTGTGCACCGCCGCCGTCAGTGTCAGCCAGTTTGCCGTGGCATACGGAGCTCCATCGCAGTCTTTAACACTGGTAGCATGCCGCGACAGCGTGGACGTGAACCGTATGTGCAGTTGACGGACTTTGAGCGAGGGCGTATAGTGGGCATGCGGGAGGCCGGGTGGACGTACCGCCGAATTGCTCAACACGTGGGGCGTGAGGTCTCCACAGTACATCGATGTTGTCGCCAGTGGTCGGCGGAAGGTGCACGTGCCCGTCGACCTGGGACCGGACCGCAGCGACGCACGGATGCACGCCAAGACCGTAGGATCCTACGCAGTGCCGTAGGGGACCGCACCGCCACTTCCCAGCAAATTAGGGACACTGTTGCTCCTGGGGTATCGGCGAGGACCATTCGCAACCGTCTCCATGAAGCTGGGCTACGGTCCCGCACACCGTTAGGCCGTCTTCCGCTCACGCCCCAACATCGTGCAGCCCGCCTCCAGTGGTGTCGCGACAGGCGTGAATGGAGGGACGAATGGAGACGTGTCGTCTTCAGCGATGAGAGTCGCTTCTGCCTTGGTGCCAATGATGGTCGTATGCGTGTTTGGCGCCGTGCAGGTGAGCGCCACAATCAGGACTGCATACGACCGAGGCACACAGGGCCAACACCCGGCATCATGGTGTGGGGAGCTATCTCCTACACTGGCCGTACACCACTGGTGATCGTCGAGGGGACACTGAATAGTGCACGGTACATCCAAACCGTCATCGAACCCATCGTTCTACCATTCCTAGACCGGCAAGGGAACTTGCTGTTCCAACAGGACAATGCACGTCCGCATGTATCCCGTGCCACCCAACGTGCTCTAGAAGGTGTAAGTCAACTACCCTGGCCAGCAAGATCTCCGGATCTGTCCCCCATTGAGCATGTTTGGGACTGGATGAAGCGTCGTCTCACGCGGTCTGCACGTCCAGCACGAACGCTGGTCCAACTGAGGCGCCAGGTGGAAATGGCATGGCAAGCCGTTCCACAGGACTACATCCAGCATCTCTACGATCGTCTCCATGGGAGAACAGCAGCCTGCATTGCTGCGAAAGGTGGATATACACTGTACTAGTGCCGACATTGTGCATGCTCTGTTGCCTGTGTCTATGTGCCTGTGGTTCTGTCAGTGTGATCATGTGATGTATCTGACCCCAGTAATGTGTAAATAAAGTTTCCCCTTCCTGGGACAATGAATTCACGATGTTCTTATTTCAATTTCCAGGAGTGTAGCATATGTACTCACTGAATTAAACATAATTACGGTATTTGCAAACGTTCGTTCCATGACCAGACCAAGGCAACAGTCCTACGCATAAGAAATCTGCGTGTAACCCCTACACCTAATCGCGAGGGAGTACTGGAATGTTTGGCGCATTAAAAAACAACCGTTCACCCAACAACTTTTTCACTGATCAGTAAATACAGTAACCAGAGCATGCTGGATCAACACTCAGGGCACGATCATCCAGTACCTTTCACACGAATCTTAACAATACGTGGTAGCCGCGCGGTTTGGGGCGCCTTGCCACGGTTCGCGCGGCTCTCGCCGTCGGATGTTCGAGTCCTCCCTCGGGCAAGGGTGTGTGTGTGTTGTCGCTAGCGTAAGTTAGTTTAAGTTAGATTAAGTAGTGTGGAAACCTACGGATCGATGGCCTCAGCAGTTTGGTCGCATAGGAACTTGCCACAAATTCCCAACTTCCAACAACTTGTCCGCCACGACAGCTAACTCGTCAGCGCGACGGACTGTCATGCCAAGGAGCCTGGGTCGGAGATTTTCTTCGCTCAGGGACTGGATGTTGTGTTGTCCTCATCATCATCATCAGGAGGCCCTAGCCACACGACATTTCATCTCATTTTCCAACAATTAATCGAGCAACAACGATTTTCAATCCGTTTGGATAACTGAAGCAGGGTTTGAGATACAGAGTTTCTGAGATCTGTACTCTGTCTGCAGTGAAAGGCATCGATATAACTAGAAAATTTTTCTCAGTATAGGCTCTACAAACGAACGCCAATCCAATGTGAGCAATTTCATCGCGCAGTCAGCCAGCAGCAACGGCTGCCCACACTTCGCCGTCTCGGCGCGCTGCAAGCGATCGAAGTCATCACGGTCAAGTAGGAACTTTTTTTTCTGTAACAGCTCAGCCGTAAATATTTTATCAGTCTCACTGTCGCATTTTAACCCCGAGTGACCTAATTTTTTTGCCTACCCCAACTGTTTGTGGTACGTTTGACATCTTTATATTTCTTTATACCATTAAGTAGTTCGTTCCACCATTCGGAAACATGCTTTTTCGATTGCTTCTCTTCTATGCGCTCTCTTCACTCAGCTTATATTTCTAGAAAACGTCTTATTGTCTTTGACTTTGTTTAATTAAATTAAATATTCTTAGAAAACAAGGAAAGTTTTATTAACTGGCGCAGTGTTCAGCAGTTACTAAGGATTATCCTTGAACGAATGTAATCACGCTGTTATCCGTTGTTTGTATCGATCACATTTTCCCGTTGCGTAAGAAGAGCAAGATAATTGTTACTACTGAGCATGCGCCAGCAATCCACGTCAAGCCATCATCCACTTGTGTATCTGCCTGCATTTTTATCTTATCGCTGATGTAATTGGAAATACTCGACAGCTACAGCTTGTCCCTGGCGTACACGACAGACTCGTAACAAGTTCGTTCCCGTATCGCGTAAATTAATCGCGGTAACGACTCTGGCTCAGAATAAATGGATTATACCGACTCATCACTCACATCGCTGGTTATTTGTCACTTTTACAAGCCAAATACAGCTTTGGACGAAATAGATACTTATTCTCATGTAGATATTTGAACACCTGTATTTGCTGCTTACTTATACTGTGAATTTGATTTACAGATGTACGTACATGATAGGAAACACGAGAGAATAACCCAGCGGGTTGGCGCTCATGTATTGGCGGTGCTGGATTTAAAATCTGACTAGCTATTCTGATCCGCCGTCAGTACCACTCTACATTTAACACGCGACTTGAACAATTAATTGCCGGCCGCGGTGGCCGTGCGGTTCTGGCGCTGCAGTCCGGAACCGCGGGGCTGCTACGGTCGCAGGTTCGAATCCTGCCTCGGGCATGGGTGTGTGTGATGTCCTTAGGTTGGTTAGGTTTAAGTAGTTCTAAGTTCTAGGGGACTTATGACCTAAGATGTTGAGTCCCATAGTGCTCAGAGCCATTTGAACCATTTTTTTTGAACAATTAATTGTGGTTGACGTTTCAGTCAGAGTTCGCAGGTGGCAGCGGCACGAGTCCAAAACTTGTCGACTCTTTATCACACAACTGGTCACACGCAGGCGGAGCTCTATGATAAAGCTCTGCGACTTTAAACTTGGTCGAGTTGTCGAAGCACAGAAAGTTGTGTAGCAGTGTCATTATGTCGGGCATATCTATAGCAACACCGCTGAAGCTGATATCTGCACAGAAGACTCGAGTTCAGACGACATTGCTGAAGAGCACGACCGGTTTTAGCGATCAGGACCTCCGAACATTGCGACATTGTGAGGAAACGAATGAACAGCTAAGGCTGCACGAGTTACGTGAGGACTCATTTAGCGCCTGGAACGATTTGATCCTGAGATCCGAGTCCAATGAGAGCTACAAAAAACTTCTGATTTCGTGTAGCAGAATCCATCTCGGTCTCCACCAAGTACGTCGTAATTCTCATGTAGTTTGAGCCAGTGATAACGTCATTATGTGCGGTATACTCCCAAAGTGAGATTACGTATCAGATATATTTACTGACCCACAATACGCAGGCATCTCTGTAATGACGGCGAATGCAGTACGTTTAATTCCTTTCGTACTTTGTTTCTTACCAAAGAGAAATTGCAAGTAAAGTGTATACGGACGTGTAAAGTGATAATGTGTGATGTAATGTGTGATATTCTCCAAGAATGACGTTGGTTCATAAAGTGGCAGTGCACCTACACTAAAACAGGAGAGTTCAGGCCACGTTCACAAATACGTGTACAAACTAAAACACTTCCTTTGCCGTTTCTCAACAGCGTTCTTGAAATTTATCAAGTATTTCTGTCTTAAAGCAAGATCCTCAAAGTGATTTCCTCCTCCAACGCCATCATCACAGACTGAACTACTTGCTGCACTGCAAGTACGGTGGCACTTGACTCGGAGGTAGCCAGTTTGTATCAGAAATTTGAAATCAATTTTCATTACTTTAGCTGGAAAGGGACAGAGCGATGGTACAATATAGTGTCTGACTTCCAGACTGTGTGCCAATATCCTCGGTTAAACCCTAAATACGGTTCACAGTGTTTCATGAAATGAGGCATATGATGTTAATGGTGACTCGTTGTTGGCACGGAGATATTAAATTCGACGGCACCCTTAGTGTTATTTGAAAAGAATAAGGTAAATGCAAGCACTAGCTCTTCATCTACGTCCTGCTATCATTTCGTACTCATTCATAACAATACAAACACAGAAGAACTCTGTAATATGCTAAAGCGAAGCTTGCTCCTTGAGTAGACCTGCCATAACTTAAATTACCGACCCCGGACAAGGACTTAGAAAACCCCGGATATTTGGGTCAAATTGGATCATTTTTCGGGACACATACAGTCTGTCTCCGAGAAGTTATCCTATGATTATTAGCATGCGTACAAGTAAATAAACAGACAAGAACCACAAATAAAACCACGACGAGTTAAAAAAAAATCTCAACGAATATAAATGAGACAAACTTACGCAAGTCCATCTACTGCAATATCGGGAGACTGTGTTTGCGGCACGGACGTGTGAAGAAATTCGAGCGCTGACGGAGGTTTAGTGGCAATCGTTCTTCACGCGAACCATTCGCTACTGGACCAGGAAAGGGCGTAAGTGGAAGTGGTACACAAAGTACCCTCCACCATACACCAAAAGGTATGTGGAGATATAGATGTAGAGTGTAACGTACTCTTGCACAACTGGTTTATCTGCTTACAGCCGACCGCGCGGCGCACGCGATCGTCGGTTGTCGGAGACTTCTCACTATTCTCAATAAAGAAGTATGGTAATTACACTGACGGAAAACAATAGCACCACGTAGAGTAATGAAAATTCGGAATACATTTGTCTGGGTAACATATTTAAATGATTGATATTGCAATATCACAGGTTAATGTACTCACGAGATAAGCCGTTGCAAATGTACTAACCGGTGCAAACGCCAGTAGGTTGAATGCGAGCATGCAAACAAGCAGGTACTGGATGTCAGATTCCGGGATGGAGTTCCATGCCTACTGCACTTAGTCGGTCAATACAGGGACTGTGTAATGCTGGTTGTGTATGATATGTCCCATATATGCTCTATTGGAGACAGATCCGGTCATTGAGCAGGCATCCACTCTCTGTAGCGCATGTTGGGTTACAACAGCAGTATATGAGAGAGCATTATCCTGTTGAAAAACACACGCTGGAACGCAGTTCGTGAATTGCAGCACAACAGGTCAAATCGCGACTGACATACAAATTTGCAGTCAGGGGTGCGTGGGATAACCACGAGAGTACTCCTGCTTGTCATACGAAATCGCACCCCAGACTATAGATCCACGTGTAGACCCAGGTTGGGTTCACGTCCTCAACTGGCCTCCTATCACACACGACCATCACTAGCACCGAGGCAGAAGCAGCTTTCATCAGAAAACACAACAGACTTCCACCCTGCCCTCCAGTGAGCTCTCGCTTGACCACTGAAGTTGGAAATGACGGTGGTTTGGGGTAAGTGGAACGCACTCTACAGGGGATTTGGCTCGGAGCTGTCCTTGAAGTAACCAATTTGTAACAGTTCGTTGTGTCACTGTGGTGCCAACTGCTGCTCAGATGCTGCTGCAGATGCAGTACGATGCGCTAGGGCCATACGCTGAACACGATGGTCCTCCCTCTGGGTTTGCCACGTGGCCGTCCGTAGTCCGTTCTTCTTGCGACCGCGCATTCTCGTCAGCCCCGCCACCAGCAAGCACATACTGTGGCGACATTACTGTCAAATCTTTCTCGTAATATCACAGAGAGCACATTCAGCTTCTCGTAGCCCTATTACGCTACCTCGTTCAGACGCGGTGAGGTGTTGATAATGACGTCTTAGTCGCCTTTAAGGCGTTCTTGACTAACATCAGTTCACCCAATCTCAAAGGTAACTAACGTTAATGATCATTACAGCGTCTGTCCGCCTGCTTAGCTGAGTGGTAACTTGTTTGCCTACCATTCCGAGGGCCCGGATTTGGGATTTTCTCCGCCAGTGGACTGGGTGTTGTGTTGTCCTCGTCCACATCGACGGGATCCCGGGTTCGATTCCCGGCCGGGTCAGGGATTTTCACCTGCCTCGAGACGGCTGGGTGTTTGTGTTGTCCTCATCATTTCATCATCATTCATGAAAATGGCGAGATTGGGCTGAGCAAAGTTTGGGAATTGGTACGGGCGCTGATAACCGCGCAGTTGAGCGCCCCACAAACCAAATATCATCATCATCATCATCATCATCCACATCCTCACCGCCGCGCAAGTCGCCCAATGTACCGTCACCTGAAATAAGACTCGCACCCGGCGGCCAAACTTCCCCGGACGGGGCTTCCCGGCCAACATTGCCACACGATCATTTCATTTCATCACAGCGTGCATAAAAGCAAACCCGATGTCATACTCATAGTGGCACTACTAGCGCTACTGTTATCCAACTGGAGCGAAATGTAAATAGCTATCATCTCTAAGATGTAGCAACACACTTGCCAACTTTCGTTTATGTCGCACAGCTCCTTGGTGCTACGAGTTAGTAACTTTTAACAAAGATTTATTAAAGTCTATTTATATCTGATATCGAATTTGTCTATGCAGCAGAAAGTTCCGGTTGAATAAAATCTCCGGCAGGACGCTCCCGGACGCCCTCAGAACTAGGACGAATGGGGGAAACCCTGGCGTATTGGAGCTCTGGTCTGGACCAACAACGACCAATGACTGATAATCACACTAACCATTCCGCGAGTCGGACGTGTTGAATAACTGGAACTGCGCACTCAACAGAACAAGGCGAGAACAAAACCAAACTGATGTATTTCATTTTATTTTTGCTGTATTATGCTACATCTCTTCTGTCATATTTTGGAAATAAATTGTTGTGTTCAGTTTTCCTAAGAAAATTTGTACTTGTGTACGTTACTGATACTTCTCCGTTTTCGATTTGTGCTGAGCATGCAAACACACTGCATTCTCTAAAACACTTAATATGGATAACACGACTCGAAACATTTATTAACGTAATATACAATATTTAACTTGGAGTGCTGACAGCTGCGTGGCACTTAAAGTCCTATCCTCTAACTAACATAATACACTGAAAGTTATCTGTCTACTCCAGGGGTCTCCAAATTAATACACCAAGAGGGCCACATATCAAGTTTTGAATCTCAGTGGAGGCCAGATAATATATTTTTTCAGAATTTAAACAATAAAACTATAACAAAATAAATTGTTGTTTAGCACAACACAATATTCAGTGAAAACTCAGGTACACTTTGTTTCTCGTTAGCACACTTAGTGAGAGGTACGAAATTTGTCTTTTTAATTCAAAATGTTCTCAAACAGTGGCTCTAACTTATTCTGCTGTATCAGTAAAATATCTGGTAAATGTTCGTCATTAAACTTATTCATGTATTCAGATTTTTTAAATTTCACAAACGAAATTTTTGTTCGCACATGTAGGTAGTATGAAACTCGGATACCAAGTGTCGCGCAAAGTCTTTGACCTTGAGCTAGTTTTGTTCTCGGCGAAAACAGAACAAGGCTTCCTTCCTTAATGTTGTCCGCCCCGATAGCTGAATGGTCAGCGTGACGGACTGGGTCGGGGATTTTCTCCACTCAGGGACTGGGTGTTGTGTTGTCTTCAACATCATTTCATCCCCATCCGGCGCGCGGGTCGCCCAATGTGGCGTCGAATGTAATAAGACCTGCACCAAGGCGGCCGGACCTGCCCCGTAAGGGGCCTCCCGGCCAATGACGCCGAACGCTCATTTCCATTTTTCCTTAATATTGTCCTTCCTGATGTCAGTCTTGTAGATCAACGACTTCCATTTGCAGTGCTGCCCGAACATCTTCCACTTCGCAAGAAAAGGGTTGGTGGGAAGCATGGACCTTCTTGGAATGCGCATCTAAATTTGAGAACCTGGGAGAGAACTCTTTCTTCAGGTCACCAAGAAGTTCCACTGAAAAAAGAGTGGGCAACGTGGACCAAGTTCACCTTTCAACAATACTGGGAATTGGTGAAGTTTGAGAAAATTTTCTGTTTGACATTGTGTCCAAAAAGTACCAGTTTTTGTTTGAAAACTTTAAGATGTGGGTTAAGGTGACCAATAATATTGCCCTCCTCTTTAAGATTTTTATTCAATTCATTGAAACAGAGAGCGACATCAACAGACAAAGCTAGTTTCCAATGCCGTTCTATGTCAAACAGAGCTTTCGAAGGATTTTTTTTTCTCATTCAGGAATATAGCAGTCTCAGTACTAAAAAAAAAAAGCTTGAAAAAATAGTACCACATGTTAACCACTTTACTGCCGTGAGGTATGGTAGATCACGTGATAAAGATTCTAATTCTTCTAGGAAAGATCTAAATTAGCAGTGTTTGAGTCCATGACATCGAAAGAAATTGACAACAGATATTATACACTTCATTACACAGGACATACTCACTGAATTTGAGAAAAGCGCTTTCTGCTTAATAGCACAGTGTATTGTCAAGCGTTGAATAACACCACTGGCTTCCCATTCTGGGTTTAGTCTTCCATCGAAACCCGCAGTTTTGCCACATATTTTTCTCCACCAATCTGTTCCAACACAATTCAGCTCAGAAAGAGGAAGGTGGTACCTTTCAGCTAAAGTTAACTGTACCCATTGAAAAATATTCTCACTTCTTGTTGCACCAAGGGAGGACATTATATCTGATAGCTCTTCAGTAACTTAGAGTTACACGAGCAGGAAGAATCGCCCGATACTTTAAAAAACTTTCGTTCAATCGCGGGGCGGATTCAGTCCCTTCGTGGGCCGGATGCGTCCCGCGGACTGTATTTTGTAGATCCCTGACTTCTAGTCTATAGAGTTCCCTTTGGACTGTTGTCTATGACAATTATTGTGTTCAGTCTTTGCATCTGTATTTCGGTAGACACTCGGCGTTTAACTGACCGACGTATTACGCTATTACGGCGGCAACTGTTGCTCTGATAACGGTACACTGGAACGATAGCACGGAACAATTCGTGAACCGCAACTGCGGCATTGCAGGAACTGGCTGAGTGTGGTCGCGCATCTGCACTTAACCGCGACCTGCGGAGTAATCTTCCACCTGCGATATCGCTGACGAAAGCAGAAACTAGTTCCCGCTTTCTGCGTCCCCTGTGGCGGCTGGCGTTACAATTGACGGATGGATCTGACGTCATGAAGGACCCGTAGCGGAAGCATAAATTAGTTCCGGCATGTGAGCGCCATCTTGAAGACGATTGCTCGGAACTTTGAGGAGCTTGGCGATAGTGTGTGTCTGCTTGATGGCGCCCTCTGGTGCTGTCGCTGGGTACCTCACGACTGCGGACACAGCACTGTACATTCGTACCGGTTAAAGGGGGTGTTCCGGGCGCCGCCTTCGCATTTGGATGCAGCACTGCAATCGACTATAATGTGAGTTACGAATTCTTTCAAACATCCCCGGATCATCTTGTAAATCTCTATTCTGGTTCTTCAACCGTAACAGCAGGAGTGCTGTTCACTTCAGTTTTGAGATGACTCCAGATAGAAAAGTCGACAGAATTGAGGTCTGATGTTCTTGGAGTCCAGTAAGGACCATATTGACACGTAAGATGTCTTCTTGAATTAGTAGGAAAAAGTGCCGTGCCCAGTCATTCACCTACCACGTATACAGAACATGGGCCATGGGTGAAATTTGACCCCAATTAGATCGGAACTTAAGCGAAAAGTTTACATTTCAAACATCTTTTTATTAAAACGAAACTTCCTGGCAGATTAAAACTGTGTGCCCGCGAAAGGCAAAGGTCCCGAGTTCGAGTCTCGGTCGGGCACACAGTTTTAATCTGCCAGGAAGTTTCATATCAGCGCACACTCCGCTGCAGAGTGAAAATCTCATTCTGGAACCTTTTTATTAAATTGGACGATATGTTCAGCCTGAAGCCAGTACCGGCTCGTAAACATACATTCGCAGTTATCTCGCAAACGGCTCGACATTCGACCCGTGTTCACTGCGACGTTTCTAAAATCGGCAGTCTTGTGATAACGAGAGAGATGGGAAAAGCAAGTAAACTGTTTATTATTTCAAAAGTAATCGCCATAACTGTTAATACATTTATCCTATTGTGAAACAAGGCGGTGAATGCCTTTGTGGAAAAGTGTTTGCGTTTGTAAAGCGACTGTCTGCACTACGCTTGTTCGTCCTCTGCTTGACTATTGCTGTGCGTATGGGCTTCTTACCCGACAGGATTGACGGAGGATATCGAAAAAGTCCAAAGAAAGACGGCTCTTTCTACACTACTGCGAATTAGGAGAGAAAGCGTCACGGATATGATAACCGTTTAAACAAAGGCGATCTTCGTCGCGAAACTGGAGTTAACAACTTTCGCCTCTAAATTTGACAATATTTTGCTGTCGACAGTGTACACAGGGAGAAAGGACCACAGTAATAAAATAAGAGAAATCAGAGCTCGTACAGAAAGATTTGAGTATTCGTTTTTCCCGCGCGCTGTTCGAGAGCGAAACAGTAGACAAATAGTCTGAAAGTGGTCCAAAGAACCTTCTGCTAGGCACTTTATTGTGAATTGTAGAATAATGAAGTAGATGCCTGCGAAACCATGATTGAACGGAGGCGCGCACCTTTTCGTCCCAAGCAAATCGACGGCCACGAATGTATTACGTCGAGGCTCCAAAAATATGGAAATCGCATGGGGACAGATCTGGAATGTACGGATGTGTAAGCATTTCCAGTGCAACCTCTGCAGCGTAGTCGAAACAAACTTGGCAACATGTGGGCGCTCCCCATGCGATTTCTATATTCGATTTCCAAATTTTTGGAGCCCTGAAGACATACATTCGTGGCCGTCGATTTTCTCCGGATGAAGATGTGGACGTCTGGGTACAATAATGGTTCCATAGGCAATCGTAAACATTCTTCCATGAAGGCTTTGACCGTCTTGCCTCACAATGGGATCAACAGTTATAGCTATTACTTTTAAAATAATAAAAAGTTTAGTTCCTTTTTTCCCATCGGTTTCGTTCTCATTTGATTGCCCCTTATACTTCTACTTGATATATCTTTAACCGCGTCAGTCTTTCACTATTCGCCTGAATACATCTCATACTAGGATGCAGACCGTAGTCAGGCATTCACTTCCACAACGCTTATTGACGAGCATGGGGCTAACGTGGCGTGTGGGACTGTAGTCTATTTCTCAATGCTCGCGACTGGCTGCGATTGCAAATAATTGTCGAGAGAACAAGCAGTTCCCTGCTACGGCTACGCTGTCAGCTATCAGCTTGTCCCGCTCTGGACAAGAGCCGTGTCCGCAGCCTCGTGCACTGGAGCGCGCAGCTGCAGACGCTGCAGTCCCGCCTGGAGCTGGAGGCGTCTAGAGCGCCGTTCACACGGAAGCCGACACGTGGCGCGGCGCTACAAAGGCGACGACAAGTCGCGAGTCCACGTGGCGGCCGGTCCGGCCGGATGCTTACGTCACGCGAGTGCAGGCCCACAAAGAGGCACAGTTCACCAGCGGGACGCATCTCCAGCGACGGAATGGACTGACAATTAGGCACATTGACCGCCGGGTTACGCATGGCACGCTGTGTAGTAGCCGGCTCTTAAGCCGTCATCACACGGGACGTGTTTCTGATCTCCAGGCACGCCAGACGTGGTCCACATCGTGGTCGGTTCGCGCTTAGCAACGAGATGGTGCATCAAACGGTACGTTCTCCTCACCGTGATTTGGGCGGCAGCGATCTTTTGGGGCAGTCGTCTGGCACGCTAATCACACAGTTTCTTTATAAAATTAACTCACTTTAAATTGAGACGTTAGCTCTATTAAAACTCATATTTCCTCCCTTGTCGACAGACTAATCATACGGTTCTGTTTGTAGTATCTTAGATAAAGAAATCAATATAACTAAATTTAAGGTAAAACGGAAAGTTCCACGTCCAGTCAGTGAGAACACTTCCAGTACAAATAGTGCGATACAAATTAACAACAGTCGCTCGCATAAGATAAAAATTATTTCATCATTCTCACTTTTCACTAAAACCTAAAGTTCATTCTTACTAGATCACTGCTTCTGTTCAGTAGTGGCATTTCTAGAACATGTGAAATACAAGACCTGACACAAGAAGGTGCAAAATATAGTACAGCAAGTAGTTTCTGTACTTCATGTAACTCTGTGTGTGTGTGTGTCTGTGTGTGTGTGTGTGTATTCATGTGTGTACATGCATGTTTTTGCTATTATGTGTCTTACAAACTGAAAACGTTTTTGGATGAACAATGAACAATGAGCCGAATGGCAGTCGAATAAGGCGGTGATGTAGAAGGCAATCTTCCAGTTCATTGGTCCATATTTTCTGGAAATCACTCCTGAAAGGGGGCTCTCTTATATATGCGTAACACTGAATATTAACAGAATGTTTTACACATGCGAAGACGAAACAAATATATAATTGGATACAGCAAGTTGTGACTTCATAAGTCTACGTCTTTATTCATTACATTATGGGGAACTTTCGTAACCTGCGAACACGTCTTTCATCTTATGATCTCCTGGTTTTAACCGCTGATATGTAATTGACTGACATTTAATTAAATTTAGTGTAGGAAGAACTACGTATTTTTCATTAATCTTCAAATCGTCATTGCCATGAAACAGGATGATATCAGGACACACAAGTTATAATACGAAAACATGCAAATATGAAAAGTCTTTAACAACGAATATGATGTTTTTTGTCATTTCATTATATCAAATCGTACCAATATCGACGCGTTTTCGAGTAATCCTCAGTGTCCTGGTGCTTTGAAATAGCATATATTCGTAGGACTCACCAACTACGAGCTTAAACAATAACTGACGAAATCCAATATGGCGTCTCCCAAGTTCCACTTGTGATCAGGAACGTTATCTTGCAGCTCGTTGTCCACGTTCCTCCCCACTAAGCAAAAACTTGACTTATTCATTCTTTTAGACTACTGAATGCTGAGGAATGTAAAATTTCACATTGTGACGTCATAAAACTTGAACAAATTCTTGTCCACCAATGCTTTCTCGACATGTGTGAGGACGGCTTTAGAACAAGCGAGACCAGTCTGGCGTGCTGTGTTGTTGTCCTTGTGGTTACTTCTCAAGTTAACTATTGCTCTATTTTAATTGCAGCTACAAGCTGCATTAGTCGTTAGCGTTAACGTGAGTTGCAGTTAGCCAAAAGCGCGGGTTAAAGTCGTGACCTTGGTTGTAAAGTCAATTCTCTTTTTCTGTGACATGTCCATTTTGCTTCTTGGCAGTGGATGTGGCCGTGGTAAGCCCGTTGTCATAGAGACAGAGCAAGAGACGACTCTGAGCCGTTAAAATTTTTACATGTCGAGTCACGCGATAAGGTCAATTGACAAAATACGGGTCACCACCTTAACAGAACCCGTAGCAGGCGGTCATGTGGCCCTCCACCAACGACGAAATTCGTGGCAGTGAAGCCAGCGTTTTCGTGCTGGAATCAGTGCACTAATACGCGTCCACGATGTGGAGACACGACGAATGGCAGAAAGGAGCTACCAATTTAGGATGTGGCCCTGAATCAATTCGCCCGATTTGTTGGTGTACGAAAACGGGATGTTCGACATGTCTACACGGCATGGTGTAGCACTCGCAAGTATGTAAGACGGCCCAGGAACAGCGCTAACCGGTAGCGAGTGGGGACGAGTGTCACATTCTGTCAGTGCCAGTCGGTCTCAAAACCGACAGGTGTTGCTGCTGTCAGTGGGCGCACGTCCACCTCAACCAGTTTCCAAGTGACCATTGTGAATCTTCCAAGACGATGGTTCCTGATTTGACGAACATTCAGGCACTCTGTCACGTTTCGACTTGACCGGTAAATCACCAAATCTTAATGTCATATAAAATATACGGAACTATGTGGAAGAGCAAATGAAACGTAGCTGTCAACAACCTCAAAATTTGGTAGTTGTACGGGATATATGCTGTAGTTACCAACGAGTAGCTATAGCTGGATGTGGCGTATCTGAGGAAAACTGTACCCTACATTCCTCGGCAAATTAAGGCTCTTATCAAGGCTGCAGGCGGTGCTGCACGGTACTAGCGTGATATTTCCGTGGGGTGACTATCTTTTGTCCAGTGTGCTTACTATCATGTAAATTGCACAGGCGATTGAAACCCTAGTCCGCCTACCGAGATTTAAATTTTTTGTGATTTCTCTAGCTCGTTAAATCGATCTTTAGGATGATGCCTCCCTCAAGGTCGTGAATCTTTTTCGCAGCCTTGAGAGCTGAGCATGTCTCGTTATTTTAATGGCAGGATGTGAAACTCCGACCTAGCTTCCTTTTCCCATGTAGAGAAAGCAGCAAAATCAGAGAAACCACTTAAAGCTTGAAATGGTGATGTTTAGTCAGATATGGCAGTCTGACCCCATAGTACGCTTTATCCCTTGCTAGTTGTTGTACCCTGCACATTCCCGAACTCAGCCCCGGGAGCTAACTTTCAGACGTATACCATCGCCTCTTCTAGGCTTCTATTTCTCATAACTGAACACCCTCACAAGCCTTTCAGCCAACGACGGCAGCAGGCCATCATTCTTTGGTTAGCATCAAGATACAAGACAAGATACACATCTGTGCTACCTTTGTGCTCGAACAGGTAAAATCCTAAAAAATTCCTCTTCTTATTGAGCACCAATCTTGCTCTTAGCCGGCCGGAGTGGCCGTGCGTTTCTAGGCGCTACAGTCTGGAACCGCGTGACCGCTACGGTCGCAGGTTCGAATCCTGCCTCGGGCATGGATGTGTGTGATGTCCTTAGGATAGTTAGGTTTAAGTAGTTCCAAGTTCTAGGGGACTGATAACCACAGCAGTTAAGTCCCATAGTGCTCAGAGCCATTTGAACCATTTTTTCTTGCTCTTAGCGTCCGCTTTACACTAGCATAGAAAGCTAATACGATACCCTTCGTCAGACTGCCAACTGGTCCGGCCTTCAGTCCCATCCATTAAGAGTGCGTGCGTTGCAGCTGTTCTAATAAAGTTCCCAGGCTCCTTTAATGAGTTGCCGAAGTATTGTATACGCCACACCGACGTGATTGTTCTGCATAAGGACAACCTCAGTTTCATTTCTTCCCTCATACGTAAAACCTGGTGCTTCTGTTATTTCATCATTCGTTGCTTGTTTTAAGAACGCATATTGCGTTAAATTAAAACGAATAATACAATTGTTCACATAATCAATTGATATATGTATATCTGGCTTTCATACTTTTCACTGCAATCATGCAGCAGTGCGGAGTTTCTTTCCAAATCTAACAAATTACGGTTTAAGCAAGTATAAACAAATTTTATTTCGCTGTTTTTCTCCGCGTTGAGGTTAACTTGTAGATTATTCCCGCACTTCGATATTATGCTGTGGCGCTAGTGGATATCTTCGTTGACTATTGACGCAGTGGTTCCGGGTTTTCTGGGGTGGAACTGACTGTCAAAGACTCCATTCAATCGGCGTCTCAATCTGAGAATCTGTTTGGAAAAAAGTAATCACATTAACGTAAAAACGGTGAAGTGAGATCAAATAGAAACGCGTGAACTAGGCAGGGTGGTATTAAAATTAACTCACGAATTCTACTCCACTGGCAAGCGAAAGGAAAATTGTACACACACAAAAAAAAGTGTTGCATCACCACGGTTCCCAGAACTCCTGAAGACAGACGTTGACTGTGGACATTTTATCACAGATACAGTCCCTTTGACTGTTCAAAGATGTCACTAAGCCCGGCCAAAGATGTAAACAACCATGCTTGACCAGCACTTATTAGACGGAGGAGGTCCGACAACCGATCAGTTCCAGCCATTCCACCAGGAAGAAGTACACGACCCGTGTTGTCTGTAGTTCAAGCATGCCTAGACGGTCAACACAGCGGTTCGATCGCGTCCGCATTGTTACTTTGTGCCAGGAAGGGCTCTCAACAAGGAAAGTGTCCAGGCGTCTCGGAGTGAACCAAAGCGATGTTTTTCGGACATGGAAGAGATACAGAGAAACAGGAACTGTTAATGACATACCTCGCTCAGGCCGCCCAAAGGCTAGTACTGCAGTGGATGAGCGCTACCTACGGATTACGGTTCGGAGGAACCCTGACAGCAACGTCACCATATTGAATAATGCTTTTCGTGCAGCCACAGGACGTCGTGTTAAGACTCAAACTGTGCGCAGTAGGCTGTATGATAGGCCTCGTCCATGGCGAGGTCCATCTTTGCAACCACGACACCATGCAGCGCAGTACAGATGGGCCCAACAACATGCCGAATGGACCGCTCAGGACTGGCATCACGTTCTCTTCACCGGTGAGTGTCGCATATGCCTTCAACCAGACAGTCGTCGGAGACGTGTTTTGAGGTTCAAATGGTTCAAATGGCTCTGAGCACTATGGGACTAAACATCTATGGTCATCACTCCCCTAGAACTTAGAACTACTTATACCTAACTAACCTAAGGACATCACACAACACCCAGCCATCACGAGGCAGAGAAAATCCCTGACCCCGCCGGGAATCGAACCCGGGAACCCGAGCGTGGGAAGCGAGAACGCTACCGCACGACCACGAGATGCGGGCCGTGTTTTGAGGCAACCCGGTCAGGCTGAACGCCTTAGACACACTGTCCAGCGAGTGCAACAAGGTGGAGGTTCCCTGCTGTTTTGGGGTGGCATTATGTGGGGCCGACGTACGCCGCTGGTGGTTATGGAAAGCACTGTAACGGCTGTACGATAAGTGAATGCCATCCTCCGACCGATAGTGCTACCATATCGGCAGCATATTGGCGAGACATTCGTCTTCACGGACAAAAATACGCGCCGTCATCGTGCACATCTTGTGAATGTCTTCCTTCAGGATAACGACGTCTCTCGACTGGCCAGCATGTTCTCCAGACATGAACCCTATCGAACATGCCTGGGATGGATTGAAAAGGGCTGTTTATGGATGGCGTGACCCACCAACCACTCTGAGGGATCTACGCCTAATCGCCGTTGAGGAGTGGAACAATCTGTACCAACAGAGGCTTGATGAACTTGTGAATAGTATGCCACGACGAATACAGGCACGCATCAAAGCAAGAGGACGTGGTACTGAGTATTAGAGGTACCGGTGTGTACATCAATCTGGACCACCACCTCTGAAAGTTTCGCTGTATGGTGGTACAACATGCAATGTGTGGTTTTCATGAGCAACAAAAAGGACGAAAATGACGTTTATGTTTGATCTCTATTCCAATTCTGTGTACAGGTTCCGGAACTCTCGGAACCGAGGTGATTCAAAAATTTTTTTGATGTGTGTTTTATAACGTCCTGTGCATGCCGAGTTGTTTAGAGACAGATTCTGCACTCGTAGCTCATAAAGTTAGGCGTTTTTGAATGTATCAGTTCGAAGTGATGACACTGTGCTGTTCATTGTGTCACACTGCATTTATCTCCAGCTCTGGCCCAGTAGAATGTTAAATTATTCACACTCGAAACAAAACTCTTCCAAGTAGATTAGTAATACCGCGGTCAATCATGGCAAACGTAGCAGTAGTAGTAGATACCTATTGCACTCGAAATACATGAAGGTTCGATGTACGAATCACGAAAAGTCCGTTGTTACTGTGAGAGTTTCAGAACAATAAGAAAACTGAAATAACCCGGCTACGATTGTTAAAGTGCACATACCGGAAATAATGAAGAGGTAACGGAACCATTAAACTGAAGGGACAGGGATTAGTGTTAAGTAAAATAAAGAGCGAAGTGTAACGGGAACTGCAAGTGATCAACGCGTGAAACAAAGAGCGACAGCTGATCCTCAAATAAGCAAATTTAGCTTTAATAGTGGAAAAAGTCAGATTGAAAATTATCGGAATAATCATATTTATGTGTAACTGAAACCATGAGAGCGTCGTTCACAGAACTTTCTTCCACTGATTATTAAATATTGTTCGTTAGTATTTGAATTTTGCTATTTTGGACTACCGTAAAAAGTTGAAAAGTCCTAGAAAAGAGAAGCACAAATCTCATGGAGTTGTCTGTTCAGCGCCAGAACGTCCAAAACTGGTCAGAGATCTCCAGTGAGAGACGCCACAAGAAAAGCGATGTGCTACACGGGCAAACCTGCTCTACAAATTCCAAAACAGTCTTGCAGAGCGAATCAAGAAAAATGTTATTTCTTCGCAACCTCGTCTCACAAAATGCCCATTGAAGAGAAACAGGGAAAGTCCGGATTGTATGGAGGTATATTAAACGTAGCGGCGAAATTTACAAATTGAACAAATTTAACGCAGACATTCAACTGTACCATGACTTGGATAGTACGTGTGTGGATTAGATGTAGATTATTAGGGAGGGTTTGTGTACTTAGCGTTGACAAAATCAGCCCAAGGTGAGAAGCATAGCAGCCGAAAAAATAATATACAGGGTTAACCAGAACTCCAGTGACAAGCTTTCAAGGTGGCAGCGTGGACGAAAACTTGGGGTCTAAAATGCGTGTCTTAAGACCTATGAACACTCCTTCATCTTCGATACTATACACATATTTCTTCTACTGCGAGATCTTTCCTTTTTATGTCGTGGTAGTAGGGCCAAAAACAAGAAACAATGTCCAAAATCATGGGGTCTAAAGTGTATACCTTGTAGGCTATAAGCATTTGTTCAGTAGAAGAGATGTGTTTCACAGTATCAAAGATGAACAAGTGGTCATAGCTCTTAAGATATGCACTCCAGAGTTCATGTTAACTGCGCATATTTTCCTTGTTTTGGTCCATACTGTTGAATATTTGTCGCTGGAGTTCAGGTTCATCCTGTATAATCTGTGAAACAGTTGGAGACTGTGATGGCGGCACTTACTGGTCAGGGCTACGTCTTTAACCCCAGCGCAGAAGAGGAGGGAAGAGAGCGGAGCGTCGCGGTACGGGGCTTTCCCTCTCTGCCTGACGCAGCTCACCCTGCACCGCTTTGCTCCTCTGTTTCCGTCCGTTCTAGGGAGTAAACAACCCTACTCTAACCTAAATCAGTAACACAGCTACCGCTTGATATGGGTGGCGGGAGGGAAGGAGGACAGTCCGACGGCAACTCCTCAGGGTGCGTCAGCCATGCAAGTTCCTCGCCTCTCCGAATTCGCCTGCATACCACACTGTTGCTCATCCGCTTCTGGAAAGCCTTTTCTTCAGTCGTCCAGTGGCAACAAGGCCATTTGGGATCCGAGTGCGGTATGCGCTGGAGTGGGGAAAGTAAAACCCCAAATCCAAGGATTTAACCATCTGCCACCGTGGTTACTGCAGAGGCCCGGAGTAGATTTAGATTTAGAGCAGTACAGGTGGTGTTGCACTCCCACGTATGTTTTCAGTACGTTATTAAAGGACATGTTAACTGACCACCACAACTCTGCAGCTGTCTTTACGAATGTGCCTAAACGGGGCCTTCTGTTAGCTGCTCTGTTGTTTTCCCTGATTGTATCTCCAAGGTCCGACTGTCTCGAGACTTTACTGTCAACAATGCAGAATTATATGCGATCTTTCGGGCACTGGTTTAGATGAGACATGATTCGATTACTAAAATTTCTGCTCATCTTCTCTGAGTGCTTTTCGCCGGCCGGTGTGGCCGCGCGGTCTAGGCGCTTCACTCTGAAACCGCGTGACCGCTCCGGTCGCAGGTTCGAATCCTGCCTCGGGCATGGATGTGTGTTATGTCCTTAGGTTAGTTAGGTTTAAGTAGTTCTAAGTTCTAGGGGACTGATGACCACAGATGTTACGTCCCATAGTGCTCAGAGCCATTTGAATCATTTGAGTGCTTTTCACTCTATTCAACGATTGCACCCATCAGATAAAGTAGTGCAGGAAAATGCAGGATGTCCTTCAAATACAAGGCCTGGGGAAGGAGGTGTCTTTCTGCTGGGTGCCTGGGCACATGGGTATTATGGGGAATGAAAGGGTACATGTAGTAACAAAGGAGACGCGTTCCAACCCTCAGTTAGTTCGGTGTGCCATCCCCTGCTTTCTATCGCCTCGCTGTTGAGATAAAGAGCCTTATGTCGATGGCAGGATGAACGGCTGGTAGTGACAGACAGTAAGCCCTCTCTAGTGAAGCCCACATCACGGCCGTGGCGCACCTCCTTCCAGCCACGTCGACGGGACGAGGCCTTATAAGGCATGGCTTCTTGCTCTAGTGAGAGGACCCTCCAATGTGTGGTGCTTGTGGCGTACATATTTCATTAGATTATGTTTTATTTTCAGACCAGGGGTTGGCCCTAGATGTTCAACATTTTTCCCATGATTTTAGGGATATGTCCATAATATGTTGAAAGGATTCATGTGTTTTGTAAGTGGTCCGCCAGTTACCTATGCCTGTGTAATTGTTTTAGCTGCTCTGTCGTCTTACTTGTGTTTGTTCCCTGGTGTAGAACCAGTCACCCTTTCTCCTTTGCCTTGTGTGTGAGATTGATTGAGTGAGAGAGTCCGAGTGAGGTGAGAGTGTCTGCAAAAGATTATTTTTGTAGGTTTCATCCTCACTGTGGAAAACAATTTTAGCGACTTTATCCACATTCTGTTTCTTAGCTCTGGTAATCACGCCGTTGTGCGCCCATAAGGTCGAAACACACACACACACACACACACACACAGGAAAGGAGAACAAAATAAAAATTGTGCATAGGCTGTTAAGTTCACAACAAATCAGTTAAGCAAAAAAAAAAAATCTGATGTGAGGTCATCTTTTATTTTCAAAGCAAGGTTAACAAAGCACATCGATGAAATCACAAAACTGTGTGTTTTCGTGTGACGCACGACCTATGTACCGACAATTTCCAAGCACTTTTGGCACTCCGTAATGTCGGCGAAAGAGAAATCGAAAATGAACGCAAGAATGAAGTAATTCATAGCATTACTTTTTAATTTTTTTATATTTGGCGCTCATTTGGCAATCATACAGCCACGCGAATTCTAACATCACGACTCTTACTGCTGCACATCCTTTTTGAGGGGACCGCGGTAGTTTTAAAGCTCAGTTTGGCTTCATAGAATCCATCAGCTACGCAATTTGAGACCTTCAACATCCTTTCCAAAGGATGACGTAACTAAATGTTAGCAAATGACAAAAAAGTCTTACACGAAGTACGCGAAACAGTAACCGAAGGACCAGAAACAGTATGTCGTGTCATCTATACGAGAGGAGTTTGGAACTCAAGCAGAGCTGCGACTTGATGTATGCTAACTATGTTTGGCTTCATAGAATCCATCAGCTACGCAATTTGAGACCTTCAACATCCTTTCCAAAGGATGACGTAACTGAATGTTAGCAAATGACAAAAAAGTCTTACACGAAGTACGCGAAACAGTAACCGAAGGACCAGAAACAGTATGTCGTGTCATCTATACGAGAGGAGTTTGGAACTCAAGCAGAGCTGCGACTTGATGTATGCTAACTATGTGGCACCTGAAATGGCATTTGATGTTACCGAAAACGCTAGAGAACTAACATTCTAGCAAGATGGGAGTTCTACACATACATAACTTCAACAAATTTCACAATAAGCCCCAGTAATTCATTTACGCACAGGAATCTTTGCCGGACTTGATTTATTACTAAAATTCATTTACAGATCGCGTACATTTTGTTTTTTGTGGACTCAGTACGATGTGGCGCAGTGCTTACCACACTGGACTCCCAGACGCGAGGACAGAGTATCAAATCTGCCTCCCGCCATCCAGATTTAGGTTTTTCGTGATTTCCCTAAATCACTCCAGGCAGAAACCGAGATGATTCCATTGAAACGGCATGGCTGATTTGCTTCCCCATCCTTAATGAAACAAACCGAGCTTGTCCTCATAATGCTGCCGTCGGGATTTGTTCTTTAATTATCGTGATTTGTTAAAATTATGACCGTGAAAGCATCGTACTACCCAACGTCATGTTATAAAAACTCTTCAAGTACATGCCGTAATTATATTTAATTTTTAAGTGCACGTATTAATAATCTGAAAATAGAAGGAAATAAAACATTTATGACAATTGGAAGGTTGACGTAGGTTTGCTGGTCCCCTCGGGGAAAAAGTCAACCTACCCGAATACTAACCCTTGTTTTAACGTCGCCCTAGGAACAAATCCACATCGAGAAATTTTATCACCCCGAAAAACTTTTTTGGCTGTTACGTATATGCTCTTCATCCATATGATATTATATATTGTTACAATGACTGGCGAATCTTCTGGATTTTTGGCACAAGATCAGGCACTCCAGGGAATATGCTGCAAGATGTAGGTGTGAGATGTACCACTACCTTGCAGCTAAGAGGGCTCACTACACTGGGAAAGTAAAGTTAACTCGTAAAAAAGCGAAAGATGTCGAGATATTTTGATGTCTTTGAAGCTACCAGATAAGTCGGAAAGCTAATTCTCTGCTTTTGCATCTCTAACTCTGCTCAGGACATTACTTCGAAAGTGTGCGTATTTAAATGTATATTACAATCCTGACTGTGTTGTTACACCCTCCGTCTCTAATTACGTCGTTGTCGACTGAACCCCTCAGATTCCTTCCTTACTTTATTTGTTTCGCTTCGTAGACATTCTCCGATACAGTTATAGTGCTCCCGAGTCCGCAGAGTTTTGCTGAAGTTCACAATTGTAATTGTAAAAATTTGTGAAGAAATTTAGCATGTCACTACATAAGAAAATGAACATCAGGGCAGAGCAAGCGATAAAAGTGAAATTTAGTGGAGTTATAGGCCACAGCATTAGGTGAAACACTACTGAGAAAATTTAGATAACAAGTATTTGCAGCTGGCTTCACAATGATTGTACTGCCGCCATTGTACATAGCGCGTAAGCGACCGCGAAGACAAGGTAAGAGAAATTAGGGCACGTACGGAGGCATATAGACAGTCGTTCTTCCCTCACTCCACTTGCGAGTGGAACAGGAAAGAAAATAACTACACTACTGGCCATTAAAATTGCTACACTATGAAGATGACGTGCTACAGACGCGAAATTTAACCGACAGGAAGAAGATTCTGTGATATGCAAATGATTAGCTTTTCAGAGCATTCACACAAGTTTGGCGCCGGTGGCGACACCTACAACGTGCTGACATGAGGAAAGTTTCCAACCGATTTCTCATACACAAACAGCAGTTGACCGGCGTTGCTTGGTAAAACGTTGTTGTGATGCCTCGTGTAAGGAGGAGAAATGCGTACCATCACGTTTCCGACTTTGATACAGGTCGGATTGTAGCGTATCGCGATTGCGGTTTATCATATCGCGACATTTCTGCTCGCGTTGGTCGAGATCCAATGACTGTTAGCAGAATATGGAATCGGTGGGTCCAGGAAGGTAATACAGAACGCCGTGCTGGATCCCAACGGCCGCGTATCACTAGCAGTCGAGATGACAGACATCTTATCCGCATGGCTGTAACGGATCGTGCAGCTACGTCTCGATGCCTGATGGGGACGTTTGCAAGACAACAACCATCTGTACGAACAGTTCGACGACGTTTGCAGCAGCATGGACTATCAGTTCGGAGACCATGGCTGCGGTTACCCTTGACGCTGCATCACAAACAGGAGCGCCTGCGATGGTGTACTCAACGACGAACCTGGGTGCACGAGTGGCAAAACGTCATTTTTTCGGATGAATCCAGGTTCTTTTTACAGCATCATGATGGTCACATCCATGTTTGGCGATATCGCGGTGCACGCACCTTGGAAGCGTGTATTCGTCATCGCCATACTGGCGTATCACCGGGCGTGATGGTATGGCGTGCCATTGGTTACACGTCTCGGTCACCTCTTGTTTGCACTGACGGCACTTTGAACAGTGGACGTTACATTTCAGATGTGTTACGACCCGTGGCTCTACCCTTCATTCGATCCCTGCGAAACCCTACATTTCAGCAGGATAATGCACGACCGCATGTTGCAGATCATGTACGAGCCTTTCTGGATACAGAAATTGTTCGACTGCTGCCCTGGCCAGCACATTCTCCAGATCTCTCACCAATTGAAAATGTCTGGTCAATGGTGGCCGAGCAACTGACTCGTCACAATACGCCAGTCACTACTCTTGATGAACTGTGGTATCGTGTTCAAGCTGCATGGGCAGCTGTACCTGTACATGCCATCCAAGCTCTGTTTGACTCAATGCCCAGGCGTATCGAGGCCGTTATTACGGCCAGAGGTGGTTGTTCTGGGTACTGATTTCTCAGGATCTGTGCACCCAAATTGCGTGAAAATGTAATCACATGTCAGTTCTAGTAAAATATGTTGGTGCAATGAATACCCGTTTATCATCTGCATTTGTTCTTGGTGTAGCAGTTTTAATGGCCAGTAGTGTTGTAGGTATGTAGATGTAGATAGGTAAATGGAGCTTCATTACAGATGTAAATGACATTGCCAGCATTGGGACTGCTGTGTGCAGCACAGTGAACACGCTACGTCAGTCCTGAAGTCTCAGTACTCTCTGTCTGAGTTGTTTCTGGAGAGAAGCATTGCTCTTACGGGAAAGAAGTAGAAGGGTACTGAGCCTACGGCACCGAGTACCGGTCCGGTAGATAGTTTTAAACTGCCAGAAAGCTACAGGCAAAACTATGATTGCCCGTTCGGACTCCTTGCACTGTTCGCACTACAATGATACTGACGCTAGATATTAATGAACTGGTAATGAACATAACGACAAATTCACTCCCGCCAAGTAAGCTGATACCGAGGTAATCTGTCGGCCTACGAAAAAACCGCTCATGTGTGCAAAGATTTGGCTGGATCGTCGTTCCGGCTATCCACAACGAGAACCGGATCCGCAGAACCTCCGCCTTTCTCGGACGAGCTGCCGCCCAAGTGCCCCTCATTCAGAGCTCGTTTCGGAGCGCGCTCAGCGTGCTACAGGCAGCGCTAAACGGCGTCTGAATTACGGGCGAACCGGCTTGTTCTGCCGTATCCAGACTCCCCAAGGCCGCAGGTGGGAGTCGAATCTTGTCTACGACTCGTTGCCTTTCCCGCGTAGCTGGACAGAGCTTCAATAGACTACGCACCGTGCTGCACTAACAGCTTCATTTAACCTGACCGGAGATATTCCCTCTTGGCATGAACAATGATTTGTTTGACATCTGTAAGGCAGGTTCTTTCATGTTATTGCGTAGCAGCCAATTTGGTACTGTATAGTAACTCAAGAGGAAATTGCATGTCGCTCTGATTGAAAATTCTGTTTTCCTCTCAGTTTTAGCGCTCTGTAGATAGTTTTTTGAATGCGAAATCTTTTTATTAAAGAAACTGACTTTTCAGTTTATTTGGCTTCTCTGTCAATCTCAGTCTGTGTGATACATCGTATATTGCAACACGCTTTCTGTAAAAAAAAGCCCAATACATACGAAATTTAAACCTACTTTATGCCAATCATTAATTTTTATGTATACAATATGCGCTTATGTAGCAGATATCAAGCTGTAACACACAAGCTGAAGTTGTTCTCAAGCCAAAGATTAGTTTTAACACCACAGTGCTTTACTAGGCATGTTCCTGCTGTACGTGGGTGTCCCCGCCTTCCTCAGTCATTTCAACGGACTTACCAGTCTCCGGAGATGTGTAGGAACACGCTAGGCAGTACTGACCCTACGATTTATCTCAGAAAACAGGTTAAGGAAAGGCAACTCTACGATTACAGCATTTGCAGACGTGGAAAAAGCTTTTGGCAATGTTGATTGGAACACACTGTTTGAAATTCTGAAGGGCGCAGTGATAAAACAAAGTGGGCGAAAGGCTATTAACAACTGGTACTGAAATCAGACGACAGTTATTAGAGTCGAGGGGCATGAAAGGAAAGCGGTGGTTGAGAAGGGAGTGAGACAGAGTTGTAGCCTATTTTCGCTGTTACTCAATCTGTACATTGAGCAAGCAGTAAAGGAGATCAAAGAAAAATTTGGAGTAGGAATTAAAGTTGAGAGAGAAGAAACAGAAACTTTAGGGTTGCCAATGACATTGTAATTCTCAAATGTTCAAATGTGTGTCAATTCCTAAGGGACCAAACAGCTGAGGTCATCGGTCCCTAGACATACACACTACTTAAACTAACTTACGCTAAGAACCATACACACACACACACACACACACACACACATATACACACACACACACACAAACACACAAGACCATTTTAACGGAATGGACAGTGTCTTGAAAGGAGGATATAAGATGAACATCAATAAAATCAAAAGAATGACAATGGAATGTAGTCGAATAAACCAGGTGATAGTGAGGGAATTAGGTTAGGAAATGAGACACTTATATTTTGAGGTTTGGTATTTTGACAGCAAACTATATAATGATGAGTGGTTATAAAACGTGCTGCACTAACAGCTTCATTTAACCTGACCGGAGATATTCCCTCTTGGCATGAACAATGATTTGTTTGACATCTTGACATCTTGACATCAATGACAAGGAAAGCGTTTTTGAAGAAGAGAAATTTGTCACCATAAAATATAGATTTCAGTCTTTGGTAGTTTTTTCTGAAGGTTTCCCTGGAGTGTAGCCATTTATGGAAGTCAAACATGGACATTAAACAATTTAGACAAGAAGAAAATAGAAGTTTTGAAATGCGATGCTACATAAGAATGGTGAAAATTAGCTTGGTAGATCACTTAACTAATGAGAGTATTGAACAGAACTGGGAAGAAAAGAAATTTGTGACATAACCTGGTTAGAAGAAAGGATCGGTTGTTAGAACACATTCTAAGACGTCAGCGGATTACCAGTTTATTATTGAAGGGAAGTGTGAGGGGTGGAAATTGTAGAGGGAGACCAAGAGATAAATACAGTAAAAACATTCAGAAGGATGTAAGTTGCAATAGTTATAAGAGATGAAGAGGCTTGCACAGGATAGAGTAGCATGGAGAGTTGAATCAAACCAGTCTTCGGACTGAAGATCACAACAGTCAGCCAGCCAGCCACACGGGGACCAACAGTGTAAGGTGGATTCCTAACAAGAGGGCAACTTGAATTTACAAACATAAAAGCTTGGTTAGTTGGTTGATTAGTATAGGTTCTCTCTACATGAAACCTATGTTACTTAGGAAACCAAAATTGACTGCATTTGAAAAATTTATAAATTAGTTCAGCATTTAATTACTAACGTAAAATATCGTTAGAGATGGAGCGCGAGCTCGCGTTGGGGAAGAAAATCACTTTTTTTTTTTTTTCAAACGAACCAACACATACTCTGCCTGAAGTGATTTAGATAAACTAAACAGGATGGCAGGGTGCGGTTTGAACTGCTGTCCCTCAGTATGCCCGTTCAGTGTCTTCAAAAAATGGTTCAAATGGCTGTGAGCACTATGGGACTTAGCATCTCAGGTCATCAGTCCCCTAGAACCTAGAACTACCTGCCCGAGGCAGGATTCGAACCTGCGGCCGTAGCGGTCGCGCGGTTCCAGACTGTAGCGCCTAGAACCGCTCGGCCACACCGGCCGGCTCAGTGTCTTCGCCACTGTGCCAGCTTACTCCGTTTCTTATTTTCACAGGTTGGATAAAATGTAGTGTTAACACTGTTATAATTCATCAGTGTGTTCACCACTGTGTCAGCTAACTCGGTTTGTTTGTTAGACAGGCTGGATAAAAAGTAGTGGTAACACGCTTATAATTCGTACCGCAATTTATTGAGAGCCGCATCTCAGCTACCTTTCCACATACAGATGGAAGGCGGCGTATACCGTCAGCCCATACATCTCTGTCGATGTCTCGCAAGCACAGCCCTATAGCACTGATGATGTCTTCTCTTGTGTTTTTGGCGAACGTGTCACATGGATGCTTATCGGATGAATACGGTGGATGTTCCAGTACCTGACGCCCCCACGTCCGCAGCAGATCCTACGCGGGGTCTGCCATGTGGCGTCGTGCATTGTCACGAAGGATGAAGAGATGCAGTGCCAGAAGGTGCGGTCGCTCTCTTCTCAGTGTGGGACGAGAGTGATGATGGAAGAAATTGCGCTACTAGGCTGTAGTGGTCGTGTGCCCCTGCGGCACAGCGTGATGCTGAAAGCCGCAATAATGCAATTCCTTGCATTATGTTCGTGTCCCACTGAGAAGAAAGTGACAACAGCTTCTGACACTGCAACCCATCATCCTTCATCACAATGCACGATGCCACAGCGTGAAACCCGTGCAGGAGCTCCTGCGTAGTGGGGTGGGAGATACTGGAACATCCACCGAGAGTCCGTGCAATTATGATCTCCAAAATGAAGGAACCTCTTCGTGGCACGAGCTACAACACAGGAGAAGACATCATCCACGCCATAGGGCGGTCCTTGCGAGACATTGACAGAGATGGACGTGCTGACGGTGTAAAGCAGCTTCCATCTGTGTGGGAGGAGGTGATCGAGATGCGGAGCGATTATACTAAGGGCATATAATACAGTGAACGTTTGTCAATAAAGTCTGGTACGAGTTACAGCAGTGTTGCCCCTACTTTTTATCCAACATACGTACTTCGGTGCGTGCTTCTCTCTAGTCGCCGTCACTTTAGCACGGCCAGCGACGAATCACACACTCGATACAGCATAGGCCGTGCTGAAATCACGCAGTCGACAGAGGACGCAGCAACAAAAGAACCGAAAAGTTTCTGCATTTGGCATTCAGATGCTGCAGCGCATGCGGTGCTTTCTGCAAACTGCACTATTGTAAGATTGCCAGAACTAAGGACCATTACTTTGCGAATGTGTTTCGCCACGACAGTTGGTCTTCTACCAGCAATACATACCACTGCCTGAAGATGGTAAGCTGGCGCTTAGACAAAATCCCGCCGCGTTTTACGTCACCATCCCATCTAACTTCCGAGATCCTCTGCAATAATTACTACGACTGGAAAGACTGAAACAGTACGTATTGTATGCTCACCGTATGTCTTCGTTTTCCAAATTATATGCATTAAGAACCAAAAGATGACGGCAAAACTCTGAATAAACATCTTTTGGAAAAAAACTAAAGCGAGTGTTCTGCGAGAAGAGAAGCGCTAACACCACATGATGGTCAAAAAACACACCACAATTACGGCCGAGCGCTTCTAGGCGCTTCAGTCTGGAACCGCGAGACCGCTACGGTCGCAGGTTCGAATCCTGACTTGGGCGTTGATGTGTGTGATGTCCTTAGGTTGGTTAGGTTTAAGTAGTTCTAAGTTCTAGGGGACTGATGACCTCAGAGGTTTAGTCCCATAGTGCTCAGAGCCATTTGAACCATTTGAACACCACAATTAAAGTTGCAACAGGGAGTATTTGATCATATGTACGTATCACTATAACATAGTCGTGCCACCAACCCACCGTACGAGGATAAAAAATTTTAATTTAGAAATTCCTCGGCGTCGTTTATAACAGCTGCGCCCTGGTTGAGTAGATTCCTCACGAGAAATGGTTTAAGTGCTTCAGTGGGTGGCAGTGGATTGACGAGATCTCTGTTTCATACGAAGGATGTTGCCACATGGATTTCACGTCTCCGTCTAGTGCTGGGATTTTGGACTTACGTAGTCTAGATAACTGTCACACGTTTTTTCCACTAGCGGACAAAAACTCCCGCAGACACTGATTTCCTAGACTTCAATAATGATAGATTACAATATCGGCGGTTCACCATCAAACAGCTATCTTCACGTTATTCAGATGAACAGACCCTTTATAGATGGCACACGCTGAGTAACAACACTCTTTCTGTAATGAGACTAATATCCATAATACGTCGTCAATTTGTATCGAATCAAATCGCGTTTTTTGTTCCTGAGAGGCAGAACTGATACAAATCGCACAATATTATGAGTTCAATGAGTATATGAGTTAAGTTTCTTACAATAGCCGGAAATTTTGACATAATTCTTACTGCAGTTGTCCTTGTCGACAGGGAAGCGCCACACTTAGTGTTGTCAGTGGCCAATGGTACATATGCATTGTGTTCACTTTCAGTAGAGACACTTGTTTATCAGATCTTCTTGAATCTGAATCACCACTGTGTAAGGACGGAAGGAAAGTAACGGTTTAAAGTCCCGACGACAAACAGGTCCTGGAGCAGCGTGTGTAAGGAAATCTGTCACGTTCTTTACAAAATGGGTTTGGTTCAAATGGCTCTGAGCACTATGGGACTCAACTGCTGTGGTCATAAGTCCCCTAGAACTTAGAACTACTTAAACCTAACTAACCTAAGGACAGCACACAACACCCAGCCATCACGAGGCAGAGAAAATCCCTGACCCCGCCGGGAATCGAACCCGGGAACCCGGGCGTGGGAAGCGAGAACGCTACCGCACGACCACGAGATGCGGGCACGTTCTTTACAATTGAAGAATACTGGCATTCATCTTAATCGATCTGGTGTACCAAACAAAACATACACCGAGGTGACAAAAGTCAAAGGATGCCTCCTAATATCCTGTCGGACCTCCTTTTGGCAGGCATACTGCCGCATCTCGACGTGGTTTGGACTCAACAAGTCGTTGGAAGTCCCCTGCAGAAATACTGAACCATGCTGCCATTTTAGCCATCATTAATTGCGAAAGTGTTGCCGGTGCAGTACTTTGTGCACGAACTGACATCTCGATTATGTAATATTAACGTTCGATGTGATTCATGTCGCGCGTGGCCAAATCATTCGCTCGAACTGTCCGGAATGTTCTTCAAACCAACCGCGAACATTTGTGCCCTGGTGACAAGGCGCATTGTCGTCCAAAAAAATTCAATCATTGTTTCGGAACATTCAATCTGCGAATGGCTGCAAAGGTTCTCCAACCAGCCGAACACAATCATTTCTAGTAAGTGATCGGTTGAGTTGGACCTGCAGCCAGTCCATTCCATGTAAACATAGTCCACACAATTGTAGAGCCACCACCAGCTTGCACAGTGCCTTGTTGACAACTTGGGTTTGCGGTACACTCGAACCCTACCATCAGCTCTTACCAGCTGAAATCAGGACTCATCTAACCAAGCTACGGTTTTCCAATCGTCTGGAGTCGAGCCGACATCGTCGCGATAGCAGGAGAGATGATGTAGGCGATGTCGTGCTGTTAGCAAAGGTACTCGCTTCGGTCGTCTGCTGCAATAGTCTATTAACGCCAAATTTCACGGCACTGTCTTAATCCACACCTTCGTCGTACGTCCCAGATTGATTTCTGCGGTTATTTCATGCAGTGTCGCTTGCCTGTTAAAACTGACAACTCTGCGCAAACGCTGCTGTTCTCTGTCGTTAAGTGAACGCCGTCAGTCTCTGCGTTGTCAGTGGTGTGAGGTAATGCTTGAATTTGTATCCTCGGCACACTCTTGACACTGGGGATCTCGGAATATTGAGTTCCCTAATGATTTCCGAAAAGGAATGTCCAATACGTCTAGCTCCAGCTATTATTCTGCCTTCAAAGTCTGTTAATTCCCGTCTTGCGGCCTTACCCACCCGGAAACCTTTTCACATGAATCACTTGAGTACAAATGACACCTCCGCCGATGCATTGCCCTTTTATACCTTGTGCACACAATGCTACCGCCATCTGTATATGTGCATATCGCTATCCCATGACTTTTGTTACCTCAGTGTAAACCTGGATGGCCTGACGAACGCTTGTTGCTTACACTTCGAGCACCGGAGTCGATGTTTCGTCAATACCGTCCTCCGCAGACAAAGTCTTTAACGCGCGCTGGTGCGCTGGCCCACCATGCGGAGGTAGCCGATCGATATCTAGTGGCAGAGAAAGTCATCAGAATTCATCTGTGTGGGAGGTGGCGCCACTTGGGTGATGGCCTGCAGACCTGATGCCTCTACCGTAACTTAAAACGAAAACTCTCCAAAGTGTACGCTATGTCTTCTGGTGTCCAGTCGAGCTGTCGACCGTCTCCATGCACAATATTTCATGACTAGCCTAGCCATCTTCGTCAAAGCAGTGAGTGGTGGTGTTACGTGAGTTCTCTGGCTGGTTTCCAACCAGAGTAGCAGTTAATTACTGATCACCAGACCGAACACCAGTGACCTGGGCTAAATCGCAAACTTCCCGCAGAGCGTCATGGCATGAAGGCATCCCTCGGATACGACTGACAAGCTCAGCGATCTCCTTCGTCGCTATTCGAAAGAGAGGGTTCCGAACGTCACCGGATTTCTCCTAAAATGCTGCAGGCACTCACCGCAATCATCTGTATCTAGGAGAGAGATTTATAAATTCGTGAAAAAAAGATGCCAATGTACGTAGAAAAATTACGAATCTTCATTGCGCTTGAAAATACTTTTTAAGTTTCTTTGTGACATAGATTATTAGATTCGTTTCTTGCTTCGAGTTGTTTCCATCTAAATTGTTGAAACGCTATTACGCGGATTCAACAGAAGGTGGTCCAGTCCCATTAATGCGACCACGTGTCAAAAGCGTGAATAAACACGTTTTGCAGCGCGGAAGTGCAGGAAGAGAGGGAGCGAGTTTGTGGAAGATACCGACAGGGACGTATAGAGCCATGCCGACTTCAGCACAGTGTCCAGCTGCACTAGGTTTCTCGGTTAAGGATCCATGGTACGAACAGCCCGATTGATGTGGTCCTATTGATTCTGGATTGGATTTAAATCCGGGAAGTTCGGTGGCCAGGTGATAATCGTGAACTCAGCCTGGTGCTCTACCAGCCACGCGAGGTGTGTGGCACGTTGCATTGTCCTGTAGTAAATGACGTCGTGAGGAAAAACAAACAGCATGTTGTGGTGGACAGGATCCCCAAGAACGCATATGCATACTTGTGTAGATCCGTAGTGCCTTTCAGAATGATGAGATCATCCAGGGAATATCACGAAAGCATTCCCAAGACCATAACGCTCCGTCACCCGGGTTGGAACCTTCCGACAATTGTTGCAGGGTCGTACTCGCCAACGACCATCTGTCCGATGGAGGGTAAAATGTGATTCATATGAAAATGCCACCTGTTGGCACTCAGTGGACGTCTAGTTGCGCCTTTGGAGTGCAAATTCCAGTCTTCGTTGCCGTTGAACAGCAGTCAGCTTGGGTGAACAAACCACGCGCCTATTGCAGAGGCCCATACGCGGCAAAGTTCGGTGAATGCTCGTTGAGGAGACACTATTGGTAGCCCTTTGGTTCATCTGGGCGGTCAGTTGCTCAACCGTTGCACATCTTTTCGCCCGTACATATCTCCAAAGCCTTTGTTCGTTCAACCCTGTCATATATCGCCCTTGGTGCACCACAGTCGACTCGGCGCCAGTTTTGGATAGCGCCATTTTGCCATGCACGATATACTTTAACCACGGCGGCACGCGAACAGGTTACAAACTTCGGAAATCCTTGTACATTTGGCCCGAGAGCCAATGATCATCCTCTTCTGGACGTCGGATAAATCTCTCCTTTTCCGCATTACGATAGCGACTGCACTATTTTCCACGTCCCACTGACACACTTTATGCACACAACACTGTCGGTGCTGTCACCTGCCGCCTGTGAGTGGTCATTGCACGTCGAAGTCGAACACAGACGGTGGCCACATTAATGTGACTGGACCGAGTATGTACAATATAAGTTATTGAGCTACTCGGTAACGCCGGCCGGAGTGGCCGTGCGGGTCTAGGCGCTACAGTCTGGAACCGCGTGACCGCTACGGTCGCAGGTTCGAATCCTGCCTCGGGCATGAATGTGTGTGATGTCTTTAGGTTAGTTAGGTTTAAGTAGTTCTAAGTTCTAGGGGACTGATGACCTCAGATGTCAAGTCCCATAGTGCTCAGAGCCATTTTTTACTCGGTAACGATGCAGGCTCCATGAGATTATTGGGTTGGGTTGTTTTGGGGAAGGAGACCAGACAGCGAGGTCATCGGTGTCATCGGATTAGGGAAGGATGGGAAGGAAGTCCGCCGTGCCCTTTTAAAGGAACCATCTCGGCATTTGCCTGGCGCGATTTAGGGAAATCACGGAAAACCTAAATCAGGATGGCCGGACGCGGGATTGAACCGTCGTCCTCCCGAATGCGAGTCCAGTGTCTAACCACTGCGCCACCTCGCTCGGTCATGAGGTTATTCGCGGATGATCCATCCTATTGACGCTAGCGGACCAAGAGGATTCGAGGAAAATGCAGGAAGACCTGCAGCGGATCGCCGACTGACGCAGGGACTGGCAGTAATAATATAACTCATTGCGCACAGATGAAGAGATCCACTAGTATTCATTATGATATTAGCAATGAATCACTGGAAACAGTAACTTCTGTAAAATACCTGGGAGTAAACATCCAGCGCGACCTAAAGTAGAGTGACAAGTAAAAGTAGATGCCATATTGAGAGAATCTTAAGAAAAAGAAGTGGCTTGTAAAACACACCATCGGCAGATTCTTGACTATTGTTCACAAGACAGACTTATCAACTACAATTAATGGAAGAGACAGGAGAAGATCCAACGAAGAGCGGCGCTTTTCGTCACGGGATCGTTTATTTGGCGCGTAAGCGCTACGGAGATGTTCAACAAACTCCAGTGCCAGACAGATGTGGTGTATCACGGTGAGGTTTACCGCTGATATTCCGAAAGATTACAATCCAACAGGAATCGGGCAACATAATTATTACATCCTCCAACATACGTCCTGCGAGATGATCACTATGAGAGAACCAGAGGAATTAGAGCTCAAACGGAGATTTCGGCAATTATTCTTCCCCCGCGCCATTCGTAATTGGAACAGGAAAAGAGGGAACAGATACTGCTAACAGAAGTATCTTCCGTCACACACCGTAAGGTGGCTTGAGGAGTGTACGTAAATGTAAATGTCGTGTGGCTAGCGTCTCCCGTCGGGTAGACCATTCGCCGGCTGCAAGTCTTTCGATTTGATGCCACTTCGGCGACTTGCGCGTCGATGGGGATGAAATGATGATGATTATAACAACACCCAGTCCCTGAACGGAGAAAATCTCCGACCCAGTCGGGAATCGAATCCGGGCCCTTAGGCCGGCCGAAGTGGCCGTGCGGTTAAAGGCGCTGCAGTCTGGAACCGCAAGACCGCTACGGTCGCAGGTTCGAATCCTGCCTCGGGCATGGATATTTGTGATGTCCTTAGGTTAGTTAGGTTTAACTAGTTCTAAGTTCTAGGGGACTAATGACCTCAGTAGTTGAGTCCCATAGTGCTCAGAGCCATTTGAACCATTTGAACCGGGCCCTTAGGATAAACATTCTGTCGCGTTGACCATTCAGCTACCGGGGTCGGACGGAGTATACGTGGAAGTAATTGAAACCAGAATTCATATTGTCTTTTAGGACGGCATCAAATTCTATGAGAGAATGTTGTGGGCGGCTATTATACATGTTGTGTAAGAAATTAGGAGAAAAATGTGACAGTTCGCGAGTTGCCACGGTTTTGTCCTTTGGCGGAGTAAAGATTGCGGAGAATGACAGTAATGGAGAGCATCTTGCGGAGAGGTGAAGCTTAGAGCCGGTGCACGACGTGTGCTCGTACAACGAGAGCATTAAGTGCCGTACTGCCGAAGGCTGGATTGAATCCAAGTATGTGAAATATGAAATATAATTTTGTCATGTCAGAAATGTTCATGACCAGTATGGTTTATAATTCTAAAATATAAAATCATTCTACCAAGGAGCGTCGGAAGTGTCAATTATCATGCAAATGCCGTCTCGTTTGCTTGCTTCTGTCTCCTTTATTATGCTGACGCCTCAAACAGCGCATTCAGTTCAGCTATCGACTGGTGAGAAACAGGTTAGTAGGGCTTGCCTAGTGGCGAGATCCTGTTTCAGGCGCCCCGCCAACGATCGATGTCAGCCAAGTCGCTGGCGATACCGTGAATCACATGGGCGGTGCCGAGTTTTATGCTAGCTGCTGATCTCGTGTCGTTTCCATAGTCGTTTATGACAGCATAGGTATTAGACTACAGTCAACGCGCTCTAGTCACGAACATACACTTTGAACGGCCGCACGATGGTGAACTGTTGGAGGCAGGCGGTGGAAAACTTGTTTCCTTAGCACAGTTCTGCCGATTTCTGTGTATGTGACAACGGCGCCTTGTTACGCTTCCCCTTTGTCATTTTAATCGCAAAATGTAAACTTGGACGAAACTTTCTCGAGATAAACCGCCGGCATTCACTCACGTTCGGTGCCATCCTACCACAAACACCGCTAGTCACTATAAACTCATGTAGTGTGAACGAAGTCAACTTTGCTCTACTGCTTGTCCGAAACCATATCACTTACCGGAGAAACACAGCAGTAGATATCCTTTTTACGGGGTCTTTTAAAATGGTTTCATTTCCTTCACATAATAGGAAAAAAAACAGTACAATACAAAGAATCGTCTTGGCATGATAAGGCAAACCAAAGCAAACTTTCGCATTGTGGCCCACACAGGCCAATCGAGACCGACCGACCACCGTGTCACCCTATGCCACTGGCGTCATTTGGATAGGGGAAACACAGAAACGTATTATTGAGCAATTTTTGGAGTGTATTAAAAAGAGAACAAGGGTTTTGTGTATGTATCAGTTAATTTGGATGGGTCGTGACTCCATCACGATAGAAACGAAACAGCCATAAATGAATTTGATCGACAACGGAGAGAAAAAAAGTGATGCAGTCGATTTAATTTTTCGCAAAATTTATTGCCAGTTTTCTTTCTAGAATGTGAAAATGATTGTTCTTAAGGATGATTTCGCAAAGGTGTTATGTGACCTTTGCACTTGGTAGCTCCTAATATGCCATCTTTTGCTTAGGTCAGCGTATAGCATAAGCTGTAAATATGGCTTGAAAAGTAGGCTGTGGCCACTGAAAAGTGTTTACATCTAAAAATGCTCACAAAATTGTTCAGTATTCTAGTAGAAGCCTCACTGAAACGTTGACTTCTAGAATGTTTTGACGTGGTTATCAGGCAAGCAATATTTATGGCCTGCTGATAATGACTAGACAGTTGAAATTGATATAGCCAATAAACAGTTGCATGAGTATTGACTGAAATATAGTTTCTAGTTATTATGTTGTTGTTAACATGTGTAATCAAAACATTCACGTAACTTTGAGCTAAAACATTTTTCTTATACCTATCCTACTTAATAAACATAAATCCACATGATTAGGTGGGTGAAATCCGCCGAAACGTGTAGTGGAAAGTTTAATACCATAAATGAGACTGATTAAAGCAATTTATGTTTTTGGTTAATATTCATGACGGTCACTGTGAAGCTTAACCCAAAATGTCCGCTTTTAAAACAATAACTGCTGTATACTACGCAAGTCCTCTGGTCAAACTGAGTGAAAATGTTGAAAATCACCTTTTCATGTCTGTCGCTGTACTGTGGCCGTTTATCTTTCAGTGCTCGGCTCGGACGCATCAAATGCTTTCGGTAACGTTACCCTGTGATTGTTCCCGTCGGCTTCAGTAGCTTCGAAAGCCTTCCCTCTCCTACCGCCATGCCGGTCTTCGACGTCAAAATCACTGTTCTTGAAGTGTTGAAACATTCTCTGTGCGTTCTTTCACCAACAAGCGCTTCGTCATAGGTCGAACACAATATTTTATAAGCCTCAGCCGCAGGTTTCCTCATGTTAAAGTAGAAAATTCGAACTTCCTGCAAATAACGAGAATTGGGCTCGTAAGCTGACATTCAATCGACAATAACTTTATGATTTAGTCACAAATCGTCTAATATTATGGTGGCGTTATGTTTACAAATGCCTAAGGTTATTGTATGGCACTTACGAACTATACCACCTGCACCACCACTTGCCCTAAAATGGCGGAACCACAGTTGTAGACCTAATATCTCATAGTCGCTCCACAATAAAAAACTGTATTGCATGTACTTTAAGTGTTCGGTTTTTTGTGCCTAGGAAGAAAGTCGCAGCCCGCATCTCGTGGTCGTGCGGTAGCTTTCTCGCTTCCCACGCCCGGGTTCCCGGGTTCGATTCCCGGCGGGGTCAGGGATTTTCTCTGCCTCGTGATGGCTGGGTGTTGTGTGCTGTCCTTAGGTTAGTTAGGTTTAAGTAGTTCTAAGTTCTAGGGGACTGATGACCATAGATGTTAAGTCCCATAGTGCTCAGAGCCATTTTTGAAGAAAGTCGCAGTTAGTGGTGTCGCGAAAGTCTGAAACGTACTTTGGTGAACCCCAGAGGAAAAAAGGTTAAGAAACGCTGTTTTAGGGAATCCACGGAAAACCTAACTCACTATCTCTGTTAGCCTATCTTTGTACAAGATGGTTGAGGGACTTCTGCTGTTCAATATACACTCCTGGAAATGGAAAAAAGAACACATTGACACCGGTGTGTCAGACCCACCATACTTGCTCCGGACACTGCGAGAGGGCTGTACAAGCAATGATCACACGCACGGCACAGCGGACACACCAGGAACCGCGGTGTTGGCCGTCTAATGGCGCTAGCTGCGCAGCATTTGTGCACCGCCGCCGTCAGTGTCAGCCAGTTTGCCGTGGCATACGGAGCTCCATCGCAGTCTTTAACACTGGTAGCATGCCGCGACAGCGTGGACATGAACCGTATGTGCAGTTGACGGACTTTGAGCGAGGGCGTATAGTGGGCATGCGGGAGGCCGGGTGGACGTACCGCCGAATTGCTCAACACGTGGGGCGTGAGGTCTCCACAGTACATCGATGTTGTCGCCAGTGGTCGGCGGAAGGTGCACGTGCCCGTCGACCTGGGACCGGACCGCAGCGACGCACGGATGCACGCCAAGACCGTAGGATCCTACGCAGTGCCGTAGGGGACCGCACCGCCACTTCCCAGCAAATTAGGGACACTGTTGCTCCTGGGGTATTGGCGAGGACCATTCGCAACCGTCTCCATGAAGCTGGGCTACGGTCCCACACACCGTTAGGCCGTCTTCCGCTCACGCCCCAACATCGTGCAGCCCGCCTCCAGTGGTGTCGCGACAGGCATGAATGGAGGGACGAATGGAGACGTGTCGTCTTCAGCGATGAGAGTCGCTTCTGCCTTGGTGCCAATGATGGTCGTATGCGTGTTTGGCGCCGTGCAGGTGAGCGCCACAATCAGGACTGCATACGACCGAGGCACACAGGGCCAACACCCGGCATCATGGTGTGGGGAGCGATCTCCTACACTGGCCGTACACCACTGGTGATCGTCGAGGGGACACTGAATAGTGCACGGTACATCCAAACCGTCATCGAACCCATCGTTCTACCATTCCTAGACCGGCAAGGGAACTTGCTGTTCCAACAGGACAATGCACGTCCGCATGTATCCCGTGCCACCCAACGTGCTCTAGAAGGTGTAAATCAACTACCCTGGCCAGCAAGATCTCCGGATCTGTCCCCCATTGAGCATGTTTGGGACTGGATGAAGCGTCGTCTCACGCGGTCTGCACGTCCAGCACGAACGCTGGTCCAACTGAGGCGCTAGGTGGAAATGGCATGGCAAGCCGTTCCACAGGACTACATCCAGCATCTCTACGATCGTCTCCATGGGAGAATAGCAGCCTGCATTGCTGCGAAAGGTGGATATACACTGTACTAGTGCCGACATTGTGCATGCTCTGTTGCCTGTGTCTATGTGCCTGTGGTTCTGTCAGTGTGATCATGTGATGTATCTGACCCCAGGAATGTGTCAATAAAGTTTCCCCTTCCTGGGACAATGAATTCACGGTGTTCTTATTTCAATTTCCAGGAGTGTAAAACGTAAAATTAAAAATACCTTCAGCCGTCTATACAGATGACTGAAGGTGTATTTAATTTTACATTCTAACTGAATTCGGTCAGGAGGAAATTTGAACCCTGTTCGTCCTATACACTTTGAAATGCTTCATGCGCTATCCTGGAGAGACAGCGGTTTTTGTTTAGAACTGTGCATTTTGCCAAAAATTTCTCCACTCCGCTCAATTTCAATAGGAACATAGCGCTGGCAGAATGCAAACACTTACTCTTATGTCCCAGAACTGACACTCGCAGTCTGGGCTTTCAAGACGCTTGTGAAGAACTTCTCGGCAAACTGGCGGGCAGGCCGAGCACCGATTCGCTTTGCATCGACGGTAGCTGCGGGTCTCGCAATCACCTTGACGACAAAGTCCGCCTGGGCATGAGCGCATACATGCGGAGCCTCTGTCACGTGCAGAGCAACCACGAACTCTCGCCATGCACTGACCTGAGATTTCTAGTTTTTAAATTGACTGAAAAATTGACCTACCACTGGATTCCAAGTTTCCTTGTGTTTCTTTGTCCAACCATATTGCACAATAAATTGTCCAAAGAGATCAAACGGATTACAAAAGCGAACTTAAGAAACGCAGTTACAAAGGACCTAATCTACAATAAATTCTGTACTATGAAAGATTACTAAAATACTACAGAACAGGGGCTTGATAAAAATGTAACACAAGTAAACAATAATTCTAATCACAGCTTATGTCCATTGTAAAATAACTTGCAAAACAGTCTTGTACATCAGAGATAAACCGAATGAAGTTCTATTCTTTTGAACTGGCTAACCTTGTATTCAGAATAATCTTCGTCTTTGCCTTCGTCCAGCATTCCGCACTGGTGCAGGGTCGACACGGTTAGGAACAGATTTGGCATGCTTAATGTAAGATGTGGCCGGATGCCCTTCTTGTCGCCACCTCGTTACCCCCCGAGACGGAATATGTGTCTGCGAGTAGTGAAAGTGAGCGATTTCTAAATGTTTGCGAATCGTGTAACTGAGACGTGGCTTGGATACCAGCCCGGTATTCCCCTCGTGGGATGTAGGAAAGAGCCCAACAATAGCGTCTAGACTGGCCGGCACACCGGACATCGTCGTTATCTGCCAAGCGGTTTCGATCTGGGGCCGGCGCATCTCCCAGTCCGGGAAGCAGCGCTTTAACACGCACAGCTGTCCGGGCGGGTTTTGCATTCGAGAGAGTGGAGGCTCCAATTCAGCCATCCTAATTTAGGTTTCTCTAGGATTCCCTAAATTATTCCAGGAAAATGCATTTGAAGTTGACTGCCGAACGATTCCATTGTCGCCAACATACACTGCGCCTAAGGACCACGAAGATAAGATACGAGAAATTAGGGCTCATAGGAGACATATAGGTAGTCGTTTTTCCCTCGCTCTATTTGCGACTGGAACAGTAAAGGAAAAGAATAGTATTGGTACATGGTACCCTGCGCCACGAACCGTGGCTTGCGCAGTGTCTACACTACTGGCCATTAAAATTGCTACACCAAGAAGAAACGCAGATGATAAACGGGTATTCATTGGACAAATATATTATACTAGAACTGACATATGATTACATTTTCACGCAATTTGGGTTCATAGATCCTGAGAAATCAGTACCCAGAACAACCACCTCTGGCCGTAATAACGGCCTTGATAGCCTGGGTATTGAGTCAAACAGAGCTTGGATGGCGTGTACAGGTACAGCTGCCCATGCAGCTTCAACATTATGCCACAGTTCATCAAGAGTAGTGACTGACGTATTGTGACGAGCCAGTTCCTCGGCCACCATTGACCAGACGTTTTCAATTGGTGAGAGATCTGGAGAATGTGCTGGCCAGGGCAGCAGTCGAACATTTTCTGTGTCCAGAAAGGACCGTACATGACCTGCAACATGCGGTCGTGCATTATCCTTCTGAAATGTAGAGCTTCGCAGGAATCGAATGAAGGGTAGAGCCACGGGTCGTAACACATCTGAAATGTAACGTCCAGTGTTCAGATTGCCGACAATGCGAACAAGAGGTGACCGAGACGTGTAACCAATGGCACCCCACACCATCACGCGGGGTGATACGCCGGTATGGCGATGACGAATACACGCTTCCAATGCGCGTTCACCGCAATGTCGCCAAACACGGGTGGGACCATCATGATGCTGTAAACAGAACCTGGACTCATTGGAAAAAAATGACTTTTTGTCATTCGTGCACCCAGGTTCGTCGTTGAGTACACCATCGCAGGCGCTCCTGTCTGTGATGCAACGTCAAGGGTAACCGCAGCCATGGTCTCCGAGCTGATAGTCCATGCTGCTGCAAACGTCGTCGAACTGTTCGTGCAGATGGTTGTTGTCTTGCAAACGTCCACATCTGTGGACGCAGGGATCGAGACGTGGCTGCACGATCCGTTACAGCCATGCGGATAAGATGCCTGTCATGTCGACTGCTAGTGATACGAGGCCGTTGGGATCCAGCACGGCGTTCCGTATTACCCTCCTGAACCCACCGATTCCATATTCTGCTAACAGTCATTGGATCTTGACCAACGCGAGCAGCAATGTCGCGATACGATAAACCGCAATCGCGATAGGCTACAATCCGACCTTTTATCAAAGTCGGAAACGTGATGGTGCACATTTCTCCTCCTTACACGAGGCATCACAACAACGTTTCACCAGGCAACGCCGGTCAACAGCTGTTTGTGTATGAGAAATCGGTTGGAAATTTTCCTCATGTCAGCACGTTGTAAGTTTCGCCACCAGCGCCAACCTTGTGTGAATGCTCTGAAAAGCTAATCATTTGCATATCACAGCATCTTCTTCGTGTCGGTTAAATTTCGCGTCTGTAGCACGTCATCTTCGTGGTGTAGCAATTTTAATGGCCAGTAGTGTATGTAGATGTGGATGTGGATGTAATATAGAGAAAAATAACGATACATGCATCAAAAGTGTGAATTTGGCAAATCGGAATAACATTAAGAAGAATGGAGAAGGAAAAAGTTGATATTGCGTAATAAAATATAATCTAGCACGCTTCTGAAATTGAGCTGAAGTGTATTCTAGTGTCTACAGAGCCGCTTCGAATATAATAGAAAAGAAGTTCTGAAATTGGAAAAATCTACTGATCTGCAAACAGATGTTTCACAGTCCACTGAACAACATAAAGTAACAGGTTGGTTGGTTGTTTTGGGGGAAGAGACCAAACAGCGAGGTCATCGGTCTCATAGGGTTAGGGAAGGATGGGGAAGGAAGTCGGCCGTGCCCTTTCAAAGGAACCATCCCGGCATTTGCCTGAAGCGATTTAGGGAAATCACGGAAAACCTAAATCAGGATGGTCGGACGCGGGATTGAACCGTCGTCCTTCCGAATGCGAGTCCAGTGTGCTAACCACTGCGCCATAAAGTAACAGATTCGGTCTCCTTGCCGATAACTGTTTCTTCATAAGTAATCGGTGTTAATGTCAATTTGTGTTGCCATGAAAGCATAAAACTTATTACCACTCAAGATATGTGCGACTAATTTTCAGGGTCTGTTAACTTTTGTTCATTGTGTGACGGAGCAACGACATGTTGTGCGAGATTTGACACCTAAAAGTATTTCAAGCCATAGATGTTCAAAGCAGACAAGATGAATACGAACCATCTCCGTTTGTTGAATACCATCAAAGAGGAAGCGTAGCAATTGCTTAAAAATGATTGAAAAGACAATGAACAGCTTCGTGAAGGATAGAAATTTGAAAAGTAGGAGGGGAGGTAGTGACAGAGTTGTAAGGGCGCACCATGAATAGTGGCGGTGATCGCAGTTGGTGAGAGCATTGACCTCGAAAGGCAACGTTCCCAGATACAGTCACGGTTTGGCACAAAGATTTTTTTTTTAGGCCTCTGGCATTAACCATTTTTAATCTCCCCACTACATTCGTCTATGTCGCAAATTTAGCCCCACTCTATAAAATCTACGTGTTACTAGAACTATGTACCCACTATAACTGTTATCCAACTCGTATGCTAACCTTTAAGTAAACAAAACCTATTTGAACTGAACTGTAGCTGATCTGAATGGGACTTGTTTTGTATTAAATGCGCAACTAAAGTCAATTATCTGGCCCTAATCAAAATTTCCAATTACTTGGCGTCTTGACAACATTGTTGAAGATTTCTCGAAAGCACAACAGCAAACAGCAAGCAGACGGCGGCTAAGATATGTCTCTACTTCTAAATAAAACTTCCAAAATGTACTCAAAGTGTTTCATACCACAGGGTACAACGTGGTAATGCGTAATAACAAACAGTGGGATGGGAGGAGTAACTGTTACTATGAACTGATACCCAAACACAGCGATTTTAGAATGAAATATGTTTTCAAAAAGTCGGGGTAAAACTTCTCGAGATCTTCATACATAACGTAGGTCTGAACAACACTACGATTAACAAAGTGAACAGTGATTAGGGAAAGGGTACAATATTAACAGAGAATTTCTATAAAAATGAAACAACTTAATCAGTTAATACGTTAATTCATAACTCAGGGGAATGGGGTGGTCTTTCCCTCAGCTCTGAGCACGTTAACTAGCTCACAATAATTATTCTCACAAACTAGCTGCTCAGTGTTGCAGGCTTACCTCTCACTAGTTCCTTTCAAAAAAATAATAATTTTATTCAAAATTTATATTTTCTTCGCTTTCTAATATATACATCTGATTCATACTTACTGTCCTCTACAATCAATCTTTCTTCATCTAACAGATACTATCACAAGTCCACGCAGCAGTACTAAATACGTCCATCACCTACCACACTGCAACTAACAATGTCTCAGACTGCGCGGAGGCAAAGACTGTACCACAACGAGACCAAAGATTGTTTAACAGTAACGTGACTTGCTCTATCTCTGACATGCACATCGACAACATACAAAAATCAAAATGACATGACTACCTTACACATTTAGGAAGAGAAGTGAGTAACTACATATTTGGTACAGGATCATACATTTAGCATATACATTAGAAATTACATTAATTCCATGTAAACTCCATGGTACACTTCGTACATCCATACACTCAACACAGTCCATATATCAAACCTGACATGTTGGAACCTTTGTGTCCGACATATTACTGGGTATCCACTTCTTGCACAGACCGGGGAATGCTGACGTAGTCCGTTGTGGACAGCTGTCGAAACAGGTTCGTCACAGATGTAGGTTGGGGACTGTTTGCTTTGCTCAAGGCCTTAAGAAACCTTTCGGCGTTGTCTGTCATAGCGTAAGCCTAGTACCACATAGTTGGGATCTGCAGTCTCAGTTGGGTGGACTTCGCAGTACGCAGATAGTCGAGGCACCCAGCTTTTATCTGACGAGAAGTTTCACAATAACGTACAGTCCTCTGCGAGGAACAACCAGCAACGCCTAGGCATGGGATAAGCCAGTTCACTGCAATACCATTTTTTCTGGCGGTGATAATCTAGTTAGATACGAAGGAGAACTAATGTGAAGTTTCGAAAGTATGAGGCAGATGCAGACAGGAAGGAAGCTATGGAGATGGTCCGTGAGTCGTAACCGGATGGCTCATTCCGTAAGAGCAATGCCTCCACAAAGGCAGGGATAGATAATCGAGTACCGGTGTGACACAGGTTTTTTAATCTGCCAGGAAGTTTCGAAACAGCGCACGTCCCACTGCAGAGTGAAAAATTCGTTGCGGGCATAACAGTACTAGGCAACTCCGAGAAACTGACCACTGAACGCCTTTTAGTACTCAGCTTTCTTCCCACAGCGGCAACAGAAAAGCGTTTGGTGTCCAGCGTTGGCAATCATCACTCAGTGACGCCGTTCGCCCACGCTTTGGCGCTGCGTCGGCGTGCGTGTGTGTGTGTGTGTGTGTGTGTGTGTGTGTGGATAGGGCTGACTGTACCTGCCGGCGATAGCGCGCAGCAGCGCAGGTGCCGACCTGCCTCTGAGAGACCGGGGCAGCAATAGGCGGTCGGGAGCGACCGGCCAGCTATCTCTGCTCTGCCGCTCACCCGATTTTTGACGCTCTCTCCAGTCAACTGCTTCCCTCTCTCTCAACGTTGGTGTAACTCAAGATTTTAGTCAGGGAATAAACGAAGAGCGAAAAAGTGGAACGCTATAGGTGCTATTTTTTCACAAAACACATGTTCAATTGTTATTGTCCTCTCGGTACTTTGTTTCATGTTGCTGGACGTGTTCCAAAAGCTCAGTCCTGTGGAAACCGTCTCAAACATTCATTACTAGACGGCGCATGGTCTTCATCATGCCAAGCAGTGCCTTCCTCTGGAATTCTAAGTGCTAAGAGTCTTCTCCATTTAGTTGATGCATAGTTTGTGTCGAAACAGAGTGCATATGAGCTTTGTTTTGTATTAACGGAACATCTTCGTAATGGAAAGAGATGATTTTGGTTTCAGAAATAGTCTTTTCAATTTAAAACCTTCAATTTGACACTAAATATGCCTAAGAAAGTTGTCATGTTGAAACGTCCTCTTAGAAAAATTAGTGAATGACTGTGCTGATAAACCTCTTACGTTATTTGCTTTTCAAACAGCTGAGCAAATCTGAACGTACTCAGACATTACTCTCTTTACTTATTCTGATTGACACTAAACTGACACACAATATTTTTAGCGCAACGCAATCTGACTTTCAAAAATCCCTACAAAAGAATGGCCCTGACTAACAATAACCTATACCTTTCATGAATCACTTACCTCACAAAAATCTTCGTTACTCGAACTACTGCAATACAGCGAGCGCCACTACTGCCAGCTAAATAAAAGATTCTAACTACTGAAGGCACTAACTACTGATAGGCATAGTTAGCAAGTGAAAGATTTTGATAGAGAACAAACAATGTATTTACATTAATAGTGTTCAAAAGTCATTATATATATATATATATATATATATATATATATATATATATATATATATATCAGTTCATGACATCCAGTCTTACAAATTTACTGTCTCTGATGGACACAGGTCCAGATCGTCCACTCTCAAAACTCCACCATCTCTCTCCCCACATCCACCACTGCTGGCTTCTCACCTCCAACTGCGCAACGCTACGCGCTGACAATGTGGTATGAAAATTGTGGTGACTTAAAGAAAAATAGCACGGTTGTGTTTTAATGACGTGTCTGGTACGCCTGGGAAGGCTTGAAGAGATATCATACAAGCTCCCGGTAAATGTGCACAGCTTTTTAAGCTGCAACAGAGATTTTGCAATTATAGAGAAACAGAAAAAGGTAATCACGGCCTTTGTTGACACCGTTCTGACTTCTCTGATTTTAAAGTCGCTGCTGAAACAGTGTTTTCAATGGAGGCGTGTAACATCTCCAAATGCAGTGTGTTCAGTGTGTCTAATACTCTACCATATCAAGTAGCTACTAAAAACTTTTTCTGTGAAACAGAAGAATGCAAAAATGTCAATGTATTCAAAATGTCCATGGCTGATGTGTATCATGCCGTACTTTATCTGCAAGACTAGCCATGACTACCAGTTCCAAAATAGAAAGACATGTTGACAATGTTGACATGTATTCCTCAACAGCACAGGGAGCTTTACAGTAAATTTTGCAACATCTGTTCCCTAGAGTGGAGTTGTGTAAGAAATATAAGTCAGTACTGAGAGGTCTTTTTCCCTAAATTTAATTTTATTATTTTCTTCTAAAAAAGTTAAAGATATGAGAAATGGATTTTGTTGACTATAGTTCAAATAGTTAAAACATTAGTGCTGTATTTCTGTGCTTGTGTTATCACGAGTAAAATGTAGTCTCTCAGTATTAATAACACTTAAAACAAAAGCTTTCTTATTGGCCCTTATAACAAGTCAGACCCCTGGAATGACACATACAACGTTTTTAATAAATTATTTATTTCTTAAATTCTCTCACTTTTTGCAGTGATTATGTGAGCAGCTTAATTCTGTGATATCAGAATACTTTCTAAATTTTTGGGATGCAAATAAGTTATGTACAAAAAGAGAGAAATTGGCTCCCCTGAAAAATGTGAGATTGGTTACTTAAAACTTTTGACGTCTCCACTCTTCAAATATCGAAATGAGATAAAGAGAGAGTGGCCGGCCGAGGTGGCCGAGCGGCTCTAGGCGCTTCAGTCTGGAACCGCGCGACCGCTACGGTCCTAGGTTCGAATCCTGCCTCGGGCATGGATGTGTGTGATGTCCTTAGGTTAGTTAGGTTTAAGTAGTTCTAAGTTCTAGGGGACTGATGAACACAGATGTTAAGTCCCATAGTGCTCAGAGCCATTTGAACAATTTTTTAAAGAGGGAGTGTATGGCACGGTTGGCTGGGAAATCCGAGAGGTTGACAGTTATGGAAACGAGCGCTGGTACCTTCCTTCCGAAAAATGTGAGCATTATGTCTTGACCATACATGTTGAATGTAAGAGACTGTGATGAGTACATCTACCGAGGCCAACGACAAAGACAGGCCGCGGCGTGTACGTCACGAAGGTAGGCCGAGCTCGCTCAGCTCAGCAGCCAAACTGCGCTTCTACACCTGTTAACACGTAACTAGAACTGTTAAGTGCAAACGAGAATTGTATCTTCCACTGGAAGCCACTGTTATGGAGTCTTACTGTTATTGATAGGAAGTCCACAAGCACACAGATAATTTATTACGGCTGTACTGGGGTATAATAAAATTAAAATCATACCAAAATGATTGTTTGTTGCATATGACGCCACATCTTGCATGACATGAGGACTGTTAGCCAGAAGGAACATTTATGTCGAAAATTGATCTTAAATTTTGTTGTACGACTAGTAATCAGTAAGACCTCATAATGGCACACTCCAGTAGAAATTGCAGTTATCGTTAGTACGTACAACCCAGTTGCGAGTTAACAGGTTTAAAAACGCATTCTGTCTGCTGTGATGAACGAGCGAGCGAGCTAGCTCAGCCTATCTTCGCGACGTAGGCGCCGCGGCCTGTCCTTCTCGTAGGCCTCGATATCTACAGTGTGGCGTCATATTTGTGTTGTATAATGACGAGAGAAATGGAGGGGAGGCGAAGGGGCTGTGTGAAATCCAGTGTCGACACAAAGCATACTCCTCTAGAATAGCACCAGAACAGGCGGATCAGCATCAACAAAGTCACATGTCAACACATAACGAGACACTGTGGAGGGGTTTGGATTTTATCAATTGAAGACATAAAGTCTTTATATGAGTCCGCGATAATTTTATTTCTAGCACTTTCATTTTCACAAATCCGTCTTGATCACATAGATTTCTTTACTCTTTGTGACCGGTTTCGGCTGATCGCGATCTTCAGATCGTTAAAATATTCTGATATAAATCATCGTCAACTTGAGGATGATTTGTATCAGAATATTGTAACGATCTGAAGATGGCGATAAGCCGAAACCGCTCATAAAGTGTGAAGAAACCTACGTGATCAAGACGGACTTGTGAAAATAAAAGTTTTGAAAATGGTTCAAATGGCTCTGAGCACTATGCGTCTTAACTTCTGAGGTCATCAGTCCCCTAAAACTTAGAACTACTTAAACCTAACTAACCTAAGGACATCAGACACATCCATGCCCGAGGCAGGATTCGAACCTGCGACCGTAGCGGTCGCTCGGTTCCAGACTGTAGCGCCTAGAACCGCTCGGCCACACCGGCAATAAAAGTTTTGATTTTAATTTAAGACATTGATGCCAAGTCTGGTGGTCAGGAACTTCATGCCATCACTTCTTCTCTTGCCCGCCAAATACTAGCAGTGAGAATTTCTGCTGCCATCAAATATTCGAACAGGCTACCTCAGAGCCGATTGTCATATGTGTGCGTGTCCTACCATGGATGAAGTGAGTGCCACCCCACCACCACCACTCCGCCTACAGGCCACAAGTGGCCCATCGGGATCATCCGACCACCGTGTCATCCTCAGAGGAGGATGCGGATGGGAGGGGCATGGGGTCAGCACACCGCTCTCCCGGTCGTTATGATGGTATTCTTGACCGAAGCCGCTTCTATTCGGTCGAGTAGCTCCTCAATTGGCATCACGAGGCTGAGTGCACCACGAAAAATGGCAACAGCGCATGGCGGCCTGAATGGTCACCCATCCAAGTGCCGACCACGCCCGACAGCGCTTAACTTCGGTGATCTCATGGGAACCGGTGCATCCACTGCGGCTGTTGCCTATGTTCTTTCTTCTCTGCCTGTTCGTCGATTCTGAGGCAGTTGCGCGATTCCTGCTTGAAAAAAATGATGGGAAATCCTACAACCCACCGAGAAAAATACGTAAAACCATCCAGAAATCGTGTTCAGGTGAAGCAGCGCATTTTGGTGAGCGTGCTGTAAGAATCTGACTTGGTTCGAGTACTCGCCTAAACAAAGTCCCAAAATGTAGTTCTCTGCTATGGCCGTCCTTGTTACGTCTCGTTGTTATGCCGAGAACGTGCAATGGTGACACATATCAAAATACATGAATACATGTAAGCGCCTTTCAAACGAATATTAATTTCATTTTGACTGCGCTGATGACCGCGCAGTTGAGCGCCCCACAAACCAAACATCATCATCATTTTGACTTGCGATACCGTTGCCTAAAACAATTAGGATGAAATACGGATTGATTTCGAACTCTACAGCCCAATTTTACAGAGCTTTATCGAGGTTGTTTGTTGACCTTTTGATATAAGGGACCATTTGTCTGCAGAGGTCCAACGCACAGTGATTTTTTCAGTTTCTTATCCAAAATAATCTCTGTGACTGTATTAAACTGAAGATGCACAGAAGGGCAAATACTAAGTGATGTCTTTTGACAATACAGTCAGATGTCCTCTTCCCTCTCTCGCCGTCCCTGCCTCCCCCAACTCCCCCCTCCCCCCACCCGTCCCTCCACCGCCCGCCTCCCCCCCCCCCCCCCCCCCGACCACGGAACTGGCGTGAACCGTGACAACTATGGTGCACCGTGATGCATGGAGCAACGGATGACGAAACTAAAAAGAAAAATTTAAAAAGAAACTGTGAGAATGCAACAAACATGTTAGCCCACAGTACTCATAACGATATGTGACTACTTTGTGCTGGAGCTATTCATAGCATTGACCGCAAAAATGGAAAAATGAGAATCAGGGTAAAAATGAAAGAAAGAAGGAATAACCTTGTATGTAACAGGTCGCTGTAGACCATGCCGATCACATCAAGCTTTCAACAAATAACAGTGACCAAGTTCTGAAAGTTCTTCGCTTGAGTTTCGACATAGTCTGAACAGGTGTATCACAGTTACGATTCTAACGAACCGAGAACCTATCCAGACTTGAATACAAGAAGAGTTTGGTGTCAGTGTATCTTCCAGACGTCATACATGGATTGTACAGAAAAGAGTCAATTCCGAACTACACTTGGCGAGACTCGAGCTTCGTTTGACTTAATAATCATGTACGATATTACGTGAAGCTACGCATAAGCTTCAATGAACAATCGCCTAAAAATTTATCAGAGGAACGGAAACGAGTTAGAAACCTCGTATTCCACCCTAACCCAGTAGTCGCACACTTACCCGGGGAGCTGACCTTCCGCCTCCGAAGGCGCATAGCGCTGATGAAATCAGAATAGTGTCGATCTTCTTCGTAAAGAAAATAGGTTAAGTGTAATTTCGATATCAGACCAGTTTTCAGGTAACGAATATAGATACGCTTTAAATGTGATTTATTCAGTCTCTAAACTGCATTTTGCATCAGGTAATAGCCAACTTCATATGTGCTCTGCCATTGTTACGGAATTCTTCGGAGCCACCATAACTGATTGAGTGCCGAAGAAGTTTGCCTCGCTGAGCTGAGCTCGATCCAAACCACAGTAATTCAAAAGAATTGGGAAACGGCCTACAGACGCTTGTGCCAAAAATGAACTATATCCTTCAGAACATGTATCATTGTATATCACTAAGTATGTGGTGGTATCAAACGGAGACTGCTGCAAATATTATATTGGCCAATGGATAAGGAAACATGAGAATTGCGCGAAAAAAGTAGCATGTTCAAGTCGTGAATGTGGTGCGTATGTTACCCAAGATGAGGGGGCTGGAGAAAATGGAAGCAGTGGAACTGGAGATAACAGCACTCGAAATGAGACGGCAACAATATCTGTGACAGCATCGATAACGCCGTTGATGAATTGCTCTTCCGGAAATAGCTACTGTAGTATCATTGATACTACCTTTCAGCTTATTGTCAGAAAAGTGCTGCTGGCTTAATTTGAGCTTATTAGAATTTTGACTTTAACAGCTGGAACTGCCGACTGATGCGATTTTTATTAAAGAAACAGTGTGAGTGGTATCAGAGTACAAAATATAGACATCCTTCTAGAGACAAATGTGCTTGATTATCTATTGATGCCTTCTACTACGCACTTTTATAAGTTATTAATAACAGGTGGCGTCAACAGATTAAGTCTGCGATAGCCGCTTCAGATTCCTCAAATTCGAAACTGACCATGGTATTTTCGTGTAGAACTTTTAAAGGTAGACGTAGTTTTACATTCTCAATAGGTGTACTACAGCAATACTTTTTAAAATATACTTTACAGATAAAGTAATGCTTACTCCTGTATTCACTTAATGATTTGAACATTGTGTTCCGGTAACTAGATGAGTTTTGTGATATTTGTGCACATAGGACAGTCTCAGTTACGAAAGCGCGAGGTAGTACGTTACTAATAGAGGTCTGAGACTGCCGCAAAGGCAGGAGATTAGTCCACACGATACTATCAGCCTTAGGATCACCGTATCTGTTTCCTGAGGCTTGACAGAAGCCGTGCCGAGACCTGTTGCAGAGTTCAAACGTAGCAGCCCAAACTGTTTGCAGACAGCTCGCTAATGTTTCGCTTACACATCTGAGCCGCCTACCACACTGCCGGCCGCTAATCCATCTTGTCTCGTTGTTTATGCAGCCGCGGAATCTGACGTCAGGCACACGAAGGTCACCAAAGACAAGCGCGTCAGGATACTGAGCAGAAAGAGCGTGCAAAACGTAGACGTTCTTTTGTCGTTTTTTTTATCCATACCGAATTATTTTCACACGAACTACCCTCTGACCATGCGGTGGAGCATCCAATATACTTGACACACACTGAATTGGCAGAAGTCTTGGAATTGCAAAGTGCGAATAAGTAAGTGATGCCGATATCTCGTGAGAGAGGCATAAATAAAGTCCGTTATTCTTTTTTCAATTTGTCTATTTTTTGTGCTGTGAAACAACGCGCACGGTTTTATCAACACACGACAAGATTTGTCATTTAGCAGTCTTCGTAATTAGTTCAAGCTCGAAGGTTGCAGATATTGACCAACCTTGTCGCCTGATTTGCAGCTTGATTAGGAACACATTCATTTTTGTTCCACCAAGATGATTGCTTCATGGATACTAACAGAAATCCAGAGCACGGAACGGGGGATATACCCCGATCAGTCACTTTAATCCTCACTTCCCTGTAGTCAAAGATTATGGTAGAGAATTCTATATATGAGTAGATACAGCGTCAGCGATTGTTTGGATCTAAATATCAGCGCGTGGGATCAACTCACCCAGTTCACAAGCTGCTCGTGTTCCAGCATATCCATGTCAATATACTGTAGCTGTATTCGTAAAACCCCACCAATTGTGTGTAAAAATGACTTTGATTGAAACCATACATATTTACGAGGGTACTAAGCCACTTAAAATTTGTGAACTCTAGGAATGGAGCTACCGCTTTCGACTCACTAAAACTTGATTTTATACATGGTTGTCCTACTTTTACTTATAAAATACGTATTCTGTGAAAGCCTGTACAGGGGTATTCCACTATTACTGTTACACCCTTCTATGGTTTGTAGAGGGAACTTAGGAGATGAAGTTTGATAAGGAACCTATTTCCAGAAATATACCTTTTGGATGTAAAATTAGTTTGAAGATCGGATCACTTTCAAACCATCTGCTTCACGTAATGGTAGAGCTGCACACCACATGCATCGAGTAAGTTTTCCGGATTGCGTTAAGTCCATCACAGACCATTTTCACCCAACTACAACGACTGCAAGAGGTTAGTACGTTCGCGACTCTCACCAGGGTTTGTGGACCGCGTGTACGCAAGCGTGCTTCCCAGATACACCTTGTGCAACGAATAGCAGAGCTGCCTTATGGGGCAGCTCCTGTACAGTACACAGGCCATAGCTCATTGTCTTCTCCGTGTGCGTACCGTCAAGCGGGGATTTGAAAGTGATCCGGTCTTCAATCTTACTTTATATCCAAACTATACATTTTCTGACGTGGGCTCTTAATCAAAATTTTATCTTTTAAGTTCGCTCTACAACCGAGTCTGTAACAGACATTGTGAAACATCCAGTAGAGTCGTTTTCAACTTTCAAGGTACAGTACAATATACTGATTCAGGCACTCTGCAAATTTTGCTGTTTGACTCAAGGTATGCGGAAACAAATTTTTTTTTTACAAATTATCGTAGCTTAGCAACGAATTATACTCTGAACATGGGAAGCGGTCACTGTAAAAGATCTAACCTTACATAACTGATTTGATCGGCTTCAGTGAGATAATTGGTGAATCTTGTAGCTATGGAATTGTCGTGATAGTTCCTTACTCGGCATTAATCCATTACCAAAAGAAACTCAGTTGTTTTTATTAGGATTTCAGATTCAGAGGACACACTGGTCATAATATTCAAGTGGTACTCACATTTTGCAATTTGTACAAGGCCTCGGAATAGAATAAAAAAGTTGGAGGATTTCGTCATTATGTCTTCTAGCCATGGATGATCAGTTCCTAATGACGTACAGGTCAATATCTCCGCCCATACAGAATTCTTCTCACATCTTCAGTCAGGCAGAATGATACTGTGTGTTTCACGCACAAATGTGGAGTGAGTGCGAGCCGCATGCTTCTTTTTCGAGATATAAACGTTCCAGTTGTCAGGCTCAACACTGTACAAGAGAACGACTCAAGGCTCCATTCTATGTGGCACACTCACGAAACCCCTCTTTTCACTGTCTTCGGGCTGTAAGTCTGCAAGCAACAAGCGACTTTCGCGAAGACTGTTATGTGTGGTTCTTTTATGTTGGGTTACAATCTGCTTCTTGCTCGAAACACAAAGCCGGAAGAAGTGGATATAGTTCCTCTTGGATAAACTTAACCTACTTAAATTTCACTTAAGTCTGTCCTATCAGGCTTGCCATGGTAGGAATTCCAGTAAACGACACTTTTTGTGTCACTCATGTTGATAAGACATTAGCATGTAACGTAACTGAGACATGTCTCCGCTTAACATCGACTTGGTCAGCTGACATATTCATGTGAACAGAACGAGCCCTATGCTCTTCTTGTCGTAGTGATGGGTGGCCGTGCTCCAAGCTCTCCCACGTAAAATATTAATTCCAGCTTTAAGAAATCGGTGTAGCTGGAAGCTACTACTAATAGAAATGTCCTAATTTCCATTTGTAATTAAGGCAAGCAGGATAATTTACCTGGGCGTTCTTAATGGTGATAACGGGAAGCACGCGGACTCTTTGTGGAACTAAGCATATTGTCGTGAATAACGTCACTATCTGATCGAAAGCATCCTCACACACATTAGCGGACGTTAATGTGGAGTGCATCCACGCTTAGCCTTTATGGCGGCTTGAACTCTGCTGCTGACACTTTCAGTGAGGCGTCTGAATGTCTGTGGAGGAAGGCAGTCCATTCTTCATCAAAAGCCGAAACCAGAGACGTTACTGATATTGGACACTAGGTCTGGAGCGAAGTCGACGTTCGAACGTACCCAGAAGGCGTTCCACTGGGTTCAAGTCCCGATTCTGGGCAGGTCAGTCCATTTCAGGAATGTTATTGTCTAGAAACCATTACCTCACAGATACTGTTTCACGACAGGCTGTATTCCCAAGCTAATACAAACGGCCATCGTCTCCGAAATGTTCCTCTACTGTACGCAGTACACATTTCTGTAGAATGTTTTTGTGGTATTCCTCGTTTAGCGTGTTCTTAAACGCAGTGAGGGAACTATACCGTAACCACGGAACACTCTCCCATACCGTAACACCACCACCCCTATACTTCACCGTTGGCGCTACAAATGTCAGACAGCGTTCTCCAGACCTTGGCCAAAACCGAACCCTCCCATTGCATTACCCCTTACCACAGGGTATAGCCTGATCCGTCACTCCAAATAAGTCGATTGCATTCACCCAGTGTTCAGTGGCGTCTCTTTTACACCAACTCAAGTGTCGCTTAACACTGACTTCAGAAACGTGTGGCTTACGAGGAGCTGCTCCACCGCTGTACCCGGTTCTTTTTAATCTTCTACATACAGTCACTGTGCTAGCTAGACTGCCGCTAGCACTTTGGAACTCGCGAGTGATTCCTTCCGCTGATTTCATGCGATTTTTTTTTTTTACAACCGCCCTCCGCAATGTTCTACGGCCCCTTTCCATGAATAAATGGTTCAAATGGCTCTGAGCACTATGGGACTCAACTGCTGTGGTTATCAGTCCCCTAGAACTTAGAACTACTTAAACCTAACTAACCTAAGGACATCACACACATCCATGCCCGAGGCAGGATTCGAACCTGCGACCGTAGCAGTCCCACGGTTCCGGACTGCGCGCCTAGAACCGCGAGACCACCGCGGCCGGCTTTCCATGAATACATGAGGTCTACCTGGTCTTCGTTTGGCTGTTGTTGAATATTCACATTTCCATTTCACAATTATATCACCATCATTTGGCAGCTTTAGGAGGGCTGAAATGTCCCTGTTGGACGTTTTACTCAGGTTCGAAGACACTAAAGCCTAATGTCAGACCCATTCTGCTGTTACGCTTCTCTAGTGACAATGCAGTACTGCCTGCCTCCTTTTATACTGCCGTGTCCACCTCTCGTGACATCTAGTGGTCAGTTCCGCATGAGGTTTCCGGATACTCTTGATCAAATAGCGTACTTTACGAAAGAGGGTCGGCAGTTTGGCGTAACGAAAGAACGGCGAGCGCATGTTGTCACAGCAACTGCGTCAACATTTGCTGTGTCGGCGTGGCGCGGCATCCCACGTCGGAGCGCCGAGCGGCAGCCTGTGGCGGCGGCCATGGCGTGGCGTGGCGTGGGCCGCGACCTGTCCGCACGTGGGCCGCGGTGGGCGGCGAGCGGCGCGCAGCAGGTAGCAGGCATCGGCGTGGGCGGCGGGGCCCCGCCAACCGACTCGCGGCCCAGCCTTTGCGCAGGTCACTTCAGCTGCTCTAACTGCTTCCAGTCCTAGCCAACGACGGTAACGGCGCACCTGCAAATACGCCGGAGTGCCACACCCACTGACTTTCGTGAATTGGGAGAAACGAGAAGTATTAGCGTGGACTCGGGAAAATACAGAACATGACTCCAATGTTGAGTGTACGTACTGTTATTTCAGTAGCGCTCACAAAATCACCTCTAGCAAACCGGTGGCGCTACAGCAGGCTTGCGTCATCTGAATGCAGAAGATGGACACGTGTTTGAAAGCAGGAAGGGTTCTGGTTTACTGAGAGCAAGAAGCGTCATTTGTGTTGGTCGTGTGGATCGATTGTTGTCGAGTCGTCGTTTACAGGACCAACTGCGACGGATGGGCACTGGCGAGTCAATTGCAGGTGGCTAAGTGTTAGTCCTTATGTTGATCCTAAATTGTGGCTTCACTTTCTGACCACTGGATAGTTATTCAGAAGCTTCGCTCAGGAGGGATGGGAGAAACGATATCCGTCGATGACCTATATTTACTTATATTCTTTCGAATAAGCAGGACCACGACCTCATTCCAACTCGCCTGCACTTACTGCAGCCACAGGAAAAGTAATATCAAACAGTACTGTGAGCAGAATCCATCAAAACGGTAATCAGTCAGCTACACATCCGAAAAGAATTTTCACTCTAGAGCACAGTGTGCGCTAGTATGATACTTCGTGACAGGTTAAAACTGTGTCCCATACCGGGATTCGAACTCGGGGACTATGCCTTTCGCAGACAAGCGCTCTGCCCGTCAAAGATAAAGATCCCGAGTTTAAGTCCCGGTCTGGCACGCATTGTTAATCTATCAGGAGGTTTAATGTGTGTATCATTCGTCACAGAAGGAAACCGCTTTCAGCAGGGACATGTTCAGCCGTGCGCAGTTGCCTACACGAGTAAGTCCCTGTTCAGCACCCTTAAAGGCGTTACGGTAGTCGGGTCAGTATCAGGCCGACTGTACACACAAGTATATGATCCGATATTGGGGGCGGGGAGAGGATTTGTAGGATGACGGGGCGACTGTCCACAAATTTCTGTTTCATAATGTTCGCATTTTTATTAATTAATTAAATGAACTAAAAACAGCTCCAGTAACATTTGAGAACTTTATCGAGTCCACTACCGGTTTCAGTCTTTATATTGGATCATTTATTAATTACTTCACCTTCCTTGCATCAACTGAAACGGGCGGTAATCAATTTAACATTTTTAGTTGCTGCATTGATGGTATTTTAATATCGTGTTCAGGTTTACCTACTGTCAGGCCGTAAATGTAACCATTTGGTTAACAAGTTCATTTCTTTTAGCTTATCAACCTCAACAAAAATGGCTCTGAGCACTATGGGACTTAACTTCTGAGGTCATCAGTCCCCTAGAACTTAGAACTATTTAAACCTAACTAACCTAAGGACATCACACACATCCATGCCCGAGGCAGGATTCGAACCTGCGACCGTAGTGGTCGCGCGGTTCCAGACTGAAGCGCCTAGAACCGCTCGGCCACTGTGGCCAGCTCAACCTCAACAAATTACTTATTCCTGCCCCAGTTTCCACTCGAACTTTCCTTTAGGTGGGACGTTGAAATACCAATACATTAGTGAATTGGTACGTATTGCATGTAACGTGTGAGTAGGTTTACCAGATATTCGGAAAATTCTGGACATGCTTTATATATTAACTTTCTGTCTGGCGTCCTGGAGGTACCTAAGAAAATCTCGCATGTCCAATATTCTGTGGTATTTTATTGTTGTTTTTATTGTCATTAGTATTATTGAATTCACATAGAGGCATCTTGGATATTGTTGGAGCAAAATTGTTATCTCACTCGCCGCCTCACCAGTCGCCGCCGTTCCTTTGAGTTACCTACATTGCACACGCCTCAAAAGACAGACAGGAGTCGGGCCGATCCGGTTAGTCGTGAGATTTTGCTATCGCGACCATCTCATATCGGGATGCTCATCATCCATTCGGCGACTAGCTGATACCCGTCATCATATTGCGGTGCAACGTTTGTCGGATCACATCTGCAACAAAAGCAAGCAGTCTACGCTACACTTAGGCTTTGTGTAACCTACTGTGAAGTGCGTCTGATCGGGCAGGTGTGAGAGACCTCCCTGACGTAGAGCAAGAGAGTCATTACGCGTACTGGTTCATGCAGAGCGAGTCCGTTATTAGCTGAACTGAGAAAACAGTGACGGCTTTGTGCTGTACCGTGTCTGTTGAGCCCCGGCCTCGTACATTACTGAGATACGTGCGGCTGAAGTGCGAGGCAGCGAGCCGCATACGGTGACACCTACGACCTGGCCATGATGTTCATCCTCCAAGGCGCAGAGGTGACTACTCCCTGACACACGGCGCTTGAAGCGCACTTTCTTTTAAAAGAAGAGGGCACCCAATATTTCCATGATTTGTGTGGTGACTTGCACTTTACTCTGAGTATTGACACACAAAAATTCAAACAATATAAAGTTGACAAACTGCCTATTGGCTTCTGTCTCGGGTTCTTCGACCGACGTTCATCTAATCATTAGATGAACGTCGGTCGAAGCACCCGAGACAGAAGCCAATAGGCAGTTTGTCAACAAGTGGCCACGAAAGCCTTAACAATTTTAACATAAAGTTACTGCCTTTCTTCCCAGCTCTTTTCAAAAGAACAGATCGTAAGTTCCACATGCTGCCTACAACAGCCAAGTTCTAGTTCTGAGGCTTTTCATTCATTTTCAGACAGTTTTTTATGCAACTGTCAACTTGAGGATTGGTTTATGTTACAACAGGAAGCCGACTTTGTGGCCGAGCGATTCTAGGCACTTCAGTCAGGAACCGCGCTGCTGCTACGGTCGCAGATTCGAATCCTGCCTCGGGCATGGATGTGTGTGATGTCCTTAGGTTAGTTACGTTTAAGTAGTTCTAAATCTAGGGGACTGATGACCTCAGATGTTCAGTCCCATAGTGCCTAGAGCCATTCTACAACAGGAACTGTACAATTAAGAATGGCAATGATGACAGTTGTGGTGCGTACATGTCTCGTGGCAAGGCGTCGACAAGATATGGTAGTGGTGAGTAAAAAATTAATATTCAGTTTGTGGTATCCTCAAGCATTCAACAGGACTGTTACAAAGCTACACGAATTGCAGATGCGGTGACAGAAAAACATATTCTCTGAAACCTCGAGCTACATAAACGAAAATTTCCGGCTGAATGTAAAACCAATGATAATCGCTAGTAACACATTAATTCTAAGGAAATGGATCAATGATCGCACAGCAGCGCCGGTTCTAACTCGAAAAAAATTTGTGTGATTCGTTGATACGTCCTTCACCTTGCTTCCGACAGTTGAACTGATATCTGTATAGCGTTGTTGTTGTGGTCTTCAGTCCTGAGACTGGTCTGATGCAGCTCTCCATGCTACTCTATCCTGTGCAAGCTTCTTCATCTCCCAGTACCTACTCAACCTACATCCTTCTGAATCTGCTTAGTGTATTCATCTCTTGGTCTTCCTCTACGATTTTACCCTCCACGCTGCCCTCCAATACTAAATTGGTGATCCCTTGATGCCTTAGAACATGTCCTACTAACCGATCCCTTCTTCTAGTCAAGTTGTACCACAAATTTCTCTCCTCATTAGTTATGTGATCCACACATCTAATCTTCAGCATTCTTCTGTAGCACCACATTTCGAAAACTTCTATTCTCTTCTTGTCCAACCTATTTATCGTCCATGTTTCACTTCCATACATCGCTACATTCCATACAAATACTTTCAGAAACGACTTCCTGACGCTTAAATCTATACTCGATGTTAACAAATTTCTCTTCTTCAGAAACGCTTTCCTTGCCATTGCCAGTCTACATTTTATATCCTCAGTGCTCTGTCAACTCTTCACGCAGTATACAGCGCAAGCACAAAGAAATTCTGCGTCCTACTGACTAATACTCAGCACTTCTACGGGCGAACTAATTTTTGCTCTAGGCTGTTTATTTTCATGTCATCAGTTGTTCTCCTTCGTAGTATATTTTATCTCCCACTAATGTTAATTAAAGGATCTCAGGGAACAAATATTACATCTATCTCGTTTGCTTCTGAGCTGCCAACAAAACGATTTGTCGCGCCTCAGCCTATTGTCGTTATCAAAATCGACGTGTTAAACGCAAAGGGAACAAATAAGAAATTTTTTTATGGATAATTACAATACTACGCGTGTGTGGAAAGGAACATCCTCACTTAAAAGGACAACGATTCTACGACTGACAGAATCTAAACGCATAAATGTATTCGCAGTTGTGAGTATGCATAACCATCAGCTGTATAATGGAATGACGACAACGAAAAATTGTGGCGGACCGAGACTCGAACCTGGTTTTCCCAGTTACCGCGAGTAGTCACCTTACTATTTGGCTAGCCGAGCACGACGCGCGGCCAATCCCAAACTTCCGTATATCGTCAACAACCTGTACTCGTACATTCATTATATATACTCCCGTACAGGGAAGACATTTTGCTTGAAAGTCACTTGCCCAGTGACGGCGGATAAATGCGATATTTCATTGCCTGCACGTCCTAATAAACTTTGCATCGCAATTCACAGTAGCGCAGGCGCTGCAATATTGTATGAATTCGAATACTTTGAGATGACAATGAATTTTCTAGTTTTAAATTCACAGAAATCCTTGAACTGGTAAGATCTGGTACTTAGAGTTAAACAAATTGTGCTATTCATAATGAAGATTTACGTCCTAATAAACTTTGCATCGCAATTCACAGTAGCGCAGGCGCTGCAATATTGTATGAATTCGAATACTTTGAGATGACAATGAAAGTCACTTGCCCAGTGACGGCGGATAAATGCGATATTTCATTGCCTGCACGTCCTAATAAACTTTGCATCGCAATTCACAGTAGCGCAGGCGCTGCAATATTGTATGAATTCGAATACTTTGAGATGACAATGAATTTTCTAGTTTTAAATTCACAGAAATCCTTGAACTGGTAAGATCTGGTACTTAGAGTTAAACAAATTGTGCTATTCATAATGAAGATTTACGTGATCCATTAAACTATGCAATTTGGAGGCCAAATTTACTGGACAATTTTTCAATTATAGCTGCGAGAAAACCACAGTGTTATGAATGGGAGTTTCTCGCAGCGTTTCGTCCTATTCATTTACCACAGATATTTACTTTATTGGAATACAATGTAATTTTATCTATCAGATCTCTTAAGAGACACCAAATCTTCAGATTACACATGTAATTTTACACTTCCGGAACGTAAACATTACGTAAAGTCTTAATTTAAGCAGAAATAAAAACGCGCTCTCAGGTTGCAGATGAGGTTCTGTAGGCGGAATGCACGAAAGGCATGTAAAGACAAAAGAAGGTAGCAGGTGCTGTATTTAATGCTAGCGAAAAATTATTTCAATGTAATATTTAAAAATTAACATGTTCCAATAGGTAACACTTCTATATTTCGAATATTGCAGAATGATAGAAAACCAGTTGACAATGGCGAGGTTTCCTCGAAACTAGTTTGGGGGAACAAAGTGTTCGGGTCGAGGTGGACCCAGAACTCCCACATTTTTTACTTACCACAGCTTTTCAGTACTTGATATTCTCACAGAATAAAGCTAAACTGTAACAATGAACAAATTAGTTGTGGTGAATCATGTAACTGTCATTTATTAAGTAGGTGCTTAATTTTGTATCGTTTTTGCATAAGTTTAATAAACACAACAGATACACGTAATACAGACTTCACTATGTACACTCTTTGACATAAAACTTGACCGGCGGCCGGCCGCTTCAGAGGCTAAGTCCGCGCCGATCGCGACATGGGACAAAAAAACTGGCCAACTCGCTAATTCTCTAAGTCCGGTTATCTGCACAATCTGGCAACACGGTAGACTGCGGCACTTCCTGGAGGAAAACGTGTCCCATGATAGAGAAACTCTAGGTCGATTACGCCTGTGGTCTAGCGGTAGCGTGCGTTGTTTCTGTTCATAATGTCAGTGGATCGAGAGCAGCTGGCATAAAATATTTTTATAGCCTCTTCTGTCTGAATGTTGAAGACGTGAATGTAATAGTAGCGCAGATTCAATCTATTTCGCTTTGTGACACACCGATATCAAAATTTTATCCAGTAACGATTTTGCGGCAGATTTCCTGCAGACTGTCCTCCTCTGGACGCCGTATGCGGCAAAGCTCCGGGATCCATTTGCTGGCTACTGGCAGCGGCCGTGGCGACAGCAGCGGCGCTGCACTCCCCCGTTCTTTATCGAAAGCGCCTGCTACCGCTCATCGCTTTTGATGATTTAAAACGCTTTATTATTAAATGTTGCTCCACAGAAAATTCCTACAATTTCCATTCACGCTCAAAAGCAACGGAGACAGACGCCCTGATTAGTAGGCGGGTATTATATTACATTAATCGGCAAGAGCTGAGTATGGCCCGAAATTAATTTTATAGACTGGGACGAAATTAAACAACCTCACTACATTCGATGAATTTATAAATGCTTCATACCTCGTTTCTTTTCCTTTCAAACTCAATTATTTGTGCAACTTTTGGTCAATGTTTGGATGTTTTCGTCAAGCCAGAGTGAGCGTCTGTGGTGTAAAGTGTATTACAGTTCTTGTTTCATTCCTTATGGTATGTCTATGCGATAAACTGTGTGAATACCTTGCAATGCATGCTCTGTAGCAGTGCAGGAACACTGCACATTTGGAGTTCCATGTATGGGTTCATGAAGTATTTATTGTTGATCGGAAGTGATAGTTAAGGTCATCAGATTTAAACCAGAAAAATTTGTCGTTTTGAAGGTTTCAGAGAACGGAAAGGAATTGCTAACGCCGGTGTTAGAAAACGTCTACAGTTAAATGCTATTGCACAAATTTAGAAGAAGGGAACTATATTAATGAACATGTGCACTTCATAAACAACCTTCTGACGTGTTAGACCTATATGACGAACAAAGCTCTAATTTATATCGTTGACAGTCGGTTTGAATCTTTCCAGGGTCTATTTTACAGTGAAGCACCTTGAAATTTGCAAAGCAGAAATCCATGATATTAACTTAATTTACTAAGTCGAAATCGGACGAAGATTGATGTTTAAAGGCATTCTTCAGATTTCGCATAAGAAATTTTTACTAGCAGTTTGCAACTCCATTAATTAAAATGGAAAATAAAAGGTTGTAGTCAGCGGCTTCTACCGTGATTCGAACTGCTATGTCTGATAGTACAAGCACTGCAACGCACAAGGGAACCTCTGAGCTAACGACACACTGGCGGCCAGAGGCGGAATATAGTCACTGCGATGTTGCCTGAGCCTCAAAACGCAACCTTAAACACACGAACAGAGGAGGTGGAGATTACTGTTTTAACGTCCCGTCGACAACGATGTCATTAGAGACGGAGCACAAGCTCGGATTAGGGAAGGGTGGGGAAGGAAATCGGCCGTGCCCTTCCTAAGGAACCATCCCGGCATTTGCCTGAAGCGATTTAGGGAAATCATTGAAAACCTAAATCAGGATGGCCGGGCGCGGGATTGCACCGTCGTCCTCCCGAATGCACACACAAACAGGTGTTACTTATGTGAAGAACGCCGTTCTTGGAGTCCAGAAATTAAATATACTTTCTAATTGTGTCATCTTGCAGTGGATTATATCGTACGAGTCTTCGATGTGGAAAACGAATGTCAAGTGAATTTAGCGAGGTAACGCCGACCTACACCCGGAAGTAAATGCACTATCAGAGTGTTGACAAATACTTGCTACGACGCTGCCATTTCTAGGCTCTCTGACGAGGCAGCTCTTCAGCGAAATGCTTGCCGTGATTCTCCGATACGGTTCTTCAGAGTGGAGACGCGCGCGCACGTTTGGTTTTTATGCGGCGTTCTCCCCTGATGGTTTCTGACGTCGCCTTGTGGGCTATGTATACATATGAGACATTCAATTATCATTAATCCAGAATGATACAAGTTTCAGCTTCCGGCGTGGAAGAAGGCTGTTGACGCCGACATTATATCATTTCAACGTAGGGAAAGCAAAACGGATCATTCAATGTTTCTCATTCAACATAAAGCATGTGAGATAATTTTCCGTAACGTTCATAATCATCTAAAAATACAAACGAAGTAAAAATACACCGGAAGCTTATTCGAATTGAATATAACGCTTTGCACCTCGATGTCGAATTTGTCCACTTGCAATCTTTTGCAGCATACACATAGAATGTCATGATTACCACGAGAATGAAGAAATATGTTGGTAAGGATGGAAGCAAGAAGAGACGCAGTCAACAAATATTCTATTCCTCATGGCATTCATTTCATTTGACACGTAAGAAGAGGTAAAGCGGGAATTTACTTTCGTTAACACGAAAGATATGCCGCACATATTGATAACGAGGAAGTCTGCGTCTTCATACGTTTCCTCCTTGAAATCTCATTGTTTCAGTAATGTTACCCTCTTGTTTGACCCCGTAACGATGAACAGATTCCAAATGCATGTCTCCCTTCCTGGGTTGTTTTTTGTGTTTTATTGCTTGGAATTCCTGAAGCAGACCACTGTGCCTTCCCCCCTCGTGGGTTAGGTCTCAAAACTAAACCGCTTTGTATCCAATGGCATAATTTATTCAGACAGCATCAGCATAAGACTATCAAACAAAGCCTTCCATTTACAGTTGCAGCACTCTAACCAGCACTGACCAAAGTGTAATCCACGGTCATGGTCCTAAATTACCAGCTGTCTGCTACTGTGGCAAAGTCCGTACTACACTTTCGATTCCGAAGCACCATTTTATCTGGTAACACTGTGTAGTTGCACAGTTGTGCTACCAGGTCTGTCCTCACACTGTCAACTTTATGTATCTCACTTCTCCTGTAGCGTAGATCACGAGGAGCCGAAGTAAATGAGTGTATTCTGCATGACGTAACATTCAGTATTCCCTTCTTTCATAGCCACTCTTCATGTGCATCGATACCAAATAGGAATGCGAAAACCCTTGCGAGTGAGAGAATGACAATAACAATCGTAACAAGAACAAGCAAATAATGAATGATGTTTATTCCAACGCAGAACGAGAATGGCTTGAAATATAAAAATCTGTATCTATATCTATATCCATATCTATTGATCTTTGAGTTGGCACAATGCAAATATATTCTTAGCATTTAGTTACTGAATTTAGTTCTGGATGTTTGCAGAGAAAAGGAAAAGTCGGTACTTCTCGCTAGTGTAATATAATGTGAACCAGCAACTACCCTTTCCTTAGAACACGACTCAAGCAGGTCCTCAAGTAGGTAGCAAGGCACTGCTGCATTCTGTTCCCTGACATTGCTCTGATGACGGTTAATGCAGATAGTTCCGATTATGAAATACAAAACGTATTGCAGGTTAGTTCCTAGGATAGTAACATTAAATTGGCGTTGTAGACGGCACATGAACGTGACGACTATCCATATTACTCATCAATATAAAAAGACAATATTTTGGGAATTTAGCAGGATTACTCAAAATGAATTCTGAAATTGGGTGACTGACTGCACAGGTGCTAAACGTCGTCAGGAGTATACGATGTCCTAATCGCATTAGGAATATGAAGATCGTCTTCGACAGCTCGCAACTTTCACATTGCTATCTCCACCCTACTCCAGACAGCCCTCGGTGGAGTTGCACTACGTTGCCGATGTTATGGAAGGCCTTCAAACCGACAACAGACCACATATTGAAAAATACAAGCGAATTCTCTTGCAGCGTAAGCTTATTGTAACTAATCTAAAAATTATTGGAGAGGAACATTGTCCTATTCAAAAAAAGTAAAATGTTACACACTGTTGACGTCAAACGGACATTATCTATGTCCTGTCTTGTGTCCTACTCATCTATAATATCAAGTGTACTATGAAAATAATTATATATAATGGATGATAAGGTAATGCATTGATACCAGATGATGGGGGCCGGCCGTTGTGGCCGTGCGGTTCTAGGCGCTTCAGTCTGGAACCGCGTGACCGCTACGGTCGCAGGTTCGAATCCTGCCTCGGGCATAGATGTGAGTGATGTCCTTAGGTTAGTTAGGTTTAAGTAGTTCTAAGTTCTAGGGGACTGATGACCTTAGAAGTTAAGTTCCATAGTGCTCAGAGCCATTCGAACCATTTGAACTATTTAACACAAAATGACATTAAAAATTAAAGTTATTCACGAGCAGGTAGTTGAGAATATGTATGAACATTAAATGACACGACGAACCGTCTTGTTCTGCATATGGATTCAAACCCAGCTCATGCAGACTAAGCAAAGATTTCGTGACTGACGGAAACTAACAGTCATTCCTGATTAGGCATACAGAGAGTGATATACCTCGATTTTAGACAGTATCAGTTAGCAAATATCAACTTTAAATTGCATAACGCAAACATTTTTAACAGACGCGAATTCCTACCCAGCATCTATTGTCCCTGTTGACGAACTACGAGAGATGTTAAATATTGCTTCTTCACAAGTAACTTACTTGAAATGCCGTGAGGTAAAGCTGTGTGTTGGACACGGATTCGAAACCGGAACCTAATCGGATTGCTATCGAAGCACAGTCAAATGTGACATATCGGAATTTCGCGGCAGTAGCTAGATGTTTTAACTGAAATGACGAGACGAAACATTAATTTTTTCCTTCCCAGGACTCCAACCCGGCATCTATCGCTGTTATATTCTAGAGAAAACGAACGTTAAATATGGGTTTGTTGCACCAGCAGTGACATGTGAGCATGTTTGAACTGAAATAATATGACGAAGAGTTCAGCGCTCACTGGGAATAGAGCCCCACACATATCGTTGTTGACTACACACAAAGAGACGTCAGCTACCGAATTTTTCTCCACCAGCTGCTCAGAATAGCATCTTGAACTTACAGTCATCTCGCAAATAGTTCTGTGTCTCACTGGGAGTTAAAAACGTCAGATATCGTTAGTGTTGACAACGAATGAAAATACATCAAAAATCAAAATTATTATCCACCAGCAGATAGGTGTTCTCATGATAGAGCTTGATAATACATAATTAAATCTTTAGTGCCGGGCCAGGATTCGATCCCATTCACGCGTAATATGTGAAGGTGTTGAGGAATCTGCAGTTCTGAACAAACAAAAAATTGTAGCCGAGCTGTATTGCCACGAATGGATCAAATTCCGCGTTAAGGGCGGTCTGAGTTGCATTCCCAGTTTAGAACCAATTTTATCGACATACAGAAGCTCAAATAAAAGATGGAATAAGTGTCCTGTGACCATACATAGCGTTTGTGTCGTCACTTGAAATAAATAACTAGTATAAGAAAGGTTACTGGTGATAGAGTTTCTACATGTCGCCACTCCAGACTTTATTGTGGTTCAACCTACCGTCTACTTGGTAAAGAAGGAATATCATCTTTAATGTGAATTTTCAGACCACGCAGCCATAATATCTCCTTCACTTGGTGTAGCCAGGAGAGAATGGAATCTGTCTCTCCCTATCTAAAATCATTGACGGAAGTGGGAATCGAACCCAGACCATAGGTATAACAACCTACCATCCGTCCAACAGACCACGAAATCCTCTTCTCTGCGAGTCATTTTTCTATCGTAACGCAGTTGTGCCACACTGGATGAGAATTCTGACACACAGGCTCCCTGTAGTAATTTGCAGCATGTTCAGTAAATTCATTTACTTGGTTGACCGAATCACCATGAACTAGCTGCCTCGGCTACCCAGTGCATACATTCGACTATTTTGTAATCACAGAAATAAAATCACGTAACTGCCACCTACACACAACTGCCAACAGTGTAGGATGCAGAAGTTTAAATAGGAAGTGTTCCTTTCCACTTGAGCTATTCTATTGCGCTATCTGTTACTAGAAAACGTCGTTCAGCCCAAAAGAAAAGCTGTAACTGTTTGTCTCTCAGAAGTCAAGACCTGGCCATATGCATAATCTCACAGTGCTGTGGAATCCAAAAGTTCTGGAGGAATAGTTGCTGAGCTCTGGAGCTGCTGTAGCTACGTGTCAGCTTGGAGCATAGATAAGACGTCGCGAGTTCGAATACATTCAGTGCTACATTTTTTAAAACGCAATTCTGCTCTCTGCTGAAGGTATCAATCTAATGGAACTTTGAACATAATTCCCTTCACTTCTCAACCCAAAGTAGTCGCATGTGGAAAAAGGGCTAACTACTGTGACATTTTGTTCTATTCAGGTTTAATAGACAGCAGGCAGCAGATGCATCTCGAAGATGTGCAGGGAGAGCGCATCGTGCCATAATATGTCAGAAAAGTATTTTCTACATTAGCCGTCGTGTCGTGTGGTAGTGATATTTTATTCTTCTTCAAACTTTGTTTGACAGCTTTAACTCGGAACAAGTTTCCTACATGCATGTAATCAATAAACTGCATGTGCATTGTCAGACTGCCATAGGTAACATCAGAGAATTCGCATATATCGTTGATGATTAATTTCTCTCTCATGTTTACTATTGTTTTAACAACACTAAAGGAAACCTTACGAAAACTGGGCACTGTATTATAAGAAATGAAATAAAACTAACCATGATAACCTTACGACGAAAGTATCTGTACACAAGCATGCTTCTATCGACACGAATTAATAAAATACTACTCACTTAGATTTTGATTGGGTCTGTGTTTAATTGGTATGCTGTGTCATACTCAAGAGGTATGCAAATGTGGCATTTCATAAATATAGTTACGTATTCCTAGAAACCCAAAATTCGCTTGTCAGCAGCGGAAAGAGGCCTTACCTGTTGTGCAGCATTGTAAGTTTTTCATCATTGCACTATGAGCTGAAAGCATTTTCTTGCGATTTCCTTATTGATGTTTGATCTGACTGCTTGTAGCTCTTTCACAGAAGGGATAAAAACGTTACAGTCAGTGAGACTGGAACTGCGAACCGTAACAGACGCTTTTTCACAGGTCAGCACGTTACCACAGAGCTGGCAAGGAGGTATGGGTCTTAGCTTCCTATTACGAGGGCAATAGGAACTAGAACTCGTAAACCGCTATTTGAAGGTCGAGATTAGTTGCGGTTTCCACCTGCAACGACTTTCCTGGGGTGAAAACCGTAAATTTTCAATCTTTTGTTATCCTTCAAGCGATAATAACTCAGATTATCAATGGAAATGACAGGTAAAATCAAGTGAACTTTGAGGCTTAATTCCGTGCACACCAGGAAGTAACTCGTCGATCACAGAGTTGCCAAACATACGCTGCCTTGTTGCCAAATCTCAGTTACAGTACCAGCAGGAAGAAGACGAACCGATGTGATCCTACAGCGGTCTGGGAAGTGACCATAGCTGGTGTCTCCAAGTCGCGGCTGCTACGGCCTGGAATACGTAATGCGTCTGATTCGCTTTCTGTAACTGGGTTTTGGGACTGGAGCGTAGTTACTAATAATACTCAGAACTGACTGCAAACTGCGCATCATAAATCAGTAACTCTCATTGTTGTTTTTATATTTCTATCGTAAGTGTACTCAAAACTAAGAAAGTCATTCACAGGCGTTTTCGTGCCTCGCCGATGGTCGAGCACAACATACAAATAAAAATAAAAAAGAATGTGTGTGTGTGTGTGTGTGTGAGAGAGAGAGAGAGAGAGAGAGAGAGAGAGAGAGAGAGATAAATAAAAAGCATTGAGAGAGAGTGTAAAAAATTGTTGTAAAGAAATTGAATCATGGTATTTAAAGAAATCTTTCATTAAAATGACACGTTCCACATCATTACGAAATGTCGTATTCATGATCTATGGAACAAGAGTTAATCTAATGTAATCTAATCTAATCTAATCACATCATATTGATGATTAGCCATGAAGAGTCATGAATTACCGAAATTTTGGCCAATACCAGTAACCAAATCTAAACTTGAAAATAAAAGACGACAATTTTTGTAATAAACCGTGACTCCTATCAAGACCCATTCGTCCCTGTTATCTAACCACGAAAGATGTCTCATATACCTCCATTCTGAAGTAACAAAGTGTGCATGCATTTAAAGATGAAGTGCATGATGTGAAGTTCTGTGACGGAGATACGAACCCAAGACGTAATCCGATTGTTAACTAAGAAAAATCAAATGTTACGTATCGGTTTTTCTTACGAGCCGCTAGGTGTCTGAATCTAAAATAAGGATACAAACTTTTGTGCCTAAGCGACAATCGAACTGCACACCTACCGTGCATCCACGAATATAGCTTAAGTATCAGTTGCTTACTCATGAACAGTAAGATGTGTGCGTGTTTGACCAGAAATAACGACACCTGTTGCGATTGTTGGAAACACATTGAAATTGCGCGTTAATTTTCACTAGCAGGTGGGTGTGCACTTGATAAAGCTAGAAATGAAATTATGAATATTTTTGTACTGGATCAGGTTTCAGACCCACATACTTACCTTTGGAGGAGACCTAGAGAAGATTGCAGTCTTGGGAAAAGGAACGAAATGACTGAACTATACTGTTCCGAGAGATTCAGATCCTCGAAAGAGGAGATACGAATTCGAATCACAGTCCAGCAACAAATTTTTAAACGTCTCTAGTTCAATCAAGTACAAGTAAAATAAGAGCCCTGTCCCTTTAAATGGCTATCGGTTCATCAAATAAAATAAAATTTTCTAATGTAAGTAAGCTTACTGGCGACTGTATTTCTGTTTACCATGACTTCCGCTGTGTCATTTCCCAACGTAAACCGGCTCTGCCCAGTTGGTAATGAAGGAACGTGATGTTTAATGCGGATTCTGGATTATAACGTCTTTCTCTTGAGGTTACCAGAGGTAAAATAAATCTGTTTGTGCCTCTTAAAAGTAAATGCCTGAACCCACGCATTGCACCTGTGATAGCTCGTTCCACCATACCATTGTGGCCACATTACCCAGCCCCAAGAGTGTGCTGTAACGGATGATGTGCTTAGCTTACAAAATTAGTCACGGTGGAAAAAATGCGAGTCTATTAAATGGTCAAGTAGAAGCAAGCTTCTGACGCAGAGATTATGCTATTCTCATGTCAGCAGGATGTAAAGACTCTTCTAGGCATCATAGGCTGGTTATGAAGCCATTTTGATTTTTCACAAATTCAGCAAATTTCTTAGTTCGAGAAAATCCACTGTGAAGTGTGAAGTTGCCAGATAATTCGATTATTACTGTTATTATTAATATCATTTTATTCATACCGCTGCTGGAACACGACCTTAGTCTTCAGGTAAAACGCGAGACCAGCTAATATGACGTCTGGCGACCGAAAGCACATATCGACCAAATTTTTATCGCCCCTTTCCTCTCGGTGCTGAAGCTATGAGTGTAATTCAAGCGAATCTACAATATCATATTAGCTGGTCTCGCGTTTTACCTCAAGACTACGGTCGTAGTCAAGAGTAATGTACTAAGACTGGAGTCAAGACTTCCTCTGGGAAGTGCCGCAGTCTACATGTTGCTAGATCGAGCATATTGCCAGACGTAGAATTCTGAGAGGAGCTCGACTGTATTGTCCACCTTACGTGAACGACTCGGCGGTCAATTTTTTGGTCTGAGACTGTATCTACAACACATATTGCACGCTGAAGACCCAGAAGAATTTAAAAAAAAAGTAGTTTATGAGAGCAACGTTAACCATAGCGTTCGAAGTATTCATAGTATTGTATACGTGTGTGTAAACGCCTTCCAATGACCACTCAAGAAAGACAGGGATACACAGTCTAGCTCCAATATTATAAATACGCCTCAGTTTGTGGATGGACTCAGACTTAGGTTGATAATAATTGTGAAAATTTAGCAGCACTGTACCCATTGGTGTGAAACTCGTTTTCAACCAATGTTTCCCACAGCTACAGGGATACTACTTGTGATACCTCTTAGACAAAATACTTAAGCAGTTTTATCAGACGAAAAGATCAACCTGACACAAACTGTGGGAAGTTTGTTTTACAACCTTCGTACCTGGATATTCAGCTTTTTCCTATTTGAGATATCTGTGAACGTTGCTGCTTAAGACGATTTAAGCAGAAACTAAATTCCCTCAGCTTCGACTATGTTTAAAGAAATCGTCTTATTGGCACTAAATCGTGGTTTGTGAATTGTTTACCGACCGTACTCTGCCGTATTTTGCCGGTTGGAAGGCAAAAGCTTACTGACAAATTTCACACAGAAATTACTGTTACAGTGTACTTATGGAGCCAAATGAGTGAATTGCGTATTTTCCGGTGAGAAAGAGCACTGGCAAACAGTCTTCGCTACATTAGGTTATTTAAACTGGTGTCACTCTGAGCTAGAATTTATGGTCAGCGACTAAGTGTAAGGTCAACGTTTCGGATGCGAGTTTTGCGACTGTGAAATACTTTCCTACATTAAAGAAGCGAATATTAAATTTGAACTAATATTGCGAAAATTTTGTACTTGGACAGCTTAGAATGAAAATACTTCTGTTTATTTCAAAGGGAAACAATAGATTTTCTAAAACACTGTCTGTCATACCCAACTTGAAACAGGTCATGTCGACCAAATCATGTGGAAGAACTAACAGCAACGTATATCGGAAGGCAGTAAGATCTCTTGCCTTTTGGTTTGTCAGTACTCGATAGCCATTTCTAGGCGAAAGTAAATGAAGAAAGGCAGTGCGTTTTTGTTACCAAGTAACGTCTTCGTCAATTACTTTAGTTTTAAAGTAATCTACGAGTAATTGCTGGTGTTTGATATAAACATGAAAAGGATTCCGTAGACAGGGAAAGAACCTGTTCTTGGGAAACTACATCTATAGTGACCAAAAGGCATTAAATGATGTTCACGCACTTGTGTTCCAGCAGCGGTATGAATAAAATGATATTAATAATAACAGTAATAATCGAATTATCTGGCAACTTCACACTTCACAGTGGATTTTCTCGAACTAAGAAATTTGCTGAATTTGTGAAAAATCAAAATGGCTTCATAACCAGCCTATGATGCCTAGAAGAGTCTTTACATCCTGCTGACATGAGAATAGCATAATCTCTGCGTCAGAAGCTTGCTTCTACTTGACCATTTAATAGACTCGCATTTTTTCCACCGTGACTAATTTTGTAAGCTAAGCACATCATCCGTTACAGCACACTCTTGGGGCTGGGTAATGTGGCCACAATGGTATGGTGGAACGAGCTATCACAGGTGCAATGCGTGGGTTCAGGCATTTACTTTTAAGAGGCACAAACAGATTTATTTTACCTCTGGTAACCTCAAGAGAAAGACGTTATAATCCAGAATCCGCATTAAACATCACGTTCCTTCATTACCAACTGGGCAGAGCCGGTTTACGTTGGGAAATGACACAGCGGAAGTCATGGTAAACAGAAATACAGTCGCCAGTAAGCTTACTTACATTAGAAAATTTTATTTTATTTGATGAACCGATAGCCATTTAAAGGGACAGGGCTCTTATTTTACTTGTACTTGATTGAACTAGAGACGTTTAAAAATTTGTTGCTGGACTGTGATTCGAATTCGTATCTCCTCTTTCGAGGATCTGAATCTCTCGGAACAGTATAGTTCAGTCATTTCGTTCCTTTTCCCAAGACTGCAATCTTCTCTAGGTCTCCTCCAAAGGTAAGTATGTGGGTCTGAAACCTGATCCAGTACAAAAATATTCATAATTTCATTTCTAGCTTTATCAAGTGCACACCCACCTGCTAGTGAAAATTAACGCGCAATTTCAATGTGTTTCCAACAATCGCAACAGGTGTCGTTATTTCTGGTCAAACACGCACACATCTTACTGTTCATGAGTAAGCAACTGATACTTAAGCTATATTCGTGGATGCACGGTAGGTGTGCAGTTCGATTGTCGCTTAGGCACAAAAGTTTGTATCCTTATTTTAGATTCAGACACCTAGCGGCTCGTAAGAAAAACCGATACGTAACATTTGATTTTTCTTAGTTAACAATCGGATTACGTCTTGGGTTCGTATCTCCGTCACAGAACTTCACATCATGCACTTCATCTTTAAATGCATGCACACTTTGTTACTTCAGAATGGAGGTATATGAGACATCTTTCGTGGTTAGATAACAGGGACGAATGGGTCTTGATAGGAGTCACGGTTTATTACAAAAATTGTCGTCTTTTATTTTCAAGTTTAGATTTGGTTACTGGTATTGGCCAAAATTTCGGTAATTCATGACTCTTCATGGCTAATCATCAATATGATGTGATTAGATTAGATTAGATTACATTAGATTAACTCTTGTTCCATAGATCATGAATACGACATTTCGTAATGATGTGGAACGTGTCATTTTAATGAAAGATTTCTTTAAATACCATGATTCAATTTCTTTACAACAATTTTTTACACTCTCTCTCAATGCTTTTTATTTATCTCTCTCTCTCTCTCTCTCTCTCTCTCTCTCTCTCTCTCACACACACACACACACACACACATTCTTTTTTATTTTTATTTGTATGTTGTGCTCGACCATCGGCGAGGCACGAAAACGCCTGTGAATGACTTTCTTAGTTTTGAGTACACTTACGATAGAAATATAAAAACAACAATGAGAGTTACTGATTTATGATGCGCAGTTTGCAGTCAGTTCTGAGTATTATTAGTAACTACGCTCCAGTCCCAAAACCCAGTTACAGAAAGCGAATCAGACGCATTACGTATTCCAGGCCGTAGCAGCCGCGACTTGGAGACACCAGCTATGGTCACTTCCCAGACCGCTGTAGGATCACATCGGTTCGTCTTCTTCCTGCTGGTACTGTAACTGAGATTTGGCAACAAGGCAGCGTATGTTTGGCAACTCTGTGATCGACGAGTTACTTCCTGGTGTGCACGGAATTAAGCCTCAAAGTTCACTTGATTTTACCTGTCATTTCCATTGATAATCTGAGTTATTATCGCTTGAAGGATAACAAAAGATTGAAAATTTACGGTTTTCACCCCAGGAAAGTCGTTGCAGGTGGAAACCGCAACTAATCTCGACCTTCAAATAGCGGTTTACGAGTTCTAGTTCCTATTGCCCTCGTAATAGGAAGCTAAGACCCATACCTCCTTGCCAGCTCTGTGGTAACGTGCTGACCTGTGAAAAAGCGTCTGTTACGGTTCGCAGTTCCAGTCTCACTGACTGTAACGTTTTTATCCCTTCTGTGAAAGAGCTACAAGCAGTCAGATCAAACATCAATAAGGAAATCGCAAGAAAATGCTTTCAGCTCATAGTGCAATGATGAAAAACTTACAATGCTGCACAACAGGTAAGGCCTCTTTCCGCTGCTGACAAGCGAATTTTGGGTTTCTAGGAATACGTAACTATATTTATGAAATGCCACATTTGCATACCTCTTGAGTATGACACAGCATACCAATTAAACACAGACCCAATCAAAATCTAAGTGAGTAGTATTTTATTAATTCGTGTCGATAGAAGCATGCTTGTGTACAGATACTTTCGTCGTAAGGTTATCATGGTTAGTTTTATTTCATTTCTTATAATACAGTGCCCAGTTTTCGTAAGGTTTCCTTTAGTGTTGTTAAAACAATAGTAAACATGAGAGAGAAATTAATCATCAACGATGTATGCGAATTCTCTGATGTTACCTATGGCAGTCTGACAATGCACATGCAGTTTATTGATTACATGCATGTAGGAAACTTGTTCCGAGTTAAAGCTGTCAAACAAAGTTTGAAGAAGAATAAAATATCACTACCACACGACACGACGGCTAATGTAGAAAATACTTTTCTGACATATTATGGCACGATGCGCTCTCCCTGCACATCTTCGAGATGCATCTGCTGCCTGCTGTCTATTAAACCTGAATAGAACAAAATGTCACAGTAGTTAGCCCTTTTTCCACATGCGACTACTTTGGGTTGAGAAGTGAAGGGAATTATGTTCAAAGTTCCATTAGATTGATACCTTCAGCAGAGAGCAGAATTGCGTTTTAAAAAATGTAGCACTGAATGTATTCGAACTCGCGACATCTTATCTATGCTCCAAGCTGACACGTAGCTACAGCAGCTCCAGAGCTCGGCAACTATTCCTCCAGAACTTTTGGATTCCACAGCACTGTGAGATTATGCATATGGCCAGGTCTTGACTTCTGAGAGACAAACAGTTACAGCTTTTCTTTTGGGCTGAACGACGTTTTCTAGTAACAGATAGCGCAATAGAATAGCTCAAGTGGAAAGGAACACTTCCTATTTAAACTTCTGCATCCTACACTGTTGGCAGTTGTGTGTAGGTGGCAGTTACGTGATTTTATTTCTGTGATTACAAAATAGTCGAATGTATGCACTGGGTAGCCGAGGCAGCTAGTTCATGGTGATTCGGTCAACCAAGTAAATGAATTTACTGAACATGCTGCAAATTACTACAGGGAGCCTGTGTGTCAGAATTCTCATCCAGTGTGGCACAACTGCGTTACGATAGAAAAATGACTCGCAGAGAAGAGGATTTCGTGGTCTGTTGGACGGATGGTAGGTTGTTATACCTATGGTCTGGGTTCGATTCCCACTTCCGTCAATGATTTTAGATAGGGAGAGACAGATTCCATTCTCTCCTGGCTACACCAAGTGAAGGAGATATAATGGCTGCGTGGTCTGAAAATTCACATTAAAGATGATATTCCTTCTTTACCTAGTAGACGGTAGGTTGAACCACAATAAAGTCTGGAGTGGCGACATGTAGAAACTCTATCACCAGTAACCTTTCTTATACTAGTTATTTATTTCAAGTGACGACACAAACGCTATGTATGGTCACAGGACACTTATTCCATCTTTTATTTGAGCTTCTGTATGTCGATAAAATTGGTTCTAAACTGGGAATGCAACTCAGACCGCCCTTAACGCGGAATTTGATCCATTCGTGGCAATACAGCTCGGCTACAATTTTTTGTTTGTTCAGAACTGCAGATTCCTCAACACCTTCACATATTACGCGTGAATGGGATCGAATCCTGGCCCGGCACTAAAGATTTAATTATGTATTATCAAGCTCTATCATGAGAACACCTATCTGCTGGTGGATAATAATTTTGATTTTTGATGTATTTTCATTCGTTGTCAACACTAACGATATCTGACGTTTTTAACTCCCAGTGAGACACAGAACTATTTGCGAGATGACTGTAAGTTCAAGATGCTATTCTGAGCAGCTGGTGGAGAAAAATTCGGTAGCTGACGTCTCTTTGTGTGTAGTCAACAACGATATGTGTGGGGCTCTATTCCCAGTGAGCGCTGAACTCTTCGTCATATTATTTCAGTTCAAACACGCTCACATGTCACTGCTGGTGCAACAAACCCATATTTAACGTTCGTTTTCTCTAGAATATAACAGCGATAGATGCCGGGTTGGAGTCCTGGGAAGGAAAAAATTAATGTTTCGTCTCGTCATTTCAGTTAAAACATCTAGCTACTGCCGCGAAATTCCGATATGTCACATTTGACTGTGCTTCGATAGCAATCCGATTAGGTTCCCGGTTCGAATCCGTGTCCAACACACAGCTTTACCTCACGGCATTTCAAGTAAGTTACTTGTGAAGAAGCAATATTTAACATCTCTCGTAGTTCGTTAACAGGGACAATAGATGCTGGGTAGGAATTCGCGTCTGTTAAAAATGTTTGCGTTATGCAATTTAAAGTTGATATTTGCTAACTGATACTGTCTAAAATCGAGGTATATCACTCTCTGTATGCCTAATCAGGAATGACTGTTAGTTTCCGTCAGTCACGAAATCTTTGCTTAGTCTGCATGAGCTGGGTTTGAATCCATATGCAGAACAAGACGGTTCGTCGTGTCATTTAATGTTCATACATATTCTCAACTACCTGCTCGTGAATAACTTTAATTTTTAATGTCATTTTGTGTTAAATAGTTCAAATGGTTCGAATGGCTCTGAGCACTATGGAACTTAACTTCTAAGGACATCACTCACATCCATGCCCGAGGCAGGATTCGAACCTGCGACCGTAGCGGTCACGCGGTTCCAGACTGAAGCGCCTAGAACCGCACGGCCACAACGGCCGGCCCCCACCATCTGGTATCAATGCATTACCTTATCATCCATTATATATAATCATTTTCATAGTACACTTGATATTATAGATGAGTAGGACACAAGACAGGACATAGATAATGTCCGTTTGACGTCAACAGTGTGTAACATTTTACTTTTTTTGAATAGGACAATGTTCCTCTCCAATAATTTTTAGATTAGTTACAATAAGCTTACGCTGCAAGAGAATTCGCTTGTATTTTTCAATATGTGGTCTGTTGTCGGTTTGAAGGCCTTCCATAACATCGGCAACGTAGTGCAACTTCACCGAGGGCTGTCTGGAGTAGGGTGGAGATAGCAATGTGAAAGTTGCGAGCTGTCGAAGACGATCTTCATATTCCTAATGCGATTAGGACATCGTATACTCCTGACGACGTTTAGCACCTGTGCAGTCAGTCACCCAATTTCAGAATTCATTTTGAGTAATCCTGCTAAATTCCCAAAATATTGTCTTTTTATATTGATGAGTAATATGGATAGTCGTCACGTTCATGTGCCGTCTACAACGCCAATTTAATGTTACTATCCTAGGAACTAACCTGCAATACGTTTTGTATTTCATAATCGGAACTATCTGCATTAACCGTCATCAGAGCAATGTCAGGGAACAGAATGCAGCAGTGCCTTGCTACCTACTTGAGGACCTGCTTGAGTCGTGTTCTAAGGAAAGGGTAGTTGCTGGTTCACATTATATTACACTAGCGAGAAGTACCGACTTTTCCTTTTCTCTGCAAACATCCAGAACTAAATTCAGTAACTAAATGCTAAGAATATATTTGCATTGTGCCAACTCAAAGATCAATAGATATGGATATAGATATAGATACAGATTTTTATATTTCAAGCCATTCTCGTCCTGCGTTGGAATAAACATCATTCATTATTTGCTTGTTCTTGTTACGATTGTTATTGTCATTCTCTCACTCGCAAGGGTTTTCGCATTCCTATTTGGTATCGATGCACATGAAGAGTGGCTATGAAAGAAGGGAATACTGAATGTTACGTCATGCAGAATACACTCATTTACTTCGGCTCCTCGTGATCTACGCTACAGGAGAAGTGAGATACATAAAGTTGACAGTGTGAGGACAGACCTGGTAGCACAACTGTGCAACTACACAGTGTTACCAGATAAAATGGTGCTTCGGAATCGAAAGTGTAGTACGGACTTTGCCACAGTAGCAGACAGCTGGTAATTTAGGACCATGACCGTGGATTACACTTTGGTCAGTGCTGGTTAGAGTGCTGCAACTGTAAATGGAAGGCTTTGTTTGATAGTCTTATGCTGATGCTGTCTGAATAAATTATGCCATTGGATACAAAGCGGTTTAGTTTTGAGACCTAACCCACGAGGGGGGAAGGCACAGTGGTCTGCTTCAGGAATTCCAAGCAATAAAACACAAAAAACAACCCAGGAAGGGAGACATGCATTTGGAATCTGTTCATCGTTACGGGGTCAAACAAGAGGGTAACATTACTGAAACAATGAGATTTCAAGGAGGAAACGTATGAAGACGCAGACTTCCTCGTTATCAATATGTGCGGCATATCTTTCGTGTTAACGAAAGTAAATTCCCGCTTTATCTCTTCTTACGTGTCAAATGAAATGAATGCCATGAGGAATAGAATATTTGTTGACTGCGTCTCTTCTTGCTTCCATCCTTACCAACATATTTCTTCATTCTCGTGGTAATCATGACATTCTATGTGTATGCTGCAAAAGATTGCAAGTGGACAAATTCGACATCGAGGTGCAAAGCGTTATATTCAATTCGAATAAGCTTCCGGTGTATTTTTACTTCGTTTGTATTTTTAGATGATTATGAACGTTACGGAAAATTATCTCACATGCTTTATGTTGAATGAGAAACATTGAATGATCCGTTTTGCTTTCCCTACGTTGAAATGATATAATGTCGGCGTCAACAGCCTTCTTCCACGCCGGAAGCTGAAACTTGTATCATTCTGGATTAATGATAATTGAATGTCTCATATGTATACATAGCCCACAAGGCGACGTCAGAAACCATCAGGGGAGAACGCCGCATAAAAACCAAACGTGCGCGCGCGTCTCCACTCTGAAGAACCGTATCGGAGAATCACGGCAAGCATTTCGCTGAAGAGCTGCCTCGTCAGAGAGCCTAGAAATGGCAGCGTCGTAGCAAGTATTTGTCAACACTCTGATAGTGCATTTACTTCCGGGTGTAGGTCGGCGTTACCTCGCTAAATTCACTTGACATTCGTTTTCCACATCGAAGACTCGTACGATATAATCCACTGCAAGATGACACAATTAGAAAGTATATTTAATTTCTGGACTCCAAGAACGGCGTTCTTCACATAAGTAACACCTGTTTGTGTGTGCATTCGGGAGGACGACGGTGCAATCCCGCGCCCGGCCATCCTGATTTAGGTTTTCAATGATTTCCCTAAATCGCTTCAGGCAAATGCCGGGATGGTTCCTTAGGAAGGGCACGGCCGATTTCCTTCCCCACCCTTCCCTAATCCGAGCTTGTGCTCCGTCTCTAATGACATCGTTGTCGACGGGACGTTAAAACAGTAATCTCCACCTCCTCTGTTCGTGTGTTTAAGGTTGCGTTTTGAGGCTCAGGCAACATCGCAGTGACTATATTCCGCCTCTGGCCGCCAGTGTGTCGTTAGCTCAGAGGTTCCCTTGTGCGTTGCAGTGCTTGTACTATCAGACATAGCAGTTCGAATCACGGTAGAAGCCGCTGACTACAACCTTTTATTTTCCATTTTAATTAATTGAGTTGCAAACTGCTAGTAAAAATTTCTTATGCGAAATCTGAAGAATGTCTTTAAACATCAATCTTCGTCCGATTTCGACTTAGTAAATTAAGTTAATATCATGGATTTCTGCTTTGCAAATTCCAAGGTGCTTCACTGTAAAATAGACCCTGGAAAGATTCAAACCGACTGTCAACGATATAAATTAGAGCTTTGTTCGTCATATAGGTCTAACACGTCAGAAGGTTGTTTATGCAGTGCACATGTTCATTAATATAGTTCCCTTCTTCTAAATTTGTGCAATAGCATTTAACTGTAGACGTTTTCTAACACCGGCGTTAGCAATTCCTTTCCGTTCTCTGAAACCTTCAAAACGACAAATTTTTCTGGTTTAAATCTGATGACCTTAACTATCACTTCCGATCAACAATAAATACTTCATGAACCCATACATGGAACTCCAAATGTGCAGTGTTCCTGCACTGCTACAGAGCATGCATTGCAAGGTATTCACACAGTTTATCGCATAGACATACCATAAGGAATGAAACAAGAACTGTAATACACTTTACACCACAGACGCTCACTCTGGCTTGACGAAAACATCCAAACATTGACCAAAAGTTGCACAAATAATTGAGTTTGAAAGGAAAAGAAACGAGGTATGAAGCATTTATAAATTCATCGAATGTAGTGAGGTTGTTTAATTTCGTCCCAGTCTATAAAATTAATTTCGGGCCATACTCAGCTCTTGCCGATTAATGTAATATAATACCCGCCTACTAATCAGGGCGTCTGTCTCCGTTGCTTTTGAGCGTGAATGGAAATTGTAGGAATTTTCTGTGGAGCAACATTTAATAATAAAGCGTTTTAAATCATCAAAAGCGATGAGCGGTAGCAGGCGCTTTCGATAAAGAACGGGGGAGTGCAGCGCCGCTGCTGTCGCCACGGCCGCTGCCAGTAGCCAGCAAATGGATCCCGGAGCTTTGCCGCATACGGCGTCCAGAGGAGGACAGTCTGCAGGAAATCTGCCGCAAAATCGTTACTGGATAAAATTTTGATATCGGTGTGTCACAAAGCGAAATAGATTGAATCTGCGCTACTATTACATTCACGTCTTCAACATTCAGACAGAAGAGGCTATAAAAATATTTTACGCCAGCTGCTCTCGATCCACTGACATTATGAACAGAAACAACGCACGCTACCGCTAGACCACAGGCGTAATCGGCCTAGAGTTTCTGTATCATGGGACACGTTTTCCTCCAGGAAGTGCCGCAGTCTACAGTGTTGCCAGATTGTGCAGATAACCGGACTTAGAGAATTAGCGAGTTGGCCAGTTTTTTTGTCCCATGTCGCGATCGGCGCGGACTTAGCCTCTGAAGCGGCCGGCCGCCGGTCAAGTTTTATGTCAAAGAGTGTACATCAGTCTGTCAACGCTGGCGTAATTTTTCGATTCCGCGAGTGCAGAAATCAGGTGGTTTTGAGGCGAAGAACTCGTCGAGGCATGTTCCGAGTGCATTTTCGTCCGAAAAGGAAGTTCCTTCAAGGTTGTTCGATAGAAAACGGTAAAGGTGAAAATCTGATGGCGCAAGATCAGGTGAACGAAGTGGGTGCGGATGACCCCTCAACCTAACTACTGTGTAATATTTTTTGTCAGTCTAGCAGAATGTGGCTGGGTGTTACCGTGGAGTAGCATCGCTTCACCCAGCCTTCCTGGTCGTTGTTCTTGGATTGCGTCCGCAGTTGCTAGCAATAAATGTCAGCAGTGACTGTTACACGTCAGAGAAACAACTCATAGTACTCCACACCGTCGCTGTTCCACCAGATGCATAACATTATCTCTTGTGAATGCGCGCAAGTTGGCATACGGGAAGTTGGTGTTTGGTCTTAACCATTCCTTTCTTTTCCTTACGTTAGCATAAAAACACCATTTCTCGTCACCAGTAACGATACAGAATAGGAATGGTCGGTGTTGTTCACGAGCCAATTGATGACGAGCAAACAGAAATGCACATATTGCCATCCGCTGATATTTATGAGTTTGGCTTAGAGCATGAGGTACCCACACACACGATTACTGAACTTTCTCCATTGGGTGCAAATATCACACGATGATGGAATGATCACGGTTCATCAAATTTGTCAGTTCTGGAATACACTGATATGGATCATTGTGGATCGATACCCTTAAACGATCTTCATCAAAACCCAAACATCATCCTAAACGTGGAGAGTCACTAACGTCAAAACGATCCTCCTTAAAACGAGAAACCATTTTCTTTCCGTGTTCTGTCCAATGTCATTACCCCCATGCACAGCGCAATGTTTCTGAGTCCCTCCGCTGCTGTCACCCCTCTGTAGGACTGAAACAGAAGAATATATCGGAGTATGTACGATTTACCCTCTTGGAACTCCATTTAGTAGCGGGGTGTGTGTGTGAAATCTTATGGGACATACCTGCTAAGGTCATCAGTCCCTAAGCTTACACACTACTTAACCTAAATTATCCTAAGGACAAACACAGACACCCATGCCCGAGGGAGGACTCGAACCTCCGCCGGGACCAGACGCACAGTCCGTGACTGCAGCGCCGCAGACAGCCATTTAGTAGCGTCCACAGCGCCGCTCAGTATCTCAAAATGACAAAATGTCCATGTGTAAACACAAAAAGTAACAATGGACAAAATGACAATGTGTAAGCCCAAAAAGTAGCAGTGAACTACAAATAAAAAATGATAATCGATAAATAAACCCATAGTAACTGGAATACCAACATGCAAACCAAAAACGCTACGAACTTATGCACCACTCTAATAATTAGATTCCATTGCCAATGCTTGTATAAGAAGGTTCCACAGGGGCGAAGTTTGACAATGGAACATTTAACGATCGTAAATTCTCCATGTAGCAAATGAGTTAAGACATATGTACCAAGAAACACGTCTGCCTTATCCCTCCCACGCGCGAATGACGAAGCAAAAGATTCTTTAAACTTACACGTCCGTCTGGTAATTTCGTTTCCTTATATATTCCTTGATACCGCAGCGGATTACCACTTAAGAGAAGCTCATGACGCCATCATGCATATGCCACCGGTTCATGATTGGCGTCTTTCTTGCTTACGTGAGCAGAATTGACATCCGGATACTTGACCAAATAACCAGCTCATATTAGTAACATATTTCTGTCATACTGCACTCGTCACACTTAAGCTCGTATTTGTACATATATGACCATTCTTTGTGGTAGGGCGTGCTGGGGAATGGATGTTTCAAAATTCATCCCCATGCTCGAACTGACGCCTCGCACTTCTTCAGATAACGGCGATAGGCCTCCCCGAAACCACGCAGCTGGCACCGAATTACGTTCTGTTATCTTCTTGCCTTAAATACTATTGGTTCCAAAGTCCTTTTTCTATAAAAACAGGCAGAGAGAAGAGTGCCTCAGTTGTATCTGTCCATCAAATAGCAGAACAGATCCTTCTAGCTCTGTCTTGTGTGTGGTTGCTAGCAACAACATATTTTTCAACGCTCTAAGAGCATAGATATACCATTTGCAATCTAATGTAGAAAATGTTAAAAAATGGTTCAAATGGCTCTGAGCACTATGGGACTCAACTGCTGAGGTCATTAGTCCCCTAGAACTTAGAACTAGTTAAACCTAACTAACCTAAGGACACCACAAACATCCATGCCCGAGGCAGGATTCGAACCTGCGACCGTAGCGGTCTTGCGGTTCCAGACTGCAGCGCCTTTAACCGCACGGCCACTTCGGCCGGCGTAGAAAATGTTAGGACAGCACTCTACAGATACATAATTAAATATTTATGAGTACACCAAACGTAGCATACTCATTCAAAACTTCCGTGACGTAAGATGAAGTAACAAAGGAAGTTTGAAAGTGTAATGTCCTGTCAACGACACAGCTTTATAGAGACGAAACATTATGCTTGGGTGGAACAAGGCGGGTAATGGAATCGCCCGTGTCCTTTCCGATGGAACCATACCAACGTTCACCTTAATCAGTTTAGAGAAACCACGGAAAACGTAAATCCAGATGGCTGGAAGGGAATTTACCAGCCGCTCTGAACGAGGTTGTCCGTCTACAGCACGGCGCGACGAAGAACTGTGGGACAGTGATTCGTTACTAACCGGTGACATACTGAACCATAAATGCATGCGGTTTCAATCTCTAGAATAAGCGCCATCCATGTTTAGGCTGACGCTCTATGTTGCTTGTTAGGGGACCAAGTTGTGCGAAATTGGCTGTATTGAGAGACGACGACTGTATCCTGCGGGTCCCGTTTCACATAATAGCCGGTTGAACACGATACCTGGAAAACAGCTACAGTGATAATTTGAGCATGCGCTGTTGGAAATTGCCTAGATGGAGTGGAAGTGTTTCTTCTCCGATGACCCACATATCGATCCAGAGTTCAGCCATGCGTGTACACACACACACACACACACACACACACAGATAAGACAATGTTGGAGAGCTGTGCTAACATAATTTCTCACAATCTCTCTCACAGAAAGCCAGTGTCATGTGACAAATGAATGTCGTGCCGCAGACATAACTGTGACTGAACATGTTTGCCAAGGGCGTCGCCTACAGGCGTTGCTCCAGCTGAGGAGGGGAACAAGTAGACCAGTGCCATAGGCGGGTGGAGGTTTAGAGCAGCCAGTTTCCGTTGTTTTTATTCCATTTACCATCAGGCGATGCCTATTGTTGTACAAGGACGGAAACCATTCGACGCAGGGCCATAATGTGGTGGGGAAAATCATGCAAGAAAATATGAAAGAAGTAGGTCTAGAGGGAAACGATACTTTTATTTTTGGAATTTTTGGTTAAATTGTGGGAGGTTAAATACAGGGTAAACATATCGATGATGGTGCAGGAGCTACGAAATGTGCACTACTGTTCTAAAGTACTGCACTCCCTTGATTGCAATGATGTTCTTTTGTCAGTTACACATTTACGTAGAAACGTGTATGTGTCTGTTTTTGGCGGGGGAGGGGGAGGGCGGAGGTGGGGGAGGCCTCGCGACAATGCCTAGCAACAATGTAATTTCTTACCGTCGATTATTGCCTGAAAAGTGCTCCGTGTTAAATGAGGTTTGGCTTTCGCTAGCTCTGATATGGAAGTAGTGCTGTATTTTTTAAAAATTATCGTCCTTCTCAGCGCGTGTGCACTTTCAATCATGGTGAAAGCCCGTGAAGGAGAAAAAGTGCGTCCAGTCTTACACAACGAAGGACTAAACAACACTGAACTTGCGAAGAGAGTAAACTGTCCGAGGTCAGCTGTGAGTCGAAATCTGCAGAAGCTGAAAATGGAAAATTTACGGCCGCGCGGGATTACCCGAGCGAGTCCTGCCTCGGGCATGGGTGTGTGTGTTTGTCCTTAGAATAATTTAGGTTAAGTAGTGTGTAAGCTTAGGGACTGATGACCTTAGCAGTTAAGTGCCATAAGATTTCACACACATTTGAACATTTTTGAAAATTTGCGACGAAGCGGACGTCCACGCAATTCTTCGTCCTAGGAGGACAGAATACATTGTCGACAATGCAGGAAAAACAAGAGTGCTACGTCAGTTGAACTGGCAGAAGAATGGTAAGAGGTAACAGCAGTTGATTCCAGCTCATCAGTCGTTTGGAAAAGATTCTTTGCAATGGGAATGTTGGCTAGAGTCGCCAGGAAGAAGACATTTTTAATTGCTTCAAAGAGGAAAAAGAGACTGGCTTAGGACAGACTGCACGTAAACTGGACAAAAGAACCTTGGACAATTGTAGTATTTTCAGGTAAGAGCCCATTTTCGACGGTGCGTGACAGACAACAGGTCGACAGGTATGAATCCAATGAAAAACTGCATCCTGAGTGCCTTGTGCGAACCATGAAACGTGCTCCATCGGTAATGGTGTGGTGAGCAGTAACAAAAAATGGTTCAAATGGCTCTGAGCACTATGGGACTCAACTGCTGAGGTCATTAGTCCCCTAGAACTTAGAACTAGTTAAACCTAACTAACCTAAGGACATCACAAACATCCATGCCCGAGGCAGGATTCGAACCTGCGACCGTAGCGGTCTTGCGGTTCCAGACTGCAGCGCCTTTAACCGCACGGCCACTTCGGCCGGCTGAGCAGTAACATTCCGAGGTGTTGCAAGACTATTCTTTGTTCAGGGAACAAGAACAGCGATCAATACGAAGTTGTGACTCTGCGCTCTCTGATGTTCAATGCACGTGATACTTTCCGGTATGCGCAGTGGATTTTCCAACAAGATCTGGCTCCATGCCACATATAAAAAAAGGTGAGTTATTCTATCTTGGCTATACAATTTCCATTGCTACTGCTGTTCAGATTCGTTCTGTCATGACCGAACTGGGTATCAGAGAACTTCCGTATCTAGAAAATTCGGTAGACCTTAATCCAATTGAGAATTTGTGGCGACTGGTTGGGAGATGGGTTCAGAAGAAGAAGCCTGCGACAAAACAGAAGCTGCTGGAGGGGCCTTTGAATGTGTGGCAGCATGAAGTTAACATTAGTACCATTAGAAAATTGATCGACTGTCCGCCCCATTAGCTGAATGGTCAGCTCGTTGGATTGCCACGCACGAGGGCCCGGGCTCGATTCCCGTCTGGGAAAGGAGATTTTCTCCCCTCAGGGACTGGGTGTTGTGCGGTCCTCATCGTCATTTCATCCCCATTGTCGACGCGCAGGTCGCCCAATGTAGCGTCGCACTCAATAAGACTGGCACTTGGCGGCCGAACTTCCCGACTGGGAACTCCCGGCCACTGACGCCATACGCTCATTTCCATTGATGGACTCTGTGCCCAACAGGGTGAAGGCTGTTGTAAGGATCAAGGAGGCTCCAACAAAACACTAAGTTCATTTAAAGTGTGACTACTGAGTAAAATACTTGTGATACACGATATTTTACACTACGGCCAAATTAAATGGAAACTTCATCAAAATATTTTGTATTTAATTTCGATATCATCAGTGACATGGCACGTCGTTGTACAGATATGTAATTACTGTTGACATATTTCCTTGAATTAAAATAGTAGGAACAACCTTGCCCTTCACTATAATATTCCTTCTCACTTGTACGCGATCCTCGTTTGATAAATATTTGAAATTTGAGAGACAAATGGATTTTTAGAGGCTCTGCACCAAAATTATGTTGGCATGTGCAATACTTCCGAACAGTAGTGTACATGGTGGAGGTATAAATGAAAATTTGTCTCTTACAATAACAGTCGGATTTCACCGCATCAAAAGGAAATGATCGCCTGAACAGTACGTACCAAAGAAACGTAGACATCCCAACACTTTTCTGATCATATAAAAGAAGGCGGCTAGACAAAAAAAAAAGACATTAATAAGCGGATGATTATAGCTACGTGCCGCCAAGTACTGATTGCTATTGTGGCAAAACATACTGCTGTCAACGATACCCGTATTGTGAGATAAACTACAAATTGCAGATACGAGGGAAAGGTTCTGAAAATACCAGAAAACTGCAACGAAATCTGTGTCACCGCAACAGCTGAAGTTTCCCAGAAGGCGCCCGCCGCAGCCGTGATAACAGTTCGCGTGCCACGGCGGCCCGCAAGCGGAGACCGGCTGACTCAGGGACTCTGTGTGTGCAGTCTCGCAAGTTATCACCACTTCCCGCAACCCTGCTCTTCTGTTTCATCATTATCAGCCCCCTAGCGCATGGTCATCCATGAGCCGTTACGGTAGTCATACACACTCGAAATCAAGTGTCATATTGTGTGGACACTGTCGAATATGGGAATTAAATTATAACCATTGCTGTTAGTGTTTCTTCCGTGACTGTATTACTTTCGTAAAATAAAGACCAACCGCCTTCAGTCACAATCGTGATTCTGTTTCAATAAACGATGCCTTTAGAGCTCTGGGCGCTCATCTTCAAGTGATTTGACAGTCTACAGCGATTTTTTTTTTCCAGATTAAGTTCAGTCTGGTCCTGGTAAGATTACAAGTAACCTAAATCTGAAAAAAAAATCAATATAGACTGTCAAAGCATCTGAAGATGAGCCCTAGGGCTCGACTGAAGATGGTTTTCTTTATTTTATGAAAATTGTTGCATCTAGAGAGCTTTGACTCCGAAAGCTACGAAATATGCTCCAGTATTTCCGTGCCAGTAAAACAGGTTGGTTAACATTTAGTCCATACACGAGACTGACTTCAGTATTTTCAGTACAGAAAAAAGCCATTCCTACACATGAAGAATGGTGCGAGTGCATTATGGCTACTGAGTGTGTCCAGCGTTTCTGACTCTTTTCAGACAGATCGCAACACAGCGTGCCGAGATGTGGCCGTGCAGTTTCCCACCATTTACGAACTTTCTTAGAAAAGTCGAATCATTGGCATGAGGGTCATGAGACTATCACACCGACATATCGCACAGTTGGCTGTACAACAACGAGCCGCGCGGGATTAGTTGAGCGGTCTCAGGCGCTGCAGTCATGGACTGTGCGGCTGGTCCCGGCGGAGGTTCGAGTCTTCCTTCGGGCATGGGTGTGTGTGTTTGTCCTTACGATAATTTAGGTTAAGTAGTGTGTAAGCTTAGGGACTGATGACCTTAGCAGTTAAGACCCATAAGATTTCACACATTTTACTACAAAGACTGGAGAGCGAGTGCTGGTGGGATGGAGTCAGAACTACAATGTGGCAAGTGCAGTAGGAATGAATTTTCCAGAAGGTCTACACCACAAGTAGGTAGTAGCATTGTCCAACTGGTTCTGACAAACAGACAGATGACATCTGGGTAAAGCTTACACAGGCAGAATGTCACAACGAACCATCTGGAACAGAAGCTGAATTGAGATCTTTAGTTGCTGTGCGTCGTTTACCATGCCACAGATAACACATAACTTGCATGGCGTACAGCCAGAGTCAACTGGGACACATAGTGGCCGTCTGTGGTGTTCGGCGATGAATTCGCTTCTGTTTCTGGCGTCCGTTCTATGACAACGTGTTCGTAGACGACCTGGTGAAAGGTCAGAGAAATCAGTGATTCTGGAGACTCTCATGTGTCCGACTCTGGGAATCGTGGTGTGCGGCGCTACTCGATTAACAGGACTGACTTGGTAGCAGTTGAAGGAAGGTTGGACGCTCGACAGAATGTGGAGAGAGTAGTAAACTTCATTGTCGTTGCCTTCACGAGCAGAGCACGAAACGGTATGTTCTAGCAAGATAACGCAAGGCCTCACAACACTGTTCACATCATGAACTCCGCGAGGAGTGTACGAGTCTCTAACAGACCTGGCTGGTTCCTTATGCCACCCGTAGAACATACCTGCGGTGCTGTGGGAAGATATATACTTGCGTACCAGCCCACAGCCAGCAAAATTCATGAAGTGACACAGCATGCCTTTCTCGCATGCTAATTCCTCTAGATGAATTCGGAGGCTGTTTGCTTCCATTCCATTACGAAAAAAATGTTTTTTTTTTTTTTTTTTTTTTTTTGCCCTCTGGGTCACAACTCATAGTGATGTTGATGATGGACGTTAGTTCCGTTTAGAACGAAAGATTAATAATTTAACACTCGTTATATGAGTAACATCTTCAAAACTCTTGATAAATATCGGATTGGTGCTTGATAGTGCAATACTTTCTACTTTCGTTAGCGTATTACGTCCATCCAGTAAGACTTTGAGTAGTCAACAGGTTCCTTATTTCGACGTTAGATTCCGGTGTTAATCCCTTTAATGACTTGGTCAACTGTTTAGGAGCTGCTCGAACAGTGTTTGAACACTTAGCGAAGTGTATAGTGTTTCGGACTTACTTTATTTGCTGTCTGTTTCGATAGAAGTATTCAGGATTTGTGACTGCACACATTCTGAGATGTAGATCACTTAATGGATGAAACTTTCGAGTTGTAAGTACTCAAAGATACACATTTTGCTTAAATACAATATAATAAAATGACTTTAGATTAAAAAGAATTAGTGTATTACAGATATCATAAAATAACATAACCTAAGTATGTGTCATCCGTCTGAAGTGCAAGTTCAAATGTTCAAATGTGTGTGAAATCTTATGGGACTTAACTGCTAAGGTCATCAGTCCCTAAGCCTCCACACTACTTAACCTAAATCATCCTAAGGACAAACACACACACCCATGCCCGAGGGAGGACTCGAACCTCCGCCGGGATCAGCCGCACAGGCCATGACTGCAGCGCGTGAGACCGCTCGGCTAATCCCGCGCGGCGAAGTGCAAGTGACGGCAGCGTGTGTGTGTGTGTGTGTGTGTGTGTGTGTGTTGTGTAAGAGTTTATTGTCATGTTTGTGTTGTTGATGACAATGAGAGAAAGGGAGAGAGTGAAAGTCTTTACCGCTCATAGGCTGTTCCTTTAGAATAGCACCATGTGGCGCGCCGAGCACAAGCACCCATCGACACTAGCTCATGCACTCATTGCATCTGACCCTGCTCCGGACATTGGCGCCAAGGCATGGTGACCAGGAACAGTACGTCGCAACCCTTTTCCCCTTGTCGGGTTTACCATTTGAACAGGCGAATCACAGTCGAGCGCCACCACAAAGCCGTGCATTAGCGACCTCATCTAGGAGGTGGATCATGAAGATTATAATATGAAGTAACAGAATCCGTTTTCTTTTTGTGGGAAAGCTGGGAAGCCGACGTATATATGAAAGTAGAGTTGCAGTCGTACATTAGACTATACCACGTTCCTCGTTTTCGCTGCTGTTGCGGTGCTACTGATAAGGCAGTGTAAATAGTTACGTGCATTTGGCTGTCGGAGGTGAGGTGGGGTGGGGTGAGGTACGCCCGTGAGGTGACATTCCGTGCCGCGCCACCTGTCTGCGGTCGCAGTTTGCTGTCGACCCTGTTTCTCTCGCTGCATATTTATTGCTCCGTCAGTTGACATACTCGTATTGTTTGTTATCTGCCTCCTCTGAGCCGTTTTCCTCGTTCGTTGCGCCTCCTCTGAGGCAGTTTGGTTCCAGCAGTCGTTGGGAACGCGAACATTAAATAACACTTCAGCTACAGACGGTATTATGGTCATTCGGCCGTAATTTCTGACGGAATTCGCGCTCGGAGTAGCCAGGTGTTCGTTACGACTCATTTTTTCGCTGCCGTTCATTGAGGTAAGGAATACTCCCGGCTTTTCTTCGACTGTAGCTATTAGGAGAACCTCCGTCATAGCACTTTCCTTGGCTTGCTTCGAAACATAATTGAAGGCAAAAGGAACTGTTAAGAGGTTTGGACAAAATGACTACTTGCGGTAATGAACGACAGCTTTCTTTAAATGTGGATAAATGTAAGATAATGCCTTTAACAAAGAGAGAAAGCGGTATAGTATCTGATTCCAAAAATAGTGGTGAACATCTTGACCACGTTACACACTGTAAGTATTTTGGGGGAAATACTAAGAAACGAGCTCATACAATAAGTATTAGACGACTGGAAGACTTGATTTGACTTAAGGCTCTGGGAAAGAGCGTAGCATTTATAAGGGAAATCTCACACAAGAGGCTAGCGCGTCCGATGCTAGAATATTGTTCCAGTGTTTGCAGTCCTTATCATGAACGTATAACGACGGACATCGACAGAATTCTGAGACCCAATGCTGTGATCGTAATAAGTCGGTGACAATACGAAAATGTAGCAGAAATGCTCGGTGAACATAAGGGGAATCCGTGGAAGAAATACGACGTAATTCTCGCGAAAAGCTATTGGGTAAATTTAGCCTCCATTTGAAGATGGCTGTGCGGCGATTATGCTACAATCACCGTGTATCTCGCGTAGGGACCTTGAGAAAGGTCAGAGACAGTAGGGCGTCTGCAGAGGCATACAGACAGTCGTTTTTTCGCTCAATCCTCTGATGGTATAGGGAACATTGATGATACTGGAACGACGCACCCTCCGCCATACTCTCTACAATGGCTTATGGAGTATTTATGTAAATGTAGAAAACCAACTTCAAAATCTGACATTTAACATTATATTCGGCAGCTATCTTCACCCCAGTCCAAGCGTCCTCTATGTCCAGAGTCTGATGCTATTTCAGAGAACACTGTCGTCAGCGACCCGCCGACGTCGCAGAGTTGATGAATTTGAGAACGTAGGTGACGCAGTTGTAGTGATTACTGAAATTTTGCTCCCGGATTCCCTGTTTATAGCGAGCATTCGCTTTAACCCTTTGGCCCTCTTAGCACACCTCTAGGCTTGACACAAATTTTCGTTATCACCAAACACTTTACACTGACACCATTTCGTATCATTGCACCTAAGTGATTTATCGCCATTCATCCATTCTTTCCATTTCAACACATTTAATTCCCTCCATTTTAAGTGAAGCAGTCTTTTTCATATACGCTTTTCATAACAAAAAACTTCTATAACTATAAAGATTTACCAACAGCAGCCCTCGAGCAAACATGATTGTAGCCCTGGTGTCTGGAACGCGGAGAGCATTACAGAAAGTTAATATCAATCCGGAACAATGGCTGTATCTTAGAGTCTGAGCGAGAGCAAGCCGTAACTCCCTTCTTCTAGTATCTGCTTTTTGCTAACATAACGACACACTTTTGACACTACATTGTTTGTAATTTATAATAAGCGTTCATATTTGTCTCAAACTACATAACAATGGCTCTGAGCACTATGGGACTTAACATCTGTGGTCATCAGTCCCCTAGAACTTAGAACTACTTAAACCTAACTAACCTAAGGACATCACACACATCCATGCCCGAGGCAGGATTCGAACCTGCGACCGTAGCGGTCACGCGGTTCCAGACTGAAGCGCCTAGAACCGCACGGCCACAGCGGCCGACTGAACTACATAACATTATTACATAAACACAGAAGAGACATTGGCAAAACAACTGAAAGTTAAAAGGGCTTCAGCAATTGTGGTGGATGACTTGCTCAATCATGCGAATTTAATAAACATTGTCTGTCCAAAAAATTCCGAGACTGATGCGTATAAGCAAAGTCAGCTGGGAGCAGGCAGTGTTAAGTAGTAGACGTGTGACTGTGATGTGTCAACGTTTGTTGTGTCACAGTTCGCAATGGGGCTACATCTCTAAGTTAACTATTCAAGGCACTCTCCAGAATGTTCTCAAGAAGAGAATGGTGTGTGTAAAGTTTGCCTTGTACATCTTGAATTCCAAACAAAAACAACGACGCTTGGACGCCTGTCGCGACATGATTGGAATGAAAAACGCGGACAACTCTTTTCTGGCAAAAATCTTCACAGCTGATGAGACTTGAACTTATCAACACGAATCCAACTTAAAACGATAAAGTGCAGAAACTCACATGAAGTGGCAACGCTTTGATGACATTCAAGCTAATGTGACACACGACTTGAACAGCGTCCCAAAGAAGAATTTTTCTGACAGTTTCACATTATTGTATGAATATTCTATGCATTGTACTAAAATTCGGGGAGACTATGTAGAATAACTCAAGTTTCCGAACCACCAACAATGTTTCTCTATTTTTTTATTAATTCAGTCTTGAAACTTTTTGGACTGACGGGGTATGCGTTATTCGTGGAATATGCCTTCGGCACTAGGAAGAACATAGACACATTAAAAACTGAAATACACAGTACTGATATTGCACAATATTTACTTTATACCTCGTTCTGAAACGGCTTTCAGCTTTCTAGGTCATCATCACCCACGACTGAAGAGATAGTTCAGACAACAAAAAAATGGTTCAAATGGCTGTGAGCACTATGGGACTTAACTTCTGAGGTCATCAGTCCCCTAGAACTTAGAACTACTTAAACCTAACTAACTAAGGACATCACACACATCCATGCCCGCGGCAGGATTCGAACCTGCGACCGTAGCGGTCGCGCGGTTCCAGACTGTAGCGCCTAGAACTCTAAAGATATAAGGATGAATTCCTAAACCCACTGATTGACTGACGTAAAAGTTTTGTACTAAACAAGTGGTGCAGATATTGCTTAAGATCGCTCAGCTATACACAAACTGGTAAACTGTCATTGAGCATTTTGATAAGGACCCACCCGGCCAGCTGTGCATGTTAAAGCGCCATTTTCGGGACAGGGAGATACCCAGGCGTCGGATCGAATCCACCCGGCGGATTAACATCGAGGGCCGGTGTGCCGGTCAGTCTTAACGTGGTTTTTAGGCGGTTTCCCACAAGGTGAATACCGAGCTGGTACCCAAGTCCCGCTCAAACACGATATTATTGCCCTGGCCGTTATCGGAAACACGCGGTGACGTTACAGCAAACAAGTAGAGTAGCGGCTAAGGAAAAAGCATCCCATTATCAATGCTTTCAGGTCTGTTGTATATATATTATCAACACAGATTACGCCCTAACTCAAGATAAGCCGACCGAAGAACCCTCACTCTCAGGTGCAATAATACGGTGGTCAACTACTACACGATTTCCAAACATTTACTAAACTTCCGTTTACTTTCATGTGAATTACAACTACCCACAGAGACAGCTGGGTTACGCTTATTCCGTCCTGGAAGGGTGGAGGGGAGGTAGGTAACCGGATGGCTACAGGAAGGGCATCCCGCCACCCCTTAAAGTAACCACGCCAAATCCGTTAATAGCCGTGCCGACCCTGCGCCGATGCGAGACAAAATGGCACAAGAAAAAGAAAAAGAAACTTACTGATAACCATATCGAAATAGACACAAAGAAGTTACGAAGAACTAAATGTACTATTACATTCAAATATCAAAAGTACACGAATATAAGGCTGAAAACCCAAGTGAGTATTGGCACAGACCACCATTTTATATGTGCAAAACTTTTTTCTTCATCATAAAAAAACATGCCTATTATAAATAGTATATCTGCCCGCCATTTCACACAACGCATTGACTCCTTCTTCTGTTCTGCCCCTCTCCATTTTGCCTGTTCATCACTTTCACTAGTAATTTTGTGCATACGAGAGCCATTTGAAAAATCCTGCACATTGCGCTTGCTTGACTGTTACGGTGGCGTGTTCAAGTTGAAATTCATGTCAGTTTAGAGCAACATTTTAGGCATCACGGTTGCATATGTTGTTGTTGGTTCGCTTGGCTGCGCCGTGAGTAATTCAGTAGTAAAATGGAATCTGAAACCGAGTTAGGTTTATCGCGAAGTATGGGAAAGAGTGTCACTGAAATGATATAGGATTTGGGCTGGACATCATTAAAAGAAAGGCGTTTTTCATTGCGACGGAATCTTCTCATGAAATTCAAATCACCAAATTTCTCCTCCGAATGCGAAAATATTTTGTTGACACCGACCTACATATGGAGAAACGATCACCACGATAAAATAAGGGAAAACAGAGCTCGTACGGTAAGATCTTGGTGTTCGTTCTTTCTGCGCGCTATACGAGATTGGAATAATAGAGAATTCTGTAGGTGGTTCGATGAACATTTTGCCAGGCAATTAAATGTGATTTGCAGACTATCCATGTAGATGTAGATGAGGTCGGATTACATGTAGCGACCAGCGTTCCTACATTAAAATTGAATGCTAACGTGGAAAGAAACCAACGGAAATTTTCAACGCTTTGAGAGAGGTGTATGGGATTAGTGTAGTGGGTCGTAGCACAATATCACGGTGGTCTTGTCGTTTCCGTGAAGGTAGGATAAGCACTGAGCACAACCCAAGAGCCGGCCGCAGTGGCCGTGCGGTTCTAGGCGCTTCAGTCTGGAACCGCGCGACCGCTACGTCGCAGGTTCGAATCCTGCCTCACGCATGGATGTGTGTGATGTCCTTATATTGGTTAGGTTTAAGTAGTTCTAAGTCTAGGGGACTGATGACCTCAGATGTTAAGTCCCGTAGTGCTCAGAGCCATTTGAACCATTTTGAACAACCCAAGAAGTGAAAGACCGTCAACTTCAACAGACGACATCTCTCAGATTATTGTTAATGGCATTTTGAGAGAGGATCGACGACAATCATGTGAGGAAATTGCATAGGAGGCCAGAAGCCGCTTCTGCTAAATGTTTTGAGCCAGAAAATTAGCAAAGAAGGCCTGATATGTTTGCAGCTGGTGTGCTCATTTTGGATGATAATGTAAGACTGCGTACTGCCCCGCCAGTGAGAGAAACTCTTCAGTTCCCTAGCCACCATATGTACCCTAATATGAGCCCACCAGACTTTGATTCGTTTCCCAAATTGAAGGAACAAATCGTGGAAAACGTTTTTATGCAACTGATGAAATTTGCTGTGAGGTGACGCGAGTAAACAGACAACTCAACAGTGAAGGTGCCCTATCCAAAACATTAGGAAGCTGTAATAAGCAAGAATGAAGATTATATTGAAGCCATGTACATGTGTTCCGTAAAATAAATTATTTTCTTTAATTCTGCCGTACAGTATGCAGACGTTTTGCATTGGCCCTCGTTTAATATAGAAGTCGGTGACGGTAATCACTTACTTGGTGTCTTGTGGAGTTGTTGGAGATGAACGGCAATATGAACAATCATATGATATACTGGTTAAGCGGCGCTAGCGCTTCCAGTGCCGTCAAGCAAGTCTGAATGACGAAGAACGAAACGGCAGACCACCTCTCAGCGAGGAACCACAAATCGCAAGAGAAGTGGAGGCCCTGGTGTCAGAAGACCGGCGTATCACGTAGCAGAAGAGGTGGAAATCCTTCACGGATCAGTTTTCAACATGATACACGGCATTATGAACATAACAAACCCCTCCGCCCGCTGGGTTCCTCAACTGTTCATAACCCACTGAAACAGCCCGCCGAATGAAGGCTGCAGTGGTGGAAATGTCGCAGCTTCGCACCTGCATTAGGGCAATCCAGATGGCTTCTCTAGCCGTCTGAGACAAAGGAGTAAAGCGACCGCTGGAAACATGTTTATTCACCACCGCCGAAAAAGACGAAGTCCCAACATGGGACAAGGTGATGCTTAGCTTTTTTGGGACTGCCATGGCTATGCACGTAAGCGATAACCCGTCCCTGGTGAATACTACCTGACGAAGTTACGGGAGGATGTAAAGGGGAAGCGTCGTAGAAAGCTGCCGGAGATGGTACTGTTGCTCCAGAACGCTCTAACTCATTCCGCACAGCACACAGCCACACGTGCTGCATGTTTGGGCCATCAATTACCTCATATCCCTTGTGATCCTGCCATGGCAGCCAGTGGCTTCCTTCTCTTTCCTCGGAAGAAGAAAGCACTGCGTGACAGGCATTCCCACAGTGGCGACGACGTGATTTTAGAGGTGGAACGTGTCCTCAATAGCCACATTGCAGACTGCAGCAACTGAGGCCTCGGTCACATCTTTAATCGTTTGGGAAAAAAAATATGTCGCAACGACGAGTGAATATGTAGAGAAGGATTATCATTATCACCAATATCGTACTCGCAGACTGAGTTTTTTCGAGGTGAAAATTGAAACTTAATGAGTGCCCCTCATACGATTGTTACGTTCCATCAACAATGCGGAGAAACTGGCGCACAGCCTACATTTGATAAGTTTACATCGAATCTACCATAGTATGATCGACTAAATATCACCAATAACACTTTGTTTGAAACGGCTACCTTCTAGTCGACCACCAGTGCTGAAGCGTGCGTCAGTGAGCGCAGTTACGTGGGTCGGTACTCCTCACGGATCGATGGCTTCATCAGATTGCGTAATACGACGTTTTTACTGTAAACGACCAACGTCTTGCCCGTCAAAGGGTATCACCAGATAGGGCAGGCTGCAGATATGGTTTCCATGGTAACAGCAGCAGATAGCCCGCGTGGCCCCGGCCACCGGCCAGTCCCCCAGGGCGGGCAGTGGCGGCTGGCGGCTGGCGGCTGCGGTGTCCGAGCACCGTTTACCGGCACGTCTCAGAGGCGCGGGCACTCTCCGCCCCACACTGGTCAGTTCTTTCGCTCTCTGTTGACTTTCAGCTGTCTGCCGGCCCCGCGAAAGCCGTTGGCCGTCACCTCCTAAATGTCGCTCACAGGGCTACTTTTTTTAAAAATAATATACAGGCTGTCCCAGGAGCATAGTCAATACTCAGGGATATGACAGGACCGATCATTCGAACCAAAAAAGTCTAGTAAATATGGCTTCTAAAATACATACCTTAAACGCTACAGTATCTTTGATACTGTGAAATCAATCTCTTCAACTGTAATCTCTTTGCTTTCAATATTTTGGGAGAAGGGTGTACGGACAAAAACAAGGAAAAAATGTCCAATAAACATGGGCTGTATAGCCCATATTTTAAGAGCTACGGCCACTTCTTCACTAGAGGAAATGTGTTTCGCAGTAGTAAAGACGAACAACTGCTCATATCTCTTAATGTATGCATCTCAGAGCTCATGTTTACTAGAGTTTTGTACTTCGAATGATCGTTCCTGCCATATCCCTGAATGTTGACCATTGCTCCTGGGACACCCTAAGTTTAGTCTAGCAAAGTTTCATGAAAAGGATTCCATTTGGAGTGCACATTTTACTGGAACTTGTTGACATGCTTTTATTTCATTTACTGATTATTTAAGTGAACACATAATTGTTGCAGTATCATAAGTTTATCACCTGCAGATTACAAGTGATCAACCGCGCTGTGTCAACTTCTTTTATTTACTAAAGCCAGCAGGAGCTGTCCTGAAACCGGCCGACATTTGCTCAGTTGGCACACTGTATTGTAAACTGTAAGTACTGACAGTGTCGTACTTTTCCGAGTGCTCGGGTGAAAAGGAAGAGTCGTACAGCATGTTGGCTGGAAGGGCGTGGACAGTTGTTCAGCCGCTTAATCGTGAAGAATTGGCACTATTCCTTCTCACCGCTTTGAAGGGGAAAAGAGAGAGTGTGGCCACAATCCATTTCTCTCACCTAACACCAGCGGGCCAACCATGTCCGGTATCCACGTTCTCCGACGGATCACTATCAACAATGAGACAACGAGTTTTGGGTGAACTTAGGACACTGATGAACGATCGGATTGTCGAGAAATCTACTTTACCATCTCTCCTGCACTTGCCGGCCTAATACCAGTGTTGTTAATGTCGTCGTAGCATCGCTACCTCCAGATCAATAATACTCCACTGCAGTGCTTTGTTTATCTAACTTGGCGAATAATACTTAGCAATTCGACGATAAAAGGTGAGTTAAAAAGGAGAGCAATTAATATAATATAACGCCAACTACTTTCTGTTTTTCTTTCTTAAAATTTTCGTACGTGAGAACTTTTGTGGTGTGATCACACACGTTCACGACGACTATTCAAATGATAGTTTTTCGGCATCAGCGTCAGCACCTCCTGCTGGCTTGACTCGTGTGAGGCTTTCGTTAGCCTCCATGTCAACTAAAACTCCTATCCTTTTCTAACTGGTCGCATCACGAATTCAACTGAGCGGCTAGGCCGGTGATATCGCGGTGCATACTGCATCCACGCAGATGTTCTTGTGACCTTGCTGGTGCCTTGCAGTATCAACACAACGATGATTACGACTTCAGTGAGATAACGACATTAATTCGTTTGCTTCTGACTAGCAATGCGAAAGCCGTTTACATTAGTCGTCAAATACCCTTGCAAGTTGAAATTAATTCTTCTTTTCTGGCAACAGTCCTAATGCTGCAACATTCGAATTTTATCACGGATTTAGCCTTATTTTTGATTTCGTTTCCCAACTTGTTCAAATCCATATTCTCTTCAAATATCGTTACACAACGACTTCCGAATCATCCAGTTTACTACATCTGCGAGTGTGTCCTCGTTTGTACGGAGCTGCACTCATTACGTTTTTGATCGGAAAGGTCATAATGCGTTTCATGACGCTATGATAACTTATCGTTGCACTCTAAGGGCCAAGCAGGCCGTTTAGCTACAGGGAAACATTAGTATAACCCATTCTTACTTTCGGGAGAAACAAGACGGAACGAACTCTGTAGGTTGAGCTTTTCAAGCAGCATAGAGTTACTGGTGTTGGAAACGAACGTACTGTCACCATTAAATGTGCCTTTCGGTAAGAACTGGATGTAATTCCAGCTGTGGAAAGCCTTCTTCCTGCTCGCATTTGTCAACAGATGCGAAATTCGTTCACTCGTTGCTTCCGACACTGCAGCGGCAAACTTCCTAAACTATTATGAGCGAACTGTGTCAGTAGTTATACACTCATGTTCAGAAAAAACAGAAACCTTGAATGACTGGAGACAGGACGTTCATTTTCACAGGAATGTACATTAGCATGTTCTGCAGAAATGATTAGCACTTCAGTCACCGCGCTTCAGCATGTGTCCTGTTACCTAGTAAGTACAGGGCCCGCCACGGGCTCTGAATACTTTTTCCACGCGTGATGGCGTCAACGCGTATAAGGCTCGAGTAGCGCCCTGTCGTATAGCCATCCGTGCTGCATTTACCTGGTTCCAAAGTTTATCTGTGGTGCTTAGCACTGGGTCACAGCGTCGCACCTGTCATTTCACCATATCCCACACATTATCGATTGGCGGCAAGTGTAGTGATCTGGCGTGTTCGTGCAGCAACATGTGGTCGTGCATTGTCTTGTTGAAAAATGGCGTCTGGGGTTTTGTGCAAAAAGGAAATGGCTATGGGTCGCAGGATGTCATTCACGTAGGTCATACTGGTCACAGTGCCCTGGGTACGCACCAGCTGTGATTTGTGGTTGTACCCAATAGCACCCCGCACCATAAGGCCTCGAGTTGGCACTGTATGAGTCACTGTGGTGCCACTCCCCCTGTCGGCGACGAACCAAAATGCGTCCACTATTTTCAGACAAACAGAACGTGGATTCGTCCGAACACAGTATCTGATACCATTCTGTCCGCAGTGACGTCGTTCCACACAGCATTGCCGTCTATCATGTTTCTATACGTTCGTCAAAGGTAGGCGGGCCCGTCCGGTTGGCCGTGCGGTCTAACACACGGCTTTCCGGGCGGGAAGGAGCGCCGGTCCCCGGCACGAAACCGCCCGGCGGATTTGCGTCGAGGTCCGGTGAGCCGGCCAGTCTGTGGATGGTTTTTAGGCGGTTTTCCATCTGCCTCGGCAAATGCGGGCTGGTTCCCCTTATTCCGCCTCAGCTACACTATGTCGGCGATTGCTGCGCAAACAAGTTCTCCACGTACGCTTACACCACCATTACACTACCACGCAAACATAGGGATTACACTCGTCTGGTGTGAGACGTTCCCTGGGGGATCCACCGGCGGCCGAACCGCACAATAACCCTGGGTTCGGTGCGGGGCGGCGGAGGAGTGAAGTGGACTGCGGTAGTCGTCGTGGGGTTGCGGACCACTGCGGTTGCGGCGGGGACGGAGCCTCTCCGTCGTTTCTATGTCCCCGGTTAACATAACATAACATAAGGTAGGCGGAGAAGTGACTGACTCGCACGTAACCTATGCCGCATTAAACGGCGACGGACTGTCACGTCTAATAGTGTACGATGTGTTCCACTGTTGCACCAGAGCCGAGGAGGACGCAGATCTGTGCTGCAGTGCCATTCGGATGACGTGTCGATCTTCTCGTGGGGTGGTGCGACCTGACCCATCTCGCCGTGTTCAACGACCCTCCGCTAACCATTCTGCACACACCGGGTTGCACTGCTGAAACACTTCGTCCCACACGAGTAGTAATTTCCCGGCTGGATGCATGACATTGTCTCATGCTAACAATGCGCCCTCTTTCAAACTCACTGATTTGACAGTACGGTTCGCGCATATGTCTGCGAGGCACACTGCATGTCTCCTCGAGTCACATCGATAGCTTACCCTCGGTTTACAGCGACAAAGAGAGCCGCAGTCACATTTTACCCGTAAGTTGTGTCACGCCGTGGTACTGATATTGCTCTTGAACAGGCGGACCGACATGGTTCAAATGCTATTCATTTCTGCAGACCATAATAATGTACATGTCCTGTGAATACGGACGTCCTATCCGTAGTCGTTAAAGGTGTTCTGCTTTTTCTGAACATGAGTGTATAAAGACGTAAAAGTGAACACCAGGACAAGAAGCTCAGTGTGTAGGATATGAAAAGTACATATGAAGCGCGAATCTGTTATTTCTGAACAGTCTCTTGACTTTTGCAATAGACTCACTTGGAATTTACTGTCGTCAAAGATGTTATGCACGACGAGAAACAATGCGGTTGACAGGAAGACTTATGATCGCAAGAATGTAGCCTACATCAGCGTTCTGGATTAAATCACAAATATTTGCGTAACATCTTACGAAGGGAGAACATGGCATCATTATTTTTGTCCTGTCTGTTAAAATGTTGGTCAGTCATGTGTTATGCGAGTGAAGTAATCAACGTACAGGTATAATGTCAACACGACATGCGTCGCCACTGTCGTACAAGAAAGTTTCGTGATGAATACACACATGGATTTCCCATTTTACGCAAGCACTATACGACCATTTTTGTTGAGGCTGAGAAAAACCATAATCTTCGTTAATCTGTGACTTATTTCCAAGGACCTACACATGTTTGTTGAGGTCAACAGAATCAAAACGACTTCCGCATATAAGAACTGCGCGGTGGGTGGTTTTCTCATAAGCGCAACATACAGCAGAATACATACATCTCAGACTTGTGAAGATCACTCGGGCAAGTTATTGCGTGAATCAGCGGTTCTAAGACGGGTTCGTAGGTTCAAGACATGGGATGAGTGAGGTGGTGAGAGAAGCGGCTAATAAGGAAACAAATAACTTCGTAAACTGAATTACTGCTGCAATTGAAGAGGACAGATGTAGTAAGATGACGACTCTTGCGATTTCATGATGCGGTAAGAAACATCGTTACCAGATCGTTGTCACAAACAAAGCTTTATAAATATTCGATAAGCTCAATGATAAGTGTTTTGAAAGAGTGTAGAAAAATAATGCATCGTATGATGAGGTATGTACAACAAATGTAATTCTTACTGCTGTTTCTCCGTGTATTGTTTTTTTCTATTTTTTCTATTTTTTTTTTTTTTTTTCTTTCCCTGTGTTCCTCCATTACATGGGTCAGGTGTCTGCCCGACACCTGAACTCTCCAGGCCACTTTCCGGCGTGTGACGGAAGTCACGTGTCGCACTAATACCACCCTCCCTCCCTCCTTACATTTCAATTCGCAGATGATACTCAGGAAGAAAGACTATCGATTCCGTTTTGTGTGGAACCAAATTTCTTTCCTTTCAGCGTCGTGATCAGTACGTGAGATGTTATGATGGAGGAAGTAGTGTGTTTGTTGACTCATTTTGTAATGTGTATGCTTGTAATTTTGTTAGTCTAAGCGGAACACAGTGTCTTTCTCGTAAAGTGTGCCTCTGCATTTTGTTGATCATCTCAGCGACACAAATCCTTCACGAGTCGTGCAGCTCTTCTTTGAAGCTCCATTAATGTCCGCCCCGGTAGCTGAATGGTCAGCATGACGACTGCCGTCCTAAGGGGCCCGGGTTCGATTCCCGGCTGGGTCGGGGATTTTCTCCGCTCAGGGACTGGGTGTTGTGCTGTCTTCATCATCACTTCATCCCCATCCGGCGCGCAGGTCGCCCAATGTGGCGTCGAATGTAATAAGACCTGCACCAAGGGGGCCGGACCTGCCCCGTAAGGGGCCTCCCGGCCAATGACGCCAAACGTTCATTTCCATTTTCTCCATTAATCCAACTTGGTAGAGGTCCCCGGCTAGGAACAATACCCAAGAATTGTGCGTGATTCTTCCGATAAATCTGTTTCTGGCAGGTGCTTTCCTCGTGGCTGTACTTATATGTACACTGTCTGATCAAAAGTATCCGATCACCCCTGTATAATGCGGAATTAACCACTAGACCTCCCGAGAGTCACACTCACCGATACAAAAGAAGGCGGGAAGTACTGTGTCGTCAATAGAAAAGCAGTAAGAGCAGAATGGATAGGTCAGGAGCGCTCATTGACTTCGAACGTGAACCAGTCATTGGATGCAAGAAGTAACAAACCCATCAAGGACATTTCAACCCATTTAAAGCTACCTAAGTCACTGTTGGTGATGTGATGGTGAAGTAGAAACGCGAAGGAACAATCACATCTAAACCAAGACGAGGCAGACTAATATACTGACTGATAGGATATACTGACTGATAGCGACCGCAGAGTTTTGCGGAAGGTGGCTGTAAAAAATCGTACGAAATCAGCGGAACGAGTCATTTATGAGTTCCTAGGTGTTACCAGCAGCCCAGCTAGGACAATGACTGCGTAATGAATTAGAAGTAATGCGGTACAATGGTCGAACAGCTCCTCATAAGCCACAGATTTCTCCAGTCAGTACTAAATGACGGCTGAGATGATGTAAAGTGCGACGACGCTGGACAGTGGGTGACTCAAAAGGAGTAGTCTGGAGTGGTGAGTCAAGCTGTACGCTGTGGTAATCCGATGAAAGGGTCTGAGTTTGCCTGGAGGACGTTACCTTACGTCGTATGCAGACCCAAAAGTGAACTAAGAGGAGGGGCTGTCACAGTAGAGGGTGTTTTTAGAGGACAGGATGGGGCTCCTTATTGCGCTAAAGTAAACGCTAAATATGGAAGGATGTGAACACATTGTACAGCATCGTGCAATGCATGTAGTAGAGAAAGAGTTCTGAGACGATGACTGAGTCAGCTTGACACTGTACAAGCAGCATCTGTGAGGCAGTAGTTTGTGGACAATAATATTCCTGAAATGTGCTGGTCTGCCCGGAGTCCGCACCTGTGCCCAGTTGCCTTGGGGTGAGTTAAAACGTCGATTTCGCTCCAGACCCTCGCGTCCAGCATTACTGCCTTCTCTGGTTTAGGCTCTTGACAAAGAATGGGCTGCAATTCCTCCAGACATTCACACGCCTCACTGAAAGTGTTCCCAGCACAGTTGAAGCCAACATAAAGGCGCGTGGTGGACACACTCATTGGTAAAGTACTACACCAATAGACATCTGGATACTTTTGGTCAGGTAGTGCATTTGTCACACCTTGAATAGCGCCGGGCAGGTACTTACCGATACTTGACCTTCCTGATTGATATCTCTCATAGCAACGACGGAAACAGAACGCTACACTTAGAAATGTCTCTTATTTGCGTTGCAGAATAAATTATTTCTTAGAGATGCACTGAAGGTATCGCCTCATTTTTTTAAGTCTCGTAGGTGGTTTCACATATGCGCGATTGCCTTCGGTATTCTAATTGGGCCATTGACTACAGTTAATCCGATACCTGGCTGACGGAAAACACCGTGCATAGTAATTCGCCATGTATTTAAAATTTAATGAAGGTGTGCCAAAACATTTCTAAGTGTATGTCTAGGACTCTCATGTCAGCCAGAACACATTGGGAGCAAGCTATGTGCCAAATTGTTGATGGTATGGTATGGAACTGGAGACCTAGAAACGACGGAGAGGCTTCGTCCCCACCGTAGCCCGCAGTGGTACACAGCCCCACAACAGGCCACAGCAGTCCACCCACCCCACCGCCGCCCCACGCTGAACCCAGGGTTATTGTATGGTTCGGCCCTCAGTGGATTCGGATTCGTGCTGAGGACTGGCACGCCTTCCCGGCCTGAAAGCAGTGCGTTAGATCGCACGGCTAACCGGGTGGACTGATTGATGATACACTTACTACATTTAACAAATGCCGGACATATAACTTCTGAATCACTGCTGTTTAAAAAGACATATCGCACTGTGTTAAAGAAATATGAATAGTGCAAAAGAATATCAGAGCTATCTATTTTTAAAAGAAGGTGGCATTTGCCTCTTCTGCTGTATTTATTTTATTGGTACAGAGAAGTTTTTAGATCATTTCAACGGAGTAACATTACCACAGCGGATAAAAATTCAGTTATATGACTGTAACTTATCAGAAAGATAATTACCTGCAGTATAAATTTGTACCACAGGCATTAAAATGGCACCGGCTTTAAATTTACATGTTCTGTTCGTTTTGGTTCACACATATGCTCTGTCATTACCGTCGTCATAGATGCAAAATGTTTTCTTAAATACAAAACAGAATAGGGGAAGACAGGGGAGGGGAGGAGAGTTGATTAAGATTTTAGCTGCCACAGTTCTGGTGGCGGCAATCAAGATATAAATGAATTCGAGTGATATAATATTTAGAGCTATTATCTTAGTATTCTGTGGCGCTCTTCAGAAATTGAGTGAGAAGATTACGACACAAGTTGCGTTCGTTGGAACTTTTCATATATGATCTGGACTTTTTAGGAGAGGAAAAAGCGTTCGTGTTTCCCTGCTCTTGTACGTGCCAGATAACCGACACTGAACACCTTGATAAGCTGGTATCTCAGCCGATAACATTTCATTTCGTCGTTTTCATGGTCATTCGTGGGCCGGGCTTCAAAATGAAACGATAAAACAGTGCAAGGTTCTTTTTTCTGCAGTCAATCCGTTTATTCATAGAGCATGCGTCATATTGCGATTGCGTGAATTATTCAATTCTCAAGTTCATACATTAAGGTATTGTAGCCTAGATGTTGGTTTACGCACACGATTGGTTATGAGATTGTTTTTAATCAGTTTCATAGCAAAACGTAAATATTCCCGCAAGCAGACACACACACACACACACACACACACACACACACACACACACACACACACATACACGCGCTCGCGCTCGATATCTTTTGCCCAGAATTATTTTAGTGTTTTTACAAAGTTACTTCCCAAGGTCCGTAAACAGAAAGGAAACATAATTGCGTGGAAGTACTTGCTTTTGGTCGCTTAACACTATTTATTTAGAAAATCCACAACTCGACGACGGCAATGATGTCGTTAAAAACGTTTTCTATGACTCTGAACCCCAGCCACCAAAAAAAGAAATTAAACGTACTAGATCAGACAAAGTATTCATTGAGCAGTAAGTTCAGTGCCGGAACTAAGAAGCTTATTAGAAAATGATTCAAATGGCTCTGAGCACTATGGGACTTAACTTCTGAGGTCATCAGTCCACCAGAACTTAGAACTACTTAAACCTAATTAACCTAAGGACACCACACACATCCATGCCCGAGGCAGGACTCAAACCTGCGACCGTTGCGGTCGCCCGGTTCCAGACTGTAGCACCTAGAACCACACGGCCGGCAGCTTATTAGACTGTGAGATCTACTCTTATCCCCCTGAACATCGATTCGACGAGTCATCCAAAGCGTTGTCGAATCATCCTGGCCCGTGACCGCTCAACAGGTCCCACAACTCACGGAGATTGTGTTAGCTGAGTCTCCAGTCACCTCTAGGTAGAACAACATAATAATAAATGAAAATCACTACACAGCGTCTGTTCTACAGGATTAAATTATTCAGGTTAACCGGTTTTCGGCTTACAAGGTCGTCATCAGACTTTATCTGACAATCGTCGTCAAAGAAAGTACAATGTTTGTAAATAATGTTGGAAAAATGTTACTCGTCTAGACTGAGGCACAAACACACAATAAATGTCATCCTCGACTGTGCGGTGGTAATGTAATTGTTTCCTTTTTAAATTGCATTACGACCACACTGTCAAAGGGACATTTACTGTGTGTTTGTGTCTCAGTCTAGAAGAGTGACATATTTTTCCAGTTTTCTTTACAAACATTGTAATTTCTTTGACAACGATAGCCTTTTAAGGTCTGATGATGGCCTTGGAAGCCGAAAGCCGGTTAACCTGAGTAATAACATACGCAATATAGTGCTTTTCATTTATCACTGAGACTGATTAGAGTCGAGTCCGAGCAGAGTACATCTCTCTAGATACCGTTGCAAGTATATTCAACAAAATCTTAAGAGGAGCATTGTTACAAGACGCAATCTTCGTTTTTGTACCTTCAGAGGGTCAGAGTTGCGTCGACGCTTGGGGTATCTCGAGGGAGTCCACTTATGAAGAGTTTCTGGAATAATTACAACACAATTCGCGAGCGATGGTTCGCTGAAATGTCCTGCTTATGTAGAGGTCGCCCGAAGGGTGCCGCAGAGGAGCAAACGGATCCACAGGGCCGGACACGTCCTGTGCCGCTCACCGATAAGGGCAGTGGAGGACATATCGAGGGCCCCATTTCATCGTCTGTAATCATTCCCCAAAGAAATTACCTCTCCGCCTGCTTGAATAGCGCCTAGTTGGCAAGTGTGACGCATAGACTGATTTAGTTTTTGATGTACTTGTGCCGTGCCATCAGCATTTGTGAATATGTATCGTGATTCTCCATACTTCGGGCGTCCAATAGCGGTGTTCCTGCAGTCGTGCTAAAGTCAGTACACTGTGAAGCTAGACAGACAGGCACACGTATGGAACGATGACCTCTGAACCCACAGTGAGGGGCTGTTTCTGGGTGGCATGGTTGCTTGCCGGTTGTTGTTGTCCGACACTGAATTTTCAAGTGTTTCGTTATACTGTCGCGAGTCTATCGGCCGCCACAGTCCGTCATATTCGACGGCGCACCTGTCATCAACACGTTCTTACTGTTGACGCTGGAGATATTGAGAAAAAAAGATAGGAGAGGGGAGTGCCATGCTTTATGAAACCAAAGTATTCGTGGTACGCGCTTCACATCATGGCATTTGAAAAGACAAGTACTTCCAATATCACGGCGATACTGTGATATCACCCATCATGTACACAACTGTCGCACCGATGACCCGTACAAGTGTGAAGATATCCCAGTCGTGTAACCCGAAAGTGGAAATTTACTGTAGCAGCAAGGGAGCACTATTCGTGTAACGCAACAGCTATCTCCAACTCAGTTAAGAACATGTTTCCAATTGGGGCCCTTATGCCACTGTCACTTTACTGGGACCTGGCTGAAAAGAACGCAGTTGTTCAACTCTTCTCACTACCGTCGAATGAGCAACGAATAGTGCAAATATTGATAAATATTTATATCGGGGTGCCAACAGGTAAGTATTATAAAGAAACAGAAACTGGAAGTGATGATCTGTGAAAGTCTTTGGCTCGCAAAGCGTCTGAGAGCCTTGACTTCTTACTGGAAACTGATGCTCTCAGTATGTGGCTCAAATATCATTCCCTTTTGTTACTAACAATGTCGCTACTGGCCTTTCCTTACAGAGAAACTGGTCACGAGTTTCTACTTTCATTCAGAGTTTTAAGAGTGAAAGGTATGTAGTAGGTTACACGAAACAAATACAAAAAGAAAAAAAATCCCGTACCTCTCATCGGCGCTGCACAGGCAGAGATTTAGCACTCGTCACTGATGCGATACAGCTTACGTGTACGTTTCTATCTTATCAGGCTTGTCCGACATGACAGATGAGCATATTTAGATTCGAGTTACGTGGAGAGTGCTCCACACAAAGCTGCAATAAAATGGTCCTCTAGCGTAATGAATACAAATCACCTTATCAACAAATTCACGTCGTCGTATGTAGTAAGAACAGCTTTTATGCCGAATGATTCCGAATTGCCACAAGCACCCGGCATTTTTTTAAGGTCTTATGACTGCAGTGCGTGTGCTTGTAGGTGTTCTAAAATAGCGCTAAAGGAGCACATAACTCCAAGATGCAGAAAGATTGCATTGTCAGGTGCATTTAATGCAGCTAGACGGAAATGATACTTTATTTCTCAGATACAATATTAAGAGCAAAATGCTCTACATTCGGGATAAATAGTGCATAGTTTGTAAATAGCAGTTTCCATATTGAAATATGACAGTATATTAATATGAATAAGACATATCTTTCAAGATATAAATACTCCAAAATATGCGTCTAATCAAAGTCGTAATTTGTTTTAATGGATTTTTCAGAGCTTAGCGGTTTCAAGTAGAGTGACTGAATTGTTCTGCAAATTGAGTACTATATTCTGTTCCTTGCGTCATTAGATGTCTTCCCCATTACCTCTGTGTGCCAGTCACTAATGTCATTAAATATGAATAGCTTATTTAACTCTTCTATTCTTAATCGTATTCCCAAAATTGTTTCATCGTTAATTTTGCTTCTGTGCGGCTCTTCATAGTCTCTCTGCCTGTACAAGAAACCTTCAAATTTCTTCTATAACGCCTTGTTTGCTTCAGTTCTTCCCCGTCTAACAATCCCACAGCTCACATCTCACTACCGTACAACGTTACACTCAAACTATACTTTTAAAAGAAGTTTTCCAGTTCCTAGACCACTACCCTTTGAAAGCCAGTATACGTCTTCTAGTTCAATATTAATTTTGATGCGTTTACCTAACAAGCGAATTGCTGCATAGAAAGGCTACGAAGGATTAGTCTGGTTTTCCGCAGTGTTTCTTACGATCTGGGCCGAGGCTACCGAGCGAGGTTCTCAGCACTTAAGAGGACCAGAGTCCAAATCTTCGGCCAGCCATCTAGATCCAGGTTTCCTGCGGTTTCTCTAAAATCACGTAGGTGAATAGGGCGATAACTTGGACAGTTACTCAAATAAAGTTTCTGATGATATATTCCCTATCTCTGTGTAATACGAACTTATTCCCCGTCTCTAATAACCTCGACGTAGAGTCAGTCCAGTCTTCAACAGTTTTTTTGCTGTTGTAGTTGTTTATCTTGCTGCACATCTCTCACATTGTCTCCATCATCAAGATACGTAAACAAAGGAGCAATAAAGAAGTTTAACAAATCAGTCCGTGATAAGAATTTTTCTATTTTGTAAATTGATGTCAGGTTCATTAACATAGTCTGTAGTATCATACTGCTCATATGTTCGAAGTTTTTATCTTGGTTTTGCTTTCGGAGACTACTGTAGAAAGCTGAAATCCAAATGTTTATAATATTATATTTAAACAAGGAAACCGCTATAGTGATAGATGGCGATGCAGTGTATATAGGTCTTAGGCTTATGTAATGATTCGCGGGTGCGCACCGTACCGTTGTGTGTGTGTGTCGTCCATTTTCGTCTGTGATTTGGAAACTGCGACTGTTCCTTATATGAAAGATTGGTTGAAACCGTTTTCTGTATCAGGCGCTTTTATTTTCTCCCACGACGTGTTTGAATCTCAGGACTGTTTTTGATTTTGGTCCGAGTTTGTATGGTACTGAGTGATACGAATGTGTATTTATAGTGGCGCTCCAGTTTTCTTTCGGCAGAACATATTCGAAACGAAGATTAAGAGAGATAATTGGCTACATTCAGTAAAATAAATTGTAATGTAATGCATGATCCATTTGAATATGAGGGCCTAAGCCCTCGTAACGTGTCATGGAAGAAAATAAAAGTGATTGACTCAGATAAATCCTTTAACTTGTCTTTTACACACTACTGTCATAACACGTGTACATTTTTAGGCTTCCAAACTTATTCAAAGTGCTACCTCTATTTTCTATCACCTTCAGTGACACAAAACTACGTCATTAGCCTAGTCTGACTTGGTAAGCTGTAACAGATGCACATAATAATCACGTTTTACGAAAATGAAACAGAAGCAATCCGGCTATATCATCTTCATTATATTGTGAAGAATACAGGACTGCGTTTTCGGCTGCAGAAAGGTGTGTCAAGTCTGCAGCAAAGAAAAAATAAAGAAGGAAAACTTGGCTCACTTCAAGCCAGCATCAAATGCTGATTCTGGAACCACAATATGGTATATCTGCAAATGAGTATGATTATGTAAACGTTCCTCCTGCTATTTGTATGACTTTCACTGATAATTTACGTTAGTATGCGTGTACAAAAGACCTGCCGCGTAACAGCAGAATGTAGAACACGCAATCCCCAAGAGCTAGGTTCAGATGTTGGTCGAGTCTTTTAGTTATCCAGAATTCACTAAATCACTCCAGGCGTATGCCGGAATTATTGTTTCAACAATGTGGCGCAGCGTTTGAGATACTGACCTCCCATTCGAGTGTGATGTGGTTTTTCAGACTCAGTTCAGGCGAATGGAATGGTGGTTTCCTCGAAACGGCCTCGACCTAAAGCCTTCCCCAACCTTAACCGGTCCTAGCTTGCGCTTCCATTCCTAATAACCTCATTATTGATGACACGTAAGCCTCCAATATTCCTTTCATTTGTCAATACTGAACTTATTGAATAGATATTTCTCATTAAAAACTGGTTCTGTTACTTTCAGCCCAGAGAAAACGATGTTCGTTTGTAAGCAAAAAATGATGGTGTTTGTTGCGCTTAAAATGGGGATCTCTTAATGTGGCTTTTGAATCAATCTCAGCTACATGCTATCCTTAGCTTACATGTTTCATCAAGTACAAAATGGTACTTTTTTCTCACCACAGCTCTTTGTACCGTCAGAAACGGTGTCATAACAAAGCCCAATTTAGGATATAAACATACATTTCCAAATGTGTTAGCGTTAATAAGATTATCAACGTATCTTTCCTGGGACTAAACTTAAAGTTGTCCTTAAGCCAAACGTTGGTTTGAACACCACATTGCTTCACTTGGCATTTTCCTGTTGGAGGTGGCATGTCCTCGCCTTCACGCAACCCTTCCGCTGCCTGCCTGCCACCCACGCAGTTAAATTATAATTTAGCGTGGTCTCCGAATCAGGGTGAAACTTGTAATTTCTTACTAAAAAACAAAAGTTGTAAAGTAATCGGAAGTTAGTTGCCAAAATAGTCACAAAGTCCTAAACTTATATAAGTAAAATACTTTAATATTCGGACTATTGACTGAGTAATGGGCGCTACTTTAAAACCGTATGCTCCAGATTTCCACAATTTCCTGTGTCTGTTGGCTTACTAAAGGAACCCGAGAGAATACCGAAACATATAAAGATTACTATGAAGCTCTACACTGCGAATGCACAATGGCATTAACGATTCATATATCAAAAATACATCAGCGACATAAAAATTTTAATTGAGACAGAAGACTGTTGAATTAACAGACTAAAATATAAGAAACTTGGTTCTACAGAGCAGGAACACATACCATTAATAAAAATGATGAATGAAGAATGTTTACAAAACCTTAAACAACGAAATAATATTAGTCAGTTATTGGAATTTCCAGTCGCTTGTTAGTATCATGAAGATATTCTTTGTCGATTGATGCCGAAGTATCGAACGCACTGGTTTGGACATATTTTTTTCCTTTTTTTTTAAACAATTTGAACGAAAAAATCAGCTTAAATGAGAGTCTATTTTTTAGCACTTTTATAAAGGTCATTCAGCGAAAGCAGAGAAAAACTGCTAAATCTTTAATGTGGTTTGCAAATGAAGCACACGTAAGTGTCCCTATATTCTACCGCTGACACAAACTAGCACTTCTGCCTGTAGTATACTCGTTGTATTACGCTAGCGCTGTGAATAAAATCTGTATTCCGGAGTAACGCAGACTTCATTGCTGTTTCTTGGTCTTAGCTGTGAATCTGAGTTAATCAAGGTAATAACGTTTCAGCCCGATATTTCAGTAGTTTTATGTGTTGATGGTGTAATACATGTGTCCGCGTTGGTGTCATTAGTTCATCAGTGATAGATCGTAAAGTTTTTTTTTTGGGGGGGTGGGGGAATATGAGTGTTAATGATTAGGCTAATTGTTCCTTGGAATGCATTTATGTTAAACCCATTATTCATGCTAGTAACATCCCCTTACGAGACAGAACTCAGTACATTCTGAGACCACAATAGAGTCGAATGATGGAATTCAAAACTGTGTTCCATCTTCCCCGTGTTGCGGTTCACACACTCTGTTGCGGAAATACTTAAAACGCAGAGAAAATAAATGACCTTCAAAAATATCACGTACCTTTCGGTTCACATGTCTTTCAACAGCTTTTACAATGTTATCTGCTAGATATAATTGATAATTAGTTAATTTCCTAAACCAATAACTAACATTATTCTTCTTCCTATTTCAGAACCTGTAATTCATCACTGAAGGTCATTTAAACACCGCTTCAGCATGGACAAAGAGGTGAGTTTTTATTTGTTACATTATCTAACATCCATGTCTATATACGTACTCCACAAGCAAGTGTACAGCGCGTGGCGGAGGGTACCCTGTGCCACTACAGTCATTTCCTTTCCTGTTACACTCGCAAATAGAGCGAGGGAAAAAGACTGTCTATATGCCTCCGTAAGGGCCTATTTTCTCGTACCTTACCGTCTTGGTCCTTACTCGCTACGTATGTCGCTGGCAGTAGAATCGCTCGGCAATCAGCTTCAAATGCCGGTTCTCTAAATTTTCTCAACAGTGTTTCTCGAAAAGAACGTCGCTTTCCCTCCAGGGTTTCCTATCTGAGTTCCCGAAGCATCTCCGTAACACTTACATGTTGTTCGAACCTACCGGTAACGGATCTAGCAGTCCGCCTCTGAATTGCTTCGATGTCTTCCTTCAAACCGACCTAGTACAGATCCCAAACACTCGAGCAGTACTCAAGAATAGGTTGCGTCAGAGTCCTATACGCGGTCTCCTTTACAGGTGAACCATTCGTTCCTAAAATTATCCCAATGAACCTAAATCGACCATTCGCCTTCCCTACCACAGTTATCATATGCTCGCTACATTTCATATCCTTCGTGAAACTTGGAATACTGATCCTTACTACGAGAAATGTGCTGATAGACTGAAGTTTCGAAAAAAATGAACGGCGCTGTCGACATCCAGAATATAAAAAATAACAGAGTCCGTCTCCGATTGGATGAGGACGGGAAGGGCTTCGATCGAGGTCTTATTTTAAGGGGCCATCCGGGCATTTGCGTGAAGAGACTCGGTTCAATGGCTTGATGGGATGAGTCTGTTGGACGAGAATGGAAAACTCATGGTACGACTTCGGGTTCTCTGTACGGTTGTAATCTGCCAGGAAGCCTAGTTTGTCAATTGAACAAAAACAAAAGTTACCATCAGTAATGTTCAACATACGTCAATTTCATTGTCGTCTTTGAAGAAGACTAAAAAATCTAGGTGCGACTTTTGCCAGTTCTTATTGACTCACAACGTGCACTAACTGAGATAGTAAGGTAGTGTGTAAGATGAAACTGTGGGTCGCTGTATGCAAGGCGGTATTCTTAAATTTACGTTTTTAAAACTCTTCCTTTCACAAAACACAATATTTTTTTCCTTTGTTTAAATCCTTACGCAAACATGTTAGGACGTCTATGAGTCATCTTCGTAAGACTCGTTTTATTTCTGAAACTACATTAATTTTAAAGATGGGATTTTACAGGCTGGACTGCATTTACGCGTTTTCTGTCTTGACAGTTTGTCATGTTTTCCGTGGTGGTTTTCTTTGTGGGTTATAATTATATTCACTGTTTTCAACACTTTTTGCTTCAAACTCACCTGATATCCCAAGTTTATATACAGGAAAACGATATTTAGCACTATTTGTCTCGCCACTTATGTTAACCGCTGAAGATTACACGTAGATGTCCATACATTTTTATATTTATGTTTAGATTACTAGCCTTTTCGCCATTGCTTTGCCCATATATGCGTTTGAGACTTGTATTGAATACACCTCCTCGTCCCCCTGTCTGTGTCTCTCTCTTCCTCCCTCCGTCTGACCACCTCATCCTCCCACCTTTCTCTGTCACCTCCTCCTCCTCACGCTCTCTGTCTTTTCATTTATTTATTTATTTACGTGTCTACTTCCGTAGGACCAAATTGAGGAGCAAATCTTCAAGGTCACGGAACGTGTCACTACATGAAATTACAAAAAAGTAATAACAGATAAAATAAAATGTTTATGAACCCAAAAGAAGTCAAGCCACAAGTAAACGCAATCAACAATATAACATAAGAATCAATTTAATTTTTCAAGGAACTCCTCAACAGAATAGATGGAGTGACCCATGACGCAACTCTTCAGTTTCGATTTGAAAACGCATGAATTACTGCAAAGATTTTTGAATTCTTGTGGTAGCTTATTGAAAATGGATGCAGCAGTATACTGCACATCTTTCTGCAGCACGAGAGTTAAGGAAGTGCGATCCAAATGCAGATTCTATTTATGCTGAGAATTAACTGAGTGAAAGCTGCTAATTCTCGGAAATAAGCTTATATTGTTAACAAGAAATGACAGTAAATAATATATATATTAAGAGACCAATGTCAAAATACCCATGGGTCGACAAGAGGTTCGCGAACTTAACACCACTTATTGCCCGAACTGCCGTTTCTGAGCCAAAAATATCCTTTTAGAATGGGAAGAGTTACCCCAAAATATAATACCATACGACATAAGCAAAGATGACTAATTTTCGTGCCGAACTATAACTTACTTCAGATACCGTTCGAATAGTAAAAATGGCAGCATTAAGTTTTTGAAAAAGATCCTGAACGTGGGCTTTCCACGACAGTTTACTATCTATCTGAACACTTACAAATTTCAACTGTTCTGTTTCATTAATCATATGCCCATTCTGTGACATTAAAACGTCGGATTTTGTTGAATCGTGTGGTAGAAACTGTAAAAATTGAGTCTTACTGTGATTTAGCGTTAGTTTATTTTCTATAAGCTATGAACTTACGTTATGAACTACACTATTTGAAACCGAGCCAATGTGGTACACAACATCCATTACTACCAAGCTAGTGTCATCAAGAAACAGAAATACTTTAGAATTACCCGTAATACTAGAGGGCATATCATTTATATAAGTAAGGAATAGGAGTGGCCCCTACGCTGATCCCTGGGACCCCCTCCCCCCCCCCCCCCCAAATTGATCGTGCCGCACTCAGACCCCACATCACAGCCATTCTCAACACTGTGAATAATGACATTTTGCTGTCTGTTGTTAAAGTAAGAATTTAACCAATTGTGAGCTACTCCCTGTATTCTGTAATGGTCCAACTTCTGAAGCAATATTTTGTGGTTAACACAATCAAACCCCTTAGTTAAATCAAAAAATATGCCTAGCGTTCGAAACCTTTTGTTTAACCGTCTAGTACAGAGAAAAGAGAATATAGCCTTTTCAGTTGTTAAACCACTTCTAAAGCCGAATTATACATATGATAGCGAATTATGTGATATAAAATGATCAATTATCCTTACATAACAGCCTTTAGAATAACTTTAGCAAACACAGATGGCATAGAAATAGGTCTAAAATCGTCTACATTATCTCCTTCTCCCTTCTTATAAAGCGGCTTTATTAATGAGTACTTTAATCGTTCAGGAAACCGCCCATTCTTAAAGGAAAAACTGACTTTATATCGTCGACCTTGTGCTGCTGACCAGACACTTCCTTCACAACTGACCATGTGATCTTAATTTTCTCCTGTGAATAAGCTATTCTATTTGCGTAACACATACTCTTTGCCTTCCTAATAACATTTTAAGCACATTTCAGTACTGTTTGTAATGGGCTACTGTAGCTTGATTGTGAGTACTTCTAACATTTTGATATAATTCCCGCATTGTTCTAAATGACATCCTTAACCCACTAGTCAGCCACCCAGGCTGCCTTTTACTGCTAGTACGCCGTTTAGAACGTTCTAATGGAAAGCAACTCTCAAAGAGAGATCGGCACTATAAACACCCTACCACTCTTGTTCCTTAACGAGGTTTAAAAAGCTCTCCATTGCCGTTGGATCAGCTTTCTTACATAGGTTGTAATTATAAGTGACATTTGTTTGAGTAAAAAAGCCTTTTAGTGTTAAAATTTGTGCATTGTGGTCTGAAAGGCCATTCATCCTCTTACTAACAGGATGCCCATTTAGTAATGAAGAATGAATAAAAATATTGTCTATGGCTGTGCTACTGTTACCCTGCACAATAGTTGGAAATGTTATCTGCATCGGATCATATGAGTTTAGGAGATCTACCAAAATCCTTCTTCTTGCGCAATCATATACAAAATTAACATTGAAGTCACCACATATAACTAATTTTTGGTACTGCCTATAAAATGAACCAAGAACCCTCTCTAGCTTGAGCAGAAATGCTCTGAAGTCAGAGTTAGGGGACCTATAAACAACAACAATTAGAAGTCTAATTTCACTAAATTCAGCTGCCCCTGCACAACATTCAAATATCTGTTCAGTGCAGTGCCGTGATAGATCTATGGACTCAAACGGAATACTGTTTTTTACATACATAGCCACTCCCCCACTCTGCAAGGAACTCTTTAAAAAACAGCCAGCAAATCTGTATCCTGGTAAAGGAAGCCTCTGAATTGTCAAATTATTTAAGTGGTGCTCTGATATACCAATAATGTCAGAGTCAACATCTATAAGCGGTTCACTAACTTTATCTCTTATATTCTGATGAAATATGCTAATTCCTTCTCTACTTGGAAACGCGACGTCCTCTGAAGGTCATTTCTTAGTTAGAGGGACTTCCTTTAAGCAGTTATACCTATCAGCTGCCTTCAGTCTAAAAAAGGTTCAGCTCTAACACCAACTACTACAGGAATTTTTCCTCCCCCCTCTCTTTGTCAGTTTCCTCCACCCCCTTTCTCTAACCATATCTTCCTCTCCACTTTCTCTGACCATATCCTCCTACTCCTCTCTGTTTCCATCTCTGTCTCGCCCTCTTCCTTTTCCATCTGCCCACTACCCTTCTATACCTTCCACCTTCCTCATGCATCTCTCGCTCCTCCACTTTCTATGTGCATTTCTCCTCCCCCTTACTCTGTTCACCCTGTCCTCTACCCTTTTCAACCTGTCCCCAGCCATGCTGTTCAGCATATACATTTCAGTAACGCAGGCAGATACTACTACAACACGCCTGTCATGCAGGCAGACTTCACATCAGGGGCTTGGAAATCATTTATTTGTCGCCGATACACAGACTGTCGTACAAACCAGGACGGCTCTATTCCAACTCAACACACCCGTAATGCAGAGCAGCCTATATGTGAGGCTCTGGAAAACTATCTTGCTCTGACATGTGGGCTGCCCTGGAAAGCAGGTTGAGCTGGCAGGCTGATACTGTTCCCACACAATATGCATGCCATGTAGGCAAGCATGTATGCTAGTAAAACATGTTCTTGCCTGTATCTCTGCTCCTATTGGAGCTAGGAGGTTACAAAACCCACACTGCTGATACTCATGTGCCAAATTTAGTTGATATCGATCTACAGGTTTACATTTTAAAGGTGTCCAAAATTAAAGCGACAAACGGAAATTTTGCAAGGCTCCTTTTTTTGCCTCAGAACAGTATAAACAGGTGTTAGTAAAGTAGAAAAAATGAAAAGAATATAGAATATAATCAGCTGCAACATGCATAACGGTGGACAAAAATGTTCTTCGTTTTTTTCCACCTTAACGGATTTTCACACACATTCTGAAAACTGGTTAATGTGCTCAGTTTGGGGTGTGGCCACCTCTGGCAACAGTACAGGCCTGACAACGATGGGACATGCTCTATATGATGTCATCAATGTCATGTTGAGGCAGTAACGTCCATTCTTCCTGCAACACTGCGTGCAAGTCTTGGAGAGTGGTTGGTGGATGCTGACGTGGTGCAACCCGTCTCCCTAGTGCATCCCAGACATTCTCTATGGGATTCATGTGCGCAGTATCTTCCGTTTCCAAAATAACATCAACCACCTGTGCTCTATGAGGTCGAGCATTATCGCCCATTAAAACGAAGTCTGGGCCTGCAACACCTCGCAACAACTTTGCGTGAGATCCCAAGATCTCCTCACTGTACCTGACAGCAGTTAAATCTTGCTGATTCACCCATACGATTTCATGAAGAAGTGGTCGAGTGGTGAACATAATTCCTGCCCACACCATTAGTGATCCTCCACGATATCGGTCTCTTTCCACAATGTTTGGGACCTGAAATCATGTTTCACGGGCGTGTGTGCGAATCCTCGAGAATCACTCTCCAGACCAAATTGGGACTCAGCCTTGAAAAGAACATTGGCCCACCATTCGACCGTCCAGGTGGCATGTTGATGGCTGCACGCTAGACGTTCCCTTCTGTGAAGACGCGCCAGAGGTAAACAACAGCAAGTCTCCAACAGTAAAAGCAACTCTGCTGAAGCCTTCTGTACACCGTTCGCCTACATACAACACATCCAGGGGATGCTGCGAGATCAGATGCCAGTTGCACTGCAGTACTAAGGCCTTGCCATCGTGCCCTTACAGCCAAATAACGGTCCACTGTTTCTGATGTCACACGTGTTCGGCCCTGTCCTGGTCTCCAGGATACAGTTTCGGTCTCTATAAACTGTCGCCTCATCCGAGAAACAGCAGAATGATACACATTAATCCATCGGGCCACATCAGTTTGCGACTCTCCTGCTTCCATTCTTCCTATGGCCCTCAGCTGCAGAGAGTCTGTAGGCGTCTTCTTTGTGCCGTACTGCACTGTCTGTGACTGTGTATGTGGTGTCACCGCCAGACACCACACTTGCTAGGTGGTAGCTTAAATCGGCCGCGGTCCATTAGTACATGTCGGACCCGCGTGTCGCCACTGTCAGGATCGCAGACCGAGCGCCACCACACGGCAGGTCTCGAGAGACTTACTAGCACTCGCCCCAGTTGTACGACGACGTTGCTAGCGACTACACTGACGAAGCCTTTCTCTCATTTGCCGAGAGACAGTTAGAATAGCCTTCAGCTAAGTTAATGGCTACGACCTAGCAAGGCGCCATTAGCCTTAGATAGCTTGTTTCTAAAGAGTCTCACTTGTATCGCCACAATCTCCAGATGGCTCATCAAGAACGATGTATACAATGAGGGATTAAAAGTTAAGTATTCAAGGAGCTACGTACTTTTCTTTATAGCATTCATTACGAATCCTGTTTCAGACCTCACTCCATCCTTCGTGAGTTAGCGCGTGCATCTTGGCCGCCTCTTTCAGTTAGTGTGCGTAGTGTTGGCAAGTCTGCCGACACTACAGTGTACACAGCGATTGCGGATGTGGGGCTACCCTGCAAACACTACCCTGCATGATGGGTGCCCTGACGTCATTGCTGCCGGCCGACCGAAGTCGCCGCGCGGTTCTGGCGCTGCAGTCTGGAACTGCGAGACCGCTACGGTCGCAGGTTCGAATCCTGCCTCGGGCATGGATGTGTGTGATGTCCTTAGGTTAGTTAGGTTTAACTAGTTCTAAGTTCTAGGGGACTAATGACCTCAGCAGTTGAGTCCCATAGTGCTCAGAGCCATTTGAACCATTTGTCATTGCTGCCGTGGTTGTCTGTTGTTCGAAGTGCCTTCTTCTGTGCAGAAAACGATCGTAATGCCATTTGTTGACGGTTTGTATCATTATGTCGTGAATTAGACACAGGACGGGGAAATAACAGTTTGTTTCTTACATAAATCTTCCTGATATGGAGAAGGTCGAGTTCTGAGTATGCAAATTCCATTTGAAACATGAAACAGCAGTAACAAAAACTTCCAACGACACGATATTCAGTGTTTCCCACTCGTGCCATTGTTTATGGTACTACGAAACGTCAACAGTATGTAATGAAAAAAGTCTAATGTGCAACTGTTTCTCCTTGCGTTGTTTTCAAAAACATGCAGCAGTCACAGAAACCAGGAAATTATGTCCTAATATGTTCCCAGAGCTTTGTCTAACGGAACGGAAATATATGAGATTACTGGTAAATAAACATTTTTCGATGCTTTCATTCCTTCATAGTTTTCCAGGATGGAATATGCCTCTGTTTTGAATATTTCGAATATTTGATTTTTGCAGTTTGTCCGTCATATTTCTGTAATAAGCACGTTAAAAATTATGTTCCACTTGACAATACTGGTTTAGTATTATTATATCACTAAAGCTTGCCCAACGTATCCCACTCTCTTATCCATCCCGTGTCTACATGTTTTAAAAATGTATAAATACAGTATACAAATAATAAAATAATTCATTGTAGTACAAATCTAACTGAAAACTTGTTTACGTACAATATTTTTAGTTCCATCTTCTGGTGCAAGAGCGAATAAATTCTTGCATGAACACACTCTTGAGAAAGCAACATAATGAACTCGTGAGAGAAACATCGTTCGTTTTTGTTTATTTATATTTGTACCCCTCCTCCCCCCTCGCTGTCTTCATTGGCACACCACCCTTATAAAAAGGGAGAAATGTCATCACAGCTGTCACAAGACTGTTTAGCAACCTCAAAACCTTCGAATATGACACTAATGTTAGTTCTTCCCGATTATTTCTACGAGTCTTCTCCTTCTCACTTTTACACCACTCCCAACAGTGCTGGGGCTATCCTATACACACACTATTTTCTCTAGACAGTAATTCACTTTTGTACTAAGTTTGATTGAAATTCCTCCTGGAGCTTCAGCCTTAAGTTTACATGTTACCACTTCCTGCCCCTAAACCCAACCCTATTCCCAAGAGTGCTACTGGTGTGCTAGCCCCACGGTGTTTTTTTCCGTATAGTAAGCCATATGAGTATTAAATGTGGTTGAAATTGCTCAAATCATTCCAGAATCATGCCCAACACGTCACCCTTCCTATCTGCCCCCCACCTCTATGGGTTAAATCTCATTGGGACCGACACCAATCAACCCAGCAATCCGCAAACCTATGTATGCGACACTACTATAACTTTTCCTTTTGATTATTTTTATGTGCCACTTCCGTCACATCCCCATTCCTTGTAGAGCAAGGAGTGTTTTACTCTCACAGGACATTTTTCCAGACAGAATGTTATATGTGCGCTAGGTTCGATTGACAGTGTGCGTAGCATTCCAGAGACTTGGTTCCTTGTTACCTCTTTCCCATCCTCGCCCCAAACAAATAAGGTTGTTACATGTGACTCACTTCACAGTGGTGGTCATCTGGTACGAAGTCATAAGTGTAACAAACTTGCGTTAAATTGCTGAAGGCATTCCAGAGCTGTGCTGCAGAAGACAAACACACACACACACACACACATACACACCGACGCTTACCTGCTTACATACAATTAGTTACTTATAAATTCAAATCGCCGCCGATTTCAGACAACAGATATACTAAACGTTTAGTAACCATTTTTTTAGGGGGGGGGGAGCAGGTAATAGTTCTTTCTAGCGTACACTAAAGGCGTAGACTGTCTGAGTTGACGTGTCCCTCCTTTAATTCGACTAAGTTCAAACAAGTGCACAAAGTAAACAAACTTTCAGCTGAGATGCGTCTTCTCGTCTCTTAGGCATTGTGCAGGAGGAATTTTCGCCTCCGCTGGTAGGTTCCCCAGACCGTCTGAAGCACTTCCTGTAACCCAGGATAGGCGCGGCAGTTGTCTGTCAGCTTCACACTTCGTTAGACAGTAATTACACTTAATTTCTCGGCAGACGCATTTCCAACAAACAGAACACGTTAACGTAATGGCGCTCCATGTCAATGACCGAGACATATGGCTGAATCCTCGACCAACTACCGAAGCAATCAAAGTGCATAGCTGACAAGTTCCTGTGCCTAATCTGCTGATAAGAAACTTACAAGAATGGAACAAAACGGTATTCAGTTGATACTACAGAACTATTCATTTGATGCTCTTTTGCTGTATTTTTTCATGTACTACTCGGCGAATTAGTGAATGTAATGCAGTTGATAAGCAATTGGTTTTTCCACCAGTCTCTACAAAACTAACAGACACCTTTCCTTCTTTCCTCTCTTCTTCTCTTTCCTCCATTCCTTTCATTTCCAAAACTTTGGCTAGGAATCCACACATAAACAGTCGTAAACCCATGTCACCCTGTCAAACATCTCCACACAAAATCCGTAACATCGTGCATGGAGCAGAACCTCCGGGTTGTCAGTACTGCATCTCTCTGTAGTTTTATCTCTGGAGAGTAGCAGCAAGGACGATGTACCTCCTGTGAGTAGCAAATGCCACTTACTCCTTACCTGCCGAGTTTGCTGGTTTCTGAGGTTCTACAGTCCAAAAATGGCTCTGAGCACTATGGGACTCAACTGCTGTGGTCATAAGTCCCCTAGAACTTAGAACTACTTAAACCTAACTAACCTAAGGACAGCACACAACACCCAGCCATCACGAGGCAGAGAAAATCCCTGACCCCGCCGGGAATCGAACCCGGGAACCCGGGCGTGGGAAGCGAGAACGCTACCGCACGACCACGAGATGCGGGCTAGGTTCTACAGTCGTGTATATAAATTTCATAATGTTGTCATGTGGACTCAGGACATATAGGGTTCAGTCTGAGGTTGGTAGTAAAATTTATGGAATACTTTAGTAAATAATTATTGTTTTGCGCATGAAGTGGGATTCATTTTAGGCAATGTTCTGTGTATCAGAAGTGTCAAGTTGCACTACAGTTTGGTTTGATCAGTAAATAACTGGTAGGACGAACCGGCCACCAGTTGGAAGAGCGCAAGGAAATAAAATACCTCCCCCAGCAGGACTATGCCTAGTGAAGCACTGTTACCCATGTCCGAAAGAACAGAACCACAAATTCACATAGTTCATTCGCCTCGCTGGGCAATGAACAATCTTCAGTGCGGGTGCACATTTACATTCGACCTCCAGCAGGAGTCTAAAATTAGCGAGCATGGACGACATGGACGGGGACCGCGGGTAAGTGGCTCTAGGTGGGGTTGTGCGTCGGCTGGGGAGCTGCCGAGACAGTCTGCGCATTTGCGATCAACTGTGTCCGGGTGCCGCAGTGCTTAACGCAACTGCCCAGTAAGCAGGAGATCCCAGGTTCGAGTCCCGGTCCGGCACACATTTTCACTCGACGTCGCTGATTCTACACAAAGTCCCGATGCGCAACTGATATGAACTACTTAAACCTAACCAACCTAAGGACATCACACAACACCCAGTCATCACGAGGCAGAGAAAATCCCTGACCCCGCCGGGAATCGAACCCGGGAACCCGGGCGTGGGAGCTACAGCTGTGCTCTACCCTTCCGAAACGAGCTGCCAGGCGCACGGGTTTTTTAGTTAGTGCGCCAGTTGTTTCGACTCAAAGCAGACATTGCTCGCAGATCGGAAATCAACATCCACCGCATAGTTCGCCTATACGTATCAGATACTTGTCTCTGTTGCATATGGACTTGAACTCCAAAAAAACTCTATTTGGGTAACACGCTTTAATGTTCGTTTAAAAAATCTGAATATGTAAGCAAAATTTAACACTGCTTAATGGTAGTTAGTAAATGTTCACGATCTTAACAACCGTCGACACTATAATAACCAACAAACCCAAAGAAAATTTATCAAGTAGAAAACGAAAGCCGGCCGTTGTCGTCGAACGGTTCTAGGCGCTTCAGTCCAGAACCGCGCTGCTGCTACTGTCGCAGGTTCGAATCCAGCCTCGGGCATGGATGTGTGTGATGTCCTTAGGTTAGTTAGGTTTAAGTAGTTCTAAGTCTGGGGGACTGATGACCTTAGATGTTAAGTCCCTTAATGCCCGGATCCATTTGAATCAGAATACGAAAGGAGACATTTACTTGACAAAAGAAACATTTCACCATACGGTAGGGTAGAAAAAAATAGGTTCACAATCTAATGTACCTATACATTACTTTTATCTTTACGTTTTTCAGAAGCATGAACTCACTGCCGATAGCAGCCATTTGTTGAAACATATGTAGGGTGAAAAAATTATAGTGTTTTCCACAAAGGCGGGCTACATATCGAACATTCCACTCGAATCATCAGTAGCGTGAATTAACGTATCGCTCCGTCCTTCAGTTGAAAAACGCCCCAAGTTTAAAAAACTAGATCGAAAATGAATAGCAAGTCTCCTCGAAAACGCGTCCAGGTTTGAATACTTGTATGATCGTATCACCGAAAGAATGGATGAGATGCGCGATCGCCCATTCGTGACATAAGCAGTTGAGCGAGCTGCCACGACGGGCACTTTCCTCCGTGACGTCAAGCAAGACCTGTAGGGCGCGAGGCAACTTTCCCGTCACGATCCTGATCCCAGATGCGCCGCCCTGCACGCCGCTTCACCACTCATCTGCTTGCATCACCGCCTCTATTATGTGCGCTTCTCTCACATCGGTCTTCCGGGGAGGCAGCAGAAAGATACAGCCGTGAAAGTTTGACATCGGCGGAAGTTTCGCATAGTGAGGCTCCACCTAGATAAGTCGCAGTCTGTCTGCGTGTTTATTTAGATGTTTCTCTGCTACAAGGTCGGCGTCACTACTAAGCGAACTGGACAATCGCCTAGAAATTTTGGTAAAAACATGGATTTTTTTTGCTGCAATATTACCTCATGACCAGCATACTACGGCCAAGCAATAGGAATGGCAGCTATCGCTGAAACAACTGGTTTTCTGTTGTATAATATTTCCCTCCCAGTATAACCTGACCGCTGAAAATAATCTACACTACTGGCCATTAAAATTGCTACACCAAGAAGAAATGCAGTTGATAAACGGGTATTCATTAGACAAATATACTAGAACTGACATGCGATTACATTTTCACCCAATTTGGATGCATAGATCTTGAGAAATTAGCGCCCAGAACAACCACCTCTGGCAGTAATAACGGCCTTGATACGCCTGGGCATTGAGTCAAACAGAGTTTGGATGGCGTGTACAGGTACAGTGCCCATGCAGCTTCAACACGATACCACAGTTCATCAAGAGTAGTGACTGGCGTATTGTGACGAGCCAGTTGCTCGGCCACCATTGACCAGACATTTTCAATTGGTGAGAGATCTGGAGAATGTGCTCTGCGAGGGCAGCAGTCGAACATTTTCTGTATCCAGAAAGGCCCGTACAGGATGTGCAACATGCTATCGTGCATTATCCTCCTGAAATGTAGGGTTTCGCAGGGATCGAATGAAGGGTAGAGTCACGGGTCGTAACACATCTGAAATGTAACGTCCACTGTTCAAAGTGCCGTCAATGCGAACAAGAGGTGACCGAGACGTGTAACCAATAGCACCCCATACCATCACGCTGGGTGATACGCCAGTATGGTGATGACGAATACACGCTTCCAATGTGCGTTCACCGCGACGTCGCCAAACACGGATGCGACCATCATGATGCTATAAACAGAACCTGGTTCAAATGGTTCAAATGGCTCTGAGCACTATGGGACTCAACTGCTGTGGTCATTAGTCCCCTAGAACTTAGAACTACTTAAACCTAACTAACCTAGGGACATCACACACACCCATGCCCGAGGCAGGATTCGAACCTGTGACCGTAGCAGCAGCGCGGCTCCGGACTGGAGCGCCTAGAACCGCACGGCCACCGCGGCCGGCTAAACAGAACCTGGATTCATCCGAAAATATGACGTCATTCGTGCACCCAGGTTCGTCGTTGAGTACTCCATCGCAGGCGCTCCTGTCTGTGATGCAGCGTCAAGGGTTAACGCAACCACGGTCTCCGAGCTGATAGTCCATGCTGCTGCAAACGTCGTCGAACTGTTCGTACTGATAGTTGTTGTCTTGCAAACGTAGCCATCTGCTGACTCAAGGATCGAGACGTGGCTGCACGATCCGTTACAGCCATGCGGATAAGACGCCTTCATCTCGACTGCTAGTGATACGAGGCCGTTGGTATCCAGAACGGCGTTCCGCAGTACCCTCCTGAACCCACCGATTCCATATTCTGCTAACAGTCATTGGATCTCGACCAACGCGAGCAGCAATGTCGCGATTCGATAAACCGCAATCGCGATAGGCTACAATCCGACCTTTATCAAAGTCGGAAACGTAATGGTACGCATTTCTCCTCCTTACACGAGGCATCACAACAACGTTTCACCAGGCAACGCCGGTCAACTGCTGTTTGTGTATGAGAAATCGGTTGGAAACTTTCCTCATGTCAGCACGTTGTAGGTGTCGCCGCCGGCGCCAACCTTGTGTGAATGCTCTGAAAAGCTAATCATTTGCATATCACAGCATCTTCTTCCTGTCGGTTAAATTTCGCGTCTGTAGCTCGTCATATTCGTGGTGTAGCATTTTTAATGGCCAGTAGTGTATTTCTTAAGTAACCGATTTTCAGTTTTTTTTGTTATTTCCTGTAATAAACGTGGTAATCGAGCTAAGGAAGATTTTAACACGTACTCAGTCTCAAGATACAAAGAATGAAAATACTAAATTAAATAGGCAAATAAAGGAAAACCTGATCTCTCCACCGTTCGCTGGTCTTCTCGATCGGGGATCACGCCACTGTTTGGCATTAGAATAGTCACTGGCAAAGCGTGCAAATTGAGTTTGAAGAGCTCTATTTCTAATGTTAATTTATCAGTTTCTATGGGCTACAAGCAGATTAAGGCATACTGTGTACTGACAGGCAACAGCTCAGCTACTTTCTATTTTTACTGTATACTGTGAATAAATTGCCTTTAAGTTTTTAATTTGTTAGTGTTACCATAATTTCCTGTCTGTTTTATTATTTCGTAGAAATGACAGACAAATCTGTAATGCGTTGTATTTCACTGCTACGTCACTTCGTAAAAATATTTTCAGGCTAGGGTTGGTAACATTTCGCAATACAACATATTGTCGGCAACGACAGCGAGCAACTGCCGTGCAGAGCAAAGTCTTGCACACTGAACATACAAGCGTACCTTAAGCCACGACACGCGACAACAGGGTATTATTGCCTCAGCAATGTTGCACCTATTTTTATCAAAATGGTTCAAATGGCTCTGAGCACTATGAGACCTAACATCAGAGGTCATCCGCCCCTAAACTTAGAACTACTTAAACCTAACTAACCTAAAGAAATCACACACACCCATGCCCGAGGCAGGATTCGAACCTGCGACCGTAGCGGTCGCGTGGTTCTAGACTGAAGCGCCTAGAACCGCTCGGCCACACTGGCCGGCCCTATTTTTGTCCCGTGTGTTTGTTGCTCGTCTTTGTCTGCATTGTTATTAAAATGTCACTGAGCGCTTTTCCCGTTTTCCGTAATAACTCAGTACCGTATTTCGAACCAATGCAAATTCTGCGAATAAAAATTACTCCTTTTTTTAAATTTTTTATTTAAGAACGAAAATTTTTTAGCACAGCTGCTACGGCTAATTGTTATTTCTTCTTTTTACTCCGTTAATAGTAAAAAATAAAAAATAACTGTTATAACCGAGACCAAACAAATACCAAAAACTACCGGTTATTCAGAACTAAAATACCGGTATCGGTTTTATCCGGTCACTTCTTCCCATCCACACCTAGCAACAGCCACATACAGACACCATGAGTCAACAATACCCCGGTAAAAGCCCAAACAAATTGGAAAACAGGATTCCTGGTTTGATTGTAGCCCTACACCTACTCGTTCAGTAAGACGTCTGCAGTTGCAACGGCGGACGGACGCTCTGACTGATTATTATTATTATTATTTGTATCTAATCTGTCGCAGCCCTCCACTATCGCTGATATATTTGTCCAGAACGGTCTGTTTGGGATTCCGACAACTTCAGTAGCAAGCGACATGTTATTAAAAATTTTATAGAATACAAGGTGCATGGTTGTAGCGTTTAGCGTCGCTGCCTGTAGCTTCCGAGGTCTAGGATTCGATTCCCGGCCGGACCCGAGATTTTTTCACTCGGGAACTGGGTGTTTGTGTTGTTGTAATCATTTAATTTCATCTTCATGGACATGTAAGTCGCCGAAACCGTATCAAGCAGAAAGACTTGCACCAGGCGGTCCAACAACCCATATGGGGTCTCCCGGCCCATAATGCCACCATCATAGAATAAAAGTACGATTAGCTCGACGACTCCCTTCAAGTCATTCGTGGTAAATGGATTATGTGGCGATACGGGATTCCAATACCTCCATTCTCTCTCTGTTCCTCTCCTCATTGTTTTCAACAATAAAAAGGTAACCTTACGCTCTAAACGCGTTCATATTAACGACGAAGACTTAATACTTTTTAGAAACGAAAGTTGTGAAAGGGTAGGACTACATTGAAGTGAGAAGTGTGCAGGTACTTCACTAGTTTATAAGAGCGCGGGCAGCCTACTACGCCTCGGGGAAAGAAAGAGAGAGAGAGAGAGAGAGAGAGAAAGAGAGAGAGAGAGAGAGAGAGAGATTGCACATAATGTTTGAAGATAGTGTCGCATAAATACCAGTACTACAGGCGGATTAAACAGGCTTTATTACTACCACGATCCAACGAGGTTACGAAACAAGAAATGGGCGTTTGATGGAGAGCGTTCACTGTCGCTGTCCGGATATCACACAGAAATAACGCGCGTCTGTAACGACACGATGTCGACGATTTCCTTGAAATTACAAAGGAAAATGCGCAGTTTTCTGTTGTGTGATGAAAGTAACTTTGCGACACAGGAATGTTACTTGCAAAAACGCTGGGGTTTAGTTTGTTAACGATCTGTATTTAAGTAAACATGTGAGACAGATACAAAACTGGGTAAAATAATCCAACCTGTCTCACATACTTACTTGTCAGCTCACGAACAGGGCTATGGAGATAAACCCGGATAGAATTTGGTACCTAAATTATAAGATATAGGAGGATAAACCATTTTTTTTCCTTTTTACAGCACCCATTTTTTTATGAGGAAAGGTTTCTAAGCAGACGTCGATACTATTTGGGTAATTTCTTTGAAACGTAGCTCTGTTTGAGTCCGGTGGGAAGCAAAACTCAAAAGGATCTTTTGCTTTACGGTGCAAGGTAGCTGCGGTCATAAGCGCCCAGACTCAAAAACTCCTCCAAGCTATTTGGTGATCAGTGTACAACACAATCACATATTGGTCAATAAATCCATTTTAGACTTAAAGGGCTACCTTTCCACAAATTACAAAATAATTTAAAACACAAATTTCATTGATACTGACGATAACACTTGAATTAATTAGATCTCTGTATCTTAGGTTATCAGGCTAATTTCTAAATAGGCAAAATAAACACGCACAAACTCTCTCTCTCTTTTTCTCTCACTCACGCACACACACACACACACACACACACACACACACACACACAGATTATATTTTAATGCTAAGAATGCTACTACGAGCAAAATATAAATGTTTGTATTAATTGTTTCAAAAAGTATCATTGCATTCGACTTCACAAGCAACGAGTCTGATTCCTATCCATGTTGAGAAAAGCAAAAGTACATGTGGTTGACGTCCTGCATCTTACCACAGTCCCAGTGTGGCGATGGTACGGCATGAATTCTATGAAGATGTCGGTAGCAGCCATGGTTGAATTTGTTTGTTACTGCTCACTATGCAGCGCCGCTGGTTATTTTCGCCACTGGAGCTACGTTTCATATCAAACTTTTCAGTGTGCTATTGTGCCTTCTGTATATTAGGATGTACTTGTACGTACGATGCCCCATTGGTCATATCACCGGTCTCTCCCTCCTTGTTCCACTCGGTGCTAACCATGTCTGTGACTACAACATTTAGAATGATTCTCTCTTATGTTTCTTTCTTAGCTACGGTTTAGTCATTTTGTCGGCCTTCTCACTCTCCACAAATCGCAGTTATGTACCGTTTCTTGGTAGTTCTGATATAGTAGCAGCTATTTCGTATGTAGATAGTTGTTGTCTTTGTATTTGGCAATTGATGTTATTGTTTGCAACGCGGAGAGCGAATTAACATATTATTAATATGTTATCAACCTAGTTTGTCGTATTGTATCTCTGCGGTCTTACGACGGCCAACAGTTCCTCAGTGTAAACTGATGCATCTTTAGACAGTTGGAATAGGCATCTCTTTTTATTTTTATTATATTCATAGGCCCAGCTAACAGAGTCTCATATTTGAAGCCATCGGTATACAAAAACACACAAGACTTGGAGAATATTTCTAAATTGCTGTTATTAATTACTTAATTATATTCAGAGTCCCTTTACACATTGCTTTCCTACGATTTACGTCCACATACACGTACATATTTCACAGCCACCGTATGATGCATGGTAGAGGGTAACCTGTACCACTACGAGTCGTTTTCTTTCCTGATCCACTCGCAAACAGAGCGAGTCTGTATGACTCCGTACGAACCCAAATTTCTCTTTTCTTATCATCGTACGTACGTTGGCAGCAGCAAAATCGTTGTGCAGCCAGTATCAAATGCCGGTTCTCCAAATATTCTCAATGGTGTATCTCGAAAAGAATTTCATCTTCCCTCCAGGGATTTCCAATTGAGTTCATGAAACATCTCAGTAATACCCGCGAGTTGCCGGCCGGTGTGGCCGTGCGGTTCTAGGCGCTTCAGTCTGGAACCGCGTGACCGCTACGGTCACAGGTTCGAATCCTGCCTCGGGCATGGATGTGAGTGATGTCCTTAGGTTAGTTAGGTTTAATTAGTTCTAAGTTCTAGGTGACTGATGACCTCAGAAGATAAGTCGCATAGTGCTCAGAGCCAATACCCGCGAGTTAATCGAACCTGCCGGTAACACATGCAGCAGTCCGCCTCTGAACTGCTTCGATGTCTTCCCTTGACCCGACTTGGAGGGGATCCCAAACACTCGAGAAATTCTAATGTCCTACAGGCTGCCTCCTTAACAGAAGAACCACACTTTCCTAAAATTAGCTCAATAAACCGAAGTCGACCATTCGTTTTCCGTACTACACTTCTTTCGCGGTCGTTGCATTTCATATCGCTTTGCAACGTTATGCCTAGGTGTTCAATCGTCGTGACTTTGTCATGCAGCACACTGCTAATGCCGTATTCGAACATTATGCGGTTGTTTTTCCCATTCATCTGCGTTACATTTTTCTTCATTTAGGGGAACCTGCCATTCACCACACTAACTAGAAATTTTATCTGTCATCTTGTATCCTCCGACAGTCGCTAAACGACATAATTCCGTACACCACAGTGTCATCTGCAACAGCCGCAGATTGCTGCACACCCTGCCTGTCAGATTATTTATGTATATGAGAATAAGCGTAGTTCTATCACACTTCCCTGGGGCACTCCGATGAACACTCGCCGTCGAGGGCAACGTACTGGGTTGTATTACTTAAGAAGTTCTCGAGCCAATCACATATTTGCGAAACTAATCCGTATGCTATTACCTCCGTTAGTCTGCTGTGGGCCACCGTGTCAAACGCTTCCCGGAAATTTAGGAACATGGAATCTGCCTGTTGCCCTTCATCCATGGCTCGCAGGATACCGTGCGAGAACAGGGCAAGCTGAGCTTCGCACGACCGATGCTTTCTGTATCCGTGTTGATTTGTGGATAGAAGCTTTCCCGTTTCGAGGAAATGTTTTATATTCGAACTGGGAATACGTTCAAAATTTTTGCGGGTCTGTTCTTTTACTCTTCCTACGTACAGGAGTCACCAACGATTTTTTCCAGTCGCTTGGGACTTTGCGCTGGGCGAGAGATTCGCGATAAATGCAAGCTAAGTAAGTGGCCAACGCCTTACAGTATTCTCTGTAAAACCGAATTGGTTTTCCATCCCATCTGGTGACTTAATTGTTTTCAGCTGTTTCTCGACGCCAAGAATTGCTATTACTATGTACTTTACGCGGCAGTCTGTGCGACGGTCACTCGATGGTTTGCTTGTGCGGTCCTTCTGCGTGAATGATTTCTTAAAACGAAAATTGAAAACTTCAGATTTCCTTTTGTTGTCTTCTGTTGCAACATCAGACTGACCAACGAATGACTGGATAAAAACATTCGACACGATTAGCGATTTTACAGACGAGCAGAATTTTCTCGGATTCTCGGCAAGATCTTTTGTAACATCGACCTTTTTTATTATCTGTCGTCATTTATGCGTTCTTTTTTGAACCAAGAGTGCACCAGTCTCTGCCGTCTTAGTATTTTATGAATTTTGTTAGTTTTAATTTTTCGAGTCCAGGACATAAAATAATTAGAAAAACTAATAAGTATTGATTCACATAACAAATTTGCAAAATACAGTAGTATTTATGACTCAGATTCAATAATATATACAAACAAGCACCAGATAAACAAGCAGTAAATTTTTTTTGACGGGCCCAGTATTCGGCGGTTATCACAGTAGTTTCGCTGGCTGTAGCAAGATCACAGATGGAGCCGGTAGGTTCCTGCAGACTAACAGATGTTCGTCCTGTACGTCACCACACTGACAAGTTCCCTCCAATTACTGAAGCCCCACTTCCTGAGGTTGGCTTTGCACCTTGACACTCCAACTCGTAGTCTGTTCAAAGTCTTCCAGGCCAGGTATGACAGGTGTGAACCTTCGGCTATTTCCTCCTTGACCGTTATGTGATTGTCTTCAGCTAGGGAGTCTCGCAAAAGCTCCTCTCTGCGAGTTCTGGGAGATGAACGAATTGCCATAGTTTTCTGTAGGAAGCTTTTTCTTGACGTCTTGGCTGTCGAGGGTCATATCCGAACAAAGGATGTCTAGGATCGATATCTTGTTTTTTCTTCTCCACTTCTGTTGCAGCTTACCTTCGGATGCGTGACGGTGCTATACCCATAATTTGGTACAGCTTATTGACAGGAGTAGGTCGTAAGCAGCCTGTAACAATGTGTCCTGTCTCGTTCAGGGTTGTATCTACGTGTTTAGCATGTGCAGAGTTTTGCCAGACGGGTCAGTGTATTCTGCGACGGAGAAACACAGTGCCAAGGCAGATGTTCTAAGCACATTTGGCTGGGCACCCCAGGTGGTTCCTGTAAGTTTGCGGATGATGTTGTTCCGCGCTTTTACTTTAAGGCTCGTTTCTTCACAGTGGGCTTTGAATGTGAGGGAACGGTCCACCTTCACCCCGAGGTATTTAGGAGTTTCGCAGTGGAGTAGTTGTTCTCCTCTTCAAGTGATGTTCAGTTTCCTTTTGGCTTCCCTATTTCTAAGATGGAATGCATAGACTTGGTTCTTTCCAAGGTTCGGTTTCAGTTGGTTTTCATCGTAATACTTGGCCAAATTTTCAAGAGCTGTTGTCTGTTTCACCTCTACTTCCTCAAAGGTCTCACCTTGGGCAGCGAGTGCTGTATCATCAGCGTATATGAATGCCTTAGTTGAAGAGTTATTTGGCTGGTCATTTGTGTTGATATTATATAAAAGCAGAGACAGCACACTTCCCTGAGGGAAGTAAGCCATGGTGGGTTGTTTCTGTCCTGAACCCATTTTTCGGCACGTACCTCTCCAAAACGCGATTTACAGTCCGGTTAAACTTTGCCACAATTCTTCTGCGTCCATCGTATTGGACCTAAATGATGTCCATTCATTGTGTAACATAGATACTAACAATTACTTATTTGCTCTTCTTAGCAAAAATTCTCTCCTAGCCTCTTATGAATTTATTAATTTTAGGATTGACCATCACTGTGATGCTATGATCACTAATCCCTCTCACTATACTGACACCATCGATAAGGTCAGACCTGTTTCTAGTAGCCAGGTCTAAAATACTTCCATTGCGTGTGGGCTGTCGAACTATCTGCTCCAGACAGTTTTGGGAAAACGTTTCAGAAGTACTTAACAAAACACCCTGTCTGTATCACCTACAATGAATCCATAGACGTCCCAGTCTATACACGGCAGATTAAAGTTGCCTCCAAATAAAATTGCATGATCTGTGCACTTCAGCGGTAGTGGGGATAGACTTCCTGCAATTATTCTGAACAGTCACGGTCTGGTAAAAACATCCGATAAATGAATTTACCTAGACCTGTTACTTGCATCCACGTAACTTCACAGTCGGACTCAATTTCGACCTTGAAAGACACACTGAAATGAACACTCCCCCAACTACGGCGTCTAATTTGTCTTTTCTGTATACATTCCATACCTCGCTAATTGTTTCAGAACTTTCTACTTCGTATTTCAGCCCGCTGACGGTTCCGAGAATAATTTGAGCTCGACAGCTTTCCTGGAGAGCAGTAAATTCAGGAAATTTGTTACTATTACTTCGACAGTTTATTGTTAAAATTTTGAAAGTCGTAGCGTCTTTACTTTGTACGCGGTCTGACTTCGCTCTCTTCGTATCGACTGGTGAGCGTTCATCAAAGGACCTCGAACTAGCGCTAGATTTAAAAGAAACCTCAGTGCATTCAACAAGTGCTCTGCTCTCCAAGTAAGTGCTTCCTTCACCAGATAACGCAGGTCCAGAAATATGCAGCCAAAACCATCACAGAATCGATGTAGCCTTTGGTTGAGATCCTCCACTCGGCTTCAAACCAAAGACCGGATTTGGTTGCCCCAGCAAAAGAGGCCAGCAGTCGTCACCACCTCTGCTAGCCGCTCGTACGAACTGAGGATGGCCTCAGAATCCAAGCGACAGACGTCGTCACTAGTGCCAACACGAGCCGCAACTTTCAGACGGCTGCACCCAGCACGCGCGAGAGCCGCAGGCAGGGCCTCCTCCACATCCCCGACGATTTTTTTTTCCGATCCTGGACGCTATTTCCCTAATTGGCTCCATAATACCCCTAACATTGGAGCTCCTGACAACTAGCAAACTCTTCTCTGCGTCTGCCAGCTCAGATCCTGCTCGTGGAGCGGCCATCTATCCACTCACATGGTTCGAGTGAGGTCAGCCTTCCAGCTTCCGCATCAACTGTGCGCCTCGAGGGACATGAATGCGTTACCACTAGCCACTCACCTTACTGTGAGGGCTGGTCCCCGCTTAGGTACACTGCAAGGTGCCTCGACAGCAGAGCCTGTAGCGAAACAAGCGACACATGCAGTGTCCCATGCGACACGCCAGATATTCCGCCACTGCAACACCTCGAGGCAGCAACCTGAAGACGGCTGACCGTGACCAAAAGCGTGTTATAGTATCCGCAAAATGTGGCCAGCTCCTTCTGTGTCTACACACAGTGTACACGCCCCACCCATCTCAGCACTCCTAGCTTAAGAATTACCTATAAAAGTCCAAAGAGAAAGCTAAATATGTAACTTGATACCCGTTGTGGTGGGTCACAGACGGAGGCTGATCCATTACTGAGCTGCATAGTTGGCCGTTTAAAAGACATGGCAACTGTGCCACGGACTGCGAAAATATATACTTTACAGCTACTAAGTTTAAGCTTCAGTCCGGAACCACGCGGCTGCTACGGTCGCAAGTTCGAATACTGCCTCGGGCATGGATGTGTGTGATGTTCAAAATGGTTCAAATGACTCTGAGCACTATGGGACTCAACATCTAAGGTCATCAGTCCCCTACAACTTAGAACTACTTAAACCTAACTAACCTAAGGACATCACAGACATCCATGCCCGAAGCAGGATTCGAACCTGCGACCGCCAGCTTGAGACCGTGTATAAGGAGCGTGGATAGTCTAAGCTCTTGAGTGACCACTTTTCAGGACACAGAGATGCCACGCGCTCGGGAGAGATAGCGTTATCAGCAAGTGACAGAGTTTGAAAGGGGTCGCATTGTGGATGTGGATTTGGCTAGCCGGTGTAATCGCGTAATGTTTGTGGTACGCTTGGGTGCGACAGTCCCCAATGCTGGACAGCATGGGAACGTGAGGGTAGGTATAACCATTCCATCTGACCACTTCTGACCACTATGAGGGAGGATCGCCATATTGTCCACTAATCACATCGTAACGCCCTCACACACGTGTCGTACCGCACCATTGGTCAGAGACTAGCAGCAACTGGATTAGGAAATTACCGTCCCACGCGTAGGCTACCGTTAGCATCAACGGCTGCATTTGGAGTGGTGCCGCGTCCGGGAAGTATGAGCTGAAGGTGAATGGCGTCACACTCTGTTCAGATATGAGCTGCGGTTCTATAGTATGAGCACCGTCGGTGAGTATTACGGCGACCTGGCAGGCGTCCCATTTTTCCAATGTTTCGGAGAGGTACTCCTGATGTGGGAAGCCGTTGGGCATGACTTCAGGTCACGGCTGATAGTGACTGAGGGAACTGTGACGGCATATAGTGAGTCCCCATGAGTTATCTCTCATGCGACAGTATCATGATGCCAGTTTTCAATACGACAATGCTTGTCCACACATGGTACATGTCTCTAAGAACTATGTACATCGTATTGAGGTACTGCCGTGGCCAGCCAGATCTACAGATCTGTCCCAATAGAAAACGTGTGGGACCATTTAGGATGTGAACTTCCTCCCAGTGCCACATCCAGGATATCAAGGACCAGTTACAACAATTGTTGGCCAGCTTGTCTTAGGAGAGGATACAACGTCTTTATGTCGCCTTTCCCGACCGAATCAATGAATGCATCCAGGTTGGAGGAGCTGCAACGTCACAGTGACAAGTGGGCTCGTCCTGCCGGATTTGATTCGATTTTGAAATTGCTGGAATAACATCACATACCCTCTCTGTCCATGAAGTTTCAATCCGTTTCTTTCTCCTCTTCTGCATGCTTCACTGTTTTTTGTCTGGTAGCGTATTTAAAACAGTCTCTATAGGGCATTTATTCCATACCTCATCCGAATGACCCGATTGGCAAAGGATGACGCGGCGGTCGGTTGGCCCCAGTTGGTCCGTGTGAGCCAACCGCGGAGCTTGCTTCGTTATACGGCATTTGGTAAGCACCTACTAGTACGGATTCAGTCGCTGTGGTTCTGCGTCATGAGTACATGCTTATGACGACTTACTAGATGTTATAAGTATGTCGAAACAGTTGACCTGTAGCCATTGCCGAAAGAAAAGTATTGTTTCATCCAAATTATTTAGTCACATATGTACCGACTTTAATGAGCCTTTTATTTCAGATTTTATTTCACATGAAGTAAGTGGTGCTTTCATACGTTGCTTTCCTTTCCGCATTTTGCTAATGTAGGACAATAATGTGCGCTACAAGCTTTACGCTAGCAGCCTCCGGTAATTGTAGTGCACTGTCTTGGAAGCAAGTGCGCTGTCGTTCGCAGCTAAACGTCACTCCTGAAGGAAACTATAAAAGCTTCAACGTAAATTTTCTCGTAACGGCAAACATTACGCTCTAATCGTCAGTTTGCTGGAGATACAGAACAGGTTATAAGGACCATATTTTCTTCATTCGCAAAGATGCCAGATCATGCAAACAGTCACAGAATTCCTGTGTAGGATATGAAGTATGCATTGCACTCTCCGCCGCGCAGTACGGCTGTTAATGTCTCTAAGCATGGACTAATTAAATAAGATCAAATGAGATATAGTAGAATTACCGGCGAGAGCGAAGAGTAAAAGAATTAGAATAAGGACGTATCTTTTACTGCAGGAGAACTTAGCTCTGTGGAAACGTAAGTACACACTTTATTCTAAATAAGAAAATTAAAAACAATATTACATACATTGAAGTATCTGAAGCAGAATGGTAACCCTAGTTTTAAAAATAAACGGGCTCTTATGTATCAACGTGCGCAAATTCTGATCGAAAGGTACACATCTATAAAGAGTTACAGAAGCAGACAAGTGACAGCAAACCCCATTATGAGACTGTAATAGGGGATTTTAATGCGAAAGTAGGACATAAACTAAACACTGATTCTTCAATGAGAAACTTCATAAACTACAACAGAAACAACGAAGGTCTCACGTTAGTAGAATTTACCAAGAAGGCAGTATGTTCATAGTAAATTCTGTCAGAAGGAAAATACGATTGGCAAAAATCAAAAAGGAAATGGACCATATTTTATTAAACAATAAAAAAACTTTACAATACGTAACGGTCCGAAAGCACTTTCAAACTGCGAGTGGTCGCGGATTTGGAACATGCCGAGTGAAAATAGATTCAAAGCGAAAAAGAATCAAATTTTTCAAAAACGAGGATTATGAAAATATATTTAAAAATAATGATATACTCCATATTAAATTAAGCATCAAATTTAATCCCTTATAAAAAAAGGTTAAATGGATAGAGATGAAAGAGACAAAACGTGCTGCATATATGGACAAAGAAAAAGGAAAGAAAATCTTAAAGGAAGATGGTAACTGTTAAAGAGAATGTGAGAGTTTAAAGCAAACGATAGTACGAACATGATATAATGCGCTCAGTTAAACAAAAATTTTCGGAAATGTCTTCTAGAGGATGTAAGAAGATAAAATGAAAACTTGATAACATAAATATGCGGAAAGATTCCAGTTGTTTGACTAAACGACTGCCGAAAAAACACTGTAAAAGTTAAATCCCGGAGTATGCATTCGGAACGATCTGAAGTGGAATGACCGCATAAAATATTAAATGTGATTCACTGGAAGAAACCTCAGAAGTGTAGTCTATCCACAAAAACGAGACTTTCGAGCTCATAGATGGGCTTACTAAGAAGTTTTCTTCCCGGAACCATCCGTGACTGGAACAGGAAAGGAGAAGGGATAGTGAGTGGTACATGAAATACCATCCGCCGTAAATCGTTGGGAGGCTTGACAAGTAGAGGCGTAAATGTAGAGATGAGTCAGAAACGCATTGATGACGAGATGATTAGAGACGGACGTCGCTAGAGGTGTGTAGAAAGAAAAGGCGTCTGTAAAAGACTGGATAAAGTTGGAGGGAAAGTAATGCAAAAGGAATTGGAAAAATGCGTTTCCAGAAGATATGCAGAGGATGATAATCGCCCAAAACAAGAAGAGTGCTATAACTGCTCTATCTCCTCAGAAAATAAACGGAAAAAAATGTAAAACAACTATAGACATCAGAAACGCATTGATGACGAGATGATTAGAGACGGACGTCGCTAGAGGTGTGTAGAAAGAAAAGGCGTCTGTAAAAGACTGGATAAAGTTGGAGGGAAAGTAATGCAAAAGGAATTGGAAAAATGCGTTTCCAGAAGATATGCAGAGGATGATAATCGCCCAAAACAAGAAGAGTGCTATAACTGCTCTATCTCCTCAGAAAATAAACGGAAAAAAATGTAAAACAACTATAGACATCTCAGCCTCCTCTCCTCAGTGTCAAAGATATTCACTAAAATTACCACAGCCCCATAGAAAGAAACAACAAGACTTGCTCAGGTGAAAGAACAAGTTGGCTTTCAGGAATCGGTGTAGCACAGTGGACCATCATCGTGTCATTGACATATGGTTCAAATGGCTCTGAGCACTATGGGATTTAACTTCTGAGGTCATCAGTCCCCTAGAACTTAGAATACTTAAACCTAACTAACCTAAGGACATCACTTACATCCAAGCCCGAGGTAGGATTCGAACCTGCGACCGTAGCGGTCGCGCGGTTCCAGACTGTAGCGCCTAGAACCGCTCGGCCACCCCGGCCGGCGTCATTGACATAATTGTAAAATGGAATGACTAGAAAGAGTGTGATAGATTTCGAGAAAGACAAGAAACCAAAATAAGTGGACCCGCAAACAGGATGAAATGGAAGACATAATTATGACTTCAGTGAAAATTAAAGAGCCTCCATCCGCTTGAACATTCCCCTGCTGACTTGCAGGGACCATGGATTCATGAAGTTGTCTCCATACCCGTACACGTCCATCCGGTCGATATTATTTGAAACGAGACTCGTTCGACCACGCAACACGTTTCAAGTCATCAACAGACCAATGCCGGTGTATACGGGCCCAGGCGACGCGTAAAGCTTTGTATCGTGCAGTCATCAAGGGTATACGAGTGGGCCTTCTACTCCGTAAGCCTATATCGATGATGTTTCGTTGAATGGTTCGCTCGCTGAGACTTGTTGATGGCCCAGCATCGAAATCTGCAGCAATTTGCGGAAGGATTGCACTTCTGTCACATTGAACGATTCTCTTCAGTCGTCTTTCGTCCCGTTCTTGCAGGATTTTTTCCGGCTGCAGCGTTGTCGGAGATGCTGTGTCCCATCGCTGGTGCGCCGAGTATAACAAAAAATGGTTCAAATGGCTCTGAGCACTATGGGACTCAACATCTGTGGTCATAAGTCCCCTAGAACTTAGAACTACTTAAACCTAACTAACCTAGGGACAGCACACACATCCATGCCCGAGGCAGGATTCGAACCTGCGACCGTAGCAGTCGCGCGGTTCCTGACTAAGCGCCTAGAACCGCTAGACCACCGCGGCCGGCCCGAGTATAACAAACACCACGTCCAAACCCACTTAATTCTAGGCAACCTGCCATTGTAGGAGCAGTAACCGATCTAACAACTGCACCAGACACTTGTCCTATATGCCGTGCGGTTCTAGGCGCTGCAGTCTGGAACCGCGAGACCGCTGCGGTCGCAGGTTCGAATCCTGCCTCGGGCATGGATGTGTGTGATGTCCTTAGGTTAGTTAGGTTTAACTAGTTCTAAGTTCTAGGGGACTAATGACCTGAGATGTTGAGTCCCATAGTGCTCAGAGCCATTTGAACCAACTTGTCCTATATAGGCGTTGCCGACCGCAGCGCCGTATTCTGTATGTTTACATATCTCTGTATTTGAATACGCATGCCATTACCAGTTTCTTTGGCTCTTCAGTGTAGAAACAATGTATAAAAATTTAATTAAAATAAGTGAACATATAACAATAAATGCGTAATTTAGTATCCATTAATGCATACATAAAAAGGTGTATTAGTATTCGAGCCAGAAGCCAAAACAAAGTTTAGAGGGTTACACACATATTGACAGAAAACATATGTAGTATGTAACATGTTGCGGAGGTAAGCACCACTGTATGCAATAAAGTACAAAATGTAATATATCTAAGGATAGAAATGCACCAGATGAGTTAACGTACAGCTCAAGATAAACAGCAAATATTAGCATCTGTCAAATCTTGTGGCCATGCACGATGTGCAACTTACTATTCGAAGATTGTGAGCGTACCCTAAAAGTGTTTCAGATCATACCGTTCAGCGCACATTGTTGAACACAGGGCTCCGCAGCACAGACCCTACGCGTTCCCATGTTGACTCAACAGTCCCGTCAATTACGATTGCAGAGGGCACGGGATCGTCGCGATTACACAGTGGATCAATGGAAACGTGTCGCCCCGTCGAATGAATCGTAACGGCTGCCCGAAACATACACCACCCCACGTACACAGCTCGGTGGGAGCAGTATTACGCTATGGAGGGCAGTCACTTGGGCCTCCATGGGACCTGTGGCAATAGTCGAAGTCACCACGATAGCTGTGAGCTACGTAAACATTACTGTTGACTACCTGCATCTCTTTTTGCTTGGTTCTTCCGCGACGGCAGTAGCATCTTCCAGCAGCACAACTGTCCTTGCCACAAGGCCGGAATCATAGCATAGTGATTTAAGGAGCATGATAGTGAACTTACGTTAATGTCTTGCCCTTCACATTCTCCTTTTCTGAACGAGATGGAACACTTCTGGGACACTAATGGACACCAGCCCACAAACCACCAGCTCATAACTATACGAGAAACGTATGCCCTGTTGCTATACGAGTATACCTTTAGAAATCTACCGAGAACTTGTCTAATCCATGCCACGCACAACTGATGTAGTATTGCAATCCAGAGGTGGCCCAAGACACTAATTAGTAGGTAAGATTTAATTAATTAGTGTACTGTAATTTATTTCGAGAATATTTTTGGTTGGTACACTTAGAAGAAACAAATATTCGTCTTCGTATCTGAATACTCTTAGTCGACGTGGAAAACATACAGTAACAGCACATTTAACACCCACATCAGTGCCAATGCACGAGTCGGGACCTGGATTCACGATCAACACATTTCGTATGGTTGTAGCTCATTGGTTGAGTTAAGGTATCAGACAGCATATCAAAATGTTTTGGGTCCGATCTTCTCTGACTCGAATTATTTTTCTTTTCCTTGATAGTCCCGTTCTGTCAGTGGTTTGCACCGTCGTTTGCACTCCACATCAAACTATAATTTTCACAAGAGACTTAAAATCAAATCTGGAGACCTCTTAATAAGCACGGAATAGGAATTCACCAACCTTGAAAGCAAAATAAAGCGTGGTGAATGAAGTAAAAATACTCGATAGAGTACGTGTTATTGAAATCATTTTTTCTGTACTTTATTTTTAGGTATTTCACTTAATTATAAGCAGAAATAAATAAATTTCTTTATTTTAATTACAACAAAAATTCGTAATTTTCAGTAAAGAAAGGGAGGGAGGATGTAACTTACGATCTATCGATTTGACGACGTAACAAAAATGAATTACATTATTAGATGAAACAATCGCAGTAAATACTGTTTTTTTGCTGCAAGAGGCTACTTAGTACGCCACATGTTCTCCAAAATTAACATCAGTTCGAGTTCCACAATCTACCATAAATTGTAGCAATATTACTTCAAGAGAACGTAATTTTAGACTTATGTGCAAATAAGAATAAGTAAATGCTGTGTGTAATCTTTTTTCATTAAGGCACCATATTTCAAGAAATCAAAATTTTTAATTAATTCTGTTATGTGTGTAATGCCAGTAGGTAGTCCAGAGAGAATGCGCCTGCAACAAGACAACTTCGTAACAGTCAGCCACATCGCCATTGCCGTCCACGCTACGCGCTACGTCATAAAGCAATTTATTCGGGATGGATCGTTCTGCTTGCCGAAATAATTAACACGCTATAGGAGAGCTGCTTGCAAAAAGATTCGAGCATCTCTGCTGAACATGTTTTTTCTTTGCAGGCGAAGCAACAAGACGATATAAATAAGAACCGAACAGACTGTTACGCATCTCTGCATCTTTACTTGCCCTTCCCCCTCCTGCTCACTCTCAATTCCAACGTCCTTTCTCATTTCGCTTCTTCTGTCAGTCGAACGATATTTGTCTCTTACACATGTCGCTGTTATTTTCAGTTTTTTTCTTTCTCCTTCTCTTAAGTAAGCTTGTACAGGCAAAGTGAATGTCATATGCCACATGCGACTGAGTGAAGCGGCGCAGTGGTTACTGTATGGCAAACGAGAGGACGGGTCGTCATCTCCCCGTCCCGTCACCCAGATTTATGGTTTTCTGCAGTTTTTCCATTTCTTTTCTCACATTACTTTCTCATGAGCGTGCACCACGGACTCCAGTCGACAGATCGGAAAATTCATACAGTGTTAAGACACTATTCTGCGCTTTCCCACTAATCTCTGTCATCTAATATTAACACCGATAACGATATGTTATTATCAGTGACTTAATTGAACGATTCAAATTTATAGCACTTGACCTGCTGCCAATCACCAGCGATAATCAATCTGCACCTATGTTACAGGTATTGCGTTCGCTGTACGGGTATAAATTGTGTGTGTGTATTATAGTGTTATCTCTACGATTGTAATTTTTATTTTCTAAATTTGTATTACCTGATTAGCGTCATGTAAAACACGTAGGATGCCTGATTTGATGTAAGAGAGGGCTGACGGTCTTAATTTCATAAGGTTAAATAAATAAACAAATAAAAATTTTGATCGGTATTTATATACTTCTTTGTAATGTTTCTTTATAAATTTATCTTATAAACTACTATTGTAGATTTAATTTTCTGTAACACTTTAACGTATCCCGTGTCTACTAACATTAACAAAATCATTTATCTGGTGCTGCTAATGTAAAGACATTAAACAACAAGTTGTAATGGTATTTTATATTCGCCTTTCCTTCGATCCTCCTAAAAAGCACCTCAGAATTTCAACAAATCCAAGGAGTCCCACTAACTGGAGGACATGTCTGTTTTCATCATTGGGTAACTGAACTTTTAAAGTAATTCGACCAAAGAGGCGAACAAGAAACAGAGTGAAGAACTGCGTCCGTGACGGTTACTTAATAACTGACTATAATGTTATGCGTTGATGTAAGTAGGATGATTTACACGCCGATTCATTGTGGACGTCTTTAATCCCTCTTCAGAGGATATGTCGATGCCATTGCTTTCTGCATCTGTTCCTAACAGACCATCTCCTCTTCTCCCTTCTCTCGGTCCTCCTCCTCCCCCTTCCTCCGTCAGTCTCCTCCTCCTTCTCTCTGTCTATCTCCTTCTCATATCCCTCTCTCTGTAAATCTCCTCAACGCACCTCTCTCTGTCTATCTCCTACTCTCCCCCTGGATATGCTCATCCCTTCCCACGCCCTCTCTTTCTATCCACCTACTCATCCCCCAACCTCTGACTGTCTCCTCCTCCCCCCTCGCTCTGTCCATCTCCTCGTTCTCCTCTCTCCCTCTCAATCTCTTCACCCCTCTCTCACTGTCAGTCTCCTCATCGCCCCGCTGTCCATCTCCCACTCGACCCCTCGTTCTTTCCATCTCTTCCCATACTGTCTCTCTCTGTTTACCTGCTCCTCCAACTCCTTCTTTTCCTCTCTCTATCCATCTCCTCCTTCCCCTCTCTCTGCCCATCTGCTCCTTCTCCCCCACTCTCTGTCGATGTCACCCCCCACCCCCTCCCTGACTGTCTCTGTGGCCGGGCGGTTCTAGGCTCTACAGTCTGGAACCACGCGACCGCTACGGTCGCAGGTTCGAATCCTGCCTCGGGCATGGATGTGTGTGATGTCCTTAGGTTAGGTTTAAGTAGTTCTAAGTTCTAGGGGACTGATGACCTCAGAAGTTAAGTCCCATAGTGCTCAGAGCCAAGACTGACTGTCTCTGCCCATACTCTCCTCCTCCCACCTCTCTCTTACCATCTCCTCCTTATCCTCTCGTTCTGTCCAACAGTTCCTAACTCCAGTCTCTGTCTGTAGATTACTTCCTCCTCAAGTGTCTGTCCATCTCTTCCTAACCCTCTCTCGGTCCGTCTCTTTCTCTCCCCTCTATGTCCATTCCCACCTTCCCTCTTTCTATCCTTATATTCTTCCTCCACCCTCTGTGTATCCATATCCTCCTTGTCTCCCCTCTCTCTGTCCAGCTCCTTCCTCCCCCTCTCTCTGACGACATCCTATGTATATCCATTCCAAGGGTGCTAGGTATGAGCAGTATGTGTACCACTTTTAGCTGAACTCAATGTATTGGTTTTAAGAGATGTGGAAAACACACCACACACACACACACACACACACACACACACACACACACACACACCTACATACATACATGCAAAAATTCATCTTTGTTTTCTTGCGAGCCTTGTATTTTCTTGTTATGTCTCTGAATTTTCTTTCCCTGCCAAACTGGGCTCTAACATCTCCTAGTAATACTTTGTGCTTCTTGGGGATTTTGATCATTTCTTTCAGATCTTCCCAGAATTCTTCTATCATCTGCAGATTTTTCTTCTTGTAATTATTCGTTGCACATGTGCATTGCTAAGTGCATAGTCATTTTTTACCAGATCGTATCGTGAGCGTTGCTGTTTTTTTTTGTGAATTTGAGGTGAAAGTTATTACAAAGTCCAGTATCGATTTGCGTACCGCAACCCTGTTTCTGCCTGAAATGTTTATGGCTGGTTTCCGATGATGTATTCTGTAGTTTTCTGAGTCAAAGTGGTTCTCATCTGAGAACAGTATTTCCTGCATTTTCAGTATTTTGATACTGGATTTATTTACGCTGTTTGCCACTTATTTCATTTAGTGTGTTCGGTGTCCTTGCTAAGAATCAATAAGCGCATTTTATAAGGTGTTTCTGCAGATATTTGCGACTAGATTTTGGAATGCGTAGCTGGAGTTACCCCAAACAAATATGGCCCAACACGTCCTTCATGCGACGCCCAGTGTCGATGGAAAGCGTCGGTTTATTTCGCGTTACAGACAAAATGATTTTTAAAGAGGAATTTTACGATACCTTTCGACAGAGCTGTTCCTGATTAGTCTTGTTCTATAACGGGACCAACGATGACTGAAGAGAATCGTTCAACGCGAGAGAAGTGCAACCCTTCCGCAAATTGCTGCAGATTTCAGTGCTGGGCCATCAACAAGTGTCAGCGTGCGAACCATTCAACGAAAGACCATAGATGTAGCCTTTCGGTGCCAGAGGCCCAGTCGTGTACCCTAGATGACTGTATGACACAAAGCTTTACGCGTTGCCTGAGCCCGTCAACATAGACGTTGGACTGTTGGTGGGTGGAAACATGTTGCGTGGTCGGACGAGTCTCGTTTCAAATTGTATCGAGCGGATGGACGAGTACAGGTATAGAAACAACCTCACGAATCCGTGGACCCTGCATGTCAGCAGGGGACTGTTCAAGCTGGTGGAGATTCTGTAATGGCGTAGGGCGTGTGCAGTTGGAGTGATATGGAACACGTAATACGTCTAGATACGACTCTGACAGGTGACACGTAAGTAAGCATCCTGTCTCATCACCTATACCCATTCACGTCCATTGAGCATTCCGACGGACTTGGGCAGTTCTAGCAGGATAATGTGATATTACAGACGCCCAGAATTGCTACAGAGTAGCTCCAGGACCACTCTTCTGAGTTTAAACACTTCCGTTGGCCACCAGCAGGATTCATGGTGTCAGTTTCTTTCAGCACCACTTCAGACATTAGTCGAGTCCATGCCACGACGTGTAGCGGTACTGTTGCATGCTCGCGGGGGCCTACACGATATTAGGCAGGTGTACCAAGTGTTTTGCTCTTCTGTGGATATGGCGCGCTACAGTGTGTCGAAGCTATAGGCACCGGCGTGTATAGCCTCTCTGAAGCATCGTTGGATGACTTTTCCGGACTGGGGTTCCTATCCTCAGTTTGTTCCTCAAGTCACCGTCTACAGCTCCTCGAAGTTTATCGAAACCACCGTGTACAGTGTTGTCAGAAACAGTCTGACAAGCGTGTAAGGGTGTTACAGAGGAGGTTGTGCTGAGAAATAATAATTAAGAAAATAATTCAGTATGTTGTGCCGTTTCCGACTTAATTAGCATTGACAGCCGATCAGGCTCTTGCGCGAGCAAATTACAGCAGCCAGCCAGATACAATTAGTGTTAGCTTTTTTCGTAGCGTAGATGGTAGTGCACAAGACTGCTCGTCTTTGGCCCGATCCTTACTACCGCCCCATTCCAGTTTTGTATCGCTCTCTTGTTCGGTTTTAGGAAACCAAAGGAACACGTTTGGCGATACCGTCTCTGGCGGGTCGCAACGGCGTGATTTGTTGACTTCAGTGCTAATTAACTCGGAAATGGCACAACGTATCGAATTCTTTCCTAACAATTATTTCTTAGCACAACCCGCCCTGCAACGCCCTTACAAGCTTCTTAGACTCTTTGTGACAACTATGTATGGAAAATCTTAATTGGCAGACCCTTGACGACAGTCGTCGTTTATCCCGTGAAAGCTTACTTACAAGTTTCAGGAAGCAGTATTACGTCAGGACGCTACAGATACTCTTCAGCTCAGGAAGTATCTCTCTCGTAGGGGCCGCAAAGACAAGATTAGACTAAGTATAGCGCTCACAGGGGCATTAAAGCACTCATTCCCCCATACACAATTGCAACGATGAAAGACCCCAACAGGTTGTAGTAGTAAGTACTGCCTCCCATGCACTTCACAGTTGTTTGCCTAGTATATACGTAGATGTGCATACAATGATAAATTCCTATGTTTTTTATATATTGGTGATAAAATGGTGTCCCACCACTCTTTTTTCAGGGCATAGTGGCCAACAACCACACTTCCGCCATGGAGATGGAAGAGTTCCTGCCGAAGGACGGCTCCGACATGAAGGACAACGCGTACACTGGCAAGTGAGTAGACTTGACACCGCGACACCGTGTTCGCCTTTTTCGCCTCGCCGCATTCCTGCTGGGTTCAAAGTCCCCTCACAAGTCCATAAAATGCCACATATCCCTCAATGTTCAGCTCTTTTCCCACACTTAACGCAGAAGGAAAGCAGTCGTATCGGCATTTCTCGAATCCGAGGTTTACGATATTCTGGTCTTACACGCAACGTCATTTTTTAGCTTTGTTCATAATTCTTGTATTGTTGTGTAAACTAAGAAAGAGCATCACGTAGCAAAGAGCATAGCAAGTACACACTATTTCTGTTAATCTCGTACAGTACCAGGGTCAAAAATTGTCCTACCTAATATACTGAGAGAAGATAATGCCAAAGTAGAAACGACGAAAGAGACGACAAAGACAACTCATTCGTAAGTGTGATCAGCAAATAGATAAACCTAAACTTTGTTCATTCTGCAGTTTATTAAGAAGAATACGTCTGTCAGGAAACTGATAAGCAACAGGGATTTAGAAATGAGTAACTGAGAGACAGCACCCTATGATTCGACTACAGGAAATGTTACATCCAGGCCACAATCTGCATTTCTCCATATCTACTTTATGTTATTATGAAGGGTATCGAAGCACAGGAAGAGAATCGTAGTGTGACAGAAATGAAACTGACAGCAGAGATGTAGATGGCTCCTACATTGAGATTTTCAACAACAAAGGATGTAAACATCTCTGTCAGTATCAGCATGTTTTCTTCTGTTCCTCCTCTGATTGAGTAAATGAAATTCAATAATGTGCTTAGCACTTAGTCTGACCAGGAGCCGGCACTGGGTTTCTGTGAATCATTACTTTCGAAAATGTTACATGTGAGACAACCTGTAATGAAAATGAAAATATTAAAAATGCGCCAACACACTAAAAGTCAGAGGATGGTCAGTTGTATGCTGTAACGGTTTAGTAATAACTAAGCGTCACAAATTTAACAAGAGCTGGAAGCACAGTCTGGAACGGGAAACGTGTAATGGTTGATGTGTATGAAATACTTTCTAGCATAGGTACAGAAACTTATTGACGATTTACTACGTTACCTTCTTCTTACCATTGGTTACTGGAGTGCACAAGGCAGAAGGGAAACTGCTTTTAAGAATACATTTCGGTAATTCCGATGCCATTACCGGAATAGTAATACAGTCAGGGGTAACTGAATCAGATATAGCTACTGTACTGAGTCACGGTGAACGAAGTTGTTTGACCTGTCTCGGCGCAACAGTGCGGTTCTAAGCGCTTCAGTCCGGAACCGCGGGACTGCTACGGTCGCAGGTTCGAATCTTGCCTCGGGCATGGATGTGTGTGATGTCCTTAGGTTAGTTAGGTTTAAGTGGTTCTAAGTTCTAGGGGACTGATGACCTAAGATGTTAAGTCCCATAGTGCTCAGAGCCATTTGAACCATTTTTGAACCGTGGTCCTTAAAGCTATTTCGGCATTAAGCAAATACGTCCACTGTCGTTATTGTAGCTAAATTGCTATTGACGTGATTTGATACTTTCCGACCGAGGCTCGTAGAATCTACAGATAAATGAAATGAAATGTCGTATGACGAGGGCCTCCCGTCGGGTAGACCGTTCGCCTGGTGCAAGTCTTTCGATTTGACGCCACTTCGGCGATTTGCGCGTCGATGGGGATGAAATGATGATGATTAGGACAACACAACACCCAGTCCCTGAGCGGAGAAAATCTCCGACCCAGCCGGGAATCGAACCCGGGCCCTTTGGATTGACAGTCTGTCGTGCTGACCACTCAGCTACCGGGGGCGGACATCTACAGATAGTTAGCTAGGTAATCAGACATTACTCGGACGCCACACGTAGATTCTCCAAGCGATGGGATATCAGCCATTTGCGACTGTTTGGAATAGTCGTTGACGACCACAGTTTTTCACGACATTTCTGTATAGCTATCAACGTTCGTATAAAGTGGTAGTAGACTTTAGTGTGCAAGAGACTTACGGAAAACAACAGAAAAACCATTTAGGTGAACGTTTTAACGACGGACCAAGATACACTTTTTTGCGTTTATGTACACTTTGTCACGTTTTAGAGGGCATATTTTTTTGATATCTAGTCATTAATTTTTGAAGACATTACCAATACATAAACATAACATCTGGTTACCTCTGTGATAACGCCAAGGTCCATGTTATGCCGACTGAGTTGTCGCTTCGTCTGTCGACAAATATTCTGAACCGGAGCCATTACATCTTCGTTCAGATTGTTGCATTGGCTCCACGGTTGTTCTCACAAGGCTCGGACTGTCTGTTATAGGTATCTTAACCGCCCCACTCCTCTCAATACAAATCCTGAAAAAATGTATAATATTATTTTTGTTTCATCAATTTTCTGATTTCAGTGATGCGGCCCGCCACAAATTTCTCCCCTGTGCCGACCTCTTCATCTCACAGTAGCACTTGCGAACATTATCCTCAATTATTTGCAGCATATTTTCCAATATCTCTTTTTCCTAACTATTATTACCCTTGATAGCTCTCTCAAGTACTATGGAAGTTATTCGTTCATGCCCTATCATCTTGTCCCTTATTCTGGTCAGTGTTTTTCATATGTTCCTGTATTTGTTGATTCTGCAAAGAATTCGTCATTTCTTATCAGTCCTACTAATTTCTAACATCTTTCTACAGCGTCACATCTCAAACGCTTCGATTGTTTTCTTTTCCGGTTTTCCCACAGTCCATGATTCACTACCATACAATTCTGCGCTCCAAATGTACCTTCTCAGAATTTCTTCCTCAAATTAAGGCTTATGCTTAATACTAGTAGACTTCTTTTGGCCAGGAATGCTCTCTTCGCATGTGCTTGCTTTGTATGTCACGTGTTATTTGCTACCAAGGTAGCACAATTCCATAAGTTCATTCATTGTCAGAGTATCTTATCGTTGACATCTTTTCACCCAGAATTTTACTCACACTCCAGAACATTTCTTTAATATCCGTTATTGCTTCTCCGTTGTGTATAATGAACAGCAGGGACGAAAGACCACTTCCCTGTCTTATACTCTTCCTAATTTGAAGACTTTCTTCTTGGTCTTACTTTCTTATTTTTCCATCCGGTTTCTTGTACGTATTGTATATTACCCGTCTTTCCCTGTACGTTACATGTACTTTCTTGAGAATTCCGAATGTCTTATATCATTTAAAGTAATTTCAAATTAAAAAACTATGAGTTAAGCTTCAGTGGGAAGCATTTTTTAAGTCTTCTTGTTTTCCCTGTAGCACCTACTTAAAGGTATGGTGGTCTTGGGTCATATCAAATACAATTTTAATACAATTGGATCTCTAATCGGTAAACAGTATATGAACATAGGTGTCGACTATTATCTGAAAATGTTTCACTCAGCGTACAAGTCTTCTATACGCTGTGAATTAGACGGACTATTCATGTCACAGAAAAGTTTGGGGTCGTCTGAGAGCTGTTTCTAGATGCGAAGTTTAAGCTCGTCACGTATATTCCGAACGTAACCCTTCTAAACAACCGAGTCCCACAGTCCAATTAAAGATAAAGAAATAGACATAGATATGATTTGTTCAATTTGCGGGACATAGGTTGCAGATTATGTTTCTGAACAAAATTCACAGTTCCATATATTTCCATGTATTTCATGCGATCAAGTTAAGAACAAATCTTCAGTATGTTCACTGTTTATACATCTTCCAAACTTTACAAAATTTGTTAAATAATTGGAATGAGTAAAAGTCCCAGACTTGTCTCCCCACTTCCGTCCGACATCATCACTTGAAACAGCCTCCCTTACGACTACTACCTCTCTCTACACACAAATTTCAGAGTTACATAAGCATATAACGGTACTGCATTTCAACAAGTCACAGACTTTCATTAATTTCGATATAGTCTAACGGAGATAATATCTATTTAGAAAATAATATTTTACTCATGAGCAAATTTTGTAAAATATAGTTTGTTAGGCAATTTTTAAATATAATTTTATATAACGGATTTTTAATAACTTATGTTTTCTGAAGATAAGTTTAGTTGCTGATATCTTGTATAGAAAGCAAGACAGTCTACATGAGATAATTAATGTTTTCAGATAAAAAGCGAAAATATGAAGGAGCAGATAATCAAAAAATGTAACGAAAAAAAAAATAAAAAGAATATTTCAAATATAGTTCCCCAAACATCAAAATGGATCCGCAAAGAAACGCAGAGAAAATATGTTTTGTAAATGCTAAAAAACATCGCAAGGATAAAGGTTCTATCGGGATGTTCATTAGACACAGCTGCATAGTTGTCTACTATTGCACAGGAGGCACCAAAGTACAGATCCATTTTAGCTTACATACTGTAAAATTTCGTTTCGAACGGTTCAATTGTGCTCAAAATGTGATCTTCGATGAAAGTGCTCAGCGTGTCCACAGACCATAGGTAGACACGAAATTGCGTCCTGGCGCGAATACCTCGCACACCGCTTAGCTTACTTCTCCGGTGGTAACAGTCCGTAGCAACTCTCAGACAAACCAACAGCTAAAAATAGACTCTGTGTGGCGTCTGAGAAGCGTCAAGGCCCCGTCCTACTCGACGATGGCGTTTGAATTGCAAACACTGACGCAGAGTAGCATTTCCTCGAACATTTTTTGTTCATTGTGAACACGAGTACTGCGCTGCAGGAATAGTAGTTTGCAGGTTGCGTCTCCAGAGCTCTGCATTCTTACTGACGAATTTGAACGCACAAGCGCCCTTACCCAGGTAGCATTACAAACTTTTGCTGTATCCGGTGAAGACAAATCGTAGTTCATTTCTTTGCTCACTCAGCTATTGACGGTATGATTCTCTGGAACGCTTCCTCCACCAGTGGCACAGCATAAAAGAGGTAAAACACCTACAATGGCGTGTTTTTCAACTGGTGTCGAGCCAGTCACACTTCGTTTAAGATGAGACAGAATATGCAGGGAGATGTGGACGCACCCGAATATAACCTTCGTTTCCATCCAGAGTAAACGGCGCTCAGAGCTTAACATCTCATCAATAGCGGTATCTTACGAGACGAAGCCACGTTCAACTGGGATAGGACTTCACCGACTGAGGTGGATCAGTGGATAAGACAATGGAAATGTATTTTTCAGCAGTGGTGGCAGGTTCTCTAGAGGTCACACGTTACTCATGGTTTTCCTGACATTTCAGACGATCATAATTATGGATCCTTTCGTTATAGCCACAATCAGTTGCTTTCTCTATCATGCTTCAAGTGACTGCGTACTTCGTTTCTGGTACTTTCTATCTCGATCAGACCTTTCTTCCTTCTAGCAGTACTACTAAATCATCTACTACATCAGTACTTACATAACTGTCATAAAAACCACCTGAAAGTGATTTAAGTGAACCATAGTAAATTACATACTGGATTATCGGTTCCAGATTCGCAGTATGCTACCGATAATGAGTCTACCACCCCTCCGCAGTTACACATCGTCTGTTGGAAAATTAGTGTTGTCGATGGTAGTATACTGTGCTCCGCAAAATTCAGACAAGCGAGAGAAAGTAGCAGAAAATATAAATATAAGCAAATTTAATTATGTACAATGGTCGCTGCTTAAGGTATTGACACGTAATGCAGGCGATTACAGGTACGTTGGACAAGGTGGCAGTAGAGAACCAAAAGTTCCATCAAGATGAACGACAGTCTGAGAATGCATGAAACGCGGCCAGCAGGGTGCGCGGATCCCTGGTTCAGACACAAGAGAACGTTGTCTGACTTCTGCCTTATAGATCAGACTGTTGATCGAAAAGCGGTTGAATGGTTCAAATGGCTCTGAGCACTATGAGACTTAACTTCTTACGTCATCAGTCTCCTAGAACTTAGAACTACTTAAACTTAAGTAACCTAAGGACATCACACACAGCCATGCCCGAGGCAGGATTCGAACCTGCGACCGTAGCGGTCGCACGGTTGCAGACTGTAGCGCCTAGAGCCGCTTCGCCACACCGGCCGGCGCGGTTGAATGAAGCCACGCCTCTGACAGCACTGTCTGCTTTCACGAATGTTGCGTTGTGCCAGTTCTGGAATCATTTGATTTCGGTAATAAGCTTCCTCTATAGAACGTCAGACACCATGTGGATACACTGCGGTTGTGCATTACCGTGGAAGTACATCACAGTATCTGCAAAAGAGCGTAGAAAATTTGTGTCCCAACACTTGGAAGTTCGTAGTATTTCACCCGTGCATCATGAGATCAGCCAACACCTCGTTGGAACCAGTTCCAACTGGCGGCATCGATATTAATTTAGTGGGACGTTGTCTCCCTAATAGATTGCAATAGGGTGTTCCGGGACTCATCAGAGAACATTGCATGTGCTCTCTAATCTTGTTCTGAGCAGAAATATGATGCCACGTCACTTTGGTAGTTATATTTTAGCTTAAAACCTAAAATCTAGCTGGGACACGTGTTGTTCGAGTACGTAAATAGGACAGTGTTTATTGAGGCGGAAATAAATCATTTTTGTCCCGTGGAAACTGTAGAGTTCGGTTTTTATGCGACTTTACTCCGGAAGTTTTCCTTTGTTAACATTGCCGAGGACGAGCCTGTTGGAAGTTAAACGGAGACTGTTAATGTGGTACGTTTCCAGTCCCCATGTCGGATGTTGGAATGTATCTTAGAGCAATCGTGTTGCTACAGTGCGATGATTAATTGTGACAGAACTGTGACAGTTTTTACCTTGTCAATACCAGTCTGGCGATCCTTATCAAAAGCTGTTTCACCTAGATAGAAAATTTAATCGGGGGTCAATCGATTAACAAGTTCGTCACGTAGCAGAATCGCGTTTATCGCATAGGCAGCCCCGATGACAGGGGAGGGAGGGGTGGGGAGTTGCAAATTCCTTGGGGTTCAAGCCTCAGGGAGCGGGGGTCCAAGTCTCTCAAGAGTTCGGATCCCGCAGTGTGCTCAGTTGGCAAATGTCAGACTGCTACTGCAAAATAAATTTTGTATCATATAATAAATAGAAGAACTTTACCCCAGCACCAGCACAGCCAATCTATCTCTTGCTTTCCACGTCAGTTCTTCATTTTTATGATTCTTACAGGCCAAGTGAACACTATTCTATTTCGTGTTTAATTTTAATCCTGAGTGTCCAATGTTGTCTTTAGACATCGTGCGCTAAAATCATCTTCTGGTGGAGTCGAAAATGCACTTTCTTGAAACCTTTGAGTAAATACTACCAAAACATTTTCTCAGCAAATGTATACGACAACAGCCGTGAAATGTCATAAGTCGGTAGGACTGCCAACAATACTAATAGATAAGGAACTTCTGATTCCATCTCAAGGTGATTTTACACGAAATACACTGAGAATATTTTGCATTCGAGAGTAAACACAAAATAAAATAATTATATCTATTTTTATGTAGTTGTTCTAGAAAAACCGAAAAAGTGAAGAAATGAGACGACATGAAATAGGTATAGTACATTGGTCATACTGATGGTTGGAAGTAAAGAGGTACTGTTTTTTTGTTCGTCCGTAGAGTAGCCAACTTGCATGAGAACTCCCGTTTTACTTGGCGTGACTTTATTTGTTCGCCAAAGAGGTTTGGCCTTCAAAGGTTCATTTCAGAAAACTGGGGAACGAAATAATGGAAATTTCTTCTGAATATTAGAGCTCTCGAGTCACTGTGATCCAGTTCTCGCAAAATATATTGGCAATGCCAGAGACGGCTAAGATGTTGGAAATGGTTTGTAAGTACGTGGTGATGCTGTCGAGTGATACTCAGGATGGATTTTTTTCTAGTTGTGGCAATCTGCAGACTGCGTAGTAGAAATAAAGCACTAGCATAAATATCCATTAGCTCCATGTGAGGTATGTAAACATGTCTATGCATACATACACTTCATTTTCAAATGTACTATAAAACTAAAAACATTAGACATATCGGAAATAAACAACACATAATACCTCAACTCAATGATACATGTCTCAACTCTGTACCGTATGCAAACCATTGTCAAAGATATTTGACAATAATCACTAATTTTACAAATGTTTTGTACCAAAAGTTTCTTTAAAGGTTAACATGTAACAATTTTGCAGAAGGGAAACAAATAAATAAACACATTGAAGATAGTACAAAAAGTGCTGAAGCCGGCCGCTGTGGCCGAGCGTTTCTAGGCGCTTTAGTCCAGAACCGCGCTGCTGCTACGGTCGCAGGTTCGAATCTTGCCTCGGGCATGGATGTGTGTGATGTCCTTAGGTTAGTTAGGTTTAAGTAGTTCTAAGTCTAGGGGACTGATGACCTCAGATGTTAAGTCCCATAGTGCCTAGAGCCATTTGAACCATTTGGAAAAGTGCTGAAACCTGTCTGGGTGAAAACAAAACTACAAAGGTGTCTTGCGTAAGGCGGAATTTCTCTCCAATTATCTTAGCAAGCGTGGAAATAAGAAGAACTGAATCATTCATAAGATTCAAAACAGAAAAGCGGTAACTGCCCAACTCGGCAATTCCATGGGGTGGAGACAGGCGACACACGGCAAAGAAAAGTTCGCCTTCGCAAGCAAACCGCCAGTGAGCTAGCGCGCCGCCACTAATGAGGTCGACGTCGACGCGACGTAGACTCAGAGCTTCCTGTTTTGGACCGTGGTGACTCAGCGCGCCCCCGCGGCTCACACCGCGCACGTCAGCCAGGAGAGCGCTGTTCGCGGCGTTGGGGGTCACCTGGCAGCGCGCACTGCCACCGGTAGGCATTCGCGCCCGGCGAATCTCGCCAACACGTCCACGGGACTCTGCCCGACGTCTGTGTCGTTCGTCCGTTTCACAACAGTGCGATTCGAAGCAGTTGCCACTTGACAGCTGACGGGATAGACTGCTTCCGCCGCCGGAGCACCAAAGGCAGCCTTTAGCAGGCGCAGAAATTTCGCCGACTTAAAACACCCAGCGCGTCTCTCGCCACATTCAAAATGAAGAACAAATTTTTGACGTAACTATGTAGAGCCACAATAAAGGTATACAATATTTGCGAATTTCAAAATTTTTCTGATTTTTGCTGTGGATTGAGATTTAGAACTTCCTTCTTGTACGACTTTTACACTACATCCGAATATGTCTCGGAAGTCCCAATGACCGACCGTCGTGTCATCCTCAGCTTATAAGCGTCACTGCGTGTGGGTATGGAGGGGCAGGTGGTCAGCGCACCGCTCTCCCGGCCGTTATCAGTTTTTTCCATCAGAGTCGCTACTTCTCAGTCACGTAGCTCCTCAGATGACCTCACGAGGACTGAGTGCACCCCGCTTGCCAACAGCGCTCTGCAAAACTGGACGGTCACTTATCAAAGTGCTAGCCAAGCCCGACAGTGCTTAACTTCCGTGATCTGACGGGAACCAGTGTTATCGTTGTTGTTGTTGTTGTGGTCTTCAGTCCTGAGACTGGTTTGATGCAGCTCTCCATGCTACTCTATCCTGTGCAAGCTTCTTCATCTCCCAGTACTTACTGGAACCTACATCCTTCTGAATCTGCTTAGTGTATTCACTACGCTACGCTATAATACCTAAAAGAGTGCCAGTTGAAGATATTATCGCGAATATAGAAGCAGATATACGAAATCTCCCCAAGGAAACTGCGAATTCAATTCGAATCGAAACCACCAGGGTCTTATGCCACAGTAAACCATTGGAAAGTAATTTAACAAAAGGTGACAGGAAGGCTGGTTCAAATGGTTCAAATGGCTGTGAGTACTATGGGACTTAACTTCTGAGGTCATCAGTCCCCTAGACTTCGTCATCATCATCATCATCATCATCATCATCAGCCAATTCAATCATTAAATGATGTGGCCTCTTCGAGTCGTGGATTCAGGTAGGCTTTCAGCAGTCTTCTGCAAGTGGGACGGTCTTGGGCAGTTCTCTGCCAGGTGCTACCAGCGATCTTCTTGATGTCTTTGTCCCATCTGTCTGGTGGTCTTCCTCCAGGCCCCCGGTGCTCTCTCGGACTCCACTCCAGTACTAGCCTCGTCCATCTGTTGTCTTTTCTTCTTGCAATGTGGCCAGCCCACTGCCATTTCAAGGAACCTACTGTCTCTAAGATATTAACCTTCGTCACAGACCGGATGTCATCTGCCCTTTTCCTATCCTTTTTTGTATAGCCCAGTATTGATCTCTCCATGGCTCTCTGTGCTGTCCTAAGTTTCCCTTTTGTAAATGAGTTCAGTGTCCATGTCTCGCAGTCATCACAGGAAGAATGCATTGATCAAATACTGCTTTCTTCAGATTTACTGGCATTTTTGATCTGAATACTGTTGAATTCTTCCCAAATGCTTGCCAGCCAAGCTTGATGCGTCGATAGATTTCTGGCCTTATGTCTCCCTTCATATTTATAATCTGGCCAAGGTAGACATATTCACTGACCTCTTCCAATAGACTGTCCTTGACTTTCACATCTCCAGCTGGGACCCATTTGTTGGACATTACATTTGTTTTGGAAAGATTCATGTTCAAGCCAACCAGCTGACATTCCGATGCAAGATCTGTAACTAAGTTTTGGAGCTTAGAACTACTTAAACCTAACTAACCTAAGGACATCACACACATCCATGCACGAGGCAGGATTCGAACCTGCGACCGTAGCGGTCTCGCGGTTCCGGACTGTAGCGCCTAGAACCGCCCGGCCACTCCGGCCGGCTTGACAGGAAGGCTCTCAGAGACTTAAATACAGATGAAAAGATAGTGGTTCTTCCTGCTCATAAAGGAAATGCTACTGTTTTATGAAGACAGAGGATTATCGAAGCAAAATTGATCCTTTTAACCCAGGGCAGTACAAAAAACCTTACGAAGGACCCTACAGGCAGCATACCGAGGAAAAACAAATAATCTGATTAAGTCGTCTACCTCTATTCAAAAAGAAGCTACAAGAGCTTTTTTGAAGAGTGAAGCTATATATCCTAGACTGTATGGTGTACCCAAAATTTATAAAATAGATTTTCCTTTGAGACCCATAGTTAGTGCCATCAGTTCTCCCACATATCAAATAGCAAGATATCTAGCAACTCGTTTATAACCATATACTGAGCAAACTGACTCATATATAAAAGACTCGCGTCATTTTATTGAGAAACTTGAAGGACTAATTCTGGCTCCTGAAGATATTCTTGTAAGTTTTGACCTAGTGTCATTCACTATGATTCCAGTTAACGAAGTCATGATTTTCATAACGGATATTTTTCCAGGAGATTTGACTGCTCTTTTTAGACATTGCCTTATTTCGAGCCAATTCTAGTGGGATAATGAATTTTATGAGCAATTTGACGGTGTAGCAATGGGTAGCCCATTAGGTACTGCTATCGCTAATTTCTGTATGGAGAAATTCGAACAATCGGTTCTCGACAAAGCAAATAAGGACCATCTCGTTGTTATCGATTTGTAGATGACACATTAGTGGTTTGGTCCCATGGTAGCAAGGCTTTGGACGAATTCTTTGATCATCTAAATAAAATTAATCCAAAAATCGAGTTCACCATGGAAAAGGAAAATGATAATAGATGTTTTAGTTATGAGACGGTTCAATGGAAGTTTGGAACTTATAGTTTTCCGGAAAGTAACACGTACCGACAGATATTTGCATAAAAACTCCAATCACCATCCACAACAAAAGAGAGGTGTCATTAAAAGTCTTGTCGATAGAGCCGAACGGGTATGCACATCGGTACACCTGGACGCTGAAATAAAATATTTGAAGCAGGCCTTCGAGAAAAATGGCTTCTCAGGGAATAAGGTAAAGAGAATTTTGCGACCAAGGAACAGATGACCGAAGGACAAGGATGGAACCATAACGACGGAAAAATACTGTTTCTCTCCCTTTTATTAAAAAAGTAACGGATCAGATCGGTAAGATTTTATAGAAACATGACATCAGACCGGTTTTTAGGCCAACAGGGAAAATTAGTCAAATGCTTCGATCTGTGAAGGATAAACACCCTTCTCTGTCGACATGTGGTGTATACAAAATTCCGTGTACGTGTGGTGAAGTTTATATTGGAACTACCAAGAGGAGCGTAAATACGCGGCTAAAAGAGCACAAAAGTCTTTGCCGGCTAGGAAAAATAGAGAAATCATATGTAGCAGAGCATGCTCTTCAGTCAGAAAACCACAAAGTGAAGTTTTCTGAAACAGAAATTTTATCTACAGCGTCAAATTATTATCCATGTCCATGTAGAGAAGCCATTGAAATTTATAAGCATCAGGATAATTTTAATAGAAAAGAGGGGGCAAAGAAACTTAGCGACATATGGACAGTAGCTCTTCAGAATCGCTAGACAATTTTATCTTTGACAAGATGACAATCGATAGTTAAGTTTTATCTTTGACAAGGATTTGCGACATAGGGACAGTAGCTCTTCAGAATCGCTAGACAATTTTGTCTTTGACAAGATGACAATCGATAGTTAAGTTTTATCTTTGACAAGGATTATCTCTGCTCGTCACGTGTTACTTCGACCAGGACTTCTTTCCTACAGTAAATATGTCGCTCTCGGACGTCCGACCAGTCAATCGGCAAGATTCAGCGGAGGAGCGCCTCTGAAGATGTCCAGCGTAGTCCTGGACGAAACGTCAGAGACAGAAGAGTTCCTTGGACCACGACCTCGCATCCCGAAAGGTTTACCAGCAGCTATGTCATCCGGTCGTGAAAGCCTTCATTCTATGAACACCACTATTGCTGTTGTTTTGATAAAACAACTTTACTAGTAAAGCCCTGCTCACCTTGTCCAGAACTTGCTACACGACCACCGTTGCGTTGTTCTTCGGAGCGTTGCTGGGCAAGAACAATATGTACCGTGTTGATGTGGCGGGAAAATAATTTGCATTGATGTTGGAAAACCGTCAATACATCCGATAATAGTGCGATAAAATGAATTCTAACAATAATAATGATAATAGTGATATGGATAAAAGAATAATAATAATAAAGTTAAAACATAAACAGTCATTGGTTTGTAAAAATAAACATTCACTGATAAGTAAAACAACGAACTCCTGAAGAGCTAACTGGTCCGAATGAGAACGCCTTCCACAGTCTGTATAACAACACTGAGCTGTATACGCAGGTTTGTCCGAGTGTTCCAGGTTGACTTCAACGCTGTACTGTTTATGATGAAAGAAACAGTTTGAATATTGAACAATTTATGGTGAAAGAAACAGTTTGAATATAAAAAGAAATTATGTGTACTGTAATTTGTTGCTAGGTCTGTATCGTGCTGAAATGATTAAAAATCAACATAAATTACATAGTAAGTGTGTAGTGACTTTTGCACCATTTGGAACATCTTGCAGGCGGTATGGAACAGACGTCAAATTGGGGAGACATGCGTTAAGTTATTGCGTATGCAAATAATTACATTTCAGTGTACCCGCACAAAGTGAAGTAAAATCGTGTGGCATGTTTGGCTGGAAAACCCTGGAGGACAGGTTAAGCCGCTTGAATTGGAAAGGTGTTTTCTACCCTGTGAGTGTGAGCGAAGTGTGAGCGTTAAGTGTTGTTTTAAGTGTATCTGTTAAGTGTATGTGACTCTAATGGACGTGTGTGTAGTGTGATTCCGTGTATGTGTCGGATAACGATGGGAGAATGGTTGGGGGTGAAACCCAGTGCCCGCACATAGCCTACTTCTCTCGAGTAGCACAAAAGCGCCCGCCGACTTAATGTCCTCCTCCGATAGACGTATCTCTATCCAGAGCGTCGCATGCCCTCACTTCACACAACACTGGGGAGAGGTTAATAAGTTCATGCAGGGCATTTGCGCCAAGACTGGTGATCGGGGACATCACGCAACCACCCCTCCTGTCCCCTCTGCATTGAAGGTAAAGGGAAAAGTGCGGACAGCACGGCCTATCCGGCAGTCACCCATTCAAGTATTGGCGACGCCTGACAGTGTTTAACTTGGGTGATCTGACGGAAAGCGGTGTATCTATTGCGTCACGTGCGTTGATACCGCACGAAGTTGTTAGAAGTAACGTCATCTATATTTCTTGTATAAGGAAGTCGCATCTGAATGTTGGCTGTTTATGAGAAGATCGTGCTACGCCTCGTGTAAGAAAATGAAACGCTGGCCAGCACGTGTCGGAATTCGGCGGTGCAGAATCATGGCCTATCGCGACTGCGGTTTGCCGGCCGCGGTGGACGAGCAGTTCTAGGCGCAACAGTCTGAAACCGCGCTGACTGCTACGGTCGCAGGTTCGAATCCTGCCTCGGGCATGGACGTGTGTTGTCCTTAGGTTAGTAAGGTTTAAGTAGTTCTAAGTTCTAGGGGACTGATGACCTCAGATGTTAAGACCCATAGTGCTCAGAGCCATTTGAACCATTTGGACTGCGGTTTATCGTTCCGCAGTATCAATGTCTGCGTTAACCGGGAACCCACAGCTGTCATGTGAATATGGAATCTATGGGTTCAGAAGATAACCACGCGACTAGCGCCCAAGAGGACATTTATGTTGACCACTCTGCCGTGCAGGATTCTACAGCCAGGTCACGTCCCTCGAGTAAGGAAATGGCTTTTTATGAAGCAAACAGGAAGTACGAGTGAAACATCTGGAGCACCACGCTCTGTCATCCCAACGAGCATTTTTGTGGCTATCCTAGCTGCGGCAGCAGATAGAGGTGCGTCGACAGTAGTGCGCCCAACCACTAGGCAGTACACCTGAGTGGCATCATGTGAGACGAGTCCCACTTCTGTGTACAGCATCACGGCGGACGTATACGTGTGTGGAGACTCCCAGGAAAACACACATTGCCAGATTGCACTCGTTATCATCAGACGTGCCCAGCACCTGGCTTGATGGTATGCGCTGTCACTGGGCACACAATACGGACACCTGTTTTTGACACAGTCGGTAATTTGTACAAGAACCTTTACATTTCTGACGCACTAACGCCGGTGGCTATGCCACATCTTCGTGGTGTCTAGCACTATCTTTTAATAATATAAAGAAAGATAGCATGATGACCGCGCTGCCCTTATCGATATCGATACAGAATATGTCCAACTGTTTTCCTGGCCACCGCGTTATCCAAATCTCTCAAGCAATTGAAAACATCTGGTGATGGGTTGCCGAGAGCCTGACACCACTACTCGCCAGCCATTACCATTGAACAACTCTGGCATACAATGGAAGCAGCATGGGACGGCGTTCCTGCGTCTGTTGACCAAGATTAGTTCAACTCGACGCCCAGCTTGCTTATGGCCAGGAGTGACATCTCTCTGTACTTAATTTTCCCCCTGTCCCCTCTCTCCGTAGCCGGCCGCTGTGGCCGAGCGGTTCTAGGCGCTTCAGTATGGAACCGTGCGACCGCTGCCTCAGGCATGGATGTGTGTGATGTCCTTAGTTTAGTTAAGTTTAAGTAGTTCTAAGGGACTGATGACCTCAGATCTTAAGTCCCATAATGCTCAGAGCCATTTGAACCATTCGAACCTCTCTCCATCCGAACAGGCCTCGGAAGGCTGCCGTGTTATCCTCAGCCGATAGGCGTCACTGGATGCAGATATGGAGGGGCATGTGGTCAGCACACCGCTCTCGCGGCCGTTGTTAGTTTTCGTAACAGGAGCCGCTACTTCTCAATCAAGTAGCTACTCAGTTTGCCTCACAAGGGCTGAGTGCACCCCGCTTGCCAACAGCGCTCGGCATACCCCGACGTTCACTCATCCAAATGCTAGCAAAGCGAGACAGCGCTTAACTTCAGTGATCTGACGGGAACCGCTGTTACCACTGCGACAAGGCCATTAGCACCATTTCCTACGCTGTATACCCTCTAATCACCTACAAATTTAATCATGTATTATTATTACTACAACGTACAAGTACAATAAGTGATATTCGATACTTGCTATGCTTCCAAGCGTTGTAACTTCAATGGCGAGCGGCGTACTTTGACTCGGGCTTCCAGTGAGACTGAAGCACTCGCAGCGCCGCCGCCTCTGTAATTGGCAGAACCTGTCGTTAGTTCCGCCAGCCACGGCCACCTTCTCTGTTTTCTCGGTGGCTGCACCTACTCTTCACAATCACGCCGTGTCATTGTTACACCCACTCGTGTTCTGACTCTAAGGTGGCATCTCTTTGAACTCGAGTCGACCAAAACTTAGGCTGCAATACTGTTGTTGCAAGTCCCATAAAATCCAGTGTGAGTAGCGTTTAAATTTAGATGTCCCATTATACGACTTTCTAATAGCGAAGTCTGTCGTGGTTACCTAATGCATACGTGACAGTATGCGGCGTGATAATAGAGTCCTGCATGCAAACGTGGTCTTTGGCTTCTAGTGGAAATAGGTCCTTCATCACCCTAGCTTTGCAGCTAAACTCACTGATTAATAGCACGGTGCATTCTAATATTATCACCGCCTTCCAGGCGCTAATAAAACTATAGAGGCATATTTTGCAGATCTTTGAAAAGATTTGTTCAAATCATTGTCGAAGTGTTACTTTCTGTTATTGAGTCATTCTCCTACTTTCTCTTGTCTTCTTGGTTGTTTCACACCAGCTCACTGTTCCACTTTCTTAAAAATATATGTATTTAAAAGGATAAGTAAAAGAAAAAAACATTTTCGACAGGAGGAAATGACAGGTGACAAGCAAGATTTTTCCATAGTGGCTAAGCAAATACGACGCCTTATTAAGTAGGTCTCCTAATTGCAACATCGCTTACGGGACTACTTAGAACGCAAAGCGTTTAGGAAGTCATTGCATGTTCGGGCTTAAACCACGTACTATCTCATTTCGTATGACGGAGAGTGCATTATATTCCACGCCTGCCAAACGGGGAAACTGTCATCTATATGGTAATGCGTTCATACAGCTGCTATTTTTTTTTTTCGTCGTAATACGCAGTGGTGATTAATCTGTTCTTAGAATCCTGTTTTATGCATCCAACGTTCGTAGCATTTTGAAATCATACAACGGTAGCCATGACCTCGTTCTTGTAATTTTTCTGTTGGGTATCTCCGCAACCCTCAAGAGAGCGTTTACACAATCCAGAAACCAAACGGGGTGTTATCTGCACGCCTCCAATTTTCTTTATTCAGTTGGACTTAGACAGACAACCGGTATCTGATAAACGTAAGATACTTGTTTCCTGGATAGGATATATCCCTCATCATTTCGAAATTGACAACAAAGAAACATTTGTGTTTCCCACTACACGTTTTCGTATAGTTTTCCAATCTCGTCGCTGTACAGGGTCAAGAAAGATGTTTCATTATTTGCACTAGGTCTGCTAATTTGTTGCCGGCCGCTGGTGGCCGAGCGGTTCTGGCGCTACAGTCTGGAACCGCGCGACCGCTACGGTCGCAGGTTCGAATCCTGCCTCGGGCATGGATGTGTGTGTTGTCCTTAGGTTAGTTAGGTTTAAGTAGTTCTAAGTTCTAGGGGACTTATGACCTCAGCAGTTGAGTCCCATAGTGCTCAGAGCCATTTGAACCATTTTTGCTAATTTGTTATTCATGTTATACGCCGACAAGCGATCAGCCTTCAGTCTACTTAAGCCCATATTGTGCGTTTGCTTGTATCTGGGACTGTTGCCAGTCAATATACGAAGCTGCAAATCACCTAAAATTTGACATAAACTATTTCTAGATCCCGTCTCTCTGTAAACGTGATTGTGGCATTGCAAATAAACTAGTCATGCTGAGTATTTACAGCCGGCCGAGCGGTTCTAGGCGCTACAGTCTGGAACCGCGCGACCGCTACGGTCACAGGTTCGAATCCTGCCTTGGGCATGGATGTGTGTGATGTCCTTAGGTTAGTTAGGTTTAAGTAGTTTTAAGTTCTAGGGGACTGATGACCTCAGAATTTAAGTCCCATACTGCTCAGAGCCATTTGAACCATTTGAGTATTTACATGATGAAGGAATAAAGTTTCGAAAATGATGTTGCAGAACATACTTAATGAAATCAGGTAACGAATTTCGATCAGGAAACAGCCCAGTCCAAACCACACATTCATGAGGAACGGGAAACCTGACTTAGGTGTCCATAGTTTTCTTTAATCATGACAAGGAGCTAGAGAACATGAGCACCAAAACCTGCTTTTGTAGCTACACTCCTGGAAATTGAAATAAGAACACCGTGAATTCATTGTCCCAGGAAGGGGAAACTTTATTGACACATTCCTGGGGTCAGATACATCACATGATCACACTGACAGAACCACAGGCACATAGACACAGGCAACAGAGCATGCACAATGTCGGCACTAGTACAGTGTATATCCACCTTTCGCAGCAATGCAGGCTGCTATTCTCCCATGGAGACGATCGTAGAGATGCTGGATGTAGTCCTGTGGAACGGCTTGCCATGCCATTTCCACCTGGCGCCTCAGTTGGACCAGCGTTCGTGCTGGACGTGCAGACCGCGTGAGACGACGCTTCATCCAGTCCCAAACATGCTCAATGGGGGACAGATCCGGAGATCTTGCTGGCCAGGGTAGTTGACTTACACCTTCTAGAGCACGTTGGGTGGCACGGGATACATGCGGACGTGCATTGTCCTGTTGGAACAGCAAGTTCCCTTGCCGGTCTAGGAATGGTAGAACGATGGGCTCGATGACAGTTTGGATGTACCGTGCACTATTCAGTGTCCCCTCGACGATCACCAGTGGTGTACGGCCAGTGTAGGAGATCGCTCCCCACACCATGATGCCGGGTGTTGGCCCTGTGTGCCTCGGTCGTATGCAGTCCTGATTGTGGCGCTCACCTGCATGGCGCCAAACACGCATACGACCATCATTGGCACCAAGGCAGAAGCGACTCTCATCACTGAAGACGACACGTCTCCATTCGTCCCTCCATTCACGCCTGTCGCGACACCACTGGAGGCGGGCTGCACGATGTTGGGGCGTGAGCGGAAGATGGCCTAACGGTGTGCGGGACCGTAGCCCAGCTTCATGGAGACGGTTGCGAATGGTCCTCGCCGATACCCCAGGAGCAACAGTGTCCCTAATTTGCTGGGAAGTGGCGATGCGGTCCCCTACGGCACTGCGTAGGATCCTACGGTCTTGGCGTGCATCTGTGCGTCGCTGCGGTCGGGTCCCAGGTCGACGGGCACGTGCACCTTCCGCCGACCACTGGCGACAACATCGATGTACTGTGGAGACCTCACGCCCCACGTGTTGAGCAATTCGGCGGTACGTCCACCCGGCCTCCCGCATGCCCACTATACGCCCTCGCTCAAAGTCCGTCAACTGCACATACAGTTCACGTCCACGCTGTCGCGGCATGCTACCAGTATTAAAGACTGCGATGGAGCTCCGTATGCCACGGCAAACTGGCTGACACTGACGGCGGCGGTGCACAAATGCTGCGCAGCTAGCGCCATTCGACGGTCAACACCGCGGGTCCTGGTGTGTCCGCTGTGCCGTGCGTGTGATCATTGCTTGTACAGCCCTCTCGCAGTGTCCGGAGCAAGTATGGTGGGTCTGACACACCGGTGTCAATGTGTTCTTTTTTCCATTTCCAGGAGTGTATTTTGCACATTTTGTTAACACGGAATACTGGGCAACGAATTTGTTCTGGGATTACCTCGAAACAAAATAGTAAATGTTGTTAAAAAGTGATTATTGTATTACTTTTCAATGGGCATTCGTTCATTTGCGGCACTTTGCAGCGCCGACAATAGAGGTTGTGGAATATTAGTGTCGTATGGAATGCCACTCAGAACCGCCTTCACATTCTATTCAATCGATTTAACACCCTCACAATGCTTACCCTTGAAGTCAGAGTTGAGTTTGATGCAGAGTATGAAGTCTGCTGGCGCTTAATCAGGCGAATGTTGGGGTTGTTCGATGAGTGCTACGTATCTTTTGGCCAAAAATCCGACGTACAAGAACGCTACTGGTGGGCTGGAAACAATAACAAAGCTTCTGGACACCCTTGCCGCTAGTAAATATCCATGGCATGTTCTGGTTTTCTTCAAACTGATACTGAACTGAATCGTCTGTGTCTTCCGTGAAGTAGAATACGATTTCGGTTTGCAAAGAATTTCTTATTCTGGGGAGGGCCGTGGGGTATCGCTACCCTTGCCAGTGGCAAGATATGCCTTTGGAGAAGAAAGTAAGGACACAGAGAGAAATACGTTTATTCGGTTTACGAAATCATGACTAGTATAACTCCGCCACAGCCAAAAACTTCCCATTCTTCATTCCAACATAGGTATGCAGGTGATGTCCAATGCATGTATGGCGCTTGCCAGTATTAGCAATCCCTTGGCCCACATTACAGGATTCATTTGTCCACTCTCTAGGGTGCTGGAGGCCAGCTGCGGAAACCACAGCTGTAACAATGATCCTCATGTACATGATGTAAGAATTTTCAAAAGAAAAAAAAGTAAAAAATAAATAGAATTATCAGGTGAAGCAAGAGGTAAACCCTGTTAGTTGTCATTAAATAAGCGGTTTCCAAAGGGAAGAGAATTCTGCGTTTACATCTACACGTACACTCTGCGAACCACTGTGGAGCGCATGGCAGAGGGTACATTCCACTATACCGGTTATTAGGGTTTTTCTCGTTACATTCAGTCATGTAATGCGGGAAAAATGATTGCTCAAATGTCTCTATGCGTGCTGTAATTAATCTCATCTTATCCTCTCATTTAACGCCGGTTCTTGAAATTTGTTTAGTAGGCTTTCTCGGGTTAATTGCCGCCTATTTTTAAGAGTCTGGCAGTTCAGGTTTTGCAACACCTCGGCGAAACTCTATTCTCTGTATACGTTCGATAATGGAATGTAGTCGAATTAAGTCGGGTGATGCTGAGGGAATTAGATTAGGAAATGAGACACTTAAAGAAGTAAAGTAGTCTTGCTATTTGGGGAGCAAAATAACTGATGATGGTCGAAGTAGAGAGGACATAAAATGTAGACTGGCAATGACAAGAAAAGTGTTTCTGAAGAAGAGAAATTTGTTAACATCGAGTATTGATTTAAGTGTCAGGAAGTCGTTTCTGAAAGTATTTGTATGGAGTGTAGCCATGTATGGAAGTGAAACATGGACGATAAATAGTTTAGACAAGAAGAGAATAGAAGCTTTCGAAATGTGGTGCTACAGAAGAATGCTGAAGATCAGATGGGTAGATCACATAGCTAATGATGAAGTATTGAATAGGATTGGGGAGGAGTATGTGGCACAATTTGACAAAAAGAAGGGACCGGTTAGTAGGACATGTTCTGAGGCATCAAGGGATCACAAATTTAGCATTGGAAGGCAGCGTGGAGGGTAAAAATCGTAGAGGGAGACCAAGAGATGAATACACTAAGCAGATTCAGAAGGATGCAGGCTGCAGTAGGTACTGGGAGATGAAGAAGCTTGCACAGGATAGAGCAGCATGGAGAGCTGCATCCAACCAGTCTCAGGACTGAAGACCACAACAACAACATCCCCTGTTATTCGTATTTGGCACGGGTCCCACACACTAACTTGAGCAATGGATGGTTCGCCCGAGCGGTTTGTAAGCAATCTCCTTTGTAGACTGACTGCATTTCTCTAGTATTCTGCCAATAAACCGAAGTCTATCTGCTTCACACACGACTGAGTCTATGTGAGCGTTCCACTTCATATCCCTACCAGGTGTTACACCCAAGTATTTGTGTGAGCTTACCGATTCCATGTGCGACTCAGTAATACTAAACTTGCGTAGTACTCGGTTTCAGTTGCCATAGCAGGCGCCGTCTCTCCAATACGATGATCCACAAGTGAAGTACGGTCGAGACTGGAGACAGCTGGCAATGACTGCCCTCCGACCCGCGGCCGTGCTGCACAGAATTAGAGGTGGTTGCCGCAAGCTGTAATTTGCAGCCACGCTAACGGGGCCGCAACACACGAGGCGAGGACACCGTCTGGCAGCGTCTCGGCATTCGTGCTGCTGACGGACTCGCGAGCCACGTCCCCCGCGCAAGGAGCCCCTCGCCCTTTCTCGCCCCTCCACCACAGCATAGCGCCAAAGACAACACGGCTGCTACTGCACTGCCTGCTAACCACATTACTTATTCTGTCGTGACATTCGTCCTACCTCATCTACCTTACGGTTTATGATGGAGGGTGCTTTGCACTGTCGCTTCCCCCTTATTTTCTGATCCAGTCGCGAATAGTGCGCGGGAAGAACGACTGTTGGCACACCTCCGTGTGAGCTCGAATGTCTCTGACTTAACCTTCCTGGTCTTTCCGCGGGTTATTCATAGGAGGGCCGCGCGGGATTAGCCGAGTGGTCTCAGGCGCTGCAGTCATAGACTGTGCGGCTAGTCCCGGCGGAGGTTCGAGTCCTCCCTCGGGCATGGGTGTCTGTGTTTGTCCTTAGGATAATTTAGGTTAAGTAGTGTGTAAGCTTAGGGACTGATGACCTTAGCAGTTAAGTCCCATAAGATTTCACACACACATTCATAAGAGGAAGAAATATTTTGGTTAAAATTGCTCACAAAGTACACCACTGGCCATTAAAATTGCTACACCAAGAAGAAATGCAGATGATAATCGGGTATTCATTGGACAAATATATTATACTCGAACTGACATGTGATTACATTTTCACGCAATTTGGATGCATATGTCCTGAGAAATCAGTACCCAAAACAACCACCGTTGGCCGTAATAACGGCCTTGATACGCCTGGGCACTGAGGCAAACAGAGCTTGGATGGCGTGTACAGGTACAGCTGCCCATGCAGCTTCAACACGATACCACAGTTCATCAAGAGTAGTGACTGGCGTATTATGATGAGCCAGTTGCTCGGCCACCATTGACCAGACGTTTTCAATTAGTGAGAGGTCTGGAGAATGTGCTGGCCAGGGCAGCACTCGAACATTTTCTGTATCCAGAAAGGCCCGTACAGGACCTGCAACATGCGATCGTGCATTATCCTGCTGAAATGTAGGGTTTCGCAGGGATCGAATGAAGGGTACAGCCACGGGTCGTAACAAATCTGAAATGTAACGTCCACTGTTGAAAGTGCCATCAATGCGAACAAGAGGTGACCGAGACGTGTAACCAATGGCACCCCATACCATCACGCCAGGTGATAACGCCAGTATGGAGATGACGAATACACGCTTCCAATGCGTTCGCCGCGATGTCGCCAAACACGGATACGACCATCGTGATGTTGTAAACAGAACCTGGATTCATTCGAAAAAATGACGTTTTGCCATTCGTGCACCCAGGTTCGTCGTTGAGTACACCATCGTAGGAGCTCCTGTCTGTGATGCAGCGTCGAGGGTAACCGCAGCCATGGTCTCTGAGCTGATAGTCCATGCTGCTGCAAACGTCGTCGAACTGTTCGTGCAGATGGTTGTTGTCTTGCAAACGTGCCCATCTGTTGACTCAGGGTACTAAGCGTGGCTGCACGATCCGTTACAGCCATGCAGATAAGATGCCTGTCATCTCGACTGCTACTGATATGAGGCCGTTGGGATCCAGTACGGCATCCGTATTACCCTCCTGAACCCACCGGTTCCATATTCTCCTAACAGTCACTGGATCTCTACCAACGCGAGCAGCAATGTCGCGATACGATAAACCGCAATCGCGATAGGCTACAATCCGACCATCATCAAAATCGGAAACGTGATCATACGCATTTCTCCTCCTTGCACGAGGCATCACAGCAACGTTTCACCAGGCAACGCCAGTCAACTGCTGTTTGTGTATGGGAAATCGGTTGGAAACTTTCCTCATGTCAGCACGTTGTAGGTGTCGCCACCGGCGCCAACCTTGTGTGATTGTTCTGAAAAGCTAATCATTTGCATATCACAGCATCTTCTTCGTGTCGGTTAAATTTCGCGTCTGTAGCACGTCATCTTCGTGGTGTAGCAATTTTACTGGCCAGTAGTGTATGTTATCGGTATTTTCCAGTAAACCACGCAGTAACACACAAAGCCTCTCTTGTAACATTGTAACAGCAGCCCCCAGAGTTACGAGGACATTTTTTTTTTTTTTTTCAGCCACCGATCGGACGTGAAATCCGGTGAAGCTTTGTGCAGATGTGTTGCGCTGTATTATTAGTAAGTTCGTGTACCGCGTTACGTGGCGCTTTTCAATTATGAGCGTACAGTGAACACATGTAGATGCTTAGAACTAGAGTTGTAAAACTACCGTAGGCTACGGTAGACCACCAAAAGTAACCGTGGATTACGGTAGGTTTCCTAGTAACTTTGGCCAGTTAAGGTCGTACGCGCGTTACCCGTATGTTTAGTGTGTTGCATACCTCAGGCGTTGGTTCAAATGGCTCTAAGCACCATGGGATTTAACATCTCAGGTCATCAGTCCCCTAGACTTAGAACTACTTAAACCTAACTACCCTAAGGACATCACACACATCCATGCCCGAGGCAGGATTCGAACCTGTGACCGTAGCAGCAGCGCGGTGCCAGACTGAAGCGCCTAGAACCGCTCGGCCACAACGGCCGGCACCTCAGGTATTACCTCATGACGGTCGCTTGCTTTACGTATGCGATCAATGTTTCACCAGATTCCCCTAAAAATCTGAAACGGTGAACCGTCTATAAACTTCGTGAGGAAATATAAGGGGCCAGGTAACCCACGGAACAGTTTCGTTCTACATAGTTATCCTCCTGTCACTTACGAATAAACAGTATTTATGGGAAAACTGAAATTGCCAAAGTTTTAATTCAGGTTTTATTCCAAAACTGTTGATTTGTATTGTGAAACAAAGGGATGTTGTAGTAAAAATAAGGAAACCATACAGTTGTATTATATAGCGCTGGTGAATGCAGTTCCCCCAACAAAAAGGTAAAATAATAAAATTAACGTAAAACAAAAATATGTCAAATAACTTTTCAATACTTCGTCGGACTTACATGATATATTTTTCCGTTATTCATAGACAACTTTCGCTTTTATCGGTAATAACTGGAAATTCTTGCCTTTGATCATGATGAAGAACGTCCTGTTCAGGACAAAATAACAACACTAATTGCTTATGTCTTATTATGTTTGCGCACTTAAACTACTATTAGCATCAAAATTAATTTCCTTTGTTACAGAAGAGCACAGAAGTTACGCGATCAACTAATTAACTAATTTATATTACTTATAAAACGCAGTTTATGTTCTGTAGTTATATAAAATACACAATGGACTAGCACTGATCGATGTGAAAAAAAAGGAGAGAGAGAGAGAGAAAGAGAGAGAGAGGGAGAAAGAGAAAGACAAGTCGTCGGCTCGCAGTTTCTAACACATTCATTTACCTTTCATCCCTACAATTCTACCAACCCTACCGGTAATCCTACTATATACTACGTTATTTATGCAGTGTACCAAAACTACGATATAGTATTTTTGGTGGACTGCAACTCTACTTAGAATAGTAGAGTCTCCCACCAAGTGCGCAGTGCCTGCTGAGAGATTTCGCCTGATTATTTACACAAATTACTAAGACACCATTTTGGCACAGACAACGAGCTGCAGACCAGCATAGGGAAGTGGCGAAAACCGCAGGCGGCTGCCTTCTCCGATGAGGGTATTGGAAAGTTGGTACCACGCTACAATAAATGTCTAAGTCGGAACTGCGATAGTGCAGAGAAGTATTTGGAAGTTTTTTCTAAACGTTGCAAATAACAAAATTTTGATTTTCACTGTAGTTTCCATTTCACAACTGGTGGGAGATTGAAAAAGAAAATAGCCTTCTGTCACGCTTACTGAAGGAATACGTGACGTAACATGGTGTTCAGTCGTTTCTGGTACTGGTTTCAGAATGACGAGCAATATTCAGGTGTCGGTCGATCGAGGGTCTCCATCGTGGGTGGGCTGCACTTCCTGAGGATTCTACCAGCGAATCTTGGCGAGACATTTACCTTTCATGCGATTAGTTCCTGGCCAATTGACTGCCTATATATTTAACTCTATAACAGATCAAACAAAAACAACGAAGGTTACAAGGAATTTCGAAGGATTACCGAATGTATTTGAACAGAAACTATCCGAAGTTTGCGAGTTTCTGTTAATGCAGAAAATTTACAGTTACTAAAATGCGATCTGTCTCAGCTGCTATATGCGGTCGTCTTCAGTCCTATTGATGAAAAAAAAGACGCGAAAATTAACAAACAAAGTTAATGGATTCCATCTATGTCTGTACAAAGTATTAGGGAAAAATACCGCGCCGTTCATATGCAGTGATGACTCCAGCCAAAGTAGCGTCCCATGCCCGTGCGGCGGATCTTGATTAGGAGATCGCCGTTTCGAGTCCTGTTGACGCACAAAGTATCCTACGGTCGTATTAACTGATAAGGTAAGGGAAGGAGGTTGTGTTCAGTTTCTAAACAACAGACTCTGCACCAGTGCCCTAGGTTACATTTCCACACCTCTCCACAATGATCCACAGAGTGTGGGCTAATGACACTGTCTATAGTGGTTCGGCGACACTAGCCTCGTCTCCCGGTAAGACTTTGTTTATCGTCCGTACGACTGATAGCTCTATAGCTCTTCATATACTTCTGCAAAACTGCGCCTAGTTATTTAATCGAATTAACAAAGCCCAGTATTATATTTTTACGCATATGAAGTACGCCGTTAAATATATACTTAATCGGACAGAGCAACGACTAAACAAAAAAAATTGGCTGGCAGACCACTTTCAAATAATACACTGCTGGCCATTAAAATTGCTACACCAAGAAGAAATGCAGATGATAAACGGGTATTCATTGAACAAGTATATTATACAAGAACTGGCATGTGATTACATTTTCTCGTAATTTGGGTACATAGATCCTGAGAAATCAGTACCCAGAACAACCACCTCTGGCCGTAATAACGGCCCTGATACGCCTGGGCATTGAGTCAAACAGAGCTTGGATGGCGTGTACAGGTACAGCTGCCCATGCAGCTTCAACACGATACCACAGTTTATCAAGAGTAGTGACTGGCGTATTGTGACGAGCCAGTTGCTCGGCCACCATTGACCAGACGTTTTCAGTTGGTAAGAGATCTGGAGAATGTGCTGGCCAGGGCAGCACTCGAACATTTCCTGTATCCATAAAGGCCCGTACAGGACCTGAGACATGCGATCGTGCATTATCCTGCTGAAATGTAGGGTTTCGCAGGGATCGAATGAAGGGTGGAGCCACAGGTCGTAACAAATCTGAAATGTAACGTCCACTGTTGAAAGTGCCGTCAATGCGAACAAGAGGTGACCGAGACGTGTAACCAATGGCACCCCATACCATCACGCCGTGTGATACGTCAGTATGGCGATGACGAATACACGCTTCCAATGTGCGTTCACCGCGATGTCGCCAAACACGGATGCGACCATCATCATGCTGTAAACAGAACCTGGATTCATTCGAAAAAATGACGTTTTGCCATTCGTGCACCCAGGTTCGTCGTTGAGTGCACCATCGCAGGCGCTCCTGTCTCTGATGCAGCGTCAAGGGTAACCGCGGCCACGGTCCCCGAGCTGATAGTCCATGCTGCTGCAAACGTCGTCGAACTGTTCGTGCAGATGGTTGTTGTCTTGCAAACGTCCCCATCTGTTGACTCAGGAATCGAGACGTGGCTGCACGATCCGTTACAGCCATGCGGATAAGATGCCTGTCATCTCGACTACTAGTGACACGAGGCCGTTGGGATGCAGCACGGCGTTCCGTATTACCCTCCTGAACCCCCGATTCCATATTGTGCTAACAGTCATTGGATCTCGACCAACGCGAGCAGCAATGTCGCGATACGATAAACCGCAATCGCGATAGGCTAAATTCCGACCTTTTCAAAGTCGGAAACGTGATGGTACGCATTTCTCCTCCTTACACGAGGCATCACAACAACGTTTCACCAGGCAACGCCGGTCAACTGCTGTTTGTGTATGAGAAATCGGTTGGAAACTTTCCTCATATCAGCACGTTGTAGGTGTCGCCGCCGGCGCCAGCCTTGTGTGAATCCTCTGGAAAGTTAATCATTTGCATATCACAGCATCTTCTTCCTGTTGGTTAAATTTCGCGTCTGTAGCACTTCATCTTCGTGGTGTAGCAATTTTAATGACCAGTAGTGTAGATAAAGCAGCTGTTCTTGTAGTTGGACAGGTGAAAGCATGGTTTCGAAACCGGCTTAAAACTTCTTCAGACGAAGTAAGTGCTGCAATTCAGCTCGTAAAAGCAAATTACGTCCAGCGTTCCGCGGAAGTGACACAGCAGCTGACGCAACAACAACGAACGAAATGAGAGGCGCCACTCGCGCCCATATGGCGTGCATCCACATGTGGTATCCAGTGCCTCAGGAATGTCTAAACGCCGTACCATTGACTTACTAGCCATCTGTCTGCAAGTAGGCATCACGGAATATCGAAAACGTTGAACCATACCATTACTGGACTGAGCAAACCCCCAGAAATTTGGGTCATATGCGGCACAAAACTCAGCGTCGCGTTGCTTTATTAGAAGAGATATGAATCGAAACAGAATATAGCGAATCACTGTCGTAAAAACGTTGATTTTTATCTTCAAACGTTACTTCACAAAGTAAAATCAAGGAATCATTCAAAAACAACGACCGTGCTAAGATGGATGGTATAGTGATGTTAAAAAGTAGTTTAAATTGCTATAACTGAATAAGGCGCCAAGGCCAGATGGAATCTTTGTCAATTTCGATACAGAATTTGCGAAAGAAGTAGCTTCGTTTCTGACCGTAATGTACTGCAGATCTCATGACAGAAACATTTTCCCCGTAACTGAAAAATAACACAGGTCACACCCATGAATAAAAAAGCAAATAGAACTGACCCACAGAACTACCGTACTTTATCTCTAACTACTATCTGCAGCAAAATGATAGAATTTGTCATGGGTTCAAAAATTATGACGTACATAGAGCAAGTAATCTTCTGCATGGAAGTTAACATGCGTTCCGAAAACAGTGATAAAGCGAAACTCACCTCGCGCTCTTCACACATGATATCCTCAGTGCTATGGACGGAGGAAACCATGTTGATTCGGTGTTTCTAGACTGCCAGAAAGTTTTTGATTCACTACCGCATCGACACATTCAAAAGAAATACGCTCTTACAGGACATTTAACCACGTTTGCAAATGGATCGAGAATTTCCTGACAGGAGCAAAGTAGCATGTTTTTCTGGACGGAGAGTCATCTACGGATACTGAAGTAATGTCTGGTGTGGTGTGCCCCAGTGGAGTGTAGTAGGACCATTGCTGTCCACGTTATATATTAATAATTTAGCAGTTACTTTTTCCAGATACACTATCTGATCTGTGGGGAAGGCAAACCAAACACTGCGCTGGACTCGCATTCGGGAGGACGACGGTTCAACCCCGCGTCCGTCCATCCTGATTTAGGTTTTCCGTGATTTCCCTAAATCGTTCCAGGCAAATGCCGGGATGGTTCCTTTGAAAGGGCACGGCCGACATCCTTCCTCTTCCTTCCTCAATCCGATGACCTTGCTGTCTGGTCTCCTCCCCCAAACAACCAAACACTGCGGTTTATTGGCAGAACACTCAGAAGATGCAACAGATCTGATAAAGACCTCTGCTAGAGTACTGCTGTGCAGTATGGAACCCTTACAAGACGGGATTGACGGAAGACATCGGGAAAGTTCAGAGCAGGGCAACTCGTTTTGTATTACCGTCAAATAGAGGGTGTGTCACGGACGTGATATACGAGTTAGGATGGTAATCATTAAGATATAGGCATTTTCAGTCACCAACTTTTTCCTCTGAATGCGAAAATATTTTGTTGACTCCCACCTACATGGCGAGAAAGATTCAAGTGTCACGGAAAGATTTAGATGTTCATTTTTCCCCCGTGCTGTTCGAGAGTGAAACAGTCGAGAAATGGCCTGAAAGTGATTGCGTGAACCCTCTGTCAAACAAGTAGATGCAGCAGCCGGACAGCTCTACGTAAAGCGGAATTGACTGTTAGAAGTCACGAGAGGCGGATGAGCCATTATAAAAGTAGGCGTGGAGTATTGTGTTGTCAATAGATAAGTATTAACAACATACTGGGTCGCCCACGGGAGGTCAGTGACCTCTACCGTGGACTAGTCATTGGAAGTGACCTGATTAACAGATACACCAGGGACATTACAATTGTTCTAAAGCTGCCGAAGTCGAACGCTGAAGATGACAACTTGAATCGGAAACGCGAGAACAGCCATAACTATAACATAACCAGGCAAGACTTATGGACAGGGACGGTCGAGTATTGTGGAGGGTGGTTGCAGAGGATTGCCTGAAGTCGTCGGAGGTAATCACTCCTGAGATCATAAAGTGCAACCAGCCGTCCAGCTAGCAAAATGCCTGTGACTAGGAAGTTAAAAAGAATGTACAGTGATCGAGCAGCTCCACAGAAGGCACACATTTCTGTGGTGAGTGTTGAGATGGTGTAAGGAGCGACGACAGTGGACAGTGGATGAGTGGAAACGAATGATTTGGACTGATGAATCACGCTATACCTTGTCAAAGTCCTATTGCTTTGGGTTGGCGAATGCCTTGATAACGTTACCTGCCATCATGTGTAGTGCCGACACTGAAGTACAGAGGAGGTGGTGTCTCAGTATGGCGGTGTTGGGCTGTGTTCTCGTTATTGGCTTAATCAAACGCAAAATGCGGGATGATATGAACACAATTTACAGTATCATGTATTGTGTACAGCATAGTAACAGTTCGGAGCGAAGTTTGTTCGTATCAGCATGACAATGTACACTGTCATAAAAGAGGAGTTCGGAGACAATTGTCTGTGGACAATAACGTCCCTAAAATGGACTGGTCTGCCCAGAGTCCCGAAGTCAATGGAACAACTTTGGAATGAGTTGTAACGTCCGCTTCGTTCCAGATCCCATCGTCCAACACCGCTACCTTATCTGGTTTCGGCTCTTGAGAAAAACTGGTCTGCCAGTCCTCCATAGATATTCACACACCTCATTGAAAGTATCTTCAGCAGAATTCAAGCTGTCATACCCCATGTTAATGTCCACTAATATGAGCCAAGATTTTTTTGATCAGATGGTGTATACTATTATCTACGACGAACTTTTCCTGAAAAAGTTGCAGTAATAAGTAGTTAGTTTTCGACAAAATATCATCCTGGTGTAAACATTGGTAACTTACTCACTCTCTATGAAACGTAAAAGGGTGGCATCCTTTGACCACTAGAAATATGACTCGCAAGTAGACTCAGTCATGCAGTACTACGTACATAGATGTGACAGTAACAACCTGTAGAGATATGAGATGGAATGACCGTATAGTCTGAGTACTAAATAAACCAACTTGCAAGTTAAGATACGCTGACAAGATACTGCAGTTCGTTCGTAAGAGAGATAAAGGAGATGGTGTACAAAATATGTGTACGACCCACACTAGAAAACAGCTCAAGTGTATAGGATGCACAATGGGTCTACGAGGTGTGGCTAGAAAAAAACCGGACTAGTACTGGTGAAACAATAAAATGAATGCAATAAGGCTGAAAGTCGCGTGGCCTGTCACGTGACTCTCGCTCCGCCTAGTGCTCGAGTTTCATCTGCCTCCTGCACTCAGTCTGCCCGTGGCGTCTGTTTTAAGTAGTTGACGTTTTGTCTGTGCGTCGGAAAATGTTGAGTGTACAGAAAGAACAGCGTGTTAACATCAAATTTTGTTTCAAACTAGGAAAATCTGCAAGTGAAACGTTTGTAATGTTACAACAAGTGTACGGCGATGATTGTTTATCGCGAACACAAGTGTTTGAGTGGTTTAAACGATTTAAAGATGGCCGCGAAGACACCAGTGATGACACTCGCACTGGCAGACCATTGTCAGCAAAAACTGATGCAAACATTGAAAAAATCGGTAAACTTGTTCGACAAGATCGCCGTTTAACAATCAGAGCAGTGTCTGAGTTAACAGGAGTTGACAAGGAAAGTGTCGAACAAGTTTACCGATTTTTTCAATGTTTGCATCAGTTTTTGCTGACAATGGTCTGCCAGTGCGAGTGTCATCACTGGTGTCTTCGCGGCCATCTTTAAATCGTTTAAACCACTCAAACACTTGTGTTCGCGATAAACACTCATCGCCGTACACTTGTTGTAACATTACAAACGTTTCACTTGCAGATTTTCCTAGTTTGAAACAAAATTTGATGTTAACACGCTGTTCTTTCTGTACACTCAACATTTTCCGACGCACAGACAAAACGTCAACTACTTAAGACAGACGCCGCGGGCAGACTGAGTGCAGGAGGCAGATGAAACTCGAGCTGTAGGCGGAGCGAGAGTCACGTGACAGGCCACGCGACTTTCAGCCTTATTGCATTCGTTTTATTGTTTCACCAGTACTAGTCCGGTTTTTTTCTAGCCACACCTCGTATTTAACGCAGGGCATAAACCACGTATCAAGAAGGGCTGTGCAAATGGCCGCATGCTTATTCGACTGGCGTGATAATGTAACAGAAATGTTGAATAACGATATAAATGAAAGTAATTTGTAATATAACACGTTTTTAAATCTAACTAGCCCTATACAGATCCCTACCCCACACAGATAGTCTCGAAAATTTGTGCTTGTGAATCTGTTATAGCTATGACAATAGTTGTAAGATTTGTAATGGAAACCGTGGAGCACATGCTATACATAACTAATGCCTGAATAGTTGACCCCCTAACCATTATCTAATACACCACATGTATTTTGTTCCACATCTTACAAGTATTATCACAGCTATTAAAAATTTATAACCACATATTTGCACTTCTATCTCTATGGGGCTAGGAGAAATTATTTTGTACTTTTTAATTCAATTTAAATAGGCCTCACATTAAAAACTCATTTTTATTTAACTAATTACTTTCTCTTCCCCATGAACCATGGGCCTTGCCGTTGGTGGGGAGGCTTGCGTGCCTCAGCGATACAGATGGCCGTACCGTAGGTGCAACCACAACGGAGGGGTATCTGTTGAGAGGCCAGACAAACGTGTGGTTCCTGAAGAGCGGCAGCAGCCTTTTCAGTAATTGCAGGGGCAACAGTCTGGATGATTGACTGACCTGGCCTTGCAACATTAACCAAAACGACCTTGCTGTGCTGGTACTGCGAACGGCTGAAAGCAAGGGGAAACTACGGCCGTAATTTTTCCCGAGGGCATGCAGCTTTACTGTATGGATAGATGATGATGGCGTCCTCTTGGGTAAAATATTCCGGAGGTAAAATAGTCCCCCATTCGGATCTCCTGGCGGGGACTACTCAAGAGGACGTCGTTATCAGGAAAAAGAAAACTCGCGTTCTACGGATCGGAGCGTGGAATGTCAGATCCCTTAACCGGGCAGGTAGATTAGAAAATTTAAAAAGGGAAATGGATAGGTTAAAGTTAGATATAGTGGGAATTAGTGAAGTTCGGTGGCAGGAGGAACAAGACTTTTGGTCAGGTGAATACAGGATTATAAACACAAAATCAAATAGGGATAATGCAGGAGTAGGTTTAATAATGAATAAAAAAATAGGAGTGCGGGTAAGCTACTACAAACAGCATAGTGAACGCATTATTGTGGCCAAGATATATACGAAGCCCACGCCTACTACAGTAGTACAAGTTTATATGCCAACTAGCTCTGCAGACGATGAAGAAATTGAATAAATGTATGATGAGATAAAAGAAATTATTCAGGTAGTGAAGGGAGACGAAAATTTAATAGTCATGGGTGACTGGAATTCGAGAGTAGGAAAAGGGAGAGAAGGAAACATAGTGGGTGAATATGGATTGGGGTAGATAAATGAAAGAGGAAGCCGTCTGGTAGAATTTTGCACGGAGCATAACTTAATCATAGCTAACACTTGGTTCAAGAATCATAAAAGAAGGTTGTATACCTGGAAGAATCCTGGAGATACTAAAAGGTATCAGATAGATTATATAATGGTAAGACAGAGATTTAGGAACCAGGTTTTAAATTGTAAGACATTTCCAGGGGCAGATGTGGACTCTGACCACAATCTATTGGTTATGAAATGTAGATTAAAACTGAAGAAACTGCAAAAAGGTGGGAATTTAAGGAGATGGGACCTGGATAAACCGAAAGAACCAGAGGTTGTAGAGAGTTTCAGGGAGAGCATAAGGGAACAATTGACAGGAATGGGGGAAAGAAATACAGTAGAAGAAGAATGGGTAGCTCTGAGGGATGAAGTAGTGAAGGCAGCAGAGGATCAAGTAGGTAAAAAGACGAGGGCTAATAGAAATCCTTGGGTAACAGAAGAAATATTGAATTTAATTGATGAAAGGAGAAAATATAAAAATGCAGTAAATGAAGCAGGCAAAAGGGAATACAAACGTCTCAAAAATGAGATCGACAGAAAGTGCAAAATGGCTAAGCAGGGATGGCTAGAGGACAAATGTAAGGATGTAGTGGCTTGTCTCACTAGGGGTAAGATAGATACTGCCTACAGGAAAATTAAAGAGACCTTTGGAGAAAGGAGAACCACTAGCATGAATATCAAGAGCTTTGATGGAAACCCAGTTGTAAGCAAAGAAGGAAAAGCAGAAAGGTGGAAGGAGTATATAGAAGTTCTATACAAGGGCGATGTACTTGAGGACAATACAGGGAGAGTCACCTAACGTTACCGCTGGATATATTTCGTAAACCACATCAACTACTGACGAACCGATTCCACAGACCGAACGTGAGGAGAGGGGCTAGTGTAATTGTTTAATACAAACCATACAAAAATGCACTGAAGTATGTTTTTTAACACAAACCTACGTTTTTTTAAATGGAACCACTTTAGTTTTGTTAGCACATCTGAACATATAAACAAATACGTAATTAGTGCCGTTTGTTGCATTGTAAAATGTTAATTACATCCGGAGATATTGTAACCTAAATTTGACGCTTGAAACCTCCGACGTTCAGTTGCGTGTTGTAACAAACACGGGCCACTGTCGGCGAGCAGCATCTGCAGGGACATGTTTACGATGACGACCGTGTTTACGTGTGTGGCTGTAGTGCACTGTTGTGGTTTGGTCTAGCTGTCGCAGTGTCCGCATGTAGCGCTTGCTGCTATTGTTATTCTGCATTCGTCTCCACACGCAGACCAACTGTAGTACACCGTGTTACCAGACGTCTGTGATAGTGTAGTGTTGTAGGAACTGTGACCATGGTGTATTCGAACTCAGAAAAGGCGGAGATGATACTCATCTACGGCGAGTGTCGACGAAATGCAGCTGAAGCCTGCAGGGTGTATGCAGAACGGTACCCGGACAGAGAGCATCCAACGTATGCAACAGGTATGGTCGTAGCACGCAAACGGGTCCGTAACAGGCCCGTCACAGGAGAAGCGGGTGCATTTGGTGTGTTAGCTGCTGTTGCCATGAACCCACACATGAGTACACGGGACATTGCGAGAGCCGGTGGACTGAGTCAAAGTAGTGTCATGCGCATACTGCATCGTCACCGCTTTCACTCGTTTCATGTGTCGCTACATCAGCAATTACATGGTGATGACTTTAATCATCGAGTGCAATTCTGTCAATGGGCATTAACAGAGAATGCGTTACAGTTCTACCTGTTTACCGATGAAGCGGGTTTCACAAACCACGGGGCAGTGAATCTGCGGAACATGCATTACTGGTCCGTGAACAATCCTCGCTGGCTCAGACAGGTAGAGCGACAGCGACCGTGGACTGTAAATGTATGGTGCGGAATCATTGGCGACCACCTCATTGGTCCTCACTTCATAGCAGGGGCCCAAACAGCTGCAACATACATCGCGTTTCTACAGAATGATCAGCCAACGTTGCTTGAAAATGTCCCACTGGAAACGCGTCGACGTATGTGGTATCAGCATGATGGTGCATCTGCACATTCCGCAATTATTACTAGGCTGACCCTTGACAGGATGTTCGACGGGCGTTTCATAGGACGTGGAGGACGCATAAATTGGCCAGCCCGTTCTCCTGATCTTACACCTCTGGACTTCTTTCTGTGGGGTACGTTAATGGAGAATGTGTACCGTGATGTGCCTACAACCCCAGGGGATATGAATCAACGTATTGTGGCAGCCTGCGGCGACATTACACCAGATGTACTGCGGCGTGTACGACATTCATTACGCCAGAGATTGCAATTGTGTGCAGCAAATGATGGCCACCACATTGAACATCTATTGGCCTGACATGTCGGGACACACTCTATTCCACTCCGTAATTGAAAACGGAAACCACGTGTGTACGTGTACCTCACCCGTCATGGTAATGTACATGTGCGTCAGTGAAAAAGACCAATAAAGAGGCGTTAGCATGTGGACGTAATGTGCTATTCCAGTCTCTTCTGTACCTAAGGTCAATCACCGTTCGCTTTGGATCCCTACGTAATTCGGTGCTCTCCGATACACACGATCGAACAGCGGAGGAGTGTTATTCAAGCGTCAACTTTAGGTTACAATATCTCCGGATGTAATTAACATTTTACAATGCAACAAACGGCACTGATTACGTATTTGTTTATATGTTCAGATGTGTTAACAAAACTAACGGGGTTCCATTTTAAAAAAACGTAGGTTTGTGTTAAAAAACATACTTCCGTGCATTTTTTAATGGTTTGTATTAACCAATTACACTACCCCTCTCCTCACGTTCGGTCTGTGGAATCGATTCGTCAGTATTTGATGTGGTTTACGAAATATATCCAGCGGTAATGTTAGGTGACTCACCCCGTATTATGGAAATAGAAGAGGATGTAGATGAAAATGAAATGGAAGATATGATGCTGCGTGAAGAGTTTGACAGATCACTGAAAGACCTGAGTCGAAACAAGGCCCCCGGAGTAGACAACATTCCATTAGAACTACTGATGGCCTTGGGAGAGCCAGTCCTGACAAAACTCTACTATCTGGTGAGCAAGATGTATAAGACAGGCGAAACACCCTCAGACTTCAAGAAGAATATAATAATTCCAATCCCAAAGAAAGCAGGTGTTGACAGATGTGAAAATTACCGAACTATCAGTTTAATAAGTCACAGCTGCAAAATACTAACGCGAATTCTTTACAGACGAATGGAAAAACTGGTAGAAGCCGACCTCGAGGCAGATCAGTTTGGATTCCGTAGAAATATTGGAACACGTGAGGCAATACTGACCTTACGACTTATCTTAGAAGAAAGATTAAGGAAAGGCAAACCTACGTTTCTAGCATTTGTAGACTTAGAGAAAGCTTTTGACAATGTTGACTGGAATACTCTCTTTCAAATTCTAAAGGTGGCAGGGGTAAAATACAGGGAGCGAAAGGCTATTTACAATTTGTACAGAAACAAGATGGCAGTTATAAGAGTCGAGGGGCATGAAAGGGAAGCAGCGGTTGGAAAGGGAGTGAGACAGGTTTGTAGCCTCTCCCCGATGTTATGCAATCTGTATATTGAGCAAGCAGTAAAGGAAACAAAAGAAAAATTCGGAGTAGGTATTAAAATCCATGGAGAAGAAATAAAAACTTTGAGTTTCGCCGATGACATTGTAATTCTACCAGAGACAGCAAAGGACATGGAAGAGCAGTTGAACGGAATGGACAGTGTCTTGGAAGGAGGATATAAGATGAACATCAACAAAAGCAAAACGAGGATAATGGAATGTAGTCGAATTAAATCGGGTGATGCTGAGGGAATTAGATTAGGAAATGAGACACTTAAAGTAGTAAAGTAGTCTTGCTATTTGGGGAGCAAAATAACTGATGATGGTCGAAGTAGAGAAGATATAAAATGTAGACTGGCAGTGGCAAGGAAAGCGATTCTGGAGAAGAAAAATTTGTTAACGTGAGTATAGATTTAAGTGTCAGGAAGTCGTTTCTGAAAGTATTTGTATGGAGTGTAGCCATGTATGGAAGTGAAACATGGACGATAAATAGTTTGGACAAGAGAATAGAAGCTTTCGAAATGTGGTGCTACAGAAGAATGCTGAAGATTAGATGGGTAGATCACATAACTAATGATGAAGTATTGAATAGAATTGGGGAGGAGTATGTGGCACAACTTGACAAAAAGAAGGGACCGGTTAGTAGGACATGTTCTGAGGCATCAAGGGATCACAAATTTAGCATTGGAGGGCAGCGTGGAGGGTAAAAATCGTAGAGGGAGACCAAGAGATGAATACACTAAGCAGACTCAGAAGGATGTGTGTAGCAGTAAGGACTGGACTGGGAGATGAAGAAGCTTGCACAGGATAGGGCAGCATGAAGAGCTGCATCAAACTAGTCTCAGGACTGAAGACCACAACAACAACAACAATTACTTTCTGGTTGTAAGTCTTGTGTGCGAAATTTGTCAATCGATTCTGGCGAGATTGAACTTTTTATTTAAATAATTAATACACACTCACATACATACACACAGACACACACACACACACACACACACACACACACACACACACACACACACACACACACACACACACACACACACACACACACACAAGCTTTTTACCCTCAGCCTTGCCCACGTATGTATATAAAGATTATATTGAACTGTCATCCAGTTCTGAGCTATGTTTAAAACTACAAGTCACTAGCTTATCGGAAAGTTAGTTTAATATTAATTGCAAAACTTTTAGCTAACACACAGACAAGAAAGCGACGTAATGTAAACGTGTTAAAATCTTAGCTGGCAGATGCTCGAAGAAAGCCTTCGTGCATCTCCCGCGAACCTGCTTGGAACATTTCAGAACCCATCGTTCAAGGCAGAAGCTACCAACACTCTTCAGCCACCTACATAGCTGTCACATAGAGGTCGCGCGAGATGTGTCCAGCAAATAACAGCTCGCGCAGAGGCGCTACAGCCACACTCTTCGCACGCACCTTCCGTGGACAGACCGGGGAGATATCTTAATGTTCGGTACACCCTATGCCCAACTCTTCCTAGGGATCCGCGCAGTATAGATACAAAGTAGGTCGCTGTACAAGCCGTACCTGTGAGTAACTGACACCAGTTGTTTATCTTCGCTCGGTGAAAGAGACGTACCTCGCGCGGTCGCCACAGTATGATCATGTACACAGCAACGCATTGGGGCTGCGCAGTGCAAGCGCTCCCCCCCCCCCCCCCCATTCCTTCCATTGTTACGTAGTGATCGCCATAAGAGGCTGTGAAGGTTCCCTATCCAGGTCAGCTGATTCTCATCTCTGCTACGTAAATTCATTACGAAATCGCGAAATGTGCCTTCCATATGGCGCCTACAGCTCTCTGCACTGCACACGCCAGTGTGGCTGAGGCACATCAAACCACATGACTTGCAAAAGTGGCGAAGCAGAAGCAAATCCTCGCCCTCAGAGTCCAGCAGAGGAAGCCGCAGCTTCTCAGCGACGGATGAGTTACGCCATTCCGTTTCCAAACTCTTCTGGTCATAGGGAAAAAATGCGCGGGTACTGGCACATTTCCGTTGTGAACTAGGCCAGGATGGAAGAGATGTTAAGTGAAAGGCGACGGAAGTATCAGCGATGCGTGTAAAAACAGGATAACAGGTGTTGTGTAGCCTGTTGTTATGTTATTAGAAGGTTAAGAAAAAAACAGTTTCGATAGTAATCTTTCATGGCTATCGGCTTCTATCCAGTTTCTTCATTACACTTCGTTGTTCTGCAAACAATGACGTTCATCCTGTTCTTATGAACCGCCTCATTATAAGGTTGTTAAACTTTGCCGTTAATTGATATCAACAGATCTCCTTTTTGCTATACATACACGCAGAAATCGATGTTTCGCCCAATTTGCATGTCTTTTATACGCGACGCAGGCCATCGGTCCACAGAGCGGCAAACTGGTGCTAGAGTCGGCCTGTATCTGCCGTTACATGAATTAAGTGGCCCCACACGAGGAGCTGCTGCAGAGTGTTTAACTGTCCTGCCACCTGAAGTACGACGTGCTATGTTCACATATCACTGGGAAGCGCCTCGCTTCCCACGGTTTTGTATACTTGGAATAATCACACCATAAGAAGTACAATGATACGCCGGAAGATTAGGGAGCTGGACAAAAATACGGAAACAATAAGGAAACACCAAAAACACAGCGCATTATAGTGCCTAATAAAGTATAGGGAAACGGTTAGCATTTAAAACAGCTCCCAGTCGTTTAGAAAGGGGTATATGCAGGTCGCGTATGCTTTTGAAGGGAATCTTATACGAGGGTCACTCCAAAAGAAATGCACACTATTTTTGTAAAAACACAGTTTTCATTCTGCATGTGTGAAAGTTTTACAGTGTGTAGATACTTCCTTGCTGCTTGTTTTCAAACTTAGTCCAATCTGTTCCCGTGAGTGGCGACGTCACAGCATGTGTTCAAGATGGCTGCTACACTTGACGTTCGTCAGAAGCAACTTGCTGTCATAGAATTCCTGTGCTGTGAAAACGAGACAGTGGGAAACATCCACAAGAGGTTGAAAAAGGTGTATGGAGATGCTTTGAAAAAAGGCGTATGGAGATGCTGCTGTCGATCGCAGTACAGTTAGTCGGTGGGCAAGCAGGTTACGTGATGAAAGCGGGCACGGCTATATTGAGGATTGTCCTCACAACGGCAGGCCTCGTACTGCACACACTCCAGGCAATGTGCAGAGAGTTAACGAATTGGTGGCTGCTGACAGACGCATCACAGTGAACGGATTGTAACGCTACGTTGGAATAGGGGAAGGAAGTGTTTGCAGAATACTAAAAATGTTGGCGTTAAAAAAGGTTTGTGCCAGGTGGGTTCCCGGGATGTTGACAGTGGCTGACAAAGAAACAAGAAAAACGGTATGCAGCGAACTTTTGGAACAGTACGAGAATGGTGGAGATGAATTTCTTGGAAGAATTGCGACAGGTGATGAAACATGGCTCCATCATTTTTCACCAGAGACGAAGAGGCAATCAGTGGAGTGGCATCATGCAAATTCACCCAAGAAAAAAAAATTAAAACCACACCTTCTGCTGGAAAAGTTATGGCTACGGTGTTTTTAGATTCCGAAGGACTCTTGCTTGTGGACATCATGCCAAGTGGAACCACCATAAATTTTGATGCATATGTGACGACACTGAAGAAACTTCAAGCTCGAGTGAGTCGTGTTCGACCACATCGGCAAAAGCAGGATGTTTTGCTGTTGCACGACAATGCACGGCCACATGTCAGTCAAAAAACCATGGAAGAGATCACAAAACTCGAATGGACAACAGTGAAACATCCGCCTTACAGTCCTGACCTGGCTCCATGTGACTATCATCTCTTTGGGAAACTGAAAGACTCTCTTCGTGGAACAAGGTTTGAAGATGATGACTCCCTTATGCACGTTGCCAAACAGTGGCTTCAACAGGTTGGTCCAGAATTTTACCGTGCGGGTATACAGGCGCTGGTTCCAAGATGGCGTAAGGCAGTTGAGAGGGATGGAAATTATGTGGAGAAATGAAAATATTGTTCCTAAGGGATGTATCTACACACTGTAAAACTTTGAAACATGTAGAATGAAAGATGGATTTAAAAAGAATAGTGTGCGTTTCTTTTGGAGTGACCCTCGTACCTTTCTTCCTGTAGCAAGTTCAGGTAACGATAATGGAGATGGATAGCTAACACACACTCTTATCTCCGAAGTACACCACAACGGCTCAATAACATTGAGATCTGGTGACTGTGTTGGCCAGAGGTCTGTCACCTTGGGACACTGCATCACCATTGGGGAAACAACATTGTACCATGGGATGGAGGCTATCAGCCAAAACGCTCACACAATTCTTGGCAGTAATGCGGCCTTGCAGAGTGACAGCGCAGCCCATGGGATGCCACGATATGGTTGCCCAAATCATCACCGAACCCCCGCCATGTTTCAATGTTTGTACCTAAAATCGGTCGATAGTTGTAAACAGTGTGAGATAAGACTCACCCGACCAAATGATATTCTTTCATTGATTCATAAACCAGGTTTTAAACTTTCGGCACCACGTTTCTTGTTACGGTCTTTTCATCACTGGTAAGTGGTTTTGGAATTCCAGCTCGCCCTGCAGTTCCCTGCTTCTGGAGATCCCTTCACGTATTTTAATGCTGACAGGGTTCACCACTGTGACAGTCAGTTTTACAGTGACTTATTCTTGGTCAGAGCCCTCATCAGTGACCGTTCGTAACGATCACTCAACACACACTTTCTTCCGAGTTGTGACTTAGCGGATGGCTTTTTCTGCTTTCCCTGTATGCGGCGTAAAAACCGGTCATGGTGCCTCTTGAAACACGAAAGACTTCGCCTACGTAGGTTAGGGGAACACCCAACTAACGAGCACCAACAATTTTCCCACGTTGGAATGCAGTGAGGTTCAACACAACGAGTTCACAACTACACAGAACACTAGAATGAGATTTTCACTATGCAGCGGAGTGTGCGCTGATATGAAACTTCCTGGCAGATTAAACTGTGTACCGGACCTAGACTCGAACTCGGGACCTTTGCCTTTCGCGGGCAAGTGCTCTACCAACTGAGCTACCCAAGCACGACTCACGCCCCGTCCTCACAGCTTCACTTCCGCCATTACCTCTTCTCCTACCTTCCAAACTTCACAGAAGCTCTCCTGCGAACCTTGCAGAACTAGCACTCCTGAAAGAAAGTAGTTCTGCAAGGTTCGCAGGAGAGCTTCAGTAAAGTTTGGAAGGTAGGAGACGAGGTACGGGCGGAAGTAAAGCTGTGAGGACGGGGCGTGAGTCGTGCTTAGGTAGCTCAGTTGGTAGAGCACTTGCCCGCGAAAGGCAAAGGTCCCGAGTTCGAGTCTCGCTCCGGCACACAGTTTTAATCTGCCAGGAAGTTTTACACAGAACACTGTTCCGACTGCAGCTGACACTTGCAACGTATTGAGGACACTGCGCAGATGCTGTTCACGGTCAAGCATCTCGCATTTACGTTCAAGCATACATTTCAGGCCTAGTTTCCGTATTTTTGCCCACACCCTACAAGTGTATCTGCAGAAGGACTCGCAAATACTTAAAAAGGGTGCTGCAGGATGTCAATGGCCGTTTGATTCTTTTTTATAAATTCAAGAAATACATTTTCTTAACAAGAACGTACTTCCCACATTAAAGCTTTCTTTATTTCTCTACAGAACCTACTCTATTACATAAGCATTTGTCATATTTGTCCACAGGCTTTAGAATTCTTGCGTCACAGTCCGCTATTCATTAAGTCAGCTGTTCACCGTATTCTTCAACTCAGCCCTTCCCAAACGCATCCCGCCCTCCAACGCTTTGAGACCCATAAATGGTGAAAATCGCTACGAGCAACGTACGAGCTGTTGAAGTTGGTGAGCAAAAATTTCCCATCCAGCAGTAGTGTAAGGACGGGCACTGCGTGCTAGCATTCCATGCCTAAGATTTATGGCTGCCTCACAGTAGTTTTCTTATGGTGCCACAATATCGATATGCATTGATCGTGGCGTCTTATGGAATGAAACCTGCCAGTAAAACTCCCCTTCGAGCCCAAAGAGCCATCTCTATGAGTTTTCGTACTTCCAAATGGTTCAAATGGCTCTGAGCACTATGGGACTTAACTTCTGAGGTCATCAGTCCCCTAGAATTTAGAACTAATTAAACCTACCTAACCTAAGGACGTCACACACATCCATGCCCGAGGCAGGATTCGAACCTGCGACCGTAGCGGTCGCGCGGTTCCAGACTGTAGCGCCTAGAACTGCTCGGCCGCGGGGGATTAGCCGAGCGCTCTAGGACGCTGTAGTCATGGACTGTGCGGCTGGTCCCGGCGGAGGTTCGAGTCCTCTCTCGGGCATGGGTGTGTGTGTTTGTCCTTAGGATAATTTGGGTTAAGTTGTGTGTAAGCTTAGGGGCTGATGACCTTAGCAGTTAAGTCCCATAAGATTACACACACATTTGATTTTTGAGAACTGCTCGGCCACCTCGGCCGTCTTTTCGTAGTCGCAGTTTGTTTGAATTTTCTTTTCTTTTGGAGCGCGGAAGAATGGTGCCATTCAAGTGATTGGTGCTTCGTCTGCTGGTTAAGTGAGACGCCTGTGTCAAGATACGTACGAAGACCATGCTCCGCTGCACTGTCCGAACAGGCCTCGCAAGGCCCAACGGTACCGACTAAACGCAGTGTCATCTTCGGCCGACAGGCGTCGCTGGATGCGTATATGGAAGGGCATGTGGTCAGCTCACCGCTCTCCCGACCTTTGTCAGTTTTCGTGACCGGAGCCGCTTCTTCTCTGTCAAGTAGCTCGTCAGTGGTCTCACAAGGGCTGGGTACATTCTGCTTGACAACAGCGCTCGGCAGACCCTGATGATCACCCGTCCAAGTGCTAGCCAAGCCGTACAGCACCTAACTTTGGCGATCTGACGGGAACCCTTGCTACCACTGCGACACGGCTGAGACCATAACGGACACATGTTAGAGAGGAACGAAAGGAGAAAGCCTAGACTTCAGCGACCTAACAGAGGCGGAGCACCGGATGAGTTGAAAAAGGTGAACGAAGGAATTGGCCTTGATCTTGTCGAAAGAACCACCCTGGCCTCCGTCTCAAATTCTTAGAAGAAATTTAGAGAGAGACCTGAAGCAGGTTGTCCCATGGAGAGTTTGAACCCCCACTCCTTTCGAAAGCGGTACCAGCGCCTTAACTTCTGCCTCACCACTTCCCAGCCTATCTCGTATTTATGACGAGCGGGGTTCAAGTACGCATTCGACCACACTCAGACAACTTTCGCACCTAATTTCCACTGCGAATGAACGTTACTACCCGATATTTAATCTAAATGGCAGAACACATCCTTTTAAACACTCGACTTGTGTTAAGTGTCTATGTTAGATTACCCATACTAACATATTAATTTATATTTCTAACAATTTTAAATAATTTTTAAAAAAGGAAGGAAAAGGAGATCATTAGAAATTCAGCACGAACTCAGATGGAGGAAGACAGGGAAATATATCGTCCTTGGCTTTTTAATGCTACATAAGGGCATTCGCCTTCTGTGGTTTCAGGCAAGTGATGCATTAATCCACATAACCATTCAAGAATATGATGTCCATTCCTCAAGAATAAGAGTCTAAGGTCTGCGTCATTTCGTTCGGTATAAAAATATAGGCCACGTGGTGATGAGAAGTCAGGTATGTTCCTGTAAAAACAAACATCGTCACTCATATTCGTTGCGAGTATTTCCCAGAACTTTAAACAAAAGCGCAAACATTATTTTTAGATACAGGAAAGGAGAGAGACAGTAGACAAACTGACTCCATTAATCAAATATTACATTCTTTTTTCTTTTTCCTGCACTTATCCCGTTTCTTCACGGGATCGGCATATTAATCTGGCAATGTTGTGGTAAAGGGTTGGCCGGACGCCCTTTCTCTCGCCACCTCATTCGAAGACTAGGATATTTACGACGAAAGATTACAGGACCCGTTTACAACATATTTAGGACGCTGACCTTTTCACTGTTCTTAAGATAGTGTTATTTTATGGCTCTGTGTGACGCAATTCGGAACCGTAAATGGCGCTCCTAGACGAGACAGCGCTGCGCGCGGAATGCTTAATTAACCGTCTTGTTTCTTGCACTCAGACCGGCAACAACTGGTGTACTGGCCGAGGAGCCTAACGAATAACGCGGCGATATAAAACGTAAAGCCGTCTGGTCTGATAATGAAAGGCTGAATGTATCAAATACACATTTTAAGCTGCGCTTTCTCTCCAGACGTAACCCGTGGTACTGATGCTGATACCTATGTTATCTTGTCAAATAACCGCGTTATAGGGGGTCTGTAACTGTTATGTAATACAGAAAGTTGATGGTACACAGCAGGAACTGGCCTCAATTTGCTTTTGATTTACTTTATTAAAAAGATACTATTCGTAGTTCCAAAGTGATTCAATCATCTTCCGACTATTTGCACGCTTTTATCACAACACTAGGTCGATGGGTTAAATATGAGTTACCCTAGGATGGCTTAGATATTTTGTGCTGGTGTGCAACGAACTTGGATAGTAATGAAGACAGCAGTGACAGTATTTGTATACATAAAGAACAGCATAAATGTTTTTCTTTCAAGAAAGACGACAAAAAAATACTTCTGCTGGTGATTTCCCGTAAGTTGCATTCTGACAAGATCTTATAGTGCAGCCATCATTATCTTTAAAACAACGTCCACATGTTTTGTAAGCATGTAAACCGTCAATTCGAAACCCATAATTGTTTTTTACTTTTTCTTTTTTGGTAAAAGAAGTTGGTGATGTTGTTGTGTATCATCAACATTCTACGGAGATGTACTTGAGTGGTAAATTTGACATCGATCTTTGAATGTCCAGGAAGATGTGCGCCTTATTAGTCATATGTATTCGCTTCATAGTAATCGACAAGTTAAGAGAAGGATGACATTCTTAACTTCGTATTAAGGAACCTAATTTGAAGAATTAGATTAGCAATTTTATGAAGTAATAAATCATATAAGCAATATAATTTACAATTATTGCTTTAAAATGTATCTTATTGAAAATACAGAACAATTAGGTGCAAACATTATAAAGCCAGTTGGAAGAACGGCTCAGGCAAACTATTTACAAACTAGTAGGATTTTTTTAAACTTCGCTGAAGTTAAGGTCATGTTTTAATAGTGTAGGAAGGAGACTTTTCAGAGTTCAAAATCATCACAGTGATAGCCTGCAAAAAATTACATGCAATTGAACAAGAAGAATAGTGAATTTATTTTTGCACGCTCCCAGTTCACAAAAATAAAAATAAATAACCGGCATTGTAGAAAGCAAGGATGAGAATATTTGTAATACGCTGAAAACCTATATTTGCCTTTTTTAATTTCAAATGGTTTCATAAGTACGTTGCTTCAGAGAGGTTGAAACCACTAATAAGACTTCATTACAAGAATTAATTTCCATCGCGAACTAGAGCAGGTAAAAAGAACAGTGGAGTAAAAGATCCCGAAGGCATTCCAGGAGTGTGTAAGAACAATAGTAGTAACAACAGAAGAACTGGAGGAGCGTTTAAGAGCAAAATAATTACAGTAGTGCTTACCACTGAACATTCTATCAAAAGTGACTATGAAGTAAAGAGATATATAAATAAACTACGAACCTACAAAAATCAAATGGGATAATAAAAGAGGAAATTCGAAAAAATAAGCCTCCGTTGGAACTGATTTAAATCACTTTTGTAAGATGTCGCCACTGTTGCTTAACTTTCTGTATCGAAGAGGCAATAACGAAAGTGATAGAAGTTTCAGAACATTATTAAATGTGCAAGAGGAACTAACAAATTTCTCAGTAGCCACAGACCTTCAAATCGGAAACAAGCAACATGCAGAAATATTACATGGGATGATGCTGACTAAATATAACATATTTCTGTCTAATGAGAGGAAAAACAAGTGTTAAAGTGCTACAGAAAGTAAAAAAAAACGACCTACCGAAATTTCAGCAGGTATGCAGGGTGTCCGTAGATTAGTTGTATAACTTAAGACATTATACCTTTAAAACTGTACTAGGCATCAACTAATGGTTTTCATCATGTGATTAGATAACTCATTAAGTTTTGTGTCCTCATTCATACACACCCTTGTGCACACCGTTAGTGGCACGGATAATGTCTAGTAGGAATTTCATTTCTCTCCACGTACGATTCGAAATCTCTATAGTGACATGTTCAGATGCATTACGAATGCTGCCTTCAAGTCCTATAGGTCCCCAACTTTGGTTCGGTATACCAGATCATTTACATAACCCCGCAGGAAGATGTATAGTGACGGGAGGTCAGTGTGAGGTTGTCTGTATGAACCAGACCACACACTGAGTTTTTTCCTGTGCGTCCACATTTTATTAGGTTTTGAGGATCAATTTTGAATCAAAACTGCGGTACCTGGAAGTTAAAAAAGCTTTGTGAGTTATCTTATTACATGCTGAAAAAAAAAATGGTTCGAGATGGCTCTGAGCACTATGGGACTCAACATCTGAGGTCATAAGTCCCCTAGAACTTAGACCTACTTAAACCTAACCAACCTGAGGACATCACACACATCCATGCCCGAGGCAGGATTCGAACCTGCGACCGTAGCAGTCACACGGTTCCGGACTTCGCACCTAGAACCGCTCGGCCACACAAGCTGAAAACTATTTGTTATTATCTAGTATAGTTTCAAAGTTATTAAAGACTTAAATTATACAGATGATTTATGGACACATCGTAGTTTAGTAAGTGAAATATATTCTGCTATCTAAGAAACCAGATTATACACAAGGCTGAAGTAAAGATGAAATCAGAAGATTGGACAGGTAAACAAAATTTTCTTCAACAACACAGCTTTACTGGCTTCAACCATTATAGAGAACTAAGGAAGAACTTTCAGAGATTGTATACCTTGAGCACATCATTGCATTTAAATGAAACGAAAACCGTAGAAAAGCCACAAAAAAGCAAGAAATTGGGAGCATTAGAAATCCAATTCCATAGATTTCTTTTGAAAATATTGATTGGAGAGCTTAAGTATGAAATGAGGAGGTACTAGGAAAAATAAGTGAGGACAGATCTGCGGAAAATAAGTGAGGAAAGAAGTCTGCAGGACTTTCTTAGGAGCAGAGGGAAAGAATTGGTGGGACATGGGCGAAGATATCCTGAAACAGTTAATTCTGTACTAAGATATGTGGCAGAGGGTAGAAAGTGAAAAGAACACACACAGATTAGATAACGTGAAGCAGGTTATAAAAACGTTTGTCGCTATAGTTACCAAAACTAAAAAAAAACGTGTAAGAAGAGGAAGAGAAGGAAAATGACATCGCTCCAAATGAAAAGCTGAAGACAAAAAAATATACAGTTGTTTAAAATTACTGATTCTTTCGACTTTTCTGGCAAAATACATAATTTGCAAGCTTAGGTGCAATTTGAGTGGATGCAGGTTATTTCTGTAATTTGGGCAGCCACGGCAAATCAGATCATACGGACACAGTCAAAGCAGCGTCAGTGGAGTAACGGTGTGCAAACATCCGTGAAGCAGAAAGACGAAGCTATAAAAGTAGGCACGCTTCGGTATCTCTTGTCTGACGAGACTTTACCACTGAGCAGAGTGTGCGCTGGTTGTTTCCACAGACGTGACATGATTCTCCAAGCAAGTTGGGGCTGGGGTTCAGCGTTGTTGACATTGGTTGAGCGTACGTACAGTGCGCTTACAAGTTTGTTTTGTTTCTATAACTCTAAAACTTGAGTTGCAACGTTGTAAACATTATAGCTTTACTTGACCAGTGGCTGAATAGCTGAATTAGTGTCTGTATTTCGCACCATCATTTCTTGCTATCAAGGCGTTTATACTAATGGATAAATGTTGCCCATACTTGACTACACTCCTGGAAATTGAAATAAGAACACCGTGAATTCATTGTCCCAGGAATGGGAAACTTTATTGACACATTCCTGGGGTGAGATACATCACATGATCACACTGACAGAACCACAGGCACATAGACACAGGCAACAGAGCATGCACAATGTCGGCACTAGTACAGTGTATATCCACCTTTCGCAGCAATGCAGGCTGCTATTCTCCCATGGAGACGATCGTAGAGATGCTGGATGTAGTCCTGTGGAACGGCTTGCCATGCCATTTCCACCTGGCGCCTCAGTTGGACCAGCGTTCGTGCTGGACGTGCAGACCGCGTGAGACGACGCTTCATCCAGTCCCAAACATGCTCAATGGGGGACAGATCCGGAGATCTTGCTGGCCAGGGTAGTTGACTTACACCTTCTAGAGCACGTTGGGTGGCACGGGATACATGCGGACATGCATTGTCCTGTTGGAACAGCACGTTCCCTTGCCGGTCTAGGAATGGTAGAACGATGGGTTCGATGACGGTTTGGATGTACCGTGCACTATTCAGTGTCCCCTCGACGATCACCAGTGGTGTACGGCCAGTGTAGGAGATCGCTCCCCACACCATGATGCCGGGTGTTGGCCCTGTGTGCCTCGGTCGTATGCAGTCCTGATTGTGGCGCTCACCTGCACGGCGCCAAACACGCATACGACCATCATTGACACCAAGGCAGAAGCGACTCTCATCGCTGAAGACGACACGTCTCCATTCGTCCCTCCATTCACGCCTGTCGCGACACAACTGGAGGCGGGCTGCACGATGTTGGGGCGTGAGCGGAAGACGGCCTAACGGTGTGCGGGACCGTAGCCCAGCTTCATGGAGACGGTTGCGAATGGTCCTCGCCGATACCCCAGGAGCAACAGTGTCCCTAATTTTCTGGGAAGTGGCGGTGCGGTCCCCTACGGCACTGCGTAGGATCCTACGGTCTTGGCGTGCATCCGTGCGTCGCTGCGGTCCGGTCCCAGGTCGACGGGCACGTGCACCTTCCGCCGACCACTGGCGACAACATCGATGTACTGTGGAGACCTCACGCCCCACGTGTTGAGCAATTCGGCGGTACATCCACCCGGCCTCCCGCATGCCCACTATACGCCCTCGCTCAAAGTCCGTCAACTGCACATACGGTTCACGTCCACGCTGTCGCGGCATGCTACCAGTGTTAAAGACTGCGATGGAGCTCCGTATGCCACGGCAAACTGGCTGACACTGACGGCGGCGGTGCACAAATGCTGCGCAGCTAGCGCCATTCGACGGCCAACACCGCGGTTCCTGGTGTGTCCGCTGTGCCGTGCGTGTGATCATTGCTTGTACAGCTCTCTCGCAGTGTCCGGAGCAAGTATGGTGGGTCTGACACACCGGTGTCAATGTGTTCTTTTTTCCATCTCCAGGAGTGTATATGCTTTAGTGAAAAAGTTGTTTGTTGTGACTGCGGAGGACGGTCCTTCGCTGATCGCGCGATCAGTTCTCATAGATGCCACAGGTAATGATGAGTAGCACAAGTGACACCGTTTTTTTAAAGTTCTGAATCTAATACTGGATCCCCTATCTCTTCTAAATCGACTTCTGTTTCTTCTTCTTCTTCTATCATAGCCGTCCTTTGTGGCCGAGTGGTTCTAGGCGCTTCAGTCTGGAATCGCGTGACCGCTACGGTCGCAGGTTCGAATCCTGCCTCGGGCATGGATGTGTGTGATGTCCTTAGGTTAGTTAGGTTTAAGTAGTTCTAAGTTCTAGGGGACTGATGACCTCAGAAGTTAAATCCCATAGTGCTCAGAGCCATTTGAACCATTTTGACTGACTGCCGTGTTGTTACCAGCTCTCTGCAGCTTACAATGTTTCGATTGCAGTTATTTTCTATGCAGATTTTCGCCGTATGTGACCACCGAACTACCTTCTGCTGGTCCAGTTAAGGACAGTAATGATGATCACATGCATTAAACTGATGTTACTTTCTCTTCAGTATCATTGGCGTCGAAGAGAAGCGTGACCTAATAATTATTGAACACAATTAATGCTTTCAATATCTGTCTCTTTGCAGGTGACCTAATATAATTAAAGCAAAGGCTCAAGTCGTTACTTTATTGCACCTCATCCACAAGCTTTTCCCTCGGCATGTTTTACTGGTCGCCAGTAAACACACGACCTCTAACAGAAAGCCATAATGACTGTCGATGTAGGCGTTTTCTGTGATCACTTTCTACGCTTACACTGCGAATAAGGAAAAGGAAAACCACCACTGCGCAAGTGAAAGCAGTTTTACTTCGAAATGCAATCGAGTTTAGTTTCTTCTACGGGCACGACTACAGTCAGGATACAAAGGAATAGATTTTTGTGGCTGGCAGAAGGCAGGTTGCTGAGTCACTTGAAGTCGCTTGTTTTTAAGGAAAGAGGCAGTGAGAATGAAAAACAAAAGAGTTAACACCTTACACATTCAACACCACGTACATAAGCAGAAACTATAAAAAAAATGACAGCAGAAACAGTGCAATCCACAAGCAGAGGACTGCTGATGCTTTGCATCTGTCAGAAGTATCATATTTGGATGAAGGAACTGTGGTTTATTTTAGAGTAACTTCTTTGATCTTTGAAATGTTTGACCATGAATATTCAGTGGAGAGAATATGAGCACAATTGACTACCGTGGTGGTGGTGGTTAGTGTTTAACGTCCCGTCGACAACGAGGTCAGTAGAGACGGAGCGCAAGCTCGTGTTAGGGAAGGAGTGGGAAGGAAATCGGCCGTGCCCTTTCAAAGGAACCATCCCGGCATTGGCCTGAAACGATTTAGGGAAATTACGGAAAACCTAAATCAGGATGGCTGGAGACGGGATTGAACCGTCGTCCTCCCGAATAATTGACTACCGTGATGCGCGCGAACTAGATTTATCCCGTGCAAGTTTGCTTGAAAGTAATCCATGGAAGTGTTGTCAAGCGAGCTAGTATTGAAGTGTTGCTTCAAAAAGAGGACGTGACGGCAAGGTCGCGTCACACATTTAATTATTTTTTCAGGCACTTCGGATGCGATTTCATCATTGAAACTTCGGGAACTTATTGTCCATGCGTTCCACTAATAAGCCAACGGCCTTGTCGCAGTAGTAACATCTGTTCCTGTCAGATCACCAAAGTTAAGCGCTGTCGGGCTGGGCTAGCACCTGGATGGGTGACCATACGGTCTGCCAAGCGCTCTTGGCAAAAGGGGTGCACTCGGGCCTTTTGAGGTAAACTGAGGAGCTACTTGATTGAGAAGTAGCGGCTCAGGTCTCGTAAACTGACAAAGGCCGGCAGTGGGGTGCGCTGACCACATGCCCTTCCATATAAGCTTCCAGTGACGCCTGTGGGTTGAGGATGATACGGTGGCCGATCGGTACCGTTGGGCCTTCGTCGTCGTTTCGGGCGGCATTTTCGGTCAATGTCATGGACGTCCCCCCTTAATACACCGCCTCCAATCTTGATAATACCTTCCGTTCGGCGAGAAAGAGTGGCCACATGTTTCTTCAGATATGCCATATTTAGGTGAAGCCACTCGTTGACGGTTGGATCCAGCAGAACTACCAAACTGCACGGATGTTGATGGCTACGTTTCGCCCGCTGTTCCAAATAGTCCCAAACATTTTGTATGCGATTAAGTTCGTGTGACTTAGCAGCCCAATCGAGTGTAGTATGGTGTATGACTGTTCGTCAAATCAGCCTTGTAGACATGCTTGTTGCCATCCTAGAAGACAGGTATGTCCACAGCATACTCGTCACGGAGATGTAGAACAACGAGGACCACTTGTTCGCCGAGAATGTTGAAATAAACATCCTGTTTCTTATTGACGGCAACCTGAATGACTAGGTCCAAGTCGTAATACATTTAAAAAAATTAAAAAAAACAACAGAGCATCGTAGAACCAACTCCCGCCTGAAGTACAGCTCATCAAATGGCTCTGAGCACTAAGGGACTTAACATCTGAGGTCATCATCCCCTAGGACTTAGAACTACTTAAACCTAACTAACCTAAGGAGATCACACATATCCATGCCCGAGGCAGGATTCGAACCTGCGACCGTAGCAGTCGCGCGGTTCCGGAATAAAGCGCCTAGGACTGCTCGGTCACCGCGGCCAGCTGAAGTACAGCCTCCACACACTGCAGGTTAAATGCCTCATTGGTAAGGCGGTGCACTTGAGGCCTTGCATCATTTGAAGAAAGAAAAAACCTAAATAGTGACTCGTCGGACCATACTACACACCTCCAGTCAGCTGTCGTCCAGTTTCTGTGTTGTCTGATCCACTGAAGACGTGGCTTTTCTTTCCGCTGTAATGGCCTTTCGATGTGTTAAAGTTTATTACATGAAGTTCCTTACCCAATGTTCACTCAGAAACTGGTCTAGGTCGACTTTCAGTCACTGACATCAGTAAGTCCTGTCGAATGTGAAACTGACTGTCGTTGACAAGGCGTCACACTAGTCTCCAGTTCTATGGGTTGGTGTATAACTTTGTACCGTTTTTCCACAAGTTTAATAAACACAACACATACACATGACATAGACGTTAGTAATCAATAATACACACCAGGAAATGGAAAAAAGAACACATTGACACCGGTGTGTCAGACCCACCATACTTGCTCCGGACACTGCGAGAGGGCTGTACAAGCAATGATCACACGCACGGCACAGCGGACACACCAGGAACCGCGGTGTTGGCCGTCGAATGGCGCTAGCTGCGCAGCATTTGTGCACCGCCGCCGTCAGTGTCAGCCAGTTTGCCGTGGCATACGGAGCTCCATCGCAGTCTTTAACACTGGTAGCATGCCGCGACAGCGTGGACGTGAACCGTATGTGCAGTTGACGGACTTTGAGCGAGGGCGTATAGTGGGCATGCGGGAGGCCGGGTGGACGTACCGCCGAATTGCTCAACACGTGGGGCGTGAGGTCTCCACAGTACATCGATGTTGTCGCCAGTGGTCGGCGGAAGGTGCACGTGCCCGTCGGCCTGGGACCGGACCGCAGCGACGCACGGATGCACGCCAAGACCGTAGGATCCTACGCAGTGCCGTAGGGGACTGCACCGCCACTTCCCAGAAAATTAGGGACACTGTTGCTCCTGGGGTATCGGCGAGGACCATTCGCAACCGTCTCCATGAAGCTGGGCTACGGTCCCGCACACCGTTAGGCCGTCTTCCGCTCACGCCCCAACATCGTGCAGCCCGCCTCCAGTGGTGTCGCGACAGGCGTGAATGGAGGGACGAATGGAGACGTGTCGTCTTCAGCGATGAGACTCGCTTCTGCCTTGGTGCCAATGATTGTCGTATGCGTGTTTGGCGCCGTGCAGGTGAGCGCCACAATCAGGACTGCATACGACCGAGGCACACAGGGCCAACACTCGGCATCATGGTGTGGGGAGCGATCTCCTACACTGGCCGTACACCACTGGTGATCGTCGAGGGGACACTGAATAGTGCACGGTACATCCAAACCGTCATCGAACCCATCGTTCTACCATTCCTAGACCGGCAAGGGAACTTGCTGTTCCAACAGGACAATGCATGTCCGCATGTATCCCGTGCCACCCAACGTGCTCTAGAAGGTGTAAGTCAACTACCCTGGCCAGCAAGATCTCCGGATCTGTCCCCCATTGAGCATGTTTGGGACTGGATGAAGCGTCGTCTCACGCGGTCTGCACGTCCAGCACGAACGCTGGTCCAACTGAGGCGCCAGGTGGAAATGGCATGGCAAGCCGTTCCACAGGACTACATCCAGCATCTCTACGATCGTCTCCATGGGAGAATAGCAGCCTGCATTGCTGCGAAAGGTGGATATACTGTACTAGTGCCGACATTGTGCATGCTCTGTTGCCTGTGTCTATGTGCCTGTGGTTCTGTCAGTGTGATCATGTGATGTGTCTGACCCCAGGAATGTGTCAATAAAGTTTCCCCTTCCTGGGACAATGAATTCACGGTGTTCTTATTTCAATTTCCAGGAGTGTATATTCTCCTTCACTATTTACAACAGTTTGTCAACGCTATCCGATTCCGCGACTGCAGAAATCACACGGTTTTGAGGCGAAGAACTCGTCGAGCCATGTTCGAAGTGAATTTTCATCTGGAAAGGAAGTTCCTCGGAGGTTGTTCGACAAAGAGCGGGAAAGGTGAAAATCTGAGCGCGCAAGATCAGCTGAATAACGTAGGTGCGGAACGACTTCCCAACCCAACTACTGTATAGTTTTTTGTCAGTCTAGCTGGCTTCGGGCAGGCGTTATCGTGGAGTAGCATCACTTCACGCAGCCTTCCTGGTCGTTTTCTTCGGCTACATCATCAAGATGTCTCGGATGCTGGCAATAAATGTCAGCAGTGATGGCTACACCTCGGGCAAGCAATTCGTAATAGCCACACCGTCGCTTTTCCACCGTATGCATAGCATTATCTTTTGTGCGCATGCGCAGGTCTTTGTATGGGGAGTTGCTGCTTCGTGTGGGCACAGTCATCCGTTTGTTTTCCTTATGTTAGCATAAAGACATCATTTCTCGCCACCAGTAAAGGTACAGGACATGCGTGGTCGGTGTTGGTTACGAGCTAATTGACGACGAGCAAGCACAAGATGCACATATGGCCACTTGCTTATTTTTGTGACTTTGCGTCAGAGTATGAGGTACCGACACACCCGATTTTTGAACCTTCCACATTGCCTGCAAATGTCGCACGCTGGTAGAATGACCACAGTTCTGAGGAGGATCATTGTGGACTAATGCGTTTAAACTATCTTCATCAAACGCCGAAGATCTTCCTGAACATGGAGAGACGCTACTGTCAAAACGGTACTCCTTTTTCTTGCCGTGTTCTGTTCAGTGGCATTATCCCCATACACAGTGCAAATGTTTCTGGTTGCCTCCGCTGCTCTTGCCCCTCTACTGAACTCAGAGGACTACGTCGAAAATGTTCCGATTTCTCCACTTGGCACTCCGTTTTCTAGCATCCGCAGCTCCTCTGACTATCTTCAGATGACAGACTGATGACATGTAAACTCAAATTGTAACAGTGAACTACAAAGAAAATGTGACAACCAATAAATGACTCGATAGCAACCGAAATACCAACATGCAAAACAAAAACGCTACAATCTTATACACCAACCTAATACTTACGAGCGCAGTTCTTACACTGCGTTACATGGCTGCAAGTCCTTGTAGAACACTGGACAGTCTGCGTTGGTATCCCGACAAAGCAAAGCCAAGCCAGGCTCCACGGTCTGGCCCTGATGAGTCAGTCGGGACGATCGACCGCCGTGTCATCCTCTGCCAATGACGTCATTCTCTCCCGGTCGTTATCGGCTTTCCTGATCTCGGATCCGCTACTTGTCACTTGTCGCTGCTCCAGAGCGAACAGCCTGCCCACTTAAGGGGACGGCTATAGTCCGATCCACGAACGACGGCGGTTCGCGCATGTCGAGACACAGACGGGGATTGCATTGTTGGCGATTCAAAAATGGTTCAAATGGCTCTGAGCACTATGGGACTTAACATCTGAGGTCATCAGCCCCCTAGACTTAGAACTACCTAAACCTAACTAACCTAGGGACATCACATACATCCATGCCCGAGGCAGGTTCGAACCAGTGACCGTAGCAGCAGCGCGGTTCCGAACTGAAGCGCCTAGAACCGCTCGGTCACAGCGGCCGGCGTTGGTGATTCCCAGTGACAGTTGCGGAATGCCCATGCGCGTGCTTTCCGCTAGAAGAAATCGTATATCCTGCAAATTATGTCTCTCGCATGCTTATGCAGAATTCATCACTTACCACCACCATCAGCGATGACTACTCGCAACAAATGGAATACAAATTCAGTAAACACCTTACTACGATCATGTTTAATGCTCGCATTATCTACAGCATTCGCAGCAGAATGCTCAGAACACCTCCGAACGCTTATTAGCTATCGGAGAATGAGTGACATAGATGCGCCGAAAAAGCCTAAACTCTACAGCCCTCGTTGGTGACTCCAACTATAGCACTGTATTTTGTCCGGTGACCTTACCTAGATCAAGAGATTTGTTGCAGCTCCCCGCCGAACGCCCCCCCCCCTCTCCCCCCTGCACTCTTCACTCTTACTAGCATCCGCAGTGGGAAGTGACATCGAACCTACGTGACACTCATTGCGACATTCGCCGTACTGGTTTAGTGACGTTTTGCTTTTTTGTATTATAACTGGCAGTATACCGTTTGAACGGAATAGCGCACTGAAGATTTATCACAAACACGTCATCCTTGGTACGAATTGGCTCTGAGCACTATGCGACTTAACTTCTGAGGTCATTAGTCACTCAGAACTAATTAAACCTAACTAACCTAAGGACATCACACACATCCATGCCCGAGGCAGGATTCGAACCTGCGACCGTAGCGGTCGCTCGGCTCCAGACTGTAGCGCCAGAACCGCACGGCCACTCCAGCCGGCTGGTACGAATTCTTGTAGTTAAATGTCAATTAATGAAGCATTACAGTAAAAGCCTTCAGGACATCCTAAGATTAACAATAATTTGTGTTACCATATGTGTGCACCGTGGCCGTTGGTTAGAGCAATCGAGTTACGGCGTCGAGGAAAGCAGGTTCGGGTTCAAGAGTTTGCTAAATTTTTATCCATCTTCCCCTTTTGTAACAGATTCTGGGGCCAAGTGTCACATTACATCCGTCCTTGTGCGAAGCTAACACTCCACATTTTATGGTTCCCGTATTTACACTTGCGTATTACGAAAATAGACACTTTTAGTGACACACCGCATTAAATATTTCCGCAAAACGCGTCATTTTTAGTATGGTCTGTTAGCCTAAAATATCGGGAAATGTACGTCAACGTGAAATGTGTGGCGGTAATACTCTGAAAACTGAAGTTAGAGCTCAGAATTGTTTTGTTGGCTTCTCAACACACCTGAGGAGGAACAATAGTTACTGACGAACAACGTAATCTGAACAGAGACTACCATTAACACTCTGGTCATTAGCAATCGGGGACATTTGCGTTAGTGATTGTTTCGCATTTGCGTAACTGAGGTAGTTTCTAATGTCTGTAGTGATATACGTGAAGCTCCTCAAATGTTTCATTAAAGTAACTTATAGAATGAACATAAACAGTCTCGACTGCAAGAAACCTTTATTTTTGTGGTTGCCGGTTTCGGTCAGTTACTAACCATCTTCAGACCTCATACTATGTTGGTAGACGGTGTCGGTGAACGGAGCATGCGTTATGAACTCCACGAACGTCAATTGTTCGTGGAGTTCGTAACGCGTGCTCCGTTCACCGCCACCGCCTACCAACGTGGTATGAGGTCTGAAGATGGTTAGTAGCTGACAGAAACCGGCAACCACAAAAATAAAGGTTTCTGGCGGTCGAGACGTTTTACGTTCACTTTAAAGTACTAAGGATAACCGCAGTTGACCACTAGAAACGTTCTCAAAAATTAAAGTAAATTATGTATAAGGAATATAATGTCAATAAAATATGACTAATAAAATGTGAAATAGGCATACGACGTGTCACATAGGTTAAATGATAACATCTGCTACATAGTTTGTTAGAAGGCAGATAACGTTGTTTTGGGTAAACCATTTTATCATTAAAAAATCTCAAACATAACAGTGATACATCAGCCGTGTAGTTACAGATAGCATGAATGTATGCAACGGCAATGATCAGATCTATCGTATTTTTTTCTAAAAAAATTAATCAGCATAATACATTCATATTCACACTTGTTTACTTTTCACGGAAATTTTTTGTGGTTTTCCTTTCGAATAAAAGTATGTGCTTATTTGCCCCGTTTCTGCCTGGTGTATGCATGTAAATGGAAGTTTTCGTCTTTCTTATGTCCCCGGTTGGACCAAATGGCTGCGAATGAAATGCTTAGCTGCTCTTTCTGCAATTTCTGCTCACCCACGGGACAAGGTGGTATCAATGTCGTGCTCAGCTTATTCGTAGTGTGCGGCTGGCCACGTACACATCATTTTGTCGTCATTTCCGTGTACACGGAGCCGCAGCGTGTCACCTCGGGCGGTAAGGACTCAGCAGAAGCCGCGGCCAGGTCTCGAGCCGACAATCGCCATTCGCCGGCGCAGCAGCGTGAGCGGAAGGGCGGCCGATGACCTCCGCGGCCACAGCGCGCCCGCTTCCGGAAACGTTCTTTTTCAGCTCCGCTGACGACGCAGGAGGCCGAGTCGCCACTGCAATGAAATTGTGCCACATGTATTTGTAGCCCGGCCAATACACCGCGGTAGACTTTGCTGAGTCGTGTGTGGCAGCGCTCGCTACGTCTGCAGAGATGCGCTCTAGCGGCGAGCAACCGTATCAGTTGCCCTCACGCACAACGCCAGGCGCGCGGCTCGCACAGGTTGCACACCTGAGTCGCCGCTTGCGTGCCGTCACTGTTCTTGTCGTAGGTGGCATATAAGTGACAGCGAATCTCCAAATGAGGAGCCTTCTGTGGACGATGATTCATAAAAATATCCGTTGTGTTATTAAAAAAGTATTTAGTAAAATTTGTGCAAACAGTATACACGATTCTTTTTCTTTTTTCAGAATAAAAACAGTCTTGGTTGAGAAGTTATTTAATATCAATGACGCATTTCATCCTTTTGGGGCATCATCAGATTGTCTATAAAAACAAAAAAGTGTTCAATTACAAACAAGCAGCGGCAGGGGCATGGACCTATCTTGAACGAGTACACAGGTAAAATGAACTAAAAGTAACAGAATCTCACATAAAAGTAGGCCGATATGTAACCCAAAATGAACTAAAAGTAACAGAATCTTACATAAAAGTATGTCGATATGTAACCCAACCGTCATAAAGCCACATAAAAAGGAAAATGGATGCAACAGTAACTGGATATGTAATCCATCAGTCATTAAGGTGTATAAAATATCAATGACGGGCGGTTTACATATCCATTTACTGTTGCGTCCATTTTCCATTTTATATGGCTTTATGAACTTTCACCTAAGTTTTTATTACTTTTAGTTCATTTGAGCCGCGCAGACGTACAAGATAGGTCCATGTCCCCTGTCCTGTTTGTTCCTGATTAATTCGTTTCTTGTTTTTATAGACAAGCTGATGATGCCCCAAAAGGGTGAAACGCATCATTGATATTAAATAACTTCTCAACCAGTACTCTGTTTATTCTGAAATAATGTGAAACTGGTTGCTGTAGCACCCTGCCACAATTAACTGGGTAAACTGTAGTTATTTAAATTCGATGAAGACTATCTTGCCCTTACGACGTGCACCTGCAGCAGGCTTTTGAAAACTTATCTTTCAGTCAGTCGCGAAGTACCTTACCGAGGTTGCTTCGCACATCGTTATAACAGTAAATGTCGTCATTGGTAAGGTAAATCAATTACTTTTACAATTTTAACATGTAGATACGAGTAACTATTGTCCCTCTTGTGGAACTGGATTTTTAATATTGTTCTTAGCCAAACGTGTTTCACATGACTGCTTTAGGAATCTTCAGTGGTTCTTAGCTCTCCTATACCTAGTTGGAATCGTGCAAAATTTTCCAGATAACCACAGGCGGGAAGTGCACTGTTGTGGAGCTACGGCCATAAAACGATACCCAATCAGCGACGAGCCAACGAAAGTATGTACATTTGAATTAACTTGTTCAGTTAATACTTATTACGCTAAAGAGCCCAGTTACACTTAAATTAGCTGAAGATAATAGTTTCAACTGAATAGTCAAACCTAGGCAAATTTTAAATCCATGCACAAGGCTGGTCACGTCAGATGCGAATTTTCTGCGATGTTTACTGGGTGAAGCTAGACATTAAACCAAACTACGCTAAAAGTAACGTAATGCCATTAAGTTGTTAATGGCAGTTAAATTGTTACCTGCAGAAGGAGCAGTGGAGTAATATAATCAACGTGTGCTACTGTGAGGTGTAATGTTGTTAATAATGAAATGTACATGCTACATGTTTTAATATTTCTAATATTCAGAGAGTATGAATGAAATTATCTTCCAACAAGTACAATACGCCACTAAGTATTAACTACGAAAAAAATGAAAAATAAAAAAAAAACAGAAATTATATTTTAAACTCTTTCTTTTCTCAAATCGCATGTTTTACTGGAAATGCTCGAAATTTCTGCCTTCAGCATCGCTACAAAGCTGACATCGTCGAAGACATGACAGCATCAGTCGAACGAAACAGCCCTGCTGGATACCTAACAGGCCGTTCAGGTACCTGACGCTTGTCTCTAATTGGCTGTTTCTAATGGCCGTAGCTCCATTAAGCCGTCTCCCTCATTCATATTTATTACTACGCAATACTTGTATGTAAAGTTCGGTTATTGTGAGTTTGTAATTACCTTAATCAAAAGCTGTGTGCTATGTGCTGGATTCGACCAGATGTCTTGATCAACACAGGTGACCGACTGTAAATGCCATTATAACAGATTTTCTTTCTGCAAGCACAAAGTTTCGGTTGTTTTATACTATTTCTAACACTTTAGAGTAAGAGGGCAAATGACACAAAATTTGCAGTCTTCGCTTTTACCGTTTAGTCGCCTCTCAGGACTTCAGCAAAATGTCAGTTTTCTAACTTTACGGGATGTAAGATATGATTTTCAAACACTTATTAAAGTTATCAAATAACATTACCTCTTCACTCGTTACCTACAACAGGTCGTACATGTCTTTCTGATTGCATCGTATGATAATTTTTTACGATATTTTTCATTACCAATCCTCAAAGCAATTCTAACCTTAAACACAACTGCCCAACGGTTCTGTGACTGGAATCGGAACATTTTGAGTCCCAGCATACCGCTTGGGATTCGTAGTATATTTTCATTTGTTGTTTCTTTTCGTTTCTGATATGACATCCCCATGCCGAAGACGTTCCCGTGAATTTTTTCAACTTTCGAACTGTCATTAGAACGGGAAGGAAGTCAAACAGAGAAACGATTTCAGCCTACTGCAACTTCCACACAGCTCGAGACATCTCCGTCCAGTGCCGCAACACCTATCTTAATCTCTACAGTCCCGTGGATACACTGACGGGAACTTAAGAGTTTTCACTTCGTAAAACTATTAAACGGTTGTTATCAACTCACAACCTATAGTGCTCCTTCGTGTAGGTGCGTAGGTACACTTTGTCACTAGATCACACCACGTGATCTCATGAAAACCGTTTATTAATTTTACGAAGTGGAACCTCGATGTCTTCATATCGCATCCCAGCAAGAAAAGTGAGAAGTTGCAAAACGGCATCTTTGGTTCATGTCACTCAAATATACGTGTGAAGTGCCCCAACGTGCACGTAAAATGTAATGGGATTTACAGCCAAGAATACTTAATTGAAATTTAATGGAAGCTTATTGTGTTTCAATACAAATTTTAGAGAATTAATTCTTTAATTCGAGTTTCCTCAAGTATTTTTTAGTTATATCACTGTTCTTGCCGGGGTGCGATATGTCTACCCACGCACTGAAGATGTTACAGGAACAAATTAATTGTAGCGCCCATATACTAGTTAAAATTATATCTAAAGGTTTCTGGTATTTCTGAATGGAGTAGATGTGAAAGGAAGTTTCGAGTCTAACGTCTCGTTGGCGTCATCGGATGCGTAACACAGGCTCCACTGGACGAGGGTGATGGAGAAAATCGCCTATGGTCTTGTTGAAGGAACCTTTCCGGCATTTATTTTTGAAGGTATCCACAACTGTCTTACAACAGGAACGGGCTTGAAAATCGCTCCTCACGGATACGAATTCAGTGCATTAAATGCTGCGCCACCGCACTAGGTGAGAGAACATGTTAATCCGTCGGTGTTTTTATTTTCCTTCTTTTGAAATTATTAAAAAGGCGACTGAACGTTGAATATTTTAAGTAAAATATTGGTGTGTGTTCCTTTTTTGCTAATACAATCAGCTGTTAAAAGTTTTGTTAAAAACAGAATACTTGACTGAAGGCACAAGAAATAAGCAATAGGTAAGGAGGCTTGTTAGAAGAAGAAAGTTTTGGAAATCATTTGGGATGGAAGTGCTTGGGAGGAGAACCGCAAACCAAGCGTTTGGAAATGGAAAGCACTAAACTGTAACTAAAAGTTGAAGGACCTGCCCTCAGAATAAACAGTCTGTTCTTGAGAGAAAAATGTCAGGCTCTTAGTATGGTAGGATGTGCGTGTAAGCACAGAGGACTGATGAGTGGTAAAGAGGGAGCAGTGGACGTTGGAGTGACAGGAAGGGAAGAGCAGTTAGGGGTGTCGGTAAGGCTATAATAGAAACGGAGGAAAGGTATATGGGGAGATGGAAGAGAAAGCGGAAAAGGGGTACGAAGACATGGAGAGAGAAAATAAGGAAGCCGGAATTGTAGTTGGTAGGATGGGTGAATGAGTGGACGGATTTCATTGTCTGGGAGACGCAAAAGATTGAAATTTCGTTAGGAGAGGTTGTAGAAATTGTGCAGGTGTAGGGTTTGTGGAATACGTCGGTATAGGAGCAGCATTGTACAGGGAATGTAAATTAGATGAAAAATAATAGAATAATTGGAGTCGAGTTTACGGATGGTGTCGATCGCTCGAAGATGTTCAGTGTGAGTGAGAAGAGGTGAAAATTCGATGAGTCGGCAAAGAATCCACTTGGGGGAAGATAAACAGATGCGAAGAGCAAGGCGGAGTGCCTAAAGATCAAAGATTTGGAATGACTGATAGAATTTAAGTGGAGCAGATATTCACGCATGATTGGGTGAGAGATCCTAAAGGACAGGTTCGACCGCCTAACTGGTGTACACTGGCACCTTTCCTTCGTGGAAGTGTGAGATTTGTGTGTTAAGTGTATCTGGTACAAGTATATGACTGTAGTGTGTGTGTGTGTGTGTGTGTGTGTGTGTGTGTGTGTGTGTGTGTGATGACATTTCTGCGTTGTACGATGATGAGAGAAGGGAGGTCGTGAAACTCAATCCCGGCACTTAGCTTACTGCTCGCAGAAATCACCAAGGGACACGCCAAGCTTAACGTCGCCATCCGACGGACGGATGGATCACAACCAATCTGCGTCATATGCCCTCATTCCATGAGATACTGTTGAGGTATTTGGAACTTAATCCAGGACAATGAAGCAAAGTCTGATCATCAGAAACTTTATGCCAGCACTTCTCCTCCCCTTTTGCCGAGAGGCAGAGGGAAAATTGTGAACATCGCGTGACATACACAGGCGGTTTCCAATCCAAATGCGGGCCATTCCCGGCGTTACTTAACTTCGAATCAGTCTCCTGGCTGGTTTGACGCAGCCCGCCACGAATTCCTCTCCTGTGCCAACCCCTTCATCTCAAGTGTAGCACTTGCAGCCTACGTCCTCAATTATTTGCTGGATGTATTCCAATCTCTGTCTTCCTCTACAGTTTTTGCCCTCTACAGCTCCCTCTAGTACCGTGGAAGTCAGTCCCTGATGTCTTAACGAATGTTCTATCATCCTGTCCCTTCTCCTTATCAGTGTTTCCACACATTTATTTCCTCTCCGATTCTGCGCAGAACCTCCTCATTCCTAACCTTACCAGTCCACCTAATTTTCAACATTCGTCTGTAGCACGACATCTCAAATGCTTCGATTCTCTTCTGTTCTGGTTTTCCAACAGTCCATGTTTCACATCTATACAATGCTGTTTTCCAGACGTACATTCTCAGAAATTTCTTCCACAGATTAAGGCCTATGTTTCATACTAGTAGACTTGTCTTGGCCCGGAATGCCCTTCTTGCCATTGCTAGTCTGCTTTTAATGTCCTCCTTGCTCCGTCCATCATTGGTTATTTTACTGCATAGGTAGCAGAATTCCTTAACTTCACATACTTCGTGACCATCAGTCCTGATGTTAAGTCTCTCGCTGTTCTCATTTCTGCTATTTCTCATTACTTTCATCTTTCTTAGATTTTTTACTATCAGTCCATATTCTGCATTCATTAGACTTTTCATTCCATTCAGACATGTAATTCTTCTTCACTTTCACTCAGGATAGCAATGTCATCAGCGAATCGTATCAGCGATATCCTTTCACCTTGTATTTTAATTCCACTCCTGAACCTTTCTTTTATTCCAATCACTGCTTCTTCGATGTACAGGTTGAACAGTAGGGGGGAAAGACTACATCCCTGTCGTACTCCCTTTTTAATCCGAGCTCTTCGTTCTAGGTCGTCCACTCTTATTATTCCCTCTTAGGTCTTGTACGTATTGTTTATTACCCGTCTCTCCCTGTAGCTTACCCCAATTTTTCTCAGAATTTCGAACATCTTGCACCATTTTCCATTGTTGAACGCTTTTTCCTGGTCGACAAATCCTATGAAGGTGTCTTGATTTTTCTTTAGTTTTGCTTCCATTGTCAATGGCAACATCAGAATTGCCTCTCTCATACCATTACCTTCTCTAAAGCCAAACTGACCGACTTCTAACAAATCCTCAATTTTCTTTTCCATTCTTCTGTATATTATTCTTGTCAGCAACTTGGATTTATGAGCTGTTAAGCTGATCGTGCGATGATTCTCGCACTTGTCAGCTCTTGCAGTCTTCGGAATTGTGTGGATAATATTTTTCCGAAAGTCAGACGGTATGTCGCCAGACTCATACATTCTGCAAATCAAAGTGAATAGTCGTTTTGTTGCCACTTCCCCCGATGATTTTAGAAATTTTGATGGAATGTTATCGATTCCTTCTGCCTTATTTGATTTTAAGTCACCCAAAGCTTTTTTTAAAGTTCTGATTCTAATACTGGATCCCCTATCTCTTCTAAATCGACTTCTGTTTCTTCTTCTTCTTCTATCATAGCCGTCCTTTGTGGCCGAGCGGTTCTAGGCGCTTCAGTCTGGAACCGCGCGACCGCTACGGTCGCAGGTTCGAATCCTGCGTCGGACATGGATGTGTGTGATGTCCTTAGGTTAGTTAGGTTTAAGTAGTTCTCAGTTCTGGGGGACTGATGACCTCAGATTTTAAGTCCCATAGTGCTCAGAGCCATTTGAACCATTTGAACCTTCTATCACATTAGACAAATCTTCTCCCTCATAGAGGCTTTCAGTGTATTCTTTCCACCTATCTGCTCTCTTCTCAGCATTTAACGGTAAACGGTATATTCAAGGAGTCAAGGACGTTGGCGTTTTGTAGGTGTGGAATATAATGGAGGGGTGTCCTGTCTGTGGTAACCAGGGTGGTTTTTATTCAGCGAAGTGTAGAGACTGCGTGTGGAGCCCAGCAGATGTCGCCCTGCCTCAGTGGGTGTGAGCTCTGGTGCTTCACGCATACTATCCACCAAAGCACGTAAAACTTTGACGAGGTGACATGTTGCATCTTTGTAAGTCGGACAGCAGCAATAATTTCTCTAATCCGGCGGAATAATCACACGAATCAGTGCGAATACCGGCAACGTGACAAAAAGCTATCTCCAGTCCGCCTGTTGCGCCCCCTGGAATACGTGCTTCACACCAAGGCTATACCCGCATACACGTTTCTCCCGCTCTAGTAAACGCATCTGTTCTGCTCTACTCGCGTTTCCCCTCACGCAGACATGGTTTGGTGAGTCCATAGTACAATAATCTATCTTATACTCGAGTTAGCAATAAATGTTTCAGTTTCATGCAAGTATTGTGTCGAAGAGTTATTGATTTTCGTTGTTTAAACGACACAATGAATTTAGAGTTATAATCTGAAGAACTGGCTGCTGACTCTTTGCTATTATATTTTATTATAAAAAAAAAGTTACATAAATGAAGACCACCAGCAGTGTTTTCTAAAACTCTTGCAGACTTAATTTCTCTTTAAGTGTCATGAGCGAATGGTATTAATAAAAGAAGTTCCGGTCACTAACCAAAAAAAAAAAAAAAAAAAAAAAGGTTCAAATGGCTCTGAGCACTATGGGACTCAACTGCTGTGGTCATCAGTCCCCTAGAACTTAGAACTACTTAAACCTAACTAACCTAAGGACATCACACACACCCATGCCCGAGGTAGGATTCGAACCTGCGACCGTAGCAGCAGCGCGGCTCCGGACTGGAGCGCCTAGAACCGCACGGCCACCGCGGCTGGCGGTCACTAACATAATTGTTGTAGTTTTCGAAATATGTTGTTTATATTTATTTGATATCAGAGTAAAATATTTTATCAGACAGCAGACATTAACACAACAGCAAAATTTAAACCACTTTAATACGCAGCCTTCAACTTCTCTCTCTCAGACCAAGTACAAGAGACACTCATGAATATAAGAAGAGATCGTTCAAATGGTTCAAATGGCTCTGAGCACTATGGGACTCAACTGCTGAGGTCATTAGTCCCCTAGAACTTAGAACTAGTTAAACCTAACTAACCTAAGGACATCACAAACATCCATGCCCGAGGCAGGATTCGAACCTGCGACCGTAGCGGTCTCGCGGTTCCTGACTGCAGCGCCTTTAACCGCACGGCCACTTCGGCCGGCAAAAAGAGATCGTAAACAGCCTACATACCTTCCCTTCCCTTCTTTCTTTCTGTGCCCCCTTTCCCCCTTAGACACGCATGAATATAAGCAGAGATCGTGAACAGCCTACATATCTTTCCTTCTCTCTCTCTCTCTCTCTCTCTCTCTCTCTCTCTCTCTCTCTCTGCCCCCTTTCCCCCTTGCTACTCCGTTCCACACACAGCGCCAAATACAAAGTGCTTGAAATCATGTAAACTGTCAGTATAATAATTAGTACTTGCTGCTGAAAACATAAATAAGAGCAAGAACGTCTGAATACTCCCGTAGTTCCACGCAATATCAGTGGAGAGATTGTACAGGGAAAAAAAACTCTAAATGCAAAATCGGTGACTCATGTAGAAGAAAATATAGACTTAAAAAATCGACAAAACCAAGGCAAACACTTCTGCAGCCTCCTGAAGTGCTTTGTTTTGAGGTTTTCTGGACGGTCAGCTGTCAGTTCCTTTCTGATAAGAAGACAGCGTAAATATCTCCTTAAGCCCTTACATAAAGTTATCACGTTATGTAATAGTGAAAAACCGTACAGCAAGCTCTGTGTCGCTTCAAGAAGACATGCTATATATCTACATAGTCTGTCCATTTTGCTTTATGCAAATTTTTTTCTTTGGTTCTTATTTAAACAAAAAACCTTAAAAGAGTCAAATGTTCTTTAGAGTGTAGAGTGATGATAGAATTATCATTATTTTAAAGAAGTGAAGGTAAAATATTTGTTTCACGAAAATAGGCAATTCTTACATGGGACGCCGGTTCTCTAGCTATTTTTCGGCACCTCATTAAGGGGGTTCATTTTATGCTATGTTCTACTCTGTTTTTTCTGAAAAAATGTTTTTGTAGTGACTTGGCAAGACAGCCAATCCACAGTGACGGGTAGCCGAAAGGCACGCGTTTAATCTCACGCAGAGTGGCGTGAGGTCTGGAACAGGACAATGTCTTGAGAATTGCAAATAAAGTACGAAGATCTTGGAATACTTAACTTTAATCCATAATTGGTGTACATCGCTCTTGACGGTACATGTTTTATAATTTCAATATTAACTGGTAATGGCGCCTTGGTAGGTCGTAGCAAATGACGTAGCTGAAGGCTATGCTAACTATCGTCTCGGCAAATGAGAGCGTGATTGTCAGTGAACCATTCCTAGCAACGTCGGCTGCACAACTGGGGCGAGTGCTAGGACGTCTCTCTAGACCTGCCGTGTGGCGGCGCTCGGTCTGCAATCACTGACAGTGGCGACACGCGGGTCCGACGTATACTAGCGGACCGCGGCCGATTTAAAGGCTACCACCTAGCAAGTGTGGTGTCTGGCGGCGACACCACAGTTTTCATACAAATCTTTATTAAGAAAAAAGTACATATCTTAAATACTATGTAAATTATTTTTTTGCCGGTAAATTGATGAGGTTATGCAGCACAAAATGGCGACCAAAATACCTCTGCGCTTGTTGCGGAACTGAACGATACGCACCATTGCGGGTGAAGTGTAGGTCTGCAATAAAATGAAACTTACGTACATTATCAGAATTAGGTTCTCTGTGGCATGAATCTCGAAAATCAAATTTCCTGAAGTGCATTTCAAAATGGCTGCCAGTTGAAAATGTAGGTACTGAAAATCGACTAATTTTGTTGCCTTTACATGTAAATGGAGCATAGGTGCAAATTAGTGGTCTCAGTGCTTCATTGTTGTTCTGCGTACTCAGACTCCAGGGTATCTCTCCATTAAATTGTCCACAGTCAGATGTTTGTACACACCAGCAGCAGCATCAATAACGCCACTTCTCAGTGATTATCATCAGAAGTATCCAGTGTTCCGCTCATCTCAGTTTGCTTCCATTAACACTAACTTTCAGAACAGTAATCGTACAACGTATTGTCATTCGTTGAAGTCCTCTGATAAAGTGTCACCCTAACCGCTTTTTTCATCTCACTTTTGCATATTTAAGACACCTGGTTGACAATTGCAACACCTATGTCGATACTTTCTTCGACCTGGAGCGTTTACAAATAAAGAGGTATACGTCAAAGTTGCAAACGGCTCCAAGCACCGAGAGCGGCTAGAGTGACCGTGTGCGTGCGTGCTTTCTCTGAAACGTGATTTTTCAGGTATAAAGAATAATTTCCAGCCGATGTACTTTTGCTTACATACTCTTAAGACAGTAAAGAGTCAAAATATGCGAAAAAGAACGGTTTTTTGAAACCTCGATTCCCGAAAGCTGTTAAACAGTTTGGTGTAATAAAGCCCTTAAAATCAATGAAAATTTAAAAGTAATGACCCAAGCTTGTTGTATAGTATATGCCATTTGTTTCTGTATACAACTTTGTCCCATGAACACAGAGCGAGGTAAGAATTTTTAGCCCTAGTAAATCGCCGGCCGCGGTGGCCGAGCGGTTCTAGGCGCTTCAGTCCGGAACCGCTCGACTGCTACGGTCGCAGGTTCGAATCCTGCCTCGGGCATGGATGTATGTGGTGTCCTTAGGTTAGTTAGGTTTAAGTAGTTCAAAGTTTTAGGGGACTGATGACCTCCGATGTTAAGTCCCATAGTGCTCAGAGCCATTTGAACCATTTTGAACCCTAGTAAATCGCGGACTTAATCGAAAAATTTAAATTTCAAATATGGTTGTACTAACTAGGACAATACATATTTCATACAGAAGTCAGTCGCAGCCTGCAAACACATATTCGCACTTACCCCGAAAACGTTTTACTTCTATTATGGTATAGCTGCACCCGTGTCAGTTTTTAGTAATCTGCTGCGCCCTCTCTACATGCCCGTCTGTGTGAAGTGATCTACAGTTAATATCTGTTTATCACAGTTGAAGAGAAAGAAGGGCAGCAGTATTTTTTTAGTAGTTTTGGCTGAGTACTGTTTTCGTAATTCTCTGTTCATATCGCGACGTTCAGATGATATTAACGACGCTGTAGCACTGATTTGCTCGCGGATGCCGGCTTCGGACATCTCGTGGAGACACGTGGCACTCTGTAGAATACACTAAGGTGACAAAACTCCTAACATCGTGCCGGACCTCCTATCGATCGGCGTAGTGCAGCAGCTCGACTTGATGTGGACTCAATAAGTCGTTGGAAGTCTTCTGCAGAAATACTGAGTCATGCTGCTTTTGCAGCCGTCGATAAAATCTTAAGTATTGCCGGTACAGGATTTTGTGCACGCACTGACCTCTCGATTATGTCCCATAAATGTTCGATGAGATTCATGTCGGACGATCTGGATGGCCAAATCATTCGCTCGAATTGTCCAGAATGTTCCTCAAACCTAATGCGAACAATTGTGGTCTGGTGACATCGTTGTTTGAGAACATGAAGCACGTGAGTACAGATAGACTCAAAGCAGCCGAACATAACTATTTCCAGTCAATAATCGCTTGAGTTGGACCACAAGCCGGTCCATTCTATGTAAACACAGCCCACAATTATGGAGCCACCACCAGCTTGCACAGTGCCTTGTTGATAGCTCGAGTCTGCGCCACACTCGAACACTATCATCAGCTCTTAGCAAGTGAAATAGGGACTCTGACCAGGCCACGGTTTTCCAGTCGTCTATAGAGTCCAACCGACACGGTCGCGATTGCAGGAGAGGCGCTGTAGCCGATGTCGTCGATCGTCTGCTGCCGTAGCTCATTAATGCCAAATGTCGCCGCACTGTCTTAATACATACGTTCGTCGTACTTCCCAGATTGATTTATGCGATTATTTCAGGCAGTGTCGTCTTGCCTTTTAGCATTTATAACTCTAAGCAAAAGTCGTTAAGTGAAGGCGATCGGCCACTGCGTTATCCGTGGTAAGAGGTAACGCCTGAAATTTGGTTTTCGCGACACACTGTTGACAGTGTGGATCTCGGAATGTTGAATTCCCTAACGATTTCCGAAGTAAAAGGTCCCATGCATGTGTCTCCAACTATCACGCTGATAACTCTATCAATCTCGACGTTGAGCGCTTGTAAGCTCCTACTACCATTCCGCGGTCAAAGCCTGTTAATTCCCGTCAAGCGGCCATAATCAGTCGAAAAATCACGTGAGTTCAAATGACAGCTCCTCCAATGCAGTGTCCTTTTATATCCTGTGTACGCGATACTACCACCATCTGTATATGTGCGTGTCGCTATCCCATTCAGTGCAGTAGCTAAACGTTAAGATGAGTAAAAAACAAACTGTAAAGAAAGCTGCATTCAAACCAAAGGTTGGTATGAACACCGCAGTGCTCCTGTTCGAGGTAGCAAGCCGTTACCTTTCTCTGGTTCTTCTAACTGACGGACGAGTCCAATCATATGACATCTGCAGTTTAACACAGACGCGAACCTACGCTGCAAGTTAGCATCTTTCGCATAGACAAATGATTTTCCAAAGGTAAAAGAAGCAATAAGAGACACAAAAAAGTTGCTAGGATCAGGCGAGGAATGATCCGCAACCTATGAATTTGTGGTCCGGCCTTTACAAATGTAACCATGGAGATACACTTTGTTACATTCTCTTACGCATAGCATTAAGTATGTCACAGTAAATTACCTCATTGCCATGGGCATCCTCTAGTGCCCCCCTCCCCAGGGCGGTCTCAGTTGGAGTAAACATTTTTTATTCTTTACAGAATTCTCATACACTTTTAGAAATCACTGTCTAAGATTCCGCAGGTTTAGGCAATAATACCATGACGTTTACGACCAAGAAAGGAAGTACTGTAGCTTTAGCAATCAGTGCATAACGTCTGTTTCTCCGGTTTCCTTCGGCGAATCTTTGCAGAATACAGCTGTAACGGAGCCCCAATATTTTTTCTGTCAATTCTTGTATCTGCTGTTGTCGAGTGTAAAGCAGTGCGTGGGAATTACTCAGTTTTCCACGGCAGACCGTTGGACTAGCCGCCGAAGAGCGCGATCGTGTTATACGATAGGTCTGCTTGTGTTAATTCCATCAAAGCCTTTGCGCAACATCGTTAGTCGTCTCTAGGATAAGATATCTTTCACGAAACACTTTTACAAACATTGCCGATACTGTACTAAAGCTTTAACTTTTCTAGCTTTCAGAAAAATCAGTTGCTCGAAACTTGCTGCTCATTTTTAACATACTTTTCTAGAAGTCTTCGCTTTTTTCAAGATCTTTTTTATGGTTTATATAAACAGAACGGGTCCCTACACCGCCATACATCTCATCGCACCCTCTGACTTGATCACATATGGTACTCAAGGTCTGTAAGTGAACTTGAAACAATTTCGCAAAATGTTTTTCCTCAAATATGCTATCTGATCAAAAGTATCCGGACGCCCAATGTAATGCAGAATTCACCGCTGGATGTCACAAGAGCCGGACCCGCCGGTATAAGTACAAAAGGAGGCGGGGACTGTTGTGTTGTCAGTAGAGAAGCAGAATGCATCGGTCAAGAGAGCTCAGTGACCTCCATAGCGGAGTAGTCGTTGGATGTCACCCGCATAAGAAATCCACCAGAGATATTACAACCCTTTTACAGGTGCCCAAGTCGAACGCTGGTAATGTCATTGTGAAATGGAAACGCGAAGGAACAGCCACAACTAAACCAAAACCGGGCAACATTGACGGACAGGAACGGTCGACCATTGCGGAGGATGGTTGTAAAAAATCGTGTGAAATGAGCGGTAGCAATCAGTCGTGAGTTCGAAAGAGCCAACAGTAGTCCAACTATCATAATTCGTGTATTTGTGAAGCTAGAAAGAGTAGAGTACTGTGGTCGAGCAGCTCCTCAGAAGCCTCAGTGTCAGGCGACGCTTGAAGTGGTGTAAGGAGAGATGACACTGGACAGTGATTTGGACTGTGACACTTCGACGGCTTTGGGTTTGGCGAATGCCTGGGTGACGTTACCTGTCACCATGTGTGATACCAACAATGAACTGTGGAGGAGGTGATGTTACGGTATATCGAGCGAGGTGGCGCAGTGGTTAGCGCACTGGACTCGCATTCGGGAGGAAGATGGCTCAAACGCGCGTCCGGGCATCCCGATTTAGGTTTTCCGGTATTTCCCTAAATCACTCCAGGTAAATGCCGGGATGGTTCCTTGTACACAGTCCTAGCTTGTGCTCCGTCTCTAATGACCTCGATGTCGATGGGACGTTAAACCCAATCTTTCTTCTTTCCTTCCATCTTTGTGTTACGGTATGATGGTGTTATTCGTACTTAGGATGTGGTCTCCTTATTGCTCTTAAGCAAAAGCTAAATGCGGAAGGATATGAAGACAATTTACAGCATCGTGTACAGTAGAGGAACAGTTCAGTGGCGATGATTGATTGTATTAGCACGACAATGCACAGTGTCATGGAACAACATCTGTGAGCCAATGGTCTGTGGACAATAACGTTACTGAAATGGACTGACCTGCCCAGAGTCCCCACCTGAATCCAACTTCGAACATGAGTAGTCACTGCATGTCACCTGAGTAACAAATCCATCAAAAAATTTCATCCCTTCTCTTTTTCTGTGGAGTGTAAGTGCGAAGGAACAACAGCAGCTAAACCAAGAACAACAGACCTCATATACTGACAGACAGGGACCATAACGCATTGTGGAGGGTGGCTGTACAAAATCGCTTGGAATCAGTGGAAGGAATCACTCGTGCCGCGCGTGGTAGCCGCGCGGTCTTGGGCGCCTTGCCACGGTTCGCGCGACTCCCCCCGTCGGAGGTCCGAGTGCTCCCTCGGGCATGGGTGTGTGTGTGTTGTCCTTAGCATAAGTTAGTTTAAGTTAGGTTAAGTAGTGCGTAGGGTTAGGGACCGATGACCTCAGCACTTTGGTCCCTTAAGAATTCACACACATTTGAACATTTTGAATCACTGGTGAGCTCGACAGTGGTGCCAACAGTCCCCCTAGCACAATGTGCGTAGCTGCGTCGACTGACAACGATTGCTCGTAAACCATACTGACTCCTTTACAACTGCTACCAACTTCAGGGAGCAGACATCGCTTTATTTAATTGGTCTCTATCATGTCAGTAAATGATTCCAAAATGCATTGTACATAATACGTATTTAAACAGTCGTTGACTCACAGTATCACTTATGTTCTCGTAGATGTAGACGCACTAAACAGTGTTGCCTGCTAGCTCAGGTTAAGAGCTGTTATAAACTCGTTAATACCGAACGATGCCGTCTGATTGCTATCGATTCATGTAGACCCATCAGCCACCTCGTCGAAAGTCTCCATTGAGTGCGCATGTAATACGTGCACGGCAAACAATTCACGCTTCAGAAAAACAATGGATGTAGAGTCTACACCGTAGTCCATAGTACAGTTTAGTGATGCACAGCGGTGAGAAACGGGGACGTCTACAACATTCTAAATTACAACACATCTACGTGGAATGTAGTCTATTCCAGCATAGCTAGTATTGCTTCCTTTGTGGCCACGTAAATCCATAAACCAAAGCTGTTTTCATTGCGGTTGCCGGACCCACGAAGGATTGTGTGTCAATTTTCAATGCCGAAAATGTAAATGACGTTATAGATGCTAAAGAATTTTAGATACTGTATTTCATGCCACATAATATATCGATCTCACACCTTCGACTGCACCTCATTCGTGTTATTGGGTTTGCGATATTCCCGCCACACACGTTACAGCATTACCGGCAGCAGAATTCCGAACACGAATTACCGCTAACAATGCTTCCTCAGCCAATCTCAGCAAAGCTACCGGTAGTTGTTAATCTTGCTACAAACATTGATTTTATTTCGGTACTAGGGATCTTAATTATAATGAAGGTTTTTAATGCAGCAAGGTGTTGCCGTAAAAAAGACTGGAATGGTATTTCGCTCCGGCCATTATAATTCACTCTTTATGTTATTCCTCTAAATCATCTCAGAGAAATTCTGGAGCCGTTCCTTTCACATAGCATACTGTCAATTTTTTTTTTCAGCATATGAACGACTGAACAAGTTCTCCGTTTCTAATGACGTAGTTACAACTGTAAGCTTGTCTATTTTTTCTTATTGTATACCTCCGTTTCCATTTTACACCCCCTTCCTGGTACTGAAGATTACGATTGGTACAGGAGAATAATTGCTTTACTCCTTAGAGTCCCAACAATATGAAAAAATATAATTTTAAAATTTTTCTCATAATTAACCTTTGTTACCGTAGCAAACAAACAATACAAGAAGAAACTACCAAAAGTAAACAATTTTAAAGAAGTGGTTTCACTATGGAACCACTAGGTCATACAGTTTTCAACCATCGATAATTTCATTTGTTATATTTGAAAGCAAATTCGCATTTTAACTAAATATACTCCTACATCTCGATACGTCCATGAACTCATAAGGCCTAAAACAAATCATAGTCCTAAATTATATGCAAAAATGGGCCTAGAATTTAATAAATAAATAAAAAAGGATTTCACAATCTCGTACAGTCACATAGTACAATCTCTGTGCCAACTGTCGCTTTGAATGCTACGAGCGAAGTACTTCAATGTACCACTAGATGCCTCTGACTTGCAACAGCATTGTCGGTTTCATGCTAAAGGCACTGGTACTTTAAAAAAAAAGATATCAGGCAGAAATCACTAGTACTCAAAGGAGTACCAGGTGGTTTTCTTTCCTTCCCAGATTTTCTTAAAGTTGTTCATTTTTGGCGGAAAAGTTAATGAAATTTAAGGTGTCTAATAAATCGAAGATAGGTTTGAACACGTATATGCATGCCCTTTGAAGGTGCCATGGTTGAATTTTCTTAGGAACTCGTATAAAAACGTATCGCGAAATATCTAAAATGCTTTCACGGGTCGAAACCCAATAGGAACGACCAAATACACATACTAAAACGTGTGCAGTTCTTCTTTGACCAATTTCTTGTTATCCCAACTAAAAGTGCATCCCATACAAAGAAGAGGCAGCCACTCGATCGCGGATCATACGAGTGTATGCCAAGGTGCTTCTTTCGTTGAAATCACTCCTTAGATTTCTCCCAAAGAGTCAGAGTCTAACACACACTTCTCTACCATAATTTAGGTTGGTTGTTTGGACAACATGGTTATGGATTAACAGCGATTAATATAAATTAACTTAGTATTAAGAAAACGCGATTAAGACTGTTTTATTAATACTAAATACAGGTTGGTGTTCACCACTCGTGTCCTCTGTTCCGTGCAGTTACCTCATCCTTCTAGACTAACGATATTCTGTTCACACAACCTCGCCACAGATGTTTTACGAAAGATGCTGGCGATTGATATCTTATTGATGCTCCTCGTTATGACACCACCACACATTTATCAGGCGGGTTAACGACCTGTGGGCCCGTCGCTCGTGTACACTAACAAGATCACGGCCTACTTTGGAGCTGCCCTCAAAATCATCGCGGCTTAAATGAACGTATTCCCTCACGTGCACTGTGGCCGCAAGGTCTCTTCTAATTGAAGTCAACTGCTCATAGGGTTACGACAATAATTGCCCTCGTGGAATCGACACGCCTCCAATCAAGAGCATTTTGTATTCACGTCGTATACGCTATTTAAAGAAACTGTTTCAACCATCTGTCTCACTCTAAAGCTGCAAGCAGAATACTTGCTAGAGGCACAGTAGTATGGAAGGAAATCGTGATGTTGAGTTCAGTTTGTTCATTGGTGTGATTGTTAGATATTTTGTAAGAGACTATACGAAGAGAGCAACCTTTGACATTTGGAAAGCTGCAGCATGAAATGTCAAAAGTGGATATCATGCAATAGGTGTGAATGGATTAAATCTTCTGGGACAATATAAATTACATGCTGTTGTCCTTCCCATTGCTCATTTCTAAAGTACTGCAAAATAAAAGACATTATCAAAACACAGCCCGTATTGTGAACGCAGAATATAAACAAGTACAGACTACCGAGTCGTATGGAAGAATGCCAGTATGAACATACCGGTACCATTGCTGCACGAACAGTTCAGTGATAGGGTTTTTCTCATCAAAAGTAACAGCAGTCCCCACCGATAACAATACCCCAGGATACGTGTCGAAGTCGCGAGCAGAAGATGCACAGACAGAGAAAGTATATGATATTATTGAACGGGTAATTAAGCACGTAAAGGGAGATGAAAATGTAATAAATAGTCTTGGGGGATTGAAATGCTGTTGTAGGGGGAAGAGTAGAAGAAAGTGATACGGGAGAATATGAATGAGAGAGGAGAAAGGCTAATTAAGTTTTGCATTACATTCCAGCAAGAATTAGCTGTTCAAGGATCACAAGAGGAGGAGGTTTACTTGGAAAAGGCCGGGAGTAGGGAGAGATTTCAGTTAGCTTACGTCATGGTTAGACAGAGATTTCGAAATCAGATGCTGGAGTGTAAGGGATACCCAGGAGCAGATATAGACTCATCACGATTTAGTAGGCTGAAATTTAAGACTAGTCAGGAAGAATCATTGCGCAAAAGAACGAAATACGGAAGCACTGAGGATTGAAGAGATACGCTCGAAGTTCTCTGAGGCTAAAATTACCGCGACAATGAAAAGCTCAGCAGGCAGCTCAGTTGAAGGGGAATGGAAATCTCTAAAAAGGGCAATCGCAGAAGTTGGAAAGAAAAATGTAGGTACTGGGAAGGCAACTGCGAATAAACCATGGACAGCAGAAGAAATACTTCAGCTGAGCGACGAAAGAATGAAGTACAAAAATGTTTAGGGAAATTCAGGGATACAGAAATACAAATCACTTTGGAATGAAATCAATAGGAACTGCAGGGAAGCTAAGGTAAATGGCTACATGAAAAATGAAGTGTCGGCAGAAGTGCCGACACCGTGTGGTTTGAGGAGACCGAAATGCACGCTATAAGCTCACGCCGGATGGCCTGAGGTTTGAAACAGGATACGTAATGAATGCTATAAAGAAAAGTACGTAGCTTCTGGAATACTTAACTTTAATTCATAGTTGTAGAACATCGCTCTTGATGATACAGAAGTATTATAGCAATTGAATACGGCGCCTAGCTAGGTCGTAGCAATCGACTTAGCTGAAGGCTATGCTGACTATCTTCTCGGCAAATGAGAAAGTCTTCGTCAGTGTCTGTTGCTAGCTACGTCGGCTGTACAACTGGGGCGAGTGCTAGTACGTCTCTCTAGACCTGCCGTGTGGTGGCGCTCGGTCTGCTATCACTGACAGTGGCGACACGCGGGTCCGACGTATACTAACGGACCGCGGCCGATTTAAAGGCTACCACATAGCAAGTGTGGTGTCTGGCGGTGACACCACAAAAAATGTGAAGAAATCGAAAAAGAAATGGTTGTCAGGAGGACTTACTCACCATACAGAAAAGTCAGAACATCCTTTGATGAAATTAAAAGCAAGGGGGTAACATTAAGTGTGCCACAGGAATTCCACTGTTAAATGAAGAGGAGAGAGTGGATAGGTGGCAAGAATACACTGAAGGTCTCTATGAGGGGGAGGACTTCTCTGATGACGTGATAGAAGAAGAAACAGGAGTAGGTAGGGAAGAGATAAGTGACACAGTATTAGAATCAGGACTTAAAAGAGCTTTGGAAGACCTTCAGGGTGTGGTGAACATCTTTTAAACGCATTAATCCACAATGATCCAAGTCACCGTATTCGAGAACTGGCAGATGTGACGAACTATGATTGTTCTACCAGCGTGCGACATTTGCATACAATGGGGAAGGTTCAAAAATCGTATGTAGGGGACCGCGTGCTCTAAGCCAAAATCACAAAAATCAGCGGGTGGTCAAATATGCATCTTTGCTTACTCATCATCAGTTTTCTCGTGAACAATACCGACCATTTCTATCCTGCATCGTTACTGGTGATGAGAAATGGTGTCTTTATGCTAACGTTAGGAAAAGAAAGTAATGGTTGAGCTCAAACAAAGCAGCAACTCCCGTACAAAGACTTGCGCGCATTCACAAGAGATAATGTAATGCATCTGGTGGAACAGCGACGGTGTGGTGCGCTTCGAATTGCTTCCCCGAGGTGTAATTGTCACTGCAGACATTTATTGTCAACAACTGAGACATCTTGCAGACGCAATCCAAGAACACCACGATAACGCATGCCCGAATTCTGCTAGATTGACAAAAAACACTGTACAGGAGATGTACAGTACCTATCTTATTCACTTGATCTTGCGCGCTCGGATTTTGACCTTTCCCGCTCTCTATCGACCAGGCTTCAAGCAACTTCCTTTCCGGATGACAACGCGCTTCGGACATCGCTCGACGAGTACTTCGCCTCGAAACCAAGTCATTTCTACAGTCGCGGAATCAAAAAGTTACCCCAGCGTTGGCAGACTGTTGTAAATAGTGAAGGATAATATATTACTAATGACTAAAATCACTGTTATGTGTATCTGTTGTGCTTATTAAACTTATAGAAAGACGCTACGAAGTTACGCATCTGCAATCCTGGCATACAGCGAAATCCCCGCTCCACATTACTGTAGCAAGCCGATAGAGAAGCCAAAACAAGAAGTGAGCATTGATGCAGTGGATATGGACCGCGCCACATTGCTTTGGATCTCTAGCGCCGCGTTACGGTACTGTGATACTGGGATGTTAGTATGTGCCCACCCTATAAATCATATAGAGATACACAGGGTGAAATGTCTAAATATTTGTCCTGGATGTCGGGGTTGATCGTTTGACAGACCTCTTGAACAACCTTTAAAAAGTCGCATCATTACATAACAAAAAAGCTACAGATGTTTCAGTTTGTCAGTATATGTTATTGCATAGAAGTAATCGTAGAGGAGAGTAATCTCCATGTTTTTGTTTTTGAGTATTATCAATTGCTGGAGATGGTCGAGCGGTTCTAGGCGCTTCAGTCCGGAACCACGCGGCTGCTACGGTCGCAGGTTCGAATCCTGCCTCGGGCAGTGTGTGTGGTGTCCTTAGGTTAGTTAGGTTTAGTTAGTTCTAAGTTCTAGGGGACTGATGACCTCAGATGTTAAGTCCCATAGTGCGTAGAGCCATTTGAACCATTTTTTGAATTGCTGGAGACCAAGTTCTAGTATCTACCTGCGTTTATGAAATACCTGACGTATTCACGTTCCGCGGTACCCCTTGTATACCAACTGACAGCCTTGCGATCGTCAGCGACTTCGCAGTTGTAGCTAGTGTTTTACGTACTTCGAAATTATGTATAATACGACATGTGTGGGTAGTTCACCAGTTTACAAACCCCGCGATTTTACGGCGGAGAACGCAGAGTCCTAGAGGCCTGCCAGTCTGTTTACGGAGGCGTCTCGCGTTCATTCGAGTGCTCCGCGTAATTCAGTATTGAACGGCTCTGTGCGTACGCGCATTCCGCGCCGTCACGCAACCCAAACTCGATTGACTCTGCGCGCTTAAATGGCAGCAAGCCTGCCTCCATCTCGTGAACCAATGACTGACCTGACCTCTGCCTTCGTACCCGGAAGCGCTTCCTTCTCTTCGTCGTCACGTGGTTACTTTCTCAGATGCGGATGGCGTGTTCTTGACCCTGTTTATTGACTGGATAACTGGTTTCCAGATGCGCTTTTAGGTGCTTGTCGGATCTGCCTCTGTGCTAGTGGAACTCTTTACATTGTTTGTGAACGTGAAATCAGGGATTTAACCTCAAACAATATGTTTATAGCTTATAATAAGGAACATTCCCGCAATAGATTTTTAATCGCGAAAACTTTGGTGTAGATACTCACAATGAAAGGGACGTGAGCCGACAAAATTTTAATAGCAATGAGACTCAACAATTGGCAAGTGTCAAACCTCAACACACGACGCAAATCAAATAAAGACATTCCTGCAGTAAATTACACTACTGGCCATTAAAATTGCTACACCACGAAGATGACGTGCTACAGACGCGAAATTTAACCGACAAGAAGAAGATGCTATGATATGCAAATGATTAGGTTTTCAGAGCATTCACACAAGGTTGGCGCCGGTGGCGACACCTACAACGTGCAGACATTAGAAAAGTTTCCAACCGATTTCTCATACACAAACAGCAGTTGATCGGCGTTGCCTGGTGAATCGTTGTTGTGATGCCTCGTGTAAGGAGGAGAAATGCATACCATTACGTTTCCGACTTTGATAAAGGTCGGATTGTTGCCTATTGCGATTGCGGTTTATCGTATCGCGACATTGGTGCTCGCGTTGGTCGAGATCCAATGACTGTTAGCAGAATATGGAATCGGGGGTTCAGGAGGGTAATACTGAACGCCGTGCTGGATCCCAACGGCCTCGTATCACTAGTAGTCGAGATGAAACGCATCTTATCCGCATGGCTGTAACGGACCGTGCAGCCACGTTTCGATCCCTGAGTCAACAGATGGGGACGTTTGCAAGACAATAACCATCTGCACGAACAGTTCGACGACGTTTGCAGCAGCATGGACTGTCAGCTCGGAGACCATGACTGCGGTTACCCTTGACGCTGCATCACAGACAGGAGCGCCTGCGATGGTGTACTCAACGACGAACCTGGGTTCACGAATGGCAAAACGTCATTTTTTCGGGTGAATCCAGGTTCTGTTTACAGCATCATGATGGTCGCATCCGTGTTTGTAGACATCGCGGTGAACGCACATTGGAAGCGTGTATTCGTCATCGCCATACTGGCGTATCACCCTGCGTGATGGTATGGGGTGGTTACACGTCTCGGTCACCTCTTGTTCGCATTGACGGCACTTTGAATAGTGCACGTTACATTTCAGACGTGTTACGACCCGTGGCTCTACCCTTCATTCGATCCCTGCGAAACCCTACATTTCAGCAGGATAATGCACGACCGCATGTTGCAGGTCCTGTACGGGCCTTTCTGGATACAGAAAATGTTCGACTGCTGCCCTGGCCAGCACATTCTCCAGATCTCTCACCAATTGAAAACGTCTGGTCAATGGTGGCCGAGCAACTGGCTCGTCACAATACGCCAGTCTCTACTCTTGATGAACTGTGGTATCGTGTTGAAACTGCATGGGCAGCTGTACCTGTACACACCATTCAAGCTCTGTTTGACTCAATGCCAAGGCGTATCAAGGCCGTTATTATGGCCAGAGGTGATTGTTCTGGGTACTGATTTCTCAGGATCTATGCACCCTAATTGCGTGAAAATGTAATCATATGTCAGTTCTCGTATAATATATTTGTCCAATGAATACCCGTTTATCATCTGCATGTCTTCTTGGTGTAGCAATTTTAATGGCCAGTAGTGTAGCTGGTTAATTATAGTTAAGCAGAAATACGTTAAATTTAAACTACTAAAAGCTTTAGTTTACAAAATGTAGAAAATACACGCCTGTCTCAACCACAACAGACAGACATATAGGCAGCCAAATGCAGAAATAAAGCAAACGTTTGTAAACATTAACCAAATTTCAAATTTCTGGCACTTAAAAACATTGTTTCCTGGACTGGGGCTCAGCCTGGGCGCTTCCGTTTCGCAGGCAATCCTTTTACCGACTGATTCATTCTCACAGCTTCACTTCTGTCAATATTTGTCCGCTAAAATGTATCCCCACCCTCCTCTCTCTCTCTCTCTCTCTCTCTCTCTCTCTCTCTCTCATATAAGGGGCAGTCAAATAAATTGTGACGGATGGAAAAAAGTAAGTAAACTGTTTATTATTTCCACAGTAATCACCATAACTCCACAACTGTTACATTTATTCCATTGTGAGACAAGACGGCCAATGCTTTCGTGGAAAAAATGTTTGCGGTTGACTGCAGAACCATGATTGTACCCAGGAGTGGGTCTCTCGTCCGCAGTAAATAGAGCCCCACTAATATTTTTCTTCAGGACTCCAATAATATGGAAATCGCATGGGGAGAGATCGGAACTGTGTGGAGGATATGTAAAGGTTTCCCACTCAAACTTCTACAGCGCTCACATGTTGCAAAGTTCGGTGAATACCGGGAGGCGTCATCGAACATTTTGTCTATAACGCACTGAGGATGGTGCAATGGCAATGGGCCGGCAGCGGTGGTCTCGCGGTTCTAAGCGCGCAGTCCGGAACCGTGCGACTGCTACGTCGCAGGTTCGAATCCTGCCTCGGGCATGGATGTGTGTGATGTCCTTAGGTTAGTTAGGTTTAAGTAGTTCTACGTTCTAGGGGACTGATGACAACAGCAGTTGAGTCCCATAGTGCTCAGAGCCATTTGAACCAATGGCAATGGAATATATTTGAATCGAAACATGAAAGAAGGTACCGTTTCGCTCAGAACTGTGCAACCACAAAGGACTTTACTGTTAAGGCAATGGGGACCTACAGTAATTAACTCAAAAAATTGCAAAGAGGTGTTCTTTAGAAAGCAGGTTGATCCTGTGCCAGATGTCTTCCTTTTCTATAATCGCTCGATTTTGTCAGAATCCCACTGTAATGATGCTGCACGTCAAACTAACAGTTTTTGTTTCATTTGATGTTGAGTAGGGTCCGCCTTTAGCAAAACACAATTTTAATTTTTTGTCCTGGACATGATTCACTGCAGTTGCAGCGTCATCAGTTTTTTTTATTATTATGGCTGTTAAACATAAGGAATGTTATTTACTGTTTAAATACATATAAATATTAGTTTCTGAATCGTAATTACAGGTTTTGGAAGAGCACATAAAATTGTGTATTCATACCTTGTGTGTGTCTATTTACATTATGTTTCACTTCTGGTTCCTCTTCTCGTCATCTTCTTCACTGTCAAGTTCTATGTATTAAGTTGTCACTGTCACTGTTTACCAGCTGCTGGCCGGTGTGGCCGTGCGGTTCTAGGCGCTTCAGTTTGGAACCGCGTGACCGCTACGGTCGCAGGTTCGAATCCTGCCTCGGGCATGGATGTGTGTGATGTCCTTAGGTTAGTTAGGTTTAAGTAGTTCTAAGTTCTAGGGGACTGATGACCTCAGAAGTTAAGTCCCATAGTGCTCAGAGCCATTTGAACCATTTGTTTACCAGCTGTAATAACAAGATGGCGGACAACAAGATGGCGGACAGTGGAATAGTACAGGGTGCGAAAACAAGATGGCAGACAGTGGAATAGTTGAAGATGTCAATGGCGGTTGTTTTGAATTTCTCAGAGGTGTGTGTGTGTGTGTGTGTGTGTGTGTGTGTGAAAAGAAAGAGAGAGAGAAAGAGAGAGAGAGAGAGAAAGAGAGAGAGAGAGGAGGGGGGTAGAGAGTAGGTTTGAGGATTTATCATTATTATTATAATTATATTTATTGGTTTTTAGTTTTATGTGTGTGTGTGTGTGTGTGTGTGTGTGTGTACGTGGGGGAGGGGGTGCGGAGTTCTATAGGTTGGAATTATCTAATAATTCTTTGACGGCTTGTTTCGTTTATCCGAGCCCCTTGTTTCGTTTATCTGAGAGTCATTTAGTCATTTTACTACCACATTCCAGTTTTTAAGAGCACGTGCCACTAATGTACGCTGGTGTGCGAAACTTAAGGACGAAAGTAACTTTCGCATGATGTGTCAGTGCCACGAAACGTAGCTCAGTGCAACTTGGATCATACATGAAAATAACTATACAGTATAGTGAAGAAGGTAAGTGAAAGAAGCACAAAATCAGACAAAAAGAAATGAAACCTTTATTCAAAGACGATAATTACAATGAAACCACTGCGATTTATGATTGTTCCCTGGACGTTGGAAAAAGCGACAAGTGGTTCTAAATCACGGATGGCAGTAGGCGCTCTGGAGAGTGATCCCATGCTGGCCACAAGGTTGGCAAGGAGTTCTTGTGGCAGTGCGTTCCATTCCTCCGACAGCGCTGTTGACAACTACTGGTGCATATGGACGTGCCGCAATACGTCTCATCCAAGAATCGCCAACGCGCTCGTGGGGATTTAAGTCGGGAAACGGTCAGTCCAGTCCACTCGCCGAATACCCTCCCGTTCCGAGAGCTTATCCATCTTCGCATTTCAGTGCGATCGTGCATTGTCAACCACAAAAATGAAGTCAGGGCCGAATGCACCTCTAAAAAGACCAACATGCGGAAGGAGCACGGTGTCAAATAACGTTGCCCGGTGAATGTACCGTGTTGAAAAATCTAGAAGTCAGTACGCCCATGCGACATTAGGCCTACCCACACCGTAATAACTGGACCATCAAAACGATCATATTCAAAACATTGGACGTACTCTCATGTGGCGAGAGGAGTGCTCCCAGTAACATTGTTCATGATTCAGGTGTTAGGGTGTGGGAAGGCATAATATTGCACGGTCGTATATACCTTCAGATCTTTGAACACAGTAGATTTGCCAGTCAGCATTATTGTGACCCTGTACTCCTTCTCCATGTGCGACTCTTGAGAGGTGCGTTCGGCCCTGACCACATTTTTACAGAAGAAAATGCGCGACCACATTGAACTGCGCAGGTGCAGGACCTCTTGGAATATTAGGATATTCGGCGCGTGGACTGGCCTGCCCGTTTCCCAGGCTTAAATCCCATCGGGCACGTGTGGGATGTATTGGGGCGACATACAGCAGCACGTCCACATACTCTGACGATCATCCACCAGTTGTCAGTTGCGCTGATGGAGGAATAGTATGCCGTATCACAAGAACTCCTTGCCAGCCTTATGGCCAGCGTGAAATCACGCTGCTGAGCACCCACTGCCCTCCGTGGCGATCATACACCCTACTAAGAACCATGTCCTGCTTTTCTCAATGTTCAGGGGACCTTCATAAATAGCGGTGACTTCAGTGCTATTCTTGTCTTGGAATAAAAGTGTTATTTCAATTGCATTGTATGCTGCAATAGTACTGTATTGCAGCAGTTCTTTCTATGTATGGTTCAACGTTCACCGATCTAGTTTACATGCCAGTGACACATCATGCGAAAATTACTTTCATTCTTAAGTCACGGATACTAGTATAATGTAGTGCCATGATCTAGTGATCAATGTACTGAAGAGCTTATAGAATACATTATCAAATTTATGCAAGGTGATTCATAGTCCCATTACACAGTTATAGGTGTTGTAGACGGGTCTCAGGACAGCTATATTTGGTAGTAAACCCATATCTGGAAACGCATCTTTAGGGAGATAAACGGCTTTGAACGATGGAAGGTAATACAGATTGATAAAGACAGTGCTCTGTCTCGTGTCAAGTGATGTCTTGTGTGATGTAACGTCACGTGTCATCAGAGAATAACCCAATGAACTGAAGCGCATATACATCAATTGCCACTGACAGACCGAGAAAGCCAGCGCTTTACAAAATGGCACAGTACTTATTTTCCGAGTATACTGACGTGTTGCTCATCTATGGCGAAAGTGGACGAAATGGTCAGTTTGGACAACGCCTGTATCACGAACGATTTCGGGTCGTCCCTGTCCACCACATGCCAATTTTGCGGCACTGGAACAACGGCTTCGGGAAACCGGCACCTTCAAGGCTAATACGGGCGATTGCGGTCGTGGCCGGACGCGTCGCACTATTTACGTGGAAGACGACGTCCTCCAACTGGTCGACCAGAACCAGTCGACGAGTACCCGCAACATCGCAAGTTCCGTGGATGTATCCCAGAGCAGCTTCTGGCAAGTTCACCATAAACTGCAACTTCACCCATCCCGCCTCCAATGGGCGCAGGTAATGTGTCCAACTGATTTAGCGCAGATAACTATGCGCGGTTCCTACACCATTTTGTCGACTTTCCTCGGATTATTCTTTTCATAGATGAGGCGCATTTCACAAGAGAAGGTCTGCTCAATCGTCCTAAAGCCACATTTGGGATGAGGAAAACCCTCATGCCACACATCCCTATTAATTCAACATCGTTTCGATATTAACGTGTGAGCTTGTAACATCCACGGTCGTCTGATTGGTCCGTGTATTCTACCGCCCCCTCTAAAGGATCACAGCTACTTGACTTCCTGCAGGATGTACTAGTGCAGCAATTGGGGATGTGCCATTGCATATCCGTCGGACGATGTGGTTCCAGCATGATGGCGCGCCGGCCCACTTTTCACGTAGCGTCCGTCAGCACCTTCACCAAACATTCGCGGACAGGTCGATATGTCGCCGCGGACCGATTCGTTGTCCACCACTATTGCCCGACTTAACACCTGTGGATGTTTCCTGTGGGAGTACTAGACGAGTATTGTTTACGAGGCTCCTGTGAAGTCACAACAGGAAGATCTCCTTGTACGTCTAATGGCTGCAGCGGAGGTCATTCGGGACACTGCAGGACTTTTGGACGGCGTGCATGTGAATAGTGTTCGTAGGTACACTTTGTGCAACGAAACTCGTGGTCGCCACTTCGAGCATATGTTGTAGTTCACGCAGATACGATTTGGTTGATGCACACGCAGTGTATCTTTTACCATTCTTTCAAAGTCGTTTATCTTACAAACGCCGCATTTTCGTTCATGGGTTTACTACCAAATACTGCTGTTCTAATCCCTCTCTATAGCACCTATAACTGTGTAATAGGAATTCTGTATCATCCTGATTTGAGGTTTACAGAGTGTGAAGTTTAGTACACACAGATCCCACCTCTGTCAGGAACAATGGCTCTAACCTGACAGGGCATCAAGTCGAACTGATCTCGGAAAACAGACACGAATACGTCATTATATGCTGCTTCATTTCTACAGCAGACACACCAGTGTGGCAGTTGAGTGTGGTGTACCAGTCAGTGGGCAACCCGTGTGCAGACATTTGCTTTGGGTAACAAAAAATGTTCAAATGTGTGTGAATTCGTCTGGAACCAAACTGTTCAGGTCATCGGTCCCTAAACTAACTTACACTAAATACAAGACATGGCGCCCCTAACCACGCGGCCTTTGGGTAACGGATCTGGTGATCAAAATGGCTCTGAGCACTATGGGACTCAACTTCTGAGGTCATTAGTCCCCTAGAACTTAGAACTAGTTAAACCTAACTAACCTAAGGACATCACAAACATCCATGCCCGAGGCAGGATTCGAACCTGCGACCGTAGCGGTCCTGCGGTTCCAGACTGCAGCGCCTTTAACGGCACGGCCACTTCGGCCGGCGATCTGGTGATCGTTTGGCCAGAACACCAAGTGAAATCCATCAGTATCGAGATGGATCAATGGGCAACATTTGGTCTTCCACTATCTCGTTGAGCCGGTCGGGGTGGCCGAGCGGTTCTAGGCGCTACAGTCTGGAACCGCGCGACCACTACGGTCGCAGGTTCGAATCCTGCCTCGGGCATGGATGTGTGTGATGTCCTTAGGTTAGTTAGGTTTAAGTAGTTCTAAGTTCTAGGGGATTGATGACCTCAGAAGTTAAGTCCCATAGTGCTCAGAGATATTTGAACTATCTCGTTGAAACAAAATGTCATGGAAACCTCAAAGGTAGGACATGACCATCAGCCTTAATACATTAGAAATGTAATGGCTGCTGTCGAGTTTACTAGCTATGCAAACTGGGGGTAATCGTATTGTGTACCCAGTGGCATCCCCAGTCCAATTTACTGCCCATACAAACTGGAGGTGATAGTGTTGTCTACCTGATGGCACCCTTGAACCATCACATCAGATGCTGGTCTGTTACGATTATGACAAATGTAATCTGCGATGTTCGTTCTCCTTGGTGCCCTTGCACACTAACATGTCCTTTGTAAAGCTGAATGCAGAACCAGAATTCATCTGAAAATATATGTTGCCACTTCTGCTTCCAGTAGTGTCGCTGCTGGGTCACTGAGATCCTGCATGGCGCTGAGTATGGCCCCCCTTACTACAGTGACTTCATGTCCACATGGCATTACGGGATCTCGTGCAATACAAGCAGCAACATCACAGAAAGATAAACCGCACCCTCGTTATGCCACAATCCTGCCATGCATAATACTGGCGCATTGTGGTAGACATTTCTCTTTATGTGACGCAAACAACCAACACTGAGATGCGATTCTGTATGAGAAACACAATTTGTAATCTTTCCTTATATACAGAAATGTTGCTTCATACTTCGAGGGGCTGTAAAGGGTGTTTTGAGGAACAAATCGAGGATAGGAATCCCTGTCTGTAAACGCCATACAACGATGCTACTGAGCGTCGAAGTTATGGGCGCCGGCGCCTGCCACTAGGCTAGTTCTTGGACAACAAACGTGACTCTGTACGCTGACGGACCGTAAGCGGAACGTTTCGCAATGTTGTTTGTTATTCAGTGATCGTGACTGATTTCCACGAGCTAGCTTCTGCGAAGACAGGCGTTGTCTCCTTTGAATTCACGATGCTGTGCTACCTCAGTCGATTACAGTTTCGGACGCAAGTTTCCAGCTGAAGTTTATTTTTCTGCTGTATACCGAGAAACATTGGAGGTTTTAGAGGGTTTCACGAGAAAATAAACTGTAGATACAGTTTGCATGAAAATGCTGTGAGACGATGCGGCCATTTAGATGCACTTATGAAATATTTTCTTATATCTTGACCACACTTTTATTTTTCCAACAGCCTTACACGTTTCGACTTACCGTCATCTTCAAAGGCAGTGTTATGTCAAGTCATATGAACAATTTTATGTGACTGACATAACACTGCCTTTGAAAATGACGTAATGTCGCAACGCGTGATGCTGTTGGAAAAATAAAAGTGTGGTCAAGGCATAAGGAACGTTATCAAAACTGCAAATGGAAACTCTTGTCTGAAACAGTTATTCACCGAGGCAACAGAGCATCTCATTCATAGGAGAAAAGGCCTGTCTAAACAGCAGCTAGCTTCATCTTCTCCACTGGCGATCGTGGCAATCAGTCGCTATAAACAACATTGCCAGTCGTTCCGCCTGCATTTTGTCAGTATACAAAGTCACGTGTGCTGCCGAAGCCGTAGCCTAGTGGCGGGTGCCAGCGCCTGTATCTTCGACGGTCTATAGCATCGTTGAATGACGTTTCCGGGCACGACTTCCTGTCCTCGATTTGTTCCTCAAGACGCCCTGTATAACTCCCGAGAAGTCTGTCTCGACATTTCTGGGATACCCTGAATACAAGGAGTGATCATAAAGTTTCCGTCTGAGGACGTTGCTGCAGCGTGTGTGGAATCCAGCGCGACTCCGATGTAGGTACACAGGGTGTTCATTTTAACTGAAGACACTGAAAAATCTCGAAAACTACGCATCGGATCAAAAAAAGTTAGAATTCCAGTTTGTTTGTCTCTGAAATGGACATACAATGTTACCACATTCGACTCGCTATCCCACCCCGTGCGTGGGTAGCAGGGGGCAACTTTGAAATCATCAATGGACCCTTTTTTCATTTTGCAGATAAAACCTGCATACGTTTTGTCTGAAGCATTTCCTTCATACCGCCACAGATGGAGCTGTAATCGGAGGAATAGAAATGGGTACACAATCATAATTTACGACATGCTACTCAGTGGCCATTGAATATCCAATGGCACGTGGAACCCCATCTCCATGCTACGAAGGTAGGACAGGCCAGTATTTCATAACTTCTAATAGGAAATCCCATTCGAAACGTTGTATTTCTTCGACATATCGAACAGGGAACTACTCGAAGCGCTATTGTGGCGGCGTAGCGAACTACGACGTATCATAACAGACAGTATACTGCGACCAGAGCTCATGTATTGCGCAGACGTAGAGCAGACAGCAGAATCTAAACATTACAATACTTGCGCATTGTTTACTGCTTACACAGCTACCTGTCATCTGGAGGATAGATGTGCAAGTTGACAATGGACATTGCAACCGTAGAAGAAAAAAACTGATATGATAGTGATTTACGAAGGACGCAGCAGAAATGTTGAGGCTGCTGCTGCCTTGCATGCCTATCGCTTTCCAGAGAAATCTCGCTCTCGTTCGTTCTTTACAAGGCTGTGAACCCCTTTAGGTAAGAGTGCAGCGTACAGAACAGCAAAATGAAAGGAAGCAAACGTGTTACGGGAGAAATGAATTAAATAGCTGTACCAGCGGCAGAGGACCACAACTCAGGGATAAGCGCTCGGCAATTAAACTGTGATTCCTCTATGTCCGTAGGTAGTATTGTGACAATACTGCATCGTCATAAGTACCTTCCATACCACGTGTCACTGCATCAAGAACTTCGTGGCGTCGCTTTCCATAACCGGGTGGTGTTTTGTGATTGGGCAGGTCAATAAATGCAAATGACCCCCACGTTCTTTGCCGAAATGTTATTTTCCGACGAGTCTACATTCACAAACCATTGTAGCGTTAACCGGCATAGTATGCATTACTGAAACGTGGACAGTCCCTACCGGTTACGGCAAGTTGACCATCAACGTCCTTGGTCGGTTAATGTATGATATGGCATCATGGGAAACATATTTTATCGACGGCACGTTGAATGAACGCAGATATCGAACGTTTTTGGAACAGGAACTACCGGTACTACTGCTGCGTATTGCCCTGGACGTTCGACAACGTATGTGGTTTCAGGATGACGGTTGTTCAGCGCATTACGCAATTGAAGCACATGATGTATTAGACCTTGTTTATACTGTTCGGTGGATCGGCATAGGTGACCCTATTAATTGGCCCCGTAGGTAGCCGGATTTGACGTCACCAGATTTCTTTCTGTGGGATTATTCAAAAGATAAGGTGTAACAGTAAGTGCCCACAGGCCATGAAGACATGGTCAACTGCATCAGAAACGCCTGTGCTGACATTCCTGCTGATATGCTTCTCTCCTGCGTACGGTCGTTTGAAGAGCGGCCACGGAGTGCTAAGTGTATTGAAGTTGGCGGTACTACGTTTGAACTCTTGCTCTGACTGGAAAAGCAGAGTAGCGTTCGCCTCGAGCCACAGCCGCAGTGGCGCGTTGAGTAGTTCCCGTGTTCGACACGTCGGAGGAATGAAACGTTGCGAATGGGGTTTCCAATTATAAGTCACGAAATACTCGCCTGTCCTGTTCTCGCGGCAGGGAGACGGGGTCCCTCGTGTCTTTAGATATTCAAAGGCTATTGAGTAGCATGTCGTCAATTACGATTGTGTATCCTTTCTGTGCCTCTGGTTACAGCGCCATCTGTGGCAAAGCGAAGAAAATGCGTCAGACAAAACGTATACAGATTTTTCCGTAGAATCGTAATCTGCAATAAAAAAAGGGGTTCCCATTGAGGATTCCAAAGTTGCTCCACGCCACCCACGTACGGGGTGTGGTGGAAGTCGAGTGCGGTATCATTAGGTGTCCCCCTCCGAGACAAAGAAATTGAAATTATACTTGTTTTGATCCGATATGTAGTTTTCGAGATATTTCTATGTCTGCAGTTAAAACTAACATCCTGTATGAACACAATGACATGCAGGCAAGGTGTTGGTAAGGCCTTCGAACGGAAACTTTTTGATCGCCCCCTTATACATATGGATGGCGTTAGTCCTAACTACTTTTACTTGTTCAAGAATGTAGTACAATTCGTACTAAATCGACGTTTGTTGCATGTTGACGTCATGATGTTGCAATTTTAATGGCTAGAAGTATGTGTACAAGGTTATTCAAAGATATCTATTGGGTTCCAGAAGACGAAGGCGCAAAAACTACAAAACATTCAGAAAAATTACACACATCATTAGATGTAGCATCTTTCAAAGTTCCAAATCGTAATGCGTGCCATGGCTTAGTTTTCCTAGGGGACAGGCGTGTTAGAACATATAGACAAATCATCCACCTGATACTGTCACATCGAATTAGTTTCCACTAGCAGATAGGCGACCCATTGAACAGACTTCCCAAGTGGGGTGCTGTCGCGCCTTCTTGAGCAGTTAATGTCAGCAACTTCAATTAATTGCACGCTCGTATTGAGATTTGCCGTGTAACTCAGGCGCAACACCTTCTTCAGTTGCACGCACGTATCGAGATTTGCCGTGTCACAAACGGTGACCATATTGAGCACCTGTATTGTGAGTTTAAAACCTTAGGAGGTAAACTATTCACTGGTATGTGTCTTTCTGTACGTATTGTAGTTTTCGCGGAGTCGTCTTCTGGAACCCGAAGGTATTTATGAACCGTACTTTTGTATAGGGTGGTCAGAAAAAGTCTGAAAAGCTTTGTAGGTAGGACGCGCGGTTTGAGGCGCCATGTCATGGGTCGCACGGCCCCTCCCACCGGAGGTTCGAGTCCTCCTGCGGGCATGGGTTGTTCTTAGCATAAGTTAGTTTAAGTAGTGTGTAAGTCTAGGGACCGATGACCTCAGCAGTTTGGTCCCTTAGGAATTCGCCGGCCGGAGTGGCCTAGCGGTTGTAGGCGCTACAGTCTGGAATCGCGCGACCGCTACGGTCGCAGGCTCGAATCCTGCCTCGGGCATGGGTGTGTGTGATGTCCTTAGGTTAGTTAGGTTTAAGTAGTTCTTGGGGACTGATGACCTCAGAAATTAAGTCCCATTGTGCTCAGAGCCATTTGAACCTTAGGAATTCACACACATTTCATTTCAACTTGCAGGTAGGTTGTGTTGAGAAATAATTGCTAACAGGAAATTCGACACGCTGTGCCGTTTCCAAGCTAATTAACCCTGAAGTTACCTAATCGCGCCGCTGTGCGCGCAAATTCAAGCGACCCGCCGGATACAGTTGCAGTCAGTCGCTCTCATAGTGCAGATGATGGTGCACGAGGCTGGTCAGCCCTTGGCTCGGGCTCGATCCCTACTACTGCCCCGTGTCCAATCTTTGTATGCTCTCGTGTTCGATTTTAGGAAACCAACACGTTTGGTGACGCCGTCACAGGCGGTACGCTTGAAATTGCGCGCACAGCGGCCTGAGTAACTTTAGTGCTGACTGACTCAGATACGGCGCCACATACCCAATTATTTTCTTAACAATTATTTCTCAGCACAGCTTACCCTGCAATTCCCTACAAGCTTTTCAGGCCGTTTCCGACCACCCTGTAAATGTGAAACAGGAACTTACCGGCGCGCCGACTTGTCTAGACACTGAAGAGGGACATCGTAGGTCAAGTGGGAGGCGGGGGAGGGAAGAGAAAGCACTACTTAAGACGAGAAAGCGGACCTGGATCTTTGCGACTGTATAGGTGGCTGGGCACCGGGATGACGCTAGCGGCCTCTGGTCGACCGGCGCACCGGCGCTACGTCCAGTCGCCGAATTCTCGCTGTGCGCTGCGCCGCTTCATCCGACCCATGTTATTATTCTCCGCGGGGAGCGTCTGTCAAAGCTTGCCACGCTAGTAGCAGTTCTCCACTGGCTTTTTACACCACAAGAAAATGATAGCCATTGCTTTAGGTGTGCATAGGCAGCGCTCTACAACAGTTCTTCTTTTCGAATCCAAAGGCTCCGTGTAAGTTTCGCATCAAAAACTCCGAGGTTAAGTACACTGCTGCTTCATCTACACTACTGGCCATTAAAATTGCTACACCACGAATATGACGTGCTACAGACGCTAAATTTAACCGACAGAAATAATATTCTGTGATATGCAAATGATTAGCTTTTCAGAGCATTCACACAAGTTTGGCGCCGGTGGCGACACTTACAACTTGTTGACATGAGGAAAGTTTCCAACCGATTTGTCATACACAAACAGCAGTTGACCGGCGTTGCCTGGTGAAACGTTGTTGTGATGCCTCGTGTAAGGAGGAGAAATGCGTACCATCACGTTTCCGACTTTGAAAAGGTCGGAATTCAGCCTATCGCGATTGCGGTTTATCGTATCGCGACATTGCTGCGCCGGCCGCGGTGGTCTCGCGGTTCTAGGCGCGCAGGTTCGAATCCTGCCTCGGGCATGGATGTGTGTGTTGTCCTTAGGTTAGTTAGGTTTAAGTAGTTCTAAGTTCTAGGGGACTGATGACCACAGCAGTTGAGTCCCATAGTGCTCAGAGCCATTTGAACCATTTTTGACATTGCTGCTCGCGCTGGTCGAGATCCAATGACTGTTAGCAGAATATGGAACCGGGGGTTCAGGAGGGTAATACTGAACGCCGTGCTGGATCCCAACGGCCTCGTATCACTAGTAGTCGAGATGACAGGCATCTTATCCGCATGGCTGTAACGGATCGTGCAGCCACGTCTCGATTCCCGAGTCAACAGATGGGGACGTTTGCAAGACAACAACCATCTGCACGAACAGTTCGACGACGTTTGCAGCAGCATGGACTATTAGCTCGGGGACCATAGCTGGGGTTACCCTTGACGCTGCATCACAGACAGGAGCGCCTGCGATGGTGCACTCAACGACGAACCTGGGAGCACGAATGGCAAAACGTCATTTTTTCGGATGAATCCAGGTTCTGTTTACAGCATCATGATGGTCGCATCCGTGTTTGGCGACATCGCGGTGAACGCACATTGGAAGCGTGTATTCGTCATCGCCATACTGATATATCAGCCGGCGTGATGGTATGGGGTGCCATTGGTTACACGTCTCGGTCACCTCTTGTTCGCATTGACGGCACTTTGAGCAGTGGACGTTACATTTCAGATTTGTTACGACCCGTGGCTCTACCGTTCATTCGATCCCTGCGAAACCCTACATTTCAGCAGGATAATGCACGACCGCATGTTGCAGGTCCTGTACGGGCCTTTCTGGATACAGAAAATGTTCGACTGCTGCCCTGGCCAGCACATTCTCCATGCCCAGGCGTGTCAAGGCCGTTATTACGGCCAGAGGTGGTTGTTGTGGGTACTGATTTCTCAGGATCTATGCACCCAAATTGCGTGAAAATGTAATCACATGTCAGTTCTTGTATAATATATTTGTCCAATGAATACCCGTTTATCATCTGCATTTCTTCTTGGTGTAGCAATTTTAATGGTCCGTAGTGTATTAACGTTTGAGTGCAGTTTTCTGAAAGGTCTTCGCTCTAGAGTAAGATACTGATGGCTGTTTAAGAAAGGAGAACCAACATCTGTTTCGATGTGATGCGATAACCAAATATTGTCTATAATACGAACAGGAGAAAGTTATCTTGGACAGAATATGTTGCTTGCATGTTTGAACACTTTAGAACTAAATTCTTCACAGTGGGATGGTTAGAGGGAATATTCCTGATTGTCCAACCCCAGGAACTACAGGTGAAGCAAGTAAACTCCCAATGGCAGCTGGAAATTCAAAGACAAACAAATGGAACCAACTCAACAGTGGGTTTACTGGAGGCAGCATGTGAGGTTGGTACACTACCTTCAAGATTGATTATGTGTAGAAGACGATGATATTAGGGAACTAATTACAACAGTACAATCATTAAAGGTGTTAAAGAGACCGTAGATCGCCGAAGCAAAACACTCGCAGGTTCCTTGTCCTGTGACCATCATCTGAGGTCATTCTGATCCTTCCACAATGTACATTTATTCTTGAATATTCGAAATCAATACTGGTTGTCTAACAGATGCATCGCCACCAGTTTCGTAGCAGCTTCTTACTATGCCGCGACTTACGTTTAATATTCTCTTCCAGTTGGTATCCTCCGTTCCTTGTTGTACGAAGCTTGTAGCTGATAAGTTCGTGTACCATGAAACATTTTTAAGTTGGGAAGTAATGGATATATCGGAACAAGACAAACAAGTGGAGTGAGTTCTTGTTGTCTAGCTTCGTGTCAGCCTTGGACGTCCCACATTTTTCTCGTGGCAAGGAGTTGCTGTTGCGTGTATGCAATTCCGTTCCGCCGACCTGTAAGTGACAAGAAAATTTGAGACTTCATGAACAATGTGGCCTCCTCAAGCACATGGCCAACTGCCTCGAAAAGTGTAGTAATTTCCTCATCGCACTGCATGTCTCGGTATATCGTCAGACTTGAACGCTTACCGTAACTCCAGCCGATAAGGGTTGAAGATTTTTTCTGAATACGTTGTGTACTGTCGTACCAATGTGAGAGATCTGTTTCCAATGTACTAAGTCAAAAGCTATACTTTTTGCTGCCGTGCGTGCGCGCACACACACATAGCTGTTGAACATATTTCAGAGCAACTCGATTCGTCGTGCCAAGCCAAGGTGACTTCATTGGCATGAAGTAAAAGTAATAGCGTATAGATTCTTTCTTGTGTATACAATGCTGTATAATATGATCTGTCAGTTGGATACTCAGAAAGGAGCTTATCTATGAACCAAACTACAAGTAAAATGTTTATATTTTAACGTCGTTACCAAAAATACTCACTTCAGTCAACAACAGGCATCAGCTGTTTGAGACCAGTACAGTATTTTTTTTTAATATTTGTTGTCACAGTCCCAGCTGCATTTCGCAACTTCTTGCAAATGAGATTGGTACAATAAATAATTTAAAAATATATACAGTTGCGGTATGTCTATGATAATATCTCGGCCATAATTCCTAATTTTATTGAACAGTTCTGAAAAAATGCCGATTATTGCGTAAGCCCGCTTGTGAAAACCCTCGCGCACGTACACACGAACATGCATACACGCACACACACACACACACACACACACACACACACACACACACACACACACACACAGAGCTGTGGAACATGGTTCAGAGCGAAGCAAATGTTTTTTCACTTAAAGCTGTAGCAGCTTTGCTAGAAGCGCTTGCGATGACAAAGCCGCTGTCTAGGCAGGTATCACTTATCCAGAACCATGAGCTCGGGGTGTGCCTTGCTTTCGCTGGGTTCTTTCTGATATCCACCAGTTCTTAGCTCCCTCAGAATGCTACATAATTACTCTCGGACATCAGACAATAGCGCTGCGCGTGCACTTTTTTCTACATTTCACTGCAATTCCTTCGTCCTGAAAGAAAGAGAGAGAGAGAGAGAGAGAGAGAGAGAGAGAGAGGTATTGATGTATAAGTATGATCATAAATTGAAAATATCTTTCAGCTCAGTCTTAACAATATAAACATGTTTTAGTAGTAGTAGTAGTAGTAGCTTTATTCATTCGTAGATCTCTTTTTACAAGGATACAGGACATGTCAAATTATTTACAAGTTTAGATCAATTTAAAATAAGCTAATACGTATACACAAATATTTACAGACTTCTAGTTAGAAACAATAATTAGATTTACTCCTAGTATACAATACTTTTTTTACAAATAACTTATTAAATAATGTAGTGCCACACTGTTCACTCATATCTCACTATCAGTCACTGCACACACTATACACACGTTGTTTCATAACACTACACACACACACACACATATATATATATATATATATATATATATATATATATATATATATATATATATATATATATACTGGTGATCTCTGGGTCATTTTCTGTACCGCAACTTCCCATTTGCTATCTTGAAAAACTGGGTCAGCATCCCTCCATAATGAGTTAATGAGTGAGATGTCGAGCTCAGAAAGAGGAAGAGTTGTCAGTATTTCCGTAGAGAGAGATATGAGGATTGACGTTCGGCTCCTGTTGCAGGTATAAAGTGACGGTCGCGCCGGCTGCCCCGAAAGATGTGGAAGCGTCGGAACCGCTTTCGCCGGACGGTCGGCTCCCACCTTGGGACCCTCTCACCGACCGTAAGATTGCTGGCGCCACAAGGTGAGTACAGTTGAAACCTGGTACCAAAGGAGGTTTACGAAAGTGGTAGACCAACTGGCAGATACAAGTGAATACTAGGTGTCTTGATTCAAGCTACGCGAGGACACTCTGAAAACTACAGTATTTCAATGTAAGTGACGAGAGGCAATGACGACGATTAAAGTATGTCTCGGTGATGTGTGTGTCATTAAAGACCCAGCACTACTTCAAATGGAATAGAACTCTTCAAGGAAGCAACCCAGCATTTTCCTGTAGGTGATTTACCAAGTCAGAAGGCGCATTTGCTAAGACGCAGAACTCCTGGTCAGGAGGAACAGGGTTGAAATCCTAATCAAGGCCGTTTCTACCATTAGGGAAGATTATGCAGCCGCCTAGGGCGGCAAAATTTTAGGGGCGCCAAAGATTAATTTCAAATCAAACAGAAAAAAATTGAACAAATGAGAAAAAATCAAAAAGAGGAAAAATTAAAACACAGAGTTGTTTTCAGAAGCATAAGGAACATTACTTAAACCTTTAAACACTAAAGCATTTTCCATAATGTGGAAAAAGGTAATTGCTAAGTTTTATTTTAAGAAGCTCATTTTTAAATAGGTACTGATGTGTAAGTATCGTCCAAAACTGAAAATATCTTTCACAATAATCTTAACAATACCAATGTTTTCCATAGCGCGTACACAGAGAAGAAGGGTGCTTTATGACCACCACAAAAAAATTTAAAAATACAAATATCGTTAATTGTTGTTGAGTTTATGCACAACATACTCTTTAAAGATGTAGTAATGTGTAAGGAGGATTCTGAACTTCAAAATATGAATGTGGCATTTGTTGCAAGTCACATTCACTACGAGGACTTAAATTTTTGGATTACGTTTTACTGAAAAATTCAAAACAATTACGGAATCTGGCATAAGAAATCGTTAAAAATAAGAAACAGTTTTTTTTCAACATTTTAAACTATAAAGTACTTGACAAGATTACAATATTTTCAAATATGCGGGCGTTAAGCACCCATTCTCTTCCCCCTTGGGTATTGCTTCGGCATGTCTCCCATTATAGTATAATTTCTAAATTCAAGGAAAAATTCATTCGCACCAGAAAATAGTTCCACACCTATATTAGTCCATTTTCTTACTGTTAAACAAACTAAATAATTGATGCTGAATTTGGTTGTACTGGTATATTCAGCTGAGTTCCAGCTTAAAATGTTAAGCACATTCTTCCTGTTTCAGTTATTTTGGGAAATTTCAAAAACCGGGGACAAAAAATAAGAAATTGAGGACATTTATTTCCTCAATAGGTTTTAAGGGAATTGAGGACAAAATATGAAAATTGAGGACTGTTCCCAGTAAATGAGGACGTCTGATCACCTTAGTTTAATGATTAAAAATATAATACATGATGCGCATTTTTGTGCCATTGATTGTTAGCGGTGGTGGAGGGGGGGGGGGGGGGGAGGGCGCGGGTGATATTGGGGATACTGATGGTACTGAAAATGAGAGGACGTCATTTTTCAATTCCCGTAGGGCGTTAAAACACCTAGAAACTGCCCTGATCCTACTCCGGGCTTTCAGATTTAGGGTTACGTGCTTTTCCTAAGTCGATTAAGGTGATGGTTCCTTTGTAAAAGATGTGGGCGTTATCTGGCCCTGTTATTGTTTTACTTGAGGTTGTGTTTTATCTGTAATGGCCTCTTTATCGACCAGATGGAAACGAAGTAAATTTTTCCATGGATTCAAAATTTTCGTTTGAAACATCGATATTTTTCACCATACCTGTTATCAAATATTTCTCTCCATTAATTGAAGTCTTTGATGTCGACCATAAAAGTGAGGAAACAGTCCATTGACAATCACAGAGACACTACTCTCTTTTCCACTCATCTCTAGGAACGTTGGGGTGTTGTGAAAATTGTCTTCTGTCATTCCTGTTGCTGCTTTTACAGTGACGGTTTATGAAACAGCCTGCATGGCCTCCAAAATCATACGAAAAAGTAAAGCAACTCTTATTCAAAGATAAACAATGCGGCCTCTGTACTCTTCCATTTTTGGACAATTTCGTATGTTTAGCAGTACAACAATATTCTTTCTCCGTCGCAAAGCATTTTTTATTAAAGTTTGACCGGTTAGCAGTGGCTCATGCACACCCATCTGATATGCAAGGGACGTTCAATAAGTAATGAAACACATTTTTTTCTCGGCCAATGTCGGTTGAAAAAACCTTGATTTTGTTGTGGGACTTCGTGGAATATACCCACTTCAGCCCTATAAGTTTCATGAAGTTCCTATGTAACCTTCAGAATGGCGTCTGTAACAAACGTGCGTTCCAAGTAGAGAGCTGTTATTGAGTTTCTTTTGGTGCAAAATCAGAGCATCTCAGATATTAATAAGCGCTTGCGGATTGCCTACGAGGATCTGGCAGTGAACAAAAGCATGGTGAGTCATTGGGCAAAGCATCTGTCACCATCACAACCAGGTTGCGCAACACTGTTTGATCTCCTGCATGCTGGTCAGCTGCCTACAATTGTGACTCGTGGAATGTTAGTGCGTCTGGACAGTTTCATTTGAGCTGATATGCGGATCACAAACAAACATTTCACTGCACTACTGGACATGTCTGTTGGTAATGCTGACAAACTCATCCACCAGATGGAGTACTCAGAGTTTTGTGACTGCTTGGTTCCTCAGCTCCTAAAATAAGACCATAAAGAGCAACAAAGGACCACCAGTGTCCCAATGAAGGGTGAACTCCATGGGAAGCAGTGCGGGGATGATGGGAAGGTTAGCGATACAGTAAGATGTTGGCTCTGACATCGACCAGTAGAGTGTTACCATGTGGACATACTGGCCATCCCAGTAAGGTGGCGTGAGGTCACTGCAGTGCGTGGGATTATGTTGAGAAACAGGTTTTTGTAGCCAAAAGAGTGGGGAATAACATGTTGTATTGGGATTCTGAATAAAACCAATCTGCAACAGGAAAAAAGTGTGTTGCACTACTTATTGAATGCCCCTCGTAAAATGCTTCACCACAAATAATGCAATGAGAACTACAATATCGTAAGTGATAGTGCCATGAGGAAGCCATCAAAATGGATGCTCATCAAGGCTTCTAGAATGCTGCACAACCAGCTACATCTACATCTACATTTCTACTCTGCAATTCACATTTAAGTGCTTGGCAGAGGGTTCATCGAACCACAATCATACTATCTCTCTACCATTCCACTCCCGAACAGCGCGCGGGAAAAACGAACACCTAAACCTTTCTGTTCGAGCTCTGATTTCTCTTATTTTATTTTGATGATCATTCCTACCTATGTAGGTTAGGCTCAACAAAATATTTTCGCATTCGGAAGAGAAAGTTGGTGACTGAAATTTCGTAAATAGATCTCGCCGCGACGAAAAACGTCTTTGCTGTAATGACTTCCATCCCAATTCGCGTATCATGTCTGCCACACTCTCTCCCCTATTACGTGATAATACAAAACGAGCTGCCCTTTTTTGCACCCTTTCGATGTCCTCCGTCAATCCCACCTGGTAAGGATCCCACACCGCGCAGCAATATTCTAACAGAGGACGAACGAGTGTAGTGTAAACTGTCTCTTTAATGGACTTGTTGCATCTTCTAAGTGTCCTGCCAATGAAACGCAACCTTTGGCTCGCCTTCCCCACAATATTATCTATGTGGTCTTTCCAACTGAAGTTGTTAGTAATTTTACACCCAGGTACTTAGTTGAATTGACAGCCTTGAGAATTGTACTATTTATCGAGGAATCGAATTCCAACGGATTTCTTTTGGAACTCATGTGGATCACCTCACACTTTTCGTTATTTAGCGTCAACTGCCACCTGCCACATCATACAGCAATCTTTTCTAAATCGCTTTGCAACTGATACTGGTCTTCGGATGACCTTACTAGACGGTAAATTACAGCATTATCTGCGAACAACCTAAGAGAACTGCTCAGATTGTCACCCAGGTCATTTATATAGATCAGGAACAGCAGAGGTCCCAGGACGCTTCCCTGGGGAACACCTGATATCACTTAAGTTTTACTCGATGATTTGCCGTCTATTACTACGAACTGCGACCTTCCTGACAGGAAATGACGAATCCAGTCGCACCACTGAGACGATACCCCATAGGCCCGCAGCTTGATTAGACGTCGTTTGTGAGGAACGGTGTCAAAAGCTTTCCGGAAATCTAGAAATACGGAATCAACTTGAGATCCCTTGTCGATAGCGGCCATTACTTCGTGCGAATAAAGAGCTAGCTGCGTTGCACAAGAACGATGTTTTCTGAAACCATGCTGATTATGTATCAATAGATCGTTCCCTTTGAGGTGATTCATAATGTTTGAATACAGTATATGCTCCAAAACCCTACTGCAAACCGACGTCAATGATATAGGTCTGTAGTTCGATGGATTACTCCTACTACCCTTCTTAAACACTGGTGCGACCTGCGCAATTTTCCAATCTGTAGGTACAGATCTATCGGTGAGTGAGCAGTTGTATATGAATGCTAAGTAGGGAGCTATGTATCAGCGTAATCTGAAAGGAACCTAATCGGTATACAATCTGGACCTGAAGACTTGCCCATATCAAGCGATTTGAGTTGCTTTGCAACCCCTAAGGTATCTACTTCTAAGAAACTCATGCTAGCAGCTGTTCGTGTTTCAAATTCTGGCATATTCTATTCGTCTTCCCTGGTGAAGGAATTTCGGAAAACTGCATTCAGTAACTCCGCTTTAGCGGCACAGTCATCGGTAACAGTACCATCGGCACTGTGCAGCGAAGGTATTGACTGCGTCTTGCCACTTGTGTACTTTACATACGACCAGAATTTTTTTCAGATTTTCTACCAAATTTCGAGACAATGTTTCGTTGTGGAACCTATTAAAGGCATCTCGCATTGAAGTCCGTGCCAAATTTCGCGCGTCTGTAAATTTTAGCCAATCTTCGGGATTTCGCGTTCTTCTGAACTTCGCATGCATTTTCCGTTGGCTCTGCAACAGCGTTCGGACCTGTGTTCTGACACTGTGGCAGCAGCTAGGTGTGGGTGGATCATGTTATGACCACTGATGCATCTATTCTAAAGCCATCAAGCCATCTAAAAGGATTACGTGTCTGCTGGTGAAATGAGGAGGGCTATCCTGCTGTTTAGGGTAGGCGTACAACTCTAAAATGGTTAGAACACTGACTAATTGCAGAAAACCTTGTGGCGAAATCTGAAAGAACTATTGAGGAGAGCAAACAGATATCATAGTTTGATATTTCTTGAAAACCCTTGAAGTTCCCACTAAATCCACTTTGATACGGTAAATTATCAATAAGATTGCTGGGAGAGGGGCAGGTGGACACATATTGGTGCAATGTGCAATGGAACTATTCAGCTGAGGTCTGCAGATATTGCACAGGCAGTGGTGAAATACTGCAGATACATAGCTAGGCTCCAGCCCTTAGGAAGCAAAGAGTCATGAAAGAGTGGTGTAGTTAGGACTTTTGTTTTAACAACAAGAAATTTTCAAATTGCTTCTCTTGGCAGCAGAATTCAGCACTGTCTGCTGGTCATTATATGGCTGGATACAGTCGATTACACCATGTTGGGGCACATTATGAGCCAGAGTGGAACAGATTATTGTTTAAACACCTTTGTGCGCTCTGTAATTAGCCTACCCTTTACTTTATATGTCTTACAGGAGTGGTACATAGGGAGCCATAGTATATTCCTAGATTCCGCTTGCAAGAATGTTCCTTAAAACATTGGGTAGTTGGTTTATGTCTTCAAGTTTCTACCACTTCAGGGTTTTCCGTGGTTTATTTAAAGAATCAAACTCCCATACACAAGACGGCTTTGAGCTTAAGGTTTTTTGGAACTTGCTAAGTGCTCTCATTATCAAATACTGGGTGAGTATAGTCTAGGTAATTTGCACTCCATTTTTAGAAAAGGTAGTTTTTCATGCAAGTCAATGTTCATGACATATCTCCTGAACTTTGTGTTGTACAGTGGTATAATTTTGCTGGTACGTTATGTGGATCTATGCAGATACTGTTTGCAAAATGTCTTGTGAACAGAGTTAGTGATAAAAATGAAACAAATTAATATGTCATACCTGATGCTGAAGTTTTACAGCATACACAGTGAAAATAAAGTATGTGACTAACTTTTTTCTTTCAATATTTTGTGGGGGATGGCAGCGAGAAAAATTTTCAAAAAGCTTTGAAATTATGAATCAAGTTTATTCGAAGTTACTAAGTGCTCCCAATCTAAAATACTGGACAGTTTGTGCTCTGTGAGTTACATTGCCTCAAGACATATTGATAGTTTCTAATTTTAATACTTGATTTATTGTGTTAAGCCCGTAATGTCAGATCATGTCTTAGTGAATATATTATGACACCAATTGTAATTTTTAAATTTTGTCAATAATTACATGACATACTTAAAAGGCTCGCCGCGGTGGCCGTGTGGTTCTAGGCACTTCAGTCCGGAACCGCGTGACTGCTACGGTTGCAGGTTCGAATCTTGCCTCGGGCATGGATGTGTGTGATGTCATTAGGTTAGTTAGGTTTAAGTAGTTCTAAGTTCTAGGGGACTGATGACCTCAGATGTTGAGTCCCATAGTGCTCAGAGCCATTTGAACCATTTGAACATACTTAAAATCAAATTTTTCTTTCCCCGGAAGTTGTTAGATAGCCAACCCGTAACTGTGACCTGGTGACTTAGCCATTTAGTAACATACTAAGTATCTACGGCCAGAGGACTTATGTGCCGTAGCACCTTTTCCTCATGAATCAGTCAATCTATTCCTATCAAAATCGCTACATTAGCTCCTGGCATTATCCTTTCCACACTCACAGACGAATCTTTGTGGGGGCCTTAATTTATTAATATGTCTTAGATATGTGTAGGTATGGATGGAATGCACAAATGTTTTGCAAGCAGTTTCCTTTGTTGTCTAGCTGCATTTTCCCAGTATCCTACCAAAGAAAAAAATCTGCCACCTACTTTACCCACAACTGAGCCCATGTTATTGTTTCATTTCATATCCTTCCAGATATTGCACTAAGGATATGGTTTGGATTATGGATGTTTCACTTCTTAATTATGACCCAACTATTAACTCTATATACAGCTAAGAATAAGGCTAATAACAGGAGCTTTTGGGACCAGTCCTATTTTCCATTCTCTGTGATAAGAGTGATTTGCCACAGCTTGCCATCAGGCAATTTCCTCATGGCAAGCCATGCATCCTGCACTCTCCCCAATCGTTAGTTTGCCATATTATTGCTAACCCTCCATTGGAGTTAATTTCTATCAATTGTCTGACAGTAACAAGGCCTTCATTGATCTTTTTGTCCCATGACTTATTGGCATTAGATCTCATTCTGAGTGAGAGTGGAGCTGTTCACAACTGATTGTTGAAGAGGCTGGAGTTTGTGTCAGATTTACTGTCGCACAAGTGGAAACATTTCCACATTACATTTTTAGGTCCATGTTTTATCAGATGTTAAACAAACACCACAACAATGTCACAGCACGTACTGAGAAATTTACATAAAGTGGTATCATAGGCTGCTCAGCTGCATTCCCCATAATGAATCTCAAGATGCATTCACTTTCACATCATGATCTGTAAATTCCATCATGAAGTAGAGATCCTTCAGAGATTAAGAATGAGTCAAGGTATAATTAACAGGCATAAGCACACATACCTGGAAACTTCTGTAAAGTACAGGGTTTTTCAGAAAGAATCATCCAATTTAAAAAAAAAATCATAACTATTATGTTATTTGAGATACGAGCATGAACAACATGCTGTTGGAAGGAGCAAACTCTTGATTTCCACGTGGTTCCTGCTAGGTAGCAGCGGAGTGTGCCCACTTCAGTTCTAGTAAAAATGGTGTTGGGACAACATAAAGCATTTTGTGTTCTATATTTTGCACAGTGTGGGTCAGTAATAACTGTTCAGCACAACTTTCATACTAGGAATGGTGTGGATCCACCTACAGCACAGAGCATTAGACAATGGGATGAAAAATTCTGAGAAACAGATTTTTTGTGTACAGGCAAATCGCTGGGCCATACTTGAGTGTCTGATAGAGACATTCACTGCATCCTCCATAGTTTTATAAGGAGCCCGCAGAAATCGATTTGCCATGCAGCTCGACAGTTCAACATGCCACTATGTCCATCTGGCATGTGTTGCACTGACATTTACACATAAAACCATACAAAATTCAGCTACTGCAAGCTCTTCATGAAGGTGACAAACAACAACATATGGAGTTCTGTAATTCTGTTCTTAGCAAGATGGAGGATGACAGTTTTCTTCCAAGCTTAGTGTTTAGTGATGAGGCAACATTCCATTTAAACAGAAAGATGAACTGTCATAATGTGCGAATATGGGGTATGGAACAACCACATGAAGCTTGACAACATGAGAGGAGCTCTCCAAAATGTAATGTGTTTTGTGCAGTTTCACGGGAAAAGGTGTATAGTCCGTTTTTATTTGTCAAAAATGCTGCTACAGGAAGCATGTATCTCAATATACTTGAGCACTTTCTTTCCCCACAGTTGGAGACTGATTCAAATGACTTCATTTAGCAACAGAATAGAGCACCACCACACTGACATCCGGAAGTGCAGGAATTTTTAAATGAAAGGATTATTGAAGGATGGATGATTCAGCATTACATTACTGACATCCAAGATCACTGCACCTAACTGTATGTGATTATTTCTTGTTGGGGTTTATAAAAGACTCTGTTTATGTGCCTCACTTACCAAAAACAATGAATTAACTGAGACACCACATAACAGCAGATGTGCAAGCTGCAACTCAAGAAATGCCCGCTGCAATGTGGGAACAGTTTGAATACTGCATTGGCATATGCCATTCATCTCAAGGGAGGCATGTTGAACACCTATGCAAAGGTATGAAAAAAACTTTTTGAGTTTCCCGTTCATCAAAAAACAAAATTCATTGTATTTATTAGTTTCAGAAATATAGACTTGCCAACTCGGATGATTCTTTTTGATACACCCTGTATACTAACTGGTGCTAACATGCCCATACTCATATGTAAATGGATACATTTCTCAATGACAATGGCACAGTTATCATGTATTTAAGCATATAGGCACATTTTGCTTTTGTGAGCATTCATAGCAATCAACTGTACTTCAGACACCTTGCTGACTCTCTTTATATGTGTTATGAGCCCAGCCTAGGGCATTAGCTTTGTCACTGCACATAATGTATTTTTCACCTTGCACTGAGAATGTTTGTGTGCTTTATTTAACAGTGGAAACATTATTTTGCTTAAAAATACCAGTTTTTGTAAGAGTTTGTATGCTTCATTCAAAAAACATACTCTGCAACAAACAATTAGTTCTTCACAAAATATTTCTTTACTCCTTTTTCTCTTTGCATTATACGTTGTGATTCAGAGTCCAGAGTATATGCTACTGTTCTTATTCATTCATTTGCCATATGAATTTACAACCTGTAACACTGAGATGTCTGTCACCTTGAAGCGACAGGAGAAGACAAGATGACAGTGTTCTGAGAAAATCCTAATACACTTAAGTTCAATAAGTCCACTTTAGGCTATTCAACACATGTACAGAGTGCCAAGGAATCCCTCCTTTCCTTATAGGGGGAAAAAAGGGTAATGATGCTAGTGCACATTCACACCGATAAATTACCTGATCTGCCATGACAAAGGCAATGCTTCCCACAGTAGGTACAAGGTAGTGCTTAATTGTGTGGAACCTTAGCAATAAATAAGAGACTGCATTTGGAAAAACCAACAATCCAGGCATCACATAATTAATTAATTAATCAATTAATTTGTTCATGATGTTCCATTGACCCCATCAAGAAGGTAAACTGTTAGTGGTGGGAACAATCAAGGTATCATCAACAAAAAATAAAAATAATTTGTACAATGTATTAACAATAAACTGTCATAACTTTGCTTAATACTATTTATACTTCAAGTAAAGCAGTTATCAGTCTGAAGGTTATTTTGTACTACTCAGGGTCCTGTTGGAGGTGGAATGCCTTACACTTTCTCTGACTTTTGAATTGACTGATCCAGCCATTTATAGGGGGACCTACAGTTGTTGAACTGTAGGTATTCTGGACCACCATGCAGCTCGCCATTTTTCACATCAATAAACATTGCCAGAGGTGAAAGAAGTGATAAGTGACAGACAAAAATCCTAAGATTGATTGGGGACCAAATCAGAGACCTTTGGATTTATAGTTTGGCACTTTACCACTTTTCCTTTTTTCTTTTTTTTCATTTTCTTAACTATTGTTCATAGCATTTGGTTGGGGCAGATGTCATCTGACACTCATTCAAGTTCATCACTGATCACTTTACTCAGCTTTTTTTATTGCAGAGGGCAGCCTGCCCTCTGACCAAATATGATGACCTACCAAGCCAGGTACCACTGAGCCACCACACTATACCACATGTACCAGCTAAATTTCAGCTAGTAAATTAGAAGGGTAATGCATACTTTAGAAAAGCTACTTCATTCTCAGTTTTATTAAATAGCCACTCTTTATGATCTGTTAGTATCTTAATATTTGCTTGAATACTGTGGTATTTTCCAAAGAATATAGTCACTCCTGTCTGGAACAAGAGACGCCTGTAAACAGTACACTACTAGTTAGCCAGCCAGGTTTACAATGAAACACTCTTACTTGCCATGTGGTTAACAGGTACTTTAAATCCTCAAATCTAGATAACCTGAAAATTTTTCGGAGTAGCTAATGAGGTATTTGTTTTTTTGAAACTGGTAGGTATTTTAACGTTAAACTGACACAATCCAAGAAACTAAAATAATTATAAGAGAAACATACATGACAAAACTATTCAGTCAATGTAAATAGCACAAAATGTTAAAGAATTTGGCTCCAGAATGATATTACATAGGACACAAACACTCCAATGAGTCATTGAAAATAGTGTAGCAAACATTACTGAAAAAATATTTATTTTGTTTTTGTGTTTACTCTGAGTTACAATATGATCTTACATTTTGGCATAACACAGCTCACTGTTTGCAGCTTTTTTAGATGAATCTTTCTTTTTAAATTATAGAAAAGAAGGAAATAATAGAAATAATAGAAAAGAAGGAAAAGAACATTCTGTGAAGCACTATTCTGGAAAAGAGGATTGTCCACTTGGCATGAGTGTATGTTTAGGAGACTGCTGTGTTTGTTAAGAAGTATGCAATTAAAAATCCAAGTCTTTTGTGTAGAAGAATCTCCTGGCATTAGGGCAAGTTTGGGCATCCCCTAAGGGAGTCTCATACGATTATAAATTTTCAAAGAATATGTAAATCACCTAGCAGATAATGTTGGAAATTACACAAGGCTTTTCACAGATGATGCTGTTGTAGACAAAGAAAAATGACAACACTAGAAAATTGTTCTGAAATGCACGAAGTCACATAGGATTGGCAGTTGGTGCAGGGATTGGCAGTTGACCATCAACATAAAAAACAAAAAATAATGCACTGTGCATAAATATGCAGAAAGACCCATTAATGTATGATTACATAATTGCAGAACAATCACTGGAAGAAATTACATCCATAAAATATCTAGGCATATGCACACAGAGGGATTTCAAGTGAAACAACCATATAAAACTAGCTGCAGATAAGGCAGATGTCAGACTGAGATTCATTGGAAGAATCCTTAGAAAGTGTAGAATACCCACATAGGAGGAAACTTACAAAATTGTTGTTCAAGCAACGCTGGTGTTTGAATATTGCTAGTCATTTTGGAATGTGTACCATATCGGACTGATAGAGGAAATAGGATTGAAAGAAGAGCAGCACATTTTGTTATAAGTTCATTTAGTAACCACAAAATTATCATGGATATGCTCAGCCAACTTATGTGGAAGATGCTGGAAGAGATGCTTTCTGCATCAAGATGTGGCTACTGTTAATATTTTGAGAGTTCATGTTCCTAGAAGAGTCAAACAACATATTGCTTCCTCCTATGTATATCTCAAGTAAAGATCGTGAACATAAAATTAGAGAGATTGAAGCTCACATGGAGTCTTTTCAAAAATTTTCTTCTCACAAACTGTTTGAGACTAGAACAGGAAAGGAAAGAAGTGAGTCATACACAAAGTACCTTCTGCCACATACTGTAAGGTAGTTTGCAGAGTATAGAAGTGATGTAGATTTAGAATTATATATAGACAAAAGAAAGAGTGCCCACTGAACAAGTAACATCTACCCCTGTTAGGGGGAACATTTTAGTAAAGTATAAAAATTTACAATAGACTGTCCAGAAATGAAATCACTAGACACACTAGGAGGTCTTAAAGTCAGACTGAAGGCATATTCAATTGACTACTGCCTCTATAGCATAGAGGAATTTACCAGGGAGCAATAAATAAACAGCAGTTTCAAATTTCAATATGTCTTTGGACTTTGCACTGGGTGTGAGATATGAAAAATCATACCTTAGGTCTCCAAACAGGTATCTAGATGGATATTTTCATTTATTCTATAAGATACTAGCACAGTAGCCTGTGTGAGTATTTTGAATTCCACTTACTAGTCTTTTTAGTTGTCATTATAATGCAAATGCAAGTGGAAGACTTTGCTGACATCTGTACAATACCCAGAAAAATAAAAAATAAATCTTCATAAGTGTGAGTAGAACTCACACACCAAGGGTTCTCTACAAAGTTAATTATGTATGTAAATAGTTTGTCCAACCTCAACGGTTTTTGCTTGTTATTGATATCGATAGTGATGAGATATCAGTCCTAGGAATTCCAACACTTTCAGAGTTTTTCTCTTATTCGTACTGTGAAACCTGGCTTCTTGTCAAATTTCATTAGTCTAGATCAATGAGAAGTACTCTACAGGTTTTGATGAATGAGTTTATGAGTGTTAAAATTTGTGACCTAAATGGCCATATATTTTGACTGCGTTGATTTAGAAGCTTAAATGTTTTACACCACCAAGAGACATTAGACTTCAGAATGTGAAATAAATTTCAACTTGATGTGCCTACCCATTCCTAAGAAAGAGGGCTCCAACGCGTTGGGCAGACAGGCACATAGACGAACAGACGGACAACAAAGTGATACTATAATGGTTACTTTTTTACTGATAGAAGTAAAGAACACTAAAAATAATTAAAACAGTAAAGTGTGTGAAAAATGACATTAGCCAAAACTTTTGAAAATGCCATCTGGAACTTAAAACACCAAAATAGGAATATTTTGATGTGCAAATACAACCTCTGACAATAAAGTTCGGTGAATGTAATCAGAACAGTCAATAAGGCAGCCCTGGCGATTCACAACACTGCACCTGCGTAGCGGCCGGTGTTGACGACCTGCCCCCCACCGTAGTTCAGTTGACCATCGTGTGTATTCCGTGTCAGACCTGTTGGACTAAGTGCTTGTTCAGTGCATTGGTTGTGAAATGAGAACAGGACAATGAATGAGCAAAGGATCAATTTAAAGTTTTGTTTTAAGTTTGGCAAGACCCTGAAAGAAATTCATGCAATGTTGGTACATGTTTATGGGGATCAAGCACTGTTCATGAAGTGTGTGTACGAGTGGTTTGCCCATTTGTGATGAGGCTGGGGAAGTGTTTCTGACAATCCCCAGATCAGATGACTAGTAACTGCTCTCAGTGACAAAAATATTGAGAAAGTGAGGACATTAATCTCGAAGACCATTGATTAACTGTGTTCATGATAGTGGATGAACTGCAGATGAACAGTGAATCTGTGTGACAAATCCTTACCCAGGAGTTGGGGAAGAGGAAAACATGTTGTCGTGTTGTGCCTCATCACCTGACTGATGACCAGAAGCAGGCGTGTTTAGAGGCTTCACAGGATTTTGTCAAAACGGTGGATGTGACACCCAATTTCTTGAACCGTATTGTCACTGAGGAAGAAACCTGGTGTCTCTGGTACGACTTTGAAATGAAACGGCAAAGCATGGAATGCCGTTCTCTGACATCACCTCATCAGAAAAAGGTCAGAGCCAAAAAATCACGCATCAAAACGATGCTCATCACCAATTTTGATAGTCGAGGCATTATCCACAAGGAATTTCTACCTGAAGAAACGACATTACATGTTGCATTTTATGTTGAAATTTTGACCCATTTCATGCAACACCTACGCAGGGTACAATCCCAGTACACACAATAAGGTTCCTGGTCTTTTGTTCACGACAGTGCTTGCCCACACGCAGCCATTATCGTCAAACAGTTCCTGGCAAAAAACGGGGTTGTGCTACTTGAACATCCACCATACTCACTGGATCTCAGTCGTACGGACTTCTTCTTATGCCCTCAACTCAAACTTGCTTTGAAAGGAAAGAGATTTGACAATATTCCTGACAGCCAATGAAACGTGATGCAGCTTTTGAACACCATCCCAAAGGAAGGCTTCCTGCAAAGTTCCCAGGACAGAGATCAGCGGTGCATAGTTATGGGAGGTGACTGTATTAACATGATTCATGTTGTCTGTCGCACTTAACGTAGTGTAGACCGGGAACTGTCTGCTAGGCATGCCTGATGTAAAACTGACTGGGCACAGCCTGTGCTGCCCGAGTTGTTATTCCACCGGCAGAGGGCGCAGCCGAATTCTTACGTGCCCTCTGGTGGATGGGACTTTACTTGCGGCAACTACTGTCCGTGACGCGCCGTGCCGATGTGCGCCTCCCACGCGTGCCGATGTGTGCCTCCTGCGATCTTTCTGGTGGCTACTGCACTCCTCCTCCTTCGGGGGGGGGGTGAAGCCACTGTGATCCACTGTGTCGGAAGGTGGAGCATCATGCAGTAGCAATGACCTCCACATCCATTGGAATGCTGGAGTTGGGGGGATCTGCCAACCCTTGAGCCAGAACCTTCGAATACGGTTGGAAGTGACCCACACGAAGAGGCCCCCGTCATCCCACCACTGAAGCCCGGGACAGAACGAGTGACAAGCTGTCGAACTCCGGATCCCGTTCCACCTCCGGAGAGGCTAGACCCAGTTGCGGGGACGATGGGGAAGGCACGACCACAGGGGAACCAGCCTCCTGAGAAACCGGGCCTGCGAGGGGGGCCGGCTCTCGCCGGGGCATTTCTAATGATGGCGAAGCCGGTGCTGGAGCTACTGGAGGCTGCCAAGGCTGAGAACCATCGCAGTGTGGCGGAGTCACAGGGGGGAGGGGCAGTAGCGTCCCCTGAGAAAACAACATGGGTGCCAGCAATGGGGAAGCTGGCACCTGAGGGGTCGGAGGGTGGGTGCCCAAACATAGACATGGCTGATTTTGGTGACAACGCACCTCCCGGTCCACTGCCTGCAAGGTATAGAGCCGGTGACCATTGCGGCACAGGACCACCGCCGGTATCCAACGTGGATTGCGACCAAACCCACGTGCCCAGACCGACATACCCGGTGGAAAGCCAAGTACTCCGTTTTGCGAAGACTGGCGAGGACCGGGCCGGAGGAGGTGCAGCAGAGTCCTAGGTTGGCGCCCGTGAAGGAGCTCTGTGGGGCTGCGTTCTCCGATCGGTGTGGTCCCGTATGCCGTCAGGAAAAACGTCAATGCCTCCTCCGCAGAAAATTCGTGCACATACTCTTTCATCTGCGTCTTAAATGTGCACACCATGCGCTCGACTTCCCCATTCGATTGCGGATGAAAGGGGGGAGAACAAACGTGCTGAATACTGAAGTGCCTAGAAAAATCCTTGAAGGTCTGTGAAGTAAACTGAGGTTCATTGTTCGATTCCACGGTGACTGGCAAACCTTCCACAGAAAAGATTTTTGCGAGTGCCTGGATTGCAACTCCTGAAGTGGTTGAGGAGCAGTGAACCACATATGGGAATCAGGAATAAGCGTAAATGACAATGAGCCAAAAGCCATTGAGAAACGGGCCCGCAAAATCTATGTGAACACGTTCCCATGCCTGGATTGCAGGTGGCCATGAAGAGAACGCTGACCTGGGAGATGCCTGTTGGCTCACACACTGGGAACAGGTGGCCACCAAGTGCTCAATTTCTCTGACAATACTGGGCCAGTATACATGTCTGCGAGCCAAGGTTTTAGTACGGGAAACACCCCAGTGCCCCTCATGTAATAATGTGAGGACCTCCCTTTGCAAACTTGCAGGAACAATCACGTGAGGAGCTGTATCATCGGTAGCCAGAAGGAGAACTCCTTCCAAGACTGAGAGGCGGTCTCACAGAACAAAATAATTACGAAGAGGGTCCGAGGCCCAGCCTGGAGGTCAGGACGACCACCCCTGCTGAACAAGGCGAACTACTTGCCAGAGAACCGGGTCAGCTGCCGTTTCCCTGGCGACTCTAGAACTAGTGATCGGGAAGCCATCAACTGCTTGGCGGGATGCCACATCCAAATGAAAACACATAATCTCCTCCCGATCGAACTTAGGATCTGGGCCCACCGGAAGACGGGAAAGAGTGTAGGTGTTGGCATGCTGTCCGGTAGGGTGAAATGAATGTCATAATGATACTTAGAGAGGAACAAGGCCCAGCGCTGCAGTCTGTGGGCTGCCCTATCCACAATCTGAGAGGTGGGGCCAAATAACGATATTAATGGCTTATGGTCAGTGATTAACTGAAACTTCATGCCATACAAGAAAGGGTGAAACTTGGTAACAGCGTAGATACTGGCCAAAGCCTCTTTTTCCCACCTGGGAGTAATGGGCGTATGCGGGACTAAGAGTTTTAGATGCAAACGCCAGTGGCTACTCGGAGCCATCCGCGTTGCGATGGGCCAGGACCGCCCCCACCCCATACTGCGAAGCATCTGTAGCCAGGACCAACGGATTATTGGGCTCAAATGTAGCCAAACAAGGCACTGATGTGAGGAGGCCCTTCAACGAAGTGAACGCTCTCTCGCATGCAAGCGACCAATCAAAAGGAACACCCCTGCACAGAAGGCAGTACAGAGGGCGGGCTATGGTGGAAGGCCTGGGAATGAACCGGTGGTAATAGGCAATCTTGCCTAAAAAAGCTTGTAACTCCTTCAGCGAAGCGGGCCGCGGAAGGTCGACGATACCTTGGACCAAACTTCCTAGTGGCTGGACGCTGTGCCGAGAGATGGTGTAGCCCACATACTCAATGGACGGTTGGAAGAAGTTCGACTTACGTAGGTTGCAATGCAGGCCCACAGACCTGAATTTGAGAAAGAGGGTTCGAAGGTTGTGCAAGCGTTCCTTTGTGCTGTGGCCTGTGACAATTATGTCGTCCAGGTAATTAATACAATGACGTATTGTCAACGTGACGTGCTCAAGATAATGCTGAAATATCGCCGGGGCACTGCATATTCTGAAGGCCAACCGCTGGTATTGGTAAAGGCCAAACGGGGTGTTGATGACCGCCAGCCTTTTGGAGTCCTCATCAAGTGGTATCTGATGATAAGCCTGCGAAAGATCGATTTTTGAAAAATATTGGCCTCCCGCCACATCGGAGAACAATTCATCAGAACAAGGCAAGGGATATGTGCCCACCACCAATTGGGAATTAATGGTGGCCTTGAAATCGCCACAAAGACGTAATTTTCCCAAGGGTTTCCTGACGAAGCCCACTCACTAGAAGAAATGAGAAGAACGACCCCGAGGGTTGTCAGCTGGTCTAGCTCTGCTTTTACCTGAGGGCAGATAGCCAAGGGGATCTGCCTCGCGCGTAGAAAATGCGGGCGAAGCAACGCCTTCAACATTAAGTGAGCATCAAAGTCTGAAATACGCCCCAGGCCCTCCTCAAAGATATCCTGAAAGTCAGAGGTCAAAGATTCCAATGATTGATAGGGAACGTCTTTGGAGACCAACTGTATGGTGTCTGTGATAGAAAAACCGAAAGCTCGAAAGGCATCCAATCCAAAAAGGTTAGCGGAGCTCGCATCACTGACAACAATAAAAGTAAGAGGCCGAGTGACTGATTTGTAAGTAACGTCGGTAGTGAATTGGCCCATTAGGGGAATGAACTGTTTACCATAACTGCGGAGACGCCGGTAAACTGACGCAATGGGGGCGACCCAAGGTCGGAGTAAGTTTGTGCATTCAACAAGGAAACTGCCATGCCCATATCTACTTGCAGTAGTAGTCGGTGCGACCGAACCGACACCTCGATTAAGAGTTTGTGTGCCGATGCATCAGGAGCCTAGCCCAATGAAACTTCCTGAATGTCAACGTCCATGTCCTCTGTACCTGCTTCCTTCGATTCTTTTGAGGCTGAGTGGCAAACTTTAGCAATGTGTCCTTTTTTATTACATTTGTGACAAACGGCCCAACGCTGGGGTCACTCTGACCGATCACGATGTATATAGCACAACGCACAGGACGGTAACAGGGGCCAGCGGCTGGAACTCTGTTTACGCGCCATGCGGGAGCGGCCATAATGGCCAGATTGTACTGCTCGCACGTCGTCCACCCCAGACGCAGTGGACGCGGCCGCGCCGCCCTGAACCGCTGCGACGTCGCACCACATTTCCAACTGTTGACCTGCGGCATGAGAGACTTCATACGATTGAGAAATGGACAGAACTTTCTCAAGGGATGGGTCTTCCAACTGCAGGGCTCATTGCCGGACCTCCCTATCAGGGGCCGAACGAACAATGACGTCTCGCACCATAACGCGGGCGTACGACTCTCACAACTGCTCCGTGACAAAATGACACTTGTGACTAAGACCGTGCAGGGTAGCGGCCCACGCCTGGGAAGACTGATGGGGCTGTTTCTTGCATTAATAGAACTCGACCCTAGCCACCACAACATGCGTGCGGCGTCTATAATATGAAGACAGCAATGAACACAATGCGTCAATAGACATGGACGAGGGTTCCTGCCGAAGATGATGTTCATATGCGTCCCAATCCTCCGCCGTCCGCTCATACGGGGGAAAGGGAGGAGGGAACGGCACTGGAGCAGACTGCTTGTGTCGTGGTTGCCATGAGCTCCTTCTGCTGCTCAACCAAAACCCACACTAAACCCTCCATGCCATGGATAAGCTGTGAAACCGGAACAACAACGCAACAAGCAAAAGAATGACCCTACTCATCGCCAATTGTGTATTAACACGATTCACGTTGTCCATCGCATTTCACATAGTGTAGACCAGGAACTGTCTCCTAGGCATGCCTCATGTAAAACTGACTGGGCACAGCCCATGCTGCCTGAGTTGTTGTTGTTCCGCCAGCAGAGGGTGCAGCCGAATTCTTGCATGCCATCTGGTGGACGGGACTTTACTTGCGGCAACTACTGTCCGTGACGCGCCGTGCTGATGTGCGCCTCCTGCGATCTTTCTGGTGGCTACTGCAGTGACTATTTTGAAGGACAGTAAGATAACTGTAGTTCATAGTTCATCTACATTAATGTTATAGGACTATTCACTGAACTTTATTGTCAGAGGTTGTATGTTGGACATATAATTCATGAAAAGTACAAAACCGACAAAAAAGGTGCAAAATTAACAGTAAAGGTACAAAATTGGGGAGAAAAGTGAGAAGTAATTGAACAATAAAGCAAATTTTAAAATTACTGCTGTCAGATCTTCTTCTTAAACAAATATAAAGCAAATTTTAAAATTACTGCTGTCAGGTCTTGTTCTTAAACAAATAGAGCAGTTACTGCTTATAAATTTTCTGGGAAGATGAAAATGGTGACATTAGTCAAAACTGTGAAACAATGCCATTGTTGAGACTTCATTCCCAGCCTGAAATACATCTGTTCTTGTTTGTGTGGTAAGACATTTAACCCCAACAGGGAGGTAAGTAGAAGAATACTTAAAGTTGACATAAAATTTTCAACTTATGACAAGGGAACCACTTTCTGATTTTGCTACCAAAATTGTAATGTACTTTATTTTTACTTACTGTAAATTGGCTGAAGAGGGTGAGCAGATTAGGGTAGAGAGGTTGAGGGGATATGACTTTGGGGTTCTCCAAGGGAATGCACTGGAAATGCAAAATTAATTGTATCATGTTTGTTTCATCAAGCTCCCTGTACTGCCCAAATATAAACAGAATCAACATTCATTGTTAATCCTCAACAACTGCCAAGGTTGCTTTGACCTTATCACTTTACCCCTAACTGAAGATATAGGCAGCTCATTACAAAAACATTTAACTTACCAGTATTGCTAGAATATTCTCAGTTCTCTTAATGTAATGTGTAAAACCTGAATAAAATCTGAAGTGTTGCCAATACTGACTCCACAGTCTTTTCAGGGAACTGACTGTCAGTTTCTTGCTGTTAATGAAGGCAGTAGAAGCAATAATCAACGTACTGAGTATCTATACACATAAAAAAGGAGAGTGATTTTACCCAAAAATTATGCATCAAAAAGGCTTTGTAACCAGTGGACATGTGTACATGTATTTCAGGAAACAATAATCAAATCTCCTTCTTGTTCAGGTTTTCCACTTCTTGGGCAGATCTGGTCCACTTATTTGAGCAGATATGGACCATACATTTTTGCTGATGGGACACCCACAACTATTATATGTAATATTCATGATTAAAACATCTGCTACAGTTGGACACTCATTTTCTGTCTGACAGGTTTAGTGGTGTCAGCCCAATCTTCAAGTGTACCTGAAAGTTAAAGTAAAACAATATCTTTATTTTTAGTTGCAGATACACCCGAAGATGGGTCTTGGTCCCTGAAACCTAGTAGCAAAAAAACTTCAATCAATAGATCACTACGTAACTGTAGTTCATAAACATTAACATTAGATGCATATACATAAACATAAACATTAGATATGGACCAGTTTATTACCCTATTACTGCATGGCTTGTTATTTCATTATAACATAATTGAAGGTACTTCTAAGCTAAAAGAAAGAGATTTTTTTATTTGGATTTGCACAAATCACTTGAAACATATCCCTCACATCCTCATGTAACTTATGTTGTGTCCATTATGTGACTGTTTCAGTGACTGTGATACACTGACACATCTCCTGAAGGCAGCACTAGGCACAGGCATCTTGGCAATGCCAATTGGCTTCAAGAATGCTGGCTTGTCAATGGGTGTGCTGGGGACCGTTCTGGCTGCTGTCGTCTGCACACACTGTGCATACATACTTGTCAAGTGTGCACATGAGTTGTATGTCCGCACCCGAGTTAGTGCCATGAGCTTCCCAGATGTTGGTGAGGTTGCCTTCGCCAATGGTCCTGAGTGGGCCAAGAAGTTCAGCCGCACAGCTAGGTGAGTGACCCATCTTAGCATCCAGTGATGTGCATCACATAGTACTTGTAAGCAAAAGAACCCTAGAAATGATTAGAACACAGAGTTTTCTGAATTAGATGAAAGACATTAATATAGATCCACAAGGTCTCATATTGCCATGAGCTCTGTTCAGTGCACCGTAGCATAGCGGTTAGCATCACTGGCTTGTGTGTTGCAGTTTTCCAGTTCAAACACAACCACCAGCAATTACCTGTTTTATTTAGTATCAATCATTTCTGGAAGCTCCTTGAAATAACTTATGTTTGTAAATTCTGGAATATTTGATATTTGTATACATCTTAGCATTTTTGAATATTTTGTGGTTGTATAAATAGCTGCACTCTTCATGCTGTAGTTCAGTTCTGTCCTGACTGTACTTTGGTGTCAGCAATAAATTTGCTTTCAGTTCTAAATCTTGTACTTTACTGACAACACTGCCTTGGGATCTGACTCTATTGTAGTTTTTGTGTGACATGATTTGTGGAAACACTACATGTTGCAAAACATCTGCATCACCATGGCTTCAATTAGGCAACATTAAAACTGTTGGCTATATGGACAGTGGCCAGAATCCATAAAGTTCGTCATTCCTAAGATCTGTGTACTCAGGTGACAGTTGGATTCCAAGACAGCAGCAAGTCAGCTGTGCATTAAGCACATCAGGCATCTATCAATGGTGGTCACAACCCTGCAAAAGGGCTGACAGAATTAGACTGAGTCACTAAATACAAGTGGAATAATATGAAGTGTTTGGGAAATATTACTCCTGCTTGCACAACACAGACCACCAATGGTTTAAGAACAATGAAGAAAAGCTCAATAGCTGAGATAGATTCCAGGAAGTAAATGTTTTGCAACAAACAACAAGAAGTATGCTTAGCAGATAGGCAATTGAAGGACAGAGTGCAATGTCATGGGGAAACGACAAAGTCGAATGTATAGAATATTGCCCTATGTCACATTGGGAAACTGAGCATGACAGAAGCCAACAACATCTCACACTTAGTGAAAGAGGTTGCAGAAGACATATACCAAACTATTGTGGTAATGGATGACACAACAACAGAAGAAACCATCAAGTAGTGCCAGTGAATTGAGAAATGCAACAGAAAAGAGTCAGGCATAAGAGGTATGACTGCCAAATGCAGTCCCTAATGCAGTTGTGGAAGACCACCATGAGCTCACCTGTCTCATTCACCAGGTAGTAGGAGGAGAGATACAGCAGTGTATGGCAGTCAGAAATGTCAGAGTGAGTACACAAGTGATAGAAGTTGTGAATATTGGAAGTGTATGTTTGGAGGTAATGGAGAAAGTTGAAGAAAATGTGTATTGATCTTTAGCACCAATCTCTGTCACTTGCCAAATGTACCAGTAACAATGGACTCATCTAACTCAGACTTAGGCCACAATCATCAAATAGTAACCCAGCATCCAATCAATGCAGGTGCAACCATCTCCTCCTCCAAGTACAACACCTTGTAGAAGAACAGATAATTGGAGGGCAGAGGATAACATACCTGTGTGTTTACAGACATGTTATACTCTACAGCAGAGAGAAATGATGAGATTCTGATTATTACTATCCCGCCAGACAACAACCATCAAAATATTTCCATTCATGCCAGTCAACTGCAGATGAGCTGCACGACGAAGTCCATTGCCATACCCTGGACAAAACTGTCCTCCAACACCCCATAGCCATTCCACATTGCTGTGGAGAGGCACCAACCAGTCACCTAGCCACTGACTTCAGGAAAATTAAGTGAGATGACCATCTGCTGAGAGGAGGATGTCCATGGATGACAGTCCCCAAGATGTCATGAAATCTCATTGACATCATCATTGACGGCCAAACTGTGTGGGTGCTAGTTGGCTCAGGGGCTTTGTTTTCTGTACTATCATATGATTATCATTATCAGCTAAAGAGGACCTGTTCCATAATATGAAAGTGATTGTGCTGAAAGTTGCAACTGGGAAATATGTCCAGCAAACAGGAAGATGTACTGCAAGAATAACCATCAATGACAGAACACAGATATTCAAATTTTTAATTTTATAGGACATAATCATAACGTTATTCTGTGATGGGACATTTTGCAGGCATCACAAGCAGTACAAGTGGAAGGTCAGAGCTCCAGATTAATGAAGCTGTTCCAACAAGTACACATAGCAAAGTTTTCTCTTGTGGTTGTTTGATGTTTAAGACATTGTTATCCCACCATCATAAACAAAATGAGTTCCAGTCATCATTTTGGGATGTTGAGTTAAGCAGTGAAGCTTTATTCAATCACAAAAAGCTACTCAGCCTCACAAAGGAAATCTATGCTCCAGTGACAATAACAAACATTGCAGATGGTCAAAGAGAACTGTGGATCACCATCATGAGCAGATACCACTCATACCTAAAGGTATGTGTGTAGGGACAGCTGAATCAGTACAGGCAGGGCAACTTAGTGTTATTGACCAAGAATTGTGCTTGAACACCAATATAGACGTTGCAGGGGAGGAAGCTATTATTAAACTGCCAGTAGAATATGGCCTGACCAAGGAACAACATCAATGACAGCCATTTTGCACCAGTTTTTGGATGCTTCAGAATATGCGAAAGACCCATGCTAAAACACCCTGTCAACACTGGGGTTCAGACACCAATTAGACAGTGCTCACATAGACTGTCACTAGGTAAATGACAGATCAACCAGGAGGAAGTGGAGTAGATGCTGCAAGATAACATTATCGACTTTCTGATAGTCTTTGGTCCTCTACTGTGAACCTTGTTAAGAAGAAGGGTACCACATGGCATTTCTGCCTCAATTATCAATGAATGAATGAAACCATTCATCAAATGTACAGTTCGGCTTTAGAAGTCGTTTGACAACAGAAAATGCTATATTCTCTTTTCTCTGTGAGGTACTGGATGGGCTAAACAAAAAGTTTTGAATGCTTGGCGTATTTTTTGATTTCACAAAGGCATTTGACTGTGTTGATCTCACAATATTGCTCCAGAAGTTGGACCATTACGGAATAAGGGGAGTAGCTCACAATTGGTTCACCTCTTACTTCAGCAACAGGCAGCAAAAGGTCATTATTCACAATGTTGATAACGGCAGTGATGTGGGATCTGAGTGGGATACTGTCAAGTGGGGGGTGCCCCAGGGATCAATGTAGGGGCCACTCCTGTTCCTTATTTATATAAATGATATGCCCTCTAGTATTATGGGTAACTCTAAAATATTTCTGTTTGCTGATGAAACTAGCTTGGTAGTAAAGGATGTTGTGTGCAACATTGACTCGGTTTCAAGTAGTGCAGTACATGACCTCAGTTCATGGCTTGTAGAAAATAAACTAACGTTAAATCACAGTAAGACTCAGTTTTTACAGTTTCTAAGATACAATTCAACAAAACCTGACGTAATAATCTCACAGAACGGACATATGATTTGTGAAACTGAACAGTTCAAATGCCTAGGTGTTCAGATAGATAGTAAGCTGTCGTGGAAAGCCCATGTTCAGGATCTTCTTCAAAGACTTAATACTGCCATTTTCACTATTCGAACGGTATCGAAAGTGAGTGATACTTCGACACGTAAATTAGTCTACTTTGCTTATTTTCATTCACTTATGTGGTATGGTGTTATGTTTTGGGGTAACTCTTCCCATTCTAGAAGGATATTTGTGGCTCAGAAACAGGCAGTTCAGGCAATAAGTGGTGTGAGTTCACGAACCTCTTGTCGACCTCTGTTCACGAGTCTGGGTATTTTGACATTGGCCTCTCAATATGTATATTCCTTATTGTCGTTTCTTGTTACCAATTTTAGTTTATTCCCAACAATAAGCAGCTTTCACTCGGTTAATACTCGTCAAAAATCAAACCTCCATTTGGATCGGACTTCCTTAACTCTTGTGCAAAAAGGTGTGCAGTATACTGCTGCATCCATTTTCATTAAGCTGCCACTCAAATTCAAAAATCTTAGCAGTAATCCATGTGCTTTCAAATCGAAACTTAAGAGTTTCCTCATGGGTCACTACTTCTATTCTGTCGAGGAGTTCCTTGAAAAATTAAGCTGATTCTCATTGTATTGCTGATAGCGTTTGCTTATACTTATGGACTGATTTTCTTTCAGGTTCATGAACATTTATTTTTATCTGTTATTACTTATATGTTGTAAGTTCATGTACTGACACGTTCCATGACCTTGAAGATTTGCTCCTCAATTTGGTCATACGGAACTTGACATGAAAATAAATAAATAAATAAATAACTATTTATATCCATTGCTGTGCACTGATGACACGGTTGTTGTTGTTGTTGTCTTCAGTCCTGAGACTGGTTTGATGCAGCTCTCCATGCTACTCTATCCTGTGCAAGCTTCTTCATTTCCCAGTACCTACTGCAACCTACATCCTTCTGAATCTACTTAGTGTATTCATCTCTTGGTCTCCCTCTATGATTTTTACCCTCCACGCTGCCCTCCAATGCTAAATTTGTGATCCCTTGATGCCTCGGAACATGTCCTACCAACCGATCCCTTCTTCTTGTCAAGTTGTGCCACAAACTCCTCTTCTCCCCAATTCTATTCAATACCTCCTCATTAGTTATGTGATCTACCCATCTAATTTTCAACATTCTTCTGTAGCACCATATTTCGAAAGCTTCTATTCTCTTCTTGTCTAAACTATTTATCGTCCATGTTTCACTTCCATACATGGCTACACTCCACACAAATACTACCAGAAACGACTTCCTGACACTTAAATCTATACTTGATGTTAACAAATTTCTCTTCTTCAGAAACGCTTTCCTTGCCATTGCCAGTCAACATTTTATATCCTCTCTACTTCGACCATCATCAGTTATTTTGCTCCCCAAATAGCAAAACTCCTTTACTACTTTAAGTGTCTCATTTCCTAATCTAATTCCCTCAGTATCACCCGACTTAATTCGACTACATTCCATTATCCTTGTTTTGCTTTTGTTGATGTTCATCTTATATCCTTGCTCCTTGTATTTTACCCCTGCCAACTTCAGAATTTGAAAGAGAGTATTCCAGTCAACATTGTCAAAAGCTTTCTCTAAGTCTACAAATGCTAGAAATGTAGGTTTGCCTTTCCTTAATCTATTTTCTAAGATAAGTCGTAGGGTCAGTATTGCCTCAAGTGTTCCAACATTTCTGCAGAATCCAAACTAATCTCTGCCGAAGTCGGTATCTACCAGTTTTTCCATTCATCTGTAAAGAATTCATGTTAGTATTTTGCAGCTGTGACTTATTAAACTGATAGTTCGGTAATTTTCACATACCTTTCTTTGGGATTGGAATTATTATATTCTTCTTGAAGTCTGAGGGTATTTCACCTGTCTCATACATCTTTCTCACCAGATGGTAGAGTTTTGTCATGATTGTCTCTCCCAAGGCCGTCAGTAGTTCCAATGGAATGTTGTCAACTCCCGGGGCCTTGTTTCGACTCAGGTCTTTCAGTGCTCTGTCAAACTCTTCACACAGTATCATATCTCCCATTTCATCTTCATCTACATCCTCTTCCATTTCCATAATATTGTCCTCAAGTACATCGCCCTTGTATAGACCCTCTATATACTCATTCCACCTTTCTGCTTTCCCTTCTTTGCTTAGAACTGGGTTTCCATCTGAGCTCTTGATATTCATACAAGTGGTTCTTTTTCCTCCAAAGGTCTCTTTAATTTTCCTGCAGACAGTATCTATCTTACCCCTAGTGAGATAAGCCTCTACATCCTACATTTGTCCTCTAGCCATCCCTGCTTAGCCATTTTGCACTTCCTGTCGATCTCATTTTTGAGACGTTTGTATTCCTTTTTGCCAACTTCATTTACTGCGTTTTTATATATTCTCCTTTCATCAATTAAATTCAATATTTCTTCTGTTACCCAAGGATTTCTACTAGCCCTCGTCGTTTTACCTACTTGATCGTCTGCTGCCTTCACTATTTCATCCCTCAAAGCTACCCATTCTTCTTCTGCTGTATTTCTTTCCCCCATTCCTGTCAATTGTTCCCTTACGCTCACCCTCAAACTCTCTAGAACCTCTGGTTCTTTCGGTTTATCCAGGTCCCATCTCCTTAAATTCCCACCTTTTTGCAGTTTCTTCAGTTTTAATCTACAGTTCATAACCAACAAATTGTGATCAGAGTCGACATCTGCCCCTGGAAATGTCTTACCGTTTAAAACCTGGTTCCTAAATCTCTGTCTTACCATTATATAATCTATCTGATACCTTCTAGTATCTCCAGGATTCTTCCATGTATACAACCGTCTTTTATGATTCTTGAACCAAGTGTTAGCTATGATTAAGTTATGCTCTGTGCAAAATTCTACCAGGCGGCTTCCTCTTTTATTTCTCACCCCCAATCCATATTCACCCACTATGTTTCCTTCTCTCCCTTTTCCTACTCTCGAATTCCAGTCACCCATGACTATTAAATTTTCGTCTCCCTTCACTACCTGAATAATTTCTTTTATCTCATCATACATTTCATCAATTTCTTCATTATCTGCAGAGCTAGTTGGCATATAAACCTGTACTACTGTTGTAGGTGTGGGCTTCGTGTCTATCTTGGCCACAATAATGCATTCACTATGGTGTTCGTAGTAGCTTACCTGCACTACTATTTTTTTATTCATTATTAAACCTACTGCTGCATTACCCCTATTTGATTTTGTATTTATAACCCTGTATTCACCTGACCAAAAGTCTTGTTCCTCCTGCCACCGAACTTCACTAATTCCCACTATATCTAACTTCAACCTATCCATTTCCCTTTTTAAATTTTCTAACCTACCTGCCCGATTAAGGGATCTGACATTCCACAGTGGACTGTTTGAAAGGAGCAAATTATTTCCCAACTATGGACATGTGGCAAGGCTACTGGCAAATCAAGATTGATGAGGATCACTGAGAAAATACTGCCTTCATAGGACATGATGGCCTCTATGACTTTAAAGTTAGGTCATTTGGATTGTGGAATGTTCAAGTCCTCTTCGAACATATGATTGGAAATCTTTGCTATCTAGATGACGCTGTCATTTTTTCAAATACTTCTGAAGAACATATAAGCACCTGACAACTTTATTGAAGTGTATTCAGACTGCAGACATTTGCCTGAATCCAGGAATGTGTCTCTTCATCACTCAAGAAATAAAAATCTTGGGGCACTAACAAATGGCTATAGGGTTCATCCTAATTCAGAGCAAATAAAAGTAGTCACAGTTTCTCTGATACCTTGCAAAACCCATGATTTGAGAAATTTCTTCATAATGGCTCATACTACTGGCAGTTGATAAAGGACTTTGTGCCAAGGCACATCTCATGCAAGAACTACTCCAGGGAGATGCCAAATTTTCCTGGAATAGGCTGCAAGAAATCTTTTCCTTGCTCTTAAGGAGGAGTTAACATGTTCTCTAGTTCTAGCATTGTATGACAAAAATGTTGAGACAGAGCTTCACACAAATTCAAGCATACATAAGCCAAGTAAACAAGAATCTGTGCTAATACTAGCATGCAACTGACTTTGTAGTCCACGTGGTTACACCAGGAAAGCTACAATTCCAATGACACTGTCCAGTGCAAGCAATATTGTTGCTACTTATTGTGGAATCATGGATCAGTCCAACATTTGACCATGAAGCAACTATTCATCTGTCATACAAGAATCTGGCAGGGGTACCAGCCACCCATAATTCGATCAAATTTCTGGCTGATGTCACCAGAGCCAGATGAACTCTCCCACAACCAAGGACTGATGACCTTGCTGTTTATTCCCTTAATTCCCAACCAACCAACCAACTATTACATGGAAATATTCAAGTCTGTGCACTCACAAGCTCATATTCTGGTGAAGGGTTAATGATCTCCATGAAGAGTTACAGAAACTGATACATGGTAGCAAATCCCATTACAAGATGATTTTGTGATTTTGGTAGAAAAGTAGGACAGAAACTAAACAAAGATTTCTCACTGGGAAACCTTGGAGATGATACAGCAAATGTCAGAGTTCAAATATTAGTAGAATTTTCTGAAAATATATTTTTTTAGATAATAAATCCGTAAGACAACACAGAGATTAAGTATGAAAAAAGTTAATACCCTGACCTTCAAGTCAACACAAATTATTATAAACATATCATCAATGTAGCTGTTGAGCAACACAAAAACCTGCAAAATACGATGTACTTCATTGGTGCTATGTGTGCTGTAAAAGTTTAGTGGGGCTGTAATTGTTTGCAGGAAGCCAAAGTTTCATGAGAACTTAAATTACATTTTTCTGTTAGTTTTTATGCTCTACATTGAAATGACACTTAAGAACATCAAATCTGCATCAAGAAAACTCAATTTTGTGGTCATAATTGATGATGTTTGATTATTTACAGGATCACCATCATTATAGGTTTGTTTGCAACATACTTCGGCACCTGCAGTGTGTACACAGTCATTGTGGCCAACAACATTCAACAGGTATGTCCCGTCATCAAAGGTATATTACAGACCAAATTTGCAAACTAAATGACTTTCCCCTCTTTTAGTTGAAGCAGTAATCAGTTGAATTGTACTGATAATAAAATTTCTCAATTAGAATTTATTTCAGATCATGTTTCTGATCTTTTCCCATTTCTTTGCCTAATCCTATCTACTATACTAGTATGAGAGGGTGACAGAATGTGCACAGTAAAATTTCCCAAGGCTTCCTAACTGATTCTACATTAATACCAAGGTTAATGTTTGATAATGACTGAGATTAATCCCAGTAGCTGGGGCACTTAGGGTAAATACTCAGTTTAGGTGTGGTAAAAAATTTAGTTGTTGGAACATAACAAAGCGTGCATGCAAACCCCCTGCCATTACCCCAAACCCCCAGCTCCACCATGGTTTCACTATGAAGCATCATAATGGGGCATAAATCCACTTAACTCATAGAAATAATGTGATTCTCTCAAATGCTCAGCTATCCTTATAAAGCCTTTGTCAGTGCCTAGATTCAGAAAAGTGCTTAACCATGTAGGAAACTTTCAGAAAAATAACATTCCATCAAGGCTTTCTAGATGTAACATATTGGAAAATAGTGAATGCTTCTTCCATAAACATTTATCATTGAAACTGCGTATAGTAGTAAATATATAAATATAATAAGAAAATTAATTCCTACAAATATTACTTAAATGGAAGAAGCCTTGTGATAACATTGATTGGGATGCAAATTACTTTCAAACATTGTGGAAGTTGCAATCTCTTTGTTATGACCTAATGACAAGTGTGTGTGTTTATTTTCACTCCTTGTTATCTTGTACAGTTATCTTCTGAGGCAATGGCTCTAAAGTAAAAAATGAACAGTAGGAATAATGTGTGAAGTAAGTAGCCACACATATTGTAGAGTGGCCTTCTTAAGGTTTTCCAAATTCCAACACGCATTTCCCAATACATTTACTCCTTAAAAATATTTGTTGCTGGTAATTAAAATCAGTTTCACCTTGTGAATTACTCAGTCACAATACATGCAGTCCTTGCCTCATTGTGTAGGGTTGAGAGTCAAATTGTGAACTTTGATGGAAAGATATTAAATGAATTCCTGTCTAACACAAAACAAAAAACTGGGAATCCCCAGCAGTTTAAAATACCATTTAAAACCTATCTCATTACTCTCTCCTCCTTTTAATTATCTGATTATCTAGGTTCAAGGGATGAACACTCCTTCAGCTTTTTATTCTTTTTTTGTGTAAAACATTGTCATAGGCTTCTGTAGAGCCATAAGACTTTTTTTTGACTGCATAAATGCATTTCCTGTCTACATGTGAACATTCTGGTTTAATTACATTCTATTTTTGTATCTGTATTTTCAGTTTTAGTTTCTCTCAGAGAAATTCCTGTAATAAATGGTCAAAAAAATTCATGCATTTGATTTTGTGCAAGCTAACAATACAGAAATGTCTGTGATAATATCTGATCCATGCACATCTGAGGTAGAAAACTGATGTCAAACAATAGAAACTTGGCAACACAGTAATGACATGTATGACCATTACCTTCATTCAATGGTATTGATAGCAATCAAGGCTACAATATTGAGTGTGACCTGGCAAAAATAGCATCTGCAACGAACCGTACAAATGTTGGCTTGGCTCCTGCTTTCATGTGGTATGATCAGCCCCAATTGAACAGTTCTGTCAGGAGGGTCAATATGGAGCTAGATCAGCTGCTACGGGTGGCTACTTTGTCAGGCGTAGATTTGGTTCCTGTTGATGGTATGGGTAGGTGGGACTTTGCAAGACATGGCCTGCATCTCAATAGGAAAGGGAAGGGTAAACTGGCTGAGCTCATAGCAAAATCCTTAAGGAAGTGCACTGAAACTCATGGGAGTCCTTTTTTAGGCTAAGATCAATGTTCAGTCATCAAACATTGATTGAAATTACACTTAATGGGAAATTCAGACAGGCAGGTACTAGAGATGTTAAAATATCACAAGATTCTCATAAGAGTACAGTGAAAAATAATGTTAGTATGTCACAAGATTCACATAAAAGCACGGTGAAAAATAATGTTAGTATATTGCAGCAAAATATAAGGGGATTAAAAAACAAAGTAGATGAGCTTCTTGTTTGTTTAGAAGATTTAGAAACTAAGGGTGGAATAGATGTACTATGCCTATCTGAACATCATATAGTCACAGGTATGGAAATGGTAAATGCAGGTGGATATAAGCTTTCAGCACAAGTAGAGACACTATGGCGAGAGGAGGAGTTGCCATATATGTTAAAATCTGTAGTAGTGTGAAAAATGTGGAAATTAAAATTTTTTGTGTTGAGCAACACACAGAAGCACAGGCATGTGAGCTTAAACTAGATAATGGCAGTTTTATAATTGTAGCCGGGTATAGGTCCCCACAAGGAAATTTTGAACTATTTTTGAAAAACTTGGATTCTTTGTTGTGCTATCTGTCAGACAGAGGAACGCAAATTATTGTTTGTGGATATTTCAATCTATATTTTATGATAGAGTCCGCTAGAAAGCTTGACCTTGAAGTATTACTTGGTTCTTTCAAATTGACATCAGTTATTGATTTTCCTACTTGGGTGGTACAGGAAAAGCAGCCCACTGGTAGATAATGTTTTCATAGACCAAGATAAATTAATCAAATAAAAACGTTTCCTGTTAAGAAAGGTCTGTCTGATCATGATGCACAGCTAGTTATAGTATATGACATAGCTCCATACAATAATTCAATACAGTCCTCCAAAATAGTGCATTCAATTAACGATTTAACAACTCAAAATTTTGGGGAAAACTTGCAACAGTTAGACTGGGATGAGATGTACAGGGAACATGATGCAAATTTAAAATTTAAGCTATTTCATGATACTTTTGTGAGTATATTTGAAAACTGTTTCCCTAAGAAAACAGTGAAATGTAATTATAAGTAACCACGTAAAAAGCCATGGCTTACTAAAAATATAAAAATAGCTTGTGAACAGAAAAGGGAAATGTATCTTATAGTTAGGAGGAGTAATAATTCTGAAACAGTGAAACATTATAAAAACTTCTGCACTGTATTAAGAAAAGTTATTAAAAAGTCCAGAAGTATGTGCATTATGTCTAAGATTAGCACATCTGATAATAAAATTAGAACAATTTGTAATATTGTTAAAAGGGAAACAGGTCAACCCAGAGTACAGGAAGACTGTATTTCTATCAAACTGAATGAAAAGTTTGTTAACAAGAAGTCAGAAGTAGAAAACATTTTTAATAATCATTTTTTAAGTAGAGCTATTCATTAGAAAATGCAAGGCAGTATATGGGAGAGGCAGTACCTATGCAATTTGATAGAATTGAAATTCAATGCACCTCTCCTCTTGAAATTAGGAAAATAGTAAATTCACTCAAAAGTAAAAGCACACATGGAATTGATGGCATTTCCAGCAGAGTACTAAAAGTGTGTTCCCAACAAATAAGAAGGATTCTCAGCCACATCTCAAGTAGCTCACTGAAACGGTATTTTTCCAGATAGACTGAAATACACTATTGTTAAACTATTGCATGAAAAAGGGGATAGGTCTGATGCTAACAACTACTGCCCAATATCACTTTTGACAGCTTTATCCAAAATTCTTGAAAAAGTAATGTATTCAAGAGTAGCATCACATATTTGTAAAAATGAAGTACTAACAAAATGTCAGTTTGGTTTTCAGATAGGCTTTTCAACAGAAACTGCTATGTATGCTTTCACTGATCAAATATTAAAAGCATTGAATAACCAAACATCACCCATTGGGATATTTTGTGATCTCTCAAAGGCTTTTGATTGTGTGAATCATGAAATTCTTCTAGATAAACGTAGGTATTGTAGTATGAGTGGGACAGTGCACAAATGGTTTAATTCCTACTTAACTGGAAGAATGCAGGAAGTTGAAATTAACAGTACAGATAGTCTTCAAAAATCAGCAGAGTCCTGTAACTGGGGAGGTATCAAGAATGGTGTCCCACAGGGTTCAGTCTTGGGTCCCCTATTGTTCTTAATATATATTAACGACTTGCAACTCTATATTCATGAATATGCAGGGCTAGTTCTTTTTGCTGATGATGCAAGTAGTAGTAGTAGTAGTAGTAGTAGTAGTAGTAGTAGTAGTAGTAGTTTATTCATCCAGAGACAATTTACATTGCATGGATTTCGTCAAAAAATACATAGTATATATATATACACACATATAGGGTGAACAATACTATACAAAATACAGATGTGCATAGTAGACTACATAACATCAGACCACATTGAAATAGCATGTGCAACTTTGATTATTTACATTGATGTATGAGAAAGACTTTTTACATGGAATACACAGTTGATATTTAGATATAACACATACAATTCTAGCACTTTTGTACATATTATTTATTTAGATCATAGCAACAGTCAGATAAAAATTACTATTGGCACAGAGTACATAAATATAATTGTTTAGTATGAAGCTATTCCAGGTATTCTTTTACACTATAATAGCAGTTGGTCATTAAAAATTTGAATACTGCTTCTTTAAATGAAGACAGTTTTTTTTACTTCTTTTATCTTTACTGGTAGTTTGTTATACAATCTGCTTCCTTGTATGTTTGTTTGTTTCTGCGCCAAAGCCTTGTTAACTCTTTTTATATGTATGTCATTGCACTTTCTTGTGTTGTAAGTATGTAGATCCGAGTTGGATTGGAAATTGTTAATATTTCGTTTTACATTAATTACACTTTTCTGTATATAGAGGCACGGTAGGGGTAGAATATTCAGCTGTTTAAATAATTGATTTGAAGGAGTTAGCCTTGAACTGTTGGTAATTATTCTAACAGCTCGTATTTGTAGAGTGAAGATGGTTTTGTAGTAATCACACCCAAAAAGTAAGAATCAGCTGAGGAAACTGAAAATAATGTCTTTCAGAAAATTATTAAGCGGTTCTCTGAAAATGGACTCTCACCAAATTTTGAGAAAACACAGTTTATATAATTCTGTACAGTAAATGACATAACACCATTGATAAATATAGATTATGAACAGAAGTCTGTTTCTAAGGCAGAGAATACTCTAAATTTCAGGGAGTGTGCATTGATGAGAAATTGAATTGGAAGAAACACATCAATGATCTGCTGAAAAGGGTAGGTTCAGTTACTTATGCTATTAGGATTATTGCAAATTTTTGTGATAAACATATCAGTAAATTAGCCTATTATGCCTACTTTCATTCACTGCTTTCATATGGTATCATATTTTGGGGCAATCTGTCATTAAGAGAGGAAGTATTCATTGCACAGAAATGTGTAATCAGAATAATAGCTGGAGCCCACCCAAGATCACCTCACAGACATTTATGTAAGGAATTTGAGATATTCGCAGTATATATTTACTTATGAAATTTGTCATTAACAACGCATCCCAATTCAAAAATAACAGTGAAGTGCATAGCTACAACACTACAAAAAAGGATGATCTTCAGTATTCTGCATTAAATCTCAGTTTGTCACAGAAAGGGGTGAATTATGCTACCACAAAAATCATTTGCGAAATAGTATTAAAAGTCTGACAAATAGCCAAGCAACATTTAAAAGCAAATTAACTGAATGACAATTCCTGCTACTCAATAGATGAATTTTTAGATATGAAGTGGTAACTGTAAAAAAAAAATTAATTAATTAATTATTTTGTGTAAAGAAAACTGATGTTAAAGTGACACGTTCCACATCATTACAAAATGTCATATTCATGATCTATGGAACAAGGATTAATTTATTTATTTATGTAACATAAGACAAAAGAGCTGTCCAGTTGCCACAGTGAGTATGGTATTAAGTTAAAAATTGGAGATAATAGGTTTGGTTCCTAATATAGTACACTGGCCCAAGTAGTTGCAGTTATTCTGGCAAGTGGTTTTTTATTCACAGTTCAGAAATTACTGCATATCCTGTACAAAACATGTGCAATTACTTAATGCTAATACAGAAATGAGGATACAGTGGTTTCACTAGTAAACTTTTAAATAAATATTTTGCTATAAACAGACACTCAGTCCATCAGTATTGGATGCCCCTTCTTCAATTATTTACTTCTCCCTATGATCACATAACTAACTGTTACCATTTTCTTTCTGACCTACCTCTACTTTTCCCTTGCTGCACTATGTAGTTCATATTTTACTTAAGCAGTGAGCCTTTATATGTATAATCTAAACAGATTACCATAGTGTATTATTGTTTTGCTGCACTTCCATTGCTAAATGTACACTCAAATTTCCACTTTACATGTATACCCATTCCCAGGTGCAGCACATGGTTTCCATGCTGGGGAAGGCTGCGAAATTTATCAATTGGAACTAAAACAAATCTTGAGCTATGCTACAGATCAGTCTTCCATCACAACCAAGGTTTCAGGTGACAGACAGGAGCAGTACAATATCAAATCTATCCAAAAGTTTACATAATGTATCTTCTTTTCATTCCATACTCAACTATTAAATAACACCAAAAGTTAACTCCAAAGAAGGAATCTTAGGGTTTAATGCCCCATAGAATTAACTCCCAAATCATATCTATAGGTAGCATATTTATCTACCAACTTCATGTTTCGTGACACTTCATCACAATGAATTGTACAAAAGTACAAATTTTGAAGAGATCTTAGCTTCACTTCATGCTTAATGTTTTTCCTGTTTTGAGTTCTAAAATTGAGATGTTTATAGTTTTTATGTGTTCAATCTGCAGCATTCATGAGTTCATGCAATGCTGCAGAGACATTTCTGTGACATAATATGTCTTTTGCTATGACTATGATTTCTCAATGAATAAAAAAATACCAAATTGCAATCAAATCAGGCAGTAATGTACAAAACTATCTTGCAGTTAAGTGGATCCATATTTCCTGGTATGTTTACACAATGGGAGAAACTCGCTCATGAGAGAGATCTCTTTCATGTACATAACATCTAATGAATGAATGAATGAATGAATGAATGAATGAATGAATGAATGAATGAAATTTTATTGTCGTTTAGCTATTACAGCAATTGACAAAGTCAAGTTACACATATACAAGTTATACAGCATATATACATGGGTACAATATGTGACATAAGTTTTACATAAAATACAATATTTAAAATGAAATAATATGAAAACATTGCATCATAACTGATTCAGTTAAAGAAATTATGCTACGCTCTCCAAATCGGTACCACTATGATATTTTACAGTCGTAAAATTCCTGAAGTGAGTAGTATGGTTTTGCAGCTAACCAACTGAACAATTTGTCTTTAAATACATCAAATGGAGCTTCTACCCATTCTAGTGGCAAATTATTAAACATCTTCATACCCACCACTTTGTAGCTGTTCAATGACTTGGATAATCTGTAGTAAGGTATGTCAAGATTGCTACTATTCCTGGTTCCATGAAAGAGTACATCTCTTCTACGCTGGTATTCTGATAAGTTGCTCTTTATATGCAGTAGGGCAGTGTAAATATACATGTTTATCACAGTTAATATTTTTAAGTTGATAAACAGTGGTTTGCAATGGGCCAGTTTATCACTGTTTGTGATAATTCGAATTACTTTCTTCTGAAGTACCAGAATGTCCTGAAGGTGTGAGCTATTGCCCCATATTAAAAGCCCATAAGATATAATACTTTGAAAAAAAGCAAAGTAGGCTGATCTTACATAGGCCGCAGGTACATGGTTTATTAAATTCTTTAACAAATACACCACTCTAGACAGCCTTGCACTAATGTATTTAATATGTGGCTCCCAAGTCAGTTTAGTATCTATAACAATACCTAAGAACTTAACACTATTCTTGAAGTCTTCTGCTGGCGGATCTCTCAAACTAAATACAATCTTTTGAGTTTTACTTTCATTAAGCAGGAACCCATTAGCTCGGAACCAGACTGATGCCTGTGATATTGTGTCATTTGCCACAGTTTGGAGCATATCAATGTCTGAGCTGATATTGAAAAAACTGGTATCATCTGCATAGAGAATGGAGTGAGTATTTATGTAGGATGGTAGATCATTTGTCATTAGGATAAATAGCAGAGGTCCTAATACTGAGCCTTGTGGCACACCGCACTTAACTTCAGCTAGCTGTGATCTCTGTTTACCAATACAAACAATTTGTCTACGGTTGCTGAGGAAAGATTCAAAAATGTTGTCGACTTCACTGTTTGTGATTCCGTAATAAACTAGTTTGTTGAGGAGTGAAATATGCTCCACAGAATCGAAGGCTTTGCTCAGATCACAAAATGTAGCCTGAGCAAAATTTTTTCTTTCATAAGCATTAAGCACTTTTTTAATCAGGGAGTCAATGGCATGGACTGTGGATTTGCCCTTCCTAAAGCCAAATTGTACCGGAGTAATAATGTTATTACATGTCAGATAATCACACAACTGGGAGTAGATGATGGATTCCAAAACTTTAGATAAAATAGGTGTCAGGGATATTGGGCGATAGCTAGATGGGCAATTTTTGTCTCCTTTCTTGTAAATGGGCACTACCCTGGATAATTTTAATACTTCTGGGAATACTCCTTCAATTAGACATCTATTTATACATTTAGTAAGAGGATATACTATGCAGCCAATTATCTTTTTTAACATATTACAAGAAATACCATATATATCTTCACTATCAGAGGGTCTAAAGTTATTTACAAGAGTTAAAACAACATCTGGTGTGAACTCTGTTAAAAGGAATTTATCGTTCAGGGTGTAGTCTACATTATGGTATTTAATGAGATCAACAACAGTCTCTTGTGGCCTCACAATGCTTTCCCTAATTTGGTTAACAGATTTTATACAGTAGTTATTAAATTCGTCTGCTGAAATTACTACCTCAACTTTCTGCTTGCTTTTGGCCACTGAATTTATTATAGTCCATGCTTTTCTGCATTTATTTTTTGATGACTCAATGCTGACTAGGTTATGTTGTTTTTTGGCCTCATTTAAAGCATACTTATATTCTTTTTGTGCTCTTGAGTACCTTTGTTTAGCCATATCAGTTTTCGTAAGTCTGTAAGAATCTCTATACAACAACAACCTTCTTTTCATATTGGCTAGTTGAGTGGTATACCATGGACTCTTATCCCTATGTCTATTACTGTTACTTTTAGGGTTAACTTTACATTTGTATTGAGGGCAGTTAGTCTCGAATATATTTAAGAAATAATGAAAAAATCTATCAAACAATGTATTGGCAGAGTTGAAGAACATACTTCTATTAAATTAATTAAAAAGTTTTAGAATCTTTTAGAAACACTCTACTGTGCACTGAACTGACACAATATATTTGTCTATCCCTACACAACTCCTGCTCCCAACATCTTACCTCATGACACATATCCCTGAAATAGATCTAGATGCAAGGTGTGTCCCATACATCCTTCCACCACCACCTACTCCAGTCTGGTCACAAACATCACATATCCCATCAAAGGCAGTGTGACCTGTGAAACCAGCCATGTGATCTACAAATTCAGCTGCAACCACTGTGCTGCATTCTATGTGGGCATGAAAACCAATAAGCTGTCTCTCTGCATGAACAGCTACCAGCAAACTGTGGCTGAACACACTGGCAAACATTACATCCTTCATTTCAATGACTGCTTCACAGCCTGTGCCATATGGATCCTTCCCACAAACACCAGGTTTTCTGAATTGCAGAGGTTAGAACTTTCCCTGTTATATGTGCTACGTTCCCTCCTGGCCTCAACCTTCAGTAGTCATTGTCCTCACCCACCCAGCCCCTTTCCTGTTTCCATTCCAGCATTACACAGCCCTCATTCCACCATCACACCCAGTCTGTTTACTTCTCTTCTTTTGCACTGTAATGACATTAACTAACATTTAATTATAACTAAGCATACCAAGAATTACGCATTTTTGATACATTTTCAGCATATTATCGTCTTTCATGACATGCAAGCTATGATGAACAAGACACAAACATTCCTTAACAGCCATTATGATGTTCCCTGTCATTTTATTACAACAAATCATACCAATGACTTGCTTTCAAGAAACCCTTAATGTTCTGGCACTCTGAAATAGCATATACTCATAGGATGCAAGTTTTAATGTAAAAAAACACCATATATGGGCTTGTAACACTTAGGACCGAAAGGTATCTCAAGTTCTACCAGTGATGTAGATGATATGCATGACAGCTAGGCTCAAGGATCTGAGACTTTGGGAAACAAAAAAGGAGCTGTACTCTGTAGAAGCCTCACCCCCAAACCTTTGCTAAATAGAGCAGGCAGAATTTAAAGACACTGCCTTGAGACTAGCTACCGCCTGTTCAAAAATCATCTGATACCATATAGAAACTGTTCCAAAAATGTTGAATGTCATTACATGAATTTGTGTCAGAAATATTTGAAATGCTTCCTGATAATTTAAATTCTGTAACGCAAAAGAAAAGTTTGGAGTAGGTATTAAAATCCATGGAGAAGAAATAAAAACTTTGAGGTTCGCCGACAACATTGTAATTCTGTCAGAGACAGCAAAGGACTTGGAAGAGCAGTTGAACGGATGGACAGTGTCTTGAAAGGAGGGTATAAGATGAACATCAACAAAAGGAAAACGAGGATAATGGAATGTAGTCGAATTAAGTCGGGTGATGCTGAGGGAATTAGATTAGGAAATGAGACACTTAAAGTAGTAAAGGAGTTTTGCTATTTGGGGAGCAAAATAACTTATGATTGTCAAAGTAGAGAGGATATAAAATGTAGACTGGCAATGGCAAGGAAAGCGTTTCTGAAGAAGAGAAATTTGTTAACATCGAGTATTGACAGGAAGTCATTTCTGAAAGTATTTGTATGAAGTGTGGCCATGTATGGAAGTGAAACACCATATATGGGCTTGTAACACTTAGGACCGAAAGGTATCTCAAGTTCTACCAGTGATGTAGATGATATGCATGACAGCTAGGCTCAAGGATCTGAGACTTTGGGAAACAAAAAAGGAGCTGTACTCTGTAGAAGCCTCACCCCCAAACCTTTGCTAAATAGAGCAGGCAGAATTTAAAGACACTGCCTTGAGACTAGCTACCGCCTGTTCAAAAATCATCTGATACCATATAGAAACTGTTCCAAAAATGTTGAATGTCATTACATGAATTTGTGTCAGAAATATTTGAAATGCTTCCTGATAATTTAAATTCTGTAACGCAAAAGAAAAGTTTGGAGTAGGTATTAAAATCCATGGAGAAGAAATAAAAACTTTGAGGTTCGCCGACAACATTGTAATTCTGTCAGAGACAGCAAAGGACTTGGAAGAGCAGTTGAACGGATGGACAGTGTCTTGAAAGGAGGGTATAAGATGAACATCAACAAAAGGAAAACGAGGATAATGGAATGTAGTCGAATTAAGTCGGGTGATGCTGAGGGAATTAGATTAGGAAATGAGACACTTAAAGTAGTAAAGGAGTTTTGCTATTTGGGGAGCAAAATAACTTATGATTGTCAAAGTAGAGAGGATATAAAATGTAGACTGGCAATGGCAAGGAAAGCGTTTCTGAAGAAGAGAAATTTGTTAACATCGAGTATTGACAGGAAGTCATTTCTGAAAGTATTTGTATGAAGTGTGGCCATGTATGGAAGTGAAACACCATATATGGGCTTGTAACACTTAGGACCGAAAGGTATCTCAAGTTCTACCAGTGATGTAGATGATATGCATGACAGCTAGGCTCAAGGATCTGAGACTTTGGGAAACAAAAAAGGAGCTGTACTCTGTAGAAGCCTCACCCCCAAACCTTTGCTAAATAGAGCAGGCAGAATTTAAAGACACTGCCTTGAGACTAGCTACCGCCTGTTCAAAAATCATCTGATACCATATAGAAACTGTTCCAAAAATGTTGAATGTCATTACATGAATTTGTGTCAGAAATATTTGAAATGCTTCCTGATAATTTAAATTCTGTAACGCAAAAGAAAAGTTTGGAGTAGGTATTAAAATCCATGGAGAAGAAATAAAAACTTTGAGGTTCGCCGACAACATTGTAATTCTGTCAGAGACAGCAAAGGACTTGGAAGAGCAGTTGAACGGATGGACAGTGTCTTGAAAGGAGGGTATAAGATGAACATCAACAAAAGGAAAACGAGGATAATGGAATGTAGTCGAATTAAGTCGGGTGATGCTGAGGGAATTAGATTAGGAAATGAGACACTTAAAGTAGTAAAGGAGTTTTGCTATTTGGGGAGCAAAATAACTTATGATTGTCAAAGTAGAGAGGATATAAAATGTAGACTGGCAATGGCAAGGAAAGCGTTTCTGAAGAAGAGAAATTTGTTAACATCGAGTATTGACAGGAAGTCATTTCTGAAAGTATTTGTATGAAGTGTGGCCATGTATGGAAGTGAAACATGGACGTTAAATAGTTTAGACAAGAAGAGAATAGAAGCTTTCGAAATATGGTGCTACAGAAGAATGCTGTAGATTAGATGGGTGGATCACATAACTAATGAGGAGGTATTGAATAGAATTGGGGAGAAGAGGAGTTTGTGGCACAACTTGACTAGAAGAAGGGATCAATTGGTAGGACATGTTCTGAGGCATCAAGCAATCTCCAATTTAGTACTGGAGGGCAGCGTGGAGGGTAAAAATCGTAGAGAGAGACCAAGAGATGACTACACTAAGCAGATTCAGAAGGATGTAGGTTGCAGTAGGTACTGGGAGATGAAGAAGCTTGCACAGGATAGAGTAGCATGGAGAGCTGCATCAAACCAGTTTCAGGACTGAAGACCACAACAACAACAACAACAATGCATTATTGAAAAATGTATTTTAACATATATGCCTAAGAGCTTTTAACTATGAGCTGGGCCTGCTCCTTCCATCGATTAGTACCAAATAGCATCTTTCCAGTTTCATGACCATTACTTTTATTGCTTGAAAAATATATGGTTCTTGTAGAGTGGTAGTAGCCTTTTCAGTAGTTGGAGGGGAACAATCTGAATGATTGACTTATCTGTCCTTCCAACTTTAACCAATATGGCCTTGCTATGTTGGTACTGCAATATCTAAAAGCAAGGGGAAACCACAGCTGTTATGTATCCTTAGGACATGTAGTTCTTCTGTATGGTTTTATAATTATGACATTCTCATGGAAGAAACATTCGCAAGGTAAAGTAGCCCCCACCCTCATTTGGCACTCTATTCAAGGGCTACTCTAGAGGGTGTTATCAGAGAAAAACAAGTCCACCATTCTGTGGTTTGGTGCATGGGATGTTAAATTCTTTAATTAGGTAGGTATGTTAGAAAACTTAAAACAAGAAATGACACATGGAAAGTAAACATACTGTAAACTGCTGGTTATCAGCCCAAAATGAAATAGGGATAATGTAGAAATAGGTCTAGTAATTAATAGGGAAATAAGAATGTGGGTGAACTACTATGAGCAACATAGTGAATGTGTCATTATAGCCAAGATAAACACAAAAGCAACACCCACTTCAACTACGCAAGATTCATAATAGCTGTACGTATTTCAGAGTTAAACTGTTGAATGAATTGTCACCAGAAGCCCACACTACCTCATTAAAAAACCTTCAGAAATGTTATACAAAACTGGCTAAGAAATAAGGCATTTTATGCTACAGAAAATACTTTGATTGTGCAACAGATGATCTTTAATTTTAATTACACTCATTGTATGTCTGTTCCCAAATCTATATGAGTTAATTGTGAACTTATTATTGTCTTATTTTCTTATATGTATCTTTGTGTATAATTTATATCTAAAAACAAAGATGATGTGACTTACCGAACGAAAGTGCTGGCAGGTTGATAGACACACAAACAAACACAAACATACACACGAAATTCAAGCTTTCGCAACAAATGGTTGCTTCATCAGGAAAGAGGGAAGGAGAGGGAAAGACGAAAGGATGTGGGTTTTAAGGGAGAGGGTAAGGAGTCATTCCAATCCCGGGAGCGGAAAGACTTACCTTAGGGGGAAAGAAGGACAGGTATACACTCGCATACACATACATATCCATCCGCACATACACAGACACAAGCAGACATTGACAAATGTGGAATGTTTCCCTCTATTATATTCATATCATTAATTTGTGTATAATTTAATTTGTACAAACTATTGACATGAATAGCATGCAAAAGGCTTGAAAATTGAAATAAATATTCAAAATTAAATAAGTCTTACTGACAGAAACAGATTAGGAAGTGTCACTATTGCTGTCCATGCAGAAAAATATTTGATGACAGCAGAATTAGAGAGGATATAAAATGCAGATTGACAATCTTAAGAAAATTGTTTCTGGCGGTATTTATCTGGAGTGTAGCCTTCTACAGAAGGGAAATGTGGGCAATAAACAGTTTAGACAAGAAGAGAATAGAAGCTTTTGAAGTGTGTTGCATGTATTCCTCACAAACAGTTTACTTCATGAGCTACAAAATATTCCATTTCATATTTAGGAGAGGTTATGGTTACAACACAATGTTACACCCTCAGGCTTGTGAAGCAATATGTAGAGGTATTTAAGGAGAGCCTACCCCAGGAAATGGCTCAACCGTTATGACATTTTACAACCTCCACACTCACTTGACTGAAATCCACTGAGTGTCTTTCTGTTGAGACAGTGCTGCTATTGTATCTTCAGATGCAGCTATGATGTGCAGCTAATCACTAAGGGTGTGTAGGTGCCGGGAGGTAGCTCTGAACTTCTATTGGGAAGACAATATATGTGTCATGAAAGACCTGTTGCAATGGTGAGACTATTCATAGTATTATAGTTGACTGATGAAGTGTGACATTTTGGCAGTCACATTTTATATTCTGTAGAGTATATGATGAGCAGATTCTGAGTTGCTCAAATATGAATTTTGTTTAAGCCTTTGACAGCTATGGACTGGCACAGCAATTAAAGCATGCTGCCCTAAGAGCAGTTGATTGCTACAGTGGTACCAATGTGCATGTAATGCAGTGCACTGGTTACAAAAGTTTTGCAGCATACATTTGTTTATTTTTTTTAGTTGTGGTGAAATAAAAGCATCATTTGATCATAGTGCTACTAGTAGGGTCTTGCCACTCCATATCATTTACTTTGAGCCCAACAGGTAGCGCTACAATGTTTTTGTAGACAATTTTCATCTCAGTTTGTGATTTGAACCCTTTTGGCAGTCTTGTGATACTGTTTGTAGTTTTCTATAAATCCAATAAATGTTGTTTCAAAATAAAGTTCAACGTTTCAGTGACAGTACTTTTGATAGACCAGTGCCACTCTATTCAGTCTGCCGTAGATCTAACAGATGACTTTCATTGATTTTTTGGTTAATCCATGTTTTCCTATTTTGCTGTGAGACTATATGGTTGTTATGGACTGGAGTAAATATTTTAAATAAATGTTCTTAAACCTTCCCAGTGCCTGTCCAAAACCCAAAACACCAAAAAAGTTGAGACATGACAAGAATTTATCAGTATTCAACACCCAATGCATGAGAAGTCTCACACATAGTAAAGCTAACTTCTCTACATTGATTAGTTTTATAGCTATTTCTGTCCTGCAACAGGCAATTTCTAACAGACTATTACTCTTCACAAATATTTACATTTTTCTGATGAATCATAGGCTTCCTCATCATTAAAATACTGTACTACACAGTTTAAGGGTGTGCATGGTTTAAGAAACAGTACTGCAGTATTATACGACAGAACAAAATTAGTAAGCAAAAATAAAGATAGCTATACCCAGAAATGAACCTCCACACCTTATATAAAATAGCAAGATGTGCTGCTCACTGTACTCAGTGGCCACCTCTGTCGTACTATACTGAACGAGGATAGTTACTATGGATTTTGTTACAATGTTATCAAGTCTCAATTCTTTGTCATCCATGCAAAGGATGAATATTTATTACAGAAAATTTTGCATTGTTAGTCTACAAACACTAGCACTATTTAAATATGTGATATTTTTCTCCACTATTTGTCTTATACTTTGCAATCCTCTGTGATTATTTTAATGAAAGTGAACTGTAGAGAAAATGAAGGGAAATTACAGCAGAGTGGAAGGGAACAAGAACCAGAGTGCAATATGTAAAAATTTAGTATCGTGGTTTCAGTTTTAATAAGTTCTTAAAATAGATCCATGTTACAATCAATACATTGGTACTATGATTTTAGCATAATTTACACGGAACATTTGTAGTATGTCTTTCAATTAATAGAAGATACTGAGTTGGCTGTCTCTATTTTTGTAGGTAGTGGAGCACCACACAAATTCAACAGTAGACCAACGCTGGTACATAGCAGGAACACTGCCACCACTTCTCCTGCTTGGCTTTGTACCCAACCTGAAATGGCTTGCGCCAATATCCATGATTGCCAATTTATTCATGGGTGCTGGCCTGGGTATTACAGTGTATTATCTGGTCCAGGACCTACCATCTATTTGGGATCGTGTGCACTTTGGCCACCCTTATGGCCTGCCTCAGTTCTTCAGCATTGTCATTTTTGCCATGGAAGCAGTCGGGGTTGTAAGTATGTATTTTAGTGTCTTGTAATTGCCCCCCCCCCCCCCCCCCACTCACCCTTTTTCTCAACCCATATTTCTGTTCCCATCTACTAGTTTCCATCACAGTAATTTTTCCAGTTATGCATTTAAATTTCCTTTCAGTGTTACCTGTGGACTAACTAAACTACTCATATAGAGAATCAAAATGACAAATTGTTAGCCACATCAGAGATAGTTGTCTGCTGTGCAACAAATTTCAGATGAAAAAGTTTAAAAATATAATAACAACTATGTTTTGGAAGTAGCAGACCAAGTCCTGTGCAACAGCAGTTTTCTTTTATCAGGTTCACTGCCAGAGTATAAAACTAATTATTGAATCACATAACAGATGATTTGAATCAGTCATGATGCTGCTATCATCTCTAAAATGAATCTCATAGGTGTATGTCATTGTTTTCTATTTGTTTGTTATTTACTAACCTCAGTACTATTTGGCCTTTGTTCTTGGAGTGTTTTATTTTTTTATAAGATGGGAAGAAAATAAGAAGGGAAGATTTTACAGTAATGTTAATAAAATAGATTTAGCTCTAGTTTATGGGCTGTTCTCTCCTTTTTGTGGCACAAGATGCGCTAATACCCTGTTTTGTCCTATCTCCCTGTCCTGTTTGAGTATACCCTCATATAACTTAGAGGAAACAGTAGTACCAAAGGTCTTAGGAATACACTATTGAAAAAAAAGTTTTATTTCTCATCTACAGTGTCAGTCTACCAAATTCAATCAAATTGTTCTTTCTGTGATGTCTTTCAAAACATTCTGAGTGAATTGTGTGTTAATCTATCATTACTTAAACATAATTGTTATGGTCAACATTTGAACACCATGCTGAGAAAATTATATTTTTTCCTTTACATCCAAACCACATAATGAAGTTTGGTTGAAAAATAAATTGCCAATGAATGAAGTGCTATGTGCTAAAACTCTGTTTGGGAAGTCTGGTGATAAGAAAATAAGCACATGCACTTGCAGTGGTTTGCAGAGTATAGATGTAGATGTAGAAAAGCTGGATATCAGCATACCTAGTCACTAGTATCTGCCAGAAAGTAAACATGAAAGTGTCATAACAAGTACACTGTAATTAATTTCATGTAACCTTATTAATATGCTGTTAACTTCATGATTCCAAATTTAAATCATATCAAAGACTTCCATAATTGTGGTACAGATTTCAAAGAATTTTCTGACATGTAATAAGTGTAATACTTGGAAGGGGCTTTCTTTGGCATAGCACTAACTCAACTTCCTATAAATTTAGTCACTCTTCCCAGTCCATGCCATCACCCCCTCCCCATCTCACACCTTTTTATCTGTCTCCTCACTACCAATCCGCTAGTTCTGTGATACTGTGTTATTAATTTGTATCAATACAGATATATCTGACAAAATTTGAATGTTATTCTAGGGTGGTTTGCTTTCTTTTCATAACATCATGCACTTATTGAACCATTTCCTTGATTATACTGTGAAACCTCCAAAATTAAAGGTATTCAGTTTTATTCTGTAAGGCATACATAGCATACCTATCTACACAGGAGAGCACACTCAAGTAATAAAACTGTAATTCTAGAAATTTATTTCTTATGGATTTTATGTTTTGAAATATTCAGAATCAACCCACCATCTCATGCAACTGTGAGCATCCTCAATTTGATTTATTTGTGTTTATAATATTAACCCAGTATGTAACACTACCTGCATGTTTTTACTGTTGCTTTCAGTGTATACTGATGCTAATAATGCCTACAATCTTTTAATTATTGAGTTTAATTAAATTTTTGTGATTATTAACATTATACACTTGCTAAAGCTGTTGTGACTTGGAAGAAAAATTAGTAAAAAACATTGGTGCATTCAGATGGCATTTAGAAAGTTTAAAAAACACTTTAAAACCATGTGAATACAGAGCTACAAATCATATTCCCGAGACATACCTGGTTCAAACAACTAACAGTTAATGCAACCTTCTTGTACACAGGTAATGCCACTTGAGAACAACATGAAGACTCCTAGGCACTTTCTTGGATTGTGTGGTGTTCTTAACCAGGGCATGACTGCAATTTGTTTGATTTATACACTGATTGGGTTCCTTGGATATCTCAAATACGGTGATGCTACTAAAGGCAGCATCACACTCAACTTACCCGTGGAGGAAATGTAAGTATTAAATCACATTCATTAACTTTCATAGATTATATTCCATTAGATATGTTATTAACCCCAGAGACCCATAGTGAGGAGATTATTGTTGATGTGGAACATTAAAGAATACACCTTTTATACAAGAAATAATTTGCATAAATTTAATGAACAGTCCCCAGATCCTAAGAGAAGAGATCTCAAGGATATGGATCAAATCAAAAATATTAAAACACATTTTCATTCCCATTTTAATACTGTTTCCATGTTAATAATACAGTTACCAGATACATTTAAATATATACATGCTAAAGTACCCACAATAATGCCTGTACTACCATATTTTGGCATATATTATGAATTTAAAAGAATTTATAATGTTTATTTACAGCAATTATATTCTTGCATTAAGATGTTCAGAATTTTAATTAGTTCTGCTAAGAAATTTGTCACTGGATTGGCCATAAAAATCACAAATAAATCTCAAATAAAAAATGTATCTTCCTGTACAACTGACAACTGATTGGAGCAAACTAAATGACTTTAATGTTTTGTGTAGATTATTCTTACTAACAGAATTGTTTACTGCTGACCGTAAAGATAACACAGCTACTTACCATAAAGATGACACACAGAGTTGCAGAAAGGCATGACAAAAAAACTGTTACACTTGTGAGCTATTGGTCAAAGCCTTCTTCAGCAAAGAAAACACACACATATGAATACTACCAAGCACGCCTCACACACCCATGACCACTATCGTTGGCCACTTTGGCCAGAATGCAGTTGTGTCACAGCAAATGCAAGCAGCAATCCACAGTGAGACAGGGAAGAGGGAGGGTTAGCAGGGTATGAGTGAGGGGAGAGAAGAGTGATGTCTGGCAGTGTGTGCAGGGACAAGGCAGAGGCATGACAAGACTGCCACCAGACGCAGTGTCAGGAGGATGTGGGGCAGGGAGAGGGAAAGGGGGGGGGGATGGGTGGGAGAAAAGGAGATGAGCAGGGAAGGGGAAAGATGGGTGGTTGTGTTGGCAGAGGGTTGCACACAAAGAGAATGAGGGGCATGAATAGGGAGGAGGTGACAGGACAGAAGGAAAATTGTTGGGTGGAGAGTGTGGGGACAGTAGGTTATCATAGGTTGAGAATGGGATGATCTTGGGAGAAGAGAATGTGTTGTAAGTATAACACCTGTCCATACAGTTCATAAAAGGCTGGTGCTGGAGGGGAGGATCTAGAGGGCCTGCATTGTGAAGCAGCCATTGAAATCAAGTACACCATGCTCAGCTGCATGTTGAAATTCCTTACCTCCAAATTTGCCTCACCATCCTTCCCCATGTCCCTTCCTAAGAACACTACTTTTCAGCAGAAGAAAGGACAGCCATACACAGCCTCAAAACAAGATCATGACCTAATCATATTACCTGCAGACAAAGGCTCCACCACTGTCATTATGAATCGCAGTGACCACCAGGCAGAATGCCTCTGCCATTTATCTGACTCCTCTACCTATAAACTCTGCCAGAGTCATCCCATCCTAGAAGTCCAACATAACTTCTAGTCCCTGCTTAAAGCCTTAGATCCTTCTCAGAACATCTCCTCTGAATCCATTTTCCTCCTCACCACTATGACACTTCACCCACCCACTTTCTACATGCTTCCCAAAATCCACAAACCCAGCAATGGAGGCTGTCCCATTGTAGCTAGTTATTGTGCTCCCACTGAAAGAATTTCAGCTCTCATAGATCAACACCTTGAATCCATTGCCTGAAATCCAGCCTTCCACATCAAAGATATCAACCACATACTTCACCAACTCTCTACCATCCCCAACCCTTTACCTTCTGAAGCCATGCTTATTAGTGTTGATATGCCACTTTCCTATACACCAACATCACTTATGCCCATTGTATTGTTGCTACTGAATTCTACCTTTTCCAATGTCCTTCATGTTCCAAAACACTACCTCATTGCTCATATATCTTACTAACTGCATCCTGACACATAACTCCTATGAAGCGAAGGTGATTGTTGTTGTGGTCTTCAGTCCAGAGACTGGTTTGATGCAGCTCTCCATGCTACTCTACCCTGTGCAAGCTTCTTCATCTCCCAGTACCTACTGCAACCTACATCCTTCTGAATCTGTTTAGTGTATTCATCTCTTGGTCTCCCTCTACGATTTTTACCCTCCACACTGCCCTCCAATACTAAATTGGTGATCCCTTGATGCCTCCGAATATGTCCTACCAACCTATCCCTTCTTCTAGTCATTGTGCCACAAATTTCTCTTCTCTCCAATTCTATTCAATACCTCCTCGTTAGTTATGTGATCTACCCATCTAATCTTCAGCATTCTTCTGTAGCACCACATTTCGAAAGCTTCTATTCTCTTCTTGTCTAAACTATTGAAGCGAAGGGATATAAACAAATCTGTGGCAAAGCCCTGGGCACCTACGTGGCACTCTCCTAAGCTAACCTGTTTATGGGACACCTAGAGGAAACTATGCTAAGCTTAGAAAACCCTTAACCACTGATCTGGTTCAGGTTCAGCATTGATGATATCATCATGATCTGCACTGAGGGTCAAGACAATCTATCCTCATTCCTTCAGAACTTCCCATCTGCTTCACCTGGTTCTCCTCAACCCAGTATGCCACCTTATTAGACATTGACCCCATCCTCTCTTTTGGCTCCACAGCTCTGTCTGTATTAAACCCACCAACTACTAACAGTAACTGAATTTTGGCAGCCCCCATCCCTTCCACACCAAAAAATTTGTCCTATATAGTGCCTGCAGTGAGAAGAACTACCTTACCCAGTCTGCTGGAGGTCTCACGATGGATTTCATAGACAAGCACAATCCTCCAAACCTAGTCTGCAAACAGATTTCCCATGACATATGCTCACACAGCCTCAACCCTCCCACCATCCCCAAGAATCAGCTCTTAAGGAATGCTGCCCCACATCACCCTGCACCACCCAGAATGAAACAACTGAACCACATCCTTTGACCAAGCTTTGATTATCATATCCTGAAATGAGACACATCCTACCCAAGATCTTTCCCATACCTCCTAAAATGATATTTTTCCACCCAGCCTACCTCCACAACATCTTTGTCCCTGCCTATGCCACTCCCCTTCCCAACTCCTTGCCACAGATCGAATCCCCGTGGAAGGCCCTAGTGAAAGACCTGCCCAATCCACTCACACAGTGCTTCCTATTCCAGTCCTGTTACAGGCTTATCCTACACCATCAGAGACCAGGCCACCTGTGAAAGCAGCCATCTCACATACCAGCTCTGCTGCAATCACTGCACAGTGTTTTACGTTGGTATGGCTATCAATCAGCTGTCCACCAGGATGAGTGGCCACCACCAAATTGTGGACAAGAGCAATGTACAAGACCATGGTACAACATGCAGCTGAACATAACGTACTTGACTTCAAGGGCTGCTTTGCCACCCATACCATCTGGATCCTCCCCTCCACCACCACCTTGTCTGGACTGCACAGATGGGAGTCATTCATACAACACATTCTTTTCTCCCAAAATCATCCTGGCCTCAAAATATGGTAACTCACTCTCCCCCCTTCCTCCACCCAATAGTCTCTTCCCCCTCAGTTCTGTCACTTCCCCCCAGTTTACATCCCTTACCCTCATTGTGCCTCACTCTCTTCCAATGAACCCACCAGCCTTTTCCCCTTCTATTTTTCTGATCTTTCCTGCTCCCCATTCTGCCGCCTTCCTCTCTTCTTTCGCCATTGTCTCCTGTTGCTGTGCCTGGTAGCCTTGTCTTACCACCATCCAGTCCTTGGCACAATCTGCCAGGCAGGGCAGACTTCTCTGCCCACACCTGCACCCTGCTATCCCTTCCCATTTCCCAACCAACTCTGGACTGATGCTTTTGTTCAACATTACACAGTCAAATTCTGACTGGAGACAGTGGTCATGTGAGTTTGAGCTGTGCTTGCTTGTGTGTACGTGTGTCTTTTGTTTGTGAAGAAGGCTTTGGCTGAAACTCAAATGTGTAACAGTCTTTTTGTCATGCTTGTCTGCAACTCAATATGTCATCTTTATGGTGAGTAGCAATCGATTCTTTTCATAATATTGTAGATATTTCAACCTGCAACTTTTATTGTTTAACAGAATTGTTCTTGTGACCTGAGCTATTGCTTTAAAAATGGAGTACATCATTACACAGATTTGCTCCAGTGTTTCAGCAGTTACAGAGCATGGTTTTTTTAATTAATTTATTAGTAAGTTATAATAGCAAGAGCTTAATGCTGGAAATTTCTTCTGTCCAGACATCTTCACATTTCATAAGTAGGCCTACCATGGATGGAAAAGTCTTACAATCTCAAATCCATATCATAAGTCTTTCCGTAGTTCAAAGACTATTAATCAGCTATGAAGTGCTTATTAATGTCCACAAACATTTCTTTAGTAACCCTTTCAAAAACTACATTTGACAAAATTGTATCATTATCATCAGTTTAATTTTTAGCTTGAAAGTGAAGACTGCACAACACATGTGTAGTAACCAAGTAATACGGAAAACCGATCTAAGTCACATAAATCTTCTTTTACTTGTAACATCTGAACAATAACAGAAAAGCCTCTCAGGACTCCACAACAGACACAACAAATGATGTGCATGGTACTAACTAGAATAACATTGAGAGGTCAGTTGGCACTGCTCCGCGCATACGTATATGTGAGGCCTTGCTGCGCCCACACCTGTGGCTGGCCCACTGATACAGTTAGTGGCCAATTCAAACACACACATTCAGTGATACCACATTCTGCGCACTCAGGCTCATATGCACTAGTAGCAGCCCTGTATTTATTGGCTGAAATGCTATAACTGTCATTATAGTCACAGATACATTCACAGTGTGAAGAAATTAACCTACACATTTTCTGGATGCATTATTTGAGTGCAGAAATATAAAACATAAGCCCATAAAATTTTCACGCATTCAAAATGAGATTCAATATTTATTGTCGATGCCAGAAAATAAGCTTAAAATTTTCATGCACTCAAAATGAGATTCAATATTTAATGTTGATGCCTCCAACAAATTGTGAGAATGTTTATATTTGTAAATCAGTTTCATGTGTTTTACAGTAGACAAAAAAAACTTTCTTTTAACCTCTGTGAAAACTAGCCCTTTTAATTTTTCATAGAGATATATAAACAGAAAAATTTTAAGCACTGTCTTTGTAACCATCAGTAACAGTCTAGGTTAGTATATTTTAATATCACTAATAGTATAAACTTATAGTAGAGGATACAATTATAGATATTTACACATATTGGTTTGATTGAATGTAACCATAAAATATTCCATCAGTTGCAGATAGCTGATGTGTGAAGTACTCAGATCCATCCATCTTCAGGCAATGTTGTTCAGCGTTTTGAACAGTTTACATTGCCACTATTTTAACCAAAAAATGAATAAAACTTTCACCTAATGCTGCATGTATTTTGTTTCAGTGCTGCTCAGTCTGTAAAAATTCTAATTGCCCTCGGAGTTTACTGCACGTATGGCCTGCAGTTCGTCGTGCCACTTGAAGTGTCCCTAAATGCTGTGAAAGACAAGTTTCCTAACAGACCTGTCCTAGTTTCATATACTGTGAGGACAATCCTTGTTATTGCATCAGGTATGTTCACATTTTCTTCTTTATTAAATTATTAGATTTTTTTTTCTATGTTACAGTTTAAGTTCTCAAGAAAACAGGTGTTCAAACTTCTATAATATTTGTTAGTGTCCAACAATAAGCACATCTACAGAGTGGCCAATGAGGATTTTAGCTCTTGCCTGAGACTGATATTAACAAATTTTAAAGGCTAGTTACTAAAGCCATTATGTTTCAAAATCTGGTTTCTGATAGTCACTCAGAATGTTTCAGGAATGACTGGGTTCTTGTCCACTGACTGACTCTACTGAAACAGAAACCGAGCCAGTGAGACTCACTTCACCTCTTGGGAAACATACGTAGTCCCTTTTCAAGTGGAGGCAAACACAAATGGGTAGGGCTCTATTAATCATTGGCAATTCAAAAGTATGGCGAATAAAGGTACCCTGCAGGGGAATGGCAGTAAGGGTATTAGGAATATCAAGTGCACTCACTGTTTCATCCTGGCGGCCACATTCCACTGGTTAAAGAGGCTATTCCAACAGCCACTGAAGAAACAGAGTGTAAACAACTGTAGGTTGTAGTACAGGTAGTGACAAACAATGCCTGTCATCTGGACTCTGACATCACACTTGGATCATTCTAGTGGCTGCTAGAGAAGTTTGAGAGTCATGGGGAAGGCTTGAACCCAGAGACTGCAAAGGGTCTGTGACAAGTCAAGCTTTGATTTCTTAGACTTGAGCCGTAGGTTTAAGACCTGTAAAGTTTCACTAAATGGGTTAGGTATGCACTACACATCAAAACCTGCTACCAAGTCAGCTGTCAGTGTGTGGAATGCACACAAGGATATTTTAGACTGGGCAAATCTCCATCCAGTCCAGATAATGATACCTGTAAGAGACTCAGAAGTATCAGTGTAAGATAAAAAGAAATTCCTGCCACAGGCAAGAGTAATAAAATCCTAGTAGGCATTCACAACAAAGAGCCACAGTTTATCATGTTCCTGAAAAGTACTAGTTACAGAAAGCTGGTTAAAAAAGCTGGTTAAAATCTGAAGTAGGTAGCAGTGAGATTTTTTAGGAAAATTTAAGCATACATCAAAGGGGTAGACAAATGGGAAACAAAGGGGGTGTATTGGTTGCAGTAGACAAGAAACTCATCCTCCGAAATAGAAACTGAAGCTGCCTGAAAGATTGTTTGGGCAAGATTTAGTATCACACATGGGCTTAAAATGATAACTAGATCCTTCTGTCAACCACCAAACTCATCTCATAATGTATCTAAAAACTTTAGAGAAAACCTCAGTTCACTAGTTCATTAAGCCCCAAATTATACTTTAAACATTGGACAAGACTTCAGTCATACAAATAATCAACTGGGATAATAACAGTTTCTTTAGAGGTGTGCATGACAACACATAGAGTGAAATGTTACTAAATGCCTTCTCTGAAAACTAGCTAGAACAGGTGAATCAGAACCCCTCTCATGATGGAAGTACATTGGATCTAATGGCAACAAATAGATGAGATCTCATTGAGAATGGCCACATCAAAGCTTGTATCAGAGACCAAGATGATGATGATGATGATGATGATGATGATGAAGTCCCATACTCCTTGACAGAGCATAGGGGAACAATGCAGGAGACCCGCTCGGCCGTACTAGGCAAGCTCCTAGTGGAGGTGGTTTGCCATTGCCTTCCTCCAACCATAATGAGGATGAAATCAGAGACCATATGGCAATTATAATGATTACCAAAGTGCAACTGAACCAAGTAGAAAGATTTATAAGTTCAGTAAACTAGATAAATAAGCTGTAATGTCGTGTCTCAGGGAGGAACTTGAAATATATAGCTCAGGGCAGGAGTGTATAGGGGAACTATGGCTCATTTTTAAAAGAATAGTTGACCATGCCATGGATAGATATGTACCAGTAGAACAGTTATTATATGGGGGTCTCTGCATGATATACAGTCACTGTAAAGAAACTTCTGAAGAAACAGAGACACTGCATACTAGATGTGAAAACAAAGCATAGGATTCTATGATCCTAGAGAGATGCTCAATGAAACTTGTTTAGTTGTCAAGAGCAATGGGTGAAGCCTTCAGTGGCTGCCCTAGGAGAATATTGTCAAAAGGTCTTTCACAGTGCCCAAAGAAAATGTGATTATTTGTAAACACTGTTAGTGGCACTAAAGTTAGTGTCCAGTCACTTACGGACAAAACAGGGATGGAAACTGAGGTTAGAAAAGCAAAATCAGAAAGCTTAACTTCATTTCAAAAATTTTCTTTATAATGGAAACCCCAGGAGTACTACCTCAACTTAATTCCTGTACCACAGAAAAGATGAGTGAAATAGATATTACTGTTAGTGGTGTGTACAAACAGCTGACGTCACTAAAACTAAACAAAGCCCCAGGGTCCAACGGAATCCTGATCAGATTCTGTGCTGAATTTTAGGATGAGCTAGCCTCTCTTTTAACTTTAATTTACCATAGAGCCCTTGAACAAAAAACTGTGCCCAGTAATTGAAAGAAAGTACAGATCACACCCATTTATGAAAGGGTAGCAGAAGCAATCCACAAAACTACTGTCCAATATCCTTGACATCCATTTGTTGTAGAATCTTAGAAAATGTTCTCAGCTCAAACATACTGAGGTATCTGAAACTGAATGAGTTTCTCAAAGACAATCAGTATGGATTCTGGAAACACTGGTCATGTGAAACGCAGCTTGCACTTTTCTCACAACACTGAAATATATGGGTCATTGCAGTCAGGTAGATGCAGTATTCCTTGATTTTGCAGAAGGTATTTGACTCCCTACCAGATTTGTGCCTATTATCAAAACATGGTTATATGGGGTATCAAGCAAAATTTGTGACCAGATTAAGGATTTTTTGGTAGGTAGGATATAGCAAGTTACCTTGGAGGGAGAGTTATCGAAAGATGTAGAAGCATCTTCAAGTATGCCCTAGTGAACTGTGTTGGGACCCTTGCTGTACATGTTGTATATTAATGACTTTTCAGACAATATGAATAGTAATCGCAGACTTTTCACAGATGGGTACTTATCTGTAATGAAATACAGTCTGAAAGAAGTTGCACAAATATTCAGTCAGATCTTGATAAGGTTTCAAAATACTGCAATATTGGCAGCTTATTTTAAATGTTCAGAAATTTAAAATTGTGCATTTCACATAATGAAAATGTAGTGTCCTATAACTATACATGTAGTATCCTATAACTATAACACAATTTAGTCACAGATGGAACCAGTCAACTCATATAAATTTGTGGGAGTAATGTTTTGAAGGGATATGAAATGGAATCATCATATAGTCTCAGCTCTAGGTAAAGCAGGTGGCAGACTGCCATTCGCTGGTTGGTTAAAAATATGACTGCATACAAAACTCTCCTGTGATCCATCTCAGAATGTTCCTTAAGTGTATAGGATCTGTTCCATATGGGACAAACAGGAGACATTGAATGGATACAAATAAGGTCAGCATGAATGCTCACATGTTTATTTGACCCATGGGAGAGAGAAGATCCTGAAAGAACTGAACTGATGGGCACCTGAAGATAGACAAAACTGTTACCTGAGAACTTCATTTGGAAGTTTTTAGAACCAAATTTAAGTGATGAATCTAGAACTATAATAAAATGCCCTATGTACTGCAAAGACCAGACTAATTACAGTGTACACAGAGACATTGAAGCAATCCTCCTTCCATCCTCCATGTGTCAATCAGATGAGGAAAAGGTAAATTACTGATACTCTGGGATGTTCCCCCTGTCATGCAGTTCAGTGGTTTGCAGAGTAAAGATGTCAATGTTGATGTAGATGTAGATATTTAACTATGTAATTCAGAATACTATCTATTTTTCCAAGTTTCAAAATATTTCATTCTTGTTGTTGTTGTTGTTGTTGTGGTCTCCAGTCCTGAGACTGGTTTGATGCAGCTCTCCATGCTACTCTATCCTGTGCAAGTTTCTTCATCTCCCAGTACTTACTGCAACCTACATCCTTCTGAATCTGCTTAATGTATTCATCTCTTGGTCTCCCTATACGATTTTTACCCTCCACGCTGCCCTCCAATGCTAAATTTGTGATCCCTTGATGCCTCAGAACATGCCCTACCAACTGGTCCCTTCTTCTAGTCAAGTTGTGCCACAAACTCCTCTTCTCCCCAATTCTGTTCAATACCTCCTCATTAGTTACGTGATCTACTCATCTAATCTTCAGCATTCTTCTGTAGCAACACATTTTGAAAGCTTCTGTTATCTTCCTGTCCAAACTATTTATCGTCCATGTTTCACTTCCATACATGGCTACACTCCATACAAATACTTTCAGAAACGACTTTCTGACACTTAAATCTATACTCAATGTTAACAAATTCTTCTTCTTCAGAAACGCATTCCTTGCCATTGCCAGTCTACATTTTATATCCTCTCTACTTTTACAATCATAAGTTATTTTGCTCCCCAAATAGCAAAACTCCTTTACTACTTTAAGTGTCTCATTTCCTAATCTAATTCCCTCAGCATCACCCGACTTAATTCGACTACATTCCATTATCCTCGTTTTCCTTTTGTTGATGTTCATCTTATACCCTCCTTTCAAGACATTGTCCATCCTTTCAACTGCTCTTTCAAGTCCTTTGCTGTTTCTGACAGAATTACAATGTCATTGGCAAACCTCAAAGTTTTTATTTCTTCTCCATGGATTTTAATACCTACTCCAAATTTTTCTTTTGTTTCCTTTACTGCTTGCTCAATATACAAATTGAATAACATCGGGGAGAAGCTACAACCCTGTCTCACTCCCTTCCCAACCACTGCTTCCCTTTCATGCCCCTCGACTCTTATAACTGCCATCTGGTACCTGTACAAATTGTAAATAGCCTTTCGCTCCCTGTGTTTTACCCCTGCCACCTTTGGAATTTGAAAGAGAGTATTCCAGTCAACATTGTCAAAAGCTTTCTCTAAGTCTACAAATGCTAGAGATGTAGGTTTGCCTTTCCTTAATCTTTCTTCTAAGATAAGGCGTAAAGTCAGTATTGCCTCACGTGTTCCAACATTTTTACAGAATCCAAACTGATCTTCCCCGAGGTCGACTTCTACCAGTTTTTCCATTTGTCGTAAAGAATTCGCGTTAGTATTTTGATAGTAAACTGATAGTTCAGTAATTTTCACATCTGTCAACACCTACTTTCTTTGGGATTGGAATTATTATATTCTTCTTGAAGTCTGAGGGTATGTTGCCTGTCTCATACATCTTGCTCACCAGATGGTAGAGTTATGTCATGACTGGCTCTCCCATGTCCGTCAGTAGTTCCAATGGAATGTTGTCAACTCCCGGGGCCTTGTTTCAACTCAGGTCTTTCAGTGCTCTGTCAAACTCTTCATGCAGTATCTTATCTCCCATTTCATCTTCATCTACATCCTCTTCCATTTCCATAATATTGTCCTCAAGTACATCGCCCTTGTATAGGCTCTCTATATACTCCTTCCACCTTTCTGCTTTCCCTTCTTTGGTTAGAACTGGGTTTCCATCTGAGCTCTTGATAATCATACAAGTGGTTCTCTTTTCTCCAAAGGTCTCTTTAATTTTCCTGCAGGCAGTATCTATCTTACCCCTAGTGAGATAAGCCTCTACATCCTTACATTTGTCCTCTAGCCATCCCTGCTTAGCCATTTTACACTTCCTGTTGATCTCATTTTTGAGACGTTTGTATTCCTTTTGGCCTGCTTCATTTACTGCATTTTTATATTTTCTCCTTTCATCAATTAAATTCAATATTTCTTCTGTTACCCAAGGATTTCTACTAGCCCTCGTCTTTTTACCTACTTGATCGTCTGCTGCCTTCACTACTTCATCCCTCAGAGCTACCCATTATTCTTCTACTGTATTTCTTTCCCGTCAATTGTTCCCTTATGCTCTCCCTGAAACTCTGTACAACCTCTGGTTTGGGCATTTTATCCAAGTCCTATCTCCTTAATTTCCCACCTTTTTGCAGTTTCTTCAGTTTTAATCTACAGTTCATAACCAAAAGATTGTGGTCAGAGTCCACATCTGCCCCTGGAAATGTCTTACAATTTAAAACCTGGTTCCTAAATCTCTGTCTTGCCATTATATAATCTATCTGATACCTTTTAGTATCTCCAGGGTTCTTCCACGTATACAACCTTCTTTCATGGTTCTTGAACCAAGTGTTAGCTATGATTAATTTATGCTCTGTGCAAAATTCTACTAGACGGCTTCCTCTTTCATTTCTTACCCCCAATCCATATTCACCTACTATGTTTCCTTCTCTCCCTTTTCCTACTGTCGAATTCCAGTCATCCATGACTATTAAATTTTCGTCTCCCTTCACTACCTGAATAATTTCTTTTATCTCATCATACATTTCATCAATTTCTTCATCATCTGCAGAGCTAGTTGGCATATAAACTTGTACTACTGTAGTAGGTGTGGGCTTTGTGTTTATCTTGGCCTCAATAATGCGTTCTCTATGATGTTTGTAGTAGCTTACCTGCACTCCTATTTTTTTTATTTGTTATTAAACCTACTCCTGCATTACCCCTATTTGATTTTGTATTCATAACCCTGTATTCACCTGACCAAAAGTCTTGTTCCTCCTGCCACTGATCTTCACTAATTCCCACTATATCTAACTTTAACCTATCCATTTCCCTTTTTAAATTTTCTAACCTACCTGCCCGATTAAGGGATCTGACATTCCACGCTCCGATCCATAGAACGCCAGTTTTCTTTCTCCTGATAATGACGTCCTCCTGAGTAGTGCCTGCCCGGTGATCCAAATGGGGGACTATTTTACCTCCTGAATATTTTACCCAAGAGGACGCCATCATCATTTAACCATACAGTAAAGCTGTATGCCCTCGGGAAAAATTACGGTTGTAGTTTCCCCTTGCTTTCAGCCGTTCGCAGTACCAGCACAGCAAGGCCGTTTTGATTAGTGTTACAAGGCCACATCAGTCAATCACCCAGACTGTTGCCCCTGCAACTACTGAAGAGGCTGCTGCCCCTCTTCAGGATCATTATCTGAAGTAATGGTAGAATGTCTACATCTACACTCCACAAGCAATGTTTAGCAGAGTGTACTTACGATAGCACTACCGTTTCCCCCATTTCCCACTCCATTCATGAGTGGTGCATAGAGCAACTGTCAGTAGGCCTTGTGCAAGCCCATTTTTTAATTTTCCCCATCATGGCTATTTTTGTACTATGAGGAAATATTATGATTGTTACTCTTATTTTAATGTAAAGTGTCAGAACTTTAATTGTAATCCCCTCTGTGATGCATGAACCTCTCTTTCAGCACCTCCTGCTGTTGTTTAACATGCATCTGTAACACTCTTGTGTGTACCAAACAAACTGATGACTCAACACACCTCTTCTTTGGATGTTCTCTACCCTCTGGCAATCCTATGTGGTGACTGTCCCACACTGACAAGCCATAGTCAAGAATTAGTGAATAAAGTGTTTTGCAAGTAGTTTATTTTCTGAGTAGTGAAATTTACTTAAGATTCCTCCAGAAAAACTTAGATGTCATCTGTTTTTCATACAACTAGGTTTATTTGCCCATTACACTTCTGTTGCTTAAAATGGTTACTCTATCATATGACTATTACTGTGTCATTGATTTATTGCCAATGTTGATGTGGGTCTTTCCACCTATTTAAGTTTGTCCCACCTTCAATGTTTACCTTCACCCAAATTAACCTCAGTAGATATTACCGAGTTCTTTATGACAATAAGTATTTTGTCACCCCTGATCCATGCATTAAATTTCAGTCTGAATTTAATATGTAGTTTATATTTATTTATGGATTCAGCCAGCTCTCTTTTCACAATACAGTGTGGGAATTATTAACTTTAACATATGAGTCAAATTCTGGGATCTTGTCAAAGGTGTTCCTCCACTTAGTACTTTTCTCTTAGAGAATGGTACACAGTTCATCACAAAGCCTATGAAGGGTGCCTCTCAACCTAAAAACAATACCCACGTGTGCTTGCCATATATATTCAGCTACTCAAGTAGAAACTTTATGTAGTACACACCTGACTTATTGAAGGGGGGCCTCTGATTCTCCACCCAATAGAAGAGGTCAAGAATCCTGTATATGTGACCATAGCAGAATCACACAAGACTCTGGTTTAAGCCTTCCACTTTGCTTCAAACCAGAGGAATTCAGTTGGTTCTGGGTATAATACTGCAAATAATGAGCTATGCTTTCCACCCTGCATGTGAAACTATGTTTCTTCAGCTATCCATGTAACTGTCTAAGTGACTGTGGATGGCTGCAGAACCCATGAGTCAGGCAGCATTCTTGCTGACATGACCTATGATTTGCCACCAGCTGCATCCAGTGCAGTCAATAGGTGCTGAAAGAACCTCTTGCAATCTCATATGAGACTTCTTGGTGAACATAGCAAGTGCAAATTATTGTTCTTTGTCATTCAGCTTGCTGTTTCCCTCAGGGACTCCATTATATGGTTAAAGCTGGGGTGCCCAATGACCATCACACTCAACCTCTGTAATTATTTGGGCTTTGCAGGAGAATTGGGCAGAAGCCCAACTTATGAGACTTCATGAGCTGGTTCAGATGCCTTATCAACAGTGCGCAGCACTTCATAACTGTAGATAAGGCATAAGGGCACACCTATGCAGCAAGTACCCACATTCTCCTTTTGCTCACATATGTAGTCATATGTGAGTGCACCACTGTCTGCCATTCATCTCTGGGTGAGAACAAACCAGTCATATTGTGCAGATTGGTAGATGCAGTGACACTTAGGTTTTTGGGGGATACCAAGGGTACCAGGGCTCTCACAGGTTTCACCACAGGTGTTCCAGTGATGCTGCAGCCCAGGGAAGCAGCCTCAAGCTTGTTATGGCTTTTACTTGTTTCCAGACAGAGGCCAATCTATGAAACACAACATTTTCCAGCTCTCACGGATGAAATGGTCAGTGAGATTTGTAAATTGAAACTATTGTCCTGGATTATTAAATATTATGACTACTTTACTGTGGTAAACTGCTTAATTATGCTGGTTCAGAAACTTGGCATTTGCACCACTATACTGGTCTCATCATATTTCATTGCATCATAATATTTGTGGAAATAGTTGAAATCGGTTGATTGCTTGGTTGTTTTAATCATTCATGTCACTTATGCTCCTTACACCTCTCCTCGACTATTGTAATAGTCTGCCCCACATAAGACATGCCACATTTGCATGGAATTTGGAAAACATCAAGTTTTTTTGAGACAGAGCATTTTTAGCATTACAAAGAAGACTTTTCATTTTAGTTGACAGGAGCAAAACATCCTGGGTGGCATGTTTCCATAGGAGTCTTCTGGTCTCTGCATAGAATGGGCCAGCATAAGTTAGATAAATGATTCTTAGATCCTCTTTTTCTGTCTCTGTCTCAACATCTTCCTCAGGCTTTGTTGATTTTGACTACAATGACCATTCAGTTTGTTGACATGAATATTCATTCCTTCAGAACACTCTTTGTAGTTGTTGTAAGTTTTCAGTGAGGTTCTCCTTGTTTAACAGCTGCATCACTGTGATGTATACTATGATTCACTTCACATCCATGAAGGGGATCTATGAAACAATGATTGTATGTATGAACTAAAATAAATAGTAAAAATAAGTGGTATGTGTGAAGAAACTGCCTATTGCTACTAGCAAGATTCTATGTCGGGTTAATGACCAGCATGTAATAGGTAAAGTTCTGAATTCTGGCCTTAGAGGCCCAATCAGGCCTGACTGGCCACCGTGTCATCCTCTGACAATGGTGTCATTGGATGTGGTCTGGAGAGGCTCTCCCAGTCATTGTCAGATTTCTTGACCTTGGAATCACTACTAATTGATTGAGCAGTTCAGTTGGCCTCATGAGGCTGACTGCACCCCATAATGACCATTAGAATAGCATTGAATTAAAATTTTGTTAATGCATAATTTGGAAATATTGATGTTATATTATTTGCATTTATTATCTTATTCTTTTGCAGTTGTTCTGGCGGTTGCAGTGCCCACAATAGGTCCTTTCATTTCTCTTATTGGTTCTCTATGCTTCTCCTTGCTTGGTCTCATAATACCAGCATTTATTGAAGTCATCACATACTGGGATAATGGACTAGGACCATTCAGATGGCGACTTTGGAAAAATGTGCTGGTCAGTGTGTTTGGATTAATGGCACTGGTGTTCGGTACCTATACAAGCCTGGAAGAAATCATTGAACTATATACAAGTACTGAGAAATTATAGATGTTGTTAAACCTGAAGACTGACTTTAACCATTTAAAAGATGCTGACATGATGTAATTTCAAAAGTTACATGCATCTGCAGGATCTATATTACAGTTCTTGGTACTTATCCAATGAGACTGTAAGGATAGACTGTGTTTGGTGGAACTGTAAAGACTCAGTGTTTATTTGGTGGAACTGTGATGTTTGATGAAACATTGAGTATTGGTGGAAATAAAAGGACACAGAAAGATTCAAGCAAACTGCATTGGATATGCAGTTTTGATGAAGTTCCCAGGATTTTTCATCGTGGATTAATTTAATAAATGAGAATGGTGGTGTACTAAGCACATAAGTACTTGCGTGTGTGTATGTGTGTGTGTGTGTGTGTGTGTGTGTGTGTGTGTGTGTGTGTGTGTAAATTGAAATAAATATGTCTGTGTGTTGTTGGAAGGAGTGATTTAATTGCAAGTGGCTTTTTAATATCTCAAATATATCTTTTTAATATGTATGATTTCATGGCAATATATTGTTATATTTTAAAGAAAATGCAGTCAAAATATTGATTTCATTGATTGTTTAATGAAAATCCTCTTTTCCTATTACAGTTACCAGTATGGTAAGATCTAAAATATGGGTAGTGGCATTATCTAAAGTGTTTTGTGAAGCAATATTGTAATGAATAAATATGTGAAGAGAATGTGTGGGGAGTGTCAACAGATGGTTCTAAATAGCCAGCGAGAGAGTAATAATGTGTTACATAGTAATGAGTTATACAGTTGTTCTAGAACCTGACATGAATATAACTACAGTATGCATAATAGATCAAGAAAAAAGGTGGTTTTAAACCCATAAGTATGCAAATGGTTGCAGTATGAATTGTGTGCCAAATAAATACAGCTGGAATTTGTTGATGGCCCAAACAGCTGCAAGGCCTTCTTTCTCTTTTATACATTAGTTCATCTCGGGCTGGAAACATAAACTATCACCTTCTCACAGCCTTCCTGAATTGAAAGTAGAACTATACCAATCCCATAATGAGCTGGCATGAAGTTCCATCTTTGGAAGTAAAGATCTCTCCTGCGCCTCATTCCAGGAAAATTTGGCAACTACCTGGAGTAGTTCTTGCAACAGACGTGCCTGATACAGAAGTCCTTTATGAATCACTAATAATATGAGCTCATTGCAAGAAAAATCCTTGCATCATGAAGAAGCCAAGGAGTCAGAAAATCTATGACTGCTCTTATTTTCTCTGGATTGGAATGGACTCCATTGCCATTCAGTAGGTACACCAGTATTTTTGCTTCTTGGGTAATGAAGAGACACTTCTTTGAATTAGGAGAGGCCTGCTGTCTGAACACACTTCAGCATGGTTGTCAAGTGGCTTAGAAATTCTTCAAATGTCTTTGAAAAAATGACATTGTCATCCAGATAGCAAAGTCATATCATCCATTTAAGCTGACAAAGTATTAGCTTGAAGATGGATGGAGAATTACACAATCCAAACAGCACAAATATGAACCCATAGAAGCCTTCAAATTTTACGAATGCAGTCTTTTTCCCAGTCAGCATTGCCAAACTTGATCTGACAATAGCCTGTCTGCACATCAATAACTGCGAAATACTTTACTCCTTTGAAGCAGTTCAGGGTGCCATCAACACATGGCAATGAGTAGACAACTTTTTTCATGATTTTGTTCAGCTGTTAGTATCTAATGGAGAAACGCCATGTGCCCTTCTCCACCTTCATAAGGACCACAGGAGATGATTAAGTACCCTCTGAACATTTGTTGATGTCATCTTGCAGCATCTTCTCTATTCCTCTAAAATTATGCACGATTCAGCCAGTGACACCCTAAACAAGTACTTGCTAAATGATGGCTAATGTGCAGCATCAATATGGAGTTCAGCCATGGGCTGCTTGGTCTCTCTTCTCCAGTCCAGTTCTGAAAACATCTGAAAACTGCCACAGAAAGGCTAGTGCTCCCTGATGTTGTTGATCAGTTAGGCCAGATCCTGTTGGCAGTTCAATAGTATCTTCTTCTTCTTCTCGCTCTCTCTCTCTCTCTCTCTCTCTCTCTCTCTCTCTCTCTCTCTCTCTCTCCACACACAGACAAATGTCTGTTTGTGTCTGTGTATGTGCAGATGGATATGTGTGGATCCTTCTCTTCAGTTGTTTTTCTGCTAAGTGGACTTTCTGCTCATCGTACCAAAAGTTTTCTTCAATTCGGCCTGGAACTTTTTCCAACTATCAAGCTTCTCATTGTTCTCAAACCACTGCTGGGCTGGGTTGTCCACACATTTTCCACACACACCATGTTAACTCCCCTGTTGTACTTTGCAACTTTGTCAAATCCATTCAGCTATTTTGTTCAATCATGAACAGTATCTCTGAAAATGTTGCTGCTGTTCTGAAATCCATTGGTTTTCTGAATACATGAGCATTCGGAGTGATTTACAGCTTGCATTCCAGTTCCTTTCCTTGTAGATGACAGTTTTTATGTTGCCTAATTGGACGCATATGTTACAAACTACGGGCGTCTCCAGCAAACAGTGGCACATTGTAACAAATAAAGTCCAAACCGAAAACAGCGTCATGAATGAAGTACAATATTTAGCACTGAAAGCACATTTATTGTGAATGCAAACATACAAACAGAAGAGAGAAGAACTAAACTGTTGGATGGAGAGTGCCCCTACTTATGTAGATAGTGAATATACCAGAATATACAAATTGTAAAATCATTAGAAATTTTGAAAATCTTCCAGAAATGATAAATTCTACACAACAAATATCAGATCTGAACTGGCAACCCACAAAATGTCAGCCAGTGACGCATGCAACACTGCTTGCTTCAATAGGAATACTATTAAAAACTACACTCAAACAATGGAAAATCCAGGATGGAATGTAACAATATTATGAAAAGGAAAGTTGCTACTCACTATATCAGCATCTCTGCTGTATGGTGAGTATTAACTTTCCTTTTCATAATATTATTAAAAACTACACCTTTTTCGCTATAATCATATAGAAATTAACAGTGAATTGCACTGAACATTCTAACATCACAGGTCTTTCAAACATTGTCACAGTCCTTCAAAATTATTTCGCTGACTGTGAATTACTTGACATCATCTATATTAGGTATACATCTACAACCCAGTATTGTTGAGAATGCTACATCAACATTGATTGCACCCGTACCATATTTCTATGCACCAGGAATTGCATGGCGATGACTTTGAATGTCGTGTACAGTTCTGCCACTGGGCACAAGAGAAGTTATGGGACAATGACAGATTTTTTGCACCAGTTCTATTTAGCGACGAAGTGTCATTCACCAATAGCGGTAACACAAACCGGCATAATATGCACTATTGGGCAATGGAAAATCCACAATGGCTGTGACAAGTGGAACATCAGCAACCTTGGAGGGTTAACGTATGGTGTGGCATTATGGGAGGAAGAATAATTGGCCCCCATTTTATCGATGCCAATCTGAATGGTCCAATCCTACGTGATGTTCTACTGATGTTATTACAAGATGCTTTCATTGCATGACAGAATGGCGATGTAATTCCAACATGATGGATGTTTGGCACATAACTCGCGAGCGGTTGAAGCAGTATTGAATAGCATATTTCATGACAGGTGGATTGGTCGTCAAGGCACCATACCATGGCCCCACATGTTCTCCAGATCTGACATCCCCGGATTTCTTACTGTGGGGAGAGTTGAAGGATATTTGCTATCGTGATCCACCGACAATGCCTGACAACATGCGTCAGCGCATTGTCAATGCATGTGCGAACATTACGGAAGGCGAACTACTCGCTGTTGTCAGGAATGTAGTTATATGTATTGTCAAATGATGCATTGAGGTTGATGGACATCATTTTGAGCATTTATTGCATTAATGTGATATTTACAGGTAATAACACTGTAACAGCATGCATTCTCAGAAATGATAAGTTCACAAAGGTACATGTATCACATTGGAAGAACCGAAATAAAATGTTCAAACGTACCTACGTTCTGTATTTTAATTTAAAAAACCTACCTGTTACCAACTGTTCGTATAAAATTGTGAGCCATATATTTGTGACTATTACAGCGCCATCTATCACAAAGCGAAAAAAGTGGTCCAACTAAAACATTCATATTTCTTTACATACTACATGAACATGTAATAAAAAATGGGGTTCCTATTTTAAAAAATACAGTTGATATCCGCTTGACCTACGGCAGCACCATCTAGTGGGCCAACTGTAGTGCCATCTGGTTTCTCCCTTCAAGTTAGATGAGTTTCATTCTTCGTAGTTTTTTCATTTGATGCTTATTTCGTGAGATATTTGACCCAGTCACTATCAATGGACCACCCTATATACAGGGTGGCGAGAATTAAACTTTTGTCACCGGAGCCAGTGTAGATGGAGAACTATTTACTGTATGAGTACCCAAGTTGAATGATGTGCAGACTGCATTGTCAGTAGTCATGGCTTGCCATTATGCAGTAGAATTGGGATGGCAACATAGGAGGAACTCGGACCCCAAGGACAAAGCATATGCAGTGTGAATGGCACACATTACTGTGATCTGCTTCACCAGCATGTGATCCCAGCAGTATGGGGGAGAGGTGCTTTGGAATCAACTGCTGTGGTGCACAATGGAGCCCCCACCTCACATTGCTCATGAGGTCACCCAATTACTCTGTAACTCATATGGAGAAAACTGTATTATTGGCTGACAGTTCCAAACTGTATAGCCACCAAGATTATCAGATTTGAACCAGCTTGATTTCTAGGTAGAGGATTTATTGATGGGACGCTAACACATCTCGGAGGTTGAATATGAGCATAGTGAGGGAGGTATCCAACATATCACCTGAGATGTTTTGGGCAGCAGTAGAGGAATCTCTAATGTGGTTTCAAGCTGTCAAGGACACAGATGGTGATGACACTGACAACATTTTCAACATGGAATGTAAATATGGTATGCAGTTAACAAATGCTATCCTCTCATGGAAATGTGTTTCTTTTAATGGTTTATTCTTTATTTCTCTTCTGCATACCAAATATCCACTTGTGACTGGTTACTTGGAGGGGGGAGGGGCATGGAACAAGTGAGCCCAATAGTAGCTGGCAATATTTTAATATTTTGAGGACAAAACTGGATATTCATTTAGAGTTCTGGTAGAAAAATATTGTTAATATCACAGGAATTACTTTCAGTACTGAGAAAAAGGTATTCATGTTCTATATTACCAGCAACTGGGGTATATATGTTGTAGGAATAGCAGACAGTAAAGGAAAATACATTAAAAAAGAAATATATCTACCTGTTACAACTGAAATCAAACAATGGAAAATCCAGGATGGAATGTAACAATACAAGAGAAGGAAAGTTGCTACTCACCATGTAGCGGAGGTGCTGAGTCGCAATAGGCACAATAAAAAGATTCACACAATCATAGCTTTCGGCCATTAAGGCCTTTGTCAGCAGTACCAATCATAGCTTTCAGCCATTAAGGCCTTTGTCAGCAGTTTTTGTGTGTGTGTGTGTGTGTGTGTGTGTGTGTGTGTGTGTGTGTGTGTGTGTGTGTGTGTGTGGCTACTGCTGACAAAGGCCTTAATGGCCGAAAGCTATGATTGTGTGAATCTTTTTATTGTGCCCATCACGACTCAGCACCTCCGCTATATGGTGAGTTGCAACTTTCCTTCTCTCATATCATTACAACTGAAACATTGACTTGCATCTTCTCAGGGATGCATTCAGCCCTGACTTCATTTTTGGGGATGATAATGCACAACACATAGAACTGTGCAGGTGAATGAGCTCTTGGAATGAGATAATATTCAGCAAATGTCATGATCCTCCCATTCCCCTGACTTAATTTCATAAAGAACATGTGGGATGCATTAGGGGGACACATTGCAGCATGTCCACATGCACCAATGATCATATACCAGTTGTCAACTGCACTAGTGGAGGAATGGAATGTTCTACCACAAGAACTTCTTACCAACCTTGTGACCAGCATGGGAGCACATTACAAAGCATGCATTGATATCTGTGGTGATCACACACTCTATCAAGTACCATGCCCCACCTTTTGTAATGCCCGGGGGACAATAACAAATCATTCTCTCTTCGGTGTAATTATTGTCTTTGAATAAAAGTATCATTTCCATTCATCTCATTGTGTATTTCTTTCAGTTACCTCCTGTACTATACTGTAGCATTTATTTCTATGTATGGACCACGTTTCATCAAGCTATGCTACTTGGCAGTGACACATCATGTGAAAGTTACTTTTACCTCTAAGTATTGTAGTGGATAAACATGAAAAGCTAGAGAAAAATTATTAGAAAATATGAAATCAAGATACAGGAATCATACATGTTAGCAAAAGAACAAAAGATTCAACTAAAAGGTATCTTATTATATCACCAAAATTTATTTTCAAATGAATGAGGTATTTCTTAATTACCTGGAGATTGAAGAAGACTGATTCAGTCTTTGCAGAACATTGCCTGAACAATAACCACAAATACACAATAGATGTACAAGTCTTACACACAGAGGAAAAGTTGGCCAAACTCAACCAACTAGAAATTTTAGAAATTAAAAGATAGATGTGAATATCCCCACACCTATAATTAAACAAGCAAACCTAATTCAGTTATTCACCTCTTTTAGACGAGATCACAACCCCAGGATAGAAGCAAAACTTTGGGCCCCAGTCCACTGTAGTTAAAATGTTCTTGGCTGATGCATAACTTTAGAACTTTAGTACAGTTATCGTAGTGTAATTGCTGAACATGTAATAATGTATGTAATTTGTTAAAAACTGGTCATTGACATAATTGTATATCAAGCTATGGATTGATTCCTTAAGAAGTTGAGATTATTATCTTTGCCTTGTCATCAGGTTTATCTGTGCATTATCATCTTTGGGAATCAGCAACGTACTTGAAAATGGGCTTATAACCTGAAACCTAGGTTGTGCAATAACATTAATAATAAAATTGTGAAACTAGGCCAAAAACAGTGTTTATTTAGTTAAATAGGTTTGACCAACAAAAGCATAAAATGACGCAACTACAAAACGTAGTTTCTCATTGCATTAATGGAAGTATGAGAAATTAGTTGAGAGGATGTCATAGCAATGGTCTCATCAGCTGGTGATTAATTTTATTATGTATTGGTGGAACTGGATGATTTATTGTTGACGGGAAGTGAAGGTGATGTTTTAGGCACTAATGTCATGAAAGTTGAAGCTACTGGTTTAGATACTTCCGAGGAAGGAATTTATTTCTATTGTCAGAAGTGAACAAATGGCTCTTGATGAAAGTATGAATTATAAGTGGATGTGCAAGGATGAATGTGAAAGTAATGTGTTAAGTAGAAGATAAGAATGCAAAGTGTTGGAGAAATCTGCGGACAGAGAAAATGTGATGGAGACAGGGGTACATCTGAGTTTGGCAGAATTTAAATGTATTGTGAATTCTAATGTGAAGCACTGCAGTAGCAACAATTTATATGGTTTATCAGTGACAGTTTATGGAGCTATTGGTGGTGATTTCTGTAATATGTGGTGGCAAGTGATATTGATCAGTGGACATAGATAACAGTGATATGTTTAGTGTGTTTTATCTTTATGTATGTATTTCTTTGTTCCATTGTTCTGGTGCTTGCTCTCAATATGTTTTCCTGATAACTCACCATGTTTGTAATTTGTGCCTCACTGTAAATATGTTATCATGCAAGTGCAGAGTTTATTCTTTCTTGCCATCAGTTCTATTCAATTAAAGGTACATAGCTAAAGCAGTGATCCTGATGAAATTTGAACACACTACCTCCTGATACAGAGTCAAACTGGCTTCAAACTTTTCTTCTAACAGACTCCTAGAAGTGGCTCAATTGGCGAAAATTTCCAGTAGATGTGGAAGTGACACTGCAAGAATTTCCACATATTACAGAAATCAGGAAACCAGGAATGGCTTGCAAATGCAACACTCAGCATTACATTTGAACTTCACCTGACACTCCAGTAGTGCCCTGCCCATGCAATGTTATGCCAGAGAAGTTTGACACAGCTAAGGGTTACATAGACAGACATAGTGTTTTAAATTCCCATACTATTCCCAATAAATGTACATTACCTCAGGCAGTAGATTGCAACAATGCCATAGCAGAAGTGAGAGTTTTCGGTGTTATCACTTTTCACAAGGCTTATACACAAATTCCGGTCACAAAGGGTGACAGGAAGAAGACTGCTGACACTACTCTGTTTGGTTTGTTCCATTTCAACTTTATGTTCTTTGGTCTAAAAATGCCACACAATCATGGTAAAGGTTTATCCACCAGGTTCTTAGAGGGCTTCCATTCCTGCTTTGTTACACAGACAATATTCTTGTCTTCTCCAATATGGAACAACATAAGCTGCAACTATGAACGCTTTTCCAGAAGCTTAAAAACTTTGGAGTGGTAATCAACAAACACAAGTGCAAGGTAAAGAGCATACAGCTTCTTGGGTTCATCATTTCTGCAAATAATCTTTCTCCAAACACTGAAAGAGAACTCCACACTGATTTCCCAGTTCTGGCGACTTTCAAAGATTCTTGGGAATGATTAATTTCTACTGACGCCATCTTCCACAGACAGCTGTGAAACAGGCTCCTTTGACTGGACTTGTGAAGAGAAAGTTCATTTCAAGGAACAAGAAGATACTGTGGAAAGAGAATGTATTGGAGGTGCAATGGCAGAGGCTGCACTATTAATAATAATGTAGTGGCTGATTATTTATCACATAGATGCACAAGTGTCAAGGCAGTCTGCTGGGAGAAAATAGTGGTTAATCAAAGGAAGACTCTGAGTTGGTTAAGTTCTAAGCTCACCAGTCTCAAGGTTTCATGTTTGATAAGCAAAGGTGAAAGAGCTGGGACTTACCTTGGGGTGTGATACATCACAGGGTAGATTATGTCCTTACGTTCCACTGAGACACAGGAAAGAGGTTTTCTGCATCTTTCATAATTTAGCACACTTCAGAGTCAGGGCTTCAACTAAACTGCTGGCCACATTAATAGTGAATGTCTGGTGATGGGATGACACTGCGCGTTCCCTTTTCTGCCAACCATATACAGATACGTTCCGAGTGCTACACAGACTGCTGAATGTCTTCATGATAGATTGGAATGGAAAGCATGAAACAGTGTCCCTGGAGTTGCTGAAACCTGCTCGCCTCAACACACAAGAGAAGGGGGAAGTGTGGCTGCTACAAACCATGACCTTCAGGAGCCACACAGACATCGGGCTACGAACCACACTCTACCACCTACAGATCCTCCATCTATTGCTCCAGTGGTCACATGGGCTGGAAGAACTGTTTGCCACCATTACCCTGATATAACTGAGACACAAAACTTCAAAGAGGGGGTTTGGTATAGCTGCAATTGGTATCAGTCAATGGATGCAAAAGGCATGATCTGTTTCAGTGTATTTCATTTTTATGTATGAACTTATTTGTTCTACTGTTCTAGTGCTTGCACTTGATGTGGTTTGGTGCTAACTCACTGTGTTTGTAATTTGTGCTGTGGTGTAAATATATTGAGTTATCTTTCAAGTGTGGAGCTTATTCTTTCTCGCCATCAGTTCTATTTACTTTAGGTTGTTGTTGTTGTTTTCAGTCCTGAGACTGGTTTGATGCAGCTCTCCATGCTACTCTATCCTGTGCAAGCTTCTTCATCTCACCGTACTTACTGCAACCTACATCCATCTGAATCTGCTTAGTGTATTCATCTCTTGGTCTCCCTCTATGATTTTTACCCTCCACGCTGCCCTCCAATGCTAAATTTGTGATCCCTTGATGCCTCAGAACATGTCCTACCAAACGGTCCCTTCTTCTTGTCAAGTTGTGCCACAGACTCCTCTTCTCCCCAATTCTGTTCAATACCTCCTCATTAGTTATGTGATCTACCCATCTAGTCTTCAGCATTCTTCGGTAGCACCACATTTCGAAAGCTTCTATTCTCTTCTTGTCTAAACAATTTATCGTCCATGTTTCACTTCCATACATGGCTAGACTCCATACAATACTTTCAGAAACGACTTCCTGACACTTAAATCTGTACTCGATGTTAACAAATTTCTCTTCTTCAGAAACGATTTCCTTCCCATTGCCAGTCTACATTTTATATCCTCTCTACTTTGACCATCATCAGTTATTTTGCTCCCCAAATAGCAAAACTCCTTTACTTCTTTAAGTGTCTCATTTCCTAATCTAATCCCCTCAACATCACTCGACTTAATTCGACTACATTACATTATCCTCATTTTGCTTTTGTTGATGTTCATCTTATATCCTCCTTTCAAGACACTGTCAATTCCGTTCAACTGCTCTTCCAAGTCCTTTGCTGTCTCTGACAGAATTACAATGTCATCGGCGAACCCCAACGTTTTTATTTCTTCTCGATGGACTTTAATACCTACTCCGAACTTTTCTTTTGTTTCCTTTACTGTTTGCTCAATATACAGATTGAATAACATCGGGGACAGGCTACAACCCTGTCTCACTCCCTTCCCAACCACTGCTTCCCTTTCATGCCCCTCGACTCTTAAAACTGCCATCTGGTTTCTGTACAAATTGTAAATAGCCTTTCGCTCCCTGTATTTTACCCCTGCCACCTTTGGAATTCGAAAGAGAGTATTCCAGTCAACATTGTCAAAAGCTGTCTCTAAGTCTACAAATGCTGGAAATGTAGGTTTGCCTTTCCTTAATCTATTTTCTAAGATAAGTTGTAGGGTCAGTATTGCCTCACGTGTTCCAACATTTCTATGGAATCCAAACTGATCTTCGCCAAGGTCGGCTTCTACCAGTTTTTCCATTCGTCTGTAAAGAATTCGCGTTAGTATTTTGCAGCTGTGACTTTTTAAACTGATAGTTCGGTAATTTTCACAACTGTCAACACCTGCTATCTTTGGGATTGGAATTATTATATTTTTCTTGAAGTCTGAGGGTATTTTGCCTGTCTCATACATCTTGCTCACTAGATGGAAGAGTTTTGTCAGGACTGGCTCTTCCAAGGCCGTCAGTAGTTCCAATGGAATGTTGTCTACTCCCGGGGCCTTGTTTCGACACAGGTCTTTCAGTGCTCTGTCAAACTCTTCACGCAGTATCTTATCTCCCATTTCATCTTCATCTACATCCTCTTCCATTTCCATAATATTGTCCTCAAGTACATCGCCTTTGTATAGACCCTCTATATACTCCTTCCACCTTTCTGCTTTCACTTCTTTGCTTAGAACTGGGTTTCCATCTGAGCTCTTGATATTCATACAAGTGGCTCTCTTTTCTCCAAAGGTCTCTTTAATTTGCCTGTAGGCAGTATCTATCTTACCCCTAGTGAGATAAGCCTCTACATCCTTACATTTGTCTTCTAGCCATCCCTGCTTAGCCATTTTACACTTCCTGTTGATCTCATTTTTGAGACGTTTGTATTCCTTTTGGCCTGCTTCATTTACTGCATTTTTATATTTTCTCCTTTCATCAATTAAATTCAATATTTCTTCTGTTACCCAAGGATTTCTACTAGCCCTCGTCTTCTTACCTACTTGATCCTCTGCTGCCTTCACTACTTCATCCCTCAGAGCTACCCATTCTTCTTCTACTGTATTTCTTTCCCCCATTCCTGTCAATTGTTCCCTTATGCTCTCCCTGAAACTCTCTACAACCTCTGGTTTAGTCAGTTTATCCAGGTCCCATCTCCTTAAATTCCCACCTTTTTGCAGTTTCTTCAGTTTTAATATACAGTTCATAACCAAAAGATTGTGGTCAGAGTCGACATCTGCACTTGAAATGTCTTACAATTTAAAACCTGGTTCCTAAATCTCTGTCTTACCATTATATAATCTATCTGATATCTTCTAGTATCTTCAGGATTCTTCCATGTATACAACCTTCTTTTATGATTGTTGAACCAAGTGTTAGCTATGATTAAGTTATGCTCTGTGCAAAATTCTACCAGGCGGCTTCCTCTTTTATTTCTCACCCCCAATCCATATTCACCCACTATGTTTCCTTCTCTCCCTTTTCCTACTCTCGAATTCCAGTCACCCATGACTATTAAATTTTCGTCTCCCTTCACTACCTGAATAATTTCTTTTATCTCATCATACATTTCATCAATTTCTTCATTATCTGCAGAGCTAGTTGGCATATAAACCTGTACTACTGTTGTAGGTGTGGGCTTCGTGTCTATCTTGGCCACAATAATGCATTCACTATGGTGTTCGTAGTAGCTTACCCGCACTACTATTTTTTTATTCATTATTAAACCTACTGCTGCATTACCCCTATTTGATTTTGTATTTATAACCCTGTATTCACCTGACCAAAAGTCTTGTTCCTCCTGCCACCGAACTTCACTAATTCCCACTATATCTAACTTCAACCTATCCATTTCCCTTTTTAAATTTTCTAACCTACCTGCCCGATTAAGGGGTCTGACATTCCACGCTCCGATCTGTAGAATGTCAGTTTTCTTTCTCCTGATAACGACGTCCTCTTGAGTAGTCCCCACCCGGAGATCCGAATGGGGGACTATTTTACCATCAGAATATTTTACCCAGGGGACGCCATCATCATTTAACCATACAGTAATGCTGCATGCCCTCGGGAAAAATTACGGCTGTAGTTTCCCCTTGGTTTCAGCCATTCGCATTACCAGGACAGCAATACCGTTTTGGTTAGTGTTGCAAGGCCAGAACAGTCAATCATCCAGACTGTTGCCCCTGCAACTACTGAAAAGGCTGCTGCCCCTCTTCAGGAACCACACGTTTGTCTGGCCTCTCAACAGATACCCCTCCATTGTGGTTGCACCTACGGTACGGCCATCTGTATCGCTGAGCCACGCAAGCCTCCCCACCAACGGCAAGGTCCGTGGTTCATGGGGGTATTCTACTTTAGGTAGTCATAGCTAAAAATGTATTGATGTATATAATGAATGTTTTAAGTATGAGTTATTGGTGAACGTTGATGGAGTTATTTGTTATAAAGTATGTGATGATTCAGCAGAAATAAGTGAGGTTTTGTTTATGGGGGATGAAGTTTTGAGTTGTGGAGTTAATTGCGTGAATGGTGCAGCTACTAATATTGTTACTTCAGAGGAAGGGAACAAAGTATTTGATGCTAATGAGGACAATGAAATGAAGAGTTTTGAGGGTGATTTAAATTCTACAAATGATATAGAGATTGATTGGGAGAATACAGAAATGGGCAATGGGGAAAATATTGGTTTAGGAGATGAGATTAGTAGCTGAACTGTAAGTAAGGAAGAATGTGAGTACTCAGTTAATGATTGGAGGTAGTATGAAAAATATTGGAGTCATTACTACTTAACTGGTGGGTAAAGGAGATACATGAAGTAGTGAGGGGTCTTGAAGGGAGGAAAGGTGAAATCATGGCATAGAAAATGTTTAATGAATTGTCTGAGGGTGATCAAGATATTGTGGGTTGCTCTGATGTAATAATGTATCCAACAGATCTGGAGGAGGAAGGAAGGACTATTGAAAATGATCTTTTGAGGGTGCAGTCTTTAGAGAGGGAAGAAATCATCAATGATCAGCCTATATTAGAAACTGAGGTGTGTAATGAAAAAATAAGTGTACTTTTGGATTCTGGTAGTAATGAGTTGGCCATATCAGAGTAATTTGTAGTAGAAATAAGAATGAGAAACTCATAATTTTTCCACTCAACAGTGTTATGATTAAGACTGCATCTGGTGGGCTAGAAATGCATCTAGAGTTTAAGTTTAGTGGTTACTGTTTTAGTGTGGGATGTTTTATATCAGAATCAGAATTTTATTATCTCATAACGTACAAGTTAAATCATTGATTTTATGTACAGGAAACTTGTCAGCTTATAGTTATGATTAATTATACATGTAATACAATATTTTTATATAATCACAATAAAATCTGAATATTATTTGTTATTATTGTTTTTATCCTGCTCAGATGGTCAGATCATTAAAAAATTCAAAACAAAGTAATAACATTTATGCACCAGGGTGCTTTTTACTGCCTCAGTTTGGACCTTTCTAAAATTTATGTCTTTCATTTTATTGTATACTTTCATTCCCATATATTGTGGAGTCTGTGCAAAAAGATTAAGCCTGTGTTTAGGCAGCATGAAGCTTTCTTTGCTTCTAGTTTTGTAACTATGCTGGAAATTATTTGACAAAAAGAGTTTAGGATTATTAGCTGTGAAAAGAATTATTTCATACAGATACAAAGAGGGAATGCTTAGTATCTTAAGATCTCTTAATAATAGCCGACAAGATTTGCACTGCATATGTTTTTGATAATTTTTTTCTGCAAAGTTTATATTTTTGTCATGTTTCTAGCATTCCCCGAGAAGACAATACCGTATCTCACTACTGACTGAAAGTAACTATGGTATACTACTTTTTTTTGTGTCTATACCAGTGACATTGGCTAAGATTGTCATAGTAAACACCAGGCTGTTTAATTTATTTTTTAGATAATCTATGTGTGAGGACCATGATAGGTTTCTGTCCTATTGCATTCCTAAGAATTTAACATGCCCAGCTTCATTTAGCTCTGGCTTCTGTGCATAATGTGAATACCATTTATTTGTGACTGTTTTCTCTTAAATTGCATCAGCTGTGTTTTTGAAAACTATTTAGCTTTAGTCCATTTAGATGGAACCAAACATCTGGGTTTCCTAGAATTTCTATGACATTTTTAGGAATTTATTTTGTGTTTTTATTTTCTACCAGTACTGATGTGTCATCAACAAATAAAACTGATTGATAATTTATATTTACGGGTAAGTCATTTACATAAAAAAAGAAAGAGGATTGGACCCAGAACTGAGCCTTGTGGTACTACCTGTGAGATGGTTCTCTACTTTGAGGAGTATTTCCCTTTGCTTGATGTTATGACAACCCTTTGCTTTCTCTCCGTTAGATATAACTTACACCACTGTAAGGCACTACCCATAATTCCACATTTTTTTCATTTTATATAACAGTAAGGAGTGATTCACACAGTTGAATGCTTTGGATATATCACAGAAGGTTCCCGCAGCTTTTCGTGACTTGTCCAAAGTGGAACTAACTTTAATTATAAATCCATTGATTGCATGAATATGAATTGTACTTTTGCCTTTCTGGAATCCAAATTGATATTTTGAGATTACATTGTATTTGTAGCAGAAATTTTGAATTTGAATTGCAACAATTATTTCAAATATCTTAGAAAACACAGTAAGAAGGGAAATTGGATGGTAATTTCCCATATCATCTTTGGAGCCTTTCTTAAATACTGATTTGACTTCTGCATATTTTAGAAATTCTGGAAAGTATCCTCCTTCAAGTGATTGATTAATTATTTTGTGTAGTGGGTGTGCTATTATATTTGTAGCTGCTTTAATGACTGTGGCAGGAATTTCATCCCATCCCACAGAACTTTTTTAGGTTTAGTATAGTTTTTTCTACAGCTTTTATTGTTACTTTGTTAAATTTAATTAGGCTCTCTTTCTTGCTCTGACTTGAGCCCAACAAATGTACATTATCATGATAATAGTCTAATCAACATCAGATTTTGCTACATTTATGAAGAATTTATTAAAATTTTCTGGTATCTGCGCTGGATGTACAATAACTTTGTCTTGTACCTTTATTTTAGAGATTTCCTGATTCCAAGTTCAGATTTGACTACTGTCCATATTGCCTTGGATTTATTTGTGTGTTTTGTAATGAATTTAGTGTTTGCCATTTCCTTTGCTGTTTTTGCAACCTTCTTAAATAGTTTTTTATATGCTTTAACGTCGTTTATGAACTCGGGACTCTTATTTCATTTAAGCTCAACATGTAGCTCTCTCTTTCTATTACTAGATATTTTTATGCCCCTGGTAATCCACTTTAGTTTATTTGTTGCCCTTCTTGGGCAGGCCATGGGTGGAAATGTTTCACTGACGACATGTAAAAAGCTGTTTAAAAACTTATCAAAATTTTCTGAACATGAGCTTTCTTGTTGTGTTGACCAGGCTACCTCATTGAATCTATAACAGAACAAGTTGTTTTTTTTCCTCACTGGACTGTCTTTTCATGAAGCATCTCCTCCCATTTTTTTGTTATTTATTTTTTGTAAGTTTAATTCTATAAGCAGAGCAGAGGGATCTGAGATACCTAGGTTTAAAGAGAATTTGGCAGTGTCCTCAAATGTATAATTTGTTAAAATATTGTCTATACATGTTGCTGTTTGCTCATTTACTCTGGTGAAGTCAGTGAAATTTAGTCTAAAGCCATATTCTCAAATTATGTTTACGTCAATAAACTTAATTGACATTCTTGTTTTGCTTGCTGTATCCATGTTAAAATCAGCAGCAATTACATTTTTTTCCCTATTTTCTTTAGTGAGTTTATATAGGAGACACTGGACTTATCTAAGAATAATATATTTACATCACTACCAGGAATTCTGTATATAGAGATGATGATGATATTCTATTGTTCTAGCTCTACACAACAACTTTCAAATGCAAGCTCTTCATTTAGAAATTTAAAATTGTCTCTCTCTTCATATTCCAATGAATTGTTAATCAATATAAAGGAGCCTCCACGAGTACTGTTTCGCCTACAAAAACAACTAGCTATCCTAAAGTTTTTTGACTTATTTAAAATTGTGATTGAATCTTTTGTACGCCAGTGTTTATTTAGGCAAATGACTTTGATATTTCTTCCTTGTGAAAGAATAATTTGCAGCTCGTCAATTTTTGTGATTTTACCGTGAGGATATGTTGCATTTTGGCCATTTATGTTCCAGTGCATTAGGAATGCAGACCTACACTTACTTAAAGTTTCCAAAATATCTTCCCTTGAATATTCACTTTTATTCTTTCCAGAGTGATGTTTTACACAGTTGATGTAACATTTCTCTGGAACCACTTACCATAAAAAACATTGTGGTTCTTTCCTTTTATGAGTGGTGCGTGTTGATGCCTAGTGAGTTGGCATTTCCATGTGATTTTTCAAGTTTGAACTTGGGGCACTGTAGCTAAACTTTTTGGAGATCCTCTTCTTGTTTCTTCAGCTTTGTCTCGAATCACTGGAGTGTCTGGTTCTTCAGTTGAAGCTGATGATTCTTTCGCTGTTGCTATAATTGTAGGTTGCATTAAGCCAGGCTGATTTTGATTCAATTGTTTCATTATTGCATTGCATAGTGCTTCTTTGCCTTTCATGTTTCTATGCATTCCATGGGTAGTGATGTTGCATTGCTGAAAAACTTACAATTTTTTTCAATCTTTCAGTTAGTTGCTTCAATTTCTGTGTTTACACATGATGTTACCATGAGGTCATGTCTCATAGGTATGCTTGTAGTGAATAGTTTAGCAAAAGATGTCATGCTGGGTATGGATCTTCTGTGTTAATATAAAACTTCTTTGAATTTTGTTAAGAAGTACCTTGTGTTTGAACTAGAGAGTAAGAAAGAAAATTAAAATCAACTGCTTGTACAGTAGTTACTAAAGGTTGGGACAATTGTAATGTTATATCTGACTGAATAAAGGAAACTAGTGAAGAAGCTAAAGATATTTTGAGTGTGGAAAAGAAGAAACTATAATTTGTTGTGTCATTATGAGCATATTTTATCAGACAGGCCTGGCAGAGTGATGGACCTTGAATGTTCAGTTAAGATGGGGCCACGTGAGTCTACCAAATCAAAATCATATGTGAATGCTATTGCTGATTAGGAAGCAGTGCAGTCTAGATTAAAGCAGATGTTAAAATGGAATGTTGTGAAACAATGTAGGAGTGATTCCTGCAATCTGATTGTAATTGTTAAAAAGAAGCATAGCTCAGGTCTAGATCAGCCACAAAACATGGAAGACCACTTACAGAGTTTATAAAACTGATATCGAGTGTAAACTTGACCTCTGACTTTTGGCTAATTCTGTTGGCTGGAGGGAGAAGTGGTACCATTTGGATTAACAATATCTGTTGCATGTGAATGCAACATCAGCTGCCCTGAAACCAACAGTTTTTTGGAGGTATGTGGATGACATTTTCATAGTGTGGCCTCTTGGAGAAGTTAAATTAATGGAGTTTCTTCATCACCTTAACTCCATTCATAGCAACATCCGGTTCACCATGGATATAGAGAAAGATGGTTGTTTGCCTTTCTTGGATGTCCTCGTTCGAAGGAAGAATGATGGTTTTCTAGGGCATTCAGTTTACCGGAAACCCACTCATACTGATTTGTAGCTGCAAGCATCGAGTTGCCATCACCCATTGCAAACCATGAGTTTGCTTAAAACACTTGTTCATAGAGCTCATACTGTCTCAGATCTAGATAGCTTACCTCAAGAACTCAACCATCTAATGACAGTATTCAGTGAAAATGGGTATTCCGTCCAGCAGATTAACAGGGCACTAACAGTTAAAACCAAGAAGCAGGAAGTGAATAAAGAGGAGAACATGCCAGAACAATCTTTAGCTTTTCTTCCTTTCGTTGGCAGCACTTCATTTAAAATAGCAAGAATCCTCGGAAAATTTCAGGTAAAAGTGGTTTTCCGCCCACCATCGAAGATTGTGGACCTTGTGGGATCAGTTATGGACAATCTGTTACTACGAAAGGCCGGAATTTACAAGATACCGTGCCAATGTGGTATGGCTTACATAGGTCAAACCACACGCATCGTGAAAGAATGCTGCACTGAACATCAACGTTACACCCGCCTTTTGCAGCCAAGCAATCCGCTATTGCTGAACATTGTATTTCTACTGGACATTCAAGGGAGTATGAGAAAACAGTGATTTTGTCCACAGCAACGTCTTTCCAGGACTCCATTATTAAAGAATCCATAGAAATACGACTGGCAGAAAATCTGTTAAACCGTGACAGTGGCTACCAGCTGGACAGTGCATGGAATCCCATCATCTCCACGATTTGCTCTAATCGAAGACGACAGAGTGCGCCGACGACCGCGGCAAACAGCAACGCAGAAGGCGACTGAGTTCCGCTATTCCATCAGTGAGGGCAAGTTTTTGACGCATGCGCAGAATAGTTACAGTATGCTATATATTGCAGAATGGAGGACGTTTTCACCAGTCTGTGATGGCTCACCTGAAGATGACTGGCAGGTGCCCAGTTGAAATATCATGCGAAGTATTGAACGATGACCGGCTGCAAGCCCGAAATTTGTTTGAACAACATCTGTTGCAGTTTTTGTGAAAGTGCAAAATCACATTCTGGGAGATTGAAAAATGAAAAAATTTGTCATCTATGTGGACATTATTCTGATTGCTACGGAATCTTGGCATGGACATTGCGAGTTGTTGGAGGAGGTGTTCTTAGCCTTAAGTGGCCTTCAGAAAGGGAGGAATGACCATAAAACCCTCTCAAGTGTGAAGTTTTTAGAGCGGAAATTCAGTTTTTATGTCATAGACTCTCGTCCGAAGGTATTTTTCTTGGCAGTGAAATACTTAAAGCAGTTTCAGATTGCAAGAATCCAACTACCGGAAAAGAACTAAAATCATACCTAGGACTCTGTGGTTTTTACCAAAAATTTCTTGGTAAATGGGGATGGAGATGAATTCTCTAAACCCACACAAAATATTAAAGTACTCCACATGGATATGGGGTGATGAAAGTGAGAGGGAATTCTTAGCTGTAGATAATGACTTGCATGGTAGTAAAATGTTACAATACCCAATATGTCATTGAAATTCTGTGTAGCTACAGGCAATTCAGTTTACGGCATCAAATGACAGGTGTTCCAGGAAAAATTGGGAGGAGGAGAGATGGAACACAGGAGTGTAACTTTTGTCAGCCATATGTTAAATAATCATGAGCACAGCTGTAGCATTTCTGAAAAAGAGTTACTCACTGTTGCGTATGGGTTCAAAAAGTTCCAGCTGTATCCAGAAGGTTGTGAGGCGACTGTGCTATCTGATCATAAAACTCTTAGTTCTCTGCTGGATAGAAGGTCACTAAATGACCATCTTATGCCCCAAGCAATGTTTCTGCAGCAATTCAATTATAGCATAAGATATATAAAAGGAACTGAATACTGCATAGCTGGTGCAACGTCACATGTACCTGTTAGGAAAGAAGGCAGTGATGAGGAAGAAGTAAATGAAGATTTTCGATGCTTATACATGAAAAGAGTAGAGGGGGAATGAGATATTCATGCTGCCTGCAAGGACATGTAATGAACATAAAATGATGACCCTGAACTGAAAAATATTTTTAAAAAAATTGGCAGCAAGGATATGATAAAATACTCTGGTACTACAAAATTAATTAATTGAAAATGGAATGGTGGAGAGTTTGCTTTCCAGAAAAGTATGTTGAGCAACTGATGGGCTATGGTCACTTAAATTACGGGTATTATGGGACACAAAAGTGTGTAGAAATCATTGAGGAGTATGTGCATGTAAACAATATAGACAGACAGGTGTGTGCTCATTTGGCCACTTGTGACAAATGCTAGTGGGTGAAACATTACACTGTCTTGCACCAGGGAGAAATGCAAGGTATCAACACTAGAAAAGTTGGCAAGCTATTGACCATAGGCAGTTATGAGTCACTTCTAACTGACCATGTTGGTATGAAGTATATATTTGTGGTTGTTGATATGTCTTTGAAGTATCCAATATGGAAAACTAATAACAAATCTCTGATCGCCAAACTGGAAAAGGACTTCTTTACTAAAGTAATAAAACCAGAGAGGCTGTTGTCTGACAACAGATAGTGGTTTACTTCTAATATGTGGAATGACTTCATGAATAATCAAGGCATGAAACACATAAAGATATTAGTAAACTACATGGCAAGTAACATGTGTGAATGCTATATGTGAGAAATTGGCAACCTGTGTAGAGCATATGCAAACAACAAAGATTGTAAATGGATGAAGTTTGAATATGTACAATTAAATAGTGTTAAGAGTAAGGATATAGTGTACTGACCATTAGAAGTAATTATAGGAAGCAAGCCAAAGTTCTTAATGAGGTCACAGATTTTCCACCATGCCAAGCAGTAACAGCAGCTGAAGGAGAGATAGCAGTAAAGGCTTGCATGGGGAAGACGGCAAATGAAAGAAAAACATGGTATGATGAGCATTATAAGATTATTAAGTACAAGTTTGAGGAGTGTGTCTCAGTAGAAACCTAGGAAAAATCTAGTGAAGCAGACGAAGAAATAAAAAAATCTCTGTGAATACACTGTGGGCCATTTGTTGTCTCTCTGATGTCCACATCCAGTGTGTATAGGCTCAAATATGCTGTACTGGGAAAGTTATTGGGACTACAAAATGTGACAGCATTGTGATTGTTCATAGAAGGAAGAACATAATAAATGTGTAAAAATGTGTGTGTATATATGTGTAATTTTATATGTGTTATGTAAGAATTTTTGGGGTTATTTCTGTTTTGTGTAAGGGGTAATTTGGTGAATTGAACAAGTGTGTTATAAAGTATGGAAGCACAACTTAGTGGAAGAAGAGAGTAAATGTTGGCCACACAAATCTTGGTATGAGGAGATCATCAGAATGTAATTAATCTTGTTATTTATGTAAGAGCAGAATATGAACTGTTTGCATGTAAGATTTGGGGAATAAAACTTCAAGGGTTCATTTAAGTGTGTTACTCGGAGTATTTTGAATGGGTTTCTCATTTGATATGTGTAGTTGAATTGTAGTTATTGTTTGCACAAAATGTGGTCCATTGAGGTCACCAGACCTCACTAAAATTGTAATTGCTTCTGGGAGTAGAATGTGTAGTTATGTGCAAAGTATAAGCTTCTGGGTATGTATTACATGGGTTAATTTTCTAATGTATATTTTTTTGGGAGTGTTTTGAATAGATTTACATATGTAAAATTCTGAGGATAATGAGTGAACATTTGCTGAATTTATGATCCAGTTATCCGCTACGTTAAAATGCAAGTTAAATGGAAGAATTCTGCCCAGATTAGCTTCAGTTTTCTTTAGAGATTCTGATTAGATATAGTAAAATAGTGACAGAAATGATAAAGAGTTCATTGATTTATGGTGTTGAACAAATTTCATTGCATGAAAGACATATTTTCTAGTGGGAACATGGGTAGAGTGTTTCAAGCATTGAGATGAATCAAATGTACTTTGCCAATACTACAAAATTTGTTTTTGCTTCACTAGTCAGTTTGTGAATTCAGTGCCTACCTATGGTGATTTTGGAAGTCATATGATTATTGGTAACTAATTCACAGTCGTATTTGAACAGCTATCCTCCTCCAACGGTGATGGTGTCTGCAAATTGACACATGTTTTGGTGTATTACATGGCCGAGGGGGGTCATGAATTCCTACAGATGCAGCTGGACTGCAGACTATCTAAACTTTGACTCCAGAACAATGACCATGTGCTGTGCTTGCGATAGTAAAGTGCAACAATGTGGTCAAAGCAAAAAATGCTATTGAATGAGCACAACAGCACTAAAACCTCCTTACAAGTCAATCTGACTCAAAAGTTTCTTTAAATTAATGTTTTCTATCTTTTTGGCATTTAATTAATATGTAGTAATTTTTATAATATGTATTAGATTTAGAAAATTTATGCTGATAACAGATGTTATATCCTAGGAGGTACATGCTGTTCTAGACACTACCACAAAGATACTTACACTATTCTTCAGACACACAAATAGTATATTGAATTTATTATGGTATATAGTTATTTATTATTATGTAAGTAAGTCTAATATCATGTGACTTAATATGCTAAGTTAGTGAGCTACTGCGCCATATTAAGTAGAGATGTGTAATGTTACCTGTATGTGGAAAAGCTAATTGGCCATTTAGAATTGGTAAAAGGTGAGCTGAATTTGTTTGTGAAGCTATATAGCCCCAGCACTGAGAGCTTGCCATGACAGTTCTAGCTAAGTGACCAGTATGGGCCAGCCAGGTATGAAGATGAGCAGCACGGCCAGAAATGTGGAAAATCCCACGAGGGGGAGCTGCACAGTGGTCGCTAGCTTAGTGGAATGTGGAATTCACCAAAAGTGATGAACTCTGAGATAATCTCAAAGATGGCTAAGTTACAATTCTTAGAAAATCTATAATAATGCACAGCTAATTTGAATACATCTGCAATCTCAGAAAAATGAGGTGCATCCAATGACATAACAATATTTTCACTATCTTCAAAACTACAGGAGTTAATATTTCACATTGACTAAATATTTACACAGTGAACCTTCGAATTAAAAAATTTTAAATGGTTCATGCAATTCTGGACATTTATACAATAGATCTCAGAGAAGGAGGACACTTTTATGTTTGTTCTGAAAAAAGGCAAACCTGGCAGTAGTAATGTGTGTGATTCAGTCATATAGGCAATTGATTCTAGGCATTGAACAGCCACTACAAGATTTTAACTTTGAGACACTTATCTCAGATGATAACACTGCACTATAGCTATCATCTCTGAAAGCTATACATCTGTGTTTAATGTATTTATGGATCTATTATCTACTTATGTTTTTCCATTATGCAAATGTTAGTCCGAACATTGTGTGTCTACATTTACATCTACATAGATACTCTGCAAGCCCCATACGGTGCATAGTGGAGGGTACCCCGTACCACTACTTGTCATTTCCTTTACTGTTCCACTCACAAATAGAACGAGGGAAAAATAACTGTCCATGTATCTCTATATGAGCACTAATTTCTTGTGTCTTATCTTTGTGGTTCTTACGTGCAATATATGTTGGCAGCAGTAGAATCGTTTGCAGTCAGCTTCAAATGCTGGTTCTCTACATTTTCTTAATTGTGTTTCTCAAAAGGAATGTCTCTATCCCTCCAGCGATGCCCATTTGAGTTCCTGGAGCATCTCTGCAACACTTACGTGTTGTTTGAACGTACCAGTAGCAAATCTAGCAGCCCGCCTCTGACTTGCATCGATGTCTTTCTTCAGTCCAATCTGGTACAGATCCCAAACACTTGAGCAATACTCAACAATGGGTTGAAACTTCCTGACAGATTAAAACTGTGTGTCGGACCAAGATTCGAACTTGGGACCTTTGCCTATCGGAGGCAAGTGCTCTACCATCTGAGCTACACTAGCATGGCTGATGCCCTGTCCTCACAGCTTTAGTTCTGCCAGTACCTCATGTCCTACCTTCCAAACTTCACGGAAGCTCTCCTGCAAACCTTGCTGAACTAGCACTCCTGGAAGAAAGGCTATTGTGGAGACATGGCCTAGCCACAGCCTGGGGGATGTTTCCAGAATCTCATTTAAGAATAGGTTGAATCACAATCCTACATGTGGTCTTGTTTACAGGTGAACCACTGTTCCTAAAATTCTCCAATAAATCAAAGTTGACCATTCACCTTCCCTACCACAGCTCTCATATGCTCGTTCCATCTCACATCAATTTGGAACATTATGCTCAGATATTGAAATGGCTTGACTGTATCAAGCAGGACACTAGTAATACTGTATCCGAACATGACATGTTTGAACTTCCTACTCATACACATTAACTTATATTTTTCCACATTTAGAGCTAACTGCCATTCATCACACCAACTGGAAATTTTGTCTAAGTCATCCTGTATCTTCTTACAGTCACTCAACTCTGACACCTTACTGCACACCACACCATTATCAGCAAACAACTGCAGATTGCTGCCCACACTGTCAGTCAAATCATTTATGTATATAGAGAACAACAGTGGTCCCATCACACTTTTCTGGGACCCTCCTGATGATACCCTTGTCTCTGATGAGCACTGCTGTCAAGAACAACATATTGGGTTCTATTATTGAAGGACTCTTCGAGCCACTCCCATACCTGTGAACTTATTCCATATGCTCGTACCTTTGTTAACTGCCTGCAAAGGGACACCGTGTCAAATGCTTTTGGGAAATCTACAAATATCGAATCCACCTGTTGCTCTTCATCCATAGTTTTTAGTATATCATGTAAGAAAAGGGCAAGTTGAGTTTCACACGAGCAATGCTTTCTAAAACCATGCCAATTCATGTACATAAGTTTCTCAGTCTCAAAAATGTTTATTACATCTGAACTGAGATCATGTTCAATGATTCTGCAGCAAAAAGAAGTTAGGGATATTGTTCTGTAATTTTGTCATTCCGTTCTTTTACCTTTGTTATATGCTGGAGTCACCTGCACCTTTTTCCTGTTGCTTGGGACTTATCACTGGGTGAGAGATTCATGATAAATGCAGGCTGGGTAAGGGGCAATTGCCGTAGAGTAATCTTTGTAAAATCAAACTGAGTTCCACCTGGACCTGGTGATTTATTTGCTTTCAAATTATTCAGTTGTTTCTCATGGCAGGTATGCTTATTACTATGTCACCCATATGGTAGTCAGTCCCTTTCGAACCAAGAGTGCAACAGCCTTTGCTTCCTTTACTTCCTCAGCTTGTGTTATCCCCAATAGAACAGCAAATAAATGCAGATTGGATACCTCAATCCTGTCATACTTGTGTAGTTATTTAACGAATAGTTTACTATTTTTCCAGTAAGTTTTTCTAAATGTTAATTACAAATGCTATTCTTTACAGACGAATGGAAAAACTAGTAGAAGCCGACCTTGGCGAAGATCAGTTTGGATTCCGTAGAAATGCTGGAACACGTGAGGCAATACTGACCTTATGACTTATCTTAGAAGAAAGATTAAGGAAAGGCAAACCTACGTCTCTAGCATTTGTAGACTTAGAGAAAGCTTTTGACAATGTTGACTGGTGTACTTTCTTTCAAATTCCAAAGGTGGCAGGGGTAAAATACAGGGAGCGAAAGGCTATTTACAATTTGTACAGAAACCAGATGGCAGTTATAAGAGTCGAGGGACATGAAAGGGAAGCAGTGGTTGGGAAGGGAGTAAGACAGGGTTGTAGCCTCTCCCCGATGTTATTAAATCTGTATATTGAGCAAGCAGTAAAGGAAACAAAAGAAAAATTTGGAGTAGGTATTAAAATCCATGGAGAAGAAATAAAAACTTTGAGGTTCGCCGATGACATTGTAATTCTGTCAGAGACAGCAAAGGACTTGGAAGAGCAGTTGAACGGAATGGATGGTGTCTTGAAGGGAGGATATAAGATGAACATCAACAAAAGCAAAACGAGGATAATGGAATGTAGTCGAATTAAGTCGGGTGATGCTGAGGGTATTAGATTAGCAAATGAGACACTTAAAGTAGTAAAGGAGTTTTGCTATTTGGGGAGCAAAATAACTGATGATGGTCGAAGTAGAGAGGATATGAAATGTAGACTGGCAATGGGAAGGAAAGCGTTTCTGAAGAAGAGAGATTTGTTAACATCGAGTATAGATTTAAGTGTCAGGAAGTCATTTCTGAGAGTATTTGTATGGAGTGTAGCCATGTATGGAAGTGAAACATGGACGGTAAATAGTTTGGACAAGAAGAGAATAGAAGCTTTCGAAATGTGGTGCTACAGAAGAATGCTGATGATTAGATGGGTAGATCACATAAATAATGAGGAGGTACTGAATAGGATTGGGGAGAGGAGGAATTTGTGGCACAACTTGACCAGAAGAAGGGATCGGTTGGTAGGACATGTTCTGAGGCATCAAGGGATCGCCAATTTAGTATTGGAGGGCAGCGTGGAGGGTAAAAATCATAGGGGGAGACCAAGAGATGAATACACTAAGCAGATTCAGAAGGATGTAGGTTGCAGTAGGTACTGGGAGATGAAGAAGCTTGCACAGGATAGAGTAGCATGGAGAGCTGCATCAAACCAGTCTCAGGACTGAAGACCACAACAACAACAACAACATTAAAAACCATGATAATTTAACAGTTGTCAGTCACATTTGTTAGCTGACATTACCATTTAAAAGAGAACCAAAAAGGCCCTTCTATCAAGTACATGTAAATAATTGTTTAAACAATATTTAATGAGAATTTGTTGTCATTCAACATGAGTGGATTTAACACTGCTTACAAATCACTCATGCAACCATCATAGAATATTGCTCTAGTTTGTGGGACTCATACCAGAGAGGACAAACAGGAGATATTGAATGTATAAAGAGAGGGCAGCACCAGCAGTCACAGGTTTGTTTAATCAGTGGGAGAATGCCACAGAGACACTGGAGGAACTGAAGTGGTATATTATAATTCGGAGGCAGATCTAAGATGAAATTTAATGATGAGGCAGCGGTGGAATGGGAGAGGGAAATCACATTTTTATGGAGTGCAATGTTTGAAATTTGAAATAAAGAGATATATCTGTGTGTGTGTGTGTGTGTGTGTGTGTGTGTGTGTGTGTGTGTGTGTGTGTGTGTGCGTGTGTGCACGCGCACATTCCAATACATCATTTTACGTAAATAATGCATATCTTTGATCTTGAAATAATTTGAATATTACGTCACAGGTATATGTGTGTGTGCATTTATGCGTAGACCTCAGGGAACTATGTAGCTTGACAACATTTTTATGTATCATTTTAACGCCATTCTCTGATTGCTTTGAGAGGAGGGGCAGGGGTTGTGGGGAATAAAGTACAGCTGAGTTACTTGAATGTTTTCTAAAATTCATTTTATTGCTTGACTGATTTCACTTATTGACTGGCGATGTCCCTGAGAATGATGATAAATTAATTGATTACAATATGACATCATGTACAAAGAACAAATAAGGGCAGCACATAATGTGACTGTTCTTTATTCAGTATGCTCAATGCATACCTACTAGCAACACTGTAATTTATGTTCTTGTTTATCACAAAGATTTTACTGTTTATTTCTGAAAATGACGTGATTTCCAAGGATGTGATTATGCAGGAAGCTAGGAGCACAGCTTAAAATTGTTATGCATGAAACAAGCAGCAATAACAATTACATTCTTATTCCATAAAATTTCGGCGTGCAGCCGCATAAATTTCACTTCTTCTTCTGATACAGTACAGCTATCTTCAGAGTGAGTCAGGTAACTGACACTCCAGCACTTGCTCTGTCCTTTTGAACCCATGGGCAGCGACACTGTGCATGCGGCCACAGATACATAAACCGCCAGAGACGTTGACTGGCGCCAAAGAAGTACAACATATGATTGAAATTAGATCTATGGCTGTACAGTCGAGCCACACAGTGATACTGATGTATCACTACGAGATGCACCATTGCGAAGTCTTTGTGAGTTTATAATAGACTGTGCCAGATTCCATGATTCATCAAAGGTGAAGCAGTTATGTCTATTTATTAAATTCGTTGCCAACCTAATTTCAATTGCTTCTTTCACTAATGAGTCCCAGAAAGATGAAGTCGATGCTACAATTTCAACACTATCATACACCAGAGAGTGCCCAGTGTCAGTAATGCCCTGCCACCGCTGATTTATTAGGCTGTAAGAGCCGGGTGTACCTGTGGTGCTGTGTGAATCTTTCCTGGACTGCACGTGTTGTCTACCTGATGTGTGAAGTCGAGGCTACAATTTCAAAATTATTGTACGCAATAGAGTGCCCAGAATCAATAATGCTCTGCCACCATCGATTCATTAAGCTCTAAGAGCTCGGTGTACCTGTGGTGCACTGTGCATCTCCCATGGACCGTATGTGTCGTCTATCTGATGTATGAATGGCCACACTTACTGGGGATTTTGTAAACCCCAGGTTTCTGAAGCATCTAATCATCTTTAATGGAACCAAGGAGTGCTGCTGTCTTTGGTGGAGGGCGAAAAATCAGTTTCACTTTGATTTGCTGAGGATTCGTCCTATTTTTGACAATAGGCTTCCCACGTATGGCAGAAGAACAATGGATTTAAAAATTTCTGTGTCTTCTTCTGCATCCCCTATGCCCACTGTTGGTTTCATTTGTAGTGTCTTACATATCTGTTGTGAATACCCATTGGCTTCAAAAACTCTCCTCAAGTGTGAAAGCCTGTCCTCCAGACTCCTCTGCATGCATATGTTGTAACTCTTTGGCACCATTCGAAGACTCTGGCGCCTTGCGTATCTGTAGCATGCGAAGTGGCTCAGTCCATGGATTTAAAAGTATGGAGCAAGTGCTGGACTGCCAGTCACCCAGCTCACCCTGAAGACAGTTGGACGGTTTACAGCCGAAATATTGGAAGAAGAAGTGAAATTTATGCAGTTCACGCCCGAAATTTTATGGAACAACCATTGTGCCAGGAAAATATGAAGATGCACAACTATATTCTTACTTGCTGCAAATATTAAGGTGCTTTTTCTGAATATTTCACGATTTCTGAAGCTCCACTCAAACACATTACTTCCATAAAACTTGATGTGATCATGAAACAGATAGTTCACAACCCCACTCATGATGGATATATATTAGATCTAATGGAAACAAACAGACCTGACCTCTTTGAGGATGTCCACATGAAATTGGTATCAGTGACCAGGAGTTGGATGTGGCAACAATGATTACCAAAGTACAAAGGGCAACTAAAGCATGTAGAAAAATTTATACATTCAATACACTAGATAAAAAAGCAGTAGCGTCATATCTCAGTGAGGAAACAGAAATTTTTAGCTCAGGCCAGGTGCATGCAGAGGAACTATGGCTCGGGTTTAAAGGAAAAGTTAACATGCAATGGATAAATATGTACCAAGTAGAATAGTTGATGATGAAAGGGACTGTCCATGGTTTACAGTCACTGTAAAGAAACTTCTGAGGAAATAGAGACTAACACATCACAGGTGTAAAAGAAAGCAGAGGCCTATAGGTCGAGAGACACTGAATGAAATGCATCTAGCTGCCAAGAAAGCGATGTGTGAAGCCTTCAATGACATACACAAAATTGAAAGAAATTCTGGTTGTATGTAACAGCCGTAAATGGCACCAAAGTTAGCATCCAGTCAATACTGGATGAGACCAAAAATGAAACTGATAGTAGCAAAATAAAAGCAGAAATGTTTAACTCACTTTTAAAATTTTACTTTACAAATGGAGACACTGGAGTAGAGTCCCAATTTATTTCTGAAAGTACGGCAAAGATGAGTGAATTAGATCTAATGTCATTGGCACTGAGAAACAGCAGAAATCGTTAAAACTGGACAAAGTTCAAGGGCCTAATGGAATCTCTGAGCTCAAAAATAATGAGGTGTCTCAAACAGAATGACCTCCTCCATGCCAACCATCATGGATTCTGAACACATCGATCATGCAAAACCAACTCGCACTTTCCTCACATGACATACTGAATGTCTTAGAACAAGGCAGTCAGACAGATGCAATTTCTTCTCAATTTCAGATGTGCATTTGACTCACAAATAAAACAACCCAAGACATACACTTCAATTTTGATTGGCTATGATATGATGTAGTATAGAGCAAAATAAGAGAGATGGTTTTTTATATATGCCCATACAGCCGATAAGGGGGTGAAACACCACTTAAAAAAGATTGAGTTTAATATTTATGAATGAATACCATTAAAACAATAACAGATATTAAAAATCCTTCAGTTAAAAGTTCTATGGTTTTTAATCTACACTGAAGAGTCAAAGAAATTGGTACACCTGCCTAACACTGTGTAGGGACCTCGCGAGCAATCAGAAGTGCCACAACATGTTGTGGGATGGGCTCGACTAATGTCTGAAGTACTGCTGGAGCAAACAGACACCATGAATACTGGAGAGCTGTCCATAAATCCGTAAGAGTACGAGGGGGTGAAGATCTCTGCAGGTGATCAGACAGGATGTTTACGTATGTGTCACCTGTTAGAGTCGTGTCTAGGAATATCAGGGTCCTATATCACTCCAACTGCACACGCCTCACACCATTACAGAGCCTCCAGTGTCCATCAATAGTCCAATGTCAGTGACGAAGGGCCTAGACGAGGCATAAAGCTTTGTGTTGTAAAGTCATCAAAGGTACACGAGTGGGCCTTTGGCTCCGAAAGCCCATATCGAAGATGTTTCCTGAATGGTTCGCACACTGACACTGGTTGATGGCCCAGCATTGAAATCTGCAGCAATTTTCGGAAGGGTTGTACTTCTGTTATGTTGAACGGTTCTCTTCGGTCATTGTTAGTCCTATTCTTGCAGGTTTTCCGACCACAGCGATGTCAGAGATTTTATGTTTTGCCGGACTCCTGATACATTACATTCGTGAAATGATCGTATGGGAAAATCTCCACTTCATTACTACTTCGGAGATGCTGTACTCCATCTCTCGTGCTTAAATCTTGATAAACTGCCATTGTATCAGCAGTAATTGGTCTAACAACTGCTCCAGACACTTGTTGTCTTACATTATGTAATCAAAAGTATCCGGACACTCCCAAAAACGTACGTTTTTATATTGGGTGCATTGTGTTGTCACCTACTGCCAGGTACTTCATATCAGCGACCTCAGTAGTCATTAGACATCACGAGAGAGCAGAATGGGGCGCTCTGCGGACCTCACGGACTTCGAACATGGTCAGGTCATTGGGTGTCACTTGTGTCATACATCTGTACGCGAGATATCCACACTCCTAAACATCCCTAAGCCCACTGTTTCCGATGTGATACTGAAGTGGAAACGTGAAGGGACACATACAGCACAAAAGCCAACCTCGTCTCTTGACTGACAGAGACTGCCGACAGTTGAAGAGGGTCGTAATGTGTAATAGGCAGACATCTGTCCAGACCATCACACAGAAATTCCAAATTGCATCAGGATCCACTGCAAACACTATGACAGTTAGGCGGGAGGTGAGAAAACTTAGATTTCATGGTCGAGCGGCTGCTTATAAGCCACACATCACAGCAGTAACTGCCAAACGACGCCTCGCTTGATGTAAGGAGTGTAAACATTGGACGAATGAACAGTGGAAAAATGTTGTGTGGAGTGACAAATCACGGTACACAATGTGGCGATCCGATGGCAGGGTGTGGTTATGGCGAATGCCTGGTGAACGTCATCTGTCAGTGTGTGTAGTGCCAACAGTAAAATTCGAAGGCGGTTGTGTTATGGTGTGGTCGTGTTTTTCATGGAGAGGCCTTGCACCCCTTGTTGTTTTGCGTGGCACTGTCACAGCACCTTCTTGCTTCCCAGTGTTGAAGAGCAAATCGGGGATGGCAATTGCATCTTTCAACACAATCAAGTACCTGTTTATAATGCGCGGCCTGTGGTGGAGTGGTTATACGACAATAACGTCCCTCTAATGAACTGGCCTGTACAGAGTCCTGACATTTGGGATGTTTTGGAACGCCGACTTCGTGTCAGGCCGCACCGACCGACATCGATACTTCTACTCAGTGCAGCACTGTGTGAAGAGTGGTCTGCCATTCCCAAGAAACCTTCCAGCACCTGACTGAACCTATGCCTGCTAGAGTGGAAGTTGTCATCAAGGCTAAGGATGGGCCAGCACCATATTGAATTGCAGCATTATCGATGGAGGGCGCCACCAACTTGTAAGTCATTTTCAGCCAGGTGTCTGGATTCTTTTGGTCACATAGTGTATATAGGCGTTGCCGTCCGCAGCGCCATATTCTGCCTGTTTACATATTTCTGTATTTGAATACGCATGCCTATACCAGTTTCTTTGGCGCTTCAGTGCAGGTTGCAATGAACATGCATATTTGTCAAAAAAGTCACTTTTTGCGAAATCCCCACATCCCACTATTTTGTTTTCCATTTCGACATTTGACTAAGAGTGAAACATACAGCACCATTAATACCAAATTCAAACACATATGATGAAGTGGTATTTCAAAGATGCATTTATCAGAAATAAGCAAGAAAGATCTCAATATCACTGTAGGCATGCCTGAAATGCGTCCCCTTCAATGCCAGTTATCTTTTTGCGTTGTTTTATAGCTCTTTCCCACGTAAATATATTCTAAATGTTTATTCTATATACCTATTCTTTGAATATGAAATATAAAAGATCTTGTGTTGAAGATGATGATCTTTGGTTTGTGGGGCACTCAACTGCGCAGTCTTCAGTGACCGTACGAAGTCCCACTTTTTACACAGTTCAGTTTTTTTACAGTCCAATCTAGCCACTGTTACGAATGAAACAATGAGGACAACACAAACACCCAGACACCGGGCAGGGAAAATCCCCAACCTGGCCAGGAGTCAAACCCGGGACCCCACGATCCAGAGCCAGCAACGCTAGCCACTAGACCACAAGCTGCGGACATATCTTGTGTTGTATTTAGAGTTTTCTTTTTACATTTGGTGTATTTTATATTTTTAAGTTGAAACCTTTTCAGATTTAATTATATCATATTTGAAATTATTTGTACATTCTTCTTCTTCTTCTGCTTTTACGGCCTCATTGGACCACTTCAGTCAATCATTTCTGGTCCTCTTCTTTGGTATTTTCCCCTTCCGAGTGGCCCAGTATCTCTTCATTCGTTCCGATGCTTTTCGTCGTTCCTTATCTGTAAATACCCTTTTCATTGTATGTCGTTTGTCAATTTTTGGTTTAAATTTTATTTCTATGTCCCTCAACTTCTTTAAATTTGGCGTTTTGTTCTGCAAATCATCCAGAGTTATTTCCAGTTCTTCCATATCCTCTCTTATTTCCTTAAGCCATCCTCCTTGTTGTTTCAAATTCCAGAGTTTCTCAATAATTTTCCTTGGTAATCTGGTTTCTGGTGTCCTCAGAATGTGACCACAAAAAGAGATCCTTTTCTTTCGTATAGTATCAGTGATGGGCTCCAGTTCTCTGTATACCACTTCATTTGGAACTATCCGCCCAGCTTTTTGATATTTCTTATTTATGCATGTTCTAGCAATTCTTCTCTCTACTTTTAAAATTTTGTCAATTCTGTTTTTCTGGGTGACTTTAAAAAGAGTTTCACTTCCGTATGTAACCTCTGGTTGAACCACCATCTTGTAATGTTTTAATTTTGTTTTAATTGATAGACATTTTTTATTGTACGTAGACCATGTTAGTTTTTGAGCTTTTATCATTTTATTAGTTCTTGCTCGCCATGCAGGTTTCTCGTCCAATTTATGTGTTATAATTTCACCCAGGTATTTAAATTGTTTCACTATTTTAATTTCCCTATTATTCACTGTAATGTGATCTATTACAAGTGGATCCGTTACCATTATTTCAGTCTTTTCAAATGATATCTGGAGTCCTGATTTTTGTGCTATATTTTGTAAGCTTGTTATTTGTTTCGTGGCTTCCTGAATATTATTAGCTAGTAATGCTAGGTCATCAGCAAATCCCAAGCAATTTAGGTTTATTTTATCTTTCTTAGTTCCAATTTTAATATTCATAGGATTTTCCTTGTGCCATTCTCTCATTACATATTCAAGAGCACAATTGAATAGCAATGGTGATAAACAATCTCCCTGTCTCAACTCTGTTTTAATCGTAAATGGTTCAGATATTTCTCCTCTAAATTTTACTTTGGATTTGGTGTTTGTTAAGGTTAACTGTATCATTTTTATTAATTTAGGGTGAAGTCCAAAATTCCTTAATATTTTCATCATTGAAGATCTATGGATGCAATCATACGCCTTTTTGAAATCTTTTTGTACATTATTGTTGTAATATTACTGTAAATCTGCACAATGGTGTGTGACCACCTCTAGCAGCAATACAGGCCTGACAACGACAGGGTATTCTGTGAATGATGTCATCAGTCTCACGTTGAGGCAAGAACGCCCATTCTGCCTGCAGAGCTGCTCACAGTGTTGGAGAGTTGTTGGTGGATGCTAACAACTACCTGTGCTCCATGCATTCGAGCATTATCGTCCATCAGTACGAAGTCGGGGCCCACAGCACCTCATAACAACCGCAAATAAGGTCCAAAGTTTCGTCACAATACCTAACAGCAACTACCTTGCCGATTCACCCTTTACAATTTCATGAGGATGGGTTCGAGTTGTCAACATAATCCCTGCCCACAACATTAGGGATCCTCCTCGATATCGGTCTCTTTCTACAATGTTTGGGTCCCTAAATCGTGTTCCACATTCCCTCCAGATGCGAATTCGTCGACAATCATTCTCCAGACCAAGCTGGGACTCACCTATGAAAATAACTTTGGCCCATTGTTTGACTGCCCAGGTGGCATGTTGATGACTCCACTCTAGACGTTTCCTTCTGTGAAGACGCGTCAGAGGGAGACATACAACAGGTCTTCGACAATAAAGGCCACTCTGCCGAAGCCGTCTGCACATCGTTTGCCTCGATACAACACGTCCAGTGGATGTTGCGAGCTCACATGCCAGTTGCTGTGCAGTACTAAGGCGGTACTGTCGTGTCAACAGCTAAATAACGGTCCTCTCTTCTGAAGTCACATGTGGTCGGCCCTGCCCTGGTCTTCGGAACACAGTTTCAGTCTCGATACACTGTCGCCACATCCGAGAAACAACAGAACGATTCATACTAAGCCATCGGGCCACATTAGTTTGCGACTTTCCTGCTTCCTTTCTTTCTCTGCCCCGCACCGCAGATTGTCTGGTAGACATCTTCTCTGTGCCATACTGCACTGACTGTGTGTGTGTACACAGCTATTGTGGATTTGTGGCTACCCTAAAAACACTACCTTGTTTCATAGGTGCCCTGACGTCATCATTGGCACGGTTGTCCGTTGACAGGAATGCCATCACAGACACGTCTAGTTGATGGTTTGTATGATTATATAATGAATTAGACACAGGATGGGGACACAGCTGTTTTTTGAATTTTGGACCAGTGTATAGTTCTACATCTGTCCGCCCCTCGTCGCCTCGCGGTAGCGTTCTCGCTTCCCGAGCACGGGGTCCCGGGTTCGATTCCCGGTGGGGTCAGGGATTTTTCCTGCCTCGAGATGACTGGGTGTTGTTGTGTCATCTTCATCATCATCATTCATCCCCATTTCGGTCGGAGGAAGGCAACGGCAAACCACCTCCATTAGGACCTTGCCTAGTAAGGCGGTGCGGGTCTCCCGCATCGTTCCCCTACGCTCTGTAAAGAAGCATGTGACTTCATTTCCATTTTTTTTCATAGTTCTACATCTACTCCTAAACCACTGGGCCTATTTCAACCAAACTTGCTACACATGTCACTTACTGTCTGGGAAGAATCACTGAGGAGATAAGAACCACCTACCTGTCAAATGGTTGGGGGTCAAAAACCAATGTAGCCCACAGTGCGCAAATATCCATACTGTAAACACCCAGTATTTGAGAATGGGAGCACATAGAGACTTGCAACAAACTTTACGTATAATTTAAAACCTTTAAGAAACTTTTTCTCACTGATGACCCCCACAAAATGATGAAACGAAAAAAAGTTTATCGCTTACTACATTTTCGCCATTCATGCAGTAAAACCGCTGTATCGGGCATGATTTTTAAATTTATTATTTCTATGCTACTAACTTTATTTACAACAATTTTCACAGACATTATTATATACACCACCAAAGGTACTAGAAAAATTACATCGGTGTACAACACTTAGTTCAGGCGGTATGACGTCATAAACACTGAGACGCTCGAAACGCTGACGCATCATGCATAATTTTTTAATTTATTACTTCTTTACTACTAACTCTATTTGCAATACTTTTGGCAGACAGCATCCACATGTATTGCTGAGTGTTCTTACAAAGACATATCGTGCTACGACACATCATTCAGAAAAAATGATGTGAAATACTGAGATGTGTAAAAAACTGTGGCATCGTGTAATATGTTTTAATTTATTACTTCTTTGCTACACACTCTATTCGCAACACATTTCGCGGACAGTATTTACACATGTCGCTGAATATACTTAGACAAATATATCTTTTTGTATCACATAGTTCAGCATATATGACGTCATAAACGCTTAAATGACGTTTTTATTTACCACTTCTTTACTACTAATTCTATTCACAACACATCTCACAAAGAGTAGCCACATACAACACTGGATGTACCTACGAAATCATGGCATCGTATAGCACATAGTTCAGGAGATACAATGCCATAATGTTATCTGCGTGAAAATGAAACAGTGGGGCGAAACTCGTTAGACATAGAGGTGAAACATACGCACAAATAAGTTTGAAATGTTTTAAATATATGTTAAATATATTTGACATGTGCATATACGGGCAAAGCCATGAGTAAAAAGCACATCCTTATCCCTAAAATGATCAGATTTTGTACAAGTATTAGTTACAATTTGGAAAGAAATACTATAGGGGTAAGAAGCACCAGCTTCCTACTGAGATGAGCGTGATAATGTGGAAACATAAGAGATGAGCAGGAGAGAGTAGACAGTGAGGGGGAAGGAGAAAACATGCACAGATAGAAGGATTAGAAGGAGTTGGACAGAGGCAGTGGAGGGTAAATGGCCAGAGAGAGAGGAGAGGAGGAGATGGAGAGAGACAGGGGAGGAAGAGATAGGCAGAGAGAGGAGGGAGGAGGAAATAATCAGAGAGAAGGGGGAGATGGAGATAAACAGACAGAGGGGGGAGAGGGAATAGATAGAGAAAGGGAAGAGGAAGTAATGGACAGAAATAGTAGAGAGGAGGAGATGGGCAGTGAATGGAAAAGGTAGGAGACGAACAGGGAGAAGATGGACAGAGATAGAGGGGAGATGGAGATGAAGGGAGAGAGGAAATGGACAGAGAAAGGGAAGAGGAGGTAATGGATAGAGAGAGTAGAGAGGAAGAGGTAGGAGATGAATAGGGAGAGGTGTGAGGAGGAGATGGAAAGAGAGAGCACAGAAGAGAGCATTGGTAGAGCGAGGGGGGAAGGACGAGGGTGACAAAGAGGGTGAGAAGAAGGTGGAATTAAAATAGGGAAGAGAAGATGGACAGAGGAAAGGAGCAGGTGGACAGAGCAGGGAGGAGCAGACTGACAGAGATAAGGAGGAGGAGTAGATGGACAGAGAGAGAGGCAGGAGGAGATGCATAGAGAGTGGGGAATGGAGATGATGGACAGAGAGGAGGAAGTGGACAGAGAGAGGAAGAAGCAGGAGATGGACTAATAGAAGATTCGAATAAAGTGTTGTTTGGGGGAGGAGACCAAACAGCGAGGTCATCGGATTAGGGAAGGACGGGGAAGGAAGTCGGCCGTGCCCTTTCAAAGGAACCATCCCGGCATTTGCCTGCAGCGATTTAGGGAAATCACGGAAAACCTAGATCTGGATGGCCGGACGCGGGATTGAACCGTCGTCCTCCCGAATGCGAGTCCAGTGTGCTAACCACTGCGCCACCTCGCTCGGTATTCGAATAAATACATACTCAGGCAACACTGGGTACTCAGCTAGTACTACTATACAAATTGAAGTACTTCTTCGCGTCTTTCTATACTCGTATGTGCAGATTAACCTCAGGAACTGCTGTAGGGGTTTCGATCCGATTTTCGCTAATAGATAGACTGATTCACGATGAATGTTTTTATACATAAATATTTCATACAAACTGACTGAATTATGATGAACGCAAGTTCAGATGTGAACCTACCTAGCGAACGGCTGACATAAAATCGAGAGAGCAGCACTGCATTGAGGAAAGCGTGGCCAAACTCGCATCTGGTGTGTTGGTACAGTGGTACGGTGTTTGCCTAGGAATAGAAAGGTTGTAGGATCGAATCTCAGTTGGATAACTTTCTTTCAGTCTGCTTTTTAACCTATTATTCATCTTTCAATGACGTGGAAATTCGCCAGGAACGAAACATCGTTCGAATTCCACGTTACTTTGTAGCTCCCATTTGCCCACTTGGATAACTGGCAGGGGACATGGAAGTCATCTAAGTGACATCCTGTTGATTGCTGTCGTTCCACAACAGCTGTGTAGCGAAGAAACATGCGAGTCCAAAACTTGTATTTTTCAATTATTTGTGAATAGCGTAAAACGCAGCGTGGGATGGATCTTTACTTCGTTTAGACACACATATCATTTTTATAATGATGAGACACAAGGATGCTAAGTAAATAAACAAACAAATAAATAAATAAATAAACAAAAATTTAAAAAAATTTGCACCACCTCGGTTCCGAGTGTTCCGGACCCTGTACAGAAAATTGGAATAGAGATCAACATAAACATCATTTCCGCCGTTTTTATTGCTCATAAAAATCACACATTGCATGTTGTACCGCTATACAGCGGGACCTTCAAAGATGGTGGGCCAGATTGCTGTACACACTGGTACCTCTTATACCCCATACCACGTCCTCTTGCACTGATGCGTGCCTGTATTCGTCGTGGCGTACTATCCACAAGTTCATCAAGTCACTGTTGGTCCAGACTGTCCCACTCCTCAACGGCGATTCGGTGTAGATCCCTCAGAGAGATTGGTGGGTCACATCGCCCATACAGCCCTTTTCAATCTAACCCAGACATTTTCAGTAAGGTTTATGTCTGAAGAACATGCTGGCCACTCTAGTCGAGCGATGTCGTTATTCTGAAGGAAATCATTCACAAGATGCACAAGATGTGCACGATGGGGGCGCGAATTGTCGTCTATGAAGAGGAGTACCTCGCCAATATGCTGACGATATGGTTGCACTATCCTTCGGATGATGGCATTCACAAATCGTACAGCTGTTACGGCGCCTTCCATGACCATCCGCGGCGTATGTCGACCACACATAATGATGATGACGATGATGTTTGGTTTGTGGGGCGCTCAACTGCATCGTTATCAGCACCCGAACAAATTCCCAACATTTGTTCAGTCCAATCTCGCCACATTCATGAATGATGATGAAATTATGAGGACAACACAAACACCCAGTCATCTCGAGGCAGGTGAAAATCCCTAACCCCGCCGGTAATCGAATCCAGGACCCCATGCTCGGGAAACGAGAACGCTACCGTGAGACCACGAGCTGCGCACCCCCGCATAGTGCCACCCCAAAACAGCAGGGAACCTCCACCTTGCTGGACTCGCTGGACAGTGTGTCTAAGGCGTTCAGTCTGACTGGGTTGCCTCCAAACACGTCTCCGATGATTGTCTGGTTGAAAGCATGTGCGACACTCATCAGCGAAGAGAACGTGATGCCAATCCTGAGCGGTTCATTGGCGTGCTGTTGGGCTCATCTGTATCGCGCTGCATGGTATCATGGTTGCAAAGATAGACCTCACCATGGACGTTAGGTGAAGTTGCGCACCATGCAGCCTACTGCGCACAGTTTGAGTCGTAACACGACGTCCTGTGGCTGCACGAAAAGCGTTTCTGTCAATGTTCCTCAGAGCCATAATCCGTAGGTAGCGGTCATCCACTGCAGTAGTAGCCCTTGGGCGGCCTGAGCGAGGCATGTCATCGACAGTTTCAGTCTCTCTGTATCTCCTCCCTGTCTGGACAACGTCGCTTTGGTTCACTCCGAGACGCCTGGACACTTCCCTTGTTGAGAGCTCTTCCTGGCACAAAGTAACAATGTGGACGCAATCGAACCGCGGTATTGACCGTCTAGGCATGGTTGAACTTCAGAAAACACGAGCCGTGTATCTCCCTCCTGGTGGAATGACTGGAACTGATCGGCTGTCGGACCTCTTCCATCAAATAGGCGCGGATCATGCATGGTTGTTTACATCTGTGTGCGGGTTTAGTGACATCTCTGAACAGTCAGAGACTGTGTCTGTGATACAATATCCACGGTCAACGTCTATCTTCAGGAGTTCTGGGAACCAGAGTGATGCAATACTTTTTTTTATGTGTGTATGAAGAAAATTTTTCAGCAGTGCAGCTAAAGACTCAGCTTTAAGCTTTCTTTGAATCAAACCTTTGCATAGCAAAGCAAAGAAGTCTGCCATTTAGACTCCACGACAAAGAATCTCAATGCATCACATTGCGTGCTAAGCTTCATAAGATGAGTGCTGTAACACTGGCTAGTCGTCTAGATCATTTGTATTTTTGCTTATTTTTTTCTTTTATTTGTGCCACCTCACCCATTCTCCGAAAGATATTCAATGACTCACACACACACGTATATCCATGATTCGCATCCAATATTTACACTGGTTGTACACATATCAGCCTATTTATGTCATGATGTGCTCGCATCATTACTATGACATGTCACTCCAAAGGCCAGTTCGACATTGAGCACATAACATTGATGACTTCAGGCAACTTTCCTGGTGTCACTGCTTACATTGGTAAGTTCTACGAAAGTGATGACACTTACTGTGAAGAACCATGTTATTAATATTATTATTTTCTCTTTTTTTCATCTCGTTCTTTAATATATATAAAACCAGCGATACTACAGGGTCACAAACAAAAAAAGGAGAGAGAGATGCTCTTCAAGTTTTTAATTCCTTTAGATTCAGCTGTTCGTCTCTATACGCGATAGCGGGCGGAGGTATTGCGAGTTCCGCCGAGTTAATATTGTTAAAAAAATGTGTATTCCAATTGTACATTAAAAAGTGTTATCAAGATAGCAAAGTTTATTCGCATAGTCATTTTCCGCACATTATTCCGCGACGCGCCGAGAATCCTGCATGAAGAGGATAGAAGCTAACAAGAAAAATTCGCGTGAGCAGAGGGGGGGCGATTCTGGAACCAGTATTGTCATACCAATCTCCATGCACAATAGCGGTAACAAAAAAAGGATGAACGTAAATTTACGAATGTTAAATGCTGAATATATGTATTGAATAATGAAGGTATGTTTATATTAGCGCCAGTTAAAGTTCATCCAGAATATGAGTACTTTCCAATTTTTTTTCAATTATTCTTTCAAAATTTTCCTTTTAATTATTTAAGCAGCAAATTTTTATTAGAATTTCCACTATATTTCACATTTTAGTCCCACTGCCACTATTCAATGGCGACCGTTCAAAGAACGGCGCCGAGTTGAATATCAACAGACCTTTCAATTGTTGAGACAAAATTTTTTTGATAAAATTATCCATTTTATCGTTTCAAGAAACAAAAGAGGCCTTTGTTCAATTTGTTACATGTCCGTGAGATTGGAACTATTAACAACTTGAAGGAGCAAATCAAAAATTAAATACTGCCTACAAACGAGACGCGCCGGGAATGCGGATTTCAGCGGTGAAGATAGGAAGCTGCTACGCTGTATGCTTATATGGCCGCGGTTGGCGCCGTCTCGCTCGCAGTAGATAATGCCTTTTCCTTACAATTAATGTCCTTCACGGAAAGTGCATTTCTCTATAGAAGACAAAAATCTGTGTAACGTGCGTATTAAGGTGCAAAATAATTCTTTCAAATTCTGTAAGACTGTATAAAAGAATAATTAGGTTCATTAATGAAAACGCACATAACACTGCATTAATTGAAGGATACTGATACAAACAAAATTCCGTTTCTGAAAATAATTTTTTTTTTTATTTTCATAATTTTGTTAAACACTGTACACAATGGAGTCAAGGGAAATGGCCCTTCTTGAAAACTCATTACAATATGGAGGTCCGCAGCTCGTGGTCGTGCGGCAGCGTTCTCGCTTCCCGCGCCCGGGTTCCCGGCTTCGATTCCCGGCGGGGTCAGGGATTTTCTCTGCCTCGTGATGACTGGGTGTTGTGTGATGTCCTTAGGTTAGTTAGGTTTAAAGTAGCTCTAAGTTCTAGGGGACTGATGACCATAGATGTTAAGTCCCATAGTGCTCAGAGCCATTTGAACCATTTGAAAATGCAGTATGCCAAGATGGCGGAAATCCGAGCTTGGCAACAGTTGAGAGTAACGCGCCAACTCGGGAACTGGCCGATGGCTACCAAAATAACCAGGCTGGCGTCACACTATTAATAATTAATGACGATGGTGATATACCTAATCATGATGTCACTTTTATCACGCTCGACAAGACAATTTCTCAGTTCTCACCGGGAAACATTTTTTCAAATAGCGAAACTGAAGTGCGCAACAGCGAAAATTCCTTTGATTATTTGCTCACGATGTCGCGAACGCAAGCACAGGAAACAGTTCACAATAGCAAGGCAAATACTAGTGAGATACACACTTTGACAGAGCTAATGCAAATAATAACATAACAGTTTGCAAAGCAAAACCAGGCGTTTAACGATTTCAAGAATAGTATTCGTCAACAGTTCAGTGAGGTGAGCAAAACTATACGCACTGATTTAACTGACGAATTATCCGGTAAGTTCACAGAGCTCGGTAAACAACTAAAACAAGAAACAATTACCGACAAACAGGAACAACTTGCAGGTGAGTTATATAACCTCAGTGAGGCATATTCTCAAATTGAGGAGACGCAATCCCAAGTGGATGCGTCGGTAAAAAATGTCACGAACGCAGTCAGCGAGCTGCAAGACGTATCCAAAAACCTACCTACAGAAATACACAAGTCGAGTTTAAGAGTTGATCATTTAAGTTTAGAGTCAGAATTTGCCAAAAAAGAGAGAAGTTATGTGCAGATGTAAAGGAAATTACTGAAAAAGTTGAAGCCTGAATGCTGGGTAAGGGCAGCACCTTTGTTGAAAAGGTAGTGATAGAATGCAGAATTTATGTGGATACTGTAGAAGAAGCTCTAAAAGAGAAAGAATGCCAGCTTCTAGCTAAAATAGGCTCTGGTTTGACGGAAGCAGAGGAAAGGTTGCGAGGCAGTGTCAAAACTACTGCCATTCCAAAACAACATGACAGAAAACAAACCTATGCTTTTGGAGAAGTTAGATACCTTCATTGGTTACCCAAAATACTGAGTTAGCCCGTCGAAGGAAAATAGCGAAGGTTGCACAATGCAACAACACATGTCGACAGTTGCACCTGTCGAGCAAGCACAGTTGCCATGCGCTACCCCACAAGCGGACATAAACACGCCTGCCACTGACAGAGCGGCGTGTTTGTCAACATTACTTGCCGATGAGGGATTACTTAGGAAACGACAATTCTCGATATTTATTTCTGAAGCGAAAAGAACACTCCCTGTGGTCTTTATCAAGGCATTTCGAAATGTTTAACATTGTACTTGTACCAAAGCCCAGAAAATTAGATTTGTTATTGGATACACACACGGTGACGTTCTGCTATGGGCTATGGACAAGGCGGAACACTGTCACTATTATGAACAGTTTGAGAGAGCCTTTCTGAATAAGTATTGGTCTGAGACCGTACAAGAGAGGCTCAGACGTAAAGTATTCAACCCAGCTCAGTCCAATAGCAAGTACGGAAGCTTAAGGGGCTATTATGAAAAATATTGGAAAAAAACGGATACTGGATGAACCCGGTATCTCAAGTAGACGTGCTGAAAATTTTAAAGAGCCGTCTTCCTGCCCACATTAGGGAAAAACTCATTACCATCCCGCAACACGACACTGAATGCTTTCTATCTGTACTGGTCTCAATAGATTTAATATACAACGAGAGACCAGTACAACCGCCGGCCGGAGTGGCCATGCGGTTCTAGGCGCTACAGTCTGGAACCGGGCGACCGCTACGGTAGCAGGTTCGAATCCTGCCTCGGGCATTGATGTGTGTGATGTCCTTAGGTTAGTTAGGTTTAATTAGTTCTAAGTTCTAGGCGACTGATGATCTCAGAAGTTAAGTCGCATAGTGCTCATAGCCCTTTGAACCATTTGAACCAGTACAACCGAAGCCACTTGAACCAGTACAACCGAAGCCTGTTAATACGCCGATAGCGACACAGAGATTTACGGAACAACAAGTAAACAACGGATTCGTAGAACAACACGGATGACTACCTTATCCCACACAGACCTATGATGGTTCAATAATGGTTCAAATGGCTCTGAGCACTATGGGACTCAACTGCTGAGGTCATAAGTCCCCTAGAACTTAGAACTACTTAAACCTAACTAACCTAAGGACAACACAAACATCCATGCCCGAGGCAGGATTCGAACCTGCGACCGTAGCGGTCGCGCGGTTCCAGACTGTAGCGCCAGAACCGCTCGGCCACCAGCGGCCGGCAGACCTATGATAATGGTAACGGTAATCACAACGGCAATGGAGAAATCCGTAAATGCAAAGGTGGATATAAAAGAAATGGGCAAAAATCAATTACACTGGGCGAGTAGCATACGGCCAGCCTGTACAATATGTGCAGACACAAGCTACCGCCAATAAGCAGACGATCGCTTGGCGAACGCAGAACAGACAACCGAATAACCCACAGACCGCGGAATTCGGCCAGCAAAGTAACACACATATGCGAATAACACGCAGAGGCAAAGAGAATTTCAGTCAGGAGCCTCTCAGGGCACTAATTGGCGTAACCAAACACCAAGGGTCAACACAGTGGAAGTTACGCCTAACCTAAATGTCGATGCCACCGCGAAAACTTGAACTGGTCACGGTAGACGCCCGTTCTGTGACCTTGGAGGGGAGTGGCGCCACGAGGTTGAGCAAGACTTGCTTTATCAGGTGCGATAATGGTAATGATGTGAGAGATGATCTGTATCAAGGTAATGAGGGTACGCAGAAAAACTTGACAGAGAGAAAGGTGCAAGTTACTATTAGAGCCAAAATGTTTCACCTTGATGTACCGATTGTGCTTGACACAGGTGCTAAGACTAATTTGATGTCACAGGGATTCTTTCAAGAATTGAAGAAACGTGAGCGTATACCTACACTGCCAGTGCAAAATTGCAAGACGCAAACTGCCACTGGTCAGAAATCGAAAGGAGACAAGATACAAGCCTTAATTCCCATACAATTAGGACAGTTTTCTGTACGATGCAATTTTTTTATAGTAGAGAAATTAATAGTTGATTTTTTAATCGGTATGGATACATTTAGGACATACCAAGTACAAATTGATATAGGAAAGGACCCATGTCATTTCACTGTAAATAACCAATTATTTGTGATAGACCTGATCAGGGTAAGTACTAATAGATGTAAAACTGAAGTTACTCAAGACCTTGAAGTTCAATTGGTAAATCCCATAGTTATGTCTGTCTACACATACAGTAACGAACGGTCATCAGCAGAACCAAATAAACGTCGACACAATAAGCACAAAGGTAAGTGAATCAAAGTGCTTGTCTAAAGAACAGCAAGCGAAACTTAGGGAATTGATATTTGCTTATAGTCCTATACATGTATTTGAAAAAAGACCAGGTATTATTAAGGATTTCGTGTACAAAATGGAAGTGTTATTAACATCTCAAACAAGAGGGTATGCAGCCATTTGTACACCTCTAAGTTGTACATATGTACAGTAATATTAAAGTTAGGATGCTGGAAAATCACATTCCAGAATTTAAGTTGTTAGCTGTTAAGGAAAATTTTTGTTTAGGTATTTTCTTATAGCCGGCCGCTGTGACCGAGCGATTCTAGGTACTTCAGTCCGGAGCCGCGCTGCTGCTATGGTCGCAGGTTCGGATCCTGCCTCCGGCATGGATGTGTGTGATGCTCTTAGGTTAGTTAGGTTTAAGTAGTTCTAAGTCTAGGGGACTGATGACCTCAGATGTTAAGTCCCATAGTGCTTAGAGCCCATTTTTTCTTCTTATATTTCAAATGTGTAAATGATAAGTTAAGTGGACGTAACAAGGAAGAATTTTTACTTTCATGTGTCTAGTGATGACGATACTTTAAACACAACGCTTCGCCTTGCGTGTAGCCCAGTTGTAAATGAATAAACGAACTTGTGAAACACACGGTAGCGCGCACTGCAGTACACGACGTTAGTGCTAACACAGCGACGCAGCACATACGCATTGGGGAGGAAGTTAGTCAAACCGCAAGCGCGTTGCGCCAGACACAGCTGACAAGTGTTGGACCACCCAAAACGAACGAGCCCTACGAGCTACAGCCTGCACTAGCATTTTTAGAGCCTGTTGCATAAAATGGGACATGGAAAATTAAGGGAAGGTCTGTACTACAGCTACGACCATCTACACAATACACACAAACAAAGATAAGCTAAGGGATTGTATACACTGAAAGGGATCTATACTACGAAATATTTACTGAAGTTATGTTGCTATGTACACTGTATCTATATGTTTACAAATTTAAATAGTGAAAGTATATGCACTAATTATAATTGAGGGACCAGAAAAATCTTGCTGCAGGTAAACAAGCGAGTACAATATAAGTGGCAAGCTGAACAAGAGGTCGCACCACGCCTATATTACACTTTACCTTTCAGATATATGAGGTACGTAGTGATGCACACAGGACATTAAACGAGTTTGTGATAGCACAACTGCACACTAAGGTAAATGAATACATGCTTATATATGTAAAAGAGGTATTATGAAGATTTTGTTTTAAGTTAGTATTAAGGTTTTTTTTTTTTTTTTTCCCTTCCGTGAATGATGCGTCGATATGTCCCATTGTGAAGAAAGGTAAATGCTTGTCTAGTGTTAGGTACCATATAAACATAAGATTGGGCCACACCGCAAGTAAATATAGTTCTAAGTTTATGTTATGTATGAATGTGACAGTGTGAAAATATGTGTACAAGAATACTGTTGCAGTACGTCACATATCATGATGCTGAACTAAGGTGGAGTGCTATCAAATAATCAAGGGGTCGAAACCTAACTATTGTGAGCGTCGACTACTCATGAAAGTGTCAAACACCAGATTTACATTGAATTTTTTTTTTGTACGTTTGTTACCTATATAAACACTATTTTACGTTTATTGTACATGACATATAGTATTGATGATATAACCCTGTATACCTCAGAATATGAAATTATTATCCTTTATATGCTGCACATAACAAGTAAATACTGAGGTGCACCTTAAACACTGAATAAGTACTTGATGCAATTGGTATCGTCAGGTTTGCGTTGTGTTTATAAACAACAAACAATTTTGGGGAATCACAATTAAGTCTAGTAAAGAGACGTAACTGAGCACATAAATGCCTTTCCGTGAAATTTCCTCAACCTGTAGTGTGTAGATCCTTCCTGGAGAATGCTAGAGAGGCGAAGCCACGCGTAGTTATGTAAGCAGCATGTAGAATCTGTCTGTTGTAGTGACTGTTGTTTACTTCTTTAATTCTTTGAAACTGATAAATATGCTCCGACAAGAAGTCACTGTAAATTGAAATGAAATGTATGACAATTTATGCCATAAAGGAAAACAGAATCTATTACTGTATGAATGTTATGTAAAGAATGTAAATCCAAACGAGATGAAACAGTGTGCGCATATGATTGGAATTGAACAATGTAACGAAATTATAATGTAACAAAATGTACTAAACAAAATGACAATCAGACAATAATGTATTTTATTATTTCTTTCGTTATGTGTATAGTATGTGGAACGGCCACTACAGAAATTTTGTGTAATGCAATAGTATGAAAGACGCTCAAAAACAAAGCGCAAAAGCATACGAGACTTGCCTTCAAAGTGTTAAGTGTTCCTATGAGATACGTGGGTGTGCGAGTGATGAACTAAAAAAATGACAATACTTCGTAAAAACATGAAATTTCTGTGCTCGACAACGTCGTAGAAACAAGAATTTTCTATGCTCGACTGCGTCCTAAAAACATGAATTTTCTGTGCTCGACGACGTCTTAGAAGCGGCAAGAAACTTCCCTTGTTGGTGGATGTCGGATGTACGGCTGGTATCCCCACTGAATAAGAGCGAGCGACGAGGTGAAATACCTTCCTCGGGCCGCTGATATGGTAACCAGTTATTACCGCATCGAAGATTCCATGAAGGATCTCATCGCTAAACACGAGCTTCACGAATTTGTGCAGTGAAGACTGTATGAACGCAAGACACGGGCACTCTGGCTTTGTATTAAACACGTGAAAGCTAGCAGTGCCAGTAACGGAAGTCGAGCTGCATCCGCATGCTTCACAAGCTAAACACTGGGCAGATAGATATTGACTGACGATAATGGGAATACGCGCTTACAGCAAGCACTTCGTTATGATGGAAAACTTATGTATGTTACACAGGCGCCGACTCCTTGGGGCCTAAGGGGGCCTGAGCGCTCCCAAAAATTCGTATGGAGGCGGGGGTGGGGGGGCGGGGGGGGGGCGCTCCCCCCCAATAATTTAAGAAAATTATTAGTTATATTATGCTTCGTAAAATCACAAAATTATGTTGGTATTTTTTATTTTCCTTCTTTGACGATAGTTCCCTTTGAAATACTTTCGGTAACGAGTTGACACAAATAATTATTACGGCAGTAAGCAGGTTAACTGAAAACGAGTGGCGTGAATCATGGTAGTGTTACGGTGCTGCGGGCACACTTACAAATTTTCCTGGTGCGCGAAGCTTGGGTAAAGTCTGGCGCCGGCGGGCCAGCGCTGCGGCTGTGGCGACATCAATTAGTAGGTGGGGTAGAATGCTGCACTGTTATTGGCACCCTGGATAAAATGGTGAGCCGGCCGTCGTGGCCGAGCGGTTCTAGGCGCTTCAGTCTGGAACCGCGCGATCGCTACGGTCGCCGATTCGAATCCTGCCTCGGGCATGGATGTGTGTGATGTCCTTAGGTTAGTTAGGTTTAAGTAGTTCTAAGTTCTAGGGAACTGATGACCTCAGTTGTTAAGTCCCATAGTGCTCAGTCATTTGAACCATAAAATGGTGGATGGAGGTGGCAGAGGTTATATAAACCATTGTCGTGGTGCAGTCGCTCTCATTCTGTCTTCATCAGTTTGCCTGTGTGGTTGATTGTGTGTTCTTGTGCCAGTTTTTTTTTTCTTGTTTTTTTTTTTTTTGGGGGGGGGGGGAAGATGAAGTGTACAGTTTCCAGTGCCAGTATCAGCAGTGGTAGCAGCAGCAGCAAATGCCATCGCCAGAACAGTCTCCCACTTTCTAAGTTAATTGTTCTAAGCATTCAGTGTACCTGTACCTGAGTGCCCCGTATTTTTCGTATATCTCGCAGCAATTTTTTAGGTCGTAGTCGGTAGAGGCATACCCCTGTGCTAACGAGCTTTTGAATGGCTCGCTGCTGTTACTTTAGTGTGACGAATTTTTATTTCACATCTGGTATTAGAGTCCTTTTTTTCTTGTCATTGTTGCCTTCGTCCCTGATATGATGGATGGCTGATTTAGATTGACAGCTGGAGGCTGAGAGACTATTTCAACAGCCCCCAGCAATAATAACCGCGTCGGCGCAGCAGAAACGTAAGTACATTTATCTTTTACTTTATTTTTAGCATGTGGCTGTTTCGTTCACGAAATGTACTGTGGTTCTAATGATGAGGGCTCTGGAATGTATATTCATTTTATTTCGTAACATGGTATATTCAGTTGTCTGAGACTCATTCTTTGCTTTTCTATGGATGAGGACGGAGACGTAGGGGTATGTGATGAGGTAAAGAGCCAGGAGCAATCGATTCAGTTTTGTAAGTAGCACAGTACGATTTCCAAATTCAGTGTGTTTCATATGTAAATAATTTTAGTGAACTAGAGAATACGATTTCCTGTTTATATTTCAGTGAGTAAAAGTAAACGATTTTCAGTTCGATATTCTGTGTGTATGTATGTCTCTTAATATTTTTATGAAATAATTACATTCAGTATCTTATTGTTGTAGCTAGCGTCAATGAACAAGATAAATGGCCCCGAGGCAAGGGTGAAATAACTGAGTGGGTGCATGAGATGGCGGCTGCTGCAGAGGAAGCTGAAATGCAGTGCCATCTCGCCCTTTTGGGGGAGGATGAGGAAATACTGGGTTGGATGGGAGAGATACTGGAAAACCTGACTGAACTTCTCAATCCTTGGACCTCGAGTGGGAAAGGTGATTACAAAGCAACTGTCGTTGTTGCAGCATATAATTATTATTATTCTGAATTGTTGTTATTTGTTTACAGCATATATTTAAAAAAATCCTGAGCATTGTACTTAATTTTCTTTCGTTATTTCTATGTTACGGAGGCACCACAGTTGCTACAGGCACCACAACAGCTGTGCCTAGAGCAGTGGTTGTGGGGGCAGGAATGAACCACTAGCAACTGCACAAGAGGCGGTGGCATAAACTGCGGCCGCTGCAGCGCCAGCCCCCAGCCCCCTGCACCATTGCCTACGCTGTGACATCATTGGGGGGTTCAGTCGGAAGGAGAATAAGAAGTGTAACAATCCCCCCCCAGGCCCAGGCTGGCGGTGGTGAAGGCTCCAGGACACAGCGGCAGCATCACTGGACTCTGATACCCACTGGCCCTCACTCCCGTCACCTCATCCTACTCCAGCCCTGACTGTTCGCCCTTGGTGGCAATGGAAGGTGTGTGTGCCTCGGCACATATCCATATGCACCTCACCAACTCAATCATCAAATGAGCTCCTCAAAATAGTTAATGATCTGTGGTATCCCGCCATTAAATTCAGTGCAGTGCTCTGAATCGAATTATAGCCCCCCCTCCCCCAACCCAAAGTTGCCTCTGTCATTGAAGAGACAAGTATTCATTATCTTTGGGGGGATAATGGCATAATAATGACGAACACGTCATTAACTGAGGGGTTTTGTAAATCCGCTTTGGGTTGCTATACTGACCTGATTTTCTGAGATGGAAGTGAGAGGATCAGCTAAAGCACTCAACTGAATACCGCACCTGGACGTCCATAAACACATCTATGATCTGTCAAAAGGAGGGCGCAGGTATCTCAAGTTCCCTAAGGATACAGCTGATAAGAGGATATGCACTAATGTCGACAATAGAAAGGATCAGGCTTATTTTTCATGGTCAATCCGGGCTTGTGGGAGAAATTACAATCATAGGGGTTATCCTGAGTGTCCAAATACATACCACGTAGGTGATAATATTCGTGGATGTTATAACTTTGATGGTATCGAGTTCCCTGTCAAGATCCAAGCCATACCTACATTTAAGGCACAGAATACCTGAATATCGGTTCATGTTTATGGCCAGAGAAGAAAAGGAAGTCAGATGAACTGGAGAAGCATGTAGTCATTGGCCTCCTCCTTCTCTCAAAACTTGCCATTGAGTATGAGATATGTGTAAACATGCAACTCTTCTCTGAAAGTGATAATTATCATTATGTTTGGATCAAAGACATGTCCTGACTCCTTTCTGCCCAACTGAGTAATCATAGTGGTAAATGGCATATTTGCTTAAGGCACCTCAATGCCTTTAGACAAGTTATCAGTAGAGCAGTTTGCATTTCCAAGAACTTGGTACATGTTATTATACCTACTGAGGAAAACAGGAAGTTTAAAAATGTCTACCACCAGGAGCAATGCCTGTTTGTAGTGTATGCCTCCTCGCTCCTGTGACCTGCTGCGAAGGTGACCCTGAGACCACATATATTACCTTTAAAGAAAAAAACACGTACCATATGCGGCAGCATACCAAATTGCATCATCCTACGATTGTAGACTTAACTGCTACGAATCTTATGTTGAGGATAATCTTGCGGTTTGGCTGCTGACGAAGTTCGAAAAACTTTCATGGGAGGTTGGTAAGCTTAACAGTGACAACGTTCCCATGACCAAATCGAAGGAGAATGAATATTTGTACAATAATGCGATTAACTGTCATATTTGTGGGCTTCTGTTAGATAGAGAAGGGGAAACTCCTCATAAGGATCACGGTCATCTTATGGGAAAGTTCCATGGTGCAGCTCACAATAAATACAATTTGAAGTAACTGCTACCAAGGCATATATCCGTTTTCTTCCATAATTTAAGTGGGTATGATGCTCACTTTTTTGTTGCGCCCTTGGCTGATTTTGGCACGGAGAATGATCAGATCACACCGGTAAGGCGAATGTCCGTGGGAGTACGAGCTGAATAATACTCTGTAGCCATCTGCTGATTGATGTAGCGCTCTGCATGACATATTTCATCCCAATCGAACTCAAAAATAGGCATTTTTACACCCTTTGGTGCATTTTCAATTTCTACTCTCACACGTAAGCCCCAGTCATGATGCACTTGTATACCCATGTTTACACATTTCATTCCACTGGGAGTTAAACTGTATGTGGAACTGAAAAGCATGGGTACACTTGACACCTTCTTATCCACAGCATCTGCACTCTGTGCCTACACCAGCACAGGGATGTTCTGCTGGGATGAGTCGTATGTTGGTAACGATTACTGTCCATCTTGCTGTTGTTTAGGACCAGCAGCAGCTTTCGAATTGTTGGGAGCAGACCACTTGTCCTCATCGCTCACCCGTGCAGGCTTGGATGTGTCAAAGGCACTGCTGAACAAAAATGAGGAGGAAGCGTTACATATGGACCAAGACATGTAAACAACTAATAATAATCATAATAATAATAATAACGCTAACTACAGACAGATCAAGATGTGATATGGGATACTTACATTTCCATTTCTTCTTGTTCTGCTGGGCTGTGCCAGAACGCGACTGCTGTTGATGCTTCATGGTTCTTCTTCTTCTTCTTCTGCTGCTGCTGGTTGACTGAGCGAGACTTAAGTCACAGAGCTGCTGAGCCTGCCCTATATCCCCCGATGACGTCACCAGATACTGCCTTCCTACTGGCTGAAGCCTAACACATGCTCAGATTCAGGGTTCCTATTGGTTCCTGCCCTTTTTTTCTGGACAGCCATCTTTAACTACATCACGGGAGGAATGGGGTGATGGAGAGCTGATAGTGCACTTTGGTGGTGGTGTTGTAAACTAGGTCACTTGGTCTCCAACCCTCAAGATGGACACCTATGGTTCATTGTGGAATAGGGTGAAGTTGATGTGGGGTATTAGGCAATTTCAAAAAGTTAGGCAGTTCCAACATAAGCATCTATCTGTGTGAGTACTGAAATGCATGTTCATGCCATCCCACTGCATTGCCATTATTTGTCAAAAAGTATTCACCACATACTCGTCCATTATCTTTTCTTTCCACTCATTGTGTAGGGTGCTGAGGATGTAGTCCTCAGCTGTGTGCTTGCATGTAGTACACGTATTAAATTCGCCCCTGCTCGCCACCAGCATTTCATCAGTTGTACACATGTATGCTTGAGCTGTAATGGGCTATCATCTTGCCTATTGCAGTTCAGTATACAGACTGACTGGACTTTTATCGAATGGTCTACATTTACAGCACACACATTTATCAGGATGAGTTGCAAATCCTAACTTAGCCCATATTCATCTTCACCAAAATATTATCAATGCCATTGACACAGTCCTCAGATGCTAATACACCCCTCCTTCTCCAGCACAGACATCTCATCCATTGCACACAGTACACAATTATGTCCGTCCTCCCGGAACAGTAGGTAGACACAGACTGAGTCCATTTCCCGCCATTTTCCCCAGACCGCCATACTGGATTATGTCACTGGAGGGGAGAGCGGGAGGGATGACAGCACCCTTTGGCAGCAGTGTTGTGAAATAGGTCAGTTGGCATCCGGACCTCATAGTGAATACACTGGGCCGGCCGGGGTGACCGAGCGGTTCTAGGCGCTACAGTCTGGAACCGCGCGACCGCTACGGTCGCAGGTTCGAATCCTGCGTCGAGCATGGATGTGTGTGATGTCCGTAGGTTAGTTAGGTTTAAGTAGTTCTAAGTTCTAGGGGACTGATAACCTTGGAAGTTAAGTCCCATAGTGCTCAGAGCCATTTGAACCATTTGAATACACTGGATGGAGCTACTGCCGATGACAATTCAAATTGTTTAAATAAATAATGCATGCAAAATAAAGACTTACATCCATCCTATCTGACAACCCAGCACAGACTGAGTAAGGGGACAGGAGGCGGAAGAGGAGGGGAGGGGTTTAGGTTAGTGGAGATAGCCCAATTGACCTACTTTTTTACCAAAATTTGAACTTCCTGCTATGACGTCACTGTGACGTTGCCACATCTATGGCCATATTCTTGGATCCGTCATCTTGATTAAATTTTGCGACAATACAGAGTGAAGCCACAGTCCCTTTGTCTTACTACTCCTCATTACTTCATATGGATCACAGTTCTTCACCAAATAGCTGAAGCTATATGAATCTGTATAAAGTAATTTAGGATCTGCTAAATGAGTTCTCACAGTATCATAATGAAAGTTATACATATAGAGTATGTACATCCCCACATAAATAGGTTTCATAAACTCTATTGCAGTCTTCACCATCTCGAAAGCAACAAAGTTCTTATTGAATATGGTGACCAATTGAAAATTTGGTTTGGCAACGCATTTTCTTACGACAAAATGCCCATCCCATTTGGATCTAATCAACATTTCATGTTGTTCCTTCAAATTCTCCAGTTTTGCCAAAAATTGAACTATTTATCAATTTATAAATATCTTTCTCAAAATCACATGTTGCAGAAGTTCTTTGACTCCTATTCAAATCAATATACTCCTTCAACCAGGGGAACTACTTGAAGTATATAGCCCAGGTGATTCTAACCAGCTCCACTCCCAGGTTAAGGCACTGTTGGAGACTGCTATTATGAATAATGTATCCCCACTTATCCCCAGCGTTGTCATCAGTTTTTGGGTGGAGCATCCTCCTGAAACACTTGCCCTGGAACAGCGGTGCACATCATGCAAAGTAACAGGGTATGTGAGTCCTGCCTTGACCAGATATCCCACATCAGAATCAGCTGCCATACCCCTCATGATTTTTGCACCTAATCCCTTGCATTCATCTTCGCAGACCCATCAAAACTCATCAATTGGCAGTGATTGTTGCATGGTGTGCACATATAAATTATTTACATCCAAGTGCATTATGTAACTTGAATCAAGGGATGCATTGAACCTGCCACCCATCCGTGGGTTCTTAGTCTTAGTATGCCTATGGACACAATGGCAAAGTCCCCCACAGATCCCTCGCTCAAAGAAAAGATGCATGTCAGCATCAATGCTGCACTTCGTTTTCTCGAGCATTGCGTCCCAAGACAAACCAGGCGCGGAGTAATAAAGGGAGGGATCCAGAGAATATGTGACAATGCATAGACTACAGAATTTCTCGAAAACGTCCGCAAGCAAGTGCACGTCTGTGTCCATGTAAAGCTGTGTGTACTCCCCTAAAATGGAGATGTTGAATTCCCACCAGACATTCACGGCATTCTCATGGACGAATTCACGCGCATGTCTAGCTCTCAATCCGAGAAAATGGATGCACATAGACATAACATTCACTTGTACACGGATGCGAAAATTCAGGCTATTGTGCATAAAGTTGGAGTTATGTGCAGGGAGCTAGAGACATATTACCAGCTCTTTTGAGAATGATCAATGCATTAAATGGGTTATTTAATGAAATCAGTAAGAAAGTAACTGACTTAACTTTTAAGGGTCGAGGCTATTGAGAGGAAAATAGATGTAGAGGTCCTTGTTGTTGAGATGGGGGAGCAGGCACATAATAAAAGGAAGAAGAACGGATATACAGGGTGGTTCAAAAAGAATACCACAACTTTAAAAATGTGTATTTAATGAAAGAAACATAATATAACCTTCTGTTATACATCATTACAAAGAGTATTTAAAAAGGTTTTTTTTTCACTCAAAAACAAGTTCAGAGATGTTCAATATGGCCCCCCTCCAGACACACGAGCAATATCAACCCGATACTCCAACTCGTTCCACACTCTCTGTAGCATATCAGGCGTAACAGTTTGGATAGCTGCTGGTATTTCTTGTTTCAAATCATCAATGGTGGCTGGGAGAGGTGGCCGAAACACCATATCCTTAACATACCCCCATAAGAAAAAATCGCAGGGGGTAAGATCAGGGCTTCTTGGAGGCCAGTGATGAAGTGCTCTGTCACGGGCTGCCTGGCGGCCGATCCATCGCCTCAGGTAGTTGACGTTCAGGTAGTTACGGACAGATAAGTTCCAATGTGGTGGTGCTCCATCCTTTTTCGTAGGACTCTCCATACAGTTGATTGTGGAATTTGCAGCTCTCTGCTAGCTCTGCGAGTCGATTTTCCTGGGCTGCGAACAAATGCTTGCTGGATGCATGCTACATTTTCATCACTCGTTCTCGGCCGTCCAGAACTTTTCCCTTTGCACAAACACCCATTCTCTGTAAACTGTTTATACCAACGTTTAATACACCACCTATCAGGAGGTTTAACACCATACTTCGTTTGAAATGCACGCTGAACAACTGTCGTCGATTCACTTCTGCCGTACTCAATAACACAAAAAGCTTTCTGTTGAGCGGTCGCCGTCTTAGCATCAACTGACGCTGACGCCTAGTCAACAGCGCCTCAAGCGAACAAATGTACAACTAAATGAAACTTTATAGCTCCCTTAATTCGCCGACAGATAGTGCTTAGCTCTGCCTTTTGTCGTTGCAGAGTTTTAAATTCCTAAAGTTGTGGTATTCTTTTTGAATCACCCTGTATATAAGCCTCATGCTGCAGAGACGTCTGATAAGTATACGTCGAGCAGAAAGTCATTCAAGAGTGGAAAGTCGTTTGAGAGAAATTACGGTTGCTAAGGTTAGGGCATATGAATCGACAGGAAACACTAAGAGAGACCTTTAAGTTGGTTACTGAATCTCTCAGGCAGCTCTCAGCAAAAACAAAACCACACGATAACGATGGTGTTGCCACAGACGAATTCATTAACTGTCATGTCCCTGGCCAGACAGATAGGAGGACATTCGGCGTTAGCAGGGAAAGTCCATATATGCTGGGCATGCAAACTATAAATGTACTGAGGACATAATACAGATTGGCGATAGGCGGTTTGAGAGAACACCTGGATTAATGAATCTTATTTCCTAAGACCCACGAAAAAAAACCCTAAATTCTTCGGTTAATGATAGAGAAATGTACCATGAAATATTGCATTTGACTGATGTTCATAAGATCGCAAAAACCCAGAGCAACAAGAAGTAGAAAACCATTATAAAACCAATACTTGATGTTTAAAATAACAACAGCAGCAGTAGCAGCAGGGGTGATGGTACTGGCACTGAGCATAAAGCACTGAACAATCGAATCATGCAGTATATATATTATGACGACCCCAACGAGCTAATAGATCGACTACATCTGCTCATGCCAACAGCTGCTGCAGGTAATGCAGCTCATTCGAATAAGACTGTTTCAGTAACCTGTGAACTTAGAGATATAGGTATCATCGAATAAGTGTGGCGACAGTAGTTCGAGAACTGCACAAACCAGCACGCAAAACGTACCCTTGTAGGCATGTTATGATTAAAGGTTTGGATGACTTGTTGCAGGCTGATCTTGTAGGTATCAAGGGAGTGTTAACACGAGAATAATGGATTCAAATATATTTTAATGGTTATTGATACATACTCCAAATTTCCCTGGACATTACCTGTTAAAACAAAAACTGGTAGAAATTTTGCTGATGTGTTTGAGCATTTGCTACAGACAGGGACGAATCTATGCCCAGACAGCCTCCAAACCGATCAGAGTGGACAGTTTTACAATCTTCACATAGAATTCTGCTATTGCACGTCACTGTATTTCGCTGTGTGGAATCCCAACGTGTATATTTTGTAATGGAAGCCAAAAACCTATAGGCTATTCATAACCTAGGCCTACCTCATTTACATAAATAACACGACAGAATATAGTTCACAAAGTACCAATATCAAATGTCTATTAGGCCTACTATTAGCAAAAAATGTTATGTTCGGAAATAGTTTCACATTTCATTCATACGGTCCAGTTTCTCAAGCATGAGTTCGAAAAGTAGCAGTACGAAGTTGTTATATAAATTTGGAATGGTCATAGTCTTCCATATAATTTGTGTGACGTCCGTGTTTCTTCTCCGTCCTCGTTCTAACAGACAATCTTACTGTAATTACTCCTACCATTGTCAAAACTTATTCTCCAGTTAACTTCACTAACCCTTCCACAATCACAGGTTCAGTTAACCCGCGTTTATTCTCCGGTTAGGCATTATTACGTGTTCGTACAACGTGTTTCCCGAGAATAGAACTTAAGTGGCTGCTAAACGGGGACTGTACAGCTGGCTCTCAGTAGTGTAGCCATCTGGCAATAATTTTCTGTCTAATTTCAATTTCTTGGATACACTGAGAATATAATAGGCAATCTGTCTTACCTGTTATTCCTGTAAGTCGCTTATTTCCACTCTGGTAGTCTGAATGTATTGATTTCGATAATAATTATAGCAACACTGATCATTTGCACAGCTAATCAACCACATAAACACACAGCGATTGCCATTCACCCGTGCGGGTGTATTCAGCCCAGCGCGTATAGTTCCGTCCACTTTTGTCGGCGCGAAAGTTCGTTATTTCTAGATGCGACGGGGACTCCCTTGGCCGAGACATCACCTACACTATGCAGGCATTCAAAAATCACCTTACGTTTCGTTCAGAAATGAACTTCGAATGTATTCAAAAATGTTCAGAAACCAACAGGGATGCGTTTCAAAATCATATGAATAATCGATAGACCAGCGTGCGCTGGATGCTAGGCGTTAGTGAGACAAGGTTTTTTCTTCAAGAAAATGAATTTGCCGCCTCCTGAAACTGCCGCCTGGGGTAGATACCTCGGTTACCCCCCCCTCCCCCATGATACGGGCTTAAAACCGTGAAAGAGTGAAAAACTACTCTTTCCCCGCCTACCGAGAGAACTTCCAAATTACAGTAACTATTTTTTTTACAGGATCGTAAATAAAGAACCACTTCAGTATCATCGGGAATCGTTCGGATGCGCAAATATTAGCTTCCATGCTGGCAAATGAATTTCATGGTTGTGTTACCGGTACTCGATCTTCACAGCATATCCGACGCTAAGGATCTACACAGCTAGCAAATAATGCCGAGTGAGTCTAAAACTTGGCGAAAGCTGAATTGTAGCTTCATAAACTTTTTTGAGACTACACGTAGTAAGACGTTTAGCTAATAAGGAAACTGCAGAACATTGTTCGTGGTTTAATCGCTGGAGGATGTTTTTCATTAGCATGACGCTGCAAAACCAACATTTAAACATTTAGTTTGAGTTTACATTCCGAATGGAATGAAAAGTTTATTTAAGAAGTGTAATAATTTTACACATCGTTACGAATAAGTAAAATATCTTTTTACGAAGGAAAAACCCTTGAAAGAACGGTAAGTCCTTCATTCAAGCAGTATTATTGTCTTGGGACAAAAATTTCGAATTAGGTTGAGAAGATATCTCTCCTCTCAGACAGACTAAAGAAAGAAAACGAAAAAGTTTTGAACGCTACATTTAAATTTATTGCACATAATCTGTTTCTTGGCGAGTTTCTTCAGAGATGTTACTGTCGCCGGTGTGAAAACTATAACCAGCTCAACGCTAAAATGAAACAATTGAAAGGTTGGCTCGTAGCAAGAGCTTACAGCAGCGAACCACAACAGAATTATCATTTTTAAAGTTTTAACATAGTTTAGTGTATAACTAGCAGCAACGCCATGGCATCGGAAGAAGAGTTTATGAGCACTTTCCAACCTTTAATAGACTCGCGGGACTGGCCGCTTATGGGGTAAGTACGGACTGATTGGAAGCAGCGCGTTATGTTTGAAATGAGCTTTTAACGAGAGACGGATGGATAACTTTCCTTGTTTTTTCGTATTACCTAAGACCTGGAGAAAAGGCAGCTTCTTGCAAAGCTTTGGCGAAAATACGTGTCTTTCTTATCCATTCTTCGTAATCTCATGAAGTCGTGTAAATGTTAATATTCTGTACTGGCATTTTTCTAAAATATCCACAGTTACATCTGCACCTGTACTCTACAAGCGACTGTGAAGTGCACGGCAGAGGGTACTTCCTATTGTACCATTTATTACTTCTTCCTATTCCAGTCACGAGAAGAGTTACTCATTAAATGCCTCTGTGTGCACTATAAAGAGTCTAACCTTGTCTTCGTGGTCGCTGATAATTCGTAGATGGTAATAATATATTTCCAATTTCCTCCCTTAACACTGGGTCTTGAACCTTGTAATCAGAGTAGGCGTTCGTGGTCATTTCGCATCTTTTCTTCAACTGTCTGTCAGTTCAAAAAAAAAAAAAAAAAAAAATGGCTCTGACAAGGGAACATCCCCATCGCACCCCCACTCAGATTTAGTTATAAGTTGGCACAGTGCATAGACCTTGAAAAACTGAACACAAATCAATCGAGAAAACAGGAAGAAGTTGTGTGGAACTGTGAAGAAAATAAGCAAAATATACAAACTGAGTAGTCCATGTGCATGATAGGCAACATCATGGAGAATCTGAGTTCAGGAGCGCCGTGGTCCTGTGGTTAGCATGAGCACATGCGGAACGAGAGGTCCTTGGTTCAAGTATTCCCTGGAGTTAAATTTTTAATTTTTTATTTTCAGACAATTATCAAAGTTCGGGCACTCACACATAATCAACTTCGCTCTCCAAAATTCCAGGACATGTTCAGATTTGCTTGGAGATATGCAGGATTTGACGCTCTACACACGGAAAAATTTTAAAACGTTAGAAACATATGTTTTGGCAGAGCACAGGGAAAGCTGTGCGACTGTGAAACTGTTGCATTCATTTGTTGCAGTTTATGTGACAAACTCTTATGTTTTCATCACTTTTTTGGGAGTGATTATCACATCCACAAGAAAACCTAAATCGGGCAAGGTAGAAGAATCTTTTTATCCATTCGCCAAGTGTACAAGTTAGGTGGGTCGACAAGATATTCCTATCATGTGACGCACATGCCGTCACCAGTGTCGTATAGAATATATCAGATGTGTTTTCCTGTGGAGGTATCGCTTGACCTATGACCTTGTGATCAAATGTTTTCGGTTCCCATTGGAGAGGCACGTCCTTTCGTTTACTAATCGCACGGTTTTGCGGTGCGGTCGCAAAACACAGACACTCAACTTATTACAGTGAACAGAGACATCAATGAACGAACGGACAGATCATAACTTTGCCAAAATAAAGAAAGTAGCCTAAACTTTTCACTCGAGAGAAGACTTGAACCAAGGACCTTTCATTTCGCAGCTGCTCACACTAACGACTGGACCACGGCGCGCCTGAGCTGATACTCTCCTTGATGTTGCCTATCTTGGACATGGACTACTCAGTTTGTATATTTTGCTTATTTTTTTCATAGTTCCACACAACTTCTTCCTGTTTTCTCGATTGATCTGTGTTCAGTTTTTCAAGGCCTATCCACCTTGCCAACTTATAACTAAATCTGAGGGGGGTGCGATGGGGAGGCTCCCTTGTGAGCAACATGGGACTCAACGTCTAAGGTAATCAGTCCCCTAGATCTTAGAACTACTTAAACCTAACTAACCTAAGGACATCACACACATCCATGCCCGAGGCAGGATTCGAACCTGCGACCGTAGCGGTCGCGCGGTTCCAGACTGAAGCGCCTAGAACCGCTCGGCCACCTCGACCGGCTCTGTCAGTTCAGATATTTCATTATTTCCACGTCGCTCTTCCATGGATAAAACAATTCTGTGATCTTTCATGTTGCCGTTCTTTGAATGCATTTAATATCCCCGACTAGTCGTGTTTGGTACGGATTACGGTAATTTCCACGATCATTTGGAGGGGAAGCCTAACACACACATCATTGTGGTCCAAAACCACTCGGAAGTGACGTCAAAATGACGTATAAGCAAACGCGCTGCACACTTGTCGAGTATCGAGATCCGTGGTCGAGTCGAGTTACGTGAAAGTTTTCGGACCACACTGGAGTGTATGTTAAAACGTCGGTGCGTGTCTGCTGAATCGTCCTGAAACGAGTGTGATCCGCTGATATGTGACCGTAATGTGAAAGAAAGGTGGCTGTTATCCACGTACACTGTAACGGAGAAATGGAAATGTATTTATAAATTACGTAGAAGTAAATAAATCGTACGGATTCTCAGCTTATTGGATTTTACCTGTTTCTTGACCATGCTGTGATTGATCTGCTTATTCTATCGAGGACCAAATAGGTAGCATAAAATGTTATACACCGAAATAATAAATGCAGTATTTCCGTTACACATTCCATAAACCATCATGTATAACCGTTGAGAGAAGCTAAACATTGCCATTGCTTACGAGAAATAGCATTTGTTGTCGAGTACGCAGCTCATACTGGGGGAAAAAACAAACTGTTAAGAATAGTGTCGTGACAAGGCTATAAATTTTCGTTTCCTGGGATACGTAAGATTCCAGTGCAGTTATAATGAAATATTGGTTTACCAACAGCTGTTACTTGTGTTAAAAATATATATATATATATGTTTTCTAAATTATGCCTCACAGGAAGTTAATGCCTTTTGCCGTCTTCTCAGTTAATTGTGAAAACAACTTTTCAGAAGAAGCAGGCTTTGTTATACATTTAAGGGGTAGTTGTTTGGCTATACATAGGACAGCCAATCTTTTATATTAATAATAGTTTCTATGATCATACAAATGAATTTTGATCATGCAAAAGCGGCCTCAAAGGATCATGAAAGAAACCTCCAAGGGCAAAAACTACTTCCTGTGTTCATTATACCACAGTTAAATTAGTAAGAATACTTGTGTGTTGTGCCATGCAGTGTCACACAAAAACTATATATGATTTAACGAGAATGGGTAAATAACTTGACTGCATAAGAAACAAGGCAGTTTGCTATGGGGTGCATAGCTCACTCAGCAAGAAAGAAGAGTGAATGACAGGCTGTGTTACAAAGAGTGTTGTCTTAAACCTTTCACATTATTTCCACTTTCCTGGCAATTTAACTATGCACAATTCATAGCTGAATGAAATATTTCATTTTGTATATGAATCCAGGTCATGTGGACTTTCTTCTCATGTGGCTGTGACTTCAGTTTTGGAAAATTTTACTAAAAATTTACAAACAACAGAACGCTATGAAGCTTTCCATAAAGCATTCTTGTAACCATTCTTACTGTGAGAGCATATAAAAATTAGTTCTGCACCCCTCCAGTATCACAGTACATTTACATTTTGCACCACATAATGCATAGTAACTGTAGATTTGATTCAGATGTTCAAATACTGAGAGATGTAAGGTATTTATTGTGCTACACAGTTTTGATTAAGAAATTGTCTCCAGAAAACATTTGTTTTACTAATGCATCTGGTATCCTGTAAATAATGATAAGATAATCTGATACACTACAGTCTGACAAGACGACCAAATTTAAAGAGACTACAGTAACAGCTATGTTACATTAACTGTGATTAGGAAGACAGGCTACTGTTTGCCTTACAGATAACACTGAAAGAAAATAATTTCTGCTGCCATCTGTAAATTAAGTAGCAGTCTGACTTCCTATTGAGATAAAGCCATGTGTTATTTAAACTTGTTGTTGATGCTGTGATACATACAGGTTTTGAATTTTGAAAATTCCAGTAACACTTCAAATTAAAGTAAATGAGACATTGGTAACAAATGCATGTAGTGTTGCAAACTTCTTAAATAGGTGCAGTACTTTGTATCTGTTACTGACAGCTTCAAGTTATCAGGTTCAGTTAACAGTGCAATTGAACATCTGAGACCACTCCCTACAAATAACTTCAGTAAAATGGAAATGACACTTACTTCTCCCTAAGTAGCAGCATCCATCATAAAATCCTTAAAGTATTCTAGTGAAGTTTTTCAAAGTGTATTCATGTGAGTTGAGTTGTACCTCAAATTATTTGTGTAATCAATCTCTTATCAGTGGAACATTTCCAGGCTGGCTGAAATATGCCTAAGTTAAGCCTCTGTACAAGAAGAGCGTTAAAGAGATACTATCAAATTATTGATCATTTTCACTTTTGCTGGCGTCTTCAAAAATATTTGAAAAGGTTGTGTCTAAGCATCTTCTTAAGCATCCGACTGCAAACAATATATCATCCAAGTCACAGTTTGGGTTCCTTATGCTTACTGATATAGAGAAGGGTATTTGCACATACAGTGGGAATAATTCATAAGAAAACAAGTTAGAGGCTACTGGCATTCTCTGTGACCTGTCAAAAGCCCTTGACTATGAATCACAGCTTTCTCTCAAGAGAATTAGAATATTGTGATGTCACTGGCAGTGCTGCAAAATGGTTAGAGTCTGACCTAACTAAAAGGAAACAAGGGTGTCACTGCAAATACATGCAGAGTAAGCAAATAGTCTAAGTCTGATTGGGAAGTAATTACATGTGGTGCTCCTCAAGGTTCCATCTTGAATCTGTTGTTTATTCCTGTCTACAGTAATGACCTCATCTGTTAAATTGCCAGATGCTAAGTTTGTTTTGTTGGCACATGACACAAACATTGTAACAAATAGCAAGTCAAGTACAGATTTAGAAATTGCTACTAATCAAATTTTCACTTACAATAAATGGTTTAGAAGTAATTTACTGTCATTAAACTTTTGGAAAGACCCACTATATGCAGATAAGAACCTGTAAGAAATTTGTTTCCAGGATGTGTATAATGTACGAAGACATGCAGATAGAAGCAGTTGACAGTGTTAAATTTCTCGGGTTACAACTCAGTAATAAATTCAGTTAGGAAGGGTGTGTACCACAAAATTGCTGAAGCACCTAAACAAGTTTGTATTTGCAATGGGAATGATGTCAGATGTAGGAGATAGAAAAAAAAACTTGCTTACTTCATTTGCTTTCATATTTTGAGGTACCTCGTCAAACCGAGCAAAAGTTTTTAGACTGCAGAAGCATGTAATAAGACTCAATTGTGTTGTAAATTCCATATAATCATGTACAAATCTGAGCAAGGAAGTGGGTATTCTAACCAATGCTTCAGTATATTTATCCCTTAAAGAAATTGGTTGCAAATAACGTTTACTTCCAGACAATAGCTCAGCACATAGTAAAATACTAGGAACAATAAGACCTAAAATTGCTTACCTTGGTCCAAAGAGGAGTCCAGTTTACGAGAACACACATTTTCAATAAATTGCCAGCTACCATTAAAAAGTTTGTTTCAGAAACAGCACAGTTTAAACAGAGTTTGAAAGATTTTTAGGCAGGCAGCTCCTCTATAAATGAATATCTTAACAGGGACTGTTAGACCAGCTTAAGTAAAAATGTCTTGGATTTGGTTTTACAACAGTTAAGATTAGGTGTTGTGTGTATGATAAATTTGTTAAAAGTTCATAACTGTTTCATTCTGAGTGTATTAATTCTGTAAACGTTGGCAGTCCCAGTTTATCTGTTATGTATTCACATATCTTTAAAGTATCCTGACATGTGATCAGGGAAGTGTTATATTCAGATGGTCTTTGTTTTTTATGTTGTACTTTGACATATTCCATAGCCAAGAAACCCATCTCATTTTTGGGTCTATAGAATGAGAACTGAATGTAATGTAGTAAAATACATCTGAGGATGTTAAACATGGCTTCAGTTATCAGCATAGATGTGTAGCCATTTCAGTTGCTAAGATGAGTACTTAAAGATACCAGTGATATTTATTATGGGTTTATTATGTTGATCATACCTGTGTACACCCAATTCAATTGATAATCAACTCGTATGGCTATAATTTATATGTAAAATATTGTCAGGATAGAACAATTGTCATATCCAATCGCTCAATGAACACTACTTTTATGTCAGGTCTTTCGTTCCACTGTTGAATCTTCGAATTGTGTGTAATGAACTGGCAAGAGCTACAGACAGTGCCATGATGTACAGCCAAGCATTTTAAATGCATGTTGAATCAGAGCTTGAAGATGATACTCATTAGTTAAAAACCTTTGTTGAATTTGTATACCGTTACTTTAATATTTCCATTCCCCTCAAAACATTGGTAATACAAATCACAGTAAGGATTGTACACTAAATTAATTCCTCTGCAACAGGAACAACACCCCTTTAAACATACATCTGCAAGTCGTGGTTTCACCTTCTACAATACTTCACTCCCGGTCTCACTCCCTTCCCAAGGACTGCACACTTTTCATGTCTTTACACATACTGTTACATCAGTGTGCAAATTTTAGTCTTTGTATTTTATCCTTGCTACCTTCAGAATTTCCTAGCGTATAGTCCAGCTAACAGTGTCAAAAGCTTTCTCTATATCCTCTTGTAAGATTTTTCGTAGGACCAATACTGCCTCATGTGTTGCTACTTTTTCCCAGATACCAAAGTAATGTTTCCTGAGGTCAGTTGGCACCTACCAGTTTGTCCACTATTCTTTACTTAATTTGTGTCAAACTACAACCATGACTTGCCACACTGATAGTTCTGTAATATTTCCAACTTTCAGTGCCTGGTTTTCTTGGAATAGGAATTATTACTTCCTTCTGAAACGTGAAGGTTTTTCACTTGTCTCTTATCTTGCATACCACATGAAATAGTTCGACTTGGCTGTCTGTCTGAAGGATCTCCACAAATGTGAGGGAATGTCTACTCCAGGTGCCTTGTTTGGGTGTAGGTCTTTCATCACCATGTGAAATTATTCTCTTAGTCTATCTCCCACCTAGTCTTCATCTGTCTCTTATAATATTGTACTCTAATTTCTCTTGTTATAGTAAACAGTTTAAGTAAGAGCCCGTATTTACTCTTTTGATGAATTTTATACACAATCTAATGTACCTTAGGTTAAAGGTAAGTTAAACAATCCCCATTCTTCCTGCTACAATAAAAATATTCAGAAAGAATATGTACAATCTGAATGCCTTGACACAGTGTATTTTTTGGAAAGTGGTCCATACATGAAGGTAGTTACCAGTCCTTTGTGTATTTAATAAAGTTTTTTCTGCTCTGTTCATATAACACTAAGGTTCTTGGTTAGTCTATCTCTACAATAGGATGCAGCTGGCTGAAATATCCAGAAAGGATATGGAAATAACTTAATCCAACAAAAGTGACTGCTTATGGCAACCTTTATACTTTTGGGGAACCCTGCCTCCTTTTCATGAGTTTGTAAATGACTTTTTTCTTAATCTTCCTTAATGTGGCACAAATCAACTCTTCCATCATAAGTTACCAGCAACAACAGAGTGAAACTGAAATAAGGTTGTGATACATAAGGAATATCAGTCACACGTTACCTATGTGGATTGCTAGTGTTTGTAACAGAAGCCTCTTTAAGAAATTTAATAAATCTAAAAGGAAAACTTAGCAGCAGAGTGCAAAATCACATGACATTCAAGGCAAAGATTTCTTAGTTGCCTGTGAAACATACCTTGAAGAATATACTTTGCTCCTGCTGATCTAAACCACTTAAAGGGTTCAAAGTTGTACTGAAGTATCACCATTATGTAGTACTACTACTGAATGCAGCCTGTTTTGTCGGCTTTGGTGAATAATAGTCAGTAAAAACCTTACTAATTTATATGAAGCTGGTATCTGTACAGATACCATTGGTGGTCTTGCAGCTCTCTAAGAATGAAATTATAATGAAATCCAGACCTTTAGCTGCTTACAGGTGTTGATAATTAGGTATATTCTGCACACAATTTCTGATCTGTTATTGCCACATTTCCCATGAAATGATAATATCTTACACACACACACACACACACACACACACACACACACAACTCAGGTCACCAAGCTACAGAATTATTATACAGAAACAAAAAATATAAATATCAATCTATTTTATTGGGCATTTACATATTATTACACCTTACTACAATCAATGTTAAAAATATTACATGAACATAAATTTTGATACCATTGACATTACAAGTGGAGTTGACGCCATGAACAAGATTGTAAACATTTTTTTTCCTAAAATGGAACACAGATGGGACCTTCAATGGGGCTACTAGGGATATAAGAAATCAATTTCTTCCAAGCCTAATTAGAAAGTACTGTCTGCAGAATTCTGCCATCAAATCATAACAGACATGTTCCACTGTTTTTTCATTTTTTTTTTTTTTTTGAAAAAAGCAAGTTTGTGAAACATGTCATGCAGTGATACGCACCAGGGAAAGTTGAATTAACTGCAAGATTAGTGAATGTGAAGTTGGACAATGTTTTATATGGAGAGTACAATGTTCAAAGACTAATTATGTTGTAAGCTTTGCTCTACCAAACTGCGCATGTGAAGATTTTGAGATATATAAATACCCATGCAAGCATTTCTGTGCAATCTTTATTTTCTATCCAGAGTGGGGTTTTGATAAAATACCAGAAAGCTGCAGGAACAGCCCATTAATCTGTCTTCACAAGATGTACAGGTTTGGTTTCAGAAGTGTGTCTGCAGTAATTTCACATGAAGACAGTAGCAATGAGGACACAGTTGAGGAAACACATATAGAGCATCACACTGATACCTTAACCATTTCTTTGCAGCAATTTGAAGTGAAGGTGGTGTTCAAACAGGTTTATCATCTCACATACAACTGTATCAACAGTGAAACATTATGAAAAGTACTTGAATCACTCAGCAACTGTGTGCCAGATTTGCAGTTAGCAAACCCTGAAATTTGTGGTCTCCCCACAGCTGTGCCATCAAATTCCCAACAATAATATTAAGTAAGATGCCATTACTTTTACAGGGCCTAGCATAAAGACCCCTCTCATTGTAATGTTCATATATTTGTGCCTTAATGGATAATTAACTACTAAGGAATAGATCACATGGAGGTCATAGCATTCCATTTGAAGGATCAAACAATAAGAGCTACCTAAAAAATACTAATAAGGGAGATCTTTATGCCAAGTTCTGTAAGCAAACTTTGTCACACATTTGAATTTTTAAGTAGCAGTAGTGAAAAATATTTCTCTGTGGAAAGTTAATAAGGTAGTTATATTGACCGTGATTTGTATTTCCTTTACCGAAGCAACAATGTCTACTTCTCATTACAAGAAATCCTTGGACTGTTGAGGAACTGTTCGAAAATTACAATCAAATTGCAAACATTTATGTGCCACAACAAATGGCAGTTTGATACACACGTGAAATACTATATGGATTGTTTTCCTTCAGGAATACTATCAATCTTCCAAGATATCCTTGGAATATAACAGTCTTGATGCAATCTGGTGTGAATTTTCCCATGGACTGAAGGCCAGAAATCCATCATAACTGAACCTAACAAATAAATTAACAACAAGTAATTGAGTTATGCAACATGAAGACAACTGATACACATGTTTTCAAGGCACAATTCCAAAATTTAGTACTCACTTCTTTTGGTGCCCAATGACATTGCTCGCCAGCTGCAATGCCCAGAACTACTTTACAACTGAATTTAATAAACATTACTGGTATTCCAGTAACAGTAATTGCTTCTGTGTGGTATCTGCAGTAACTCTGCAAAGTTATTAAGAACATTAGAACCAGGGTGGTAGATATCCAATATGTAGGTAACTGATACACATTAAGCTTCCAAAGCAAATAAAAAAAGTCAATACTTACTTCATTTGGTCCCAATGACATTGCTGACCAGATACCATATCAAGGAAACACCATACTCTTCTGTCAGAGTGATACTGGGCAATCTCATGTTCATTAACAGGGCAGTATCTTTTTCTCTGTTTCACATGAATCACTAGACATGTTTTGAAGCAAGTGAGAGCAAGTGCATTCTTACTTGGAAAAAGAAATGCAAAATCTTTCCTCCATCAGTCATACGACATCTCAATGCCACTAAGATATATCTTATTTATTTTTTCCACCTTTTCAATTCTCAACATTGTCCCATATTTGAATTAACCTAATTTAAAGTTAAAATCTTTTACTTCATATTTTAAAAAGTTTGCAAGTTCTACACTACCATCTAGTTTAATTCCTCAGAAAAATCTTTTCTCTGATGAACAACGAAAAATCCAGGATGGAATGTAACAATATTATGAAAAGGATAGTTGTTGCTGCTCACCAAATGGTGAAGATGCTGAGTCACAGAAAGGCACAACAAAAAGACTGTCGGACTTATCTTTCGGGCAACAAGGGCCTTTTCAAAAGCGCGCGCGCACACTCGCTCACTCACAAACACACACACAAATGTAGCAACTACCCGTTTTATAATATTTTATCTATTGCTACTTCGAAATTCAAATGTGCAACAAAGTTTAAAAGCAGAGACCAACATAAAGACCTCATAGCATTCCATCTCGAGGATCAGAAATGACGGAGCTTATTTGTATTTTACATAGACAAAGAGCTATCTAAAATTCAAATAAACAGTCATTTCTTACCCTTCAAATGGGATGTTATAATGTGTTTAAGACAGATCTTGTAAGGCTTTTGGCATTGTTCTTCGCTATTGTTTGGAAGTTGATGGCACTGCTAATGGGAGACCACCAACTTCAGGATTTGCTAATTGCAAATCTTGCACACAGTTGCTCAGTGATTCAAGTACTTTTTGTAATGTTTCGCTCTTGCTGCAGTTGTATGTGAGATTATAAATCTGTTTACACAGCTCCCTTGCTTCAAACTGCTGCAAAGGAATATTCTTGGTTTGAACAACACCATCTGTATTTGCTGCCTCGACAGCCTCCTCAACCTCGACAGCCTCCTCAGCTGCTTCAACTGCCTCCTCAACAGCTTCGTCACTACTACTGCCTTCATATGAAATTACTGAAGAGCCACTTCTAAAGCCCACCCCATACATTTCATCAAGACAGATTAATGGACTAGTCATAACTTTCTGGCATTTTATCAAAACCCCACTCTGGGTAAAAAATAAAGATTGCACAGAAATGCTTGCATGAGTATTTATATCTCCGAAAATCTTCACATGTGCAATCTGGTATATCAAAGTTTACTACATAATTACAGTTTTTGGACTTTGCACTCTCCACACAAAATGAACCATCCGATCTCCTACTCACTGATCTTGCAGTTAACTCAACTTTTGCTGATGCATATCGCTGCATGACATGTTTCACAAACTTGTTTGTTTTTTTATGCAAAAACAGTGGAACATCTTTGTTATAAGCTTTGATGGCAGAATTCTGCAGACAGTACTTTCTAATTAGGCTTGGAAGAAACTGGTTTATTATAACCTTAGTAACCCCAGTTAAAGTCCTGTCTGAATTGTGTTTAAGGAAAAAAATGTTTTACAACCTTGTTCATTGCTTCAACTCCATTTGTAGTGTCAATAGTTGCAAATCTGCCCTTGTCCTCATACGCTTTCACCCATCTTTCACATACCGTTAGCCATTGCTGTTGAAAGTATGGCCATGCACGCTCTTTTCTCCGAGAAACCTCATGCGTTCGCAACTCTTCTACACGATCTCTAAATTCTCTCTCTGTTGGTGATTCTGAAATTTCTTGCCACATATCCAGAAATGTCTTCATGTCATTTGGTACACGTAGATTATCCTTTTTTTTCAACCATCTTCCCCATGCCTGTTTTCGATGGAAAAGGCACAAGTAAACTTTCGTCTGAGGGAATGCTTGCTCAATTGCATTTATCTCTGACTCCGAGAAATCAGTAACCCAATATAGGGGATTCCAATCCTTGTTCCAGTCCTTGAAAATGTCTAGTGCTTTATGAATGGATCTTGCATTTTCAATCTGAATGGAAAAAAAAAACCAACAACCGAATAGTCCACATTACTCTTCACAGCTATAAAAAATAAAGGAATATCATATGATGATGTTTTGTATGTTGCATCTAACAAACAACTACCCCCATACTTCTTCAAAAGATCTCTCTGCCAACTGCTCTGATAGCAAAAAAGTAATGGTTTCACTTCTCCATTCGCTCCCGTACAATGTCTATAATAAATCATGTGATTGCTCGAGTCTTTGTGCCACTCATCAACCTGATTCTGCAGTCTAGTCTCGTCAAATAATACTTTATTTGTACCATAAAGGGTCCGATAAATGTGACTAAATAGTTTTCTCTGTGGGGTAAAAGGTAGTATTCATTTGACCTGGTATGTGTGTCCCAGTGAAATTGATTTCAACAAATCTGTCTAGAGCCAACTTAATGACTCTGAGAGATGTCATGCCACTGAGTACTAAGTTTTTGATTTCCTTTACATGTGAAGGATGTATGTACCCACTTGCTTCAACACTTTCAGTAGCATGTGTGTGTGCACTTGCTGGGGAAGCAGTCAAATAATAATGTAGATAGCTCTTAGGCGGGCATGGCAATGCCAAATCTTTCTGTAGACTTGCAAGAACCTGTAAGACAAAAATGTATCAATTATTTAACTAAGAGCATTAAAAACAACAGATTTTAAAGTATACCGTCAACTGATCATGTAAAATTTTCTCCAAGCAGAACCCAAACTGGATACTTACTTTTGCCTTGGTATCCCTGTGTTCATTTGCTGAGTGCATACTGTAATCAGGATACACCCTTATACACTTCATATTTAAAGTTGCTGGGCAGTTGGATTTTCTAGTATCCATGATCCTCAATCTCTTACGAGGAGTCACATGGTCTTCCTAAAGAGGGTAAAGAACTACTATAAAATTTATTTAATAAACTTTCCCTGTAACGAACTTGTTTTATGGAAAGTAAGTATATCTTAACACAGCATGATATTACCAAGTGCTCAGGTACACTAGACTCTTTACTTTTATAGTATTTTGGCCCCAAAACACAGTGCCTCGACCACACACTCTCCACTGCAAATGCACAACCAAAAAAGGGGATAGGGACATGTCCCTGCATTTGCTTGAAGAAATGCTTTGTTTTACATGGAACAGTTAATATATTTCTCACAGACAAAAAACATTGTTATTGTTAAATAATTCACGTATGTTATTGTTAATTAACTAAATACAATGTGAGAAAACATTTCATTCATTTGACAGGTATTGTCAAAGTTCTGAACTGATGGAAGCAGATTGTCTATCTACTTTACATAGTACTGGAGCAAAATTTTACAGGATGTCACACCTATTGTATCTAGCAAATAAATGGAACTGTCTGCCATGTGCAATGAGGATACCATACTGATTTCGGGCAACTGAAGTGTTTTATTGTGGTTCCAATAAATGTGGAATTAATATTCTTTGTAAACAAAGGAGATGTGAAGAACACATATGTAGAAAAATATAATTACTATAAATGTGGAATTACAAAAAATAAACTTAACTAGGAAGACAATAAAGCTAAACATGCCTGTCAATAGGTTCAATGAGCTGACTACTGCTTTACATATCAACACCACAATTATCGAAAACCATAGAAACCATTCAACATGAACACAGCAGTATAGATTCATTAAAATTATTTGTTAGTTGGCATCTGTCACTTGTTGACAAAGTGTTAGCACACCGGCTGCTGCTGTATTATAGGCAACAAACAGAGCAGGTCACTCAGCAAGTGCTGTTCAATTTAATTTTCATGTTAAAAAAAGTAGGTTTAGCTCAGTAGAGGCAGAGCACAGGTTGGGATTACGAAAGGATGGGAGACGTATACATGTAACTCTGTGCAGTGTTGGAAGTGGCCATTATGAAATAACATGAATATGACATGCTCTGCTGACAACTGGTTTTGGAGTGACCAATGGCATAACTGTGGCAGATACGACATTTTATAGCCCAGAATTTAAACTCATTTGATAACCTAACCATAACATGATGTGCAATATATCCTAGAAAATGGCTGTCAGCATTCTACAGAAGAACTGTTAATCATACTTTGTTCACAATTAATACACTGACTACGGGCAGTCGCAGCAGAGCCTCACACCTAACGCTGTTGCCTGGCCTGGCTTGATGGTGAAATATCAAACACTAAGCATGTGGCAGGAAACTAGCTGAAGCTATTCTCTATAGGCAAACTCAAGACAAAAAAAAATTGTATTTCAATGCTAAAAGCAAACTAATTTCTTCCTTTCATTAATTATGGCACCTGAAACTGTCCTCACACAAGCTGCATGGACTGCCAAATTACCAACTAATGAGCAGTCCTGGTTTGTATTCAGTTACAGGTTATAGGTGACAAGCTGATTTCAAATGAAATAATGATATGAAGAAGAAATATAAGGAATTAAAAAGTAAATACAATGTCAAAAATGACACAGCAGAGTGTTAGAAATAAAACTGCATCCAAACCTATTAACTAAATAAAAATAATGAAGTAATTTTGGTATAAAAAATATGAAAGAATCTGTCAAGACTCAAATCCACAAGTTTATATGGATCAGGAATGTTTCTTATCCATTGCACTATGCCACCACTCTACATTACACTAATGTAAGATTATTTGGTCCCAATGATCATGTGCTACCTTCAACCAGATCAGCCTTTCACATTATGTTACGATGTGAAAGCTAGCTCTAGCACCATAAAGATATTGTAAGGATACATAGTTATGCCTACTGTCTGAAAATGTTGATTAAGGCCAATCTTGTTGAAGGCAGCAAATGATTGCATGGTGTTCAAACACATCAAGAAAGGAAGTCAGACAAGAAAATGGAAGTGGATTGATCAGCTGTTGTGGCAGTCAGGAAATGGCGAACAGAGATAGTTTGGACCTGACGCATTCAGCACTCTGGAGGAAACCAGCTCCGACAGGAATTGTCAACCAACTAATAATTTTAATCAGCCTATTATCAAATGCAAGTGTGTAAAAATTACTGAGTGTATGGCTGTGAAAATGGATAAATGACAAACAAGTCAACACAGAGGAAAATAATTAATACAATTCTGCCTTGCATATCACAACAACTATTAACAATAACAAAAACAGTCAATTCCATCAATTGTTAGTGCAGCTTAGAAAGAAATGTCCACTTAAAGTAGCCTATATATACTATCCCTAATTCCAGCAAACTAAGTTCTTCCTTCAAGTATACATATATGAACTAAAATGGTAAACCACAGAAAGTAATTAATGCAGCAGTTCACTTACTTTTCATAACATCTGAAGAAGGCTCTTTAAAACGACTACTTCTCACGCAGTATGAAAACCCCACAGTTTTCAGCTGATCGAGAAGTGTTTCCACCTGAGAATAAAGTGACCAGTAGCATAAACTGAGGGTAACTACACTTAAGGTTAACTGGGAAACATGAATGAAGAGGGAAATTTTAGGCTTTACAAAATTCAGTTATTTAATGTACACAGCCTTTCATCACATCTGATGTTTTTGACAGCTAAAGTAAGTGTTATGTTATTAATCATGGATGAGTTAACAAAATTGGGAGTTCATTTGTTTGCTCTTTTGCTTTTATTCCATTGTTATTCACTGACCACAAATTATGTTACTGTTGACTTCAGTTAAAATTGTGATCATAAAATGTTCTTTCAGTTGTGATTATGATGATGAAAAATATTTTCCAAGTGCACATGAAGTTTAATGACCTAGTTTTGGGGTTAACTGATCAGTGCTTCAGTTAACCTCATTTCAAGCACGCCTTGCCTTATGTCAACAAAAGCTTTATTAAGCATACTATGAATTCCAGGTTGTATATACTAAGAATAAGAATCACCAATCAAAACTATCCAGTACAAAAGTTGAAACTGGTTAATACATCCATAAAAAAGTTTTTGTAAAAATTACAAAATGATTTCTCTCCTACAATTGAAAAATATCAGTTTTCGGCTGTCAAACTCTTAACAAACGTGAAAGAAAGACCTCTGACTACATTACTTCAATACAACATCCATTAAGCTTAATCACAAAATCTGCAAGCATCTTGGCACATTAATTTGCAAAGGGATTGAAATCTGTGACAAAGACCTGGGAAGGAGAGCATGATACGACGAACTGCTCACACAATTCATGAAACTTCCATTACGTACATGAGACACTCCCCTCAAGGACCACAACTTATGATTCTGCATAATCATCATATAAAAAAAACAGCATAATTTTGCATACTCTGCCACATCATACAAGCCATAAGCTTTGACTTCTTGTCTTGAAGTCTTACTTAAGTTATTGTATGATACAGGAAATTATCTAATGACAAATAGAGCAAAATCAATCACGATCTGGGCTGGTTAGCCAGAATTCCTCCTTATCACCAACAGAAATAATACAGCACTTTTAAGGCTTATTTGACTGATACACTCCAAATTTAAAAATAATTTGCCATCTATTTCTACTATTGGTATTCCTGACAAGGTTATAGATGCAGACCTCAACATTTCTCCTCCTCGAGAAGTCAACACTATCCAGTAGAAGAACTGAGATAATATCTCCAGAAGACATTTTGCCTCATCCCAAGTCCTATGTTGTGAGACGAAAAACTAAGAAAAATAAATAAATGACTTAATAACTCACTCCCATCATCATTATCTCCCGTAAAAACCAGATCAATAGAAGAAATTAAAATAAAATCTAGCAGGGCAATAAGAAGAGTGTAGATGTAAAAGAACACCTGTAAGAGAAGTTTAACTTTGAGGGCTTCAAAGCGTCATAACGTTCTATACCCTATGAGGACCCATATTCACCAACAAGTATTTCTAAAGACTAAAACAGCTTACATTATCATCAAAATTTCAGTGTGGTGCTGAGAAAATTTTAGATCCTGACAGACTCTGTCTACCAATATAATCCAGGAATCCCAATAGACTTCCAACATTATCCACACATACTTAAGCAGCCACCTAAGCAGTGGTAATAATTGAAACATCGTAACATGTATTAATTAAGCGGACAGTTATTACTGAGCAATGGTATCCCGAACAAAAAGCTCTCACTCAGCATCCATCAACAATACACCTTTGCTCAGAATTCAGTAGGGAGGCCAAATGTGGTCATGTTGCAACATTTGCATAAAGTGGCATTCATTACAGTGCTATTGATGAAAAAAGTTGTTTCATAGTTGATGTCACTGACCTTGCTGAAACTTTGGTGAGAAACTAAGGATCTTACAGTCATTTGAATTACAGAGCTCCATATCCCTGCATAGACAGTTTTCTAGCTAATCTCTGAATTCAGTACCTCAATGAAATTCAGATCAGTGCCAGCACAAAGAAAACAGCAGTAATGGATTTGTGCAATTATGCACTGGAGCTGATAGTGCAATTAGAAAGAACTACGTAAAATTCCTGGGAAAATGCAGGATACATTTATGTGGAATACAGAGCCCACGCTCTGGCAATGACATTAGCTGCAAACATACTGCTTTTTATTTTCCTTTTGCATGATTGTTCCCAGGCCCTGAGTCCCATTTTCATGTGTGTCTTCTAAATTATGCCATTTACTCGAGACGACGTTTGCGCTTGAGCTGCTGCAATGTTCAGTTTCTCTTACTGTAATACATAGATGACGAACTCACAAACGGCGAATTTTGAAACAAAGTTGCCATTAACTTCCTAAACACCGATCATTAATTACAATATTCCACGTGTATATGTTACAGTAAAGGTAATGTAACAATGCAGCACCTCACAACGAAAACAAAGAAAAAACTGCATAATACATAAAAAAACTCACTTAAAAATTGGAATCAGATCGCGGAAAGCGACATATAAAATTTATTAAAATGAAATCTTAACTGGCAGCAGAAAAAAAGTTATTTTCTAAGGCGCATATTTTTGCCAGCCAATTCTAACATAAAATTATTATTACCTCCTCCAACGAATTACAGTAGCCTGAAATCAGGCAATCCTCCGAAATTCTGAAATCTTTCGCAGCGTCACGAAAGATGTTTTCATACACCTGAGACATTTTGCTCGATAGCGAAAACACAACCACTCAAGATACACGGTCAGTATGACAGTGCAGAAGAAAGCAGACGCTTTTCCCGCTAACTCGATTCGACCACAGATCTCGATCAGTCGACAAGTGTGCAGCGCGTTTGCGTATACGTCATTTTGACGTCACTTCCGAGTGGTTTTGGACCACAATGATGTGTCTGTTAGGCTTCCCTCATTTGGAGGTTACGTATACCGAGCGCGGGACTGTCATGGTGTCAGGTATCGATTTTGTTTACGATCTAGACAACAACAACGACAAAAGGTGACAGTAATTTAATATACTTCACTCGTCATCCACATCTTCGTCATTGATAATTCCGCAAGTTGCGTACGCAGCCGGAAGCATTTTTTTTTTTTTTTTTTTCCGGGGTACACTATCTATACCTACCAAGAAAACTGAGAGAGTCTCACGAAGAAACTTTTTGCCATCTAATCGCAAATTGTGAAAATGCAGTTACCACACTGAAATTTATATAGTTTGTCACAATCAAATAACACATCTCACGACAAAAACCATTGTAAACGCAACCAGTATTTGTGGACGCTGGTTATCTAGTCTGAAGCAGTGTCTTCCAACGTATGTTCTTTAACCCAGCGACAGATTAAAATAATATTCTGCTGCATCGTTAATTGACATCTATCGAACCATGTGTTTTTCTTGATCGTAGTTCTTTTGTGACATTTAGTACAGTATAATTGAATCGGGAAATTAACGCCGATCGTTTTTTAGCGAGTTTCAGTCGCGTGTATCCACTACAATCCAGACGATACCTATGATCGTTATTCTGTGATAAATAACCACAACAGAAGTCTAAACTACTTTCCACAGTACCCCGCTAAGGCAATAAAAGGACTGCTTCCGGCTGCGTACACAACATGCGGAATTATCAATGATGAATATGTGGATGACACGATCTCGTAATTAACTCTCACCAGGTAATAGTAGTGTAGGTCAACACAGCACCGGCTTCGCTTATCTTCAGGGTACTGTTTACAAGTTTCACTATTAGATGATGTTCTGTTATCAATGGTGCAAACAAAAACAATAAATAATTGAGCACTGCTGACAACGCTCACTATTATAAGATTTTATGTTATCAACATTGTAAACAATAACTAATCGGTGTCTGATGCCCTGATAGTTGCAAACTCGATACAACCTTATTATATCATTTGCAAGTGATCTAGGAAATTACCTAGGTCCTGCCCGCTTGAGTAATATTCAAAGATGCATCGCATGAGTGCTTTTCGAATCAAGATATACCATATTACTGTATTCTCAATGTTTGTGTAAGCTTTATGTAAACGTGACGTGTCCCATATATTTTAAGAAACGATCCACGGACAAATACTACTGCACCTTACTGAGTGCCCTGATTCGTGGCTTTCAGGATGTTTTGTGAGAAAAGCGCTGGTTGGACTTCGTATAACAAATGTTTTCAGAATCGATGTTGGTTGGCATGGAGGAGGTCATTCTGTTGGAGGTACCATATTATTTTGAGCTGAGAATGTTCTAATATTTTAGAGTGAGGGTCACAGAGCACTATAAACTAATAAAATTTTCTCAAGCTTCCAACAGAGGCAAATGGTTAAGTGATTATTGTACTTTTTTAAAATACTTCGCATTTCCAGTACCTGAACGTAGAGCGGGTTGCTCGTTTAATGACCCATAGAAGAGTAGAGGTCTTTTCAGTCAAGTACTAGGCGAGCTGGGACTGGGACACAGAGAATCTCGATTTTTGGGATTTGGAAACGGATTTCTAGTTTCGGCATTTGCCTTGCGACCTAGGAAACCTCCCTAAAACCTTCGCCCATCTTGGATGATATGACCCAGATTTAAAAAAATGAAACCTAATGTATGTGAATGTGTGTTCGTTTATGAGTGTACGGAGTAAAGTCGATAACGTGCTCGACATGTGCTGTATACTTAACGCCGTTATGTGTGTGTTGCTTCTCCTTCCACCTTTAATAGCTGTGCTATCGGCTGTGGCATCACTAGTGCCCAATCCAGCGCCATATACAGGGTGATTCACGAAGATACACAAATATTTTTATATTTTATTCTATAAGTAAAAATAAATAAAAAAGTTCATAAAAAGATAGGTCCGCAAATGCTTAGTTATAGAGTTACGGCTGATAAAAAATTTTGCCTAAAATTTAACAACTTCGCTAATATGAATCCATCGCAAAACTGTATGAGGTTGAAGTAAAGCACGATTTCCATTTATATTGTTGTTATTGGTCTGGTGAATCTAGTCAAACATGTGCCAGGCGTTTATCTGCAGTAGTATTCCAGAACATTCAGGGAGCAAAGTTTATTATATGGTACCAGTAAATTTGTTTACTTTCCATTAAGAATGTAGAATTTCAAATAACGTCGCTTCCATCTTTATATATCTACGAAAGTATCTGCTTTTTCAAATCTCACCCCCAGCTTTCTTCTTTAAATAGTGAGTGCCATGACTACCCGACAAGACACAGGAATGATTTCCACAGAGGAACACACAAAACTGCCCAATATCACAAAATTGCAATATATCACCCAAAATCCTTTTCAGTGCTCTTCCCTTAAGCATCAAAAAGATAGAAGTTTTACATTTTTAAAAATGTGCTTAAAAATGTTATTAAGAGTAGGTTTTTACAGTGTTACGGAGTACATGGATTTTCAGAACATAGTGACGTAGTGGTCAATGATAATGATAGGCCTAATTCATATTTGAACAAATGTATGAAAATAATCTGCCTGTACACACTGTTTGTTCTGTTATTCAAAGTGGCCAATGATAATGATAATTCATATTTGAACAAATGTATGAAAATAGTCTGCCTGTACACACTTTAATTAATTAATTATTGTTTGTTCTGTTATCCTCTACTATAGTGGTCATTGAGAATGATAAGTCATATCTGAAAAACAAATGTATGGAAATAGTATGCACTACAAATAATTAATTATTGTTTGTTTTGTTATTCTATATTATACGCTGCACGAGATATATATTTATATATGTTTTACCACTGTAGGCCTATGTTATTAATTTACTGTATAATTACAAACTCATATAATGTAACATGACAACTCCTGTATCATTGTATATGATAAAATGGATGCTCAATAAATAACAATAACAAATAACAAGAAAGGTTTATGTTATTGTTGGCAACCGTTAGTGAGTTGTTTCACGAGTTTCCTAACCTTGAAACGAGTCAGTTTCCTGTATTGTTCAGTGAAAGAACATAATAACAACAGTGTATTTAAGTGAAACCACATAGTAACTGTTGTAGTTTGTAGATTATTTATGAAATACTGACACATTCATACAGTTTCAGTTAATGTTATTACTATCATTTTTCCAAAATTAAATTCTCTACAACTTCTGTTGAAAACTTTGTGCAATTGTCTGGAATTTAAACAAACAAATTGGGCAAAGTAGTTATTAAATTAAAAATTTTACTGAAGTACTTCTCTGGAAGTTCTGGTAAACTACTGCAGGTAGACGTCTGGGACATGTTTTATTAGATTCACCAGATCAGTAACAACAAAATAAATAGAAATCGTGTTTTACTTTAACCTCGTACAGTTTCGCAATGGCTTCATATTAGTGTAGTTGCTAATTTTCAGGCAAGATCTTTTATTAGCCGTGGCTTTGTAACTAAACATTTGCGGACCTCATTGCATATAAACTTTTTTCTTTAGTTTTATTTGTGGAACGACATATTAAAATATGCAATATCTTCGTGAGTCACCCTGTAGATATATGTTGCCACAGGCCATATAAATTGCATAGTGTCGAGAATATATCTCTGCTATGTTGTCCAGCAACATTGAGGCCACACAAATTGCAACCTCACGTACATTACCGGCAACTGCTGCCTGGCATTGTTTGCAGCATTACATTTTCATGCCATAAGTGCAGTGTGCAATTTGCAGGGGGGGATAGGGAGGATTTCCCTCCCCCCCCCCCCCCCCCCCCCTTGCATCAGACCATCACCTCCACTGGTTTTAGTTTTTGTTGAGCCGAACACTGAAAGTTTTTAATACAGTCTTACTATTAATATGTTTGCTTATTAATTTTGAAAAAGTGTTATGTAGTAGGTAAGCACTTTAAAACATTTAGAACTAAACGACAAGACGACGCACGCCACATTTCCGTAGCATGCCACAATGTTGCAAGACGTCGCCCCAGCATAAACGCGGCTTTAGAGCAAGGTCTGTATTGTATGGTGGATGTGATGTGTTGCGTACGAAACTAAAACCTGCAATCAGATCCAAACGTCGTGGAAAACTGTGAAGATGTGTCATCCTGAGGCAAGATAATGCTCGCCCACATTCTGCCAGACTGACAGCCGACGCAATAAAGGAGTTGATATTCGAGGTGCTGGAACATCCACCATACAGTACAGACCTGGCTCCAAGTGATTTTCACATGTTTGGACCCTTAACGGAAGCACTACAGGGAAGAAGATTTGAAAGTGGTGGTGATGACATCATTACTGCGGTGCAAAATTGGTTACAGATGCAACCGATAAACATATTTTCTGATGAAATAAAAAAACTTGTAAAACGTAGGGAAAACTGCATTGAAATCCAGGGAGGTTACGTAGAAAAATAACGCATGTTTCAGTTTTCTATCATCAGAATAAGTACAGCTTTTCACAAATGTGCCTTTACTTTTTAAATTCCCCTTGTATATCTGTATGTAAATGATTTTGTAAATAAACTTTACCTATAATGTACTTTTAAAGATCTAGCAAGAGATGGCTTTTCTGATAGTGCTTACGCGTGAATAGTGAGTTTCGGCATTAACATCTATTTATAAATAACTGTTTAACCATGGGTAACGCCACGGTCCAAGCTAGTTACACATATAATTGTACTAACTCCCTAAGACATCCCCCCCCCCCCCCCACACACACACACACTGGTAAAAGCACAAATCGAACACTGCGTAAGTGTTAATACTGCTGCCAAAAAAATGGATGAACGTGAGGTAGTGGAAGCGAGTGCAGTTCTTCGGCATTTACACCACAGACGGAATAAAGTTAGGAAGAACAAGAGAAATTGAGCTTTGTCGATGCCTTCTTTTTTAAGTAAGCAGAATACTTAACAAAATGTAACTCGTGAACTGGTGCAGGATGCATACATTTTCCAGGTTTACCAGAATGTCAAAATACGATTTTGAGTAGGTCTATCTGATACAAGCAATTAGTCCAAGGATTGCTGAAACTGATACCGTACACAGAGAATATACCACAGCAACCCGGTTGGCGATCACACATCGAGTTTTAGCTACTGGTGAATCATACGCAAGTTTAATATACATGTACTTTACTATACCTCTTTCAAATTCACTGTTCGTCAATAAGTCTCTTAGTAGCAACAGTATGGTAAGCAATACTTTGGTAGGACTCAAGTATTTCACTTAGGTACAGGATGTTTGAAATAGGAATACTGGTACAATATTTATTATTTGTATTTACCAGCATACACCACTGTTGTTATTATTATTTCCTGCTTAAGGCACGCCTCGAGATAGTTTGAAACACGTGGTATTAAATACAAGCCATGTGGATGAAAAGCCATCTGCATTTCCACTGTTCCTATGTAGCTTTTCTGCCTCACATTTGGCGTGGGTTGAAAGACATTTTGTATGATTCATGAAGCTTGATTCCAAGCTCATCAGTAAAAACTTGTCAAATATCCTTTCTCAAATTGCCCTATTCGTACACATTACTTTCGACACTGCTGTACACAAAGAGCTCACAAGAAGAAATCACTAAGATCTTGCTGTTTGCGCTCACACCTTCGACAATATCTATGGTCGAAGGCTCACACTCATAACTGCAACTCTTTTGGTGAGAGGAGTGTGAGCGAGAGGGGAGCACTTACAGACTTACAGACATTAGACATTGCCCTGCAATATGAAATATTCTCTACCCTTGGTGGACAACTCTGACATACCCTCGCCTATACATCAGCAACTACCTGCCACATCAGCAACATTGACCAGCCATATTGCAAAGTTGCTGTGTACGCCAGCCACAAGGCAGCGATGTTTTACTTTCAGTTTCCGTGCTGTTTTATACTCCTGTTTTATGTATTTTACCGACACTCGTCTCCAACTGGTGTCATGCATCCATACAAACATGTCCATACATCCATCCACCATAATTTTATGGATGGATTCAGCGAAGAATTGCTAAAATGTCGCAACAATGATATCTTCTTATGCTTTATGTACAAGAGCCTCTGTACTTCTCTGTCAAAATACACTGAAGAGCCGAAGAAACTGGTACACCTGCCTAACATTGTGTAGGGAATCCACGAGCACACAGAAGTGTCGCAGCATGATGTGGCATGGACTTGACCGATGTCTGAAGTAGTGCCGGCGGGAATTGACACCATGAATGCTGCAGGACTGTCCACAAATCCGTAAAAGTACATGGCGGTGGAGATCTCTTATGAACAGCATGTTGCAAGGCATCCCGTATATTCTCAGTAACATTCATGTCTGGGAGTGTTCGTGGAGCCTCTCTGTAGCAATTGTGAACTTGTAGGGTATCGAATTGTCCTACTGGAATTGTCAAAGTCCATTGGAATGCACAATGTTCATTAATGGATGCAGGTGACCAGTCAGGATGCTTACATACATGTCAGAGTCATATGTAGACATATCAGGGGGCGGTTATCACTCCAACTGCATATGCCCCACACCATTACAGAGCCTCCACCAGCTTGAACAGTGCCCTGGTGACATGCAGGGTCCATGGAATCATGATGTCTCCAGAACTGTACGCGTTCATCCACTCGATACAATATGAAATGAGATTTGTGTGAGCAGGTGACATGTTTCCAGTCATCAACAGTCCAATTTTGCTGCTGACAGGCCCAGGCGAGCTGTAAAGCTTTGTGTCGTGCAGTCATCGAGGGTACACGACAGGGCCTTCGAGTCCAAAAGCCCATATCGATGATGTTACATTGAACGATTCACACGCTGACACTAGTTGATGGCCCAGCATTGAAATCTACAGCAATTTGTAGAAGGGTTGCACTTCTGTCATGTTGAACGATTCTCTTCATTCATCATTTGTCCCGCTCTTGCAGGATCTTTTTCGGGCAGCAGCAGTGTCGGAGACTTGATGTTTTACCAGGTTCCTGATATTCATGGTACACTCGTGAAATGGTCATACAGGAAAATCCCCACTTCATCTCTTCCTCAGAGATGCTGTGTCCCATTGCTCATGCACTGACTGTAACACCATGTTCAGACTCACTTAAATCTTGATAACCTGCCATTGTAGCAGCACTAACCAATCTAACAACTGCACCTGACACTTGTCGTCTTAAATAGGCGTTGCCGACTGCAGCACAGTATTCTGTCTATTTACTCATATCTCTTTCTGAATATGTGTACCTACACCAGTTTCTTTGGCGCTGTGTGTATATGTACCTGCAGATTTGATGAAAACATTCTGGGTGTTAAACTTTGGCCAGATTTTGGAGCCTACATCTCAATGTTTATTCATTAATCAGTTCATATCAACGATCTATGTAACAGACTGAATTCAGGAGCATTTGCCATTTGCTCAATTTCATCTGTTTGTGACTTGGAAACAATTAAAGCTGCATACCTAGGATATTTCCATTCACTTATGACACATGACATCATATATAACTTATTGAAACAGCTTGGGATCCTCACCTCCTCAGTACATTTTTTCACTAATGTTCTTTGTGAACAGTAATGATGCAATTTACAAAACAAACAGTGATACAAGAAGTAAACATGATATTCACAAATATATAAAAAAATCTCAGCATGGTACAGAAAGGAGTGCATTAGTCAAGCCTAAAAGTATACAATAAACTTCCATTTCATGTTAAATCAGTCATTGGGGATATGACTAAATTCAAAAAACAGCTGAAACTCATCTTTTGAATAGTTTTTTCTAATCTGTACAGGAATTTTTGACAGTATGTAATAATTAGTACTAAGTGTTTAATTTTAAGCACTTTATCCATCAGTTTCACTTCTTGTATCATACGTAAGTTTTTGAACACCGATTTTGGTGCCACTGACTGCCTTTATGAGAGCTCATCATTTTTAATCACTTGACATGGCTGGAAGCTCAAGCAAATTTTATTGTGTTATAAGATTCTACAACAGATAGAAGTCAAAGACACTGGATGAGAGTTTTGAGGATCTCTTCTGCTGCCCACCTTGTAGGTAAGTGTGAACTGTGCTTTCTTCCAGTTCTGACCTCAGTTTTGGTTTCAAGGGCTCTACAGTATATTATGGTTAGAGGCTAATTCAGTTGCAAGTTCTGTGTAGGATCTGATAGGATTCCATCGGACCACACAGTTTTGTTCAGTTTTAGTCATTTCAGCTGTTTCATAATGCAACAGACATTGATATTTGTTTCACTAATCTAGACTAGGTTCTGAGAATTGAAGTGAGGCGGTTATCTTGCATTTTCCTTTGTAAAGGCAACCTTTAAAAATTGATGTAAGCATTTTTGCTTTCACTTTACTCATCAGTTTCACTTCTTGTGTCATACATACAGGATTTTGGACACCACTCTTGGTGCCACAGACATCCTTTATGTATGATTTAAATTTAATTGGGTTTTGTGAAAGGTCTTCCAGTTTTTGAAGAGACAGATAGATTACCAGGTTTTGTAATTGTGCTCGCAACATATAACTGTAAAAAACACAAAATCCGTGGTACACTGCACCTTCAACACTTTGACCCTGTGATGTGGTACACTGCACTTTCAGCACTTCAGTCCTGTGTATTACAGACCGAATGCTGGCAGAGGTACGTAATTAACACCCTTTACAGTTGTTAACAGAGGAAATCTTTGACAGAATGATTTCTCCCTTAAACTGTAGCACAAACTGCAGATATCAATATTATGCCTTAAATAAAGGAAAGGCAATCACTCATCTGCAGCTAATTTGTGTGGTGCATAGAAACATGGAGTGGAAAGTATTTATACTAACTTTTGAGCTTTTGCTCTTTCTCTAATGGAAGTACACACATTCACACAAATACAACCATGCAGACACACACACACACGCCAGGAAAATGCATTTTGGTGTTGGTGTGTTTTTGTACGTGACTAGAGAAAGAGCAAAAGCTAGTACAAATAGTTTTCTGTTGCATATTTATATGTGCCATACATCAGTCACCTGTGAGTGAGACACTTTTCTGGAAAAGTAAGAGAGTGGTTTGAAAAGGTCTCAGAACAGAATAGAAAAAAGTACTTACATCACTGAAACTTTTTTTATTTTTCAATGTTGTCTCCTTGTAGATTAATGCAGTTGGTCCATCGATGTTCCAGTGTCTTGATCCCATCTCGAAAATGAGTTTCCTCCAGGCCTGAAAAATAGTTGTCAACTCCTGCTATCAATTATTTGTTTGAAGTGAATCTTTCTCCACTAAGAAAAATTTTTCGTTTTGTGAAGAGTTGGAAGTCTGACAGAGCCATATCAGGTGCATAAGGTGGATGTGGCAACAATTCTTACCTGAGTTTGCCTAATTTTACCATGGTGATGGCACATGTGTGTGGGTGTGCATTGTCTTGATGGAAGATGACTTTCTTCCTTGCTAATCCTGGCCTTTTTCGCATATTTTTTGTTGCAATTTGTCCAGGAGGTTAGTATAGTATTCTCCAGTAATTGTTTGCCCAGTGGGCAGATAATCTACAAACAGAATCCCCTTTGCATCCCACAACACTGAGCCATGACCTTTCCCGCTGAAGGAATATTGTCTGTGCTTTCTTTGGTGGCAGAGAATCAGCATGTTTCCACTGCTTTGACTGTTGTTTTGTCTCTGAGGTATAGTAGTGCACCCAAGTTTCATCTGTGGTCACAAACAGGTGCATAAAATCTTGTTCGTTTCTCCTAAAATGGGCCAAACATTGTTCTGACATGTCCATTGTCATACATTTTTGATCCAGCATCAAGAGTCGCGGCACCCATCTTGCAGATAATATTTTCATTTCTAATTCTTCAGTTAAAATGTGATATACCGTTCAGATGACATCTGGCAAGCGTGGGCAGTTTCATATACTTTCAATTGGTGATCCTCCATGACCATTTTTTGCACTTTTGCAATGATTTCTGGAGTAGTGACACATCTTGGCTGACCACTGCACAGATCATCATCCAAGCTCTCCCAACCAAATTTAAATTCATTGGTCCACTTGGCACCAGTTGTATATGAAGGAGCAGAGCCCCCAGTGTATTCTGGAAATCGGCATCAATGTCCTTTGCTTTCATACCTTTCTTTACAAAGTACTTAATCACTGCTCGAATCTCAGTTTTTTCCATCTCTGCAAATCGCTACACAAGAACAACAACAGAGCCACGTCCCCACCACAGCTCTCTTCCAAGAGCACTGACGTGACATGTGTTTACAGGCAACAGTCCAATTAATATCACATGAACAACTCGCTGTGCTAGCGCTGACCTCTCGTGGTGAGTCCGAGAACTTTTCAAAGCACCCTCATAAGCAAAAAGCTGTAGTAGTTACTAACAAGTGCAAGTTGGTAAGTAACAAAATGCAACTATCATTAAAGACTAAACTTTCAAAATTGACACTGTGAACATTGACAAATGGTCTACATAAATTTTCCAATGCAGAAAATTACAAATTATAGTAAGTTACACAATATTAAATTTTCTAAGAGCAATAACCTCCATTAGAGATTACTTCACTGCACACTATTAATGAGAAGTGAATTCATCTATAAAGGAATTCATAGTATGTTAGAAGATGTTCTGCATTTCCTGAAAGGCACAGCAGTGGATGATTTCAAGCATGCATGTAAATGATTGTATTTGCTGGCAACTAGAATTCTCTCTGTCTCTGCCTCTCTCTCTCTCTCTCTGTATCTATATATCTGTCTATCTATCTACCTATCTCTGACACAGACTTAAAATCCATTGAAAGTTACATGTTGTGTTCACTATAGAAACAAAGATGGTTGCACACTAAAAAAGCACAAAACTAGGGAATTCTTCCAGAACAACAAAACATTTAAAAGGAGTATGGTTAATCTTGGCTGCCACTGTTCTTGTTATGCATCAATGAAATGGCACTGTGGCTGATGCTATTTTTCATTGTCTCTTCAAGGCATTTTATACGGTTCTGTACTGTTCTATTGAACTAAGTACTAGCTTATTGAGTATTGGAAAAGATTTGTGACTGGATACAATACTTCCTACCAGATAGAACTTACCATCATTCTTAAGGGTTTGAAACTGACTGACGTAGAAGTATTTTGATAGTACAGCAAGGTAGTGTTACAGAACTATAACTGTTTGCAGTGAATGCAAGTGATGAGGAGGATGACATTGGATGCTATGTGAGACTGTTTTGAGATGATTCTGTTATCTGTAGGATAGTTACAAAGCCAAAGAACTATATCAGAATGCAGGAAAACATGCAGAATATCAATAATATGTGTAGGGATTGCTAGTGGATTCTCAGTGTAAAAAATGTAACATACTGTACCAGAATAAGTAAATCACTGGATACAGTAATGAATAAGAAACTTTAGTGTAACTATGCTGAGCAACCTAAAGTGGAAAGATCACATAAAACTAGTTGTGGAGGAAAAGAAGATGCTGTGCTGAAAATTATTATTAGAGGAATCATAAGAACATGTAAGTTATCCAAAAAAGAAGAAGTTTATAAAACACTTGTTTGACCCATTCCTGTATATATGCCCTTACTAGGTAGTATTAATTAAAGAGATAAAGAAGATCCAAAGAAGAGCAGCTAGTATCATTCAGTAGGCTTTATGGAGATTCACATCAAACTTACAATGGTAAACACTACAAGGGAGGCATTATGTATCACAGATAATTTTGCTGTTAAAATTGTGAGAGTATATGTACCAAAAAGAGACGGATGACATAGTTCCTTCCATATACACTTCACAAAATGACCATAATGAACTGGAACTCACTCAGAAGCTTTCCGGCAGTTTTTCTTTTTGGTTTTGGTTTCACAGGAAAGGAGTGTGATGGAGTAGGTATAGAAAGACAGAATGATACCCCATAGGTAATGCCGTCTTGTGAATATTATTTCTGTGCTGCTGATCTCCAGCTTTACTGGAGTGTCATACCTGGAGATATCAATATTTCCATCATCCAGGAAAGTGAGTGACAACCTGTCTCTGATGTTCAGGTGGTGGTAAAACCTTGTGGCATAACAGAAACAGATATTAAGAGATGATGAGCAAGCTTAGTTGAAAGCTGTATGTTTAGTGTTGAAAAACAATGGAGCAGCCACAGTGCAACAAATACAATGAATAATGGTACTTCTTAGTGAAACAACAAGAATGTTAGTGGACTAAAAAAAAAAGCCTAATAACCACCCAGTCACATGGTTTGCCTTGGTTGGCCATGTCCTGCAGCTACATGGCGTCGCTGATGACAACTCGAAATTCCTTTGCTTACTATGTCATCTCGATGATGATGAACTGGACCTGATCTACTACACTGTGGCTTAGCCCCCCCCCCCCCTGCGGACAAATATGTGTTCATCCGACGCACCATCCTTGAGCGACTATCCACATCGACAGAGGAAGCTTTCTGCCTCATCAGTCATGAGTTGCTGGGTTCCAGATCCCTGTCGGAGCTTTGGCGTCATCTCCACAACATGACTGACACACATCACATGCCGGATGTTACACTTTGGACCATCTGGTTGCTCAAACTTCCTTTGGAAGTTCAAGTGCACCTTCTGCATGTAACTTTGGCCCCACTAGACACTAAACTGAAGATTGCAGACCAGGTTTACAACATTGTGCCCCACCCCCCACATACCCCCCAAGGATCCCTCAGGCCTCAGGGTTTGGCACACCCACGCAGCAGTTTCCATCGTGCGGTACAGAGTTCGCACGACTCGCATCACGCATGCGTGTGGACCCAATGCCGCCTGGTATCTGCCACCGTAACCCCTCTCACACCAGCACTACTGCAACACCACCGTCGGAGGAATCTACAAACAAGACCCCTTCCATTGCTGCTTCGACCTCAGCCAGCACGACGGATGATGCCACACTCCATCCCAGTTGGTGTTATTTCCATTCCCACTTTGGTGACATGGCTAAGAAATGTCATTCTCCATGCACAGTCCCACACTAATAACACGACCCAATTCAGACACTACGGGCCACGTTGCATCGCACAGACACCTATCGCTTAACACTGCTTCACCTTACGTGCCAGAACACTTGTACGTGAAAGACTCAGTTTTCATTTCTAGTCAGATATGCGTCAGCTTTACAGACACTCGCTCACCCCATTCCTGAAGCTCCCACCTCGATCTCACTTACTACAGATGCGAGTGATACTACAGTGGGGGCGGTACTTCAGCAATCCGTGAGTTCTATTGTACAGCCACTCAGATTTTTCTCCCACATACTGTCCACTTTCCAGTGTAAATGATCGACCTTTAACTGCGACTGTTTGTTATTTACGCCGTTACCAAATATTTCAAGGGCGATATTGAAGGCTGCCATCTTGTGGTATTTACCAATCACAAACCATTGGTATACACTTTCTGTAACCCAGGCAAGGACTCATCCCATAGATGTTTTTGACATATGGACCTCATATGTCAGTTTATGAATGATGTACGTTACGTCAGAGGGGCAGACAATGTCATCACTGATTTACTATCTCGTGTATCGGTTTTATCTTCACAACTGGACCTCAGTGAACTCCCTAAATTGTAAACAGACAATACTGCACTCGCCGAATTGCGCTCCGATGCTAAAACAGGACTCTAATTAGAGTTACAGACACTTCCTGGGTTTTTATCACCCATCTAGTGCAACATTTCAACAGGACGCATGTATCCAGTGATTTCTGCACCTCTCCGCCGGGACATTTTTAATAGTATCCATGACTTGGCACACCCTGGCATTTGTGCCACCACACATCTGGTATCTGAACGTTTTGTTTGGCGTGGGGTGATAAAACAATGTCGCAGTTGGGTGCGAGCATGTGTGGCATGTCAGTGTGCAAAAGTAGGACATCATGCACAGCCCCCCATGGGTACGTTCAATGTAGCAAAAAGAAGATTCCAGCACATACACATCAATATCGTTGGGCCCTTACCCTCCTCGGGCCCCTTCTGTTACATACTGTCTGCCATTGACAGGTTTACCTGCTGGTTAGAGGTAATTACTCTTACTACTATCACAGCTGACGCAGTGGCCCAAGCCCTTTTGTTAATGTGGATCTCGCGCTTCGGCTGCCCAGTTTCTATCACCACTGACCAGGGCCGCCAATTCGAGTCTGCCCTCTTCTGATGGCTTTGTGACCTTTGTGGGGTGGAACGATTTTGACTACAACATATCACCCCTATAGCAATGGGCTTGTCGAATGCTGGCACCAAACACTTAAAGCTTCCCTGATGTGCCAAGGAGGTGAGTGGGCCAACACCTTACCACGGGTAATGTTAGATGTTTGAGCTGCGTACAAAGAGGACCTTAGCGCATTTCTGGTGGAAGTACTATACAGAGAACCCCTCACACTTCCAGCAGAGCTAGTCAAGCCTTCACCTCCTCCAGATCAAATCTGTGACTCGACATTCATCGGGCATGTTAAGGAGCTAATCACTAACATTCGCATGTGTCCTCCTTGACCGCACTCGCTCCCTCCCGTATTTCTGCATAAGGACTTGGCGTTGTGCACTCATGTCATGGTGTGCCATGGCACCGTCCAACCGGCACTCAGACCTCCATACTCGGGCCCACACAGAGTCATATCGAAGTGCTCCTTAATGTCACACCTCAAACAGTATCTTGTCTGCCACCTCAAACTGGCGTGGTCTCTGGGAGAACTGCCCAATATCCCACCCAGTCAGCCTTCACCCCCTGCTACAGCCGCCTCGCAGGAGGCATCTACCGACAGCCCGCGGATGAGTGATGCCCATTCTCGCACGAGTGATGTTACACAATCCCAGTCGTGTGACAGTGCTACAGGTGCATGTGACATTCCCCTAAGAGTGATGTGTGTGATGACTCCCCCTCCTACAGGCAGCCCCCCGCCTCTCCCCTGTTAGGATTTAGTGACATATCAGGGGCCAGCCTCGGAACGTGTGATGTCGCTGACGACGACTCAAGTGGAGATTCTGTCAACCCGTATATGGAAGTGGTAGTGAATGTCAACACAGATTTTATTTGCAGCTCTAAAATGTTTTTTGTTATGCAGCTGGGTAATATGTGTGTCTTCTACGAATGTACCAGCTGCCCCAGTGACAACTTAACCCACATTCATCTTCTCCAGTCCGTCCCCTTGCCTGTTGCTAATGACCCATCAATGGTAAAAGTCCTATGTTCCGCAACAGACATTCAGGTTCACTACCCCAGCTCCTCACAATGCACTGTCGCATCCCCGGATCTCTCGACTGCTGTACAAGGATTTGTGCGGTCAGGCAGGACCATTCGCGCCCCTCTCTGGCTCGAAGACTTCAATTACTAATGTAAAGCAATGTAAGGTATGGTTTCGGTTTAAGCACCCTCTCCCTCCCCCCTGGGTATTACTTAACATGTATGCCCCAATATTTATGTTATGTGCTCCACACTCTAGGTGGGGGGTGGGGAGGGGTGGGGGTGGGGGGCTAATGTGGCGACTATCGACTAAGTCGCGTGTAATATCTTTGTTTTGGCAAGCTCTTTGCAACCAGTATGTGGCCACACGTGAAACAGTACACATGTGAACCGAGAATCAAGAATGTTTATAACTGTATATGTGTGCTTCCGAGTAATAAATTAGTGCTTATTACATGTTATATACTATGCATCATTGGACCTAGCAATCCTACAACACTAAACCCATACATTCTTTCCTTTCATAAAGAAGCTGCTATCGTCCACAAACAGTATGGCATCTGCTGTTATAAGTGTTGTGGTACACCGTTAAAAAACCAAGAATAACAATGGGCACAATACTGAGCCCTGAGGCACCATATAATTAACATTTTATGTTCAGATTGGTGTACTTTGCCTTCCTAACAAATTTCCTCTCATTGTTTTCTGTCAGATAAATATTATCTGTTGAATCCCCCATAGAAAACACTAGAAGCACCATAATTATTTAGTTTATTGTTTGTCACAAAGCCAATGTATCGTGATAGTAGGCAGCACAAATGATGTATATAGAAATGAACTGAAAGTAGCAACAAGAGTATTAAGACAAACAGACACTTGTTACATTTGGGGATCAGAAAATGATTGTGTTAGGCATACTGTATAGACATGACCTTACTGAATCATCAAATGTAAACAAAGAGATCCACGAAGCAAACAGGGCTTACAAAAAGATATGTCAATCCACTTTAAATGCTGTTTTTCTCACCCTAAATGACATGAAGAGAAAGCACTTTACAAGACATGGAATGCACCTAAATAAGTGGGGCAAATAATTAATCTCCCAGAGGATCAAAATGTGCATGACAAATGTTTTTTCTAGAAGTGGGAAATATGACACAGTTGCACTGCCAAAAGCAGGAGAGATTTGCAAAGTATCTTGCACAAGCAAGGTCGTCAATGTCATGGAAAACCTTGCCTGCCTAATGAATCCAGCTGTAGCAGTGCTACAACATAGAGAATGATCATGTATAGAAGTAAGTGTCAACAGGAAAACTTTTGTGACAATACCGGCAACAGCAGCAATAAAAGACCTAGAACCAATGTCTACAGAGGGAAAGGAAATGGTCACAACATGTACATCTACACAACCAGCAGCAATAGATGACTCAGGAGCAACTCCACCAAAAGAAAAGGAAACAACAAGTGAAACGCACAGTATTGCAAGCAGGTGGAAAACAGTGCCTCCACACCATCTGAAAGATTTTTTACTATCAAGCATGAAGAGGAGGAGGCCACCACAATAAGTACAACTAAATGTTTACAGTACTTCCCCAGAATATACAATCCTCAAAAAACAAAGTTCAACAGAAGTAAATTTACAGACACTAGACAGTTCAGTTGTGTGTCTTACGGAACACTGGTACAAAGGTAATGAAATCTCATATTTAGTCTTAGCCTCATAAGAACTTCCTTGTTTTTACAGTAGTCTCTCCATGAAAGCTGGGGGTTCATGTATTTATGTGAAGAGAGGTATTTCATTTAAAGACAGAAATGACCTTACAGCATTAAGTGTTGATAAACATTTTGAACTCTCAACTATTCAAGTAACAGAACACAACAAGTCAAAAACACAAATGGTAATTTGTGTGTACCGATCACCGAGTGGTGAGGTGGATATTTTTTTCTCAAAACTAAATCAAACACTAGATAAGGTATCTTGCTCAAAAACAAGCATAATTGTCTGTGGGGACCTCAATATCAATACAATGAAGTCAGATGATGTCAGCCATGCCTATTTAAATGTTTTGTACAGTTATGGCATGACTTCACTTGTAAACTGTCACTCTAGAGTAACCAAACAATCTTCTTCATTGATAGACCATGTAACAACAGATATAGACAGGAAAAAATGCTGTATACATCTTCAAGATCTAGGCTTAGCAGATCATTTGTGTCAGAAATTAAAAGTGAATTTTGTGTAGAAAAGCCCCCTAAATGAAAAGTATACAAAGGGCTCTTCTCAAAGTCAAGCCTGCATGAATTTTCATCCCAGATACAATATGAAGGGTGGGAGGAAGTCTATGCGAAAACAAGTGTGAGCAAAATGTTTAATAGTTTCATGCCCATTTTTAAACTAAAATTTGAGGAAGCATTCCCCAAAACTTTGCATACCATTGCAACTTCAGAAAAAAATATATGGATAACCAGATGTATCAAAAAAATCCTCTGAAACTCTTCAGTATCTTGCTTCAATCAAAAATAGACAGATTGACCCAGCCTTTTTGCAATTTTATGAAAACTACTAGTGAATCTACAGAAAGGTACTACTAGCTGCTAAAAAACTCACAAACCATAAAATACTACTGCAGGCAGGAAACAAAAGCAAAGCAGCCTGGAATATTATCAAATGGGAAACAGCAAACACAGAGCAAAATTATTTGAATTCACAAATTAAGAACACAAATAGACAAATGAATCACCCAAAAAATGGCTAACTTTGTAAATGTGTACCTCAACAGCATTGCTAAGAAATTACAACAGAACTTTCTAGACACTTATGTCTTTCCCATCCAGAACCATCCACCAAGCTCAATGGCACTCTATCCGGCAACTGAGAAAGAGATCGCACAAGTTTTACATCAATTAAAAAATCAAAAAAATCAATTGGTCTAGATGAAATACCAGCTTCTGTACTTAAAGAACGTGTAAATTCCATAAAAGCTCCATTAACAAAAATAATCAGTGAATCGTCCAAATCTGACTGTGTTCACGAGCACCTAAAACAAGCAAAAGTGAGACCATACTTAAAAAAGGTGATGCGGAAAATGTAGAAAACTACAATCTCTCTACTGTCCACCATTTCCAAAATTATTGAAAAAGTAATGAAAAATAGGTTAATGCAGTATCTAAATAAGTTTAACTTTCTTTGCAAAGAACAACATGGTTTCAGCCCAAAAGAGGTACAGAATTGGCTATTGCACAGTTTACAAAGGTAATTCTTGAGGCGCTGGACAAAGGTGACCAAGTGAATGGAATTTTCTTGGACTTATCAAAGGCATTTGATACAGCGGACCACATAATTTTATCACATAAATTACAGTTACTAGGAATAAGACGTGTGGTTAAGAAGTGGTGAAGTCCTGCCTAGAAAACCAGATGCATCGTGTTGAGATTTCACATACTTCAGAAGGATTTATAGCAAAACACTTACCAGATCCAAAAAATATTAATATAGGCATCCGTCAAGGTAGTGTATTAGGTCCAGTCATTTTTCTTATTTACATTAATGATTTACTGCAGAGTATCAGATGTGGGGGAAAAAATACTATTTGCTGATAACAGCAAAATAGTGATCACAGCCAAAACTCCAACACAGTTGACAGAAAAGGCTAATGCAGCCCTCAGAGATGTTCACAAGTGGTCATGGAAAAATAAAGTAACTTTGAACGTAAAGAAAACTAATTGTATGTACTTCCGGTTGAATAAAAGACACAATGATGGTGAATTAACAATTAATGATGAATAATAAAATGTGTAATGGAAACCAAATTTTTGGGTTTGAAAGTAGATTGTCAACTGGAATGGACAGAACATAAAAAAGCTTTAACAAAGAGACTATCCACAGTATGTTATGCTCTACGAATACTTGCAACACTGTGCAATATTTCATGCCTGAAAATGACATATTTTGGATACGTGCACTCAATCCTCAGTTATGGAATCATGGGAATATTCAGTCTGTCTTCAAGGTGCAGAAAAGAGCTGTATGGATAATAACAAATAGCAGCAATAGGGCCAACTGTACTGATTTATTCAAAAAACTGGAAATTCTGACTGTCTGATAGACTATAGCTAATGTGAGGAAAAATAATCATCTGTATGCTATAAACAGCTCAATACATGACCATGAAACTAGATCGAGCCACTGCTGATACCTAAACAGGAAAAACAAGTCCAAAACACAGAACAGTATGTTACGTAATGTCCTAAAACTGTATGACAGGCTCCCACAGGAAATAAAAGGTGTAAACAAACTTCATATCTTTAGGCAAAAGGTAAAAACATATTTATTAAGTAAAAGATGTTACAAGGTAAATTAGTATTTAGAATAATTGTAGATAGCTATAGACACATGTATCACATAGGCCTATATAAAAAGACAGTATATGGCATAACTGTAATTATTGTAAGAATTGACCTGCAAAAATTGTAAGAACTGAATTGTAAACATTGTAAGAACCCATGTATGTTTTGGGTCATAAGACAAAATGGACAACATCCTTACAATTTGTATTGTTAGGAAGATGAATAAACATCAATCAACCAATCACGTTGGAAAGGTTGAAAAACAAAGCACATTTTAATTCATTATCCTCTATAGCTTTGGAAACAAGTTTTAGGTAATGGGAGAGAAGTGTCTCCATTGATTAGCATTTTCTGAAAACATTCTACGTGCTGTGGCCTTCTCCACCAGACATCACGGCGCCTAGAATATCAGCAACCAAACTGACAGCCTGCAGCCGCAGTTGCCCGCCTTGCAGGTACACTGAAGCACTACACAACCGACAGGCAACATTGATGAACGGCCACAACAACAACCACAACAACAACACCACAGCAAAGACACCAGCGGCCGCCAGGGGCCACTACCGGCCCACATAAACATAAGGAAGAAGTCGCTGCAGATCCCGGAACTATTTTCACACATCAAACCACGTGATGGAAAATAGTTCTGAGGTATTCATCTGCCAAAGCGCTATAAAGGCCAGCGCTCAGCCACACATCAGCAGTTCATCGACTGCCAGCAGACATGGATAGCTGCTGCCCCGGAAGCCCAGCTTGGATCTTCTCACTGATCTCTGGATTAGGCTTGGTATATCGGAGAAGTCTCTGGCAGAGACTAGTAGGAACATATTTCAGTTGTTTTCTACATTATTCTTGTAATGAGTTGTGATTCGAAGATGGATCACTGTTTTGTGTTGGTGTTATACTTGGTGAATTTGTTTTGGTTAATTGAACAGTCCAATAAATTGTTTTTGGACTTGATCGTTAGTTTCCTCTGCGTACACAGACATATCACTATGCAGTAACAAGAACTTTGGCTTTGTCTAGAATATCTAGTAATCTATCATACTGTAAAGTGGTGTTACTTTGAACTACTTTTGGATTGTGTAGTTTTGTAAAATGACTTGTGGTTATCACATATTGTACAACGGTAATAACACACTTTAGGTGAAGAATATACATTTATTTAGCACGGAAGTAAGGAAGAACAATATGGCAGTACAAAAGTTGTGCACCGAGGGAGGATAGACAAAGAAAAATCAAAGATGATCGAGTCCAAAGATATGGCACTTTACACCAGAGGCACCACAGAGCACCCCCCACCCCCTCCGGTAGTGCAGAGCACGGCGGAGCAAAGCTTTCTTACTCAAACACAAAATCTTCATGCCAGTGCGGCGGTAGAAGGCAGCATCCAGTGTGAAAAGTGGGCACGTCGGAACCACACCAACAGCGTCACGTGCATCAGACTGCTGCTTAGGCGGTGGAATGTTGCACGAAGTCATGTCATCGGCATCGGTAGGTGGGGCAGCGGCGACAGCAGGCAGATCTGAAGTGTCGGAATGCAGGTCAGAGAGGGACCATACCAGTTTTAAACAGTTGATGGAAACTGTTTGAAGTCGTCCATTGAGATGAATTACTAACATATTCACTCTGCGACATTAGATGCGGTGCAGGCCCAAATAAGGTGGTTGGAAGGAGTCATCATGCAGCATCACAAATTCACATGATACCAGGTCCTTGTGGACGAACACCGGCGGCGTGGTATGAGGGCGAGGAGGGGGGTTCGTAGGTGAGCGAAGTGTGCATGCACCCATTCCACAAGGGCCAGAAGGTCGATTTCATCAGCCGACAGTGTGTCCTCTGTGAATTTGCTGGCAGGAGGAGGGGCTCTCCGTATAGGATCTCGCCAGCAATGCATTCAGGTCCTCCTTATGGGCAGAGAGGGTGCCTAGTACGACCCAAGGGAGGGCCTCAGACCATAACCCACTGTGGCACATGAGCACATCTTTTAGAGATTGCTGCCATTGTTCAACCAGGCTGTTTGCCTGCAGGTGATAGGCCATAGTGTGGAATTTTGCTACACCGCACAGCTCACACAGTCGAGCAAAAATCATGGATTCGAATTTTCGTCCCTGATCAGTAGTGAGTGAAAGAGGGCAGCCAAACCTCGTGACCCATGCAGATAAAGAAGCACGAGCAAAGATTTCTGCCATTATGTCGATGAGAGGGACTGCCTCGACCCAACAGGTTACGTGGTCGATCATAGGTAACCCTCAGAAGGGGGAAGCAGACTGACCACGTCAATGTGGACATGCTGAAGGCGACCCCTTGGGGATGTCAAACTTGCCTAAAGGAGGCTGCGTGTGTCTGTTGACTTTACTACTTTGGTGTGGGACGCACACATAGGTGCAAGTGCGGCAGTCATGCCACACGCCGGGCCAGACAAAGTGTTCAGTGACTAGTCTCGTCATTGCCCATATTCTGGGGTGTGCCAAGTTGTGTAAAGCATTGAAGATCCCACGCTGAAAAGCGGATAGTACAAAGGGGCAGGGGGAGCCTGTAGACATGTCACAAAGGACCGGGGTTGTCAACCCGTGTAGGACAAGAGGTTGGACAATGAGCAAAGACTCGATGTCCGAAAGTAATCACTGTGTATCGATGTGTTCGATCTGCAGTCCGGCAAGATCATCTAAGTACAAGGGTGTGGTAAGCACCGAGATACGAGATAGATGTTTAACTACAACATTCTCCACACCGCAGATGTAGCAAGCGTCCGAGGAATATTGGCAAATTTAGTCCATATGGCAGAAACGTCTTGGTGGAAGGTCCTTTGCCGGGTTGCATATTGTGTCCATGAGAGGCTTACGACCCGAGTAGATAGTGAAAGGTTGCCCCTCGAGGTCACTTTGTAAGTGTTTGATTGCCTCATAAACTATGAGAAACTTGTGGTCGAAAGCTGACCACTTACACTGGCTCCTGGTTAGTTTTTTTGAAAAGAAGCAAAGAGGCTGGGTAAAGTCAGCAGTGTGCTATTGTAAAACAGCACCCACAGCTGAGTCACTTGCGACAGTTGGAATAGAAAAACGGGCTTCAGGATTGGGGTGGACAAGTGTGACAGCTTTTGTGATGACTGTTTTGAGATTATCAAATGCGTTGAGCATGGGTTTGGTTCAGTTAAACTTTTGTTTCCCCATGGTATTTTTACCGGAGAGGGTGTCGTTGAGAGCCAATTGGACTGAGGCAGTTTGAGGGATATGGCTGGTGCAGATATAATTTTACCATACCCAGAAAACAATGGAGTTGAGCATAATCTTCAGGAAGAGGCAGGGCGAGAATGGTTTCGACACGAGAATCCGTTGGTTGGAGGCCGTTGGCCGAGACAGTATGGCCTAGGAATGTAACTGATGTAGAACAGAGTTGAGATTTATCGTGGTTGATAACAACACCATTGGCTGTGAGAGCTGAATGGACTGCATCAAGGTGAACCTGGTGCTCCTTGGCAGAGGAGGAAAAAATCAGAATGTCGTCCAAATAAGCAAAAGCAAAAGGCATAGGTAGCAAAATGGAATCAATGAACTGTTGCCATGTCAGTGTGGCATTTTTCAAGCCATAAGGCATGTAACAGTATTCAAATAGGCCGAAGGGTGTGATGATGGCTGTCTTTGGAATATCCGGGGGGAGGGGGGGGGGGTGTGCATAGGAATTTGCTGATATGCCTTCGAACAGTTTAAGACAGAGAAGAACTTCGAGCCGTGCAGTAATTGCGTGAAATCCTGGATATGAGGAATGGGATAGTTATTGATAATTGTCCGAGCATTAAGGGACCTGTAGTCCCCGCACATGTATAAGGAGCCATCCTGTTTAGGAACAAGGTGGATAGGTGAAGACTAGTTGTTGTCAGATGGTCGGAGCATGCCTGAAGCTAATAAATCCTGAACGATTTCTTTTGTGAGCAGAGGTTGGGAAGCATTAAGATGCCTAGCTTTGTAACGTACAGGTGAGCTGTCCGTGGTATGGGTTCTATGACAAGTGCCATTGCTGATGGCCGATACCTGCGAAAGGAGGCAGGCAGGGGGCCACAGGAGGGGGGGGGGGCATGTGCAATGACTGTTCACTGACATTGACAGACTGGAATAGCGTGGGCAGGGCGTCAGCAGCAGATGACGACAAAGAGCATGGCGTGGCAGCCACATGATGTGAGGAATGCCATGAAGTGAGAACAGGAGCATCCTGTACGTTCACCTGTGATGACGTGGACACGGTAGCAGGCATAGGGAAGCTTGACACACGAGCAGTGTAGTGCGAGTGACAGTTCCGTATGTTGCAGTTCTGCAGACTGGCCGCAAATTGTACTCCATGCATGTGATAATTCAGCAGAGGCACTGGCAATGTGGGTGCTTAATGCCTCATTATGTTGCGGAACTCGTTGATTTGTGTACACATGTCCGATAAATCAGAGAGCCATACAGTAATAAGCTCAAGCAGAGGTGCGCATGTGGAAAGCATAGCCAAGGAGTCGGAGAGCGAAGTTGTGCTGAACTCATTCGAGCATGGAACAGTAGAACCAGACGTGTGGCAGAGGGTGGTGACCTGCAGGTCTGGGAAAAGTTCGTAATGGTGTAGGAAGTCCAACACGATCACAGGTTCATCCACATTAGTGACGTGGAAAGTCCAAGGGAAAGTGGCAACTGGTGATATGTGAAGTGACATCTTGATGGAGCCAAGGACCATGATAGGAAAGTGATTTGCAGCAATCAAAGTGAGGTAAGCAGGAGAAAGCATGCCGCCTGCGTGCTTTGCTGGGATAATGCTGACATAATGCTGACATCGGCACTGGTGTTGACGAAAAACTGAGTGCCTGTTAACAAGTCCGTGACATAGAGGCATTGTGCCACTGGAGCAAGTGGTGCAGCATCGGATGGTAGGCACTGTGAAGGATTGTGGCAAGACGTGGCGCCTAAACGTGCCTACCGGAATCATTTGGGTAGGCACCAGGCACGCGGCAGTTGGTGAGTGGTATCCCCGTAAGTAGCATGGTACCAGCATAGCAGGTAAGCTTGGATGCAAGGCAGTGTAGGGTGTGAGGGGGACACAGCTGACTGCGTCGTTGCTTGAGACAACCAAGTCTTAGGATTATCCTTTTGCAAAGCAGGCAGCTTAGGAAAGCTTCTGGGTAACAAATGTTGATGCAGCACTGGTAGGCAAAGATCTGTGTGTGCGGGGCAGGAAGCCCCCTGACATTGGGTGTGCAGTAGTGGTGGACAGTGCATCCCGCAAGGTCTGTGAGGGGGGCAGCCACAATTAGCACGTGATGTGGAGTAAGCAGGTGCGACCGACGACATGATGTGTCTCAGCTGTAGGCCTGACGACGAACACAGAATGGGTGTGACAGCCAGTGGCATTGCAACAGCAGGCAGAAGGCGGTCATGAGGCTGCCACGGGGGGCTGATCCGGTAAATAGTGTGGGCGGAAAAGCTGGTGCCGTTACATAAGTGGGCGGAAGGCGATTATGGTGTGGACCGGCAAAAGAATGATGAAAAGAACCACAAAATAACTCACAAACAAATGACGACAATGTCGGAGTCACCACTGTAGTTATCACGTACCATAGGGCAATTCTGGGTTTTTAGGAACCCTCACCTGGTTCAGTCTCCATGACCAACTATATCCTCACCCACAATTACTTCTCCTTTGAAGGTGTTACCAACAAACAAATCTGCGGTACGGCTATGGGCACCCGCATGGCACCATTCTAAGCTAACCTATTCATGAGCCATCTAGAGGACTTCTTCCCAAAAACCCAGAATCCTAAACCTGTCACCTGGTTCAGATTGATTGATATCTTTGCTATCTGGATTGAAGGTGAGGACAGCTTATTCATATTCCTCCAGAACCTCAACAACTTCTCCCCCGTTTGCTTCACCTGGTCCTACTCAACCCAACAAGCCACCTTCCTAGATGCTGACCTCCACCTCAGAGATGGCTACATCAGTACCACTATCCACATCAAACCTACTAACCAACAGCAATATCTCCACTTCAACAGCTGCCACCCATTTCATACCAAGAAATCCCTTCTGTACAGCCTAGCCACCCATGGTCGTCACATCTGCAGTGATGAGTAGTCCCTCTCTAAATATACTAAGGGTCTCACTGAAGCCTTCACTGACCACAATTATGTTCCCATCCTTGTACAAAAACAAATCTGCCATGCCTTATCTTTCCAGTCTCCCACCACATCCCAAAGTCCCACAGTCTGGCCACAAAGGAGCATTCCCTCTTGTAAATCAGTACCATCCGAGACTGGAGCAACTGAATTACATTCTCCGCAAGGGTTTCAATTACCTCACGTTGTACCCTGAAATGAGAAAAGTCCTACCTACTATCCTGCCCACCCCTCATACTGTGGTATTCTGCCATCCACCGAACCTACACAATATACTTGTCCATCCTTACACAACCCCTGCTCCCAATCCCTTACCTCATGGCTCATACCCCTGTAATAGACCTAGATGCAAGACCTGTCATGTGATCTACAAGCTATGCTGTAACCACTGTGCTGCATTCTATGTAGGCATGACAACCAACAAGCTGTCTGTCCACATAAACGGCCACCGACAAACTGTGGCCAAAAAACAAGTGGACCACCCTGTAGCTGAGCACGTTGCCAAACATGATACCCCTCATCTGAATGACTGCTTCACAGACTGTGCCATATGGATCCTTCCCACCAACACCAGCTTTTCTGAATTGCGCAGGTGGGAACTTTCCCTGCAATAGATCCTATGTTCCCATAACTCTCCTGGCCCAAAGCTTCGTTAGTCACTGTCGTCACCCATCCAGCCCTCTTCCAGTTCCCATTCCAGCACTACAGAGCCGTTATTTCACCGCCACACCCAGTCTTTTAATTTCCTTTATTTTAATTCTCTCCTTTCCGCTACTTACCCCCCACCCCTCCACACCTTCTCTTCTACCCTCCGTCTAAACTGCAACACTTCACTGTCCGCCACTCCTCCTCCCTGCCCCAGCCTCCTCCTTACCCCCACCCAATCACCACTCCCATCATGCACTGGTGCTGCTGCTCACAGTGTAGTTTCAGCTCTCTGAGACTGCAGTGCAAGTTGACCTTGCTTGAGTGTGTGTGTGTGTGTGTGTATGTGTGTGTGTGTGTGTGTGTGTGTGTGTGTGTGTCTACTGCTGACAAAGACCTTAATGGCCAAAAGCTATGATTGTGTGAATCTTTTTATTGTGACTATTGCAGCTCTGCATCTCTGCTACATGGTGAGTAGCAACTTTCCTTCTCTTATATTGTTACAAAAAAGACCATCTAGTAACACAGAAAGAAATCAAATATATATTTTTGATTAATATGAATATCAGCCAGCAACACTGCTCTTTAAATGGTTTTTATCTTATAAATCACTCACAATGAGCCCATTTCGGCATAGTGCCATCATCAGCTGTTCTTACTTGTAATATTGTTGCTGCCATTTCCTGTCTGTTTTTAGAATTATTAGTTTCTCCTTAGCTGTATGTTGGAGACATATATCTGACTTCAGTCAGTTTTTATGTATGCTATTTCTCTCTTGACAGCATGGTTGACAGTGGATCAGCAAAATGTCGAAATGGGCTCATCATGAGTAATTTATAAAATAAAAACCATTTAAAGAGCTGTGTAGCTGGCTGATATTCATATTAATCATGTAATCAGAAGACATATTTTACACTGTTGGCCCCAAAGAACAAAAATGTATTTCTGAAATTTTATAATGTTTCAAAAATTGGTGCAAATTATTTCCTGAAGTATATTACTTTGCACCACTCAATATAAACTTTATTTTAAGACAGGGCAATATCATGGGACAAATTTACCCTCTTCACAATTCTATTTTTTTACCCTATAGAATAATAATGAATCAACACATGTATATTTTTCAGTATTAAAGGGAAAAATAATAAAAATTCAGTGTTATGTAGCTCTTTTATATAACAGGTAAGAAAAGTAATGAACATGAACTAAATTTAGTGTTGTTTTGTTAACAAAGAAAAGGCCAATGCTTCATTAGGTATGTTGGCATATCAAAATGTCAGGGACTACACAAGGAAAATGTTTCCACAGATTCACCACCACTGACCCACTTGGGTATTGATAAAATGCTTATTTTGCTTAAAATTTTTGGCTGTTTGTACATACTACCATATCCCGCCATTTGTAGAAAAGTACATCTTTATTTACAAGCCATTTGTAATTATCAGGAGATGGCATCATGGTATTTATGGTTGCACTATCTTCCTTAAAACTAACAATAACACCAGAGTAATGTTTATTTTCATTTTGTACAACCACAAACAACCATTCTGCTTACTGATAGGTTTCAGTTTTTTCTCTGCTTTTGATAGGACCTCTTGATTCACTGCAGATACTGTTAACACTTCCATTTGATTTCTTCTGTATGATTCTGAATTTTTGTCTGAACTTCTGTCAAGCATTTGTTCTTCTAATAGATCTTCATCAGTAGAATTGTCTGTATTTTTCTCTCCTTAGGTTGTTTACTAGTACCTGGTACTGGTCTAGAAGCATTTTGTGACATTTCGAGCAAGTGTTCCATGAGGTCCTAGCTTCTGTTTACACTTTACTGTACCATAACAACTTTAGTATCTTATCAGTTCTTATTTCCAATATAACAAGTTTCATCCCAAGCTGAATCACATCTAAAATCAAGTCATGTAAATACTGTGGGGCTGCAATCGTCCACCTTGTCAGTGGTGCAAAGTTGCCCCAGCTTTTCCAGAAAATAATCTTCACAGCTGCTTTCAATCATGTAGTTATAAGTAACATGTTGATTACAATTTTGTGGGTTTGATTCAGACAACAGATAATTTCAACACATAAATAAATGCCATTTATGTTCCGTTTAAATAGTTTTATAGTAGCAAAAAAACACTTTTTCTTGGTAAAAGTTAAAAGTACATTAGTACAGATTGGTTAGCAGAAAATATCCAAGATAGCAAGTGGAAGAGTGACTCAAACTCATGGAGTAGTAGAAACTGTCAACTGTTGGACACAATTGAAAATGTTACACAATATTTATTGAAATAGGAGCTACACAGGATTGGATCTTTTTTCAGTGTGGCTAAGTTACTACTGTAGGAGCAAAGTAGTCCTACTTCATTTTATTTTTTAATTTTTATTTATTTATTTGAAGTTTTGAATGTCAAACTTGTCACTGCTTTCATAAACTGGTAATACTGTTGATAGCTTAAATCAACTTGAAAACACTCCTGTCACAAAGGAATAATTGACTACACCAGTAAATTGAGAGACAATATTATCAGAACTATACTAAACAGTTTTGTCCAGGATACTATGAAATCATAGGTAATTTTATTCTGTAGTTTACTCATAGTCCTTTGCACTTCAAGTGTTACTGGGTATCAGTACATTCATCTTTCATGTATTGGAATTTCTGTCTTTGTGTTAGGACACTGAATTTGAGCAATACCAATATAACAAACATTTAATGTATTAGCTACTAGAATTGGATGACTTGCAATTTCATTTCAGTGTTTTATGGTGAATTTATTACTTGCTTTATTATGTTTGTCTGTGTGATTATTTATAATTTTTACACTAACTACATTTTTTTTGGTTCTCCTTTGAATCATTGTATAACTCTTTTGCTGCTACTATAGCTTTCCTGTACTTTTTGCTAAAGAACTTCATCTACACCTACATACATCTACATACATACTCCACAATGTACCATACAGTGCGTGGCGGAGGGTACCTCGTACCACAACTAGCATCTTCTCTCCCTGTTCCACTCCCAAACAGAACGAGGGAAAAATGACTGCCTATATGCCTCTGTACGAGCCCTAATCTCTCTTATCTTATCTTTGTGGTCTTTCCGCGAAATATAAGTTGGTGGCAGTAAAATTGTACTGCAGTCAGTCTCAAATGCTGGTTCTCTAAATTTCCTCAGTAGTGATTCACGAAAAGAATGCCTCCTTTCCTCCAGAGACTCCCACCCAAGTTCCTAAAGCATTTCCGTAACACTCATGTGATGATCAAACCTACCAGTAACAAATCTAGCAGCCCGCCTCTGAATTGCTTCTATGTCCTCCCTCAATCCGACCTGATAGGGATCCAAAACACTCAAGCGGTACGCAAGAATAGGTCATATTAGTGTTTTATAAGTGGTCTCCTTTACAGATGAACCACATCTTCCCAAAATTCTACCAATGAACCGAAGACGACTATCTGCCTTCCCCACAACTGCCATTATATGCTTGTCCCACTTCATATCGCTCTGCAATGTTATGCCCAAATATTTAATCCAGATGACTGTGTCAAGCGCTACACTACTAATGGAGTATTCAAACATTATGGGCTTCTTTTTCCTATTCATCTGCATTAATTTACATTTATCTATATTTAGAGTTAGCTGCCATTCTTTACGCCAGTCACAAATCCTGTCCAAGTCATCTTGTATCCTCCTACAGTCACTCAACGACGACACCTTCTCGTGCACCACAGCATCATCAGCAAAAAGCCGCACATTGCTATCCACCCTAACCAAAAGATCATTTATGTAGATAGAAAACAACAGCGGACCTACCACACTTCCCTGGGGCACTCCAGATGATACCCTCACCTTCGATGAACACTCACCATCAAGGACAATGTACTGGGTTCTATTACTTAAGAAGTCTTCGAGCCACTCACATATTTGGGAACCAATCCCATATGCTCGTACCTTAGTGAGGAGTCTGTAGTGGGGCACCGAGTCAAATGCTTTCTGGAAGTCAAGGAATACGGCATCCGTCTGATACCCTTCATCCATGGTTTGCAAGATATCATGTGAAAAAAGGGCGAGTTGCATTTCGCAGGAGCGATGCTTTCTAAAGCCGTGCTGATGCATGGACAGAAACTTCTCTGTCTCAAGGAAATTCATCATATTCAAATTGAGAATATGTTAGAGAATCCTGCAATAAACCGAAGTTCACAAATGGATTCAAGGTATTAGCCTACTTTGCATATTTATGTAGTGTTCAGTGACTTTCTGATGATCTTTTCGTTATGCTTGTTACCCATACAATTGATTTTTTTTGTTAATTTTAATCCTCTCAAGAGGGTGAAGTATCATAACAGTATTTATAGTAAAAAAATGTGTTGAATTTTATATCTACAAACCTGTTGGTTTCGTTGTCCCAATTTTCATTTCTTAAAATTCTGTCTTCATGAATTAACTTTCTCTCTACATATTTGTCATTGTTACATTTCTGGTGAGATTTCTTTTAAATCAATGTAATTACTTGATGATCATAGAAATCTGTATCCATGACCTCTGCTTTATAGCCACATTTTGATTTATAAATGAATTTTGGGTCAATTGTAGCTTCAATTTTGTTAGTGGTGTCTTCTTCACAGAAATACATATTTTACATTCTTAGCAGAATAATCAGTAACTGACCATCTGCATAGTTATTCCCGAACTTAACACTGAACTCCCCAAGAACAGTTATGTTTTTTGACTGTCTGTATAGGCAATTAAAAGGGTTTCCAAATGATCAGCAAATACCTTTAAGATTTTCAGATGATGACCATTTAGACCTGCAATTAGAATTTTACTTTAGTTAGCTCACTCAAATATTACTGCATTCAAAATCTTTTTCATACATTTGACATTTTTAAGCTTTGTTTCCTTTGATTTAATACGTGTTTGTACATATTCACACATTTCTGTATTATAGATGAAACCCAAGTAGAAAATACTACAGTGCAAAAATGATGAAAATACTGAAAAGTATCAAAATTATAAAAAATTATGAGATTTCTGGAAAAAAATGAAAATTACCATATGTAGCTCAAAACAGCAAACTAAGAATATTTGGACACATTTGTTATATAATTCATAGAAAGTACAATGTTGGAGAAAAGTGCAAAATTGGAAGAGAAGTGAAAAGACTGAGCAAGTGGCAGTTATACAGTATGTTTACAGAGCTAAAATAATCTAATTACTTAAAACTGTAAAATAATGCCATTGCTTCGACTTCATCCCTGACCCAGAGATATCAGTTCATGTTTGTGTGGTCAGATGTTCAACTCAAACATGAGGATACTTGAAGTTTACATACAATTTTTAGCTTAGGACAAGGACCTTGTTCTAATTTTTCTGCCAAAATTTAAATTTACTACTATTTTTACATCATGTAAATTGGCTGAAGTAGGTAAACATACTAGGGGAAAGGGGTGAAGGGAACACAGTTTTGCAGTTTTTCCAAGGTATTGCACAGGGTCGCAGGTAGCAACGTCCTTAGTTGTACGTATCTTTAATTTTTTTTATCTATTGTCATTGTTTTGAACCAACTCCATGTATTGCCCCTAAACAAATAGAGTCAATAATCTTAATGACTAAGGTTTCATTGACTTTAGGCAGGTCATTACAGAAACATTTGATTTTTTGGTAGAATGTTTTCAATTCTGTTATTGCATTGTGAGAAATTTGATTAAAATCTCAAGCTTTTTTAAAAACTTCCTCCTCTGTTTTTTCAGGAGCAAGCAACTGCTTGTCAGTTTCTTGCTACTGATGCAAAGACTGTAGAGGCAATAATCAACATACTGAGATTTTAACCATATCTGACAAGTGAATTGAGGTGGTTTTACCCAACAATGATATAGTATATAGCCAGTAGATGTGTATTTGAGAGAAACAATAATCAAACCCCACCATGATTTAGTATTTCCATGGATTCAGGTAGGTTTTAACCAGTTTATACCTCTGCCACCATTTCATTAAATAGTCTTCAAAACTAAAAGAAATACTTTCTTTTGGATCTTGAATCCTACCATACATATGCTCAGCAACTAATATTGTGTCCATTATATTGAACTGTTTCAGTGACTGTGAAGTGCTAACACACCTCCTGAAGGCAGCACTAGGCACGGGTGTCTTAGCAATGCCAATCGGCTTCAAGAATGCTGGTCTGTCGATGGGTGTGTTGGGATCAGTTTTGGCCACCGCTGTCTGCACACACTGTGCATATTTAATTGTGAAGAGTGCACACATATTGTATGTGCGTACCAAAGTCAATGCCATGACCTTTCAGGAAGTAGGAGAGGTCACATTTGCCACTGGTCCTGACTGGGGCAAGAAGTTCAGCCGTACTGCCAGGTGAGTAATCTTTCCTAACATCCACTGATGTGTGTCATGCCTTTACTTTGTGTGCAAAATAACCTAAGAGATGAACATATGTGATGAGTTTCTGACATAGGTGGAAGTAATCAATGAAGACCCACAAGGTTCCATATTAAATCCACTACTTTTTCTCTTACAGAGTATTTTCCATTTAACGTACAACAATTAGAATTAATCTTTGCTGCTAATAATGCAAGCATTGTCTATCTGACATGCAGCAAGAGAAGAAGTAGTAATATTTGAATTGGCTTAATAACTAGTTTTCAGCAAATGTACTCTCCCTTAATGTCAAAAAATCAAAAACACTGGCTTTCATAAATTAGAGAAAAAGAATGAAAACGGAATTAATTGAAAAAAAAAAAGAGGTAACTGATACAGAAATTGAGTAAGTTGTTTCATCAATATGTAAACAACCGGTGGGTTTACTGCTGTAAACTGCTTTTAAGATAGATTCTCAAATAATGGATGCTACTCAGCATTTAAATTACTTTAACTGTTTTACAGATTTATTAACAACTGAAGCAATATGATGACTAATCTCAGTTCTCACATGAGATTACAGTCACAGGTAGTCAACCCACAATAACCTCCAAAACCTTTTGAGAGTGGGTAACTGTTTACAGTGCACTTTCAAAACTGAATCTTGGCAGATAAATGTCATGAAGCAGACATCTAATTACATAGTTATTGGACACAATAAGTTCCAAAATAGCTTGCATTAAATCACATCAGTGTACAAAATTAACAGGGAGAAATAAATACCATAATCAAAGCTGATGACAACCTTGAAGTGCAGCATGACTGATATTCGGGCACAAATGGAATTTGTGGGAAATGAGGTCCTATACTCACCAGAGAATAAAATGATTCACCACTTGATTGTAAGATTGAGGTTTTATTACATAAAACTCTGATGTAAGAGACATAAACAAAGTACAAGAGAACAAGGTGGACCTGACTAGTGATCACTCAAAGAGCTTCGGCTAAAGCTCCAGAGACCATCAAAGACTATTTGTGGTGTAACTATCAACAATCACCACAGAAACCCTTCCCCCCCCTCCCCCCCCCCCCCCCCAAGCACTGTGGAGCATGGAGGAGGACTAGAAGTGTCAGTGCAGCAGACAGCAGGGACAGGTGGTGAGTGCTGTTCGGAGTCCTGAACGTCTGTGTTACCAGTCATCTCATGGCTGGCCCCGTGGAGGGGGAAAGACATGACGGACTGTTTCTCATAAGGTATGGTTGTGACTCAATGCTGAAGGCTGAGATGATGATGTCCTGTAGCCAGTGCGGTGGATGTAGGGTCAGCTTGTGTGGGGAAATGGAATCATTTGGTCATGCGCTTTAGAGTATTGGCCATGAGCTGAAGGGTATGATGACCGTAAGGTGGAGTTTTGTGTTGATTGGAACCAAAACATTCTCATCAGTGGCATACAGTGGAAGATCATAATAATTGAGGAGTGTGATGCAGTTAGTGGATGCGTAGTGCAGCAAGTGTGAGGAAACATATAGTACGAAGAGTGTGCCATTGTGTAATTAGAGGGAAAGGTCATCGGTGCAGTATGATGAAATGTCAGTGCAAAAGGTGGCCATTCTGGATGGAATGGGGCAAAGATGTAGAAGAAGGCAGCAGGGGAGAAGGCACTTCACATGCAGCATTCATATCTGTGGGCGCACACAGCAGAAGTGTTGGGAAAACCTCTAGACTGCTGGGGTACCCGGAAGGAAGAGCATAGGGGGGGAGGGGGGGGGAGACATGTTATGTGCAACACTCAGATCTGAGGGCAAACTCAGTGAGTTGCACATGGGTGGATCCAGGCTGAGCAACTTGGAGAAAGAGGTACTAGGAAAAAGGTCATCCAGATTTGAGGCTGGATGGAGGTCCTCATTGATTGACAGCACTGATTTAACTCTATTGAGTGATACAGTTTGACACTTGCTATTCAGGTAAATGTCCATCATATTTCCTGTATGGTGAAGTACTCTGTGCAGTCTGAAGTGCAGGGCTGCAAAGCTACCCAAACTGAGTCTTGGAGAGCACAACAAACTCACACCAGTCGAGTTTCTTGTGAACAAACACACGAGGCATAGAAGCAGCACATGGAGGGGGGATGCATATGTGGATGAAGTAAGAGCAGATGTGCTGAACAAGTTCAATTCTTTTATCTTGGTGGTTCGCGCATGCCCGCCCAGACGCGGGAGATTGCTGCATTGCCAGTTGTACGCGCCAAGAGAAGCAGCACCATAGTATAGTATAGTTTGCAAACTTAACGTTTAGGGGGGAGCGCGCAGTTTATGAAGTAAAGCCACCACGGCCGCATTAACCCTTCTGCTGCTACAGAGATGTGCTCCCTGCATTCTGCGATGTGCGTGATTTTGTCATCACTGTACTGCTCGCCTGTGCAGACACATGGTGTTTCGACTGCTTTGACACACTTTATCATTCGATTTCATAAAAACTATTTGGCCCAAAAATTTGATTTTTACAGATCTTCTTGACTGATACCTTCCCCCCATAAATTACTTAATTTTGTTTCGATGTTCAACGCAGTTATTGTGCAGCATTAGATGTAGTAAACCATTGCACGAAATTTTGAAGAGTTTGCAGAGGTAAAAGTCCATAGCGTATACTTTCCGTATGGTCGATTTTAGTTGCCACTAGAAATTTCAAAAAATTACAATCAAACGAATAAAATTCATGAAGTAAGACACTCCAATATTGTTTTTAAATAAAGAAAACATCAAGCACTGAACAAGGTTTGAACTCAGAACCTTTCGCTTAGCAGCCATACACTTTAACCATTACGATATCGCAGCTCGTCATGCAACGCATCTCCCGGAGGACTTTAAAAATAACGCAAAATACCGACAAACACTGTTGGTATGACTATGAATTACTCACGTTTTGTCGAAGTACAATAGGAAATAACAATTACCACTGTTCTTTATTGCGAAAAAGCGGTTAGTGAGAATGATACAAACACCTTTCCTTGCTATCGCCTGAATTAGGAGCCTTATTGATTGTTTGGTTCAATTAATTAATAGAATATGAAGCAATTGGTATAAAGAATGCTTTTTCCAAACTTTCTATAAAAGAAAGTCTGCTATCGAGACATTGCTTTTGTTCAATTGCTTTGAACGTTTCTAAAACTGAAGACACTCGTCCGTGCTCTGCACAGCAGTCGACCTCTGGCAACGTCGTTCTCTGTTCATTGGCTGACTGTGTTTTGTGACGTCAGATGCGCAGAATGAACCTAAACTCGGCCGTCATCATAAATGACACGCACTTTAGTGTTGGAAGCTCAGACGGAGAAAGAGGACCAGAGTCCCCACAAACTCAGTCAGAAGCACCAAACGTTTACCATACAGGAATTGAGATTGTTCTTGAAAGCAGTACATACACTGAGTAACACCCAAGGTAGCATTTCAGACCAGGATTTGCTGTGACACATCAGAATTTAAAGTGTGGCGCCAATGGTTGACTGACCTGTTGCTCTGAGGTTGGTATTTGGTTGTGTGGAATTTGTTGGGACTCCAGCTTGGGAAAAAGTAATGATTCAAATTGCCTCCCCTGGTCAGTTGTAATGGAGAAGAGGCACCTGAAGCAGGCAAGCTGTGTGTTAATGAAAGCTCACATGAATGAATTAGCTGAAATGTCAATCAGGGGCAGTGCTTTCACTCATCTGCTGGCACGGTCGATCATTGAGAGAATGTATCTCAAACTAAGAAGGGGGCAGAGGGCCTACAAGATTGAGATGTATGTGACAAAACCAAACAGTAGGGATCTCAAAGTGTCCCAGAGGAGGTTGGGTGTGTCAATGAACTTTGCTGCATTGGCAGGGTAAACATGCACATGCCCAACTGCGATAGTCAATTTTAATTCCTAGCCAGAAAAATCATTTGGTCAGAAGGCACGTGGAAGCCGGAAAAAAAAAAAAAAAAAAAAAAAAAGGCTCTGAGCGCTATGGGACTTAACATCTGAGGTCATCAGTCCCCTAGAACTTAGAACTACTTAAACCTAAATAACCTAAGGACATCACACACATCCATGCCCGAGGCAGGATTTGAACCTGCGACCGTAGCAATCGCGTGGTTCCGGACTGAAGCACCTAGAACCGCTCGCCCACCACGGCCGGCAAATAAAAAAAAAAAAAAACTTGTACCATAAAGGTGTGGGAACCCCAGATGGGGTATCTGTAGATGGGTCGCACAAAACCAGCAATGAAGAACAGAGAGGGTAATGCTGTTACACAGTTAAAGAGAAAGAGTTACAATGTAACAAATTTTGGACATTTGGGAGTTAGCACTTGCAGGTGAGCTAGATCATTTAAGTTCAGTGGGAAGGAAATAGCATGCAGATTTATTTATCTTACAGCTCGAAACATGTATTTAACATGCATGGGCAATGTTATAATAATTACATTTAGATTATTGATACACAATATAAATAGATTACATGCTATTAAGTAAAAGATCATTGAAGTATATTTAACATAGCATTCCTGAGGTCAAATCATGTCAGCACTATACTGTATGGGCACTCCAATGTAAGCCATTTTTTTAACTCATTTTTAAAAATTCTACCAGAAAGCTGTTTCAGGTTGTTTGGCAGAGAATTACAAAATATTGCTCCCTTAATGAAAGGGGTATTTGTTGTTAGATTCAATCATCTGCTCACCATGTGAAAGTCTGATTTGTCTTGTATTGTAATCATGGATTTCCATATTCCTGTTTGTCACTTTTTTGTCTTTTTTCACTAATAATATTGATTGAAACATATATACTGCATAGATAGTTATAATATTAAACTTAATAAAAAGGTTTTTACATGAAGTTCTGGGTCTTACTTTTGCCATAGTTCTTATTACTCTTTTCTGCAATACAAAAACCCTTTTTATATTGTATTGGTTACACCCACCCCACAATACAATTCCATAAGATAGATGGGGATACACCAACCCAAAATACGCTATTTTTATTGCTTGGATATCTAAATATTGAACTAACCTCCTTAGTAAATACAGACTAGATTTTATTTTACCACAGACATGATCTATTTGCTGATTCCATGAAAGTCTGTCATCTATATATATCCCCAGAAATTTACATTCTGAACAGGTATTTTCCTGAATGTCCTCATTTACAACAGTGTTTTTATTTGAGCCACTTGTCTTAAAATAAATTAAATTAGTTTTGTTAATATTGACCCCCAGGTTTTCTTTTTCATAATGTGTTTGGGCTTTTTCAACAAAATTCTGTACCACTGAATTTAGGTCATCATTACTACGTGCCCAGCAAACCCCAGAGGTGTCATCAGCATACATAGTAATACGATGACTGGTGTCTAATACTTTTGGGAAATATTCAGCCATGACGTTTTTGGCTCCTTTAACATAGCAGATATCTGCGGCATATTGGCAAATGAGGTCCTTGTGTCAAAAACAGCATGACGAGAGGCCAGCTACAAGGCCACAAAGTGCATCTGTAAGCAGTCGGTGAGCAGTGAAAGCCATGACCTCTTGCCCTTCTTTGTCTTTCTGGAAGAAATGGACTGCCACTAACAATTCTCTGTCAAAGGTCAACCATTTGCATTGTGGGGAGGAAAGTCTTTTGGAAAAGTAGTGTAGTGTCTGTGAGGTGTCACCATTATGTTGTTCAAAACAGTACCAATCAAAGATTCGCTCCTGTCCATTGTGATGGAGCTGTGAGCATCGATGATTGGGTGTGCAAGAGTGATGTCATTCAGAAGAGATGTCTTGAGGTTGCTGAACACATGCATCATATCTTTGGACCATTGCACCTCGTGTGGGCCAGAAGTGTTTTTGCCCACCAGGGCACCTGTCAGGGGGTCCTGAAGAGAAGCAGAATGAGGAATGTGACTCTGAAAATAGTTCACCATGTCAAGAAACCATCTGAGTCTGCAGTATGCTTCAGGAGAGGCAGTTCATTAATGAAAGCTAAGCTGTTTCACCTCAGATGGACCCCTTCAGAAGTAATGGTGTGGCTGAGGAAGGTTGTGACATGTCATGGTTTATCTCTACGCCATTATCTGAGAGAATTGTGAACACATGAGATAAGTGTCACTCATGCTCTTTGGCAGAGGTGGGGAAGATGAGGATATTATCTAGGTAAGCATAGCAAAAAAATTAAGGAAAACAGCACAGAGCTGATAAACCATTGTGTTATTTGGGCAGTGTTCTTCAGACCATAAGACATAAAACAATTCTCAGAGTGGCTGAAAAGCGTGATGATGGCAGTTTTAGGAATATTCTGACAATAAGCTTTCCAATAGTCAATAACTCTAAGGAACAGTGTGCCATGGAGCTGCTGCATGAAGCCCTGAATGTGTGGGATTGGATAATTGTCCATAACATTATGTGCATTGGGGTTTGTGATAGTCTCTGCACAACCTAAAGGTAACGTATTTCTTAGGAATGAGGCAGCTGGCTGATGACTAATTGCTATGGGCACATGATACTTGCCTCTAAGAGTTCTTGCATGGCAGCCATCACGTGATGAAGTTTTTTAGCTGTAAGACACCTAAATTTGCAATGAACAGGAGGACCTTCCATTGTGCATAACCTATGGCAGGTGCCAATGACGGTCTTTGTAGTACTTGGGAATGCTGTATGTGTAGCTACAGGAGAGAATCTTCATATGAAACATTGATAGTTTGTGAGTCGCTGACCTGAAGTGTCTGCAGTGAAGGTGGCAATAAGGGGAATGACAGATGCACAGTCTGAAGCCTTGATAGGAGATGAAGTTGTCAATCATGCGGAGAGTACACACCAGATTGGGTGATGCGTTGGTGATCAACTGATGGAAGATGTTGTTGTTGATTCGAAGGTCATTGATACCTCAATGCTGAGTCATGAGCTCTGCCAGTGAGTTCATGAGGTTAGCTGTCAGGCAGGAGCACTTGGAGATGATGTAAACAAGAGGGTCACACAGAACCGCAGATGAGGAAGGGAAAAGGGTGAAGGAGCCAGGAATGCTCGTGCCCAACGTGTGATGGAGTAAGGTAGCAGCATGTAGGTCAGGACAAAGACTAAAATGCTTAAGAAAATCTATCCTGAAGACAGACCCCTCCAGACTGGCCCCATGGAAGGTCCAGGAGAGTTGAAGTGGCAGCGTAAACTGAAACTAAAGGTCGGTGGTGCCGTGGGCAGTGATATCGGAGGTGTTTGTCGCTCAACCATTGACGCTGGGAGAAGGCTCCAAGGAGTGAAGGAGGAAGGGATGATAATTGAATCTGCATCTTTATAAATGAGGAACTGTATATTATTTGCTCGATCAAGCACATAAAGTCTGCCACTGGAAGAAGACACCAGGGAAACTAAGTATGATGACTCACTCTGGAGATGGTATCTGGTTGCAGCTATGCAGGATGAGGTGCCTAAACCAGCCAACATAATGAGTTTGAGTGCCTTATGCATGGGGGTTAATAGTTTCTTGCAGCATCGCTGAATGTCATGTGAAACCAGCAAAGTGAGTAGAAGGGATATGGGGCAAGTCGGGTGTTGCCTTCACCATCTGTCGGGCTGTGACTAAAGTGCGCGTCATATATCTTGGCGGCCGAGTTTAGGTTCGTTCTGCGCATCTGACGTCAAAACATACAGTCAGCCAATGAACAGAGAACGACGTTGCCAGATCTCGACTGTAGTACAGAGCACGGACGAGTGTCTTCAGTTTTAGAAATGTTCAGTCATAAATAAAGTAATAGAACAAAAGCAATGTCTTGATAGCAGACTCTGTTTCTTGAAAGTTTTGAAAAACCATTCTTTATGCCAATTGCTTCATTTTCTATTAATTAATTAAACCAAACAAGCAATAAGACTCTTAATTCAGGCGACAACAAGGAAAGGTGTTTGTATCAATTTCACGAACCGCTTTTTCGCAATAAAGAACAGCGGTAATTGTTTATTTCCTATTGTACTTCGACGAAGTGCGAGTAATTCATAGGCATACCAACAGTGTTTGTCAGAATTTTGCGTGACGTGTTAGAGTCCTGATGGAGAGATATTGGAGGACGAGTTGTGTTAGCGTAATGGTTAAGGCGTTGGATTAGAAGGCGATAGGTAACGAGTTCAAACCTTGTGTGATGCTAAATATTTTTTTTTATTTTAAAACAATATCGAAGTGTCTTACTTCACGAATTTTATTCGTTTGAATGCAGTTTTTTGAAATTTCTAGTGCTTTGTCTCTTAAAGTTTGTACAAATCTAATTTTTGGGCCAAATAGTTGTTGTGGAATCGAATGATAAGTGTGTCACCCTTTCGCTGCTGCAGTCACGTGCTCCCCGCATTCCGCGCTGTGCGCGATTTTGTCATCACTGCACTGCTCGCCTGTGAAGACACATGGTGTTTCCACTGCTTTGACACACTTATCATTCGATTTCACAAAAACTATTTGGCCCAAAAATTTGATTTTTACACATCTTCTTGACTGGTACCTTCCCCCCATAAATGACTTAATTTTGTTTCGATGTTCAACCCAGTTATTGTGCAGCATTAAATGTAGTAAACCATTGCACGAAATTTTGAAGAGTTTGCAGAGGTAAAAGTCCATAGCGTATACTTTCCGTATGGTCGATTTTAGTTGCCACAATGTTGAGAATGAAATGTGGACAAGGTACCTAAATTTCATATAAAATTTACTGTATAACAATATCTCATTTAATTTAAGTACCACATAGGTGTCGTATGTAATATTGAGAAATATTCCGTCTTTCACGACTGTAATAAAAGTTTTATTTACACCGGGCGCGTTTGGCTTTATTTTAAAGCACTTCAGTCAGTCAAAGGAAGTGGGGGGAAGGTATCAGTCAAGAAGATGTGTAAAAATCTAATTTTTGGGCCAAATAGTTGTTGTGGAATCGAATGATAAGTGTGTCAAAGCAGTCGGAAACACCATGTGTCAGCACAGGCGATCAGTGCAGTGACAAAATCGCGCACAGCGCGGAATGCGGGGAGCACGTCTCTGTAGCAGCAAAAGGGTTAATGCGGCCGTGGTGACTTTACTTCATAAACTGCGCACTCCCCCCTAAACGTAAGCTTGCGAACTATACTGTACTATGGCGCTGTTTCTCTTTGCGCGTGCGTCGTGTGCAACTGGCAACGCAGCAATCTCCCGCGTCTGGGCGGGCATGCGCGAGCCGCCAAGATAAAAGAATTAAACTATAGCAGTGGCAGAGTGTGTGTCGGCAGCTAGAGCAGAGGGCAAAGCAGGAGCCAGTAGTGCCAAGAGCTGGCCCCCAGGTGGCTGCATGATGCTGTCAGACTTTGTGCAAGATCTCATGAAACCTCTGCCGTACAAGTGTGGAGGGAGGGGTGGTGGTGTTTGGAGCTTTGCTGCCAACCTTGTTTGCCTGAGAGCAATTTGTTGCAGGCAGAAATTGATAATGGCAAATGACATGATAGGCACAATCAGTGAGCTGGACTTGAATGTCCAGTGGCTGTGTGCAATGTAATAGCAGCTGCAGCTGGAGACCATGAGGCAGTGTGATCACCCATAATGTCCACAGAGCAACCTCTGGGTCCACAAGAGCATGTAATATCTGCCAGAGCTGTGAAGGGCATTTGTCTCCTAGGTGATGTGCCGTAAAGTGTCCTCGTGTGAAAGAAATGGGTTTGGTGATAATCACAAGTGCATTGGAATGTTTTGGAGGAGACAGACAGGTTAAGTTACTGATCAGGTCTGTGTGGTCATGTAGGTGGCTTATTAAGCACAAGAATCTGGTGTATGCCATGTATGTCCAGGACATTATCCACCAACATGACCATGTTTTCAGATTGTCTTTAAGAAGCTGAGTGGTCATTCCGCATCAAGTGTCCTAGGGGTCTCCACTCGACCATCTCAGATTTTGTTAAAAATTTATATGTGTATACATATGTATGTGTTAGCTCAGTGTGCAAAATTTTGGCTCAATTCTTTCAGTGGTTCCAGAGCTTGGGCCACTTTAGTGGACCCATATCAAATCATAAAGTGCACAGGGTGAATAAAATGGCCACCTTTGGTATAGCTTTGTGCATCTGTCACCTTGAATTTTTGTACACTAGTACAACTTTTAGTGCTGAATGCAGCTATAGCACTCAAATTGCTCAGAAATTACTGTCCCTTATGCTACTTGGTCTGAAAGTGCCTTCTAAAATTTATCGCAAAAGATTTAAGTATCTTTTAAGTCATACTTTAAGCATCTTTTACTATAAGAGAAAAGCAGCTGTGACCTTGATTTTTGAGCTGTTAGCCAACAACCAGGTGCTCACTATATTACACCAGTATTAGTGTTTATGAGTTCTGATTTTATTGACCCTTGTCTCAAGTGTCAAATTGAAAATTGAAAATTTGCAGCATTTTTCAGGACCAGTTTTTAATATGGCTACCATCTGTGATCTTCTTTTAACTGACACAGTTGGAAAGAGCTCATTTTTTGCTACAAGGAACATTAAAAAGTAGAATGGTAATTTTCCATATAAGGTTTTTAAACTAGCTCCAAAGATACCTTAGGTTTTGTGCATACCGTGTGCTTGACAGAATAGCTTTAGTGAATGGCATACAAAAATGAGCAAATAAACAACATTGTTGTGAACATAACAAAGCAATAAGTTCACATAATGAACCAAGCATCATAAATTTGTTGCCGGAGTTCATGAAACCATTTTCATGACTCTAAAATTCTCTTCAATGCTCTTCAGCACCTCTGATGGGTAAGTGTATCTCCAACCCATGGAATTGTCACTTGGAGCTCGCAAAACAATGATTATCTGCTGCTCTGGGATCCAACAGGTGTCCTTCCTTAGGTGCGAATGGAATGAATTAGTTGGACCATGGGGAAACTGACTAATCTCGTTCTTCCAGTGATGTGTCACAGGTGTTTCCAATCCACCATTTGTTGTCATAAATGCAGGCTATGTATTGCACAAATTGGATGCTGTCAATTTGAACACTTGAGAAGTATGCTGATAGATCAACACTTGCAATAAATGACACAGTGTCATTGAAAACTCTGCTAATTTGTAACCGTTGTTCATCAATTGGTCTGAAGCAGTGGTTTTTTCTGGACCCTGAAACTGTGCAATCATTTTCAAATCTCCTTTCTTGCAAAGGTCTTGTGGCATCAATTTCTTCCTTTGTGATACAAAGGAATTTGATTCCATGAACTTATTTGTCACAAAGTCTGAATAGATCACTTGGTGTTAGAATTTGATCTGAAGTTGGCCATTGGAGACTTGCTCTTGCTGCTAATTGCTTTGTTGTGGCCCCAATATCATCACATGGAGACTTTACATGGCTTTTGGTGAAGAAGTTCCATTCTGCACTGATACTAAAGTCATTGTAGTGCTGACATAGATTCATGAAGTTCTCAAAATTTTTGTACTGGGCAGCTGATCCATCACTGAAGTAGCTGATGTGCTTCAGCATTGAAAAGTGGGTTTTGCAGGTGATCAATCCACTTGGAGCAGAAAACATGAACTGCAACTGTATCATGTCACAAGCAATCACAGATGATGCAGAAGCTAAGAGACTTGACCTTTCCAGTTACAGCCTGGTAATAAATATCAAAGGGATGTAATGTGGCCTGACTATTTTCCCAATGGATAAATTCTTCAATCGTTGACAGCTTTGTCTCCAGGGTATCTCGGTCAGTGTGTATCCATTCCTTGTATTCAGTTGCTTTATCAATGTCATTCCCTTCAAATGCAGCCTCTACAAATCCTTCCAAGACTTCTAATCCAGGGCATTGGTCACATCGTCGGAGCATGCAATTTTTTGAATCCATATTGCAAACTGTTTTGGCTGACAAACTCTTGTAGTCATCCTTAATTGGAGTCACTGCTAGCATCAACTTGACATTTTGATGAACTGTACAAACACAAACTGAGTGTGTTCCTGTTGGACCAACTGTGATGCACCACTTTGGCTGGAGCTCACAAAATTTGGAAAAACCAACTTTTGGTAAATGTTGTCTGCAATATTCTTGATAGGCTTCTTTCAAGTAACAAAGCAGCAAACATTTCTGCATATGAACTTTTGGGGCAGCTGGTGTCCTTATGGCAACAAAGTCCTTTTTTCCAGGGCAGATTCAGCTGACTTCATTAATGTCATAGAATTTTGCTACACTTTCATTAATATCTTCTTACAAAGCTTTTCTTTGCTTTTGATCTGGTTTTGCTAATATGCCTTTCTCTTCCTTCAGCTTTCTGGCAGTTTTCACCATTCGCTCAGACACTTTAAATTCTTCCATCATTTTCTTAATGCTCCAACTGCTAGGGGCCATAGTTAAAATCTGAATTTTCACAGAAGCTGAGGACACCTCCAGCTTCGCTTTCAATTCATTGATGAGCACTTTGTATGAAGAGCAATCGTGGCATTTTTGACCTGGTTGTGGTTCTATGACATCATCTGCTTTAAGCCCACCAATTTCAGCAATTTTGGTAGCCACAACTATTTGAACTTGCCTTATCCTTCATTTTGCGTATCCACTAGAATCCCGGTTTTAAATGTGCTGAAATTTTAGTGGTGACACACCAATTGCTGTCAAGCTGTCTGAAGCAACTGTAGCATCATCTTCATCAGACTCTGATGATGGTGATGGCTTGGGATTTTATGCTTTGATGTCAACTCTACAAGCAGGGTAAAGCTTCTGTCCAGGCTTAACATCACCTGTTGTAAGTTGTTTCAAAAGGTTGATGGTTGCAACATCAATAGGACACAGACCTTTGTTGCATAAATGATTCTTCTTTTGAAATGGATCGCAGCATGATTACTGCAGGTATTTAAACCTCGACAACAGTTCTGCTTCATGATGTAAACATATTTGGCACCACAACCAAGCTGAAATCCAACTCGTCAAATCATAAAATTCCAATCCTCCTCATAGAGGTCACTAATTGACTTAAGGAGGCGTTTGTCCCTGGTGAACTTAGTTAAATGACATACAGACTTGTTGATTTGTCCAATGGTGCACTGCTCTAGGTCCATATTTCCATTGTTTGAAGCCATAACAAGTTGTAACTCCAGCAATGATTCAACAGTGGATTGAAGGAAACAACCAAGCTGCAAGGTAAACATCCACAGGTAATAACCACGAATGATACAATGATAGACATTTTGAGTACAAACATGAATGATACCCAAATCAAATTACATCTTATATAGTGTGAATGTATAAACTGCGAATACTGGAGAACTTTCCAGGACATTACAGAAAATTCCAAAATTTTCTAGTACCTTGTTATAAAACTGTTGTATCTGCATATAAGTTTCTGGAATCCATGCCTTGTTTTATAAAACAGTCATACCTGCGTATCAAATATTCAGAAATTTCCAGAACCCATGTCCTGTTATAAAATAGTCATACCTGCATGTCAAATTTTCAGAAGTTTCTGGAATCTGTTATAAAACAGTCATACCAGCATATGGAATTTCCAGAAGTTTCTGGAATATATGCCCTGTGTTATAAAACAGCAATATCTGCATCTCAATTTACAGAACTTTCTGGAACCCATGCCTTGTGTTATAAAGCAGTCATACATGCAGATCTAATTTCCAGAAGTTTCTGGAACCCATATATGAAACAGTTGTACCTGCACATCAGAGGAACAAAAGTGTCATGCTGCAAATAATTTGTACTAACAAATCACATCACAAGTGCCTTGACATTCTCCAGTACAACAGCTGCCAACATGGTAATACATGTGGCAACCATAACAGCTTAGGTTTCTTTTAATCTATTTTAAACAACTTATATGGAAAGTTACCATTCTACTTTTTCAAGTCCCTTGTAGCAAAAACTGTGCTCTTTTCAGTGGTATCAATAAAAAGAAGATCAGAGTTGATAGCAAGTGCTAGAAATTTGCACTTTTCGATTTGACACTTGAGACAATGGTCAATAAAATCAGAACTGTTTTCTCAATACTGGAGAAGGAAAGTTGCTACTTACCATATAGCGGAGAAGCTGAGTCATGAAAGTCACAAAAAAAAGTTTCACACAATTATAGCTTTTGGCCATTAAGGCCTTTGTCAGCAGTAGACACACATACACACACACACACACACACACACACACACACATACACACACTCACGCAAATGCAACTTGCACACATGTCTGCAGTCTCAGAGAACTGAAACCACACTGCAAGCAGCAGCACCAGTGCATGATGGGAGTAGTGACTGGGTGGGGGTAAGGAGGAGGCTGGGGCGGGGAGGGGAACGGATAGTATGATTGGAGTGGTGGACAGTGAAGTGTTGCAGTTTAGATGGAGGGCAGGAGAGAAGGTGCACAGGGGGGGAGGGGGTAAGTAGTGGAAAGAAGAGAAATAAAAAGAAATTAAGAGACTGGGTGTGGCGGTGAAATGACGGCTGTGTAGTGCTGGAATGGGAACAGGGAGGGGGCTGGATGGGTGAGGACAGTGTCTAACGAAGATTGAGGCCAGGAGGGTTACGGGAACGTAAGATTTATTGCAGGGATTGTTCCCACCAGTGCAATTCAGAAAAGCTGGTGTTGGTGGGAAGGATCCATATGGCACATGCTGTGAAGCAGTCATTGTGATGAGGGGTATCATGTTTGGCAGTGTGCTCAGCTACAGGGTGGTCCACTTGTTTTTTGGCCACAGTTTGTTGGTGGCCATTCATGTGGACAGACAGCTTGTTGCTTGTCATGCCTACATAGAATGCAGCACAGTGGCTGCAGCTTAGCTTGTAAATCACAAGACTGGTTTCACAGGTAGCCCTGCCTTTGATTTGATAGGTAATGTTAGTGACCGGACTGGAGTAGGTGGTGGTAGGAGGATGTATGGGACAGGTCTTGCATCTAGGTCTATTACAGGGGTATGAGCCATGAGGTAAGGGATTGGGAGCAGGGGTTGTGTAAGAATGGACGAGTATATTGTGTAGGTTCGGTGGACGGCAGAATACCATGGTAGGAGGGGTGGGAAGGATAGTAGGTAGGACATTTCTCATTTCAGGGCACGACGAGAAGTAATCAAAACCCTGGCGGAGAATGTAATTCAGTTGCTCCAGTCCCGGATGGTACTGAGTTACGAGGGGAATGCTCCTCTGTGGCCGGACTGTGGGACTTTGGGAGGTGGTGGGAGACTGGAAAGATAAGGCACGGGAGATTTGTTTTTGTACAAGGATGGGAGCATAATTACTGTCAGTGAAGGCTTCAGTGAGACCCTCAGTATATTTTGAGATGGACTGCTTGTCACTGCAGATGTGACGACCACGGGTAGCTAGGCTGTATGGCTTCGGTGAGACCCTCAGTATATTTTGAGAGGGACTGCTTGTCACTGCGGATGTGACTACCATGTGTAGCTAGGATGTATGGAAGGGACTTCTTGGTATTTAATGGGTGGCAGCTGTCAAAGTGGAGGTATTGCTGGTGGTTAGTAGGTTTGATATGGATGTAGCCCTCTGTGTGGTGGAGGTCAACATCTAGGAAGGTGGCTTGTTGGGTTCAGTAGGACCAGGTGAAGCAAATGGGGGAGAAGTTGTTGAGGTTCAGGTGGAATCTGAATAAGGTGTCCTCACATTCAATCCAGATAGCAAAGATGTCATCAATGAATCTGAACCAGGTGAGGGGTTTAGGATTCTGGGATTTTAGGAAGGATTCCTCTAGATGGCCCATGAATAGGTTAGCATAGTATGGTGCCATGCGGGTGCCCATAGCCGTACTGCGGATTTGTTTGTAGGTAATGCCTTCAACGGAGAAGTAATTGTGGGTGATGATATAGTTGATCGTGGAGACTAGGAAGGAGGTTGTTGGTTTGGAATCCATAAGGTGTCTGGAAAGATAGTGTTCGATAGCAGTAAGGCCATGGGCATTAGAAATGTTAGTGACAAGTCGGGCACCATGTGGTAAAGGGACAGGAACTGTGGAGAGTTGCTCTAGGAAATGGTTGGTATCTTTTATATAGAAGGATAGGTTCAGGGTAATAGGTTGAAGGTGTTCATCTATGAGAGCAGAGATTCTCTCAGTGGGGGCACAGTAACCGTCCACAATGAGGCGTCCTCCCCCCTCCGCACCTTCTCTCCTCCCCTCCATCTAAACTGCAACACTTCACTGTCTGCCACTCCTACCATACTATCCGTTCCCCTCCCCGCCCCAGCCTCCTCCTTACCCCCACCCAGTCACCACTCCCATCATGCACTGGTGCTGCTGCTCGCAGTGTGGTTTCAGTTCTCTGAGACTGCAGACATGTGTGCAAGTTGTGTTTGCGTGAGTGTGTGTGTGTGTGTGTGTGTGTGTGTGTGTGTGTGTGTGTGTGTGTGTGTGTGTGTAAGTGTGTCTACTGCTGACAATGGCCTTAATGGCTGAAAGCTATAATTGTGTGAATCTTTTTGTTGTGGCTATTGCGACTCAGCATCTCCGCTATCTGGTGAGTAGCAACTTTCCTTCTCTGATATTGTTACATTCCATTCTGGATTTTCCATTGTTTGATTTGAATTGTTTACTCATAAATGCTAATACTGGTGTAGTATAGTGAGCACCTGGCTGTTGGCTATCAGCTCAAAAATCAAGGTTCCAGTTGCCTTTCCCTTATAGTAAAGGATGGTTAAAGTAGGGCTTGAATCTTTCACGATTAATTTTACAAGGCACTTTCAGATCAAGTAGCATAATGGATAGTCATTTCTAAGGAATTTGAATGCTTTAGCTGCATTCACCAACAAAAGTTGTACTAGGACACAAAAATTCACTGTGATAATCACAGAAGATGCACAAAGTTATAACAAAGTTAACTGAATTCTTCACACTGGGTGCCTTGTGACTAGATATGGGCCCACTAAGGTGGCCCTAGCTCTGGAACCACTGTAACAATTCAGCAAAAATTTTGCACATTGACCTAACACATAAATATGTATACAAAAACAAGTTTTGAACCGTATCTGAGATGGTTGAGTGGGGACCATTTTATATTCTAGGACACTTGATATGGAATGACCCTGAGATAGCATAGAGAAATGTCCGATATGACCTTGTTGTACTACTTAGGGGGAACACAGCATAGTACAGGGAGGAGGGTGTAGAGTGGCTGTCCATTGCATCAATGTGTCGGGGTCATCCAGAACACATCCGAAGCAGAGTGATGGTGTCCATGGTAGTCACCTGAGGCCTCGGTAAATGTGTGGGAGAGGAAATAGCTGCACGAGGAATGTGGCATGACAGATGCGGTTGAAGACACAACTGGCAATGACAGAATGATCATAACCATTGAGAAGAAAGTCGAGTTGTTCAGCTGCAACTGGTCTTGAAATGAAATGAGATGAAGTATCTCCTGTTTGAAATATATGTCTCTCATTGGTTGTGACAGGATAGACAACAGTGGGGAAGGCTGTACTAATGCAGCCAAATATGCACTATATTCATGTTTACACGACACTTGTCCCTGAGGTGAAATGTTCACAGTGTCACAGCTACCAGCAGAAGTTACGGCATGTGGTGACAGCATGGCATGTTGTTCCCACCTGCTCAGGTTATGTACATCAGCCAACATGTCTTGCGACAGGGCTTAATGGTACTGAGTCAGTAATTGCAAAGACAAACATGGCTAGGATACGTGGGTGATGTCCGAGGTAAATGACGGGAATGGAACTGATCCATTGTGCAACACTCGGGTCCCAGGTTTGCCTCCCAAATTTTCTGAAATTCGTCATGCTTGTCTAAATCTTCTGCAGAACAGGGTGTGCTGATTGTCAAATTTACTTTCTCTTGTACCTTTTGATCAATTATCTCACTCACTTTCTCCTCCAAGTCAGCAAAAACAGATTCTATGATAGCTGTCACCTCTAAATTCTTATTTTGTTCTAACGTATCAAGTTTCCCCTCACATGCGTGACATTTGTTCATGAATTGTTTTACATTCCCATTCATTAACCTCACTCAGTTACTTTACGTAATTATTAACCACCTTCATTATCTTTTTTTCTCACAAGATCACGTTGTTTAGCTGCTTCTGACCACAACTCCTCAGTTAACTCATTTATTGTTGTTTGTATATTAGAAATTGTACTATGCATTTCCTTTTTCACTTGTCTAGATTCCCTTATATGTTTTTCTAAATTCACATTCATTGCAGATAATTCTGTTTTTACATGTACCATGTTTGATTGAGTTTAGTAGACTATTCCACTCTGAAATCTACCATGTTTGTATTGAGTTCAGTAGATAATTCTTTTCCATATCTACCATGTTTGTATTATGTTTGTAGACAATTCATTTCCAAGATTTACTGTGTTTGTATTTAGCTCTTCAATTGTCATATCAAATTTTGCAGTCATCTTCTCTGTAAACACTCTTAATACCTCTTCTAAAGGCTGCAGCATATTTTGTGTGACCATACGCATTCACCAAACAGTTACAAATCTGCTGCAAATCTTCACTGCAGCCAAATGTCTCAGCATTAACCTTACATTGACCAAACTAACAAACTTTATTGTACAGTTTCACAAATGATTATCTTGCCCATACACCACAACACTGCAATTAAACAAAGAAAATCAATTTAAGTGAAACTCAGTTCACCAAAAGTTTGTGATAGTGTCATCACCATGTGCTGCCACTGAATAGCCGCTAGTGTGACATCGGGGGTGAACTGCAACACTACTATTGCTGCCAGTTGTTAAACAGCTGAGCAGACCATAACCAATTGCTGTATGTCAACTTGGAACCGCTAACACAAGTGCCAATCTTCCAAACCATAGACTTAATGCTCTCATCCGAGTCTTGGATGTTGTTGTGGGATTTAATATTTGCTTTTCAACAGTTTGACTCAATATGAGTTTTCCATTTCAGTCATAATGCTAGTAATAACTCAAACACTCTGCAAATTCTGGAGAAAATTTTCTTCTTAAGGCAATAATTTCCTTTCAATTTTGACTTCTTATCTTCTTAATCAAATATTATTAAGTGCTGACACAGAAGCATCCAATTAACTATCCCTGTGTAGGTGCCAGAGATGGTGTGAGTGTGGCTGTAATGCTCCACTTGTGTGGATATTTTATGGTTGCTGAGGATTTTAAATTTTGGCTTCTTTCACTTTAAACCAGTTGCAGAAGTACTGCAGCCCAGATATTTTTGATTCAGATTCGTTTTACTCCACTGTGATGCCCATGTCAGCAGCTACTACTCAATGATATCAACTCTTCTTCTTCGCAATATGGATGTTCAACACCTGTTAACATGTCTACATGGCATTTTACAGCTGCTTACAACTCCAAGTTATACAGCCTTATCATTCACAATGTCTCTTGCACATAAGATTTGCACATCATAGCTGTCAAACAATGACTGGCCACAGTTCATGGTGCTGTCAACAGCAATATCTCCAACTCCTGGGATTTCATGGATCAGTGCATATCTCCTAGCTGGGACAACAGTGGCATGGAGTAATTGCTCACTGCATTACGTACCACAGCATGCTGTAATATCACTGTCTGCTGCCCCATTTCACAGATATGCTACATTCATCCCCACCCCTCTTCCTGCCTTGCACCTCACTCTCCCTCTACACTCCCCATCTGACACAACCCCCACCCTACTCAGTCCACCTGCCAAACTTTGAATGTATTGTCAAAACCAGTAAGAAAGCTTACATGTGTTATTGGATGGGGGTCTGCCTTAAGCAAAACACAATTTTGTTTTTTCATCCCAAACATGTTTCACTGCAGTTGCAGCGTCATGCAAACATACATGAAATGTCACATTGTACTGACTGGCACAGTCTTCAATAGAATGAATTATTTTACACTGCTGATAGCACAATTTTAACATATTACTACTGAAAGTGGTAATTTAGGAAAAAAATATGCACATCAAAGATAACTGCACATTATATAACTACACCCAAACTACAACAGGCAATGTAATACTGTTAGAATGCTAGTATTTGTGTATACTGTTGCTCTGTTTTACTTACATCTTCTGGAGTGAGAAAGTGTTAAGAAAGTGTTAAATTTCAGTTTCAGAAATACTGACGTTGATATTTAAAAAAACGTTCTGTGAACCATTAATTTGCATAAAAAAGTTGAGTAAATAGCCAAATGTTACACAGATAAGTAATAGATGTTAAATTAAAGCTCATGCAACAGTAAAACACACAAATATACAAACTAGACAGCGCACACAATGTGCAAGTAGAATGTGTAACTATGGTATTGAATATGCTACTTGACTTGGTATTGATGTATACAGTAAAAGTTATCCTACTCTGAAACATTACAAACTGACTACAAGAACGGATCACTTGATAGGAAATGTCCTGAGGGATCAAGGAGTCATTGGTTATGGGGGGAAGTATTAAAAGAAAAATTGTGGAGGGAGACCCAAGGTTTCACTACAGTCAACATGTTAAGGTGGATGTTGGTTGCAGTGTTTATGTAGAAATGAAGAGGCTTGCACAAGACAGATGAGTATGGAGAGCTGCATTTGACCAGTCTTTAGACTGATCTCGACTACAGTGACAGTAGGTGTTTCAAATCAGTTATTTCAAAATAGTTATCTACAGTCCAAACAGATACCATAACAATCATTTGATTCTCGTTTTATCTTACATAACTATGACTACACATCTACAGGGCTTTCTCAAGGGTAATCCAGGTGACATAACTGCATTTAATAGACATGGTGTGCCACCGTTTCCTCTACATCCTGCTAAGCCCTCATCCCAAAAACACCAGAAACATTACCAAGTGTAATAAATATTCAAGATTATAGTTGGACAACTATCTGCTATAAAACATACTAGAAAGATTCAACATTGACTTAAGCATCACTAGCTGCAAGTCCTTACAAATTGTGCAAGATGATACTTGAATGTATTTGAATGTACTGTTGATTCCATAGCTTCTTCTGTTGTTAGTACATTTAATTCCTTTTTAGCTATGTGTCTAAGGTTCTCTGGTCTCACATTTTTCTCTTTGGTCTGTTTGTAGGTCACAAATTTCACAAGTATCTGAATGGGATGGTAAAGTGAATGCTAGTTGAAATGTTTTATGATAATCGAGCAACAGCCCCACCAATCAATGTTCACGGTGGGATGAGTTACCTTAAATGTATAGTACATTGTCTAGATGTTCAAATCTGGGCATAAGTACAGTTTAGTTGATTTGTGCCATTAATAATTGCTTTCTTGTGTTGGAAATGAGGTTTTGAGAGTTTTGATTAAACTGGCATCCTATATGCTGTATTTTAGCTTGTGCTAGTGAGACTCAGGGTTTGCTCCCTGGGGGTTGAGATAAAAGGTTTCCCTTCTCTTTTTTTTCAAATCAGTTGCTAACATGACAGTTAAACAACCCCAAAATATTTTGTAGTGACTAAAACTCACTTTACAGTCTTTGTCCATTGAGTTCTCTTGTGCCTTGAAATTTGAAGTAATACTTGCTGGTGATCCAGAAGAGAGAGAGAGAAAAAAAAGAAGCTTTCTTGAGAAACAAAGACACAAAGTAGTGTTTACCTACATGACAATAATAAAAGTCTACTTACTGCTACAAAATGACTAGTTGTTGTTGACAACCTGCCAACTTAATTAACTGACTAACTCAGTTCCACAGCAACACTAAAAAAATTGCTTTTGAGCACATGAAAATAATGAAAAGCATGAAAGCTACTCTTTGACAAAGTGCTAAGACTCTCAACCCTATCTCTAATCCCATTTCTGATGATTGGCATTAACTATCCCATCTATTGATTTATTAGCTTTATCATACCACTGGCATTGGTCCTTATTGTGTTACCTACCAAGAAATCACATTTTGGATTTGTGTGTGACTTATTAATTTCCATTGTCAACACTTCAAATGCAAAATTGACTTGCCAAGAATCAAATGGAACTGAAAATAAAATTAACCACATTTTATTGAATTCTAAAGACATGTATTCTCTTGCTGCTCATCTTGGGATCGTCAACTGATCATCATTTAATGGTTTTTCTGACATTTTCCCAGAAAGAGAGCCTACCATTGCCAACAAGGTAACAAGTCAAGGAACAGGTACAAAAATTTCAAATTGTTATAAATGAAAAGAAATAATGTATGATATGAAGGTTGTAAAACTCTTTACAATTGCAATTGAGCATAGTCTCATAAGGTGTTGAGGAAAAATGAAACAACTGATGGAAGAACTCTTTATGAGTCTACGGCATAGAAAGTGAAAGGCGAGGGGAAACCACCACAATAAAGATCTGCAGCATATCTCAACAAACAGCAGTTTTGTTTCTCTTTAGTAATCAATATGAAGCATACTTTTGTAAAAAATTCCAGAATAGTCCCCCAGTCAGATCTCTGGGATGGGACTGAGGGGACTGCAGAAGCCTGTGCTTCCAGTGAGATAAAGGCTATGAAGAATTGAAGAAAACGAATCACAACTTGGAATGTGCAAACATTACTGAGATACATCAAGCTAGAAAACCTCAAGCTGGAAATGACAAGAATGAGAGTGAACATACTAGGAGTAAGTGAGATGAGATGGCTATATGGTGGAGACTTTTGGAGCAGTGACTAAAGAGTTATACCCATGTTCTGCGTATAGGAGTGATTGGGAGAAAGAGGGGTAAGAGAGGTTCTTAGGAACAAGCTCAGATGCAGAGTAGATGGTTACCAACAAATAGACAGAAGAATACTATTTGTGCAACTGGACACAAAACCAGGCAAGTCAATGATAATCCAAGTGTACATGCCGACAATGACATATGATCAAGAAGGGAAAAGAATGTACAGTGAGATAAAAGGTGCTGTAGACATCTGTAAAGGATAAGAGAGCCTTTGGTTTCAACACCATCCATGGAGAAAGTATACATGGATGGCACCTGGAGATAGGAAGTGATATCAAATTAACTTCATTCTACGTAGACAAAGGTTCTGGAATAAAATAAGAGACTATAAAAGCTACGCAGGCCCAGCCATTGATAGTGACCATAACATAATGATAGGAATTTTGAGCTGGAATTCAAAAAACCTAAGAACTTGTGAGAAATGGGACCTGTATAGACTAAAGGATGATATGGTTAGATTGGCTTACAAAGAATGAACAGACTGGCTACAGTTATGTACAGCACCTGAAATGTTGAAGAATGCTGGAGTCCTTGAAAAGTAGTATCCTATGAGTACCAAATGAAATAATTGGTAGATGGAAGGCAAACCATAGAAGAGAATGGATTACAGAAAGCAAAATAACAAAAACAAATTTAAGACTTAAGCTGAAACTAGACAATACTAGGGAAGGACACAGGCAATACAGAGCACTGAAGAATGAAATCAATTGAGAATCAAAAAGGCTAAACAACAATTCTTGGAGGACCAATGCAAGAAGATGAATGAAATGACCAAGATAGAAAATGTGCCTATAAATCAATTAAAAAGTTCTTTGGAATGGATGAAATGCAGTGGAGTCTGTAGTAGCCACCAGAAAGATTGCGGGAGGCGCACATTGGCACGGCGCGTCATGGACGGTAGTTGCCGCAAGTAGAGTGCCGTCCACCAGAGGGCACGCGAGAATTCGGACGCGACCTCTGCCGGCATGACAACAACAACAACAACTCCGGCAGCACAGGCCGGGCCCAGCCAGTTAACATCGGGCATGCCTAGGATACAGTCCCGGTCTACGCTAAGTGAAGTGCGACGTAAACGTGAACAGTGTTACTGCACAATTGGCGACGAGTAGGGTCGTTCTTTCGCGTGTTGCGTCATTGTTCCAGTTTCGCAGTTTCTCCACGGCATGGAGGAATTGGTGCGAGTTTTGGTTGCGCAGCAGACGGAACTCATGGCCACCATGAAGCAAGTGCTTCCGGCGTTGCTCTCCACGCCGTCTGCTCCGGCGCAGTTCCCTCCTCCCTTTCCCCCGTATGACGAGACTGCGGAGGATTGGGACGCATATGAACATCGCCTTCGGCAGCATTTCCAGGCGTTTCATGTTGCCGATGCGGAGGTATGTCGTGCTCTCTTCTTGTCTTGGATATCTCCCTCACTGTATCAAGTTTTGCGGCAGCTAGCGCCGTTGCAGGAACCCTCGTCCTTGTCTTTTGACGCATTGTGTTCGTTGCTATCTTCATATTATCGCCGCCGCACGCATGCTGTGGCGGCTAGGGTCGAGTTCTATCAATGCAAGAAACAGCCCCATCAGTCTTACCGGGCGTGGGCCGCTACCCTGCACGGTCTTAGTCGCAAGTGTCATTTTGTTACTGAGCAGTCGCGAGAGTCGTATGCCCACATTATGGTGCGCGACGTCATTGTTCGTTCGGCCCCTGATAGGGAGGTCCGGCAACGGGCCCTGCAGTTAGAAGACCCTTCCCTCGAGGAAGTCCTGTCCATTGCTCAATCGTATGAAGTCTCTCATGCAGCAGGTCAACAGCTGGAAGCGTGGTGCGACGTCGCGGAGGTTCAGGGCGGCGCGGCTGCGTCCACTGTGTCCGGGGTGGACGACGTGCGAGCGGTACAATCCGGCCGTTACGGCCGCTCCCGCACGGCGCGTAAACAGAATTCCGGCCGCCGGCCCCTGTTGCCATCCTGTGCGTCGTGCTATATACATCATGATCGGTCGGAGTGCCCCCGGCGTTGGGCCGTTTGTCGCAAATGTAATAAAAAAGGTCACATTGCTAAAGTTTGCCGCTCAGCCTCAAAAGAATCGAAGGACGCAAGTGCAGAGGACATGGACGTTGACATTCAGGAAGTTTCATCGGGCCAGGCTCCCGACGCATCGGCACGCAAACTCTTTATCGAGGTGTCGGTTCGATCGCGCCGGTTACAACTGCAAGTAGATACGGGTGCGGCAGTTTCGTTATTGAATGCACAAACTTATTCCGACCTTGAATCGCCCCCGTTGGCGCCAGTTTACCGGCGTCTACGCGGTTATGGTAAACAGTTCATTCCCCTACTGGGTCAATTCACTACCGACGTGACTTACAAATCAGTCACTCGGCCTATTACTTTTATTGTTGTCAGTGATGCAAGCTCTGCTAACCTTTTTGGCCTGGATGGCTTTCAAGCTTTCGGTTTTTCTATTGCTGACACCATACAGTTGGTCTCCGAAGACGTTCCCTATCACTCATTGGAATCTTTGATCTCAGACTTTCCAGATATTTTTGAGGAGGGCCTGGGCCATGTTTCCGATTTTGAAGCTCACTTAACGTTGAAGGCGTCGGCTCGCCCGCGTTTTCTACGCGCGAGACAGATCCCCTTGGCTCTCCGCCCTCAGGTAAAGGAAGAGCTAGACCGGCTGACTGCGCTAGGGGTCGTTGTTCACGTTTCTTCCAGTGAGTGGGCTTCGCCCCTCGTTATTGTCAAGAAGCCCTCGGGAAACTTACGTCTTTGTGGCGATTTCAAGGCCACCATTAATTCCCAATTGGTGGTGGACACCTATCCTTTGCCTCGTGCTGATGAATTGTTCTCTGCTGTAGCGGGAGGCCAATATTTTTCGAAAATCGATCTTTCGGTGGCTTATCATCAGATACCACTTGATGAGGACTCCAAACGGCTGGCGGTCGTCAACACCCCGTTTGGCCTTTACCAATACCAGCGGTTGGCTTTTGGAATATCCAGTGCCCCGGCGATATTCCAGCGTTATCTTGAGCACGTCACGTCGACAATCCCTCATTGTATTAATTACCTGGATGACATAATTGTCACAGGCCGCAGCACGAAGGAACACTTGCACAACCTTCGCACCCTCTTTCTCAAATTCAGGTCTGTGGGCTTGCGTTGCAACCTGCATAAGTCCACCTTCTTCCAACCGTCCATTGAGTATGTGGGCTACACCATATCTCGGCATGGCATCCAGCCACTAGGAAGTTTGGTCCAAGTTATCGTCAACCTTCCTCGGCCCACTTCGCTGAAAGAGTTACAAACTTTTTTAGGCAAGATAGCCTATTACCACCGGTTCATTCCCAGGGCTTCCACTATAGCCCACCCCCTGTATTGCCTTCTGCACAAGGGTGTTCCTTTTGATTGGTCGCCTGCATGCGAGTGAGCGTTCACCTCGTTGAAGGGCCTCCTCACTTCAGCCCCTTGTTTGGCTACTTTTGATCCCCATAAGCCGTTGGTCCTGGCTACAGATGCTTCGCAGTATGCGGTGGGGGCGGTCCTGGCCCATCGCAACGCAGATGGTTCCGAGCAACCACTGGCGTTTGCGTCTAAAACGCTTAGTCCCGCGCAGGCCCATTACTCCCAGGTGGAAAAAGAGGCTTTGGCCATTGTCTACGCTGTTACCAAGTTTCACCCTTTCTTGTATGGTGCGAAGTTTCAATTAATCACTGACCATAAGCCGTTAATATCGTTATTTGGCCCCGCCTCTCAGATTCCGGATAGGGCGGCCCACAGACTACAGCGCTGGGCCTTGTTCCTCTCTAAGTACCATTATGACATTCATTTTCGCCCTACAGGACAGCATGCCAACGCCGACGCTCTTTCCCGTCTTCCGGTGGGCCCGGATCCTACGTTCGATCGAGAGGAGATTATGTGTTTTCATTTGGATGTGGCGTCCCGCCAAGCAGTTGATGGCTTCCCGATCACTAGTTCTCGAGTCGCCAGGGAAACGGCGGCTGACCCGGTTCTCCGGCAAGTCGTTCGCCTCATTCAGCAGGGATGGTCCTCCCGCCCTCCGGGCCGGCCCTCGGACCCTCTTCGTAATTATTTTCTTCTACGAGACCGCCTCTCGGTCTTGAAAGGAGTTCTCCTTCTGGCTACCGATGATACAGCTCCTCGCGTGGTTGTTCCTGCAGGTTTACGAAGGGAGGTCCTCACGTTATTACATGCGGGGCACTGGGGTGTTTCCCGTACTAAAACCTTGGCTCGCAGACATGTTTACTGGCCCGGTATTGACAGAGAAATTGAGCACTTAGTGGCCGCCTGTTCCCAGTGTGCGCGCCAACAAGCATCTCCCAGGGCAGCGTTCTCTTCATGGCCGCCGGCAACCCAAGCATGGGAACGTGTTCACATCGATTTTGCAGGCCCGTTTCTCAATGGCTTTTGGCTCATTGTCATTGATGCTTATTCCAGATTCCCATATGTGGTTCGCTGCTCCTCCACCACTTCAGAAGTTGCAATCCAGGCACTAGCAAAAATCTTTTCTGTGGAAGGTCTGCCAATCACCCTGGTCTCAGACAATGGACCGCAGTTTATTTCGCAGACCTTCCAGGATTTTTGTAGGCGCTTCAGTATTCGGCACGTTTGCTATCCCCCTTCCATCCACAATCGAATGGGGAAGCCGAGCGCATGGTGCGCACATTTAAGACGCAGATGAAAAAGTATGTGCACGAATTTCCTGCAGAGGAAGCCTTGACGTTTTTCTTGACGGCATACCGGACCACACCAATGGGCGACCGCAGCCCCGCAGAGCTCCTCCATGGGCGTCAACCTAGGACTCTGCTGCACCTCCTCCGGCCTGGTCCTCGCCAGTCTTCACAAAACGGAGTACCTGGCTTTCCACTGGGTATGTCGGTCTGGGCCCGTGGGTTTGGTCGCAATCCACGTTGGATACCGGCGGTGGTCCTGCGCCGCAATGGCCGCCGGCTCTATACCTTGCAGGCGGGGGATCGGGTGGTACGTCGTCACCAAAATCAGCTGCGTCCACGTTCGGGCACCCACCCTCAGACCTCTCGGACACCGGTTTCCCCATTGCTGGCACCTGTATTGGTTTCACAGGGGACGTTACCTCCTCTCCCCGCTGTGACTCTGCCGCACTGCGATGGTTCTCAGCCTTGGCAGCCTCCAGTAGCTCCAGCACCGGCATCACCATCATTCGACATGCCCCAACGAGAGCCGGCCCCCCTAGCAGGCCCGGTTTCTCAGGGGGCTAGTTCCCCTGTGGTCATCCCTTCCCCTTCATCCCAGCCGCTGTGTCTTGCCCCTCCCGAGGTGGAACAGGATCCGGAGTTCGACAGCTTGTCACCCGTTCTGTCCCGAGCTCCGGTTGTGGGACGACGGGGGCCTCTTCGTGTGGGTCACTTCCAGCCGTATTCGAAGGTTCCGGCTCGAGGGTTGGCAGATCCCCTCGACCCCGGCCATCCAATGGATGTGGAGGTAATCGCTCCTGCCCGACGCTCCACCTTCCGATGCAGTGGATCACAGTGGCTTCACCCCCCGAAGGAGGAGGAGTGTAGTAGCCACCAGAAAGATCGCGGGAGGCACACATTGGCACGGCGCGTCACGGACGGTAGTTGCCGCAAGTAGAGTGCCGTCCACCAGAGGGCACGCGAGAATTCGGACGCGACCTCTACCGGCATGACAACAACAACAACAACAACTCCGGCAGCACGGGCCGGGCCCAGCCAGTTAACATCGGGCATGCCTAGGATACAGTCCCGGTCTACGCTAAGTGAAGTGCGACGTAAACGTGAACAGTGTTACTGCAGAGTCCAAAATGAAGATGGAATAGTATTATATCTATATCTACACCTACATACTTCACTTGGCACTGTACCATGCAGGTGGGGGATAGATACCCTGTCCATTTGACAGGGTAGAATGGTGACAGCTTTTTAAGATGCCAACAGAGAGAGTGACATGAAGTATGAGGACAGAAGAGTAGTGTAGAAACTGTATAGAGAAGGGGTGACTGTGATAATGTTGCTGTAATAAAGGGGGGGGGGGGGGTTGAGAACATCAAGAAGAAGCTACTACCAAGAAAGATGTGTGATAGGGCTGTTCAATCTCTCCAGTCTTTTTCAGTGGATACATTCAGAACGCAATAGATGAAGCTAGGGGGAAGTAGGAGCTATAGGAAGAATTAAAATTCATGGTAAGAAAATAGATGTGCTGAGATTTGTTAATGACATTGCCATGGTAAGTGTAGATGTAGAACAATTAGAAGTGATACTGACCCAGATTGTACACCCCCCCCCCTTTTCAGCATTCATGTAATATGAAAATTAACAAAGGTAAAACTAAAAACATAGTGTTGAATCCTTTGCCTACCCAGGGAGTAAAATTATATCAGAGAGAAGACCAAGGAAGGTTACTGCAAGCCAAATCAACCAGGAAATAGCTGCTTTTAACAAGAGCATAAACCTTTTTACATCCAGCAGCATAGACAAACATCTCAGAAAAGACCTCATAAAGACATTTGGTTGGAGTGTGCTGCTATACAGAAGTGAAACATGGACACTCAGTGAAGCAGAAAAATATAAAATAACAGTCTTTGAAATGTGGTGCTACCACAGAATGCTCAATATTTCCTGGACAGACAAGATATCAAATAAGGAAGTGATCCACAGAATGGAGGAAGAGAAGCCTTGTCTCATGAAGCTCAACAAACCCAGAAGGGGCACATGGATTCACTATCTACTGCAACACGGTAGTGTCATTAAAAGTATCATTGAAGGAACATCAAAGGGAAGAATGCAAGAGACAGACTGAGAATGGAATACATCAACCAGATCATGGAGGATACCAGATGCACTACCTATACCACTCTCAAGAGGAACCTGAATACAGAAATGTGTGGCAAGCTGCCCTAAGCAACCAGATGGTTAAAGACTGAAGAAGAAAAAAGGTGAACTACTTGGCAGCTGCACTTATACAAACAGGAAAAGGTGTAGCAGATACAAAGAAATCAAAAGGAAAGAAAATATTAAATGGGAAGGCCACTAATAGAGAGAGAGTGATAGTTTGAAGCAAACATTATAGTCCAGTGAAACTGTCAGAAAAAAAGCCTGTACCTTGCAAAAGGTAGGGTAGAAGATTTTATTTTTTTAACTCGTTGATATTGTTGGAAAGATTAGAAAACCAAGTTTTGCCAACAAAATTTCTCTTGGGAAAACTTTCTGCAGTCAAAAAACTTCGAAAATTTCGGACTTTTTTCCGTTTTTTCAAAATATCTGTTTCATTTGCTCCTATCACTTTGACGTCTATTTTCTTTTTTAAAGAGCACAAAATTCTCTACAAATTTGATTCTTACCATTTTTTCTACTCCCAGTATCTAAGGCGCTACAGCGCCTCAAAAAATACCAATTTTTCAAATTTCAGCAAACTGGCAAATTACCTAAGTTTTGAACACTGTTATTTCAGTTTCTATTTGTGTAGTGTAAACATATTACTCATCATTTTATTCATTGGAATTTACCATCTCACTCTGCTGCAGGGCCAGGACAAACAGCACCATATTCAGTAACTACGAACACATTCACGTCGGACTGCGTGAAGTTTATTTGCGTTACAATATGTAACACGATTGCATGCAGGTGCCGCGCATTTTCTACAGTTGATTGACGTTAATGATCAGTTATAAGAAAAAGTATGTAGGAATTGTTCTTTAGCGGACAAAAGAGTATTTATTCTTAGGCAGGCGGAAGGCGATTATCTCTGGTGATTGTTCACAGCGCACTGACAGCTACTAGCACACAACAATAAGGGTCCTACAGTTTGGAGTCGCTTCCATTCCGTATATGTTGTGGTGCTGAAAATGAGTATGTCTGACATGAATTTGTGTTTCATTTGCGAAAAAACTGTGGTGAGTGGTGGACGCAATGTTAAAAAGAAAGGACTGAGTACACTTATCGATTGTAGTGCTAAACGCAGGGAGTCTGCTCACACTCGTTTTTTGAAAACGCTCAGTGAAGTGATGGTGCATGTAGCATGCTACAAGAAGTACATTAATGAGAGAATGATAGCAGCTAGCCTTCGACATCCTCAGGAACCAACAGGCGTGCTACGTCGGTCGCAGGAAAAAGGTCAGTTCAATTTAAAAGAGAAATGCTTCTTAAGTGCAAAAGGGAATTCTGATGACTTTTTAACCAAGCAGTTAAGATTGCCATACGCCAAACGAAATTTGTTTACAAAGTAATGAAATTGGAAGTGCAATCGATAGTATTAGAACAGGCTAAACAACATGGTGATGAATTTGGTCAACAAGTGATAGAGCAGATTCAGAATGTAAGTGATTTGGTTGCTGCAGATGGGTGGTACCACAGATTTTGCTACAGAAAGTTCTTTCACCGTGTTTGAGCTACTGGACAGAAACGAGGTTACCGACCTGCAACACAAGTAGATGAAGGCATGGAGGCTATATTTGCCTACCTGGAAACCAATACGGAAGAATGTCAGTTTTCTATGGACGATCTGTTAGAGCAAATACCCACATCACCTCGTCCTGATATTCGAACTGTCAAGGCTCACCTTTTCCACAAATATGGTGACGATGTGGTGATAGCTGAAACAGCTTCAAAGTCAGCAGTCGTATGTTTCAAGAATGTTGGGCACCAACTACTCAGTGAAAATTGGTACACCAAAAGAAATTCAGATCCTCAGCAAGAAAGACTACGAATTGTCAAAGCAGCTGCAAATATCATTTTAGACGATATAAGATCAGTAGTGTACGATGTAAAACAGTACCCTCCCTCTGATAATTTTTTATGTGATGTAGAGTCTGTCATACCAGAATCTGTAAGATTGCTCTTTGAAACTATAATTTTGAAACACAAGCGGTATCCCAGAAAATGGGGGAAAATATGTGTTTCTCTTGCTCATGCACTCATAAGTGCTGCGAGGCCACATTCATTTATTTCGTCACTTTTGACTGCTATTAGTGCATACTTGTACCGGAAGTTTGGCTCAAAACATCTCATCCAGGTTTTGTCTTCCCTTGGCTTTGCAGCATCTTATATGGAAGCTGCCCTGTTGGAAGTGTCTTCAATCCTTCAGCTTGACAACGAAAGACAACGAAGTGACGCATTTTGCCAATTTGTGTTTGATAATGCAGATTTCAATGTAAACACCCTAGATGGAACTGGTACTTTTCATGCAATGGGAGGTATAATGTGTGTTACTCCTCATGATGCCTTGCTTCCTCAGAAAAATATTAAAAAGTTGAATCATCGTCCCTCAGCTCAACTTGTTAGTGAAGCCGGAAAAAATGACATACAGACATTCCACAGAACACAATTTGGAGGGCTGAAGGCTATAAAAATTGAAGATTTGGACATAATTGCTCCTGCAAAAGGTGAGATCATCATCTCAACAGCGGAAATTACGTGGTTATATTGCAAATGGTCTCAGAATGCAGTTGTTTCAGGATGAAATGGTTACAGGGAACGCTTGACGGCAGGCAAAGAATATGAATGTTCTAAAATAAAGTGTCTTCCATTTCTTAATTCATCACCAACCTATTATGACACCATATATACTGCTCTGATGATAGCTAGAGATGCATGTAAAAGACATAATCAGACTACATGCTTTCTCACATTTGATCAGCCTCTGTATTGGAAGGAAAGGGATATTGTGGAGATTGACCTTCCTGAATTTCATAATGTGGAGGTCCAACTTGGAGATTTCCATTTCCTTATGTCGTTCATGGGATGTATCGGTATGATCATGGGTGGAAGTGGATTAAAGGACTTATTTGGTGTAATATTCGCTGAAAACAGCGTTGAAAAGATTTTGTCAGGACATGCATATTCCAGGGCTGTGCGAGTGCATTTATTGTGTCACCTTGCTTTGGCCTGTCAAGTGTGGGATCGCATTGAGCTAACAGAAGATGAACGTGGGACATTGAATGACTTGTCTTCTCCTTGTGGTGAGTCAGAACTGTCAGTTGGCCAGGATACCAGTGTTCTCAGGGAACAAGTCATAAAATAATTTGTAACTGCCCTGAAAACGATTGAAAGTAAGGGACCCACAGCAACATTATGGGTTCAGTACTACAAGATGGTCACTCTCATGAAACAATTTATTGAAGCGGATTGATCAGGCAATTGGTTGGAAACTTCATCTTGAAAGCGTGCAAAAAATGCTTCCCTACTTCCATTCAGCTGGACATTTTATGTACGCTAAAAGTGGCCACCTCTACTTACAGGATATGTTGAGCCTCAAGGAAAACATGGATTTATCAGACTATGAGTAGTTCACAACGAAAGGACATTTTACAATCTGGCGATCAGAAAAGTATTGGTCAGGGGTTCCCTCTGACATGACTATAGAACAAACATTGATGAGAACCATGAAGAGTTCTGGAGGACTTACGTCTGGCCGAGGAATTACGGATAGTGTATTAACCAGATGGACATTGGGTATGATTGACATGCAGAACATTTGTGAAGAAATTGAGTCGTATTGCGAAGTGAGCGCAGTAACATCAGAACAGCATGTAGATGCAAGAAGTTGTCGCATCAAATGAGATGGCATAGACTTACGTAAGCTACATGATTGGTTTTCAGTGCACCCTCCCTTCCCTGAAAGTGATTTTATAATGTCTATCAACAGTGCTGTTGTCGGAACGGAGGATGTTAATTGTCATATGTGTCACAAAGAGGGGGAAAAAGGCATGAAAAGAATAGTTGGTGACAATTTCCACGATGTAAAGTTCCATAGAAAAGATAAAGTTGTGACTCTCCTTTCTGCGTTCAATTCTGTAAAAGCTGGGAGACTCAAATTACTCATGTTGATCCTTTTTAACTCTTTTCCAAAGGATTTGTTTAATGAAACAAAGTGAAGAAGAGTTAAAAGCCTTTCTGAAATATGAACTAGCTCCTTACCCGATGTCCCTATTCTCAGAAAATGGCATGCGGAAAGGAACAAAATCTTCATTCTACAATACCTTCATTCCAGTGGAAGATGTGAAGTCAGGTGGACCAAGTAAATTTTTTGTCATTGATGGAAGGTACCTTATTCACAAAGTGACTTGGACTCGAAATGTTTGCTTCAAGTCAATAGCCCAACGTCATTTTGGATCTCAATTTGCTATTGTATTTGATGGATATCCATGTGAGGGAGACAAATGTAGCACAAAGAGTGCTGAGAGGATTCATAGGTCCAAAAAACATTCTTCGGTTGACGTTGTGGTTGAATCAGAGATGGTGAACCAAGTCCCTCAGGACAAGTTCTTGTACAACGAACGAAACAAGATGCGTTTGATCACACTTCTTAAAAAGGAATTTCTGGAGTGCAGCATTGAAGTGCACCAGGCACAAGAAGATGCTGACGTTATGATTGTGACATCTGCCATTTCAAGGACCAAAGATTTCAGAAGTGTTGTCATTGTAGGAGAAGATGTTGACCTGCTTGTGCTCATGACCGGTTTGGGGCAAGGCATTGAAAACTTATTTTTCTTAAAGCCAGGAAGAGGAAATGCAGAAGACAAGTGGTTTTCCACTGCATCTTACAAGTTTGACAGTGAATATATTCTGTTCACTCACGCCTTTAGCGGATGTGATACAACATCCACTTTTTTTTTGGCCAAGGAAAAATTAAGTACTGCAATATTGTTGCGAAAAATGAACACCTAACCTCAGCGCTTTGCACGTTCAATAAACCACATGCTACCTGTGAAGAAATAATAACAGCAGGAGAAAAGGTTACTATCGCATTGTATAGTGGAGGTGTCAGCAGTTCCCACACACTAGACCATTTGCGGTACCAGCTATTCGCCAAGTCTGCCACAAAAAGCAAACTGAATCTTGCACGGTTGCCACCTACACAAGATGCTGCACAACATCATTCGTTGCGGACTTACCAACAAGTCCAAAGTTGGATGGGAAACTGGAAACCTCCTGAGAAATGAGGCTGGAATCACAGTGATCACGGTCCAATACCCGTTATAATGAGCCAAGATTCAGCACCTGAAGCACTTCTTCACATTGTTTCATGCTCATGCAAGCTGAACTGTGGCGGAGTGTGCTCCTGCAGAAAAGCGGGTTTGAAATGTTCTTCAATTTGCAAGAAATGTATTGGGGTCAACTGTGAAAAGGTGCCAAAATTTTTATATGAAGACAGGGAAGAAGATGTTATGGAGGATGTTGAGGAAACCGCTGACAAAATCAACGAACTTGCTGAGGCTGACTCACTGTTTAAAGAAGAGGTCAATCTGGGATCAACTCTATGTACAGACCCTGAGTCCGTAACTCAAGGTATTTCTAGTGACACTGAGGAACCTGGCCCATCAAAATGTTGGAAGTGATGCTCATATCTGTCTCAAGTGCGCTAAAGTGCGATATTACAAGTATTACACACCCAGAACTGTCAATATATTTTAGTAACTGACAATGCATTTTAATTGTAATAAAGCTACTTATTTTTAATGTCAACTGTGTGGCTTTTATACACAAGAATAATTACCTACCTAATTAGGTTGCCTATTGCAGTTAATAATAGTTCAGTTTCCTGAGACAATTTATTTTGTGTGGGTGTGTATGTGTGTGTGTGTCTTAATGACGTATTTTTATATTTATAGTTTTACAAATACAGGGCTGATGTGGCCCATAGTGAACTTCAGGTAGTGATGTAAGAATCACAATAGTTGGGTGCCCAGCAATCCATGTTGCATACAGAGGAATTGAATAACTGAAAGTGAGCCGGTAAATTCCAACATATAACATGATGTATAATGTATTTGTACTACACAAACAGAAACTGAAAAAATAGTGTTCAAAAATAAGGTATCTTGCCACTATGCTCAAAATTTGAAAAATTGGTATTTTTTTGAGGCGCTGTAGCGCCTTAGATATTGGGAGTAGAAAAAAATGGTAAGAATCAAATTTGTAGAGAATTTTGTGCTCTTTAAAAAAGAAAATAGATGTCAAAGTGATAGGAGCAAATGAAACTGAGATATTTTCAAAAAACTGAACAAAGGCCGAAATTTTCCAAGTTTTTTGACTGCAGAAAGTTTTCCCAAGCGAAATTTTGTTGGCAAAACTCGGTTTTCTAATCTTTCCAACCATATGAACGAGTTGAAAAATAAACTCTTCTACCCCACCTTTTGCAAGGTATATCTGCAATTTGACTGGATTATTATAGAATAAGATGAATTAAAAAAGGAATATTCATGAAAGTCTTTTAGAGCTTCTTAGAAAATACAATGAAATTTTAATAGGAGAAATAGATGAAAACAATGAGAGTAAAAAAAAAAAAATGGAAAATTACGTTGGATAGATACCACCTGTCAATTAAGATGGCATGAGGCACAATAACTAACGACACAGAGAAAATTCTTCAAGATCCTATTATTTCTTTTTGTATTTGAGTAGGTTATGAGATGAATCAGAAACACTGGTAGTTAATATGTAATGGAAATAATGGTAATGAAAGGAATGCCAGGTGATTTTTAGAAGGCCATTTGTGGTACATAAAAAGGAGTGATGCCAGGAGCTGATGATGTTTCAATATAACTGATTGAACCTGGAGGCAAAGTAATACAAAAAGAACTTGCAAAATTATGTACATAAAGTTTGGGAACAAATATTGTTCCCCAAAACAGAAACAATGCTGTACTTATTCTACTCACAAGAAAGTGGACAAACAAGATGCAAAATTCTGTATGTCTATCAGCTTTCTATCCATTATGTATGAAATGTGTGCATGTGTTTTTCACTAGTTTCATCAGCTGGTTGCAAAGGAAGTTTAGATGTGATTTTCATTCCATTATATCCATTTTGTTCATTTTACAATTTGGTATTGAATTGTGGTGCAAATGTATCTACTGACAATGGAACCCTGTCTGTATGATCTCCTATTGCTTGTATGGGAATGGGATAAGTAATTGGGATATAGAAAACTTAATTCCCATATATGTCATACACTGCATCCATACAGTATGAAGTATAACAAAGAACTGACTAAAGTAAAGTTAAGATGGAGGTTTGAGAGAGCACGTAGAGTTAGTTTTACGTTTCATGGTCGATACGAACTATCAACGCCACACAAGCCCCCCCCCCCCTCCCCCCTTCCCACAGTACGGAGTACTACAGAAGATGTCTAAGGGTGACGTCATGCAGGCATCGAAGTCGGTGGAAATCATGGTCGAAAGTCATTACAGAAACGTTGTTCACTTGGTGTGGCGGCACGCTGCAGGACAAACTGATAGTAGGTGTGTGCGTCTCTGACTTGGAGGTGAGGGCGCGAAACCTGTGCAGGGTGAAACGGGGGCGAGGTTGGGCAACCGGCGAACAGTCTTCGGCGGAAGAGGTGTGTGGTGAGGTTGATGGGAGCACATCTTTGTTCTCAATCAAGGATGGATCGTCTGCAGAGGCCGACTGCGGGGCTGTGAGACCATCAGGGTTGACAAAAGCCGGTTTCAGGTGATGCAGAGAAACTGTCTGTGTGTGGTCTTTAATCACGATATCAAAAGTCGTGTCCCCCCACCACAGGACCTTGTAGGGGCCAAGATAAGGAGGTTGAAGAGGCTGCCTAGCCACATCATCATGCAGCATAATGTGGGAGCAGTCAGAGAGTGCGATGGGAACATAAATCTCGGGCGGTGAGTGACTGATGGGTGGGTGCAAATGCGTTTGTTGAAAATGCGTGCACATCCGGCTAATGAAATCAAGCAAGGGGGAAAGATCCTTGCTAACCTGGATAAGAATGAGTTCCCCTGGTAGGACCAGATTCTCACCGAAAACAAATTCGGATATAATCCCCTGTAGCTCAGGTTTATAGGTCGAGCGTAGACCAAGTAGCACCCACGTGAGAACTTCTGACCAGAGACAATCATGGCATCAAAGGGCTGTCTTGATGGTGCGGTGCCATCTCTCCACCTTCCCATTGCTATGTGGATGATAGGTGGTAGTGCGTATTTTTTAATACTGCAGATATTGCAGAGGAGAGTGAAAAGGGAGGATACGAACTGTTGACCCTGATCAGTGGTGATAGTGGTTGGGCACCCGAACCGAGCGATCCACGAACCAATGAAAGCCTTGGCTACTGTCTCAGCAGTAATGTTAGGGAGACAGACAGCCTCAACCGAGTGAGACAAACGGTTGATAATTGATAAGATATTTCTATGACCCTCCAAAGGAGGAAGAGGCCCGATCAGATCAATATGTACATGATGAAATCATCCTGCAGGGATGTCGAACTTGCCCAAGGCGGAGAGCTGTGGCAGCTGATCTTGTTGCGCTGGCAAGCGACGCAGCTGCATGCCCAGTTTTGACAATCCCATTTGATATTCTTCCAAACAAAACGTTCTGACACGAGACATGTGGTGGCTCGAATGCCCGGATGGGCTAGGTTATGTAGGGCGTCGAAAGCCTGTCGGTGCAGCCCAGGTAGGAGCAATGGGTGTAGGGTGCCAGTTGAAGAATCACACCACACCTCATTGGAAACACCAGGAAATTTAGCCTTTGTGAAAACAAGTGATGTTTGTGGGTCTCGTAGGAGAGCCTGAGAATCTTCGTCAGAAGCTTGGAAGGAGGCCAGATTGGAAAGATCAATGATGCCAGAAACAGCACTGATCCACAGCGACGTTACCAGCACCCTTGATGTAACAGACATCCGTTGTGAATTGAGAAACCAGGTCAAAGCGGCGGTAACGTCGAGGGGGTGGGTCTTCAGGTGGGTTGCAGAATGCTTCCGCCAGTGGTTTGTGATCGGTGAGAACGAAAAATTAACGTCCCTCAACATTGGGGTGGAAATGTTTGATTGCCTCGTAAAGAGCAAGGAGCTCTCTATTGAATGCATAATATTTTCTCTGAGTTGTAGATAGTTTCTTGGAGAAGAAATGAAGGGGAGAAACTGTGTTGCACTTGCGTTGTTGCAACGTCTGTAGTGATGAATAACTTGGCCGAGGGGTTGAGGTGGGTGAGTGTCACAGCGTGAGCTAAAGAAGTCTTCAGAGCCTTGAAAACCTCTAGCATCAGAGCAATCCAAGAGATGGGTTTGATACCGGAAGTTTGTTTGCCTGATAGTGCGTCTGTCAAGGGTGCCTGAACAGTGGTGGCAGAAAGCAGATGGCGATGATAGTAATTGATGGTGCCGAGGAAATGGCATAGCTCTTTGTAAGTAGCTGGGGGCAGCAGAGATGTGATAGCCTGCACACAAGATTTGGGAGGCTGTATTCCGTCAGCAGAGACGGTGTAACCTAAGAAGGAGACTGACGCCTGGCACAACTGAAACTTGTCTTTGTTGATCTCGACACTGTTGGAGTTCAAGGTCTGGAAAACCATAGACAGATGATTTTCATGTTCCTTCGCTGAGCTGCTGAAAATGATAATGTCGTCCAGATAAGCAAAGCAAAACTTGCCCATGTTTGGGTCACATTCTTTGGGCCAAAGGGCATGAAGTGGTATTGGAATAAACCGAGCAGCATGATAATGTCTTCCAAAATCATGGCGCCTGATAACATATGAGTGAAGTCATTGATGTTCAGCACTGGGTAATTGTCCATGACAGTATGAGTGTGTAAGCGTCTGTAATCACCGCACATTCGAAAAGATCCATCGTGTTTGCGGATGAGGTGGATTGGTGAAGACCAGTTGCTGTCTGAAGGTTGCAGAACACGTGCTGCCAAAAGTTCATTAATCTACTGCCGGACCACGCGCAACTTGATAGGGTTGAGGCGTCGGACCTTATGCCTAATAGGAGGGCTGGCAGTGGTAACTATCTTGTGTGTTGTTCCATCAGTGACAGAAGAAACTGAGAACTGCACATGAGATTAGATTAGATTAGATTAGATTAGATTTCATTCCATAGATCCGTGCTGAGGAGATCTTCGTGGATGTGGAACATGTCAATTTCTTTGTTATTTTTTTTTTATAGCTGAAATAACAATACTAATAGTATGAATATATACAATACATCATTTGTTTCTATTAAAAAATTCGTCAATGGAGTAGAAGGAGTTGGCCACTAGTAAGTCTTTCAGGCTCCTTTTAAACTGATCTTTATTTGTAACTAAAGTTTTTGTGTTTACTGGCAAATTATTGAAGATGAGTGTTTCTGAGTAGTGGACCCCTTTTTGAACTAAAGTAAGTGCTTTTAAGTCCTTGTGCAGATCATTTTTGTTCCTGGTATTGTATGTATGAACTGAGCTGTTTGTTGGAAAAAGAGATATATTATTTAGGACAAATTTCATTAATGAGTAAATATACTAAGAGGCAGTAGTTAGTATACCCAGTTCTTTGAAGAGGTTTCTACAGGACGTCCGTGAATTTACTCCACAAAATAATACGTATTACACGCTTTTGGACTCTGAAACTTTTGTTTGACTTGAAGAGTTACCCCAAAATATTATACCATATGACATTATGGAATGAAAGTAGGCAAAGTATGCAAGCTTTTTCATTTTTATGTCGCCTATGTCTGCTAACACTCGAATTGCAAATTCAGATTTGTTAAGTCGTTTCTGCAGTTCTGTGGTGTGCTCTTCCCAACTGAATTTATTATCAAGTTGTAATCCCAGGAATTTAAGACTGTCAACCTCTTCTATCTGTTCTTCTTCGTATTTTATGCATATGCTGGGTGGAAACCTCTTACAGGTTCTGAATTGCATATAGTGAGTCTTTTCGAAGTTTAATGTCAGTGAGTTGGCTTTAAACCATTTATTAATATCCATGAAAATATCATTAGCAGATCTTTCTAGAACTACACTTGACATACTATTTATTGCAATACTTGTGTCATCTGCAAACAAAATGAACTCTGCTTCTGGCAGTGTAACTGATGAGAGATCATTAATGTACACAAGAAAAAGTAATGGCCCTAAAATGGATCCCTGTGGGACACCACATGTAATTTCTTCCCATTCTGATGATGACTGATGACTTAATTCACTAGTCCCTTGCACTGACACCCTTTGTTTCCTGTTAGTGAGGTATGACTTGAGCCATTTTGCAGCACTGCCCGTGACACCACAGAATTCTAATTTACTTAAAAGGATGTTGTGGTTCACACAATCAAATGCCTTTGACAAATCACAGAAAATACCTGCTGCTTGTAATTTGTTATTTAATGAATTAAGTACATTTTCACTGTAGGTGTAAATAGCCTTCTCGATATCAGAGCCCTTCAGAAATCCAAACTGTGTTCTTGATAATATGTTATTTGTGGTCAGATGGTTGAGCAGCTGCCTGTACATTACTTTTTCTAAAATTTTTGAGAATGCTGGCAAAAGTGAAATCGGTCTGTAGTTTGATGGTATCTCTGTATCCCCTTTCTGAATAGAGGCTTAACATCTGCATATTTTATCCAGTCAGGAAATGTCCCAGTTATAATTGATTGGTTACACAAGTAACTTAGAATTGTACTAAACTCACAAGAACATGCCTTAATTAACTTTGTTGATATTTCATCGTACCCACTAGAATGCTTTGTTTTTAAAGATTTTATTATGGACGTTATTTCTTTTGGTGAAGTGAGTGATATATTCATGTACTTGAAGCTATTTGTGAAGGCTAGTTTCAGATATTCAAGGGCATTATTTACTGATCCTGAAAGTCCCATTCTATCAGTAACGGATGTAAAGTACTCGTTAAATAGATTTGCCACACTATGCCCATCAGTTACTAATGTGTCATCTACCCTTAGTGCTATTTGCTCCTGTTCCTTTCTGGTTCTACCAGTCTGCTCTTTCACTATATCCCATATTGTTTTTATTTTGTTCCCTGACATTGCTATCTTCTTCTCGTAGTGCATTTGTTTAGACGTCTGAATTACTTTTTTTAATTTTTTACAGTATTCCTTGTATTTAGCTAAGTCATCAGCATTGGAGCTATTCTTGGTCGACAGATACATTTTCCTTTTTGTCTTACAGGAAATCTTTATTCCTTGTGTAAGCCATGGTTTTATTATAGACTTCTGTTTAATTTGGTTAACATCCTGGTGCTGAGTCTTCGGACGAGTAAGGTGTGACAAGGTGTAGCCGTTAGCGCATTTGGGGAAAGGTAGCACAAAAGTCACATGTCTCTTACGGGAGCGTGGCATGCGCTTTTGTGGAGGGGGTGGGTGCGCGCACAGCACCGAGCGAAGAGGAACGGGCGGCGACTGTCCACCGTCACTGGACAACCGGCACAGGCGAAAGCAGTGCTGGGGTTGCATGTGGGGCCACAATGGCCGCTGGGTCATGTGGCCAGTGATTGAGATAGGGGGAATGTTTATCAACATGATCAGTAGCTGTCCGAGAGGTGGGTGTGGTTGCAACACCCGCGTGACTGCCATTAGCAGCACTGTTTGAAACACATAGCACTGGATGAGCCGAGTGCGACGGCGGGTGGGGGAGGGTGGGGGTGGGGTGGAACATCACACACAAGTAAAGTTTGTGGACTAACTTGGTGAGAGTTCGAGGTAGTAATGGCCAAGCAATCCTGTTTAGGTGGCGGCACCATGGACTGCGTTGCAGAAGCGAGGTTCGAGCTGTGACGAGCTCGCTGTATGTGGATGCGGAGCGTTGTTTCGGCTACTTGTTGCCCTGGCGGAGTTGTGTCGCTGAGTCATATTCTGACAGAAGGTCAGTAACACAGGTCACAATGTTGCCCACGAGGGCAGAGCACTCGCGTTTGATTCCGTATGTTGTGGTGGAAACAGAGCGTTGGACATAGGTGCGTGTGCACGGTATGTGAGTGTTCGTAGGATGGTGGAGCACTGAACCCTGTACGATGTTCGGAGATAGTTCGTAATGAGATAAAAAATTCATGCCAAGGATCGGTTCATCGATGTCGGCAATGTAGAACGTCCAAAGGAAACATAGAAAAGGAGATGGGGTCACCTTTACTGAGCCTGAGGCAGGTAACATTATCGCGTTGACAGCTTATAAAAGTGACTTCGCCTGTGAAGAAGCGGATGGAGCCATTGAAGTAGGTATGATTGACATGTCAGCACCAGTGTTGACCAGACAAGCTAAACCTAATGCAATGTCAGTCACATAGAGGCGACCACTTGGCTGGGCAGACGAGTGAACAGAGTGTAATGTAAGAGGATGCCTGTTAGGTTCCCCGCAGGACTCGGCGTCTCTTAGCTCCTGCATTCGGTGTTTGAGTGTTGGCATGGCAACTTGCACTTCTTGGCGTCATCACCAAACACTTTGTGGTACCAGCAGAAAGGGTGAGCAGGGAGAGGAGGAGTGGATGCTGCAACATCGGGGACGGCTTGTCCTCATTGACTTATTCTGGTAAATAGACCAGTATGTAAGGTGTGTGGGCGATCCTGGAGTGCTAGGACAGTGGAGAGAGTGAGCTGACACTGCCAGGAGAAGTAGACAATGTGATGGTGGAGCAAGCCCTGCCTCTACCAGCTGAAGGTCGGTATGCAGGGGCAGCTGTGCCAACAAACGGTGTGACGGTGTGAAATGAACCAGCTGATGTTGCCACAGCAGTGAATATAACTGGTCAACGATGCATAGGCAGGAGCCGATGGACTCGAACGAGTGTGGTAACAGATGGATCTCTATATTGGTAGGTGGTTTGGCAGGCCACACAGCCCATAGTGTGGCATCAGGCATGGTATGCTCATTCACGAGCAATCGAAGGTGGTGCCAGAGTTGTGACGGGGTGCATTCCCCCAGGTGCTTCTCATAGAGAACATTGATTATTAACCCCCTGTGGCGAGCAGGCAAGTCGATCCTTTATAGTCTTCTTTGCAAACTCGTATTTTGGTGCAGGCGGTGGTGAAAGGAGCCGGTCACAAATGAGCGAATCCATAGTAGCGGCAGCTGACATAGTTGACTGTGTATCATGAAAGCACGGTGCGGCAGGCATGGCCGGTACCGTGGAAATGGGCAGATGGACAGCACACAAGGGGGCCCAGAAACTGGACCGTGAGTGACGAGTGCTGGATGGATATGACCCACTTCGGGAACAGGGCAAGAGACCAGCGTGGCAGACAGGCGGTGCTGTGGGAGCAGCAGGCGGTTGAGCAACCGGAAACAGGGACCCCGCAAGTGAGGGGGGGGAGGGGGGCTGGGGGGTTGAAAAAGCCACTCGCGTGGAAACTATCTGATGCATAACATGCCTGTAGTGCACGTAGTGGGCCACTGAGGCGAGGTAAGGGGTCCATGTTACACGAAACACTGAATTGTGCATGTAAATTAGACAGAACTGGAACACCATGTGCACAGAATGGATCCAGCGCAGTTTGTAATTATGGCGGCATTGCACGCGGCCCAACAGTAACTGATGTAGCATGCTGGTGGGTGGCTAAACATGTGTTCGAATGATCACTTTGTTCTTGAAACACTTGATTAGAAGAAACACAATTCAAAATATTGTTCAGTTCACATTTCACTGTTGGATGGGCATAATCCAGTGACGTGAAGCCTGAGTCCATCATTCATTCTAATGGCGTAGTTGTCAACCATTGAAACTTAATGAGGTTAGCACGTGGTGTTGGTTGAGAACGCGAATCACTGTGCGTTAATGATGAATATGCCGTTGGCAAAGAAATGATGAAACTCGGTGAGTGGAGTTGTGCTTCCACATCTTTGAATTTGGTGTGGTCATTCCGTAGTGTATATAACCTGTTGCATAAACACCAGTGCGGAAGATGCAAAATGTGAATGAACTGCAGGGTCACCATTATGGGAACGGGATCGATAATCAGGATATAGAAAAATTAATTCCCATATATATCATAGCTCATATATATTTACACTTGACACTGGTCCATACAGAATGAAGCATAACAAAGAACTGACTAAAGTAAAGTTAAGATGGAGATTCGACAGAGCACTTAGAGTTCACAGATATTAAGCTTCGTGGTCGATACGAACCATCGATGCCACACTTGCATTGAGAAACAGCTAAGGGATTCTGATATGCTACTTACTGAACAAAATGTGTTACTGAATGAATGTTCTAATAAGGAAAATTCAAGAACAAACACTACTCAGCCCATTGGATAACTATTTATTTTTGTTACTAAATAAATTAGTCAGCAGAAAATCTGATGTTACAAATTTTAGGAAAAAGAAGGTAGTCTTGTATTTAAAATCACCACAGATGACTAAATTTTGAATGCATCTCTGACATCAATGTGATGAATCTTTAGCAATTTCATGCAAATAACAGGCATTCCATAGGAAAGTGTGTTGGAATACTTGTTGTTCATGTGACATATTAATGACCTGCCATACAATATGAATAGCAACCTCAGACGTTTTGCTGATGATACAATTATGTAGAACTATATACTGCCTGAAAAAAAATGCAGAAATATCCAGTCAGGTCTTGATACAATTTCAAAGTAATGCAAAGATTGGTAACTTGATTAAATTGTTACAGAAATATAAAATTGTGCAAATCCCAAAATGCAGAAATGTTTGACTGCAATGTCAATGAGTCACAACTGGAATCAGTAAACTCATACAAATATCAGGGTGAAACAATTTGTGAGGTTATAAAATGGAATTATCATATAGGTTCAGTTGTAGGTAAAGCATGTGACAGACATTGGTTCTGGGCAGGATACTGAGTAAATGCAATCAGTCTACAAATGACTTTGCTTAAAAAACACTCATGTGGCCTATCCTAGAATACTGTTCAAGTGCATGGGACCTATGCCACATGGGGCTAACAGGAGATATCGAACATATAGAAAGAAGGATGGGGTGAATTGGACACTTTTGTTTGACTCAAAGGAGAGTGTCATATAAACGTTGAAAAAATTGAATTGGCAGACTCTTGAAAATAGAAACAAATTATTCTACAAAAGACTAGTTACAAAATTTTGAGAACCAGTATTAAGTGCAGAATTTAGAGGTACCTTTCATCTACATTTGAATTGCTCCTGCAAATAACACAAAGACAAAGTTACCATAATTCCAGTGTACACAGAGGCATTTAAGCAGTCATTTTTCCTAGCCTCCAGCTGTTAATTGAACAGGAAGAAGCCCTAGCATGTGGTACCATGCTAAGTACTCCGTGCCATGTATTTCACAGCTACTATGTATATATATGTACATCTACAGCTTGTAATTTTACCCTCCCTCACATCACCTGTTGATTGCCACTCATTTCAAAATAGATTTTTTTTTTAAATAAGCTTTGAGGGGAATGAAATTTACAAAAAACTTTCTTACTTATCTTCTTTTCTAATAGTGTGCTCCAGTTCGTCATGTCTAGGGGTTGATTCTTGAGGCTGACATTTTTGACTTTATAGATTTTTGTGGTTCCAGTTGGCATAATAACTATGAAGAATTGCCTGTTTTTATCTTGATTTTTATTTTTTCACATTTTTCTATCTCACACTGTCTTTATAATTTCCATTTCATTATCAAGAGTTACATTGTTATTGCCAAGCATAAAAGCGCATCCAATCACACAGAGTCATGCCCACTACTACCTCATTCTGCGGTACTAACAACAAGACAGTGCTTCTACATTCCCACAGCAGGTTTCCCAGCATCAGGTATGAACAATAACTTTTCATTATTGTACATGAATCAGCCGTCGTGTGGCAGGTTCTCTTAGCAACAGAACATTTTTCGTGCACAAAAGTTTGTGTGCAAACGTTTTACGTCAAATATGAATTTTCCACAAGTTCTGAGTACTCAGCAATGGCCAAAACAATGTGCTCAAACACCAGTTACCTGGATCAGTGGCAGTACAAATCGAGCAGGACACCGGATTTTGCACCAGACCCCCCCCCCCCCCCCCCACTACCAGCATCCACATACGAGTGTTTCCAATGGCACACGCCATTCCTGCCATGTGTGTTCTGCAAACGTTAGGTGATTTTAACAATTTTAATGGACTTGTAGGAGAGAGGCCCGGAAACTGTACTCTGTCATTTTCAGCACATTGGTCGACTATTGTCAACTCTTCCATGATGATGGTCCATTTTATGCCTTTTGGCGTTACTCCGTTGAAGGCCCAACTCATTGATTTCTCAACCTCGGTTGAGCTAGCTGTGCCTACCGTGCTGCGTGCTACTGACAGTGTCGTGAACTGGTGCACCACTACTGCTACAAACAGGGAGTGACAGTTTCCGACAAACTGTTACGCCAAGACTTCCCCATCTGTTGGCCTAAACTACTGCCTTTATCCATGCACATGGTTTGCCTTAGTTGACCACGTCCTGCAGCTAGACGGCATTGCTGACGACAACTCTAAACTCCTTTGCTTACTGTGTCACCTCCATGATGAACTGGACCTGACCTGCAATATTGTGGCTTCGCCTCCCACTACAGTCAAGCAAGAGTTCACCCAATGCACCATCCTCGAGCGCCCAACCAGGTCTACAGAGGAAGCTATCTGCCTCATCATCAGTCACAAGTTGCTGGGTTCCAGATCCCTGTCACAGCTCTGGCGTCATCTCCGCACTACGATTGACGCACAACGTATGCCAGATGCTATGCTTTGGACGATTTGTTTGCTGAAACTTCCTATGGAAGTTCAAACTCACCTTCTCCATCTAACTTCGGCCCCACTGGACGCTAAACTGAAGATCACAGACCAGGTTTACAACATCCTGCCACCCCTGCATACCTACCCCCCCCCTTCCCCCACCCCTCTGGGGGCCCTCTGGCCTCAGCGGTTGGCACACTTGCACTGCAGTTTGTATCACTCAGTACAGAGTGTGCATGACGCACTCTGTGCATGTGTGCAGACCCAATGCCACCTGACAGCTGCTGCCGTAACTCCTCCCCTACTGCGGTGCTGCCATTGGAGGAACCTACCAACATGACCCCCTCCACTGCTGCTTTGGCCTCAGGCAGCCTGATGGATGACACTAGGTGTCATTGTGCTTGGAGTTATTTCTGTTCCTGCTTTGGCAATGCAGCTAGGAAATGTCGTTCCCCATGTGCGTTCCCAAACTAATACCATGACCTCACTCAGGTGCTACAGGCCACGCTGCATCACACAGATGCCTGTCTCTTAATACTTCTTCACCTCCTGCTCCAGAATGCTTGTACATGAAAGACGCAGTGTCTTGCCTTTCATTTCTAGTCGACACGCAGGCCGATGTCAGTGTCATACCTTTGCCCGAAGGTATTAAATTTGAGTGTCACTCTTGCCCCCCACTTCGAGCTGTGAACAATTCCTTGATCCACTCTCATGGCATAACTAATTTAAACCTTAAACTGCAGGATGTTAACACCCCGTTACAGTGGACTTTCATTATCGCCAGTGTGGATGAACCTGTGCTTGAGATAGATTTTCTGTTAGCCCATGCTTTTTCACCTAACCTACAATGAGGTATACTAATCTTTAACTCGATAGACTCTACCACTGGTTCCAATATTGCTTCCTTCTCATGAAAGTGCACCACTCTATTGTGCGAGTTAGCTGAAGCTGCCGTTGCAGTGCTCTCCCTTAAATCACACAACGAGCTTCGGGATAACAAAGAAGCCCTCTGCTTATGCATCACTTCCGTGTGTGTCAAGATCACAGACGCTCAAAAGCAGGTCACCCAGCTGTCACACATGGACATGCCCCCAGTCTCCATGCCGCCTCCTCGCATCTGCCGCCGACACGACTTTTCTAATGCCGAACAGAAGCTGTGTTCATGACACCACCAGGTACCCCACTGAGCTCCACAATAGAGACTACCAATGGATCACCATCACTGCTGCTGATCCGCCGGCCGGGGACACACAAGTGTGTGCATTACAGGTCAGTCATACTTCATCGGGTGTGGGCCCATCATCCCTGCCGGTGTTTGCAATCAACAATGGTACTGTTCGTAGAATCAATACCATGGAAGGTCCTCCTGTGTGCGCAAAGGCTAGCCATTTAAATCTGGAAAAACTTAAACATGGCAAAGCTATTATTCTTCTAGTAGTTGGTCATCACCAATTCGTTTGGTGCCAGATGACACTTTCCGCCTCTGTGGTGACTATTGGACTCTTACCACCAGAACAATTTTAGATGATTATCCCGTCCAAAATATTCAAGATTTTGCTTCCAAACTGCATGGGGCACAAATTTTCAGTGTAATTGACTGTCACAAGAGGACATGGAAAAAACTGCCATCATCACCCCTTTCAGATTGTTTGAATATCTGTTTATGCCGTTCAGCCTTAAAAATGCTGCACAGACGTGGCAACGGTTCATTGACTCATTGGTTGGAAAGCTGGACTTTGTGTATGCATACCTGGATGACTTGTTAATATTTTCATCCTCATTTGAGGAACATGAACTCCACTTAATTACAGTGTTACAACTATTACAAGCAAACCACGTCACAGTGAACAATGCTGAGTCACAATTCCACTGCACTAGTGTCACTTTTCTGGGCCACATGGTTTCTGCCGATGGCGGTTTCTGCCGATGGCATCCACCCCTACCAGAATGGGTCGAGGCTATTAGTACAGTGCCTCTGCTGCTTCCTAGAAACTGTAAATTACTACTGCATACACATTCCCCACGCCGCCAATATAGAAGCCCCACTGACGGATGCCCTCGTAGGCAACAACACTTCTGTGTCTTGCGTTGTCACATGGACTCCAGACATGTGACAGATAGTTGATAACCTCAAGTCAGCCCTACAGATGGCCATTACACTCGCTCATCCCATCCCTGATGCTCCCACCTCACTTACTACAGATGCGAGTAATACAGCAGTGGGGGCAGTACTTCAGCAATCTGTGGGTTCTGTTGTACAGCTGCTCAGATTTTTCTCTCACAAACTGTCTGCTTCCCAACACAAATGGTCGATCTTCGACCGGGAACTATTTACTATTTATGTGGCTACCAAATATTTCCAAGACAATATCGAATGTCACCACCTCATGGTATTTACCGACCACGAACTGCTCGTACATGCTTTCCGCGACCCAGGTGAGGACTCGTCCCCGAGATGTTTCCATTGTATGGACCTCATATGCCAGTTTATGAATGACATACATTTCGTCAGAGGGGCAGACAACATCGTCGCTGCTTTTTTATCTCGTGTGTTGGTATTGTCTTCACAACTCGACCTTAGAAAACTCCATAAATTGCAAGTAGGTGATACTGAACTTGCCGCATTGCACTCTGATACTAAAACATGACTCAAACTCGAGTTACAGACACTTCTGGGGTTTTTGTCACCCATCTGGTGTGACATTTCAATGGGACGCATACATCTGGTGATTCCTGCACCTCTCTGCCTGGACATTTTTAATAGTATTCACAACTTGGCACACCCTGGCATACTCACCACCACATGTCTGGTATTCAAATGTTTCGTTTGGTCTGAGCTGATAAAACAATGTTGCAGTTGGGTGTGACCATGTGTGGCTTGTCAGCGCGCAAAAGTAGGATGTCATGCACAGCCCCCCCTTGGATATGTTCCATGTGGCAAAATGAAGATTTCAACACACACACTTTGATATTGTTGGGCCCTTACCCCCCTCGGGCTCCTTTCGTTACATACTATCTGTCATTGACAGGTTTACCTGCTGGGTAGAGGTAATACCCCTCACTACTATCATAGCCGACGTGGTTACCTGAGCCCCTTTTATTAATGTGGATCTCACGCTTCGGCTGCCCAACTCAACACCACTGACCAGGGACGTCAGTTCGAGTCCGCCCTCTTCCGGCAGTGTTGTGAAGTGTGCGGGGTGAAATGATTTAGGACAACAGCATACCATCCCCAGAGCAATGTTGTTATGTTGTTAAGGTCTTCAGTCCTGAGACTGGTTTGATGCAGCTCTCCATGCTACTCTATCCTGTGCAAGCTTCTTCATCTCCCAGTACTTACTGCAACCTACATCCTTCTGAATCTGCTTAGTGTATTCATCTCTTGGTCTCCCTCTACGATTTTTACCCTCCACGCTGCCCTCCAATGCTAAATTTGTGATTCCTTGATGCCTCAAAACATGTCCTACCAACCGATCCCTTCTTCTAGTCAAGTTGTGCCACAAACTTCTCTTCTCCCCAATCCTATTCAATACCTCTTCATTAGTTACGTGATCTACCCACCTTATCTTCAGCATTCTTCTGTAGCACCACATTTCGAATGCTTCTATTCTCTTCTTGTCCAAACTAGTTATCGTCCATGTTTCACTTCCATACATGGCTACACTCCATACAAATACTTTCAGAAACAACTTCCTGACACTTAAATCTATACTCGATGTTAACAAATTTCTCTTCTTCAGAAACGATTTCCTTGCCATTGCCAGTCTACATTTTATATCCTCTCTACTTCGACCATCATCAGTTATTTTACTCCCTAAATAGCAAAACTCCTTTACTACTTTAAGTGTCTCATTTCCTAATCTAATTCCCTCAGCATCACCCGATTTAATTTGCTACATTCCATTATCTTCGTTTTGCTTTTGTTGATGGTCATCTTATATCCTCCTTTCAAGACACTGTCCATTCCGTTCAACTGCTCTTCCAAGTCCTTTGCTGTCTCAGACAGAATTACAATGTCATCGGCGAACCTCAAAGTTTTTACTTCTTCTCCATGAATTTTAATACCTACTCCGAATTTTTCTTTTGTTTCCTTTACTGCTTGCTCAACATACAGATTGAATAACATCGGGGAGAGGCTACAACCCTGTCTCACTCCTTTCCCAACCACTGCTTCCCTTTCATGCCCCTCGACTCTTATAACTGCCATCTGGTTTCTGTACAAATTGTAAATAGCCTTTCGCTCCCTGTATTTTACCCCTGCCACCTTCAGAATTTGAAAGAGAGTATTCCAATCATCATTGTCAAAAGCTTTCTCTAAGTCTACAAATGCTAGAAACGTAGGTTTGCCTTTTCTTAATCTTTCTTCTAAGATAAGTCGTAAGGTTAGTGTTGCCTCATGTGTTCCAACATTTCTACGGAATCCAAACTGATCTTCCCCGAGGTCGGCTTCTACCAGTCTTTCCATTCGTCTGTAAAGAATTCGCTTTAGTATTTTGCAGCTGTGACTTATTAAACTGATAGTTCGGTAATTTTCACATCTGTCAACACCTACTTTCTTTGGGATTGGAATTATTATATTCTTCTTGAAGTCTGAGGGTATTTCGCCTGTTTCATACATCTTGCTCACCAGATGGTAGAGTTTTGTCATGACTGGTTCTCCCAAGGCCATCAGTAGTTCTAATGGAATGTTGTCTACTCCCGGGGCCTTGTTTCGACTTAGGTCTTTCAGTGCTCTGTCAAACTCTTCACGCAGTATCATATCTCCCATTTCATCTTCACCTACATCCTCTTCCATTTCCATAATATTGTCCTCAAGTACATCGCCCTTGTATAGACCCTCTATATACTCCTTCCACATTTCTGCTTTCCCTTCTTTGCTTAGAACTGGGTTTCCATCTGAGCTCTCGATGTTCATACAAGTGGTTCTCTTATCTCCAAAGGTCTCTTTAATATTCCTGTAGGCAGTATCTATCTTACCCCTAGTGAGATAAGCCTCTACATCCTTACATTTGTCCTCTAGCCATCCCTGCTTAGCCATTTTGCACTTCCTGTCGATCTCATTTTTGAGACGTTTGTATTCCTTTCTGCCTGCTTCATTTACTGTATTTTTATATTTTCTCCTTTCATCAATTAAATTCCATATTTCTTCTGTTACCCAAGGGTTTCTACTAGCCCTCGTTTTTTTACCTATTTGATCCTCTGCTGCCTTCACTATTTTATCCCTCAAAGTTACCCATTCTTCTTCTACTGTATTTCTTTCCCCCATTCCTGTCAATTGTTCCCTTATGCTCTCCCTGAAACTCTGTACAACCTCTGGTTCTTTCAGTTTATCCACGTCCCATCTCCTTAAATTCCCACCTTTTTGCAGTTTCTTCAGTTTTAATCTACAGGTCATAACCAATAGATTGTGGTCAGAGTCCACATCTGCCCCTGGAAATGTCTTACAATTTAAAACCTGGTTCCTAAATCTCTGTCTTACCATTATATAATGTATCTGATACCTTTTGGTATCTCCAGGGTTCTTCCATGTATACAACCTTCTATCATGATTCTTAAACCAAGTGTTAGCTATGATTAAGTTGTGCTCTGTGCAAAATTCTACCAGGCGGCTTCCTCTTTCATTTCTTAGCCCCAATCCATATTCACCTACTACGTTTCCTTCTCTCCCTTTTCCTACACTCGAATTCCAGTCACCCATGACTATTAAATTTTCGTCTCCCTTCACTATCTGAATAATTTCTTTTATTTCATCATACATTTCTTCAATTTCTTCGTCATCTGCAGAGCTAGTTGGCATATAAACTTGTACTACTGTAGTAGGTGTGGGCTTTGTATCTATCTTGGGCACAATAATGCGTTCACTATGCTGTTTGTAGTAGCTTACCCGCGTTCCTATTTTCCTATTCATTATTAAGCCTACTCCTGCATTACCCCTATTTGACTTTGTGTTTATAACCCTGTAGTCACCTGACCAGAAGTCTTGTTCCTCCTGCCACTGAACTTCACTAATTCCCACTATATCTAACTTTAACCTATCCATTTCCCTTTTCAAATTTTCTAACCTACCTGCCCGATTAAGGGATCTGACATTCCACGCTCCGATCCGTAGAACGCCAGTTTTCTTTCTCCTGATAACGACATCCTCTTGAGTAGTCCCCGCCCGGAGATCCGAATGGGGGACTATTTTACCTCCGGAATATTTTACCCAAGAGGACGCCATCATCATTTAATCATACAGAGCAATGGCCTTGTTGAATATTAGCACCGAACACTTAAAGCTTCACTGATGTGCCATGGAGGTGAGTGGGCCGACGCCCTACCATGGGTAATGTTAGGCGTTTGGGCTGTGTACAAAGAGGACCTTGGCGCATCTCTGTTGGAAGTACTAGACGGAGAACCCCTCACACTCCCAGCAGAGCTAGTCGAGCCTTCACTCCCTTCGGATAAAATCTGTGACTTGACATTCATCAGGCATGTTAAGCAGCTAATGACTAACATTCACATGCACCCTCCTCGGCTGCACTCGCTTCCCCCGTATTCCTGCATAAGGACTTAGCATCGTGCACTCAGACTGCAGTGATTCGAGAATTTCTGTGTAAATTCTAGAGCCACTCAGCCTTCTACCATCTTGAATGCATGATATTCTAGATATGAGTGTGGCATGGTAAAATCATACCTACTGTGCATCACATGTTTGTGTGTGCAGGTAATCAGTTGTGGAAAGAAAGTAGACGTGGCGGTCGAACAGCACTGACAAGTGTTGTCGGGCAATCGATAGATGTTTCAGTGGAAGAACCATGGAAATATTATGCAGTTCTGTGCCTATTGTGTCATTGACTACTGTTATGTGAAAGAAGAACAACTGAAAAATAAATCCTGCGAACTCTTAATCCAGCTTTGCTAGAGGCAATTTCTGTTTTTGATTCATGTGGAGTAGACTCATAATTATTAAACCAACTCCTTTATAAATGTAATTAAATTTGTTTCTGACATTGGACAGAGCGAGTGACTTATTGGAAGTCATATATGTATGTGGAAAGTGAGAATTTTATTCTGTATGGAGTTCAAATATATCGTTGGTTAACGAAAAGTAAAGTTCGCGTATCTACTTATTTCACAAGTAGCGGGAGATGCTTACATATTCCCGTACCTAGCATCATTCTATGGAGACGAAGTCAAGAGAGTTTTCCAGCAGCCAGATAGCCAACAAAGAACATCGGCTGCGAACCTCAAGTAAGTCACCTCATATAATAGAAGTGGGAAGTTTGTACGTCTACTTCTCACTTTAAATCGCTGTCAAAAACATTAGAATGTGGTGACCAGTGTGAAAGGACCCGAGAAAATGGGAATTTTAAGTAAAAAATTAGAGAAGAAGTTGTTACTTGTTGACATAGCAACCAAACATAACACGATAAGAGATTTACTCTGAGATATTGGAATGTGTTCAAGTATCCAGTGAATCAAACTTTGATTGAAAAATGGTGAAGACATGGAAAATTCACAATTATGGAACAGGAAAGAAGATTTTGACGTATTTGTCTAAGAATAAATATGAGTAGAACACTTCAATCAATAAGATCTAGTGCAGGGAGTATACAGCTCTCACACACATCGTGGGGACACAGTCATGGAAACCAACCTACACTGACACCACCGGCACCAGCTGCTGTTCACCAGTGCTGACCTGCCTTTACATCCGCTCACCCATGCAACAAGACTTCTACACCGGGTGAGCATGAAACAAAACTTCATTACTTTAGGTGAAGTGGTACATACAGTTGAGTGAACTTTTATTGTGTAATTATAGTTTTTAAAGTTAATTTTAAAAGCTTACTAGGGCTAAAGCACATAAAAGGATGGACAATATACAACAAATTGAGGACACTCTAGAACCAGATATGTCTATGAGAGTTAGCAAAGAAACACCTGACTGTGCTGAGTTGGTAAATTTAATAAAAGCTCAGAGTGTGATAAATTCCCAGTTAAATACCCAGAGTGAAGTTTTGAATGCTCAGAGGGAAACTCTAAATGCAAGAAGTGAAACTCTAAATAATCAAGTGACTGTTTTTAAATGTGCACACAGAAACATTTGATGTGCAGTAGGTAGGATTTTACCATCCCACACTTGTATGTAGAATATCATGATCAAGATGGTAGAGGGCCGAGTGGTTCTAGAATTTACACAGAAATTCTGGAATCACTACATATCACCCCCCTCATATTGAACACGCAGTAGTTTATACATAATCATTTATAACAACATTTCACATCTTAACAATATACATTTCTTTACATAGGTTTATATACATATCTCTCCTTTCTAAAACAACAATACCGGTATATCTCTTATTGTTTCTCTATTCTTCTCTTATTTTACTTCAACAATAAGACATGAACATTCACTTGAGGTTTTAGTCAGCTTTTCTAATATTCAGGAATTGTGAGGACTTTGTCTCTTTTCTTTATTTTCTTTTTCAATCAAAAGCCTCAGGTGTTCATGTTGCATGAGTAATCTATTTTCCATTCCTATCTTTTTGTACTAGCTTTTTCCTAGTATGTACTATTTTCATTAGTTGTAGCTTGGAGGAACTCTGGGTGAAATAAAAGTGTTCTTTTGACACTCATTTATTTCTACAAGACAGAATAATGCTAGTCGTTCATAGAATTTATGCTTTCCAGAATAATTCATATAAAATTTGTGACTTTTGCCATGATACTGTCCCATTCTCCTAAGATCAGCACCTACTCCTTGCTTGAGGGTTGACCTTATTAGAGCACTTCCTCTTTCCATTCTGGTAGTACGCCCCTTATAAAACATCCCTATTCTTAGAACACACATAGGTATGCCTCACCTTTACACTTAGTGAATGCTTGGTACACCCCCTTATCCTTTCTGAGCAGGCCTCATGGTTCATTACCCTATTATACATTTCTACGTATAACATGATTAAGTATTTTCTGGTAAAGATATAAATCTATCTTAAGCTTCACATTTATTCTTTAATACATCATTTGCTCCCCAGAGTCCTCTACTTATCAACTTCTATGCCTTCAATAGATACTATGTCAACATATACTATTCATGTCCCACTATCCTTCAATTCATTACAGTATTTATTATACTGACATTTCTTATTGATCATCATGATTGACATTCTCTCCTGCTTTCATTTTCTCTCTTTGCTCATGACTCTTTATTAGTTTATATACACCTTTTCTTATGTATATTCAATGCAGAACTGTCATAGCTTCCTGTATATGTGTGCATATTTCTAGATGTATGCTCAACGCCATGGCATGCGATGACACTGTCTGACCGGCATTCAGTCCTCCATACTTGGGCCTGCACAGAGTCATCTTGCAGTGTAACAACATGTTCGAAGTGCTCATTTCCGGGAAGCCTCAAACTATATCCATCTGCCATCTCAAACCAGCGTGGTCTCTAGGAGAACTGCTCGATATCCTACCCAGTCAGTTCCCACCTCCTGCTACACCCACCTCGCACGAGGTATCTACTGATGATCTGTGGGTGAGTGACAACCATCCTGGCATGTGTGACGTTACCTACTCCCAGTCATGTGATAGAGCTACAGGTGTGTGTGACGTCACCCTACAGAGTGACAGATGTGACGACTCCCTCTGTAGGCAGCCCCCCCCCCCCCCTCTCCCCTGTTAGGATTTAGTGACGTATCAGGGCCCAGCCTTGGAACATGTGATGATGATTCATGTGGAGATTCTGTCACCCCCTCTATGGAAATGGTAGTTAATGTCAACACTGATTTCATTTGCAGTTCTAAAGTGTTTTTTGTTGTGCATCATGATAACATATTTGTATTCTATGAACTTGCCAGCTTCCCCAATGACAACTTGACCCACATTCGCCTTCTCCAGTCTGTCCCCTTGCCTGTTGGTACTGACCTGTGAACAGTAAAAGTCCATCGCACTGCAACAGGCATTCAGGTTTGCTAACCCGGGTCCTCACAATCCATTGTCCTTTCCCCAGATCCCTCCACTGCTGTACGAAGATTAGCCTGGTCAGGCAGGACCATCTGCCCCTCTTGCTGGCTCGAAGACTTCATTTACTAATGTAATGTAATGTATTGTTTCTGTATAAACACCCTCTTCCTCCCCCCTGGGTGCTTCCTTTACATGTATGCCCACATATTTACCTTTGTGCTCCACACTCCAGATGGGGGAGGGGAGGAGAGGGGGAGGCTAATGTGGCGACTATCAACCAAATCATGTATGACATCTTTGTTTTTCAAGCTCTTTGTGAGCCTCTGTGGCCGCATGCGAAACAGTAAACAAGTGTGTACGGAGCATATATCCATATATGTGTGCTTCAGACCAATAAAATAGTGCATATTACATGTGGTATAGTGTACATCATTGGATCAGGCAATCCTACAACACAAAACCGATATGTTTTCGAATAGAGCCAAATAAATGCTTTAAGGATCCTAGTAGTTCTTCTTCCAAATGTTTATAATTAGTACAGAATTTATATTTGTTTATAAGTCAAAAATGAAATCTAAGTCGTGAAACAATTACTAATTTCACCCTATAATGATCCGTAGCAAAAGATATTAACTAGGAATGGTCAAAATAAATTAGGAAATTAATTACCTACACAAAACTAAGCACAAAACTAGACCTGGTGCTATATTCCTTAGGACTGAGCGCCAACCTTTCTCATTTATGGAAACTCTGATTATACTCATGCATGTTAATAGTAATTAGACAAAAATAAAAAATAAATGAATTTAAGGAGGCAGATGGCAAAACCAGAGAGGAAGTAAAGAGATGCAAGCTTGCTTCATCACAAGTTCAATCAATTTTTTTTAAAAACATGAACAAACTAATTTGCCATAACATAATTAAAGAGACAGTCACTGCTGTGGAAAATGTTGTTTTCTCAGTTACGTAAAACACTTTCCGTTCAACTCAAATCCTAGCTTAGTAACTGCATGACCATGTTGATATTCATAACAGTAAAACAACTATCTATATGCTGAAAATTGGAGGCCTGCTAACACTGAGCATTGCTCCTTGTTATGCAGATAATGGAAATTTTTAATCCTTGAATATAGGTAAGCAGATTATTTATAGAAGAAGCAGCCAACAAAATTTTTTGATATTATTTTAAATATATGGTGAGTCTCAATTTTTAATTTTATGTCAGAGGGAAGCTTCGTAAGAACCTAAACAGAGTATCGAACATCATCTGAATTCATGGCAAGGAACAAGTATTTTTCTGTCTTGTATTGTAGTTCTGTAAATTATAATTTATCTGAAGTTGATTTTTATTATTAGAGTAAAGTCCATTGAAGTGTGAATGCACTGACAAGTGGTTCTTTGAGAAGGCCTCTGTAGAACCTATGCATATCTACTTTACACAGTACTCATACTATTTACATTTGGATGGTTTGAAACTTCTTGCCAGACTAAAACTATGTCTTGGCTGAAACTCAAACTCAGACCTTTTGCAGGGTAATGCTCTACGTGGGCATGACTCATGGTGTGCCGTCACAGCATTACTTCAACCATTATCACTCTCCTATCTTCCAAACTTCACAGAAGTTCTCCTGCATACCTCATGGGACTAGCTTTCTTGGAAGAAATGATATTGTAGAGAAATGGCGTAACCACAGCCTAGGGATTGCTTACAGAATGAATCTTTCATTCTGCTTTAGAGTGTGTGCTGATTTGAAACTTCCTGGTATATTAAAACTGTATGACAGATGGGGACTCAAAGGGCATTTCACCATATGAAAAAACATTACAAGTAAAAAGATAATATTTGTAAGGGGTACATCTGTCTGTACGACACCTGATCATCTCCTACCCTCCTCTCCTGCATGGGCAGGGTCAGCTTTGTATTTTCAAATGGGAACACTCCATTTTTATTGCATATTCGGATCCTACACTGGAAACTATGTATGGTTTACTGAAACCATTGTTTCCTATTTGTGGTAGATGACGTTGTAATCAACATTATCAAGTGTGGCTGTTGTTGCAGTTAAGAACCGAAGCATTTGACTCTACATTTCACTTATGATGTAAATGGAAATTGTTGTGCCATAACAGTGGATATCCATGTCTGAAATTTACTTCAGTGTTGTAAATCTGATTGTACACTACAATATGGCAAGTCATTTCAAAGTCTGGGTAGAGGTTCTCTTACTCCAATGTAAAACATAAAGACATTCCTAAAAATTAAATTTAGGTTCTTTCAAAGCCATGGATTCTTGCAAACAATGGCTGCCTAACAAAAGTTTGCAGAACATACTGCACAAGTGAAGTAAATTGTATACAAGGTGTTTGTTTAAACCTCACTGAACTGAATATCTAAAAAATGATATATCATATGGAAAACCTGTTCTTGGTGAAAACATGGTATTAGTAAAGGGGACATCTGCCTGAGCTAAAACCATCCATCATGCATGGGTGGTGTCAACTTATTATTTAGATTGGAAACCCACATTTTATTGGATTTTCGGATTCTTTGCCAAAAGATACAAACAGTTTACTTAAACCATTGTTTCCCATTCATGGTAGATAGTGCTGTAATAGACAATTACCAACTGTGTCTGTTTTTGTAATTAAGAACCAATGCATTTCATTCTCCAATTAATTTATGATGTAAATGTAAACCTTTGCAGTCTAATGGTTGATACTGATGTTCAAATTTTACTAGAGTATTGCAAATGTGATGGTACAATACAAATTACATTGCTAGACATTGACATTTATGGCAAATAAGCTACTTGTATGATAATGTAGTTTTCTGTTAACTTTGGGGTTGATTGTGGTGAGTCCCCACAGAATTGGTCCGCTTGATTTCAGTGGCCACTCTAGAAAGCCACCATCAGGTTGACTGATTTCTGTGTGTGTTTCTGTCCAACCACCATAACTGTCTTGCTAACCATTAATTGGCTACCAGCAGAACACAAACCACAACCATTATAATAAGATAAAATGTCAGTGAAGTGATAGTGATAGGCGCTCCTGCCATGGACACTCACTGAAATCAAGCCCCCAATGGTGAGAGGCAAGAGATTCACCGAAAACAAGCACCTCAATGCTGAGAAGAAATGGGATGCACCAATATCAAGCATCCCAATGGTAACAGAAGACTATTACATCCACATTGCTGTTCCTGAATCACACTAAATGCTGTGATTGTAACTGATGTTCCTATTATTATTTACAGGTACGCTATCCTTATAGGTTTGTTTGCAACATACTTTGGCACCTGCAGTGTGTACACAGTCATTGCGGCCAACAACATTCAACAGGTATGTCAGATGAATGAAGGGGTATTACAAGGGAGATGAACAAACAAATTCGTTTTCCCTCTCTCATTTCTCATTAGTGTAACAACAAGATGAATTGCTCTGCTAACTAACTTTCTCCACCAGAATTTATTCCACATGGCATTCATCAAAATTCTACTTTCTGAACCACATCCTACTTCTTTACCTATTCTTACAAAGTATACTATTGTGAGTCTGTGGAAAAAGCTGCAGGAGAAAGTGTTGTACCTTGAAGATAGTGTGTGTAGCAATACATGATTTTCCTGAATAGTTTTTCAATCTAGTGACCGATCTTAGAATCAGATGATGGAAGGTACAGTAGAGACTGCCACGAGCAGTTTCTGGCATTTTCTATGATTTCTGTTGTTGTGAGGTAGAAGGTTGAGTTTTGTGCATCATTTTTAAATATTTTGAGCTCTACACATGTAAGTACCATATAATGTATTAAAGCTATTTGGAAGATATTATTAATTCTTCAGTTACAGAATTTTATGGTGATTTGATCACTATACATTTTTAAAACTGTTCATAAAATGTTTGGATGTTTAAGCCATACTTTTTGAGTCATGCACAATCTTTTACATAGAAATGGAACATGTCATATTTGCAAATGAGTTGAGTTTCTTCAATATCGTCATCAGTTTTACCTGTTGTGAAAATGGAAAATGGTTTTGGTTTTCAGTACCTTCTGTTTCAAAATCTGTTTAATTTGTAATATTAAATACAGTACTTACAAAATTTCCTTAATTTCAACACTTTTAATTTGAACACAATTTTTGTTTCTTGAACATGACCATGTTTGTACCTTGGAACAGTTTTACACATTTTGGGAAACCTTACTTTTCTGGAGTAATTTTTGTAATTTCAGATAGACTGCACCACACAAAAAAGTGAATGCTATCATTTAAAAATGGAACTAATGAGTATTCTTAACTTATATTACAGTCCTGTCTACAGATGAACATCTGACGACTGTTACAAGGTACTACACTTTCCCCTACAGTTAAGCTTCACTGTGGTTTCCTAATGCATTCTGGATTGATACTGAGATTAACCTTTGAACACAACTGAGCTGAAATCACATTCAGCATCAAAGAACTGAGGTTACAGTGTGAATTCAAGCACATGGAAAAATTCAACCGTTGAAAAATAATGAACTGTGTATGTCATCCCATTGACCCATACTTCAAACCCCTGCCACAAACATCCTATCCCAAGTCTCTGCCACAAAATGTCTATCCTAAAGCATCTGTTTCAAACCCTCTACTGCAAACACATCGCCTAACCCCCTTCCCAAATTACCTGAACAAACTCCCTGTCCCAGTCTCTCTTCCCAGATATCTAAACAAACCCTGTGACCCAGACTCTCTGCTCAGACACCCTACATTAACTCCTCTTACTCAAATCCTCTTCATCAAAATACCAGCCAAAGCCCCTACCTCAAATCCATGACGAGATTCCTGGCCAAACAATCTGTGACAACTGCCTCAAAGCACAATAGCCTGTGCAAACCACCTAACCCAAAAAACACCGTTCCTAAACTCGCTGCACTACAAAAACCTTGCCTCATAAAACCTGTAAAACTACCTGCCCAAACCCACTGTCCAAATATGGATGGTAATGTGCAGTTAATAAATCTATTAATTTACTGCTGTGGTGGAATAGTACACATGTAAAGAAGCTTCATACTTTAGTGCCCAAACTTCTATTAACAATCAAAACGGTTTATGGTGACGGGTTCTATAAAGAACGAAACTGTGTGCACAGTGTTTAATTCTTGAACTGCAGAATCTGAACGAAAAGATTTACTGAGAAACTTCACTTTACATACAAAAATAGGGCTTAGTTGGACAGTTGATGTGAACACCATATTTCTGTGCTGGATAGACAATGTCGATATTCTCCAGCATTTTCTTTAGTGCACTGTTATGTTATTATTTCACAGTGGTGAATCTCATTTTCTGACATCTCCATATGTAGCCACATTACAGGTGTTTCCCCACAAGCTTTTCCTTGATCGTCACAAACACACACAGCTATATTAAGAGCACACACCACAAGAATGACAGACTGCCACAGGCTATTATGATAAATAAAGCCTCTGCTTACAGACATAAAAAATTGCTTTACATACAGAGTGGTTATAATTAAACTTTCATTATTTGTGCTGGTGTACATAGAAAACTATTTACTGTATGGGTACCAGACAGAAATGATGTTCAAAGGGTGAGCTCAAGGATTTGCATTGATAGTAGTGTTAGTATCATGACTCGCCTTTAGGTGCTGTAATGAATCATATTACTATTATTTTTCCTCTCATTCTTTATATATATATATATATATATATATATATATATATGTGTGTGTGTGTGTGTGTGTGTGTGTGTGTGTGTGTGTGTGTGTGTGTGTGTGGATGGATGTATAACGATTTCCGCCATATTAGTATTTATCGAAAATGTGTATTATAATGGCACATTAAAGAAGTGTTATAAAAGTTATTATGGAGGCTTGGTTTATGTATGACTGCTTATATTAATAAACACATCTGTTCATCATTTCACCCGCGCCGAGAATCCTACATCAAGAGGATCGAAGCAGACAAGAAAAATTTGCTTGAGCAGAGGAGGGGCGATCTGGAACCAGTATTGTCGTATCAATCTATGCACAATAGCGGTAACAGGAAAAAGAAGTACATAAACTTATTAATGTTAATCTAAAAATGTATTGACTTCAAAGGTCTGTTGATGTTAGTGCCAGTTAAAGTTCACTCAGGATATGTCTACTTTCCAATTTCTTTCAATTAGTCTTTCCAATTTTTTAAAATTATTCAAGCAGCAATTACTAAACAGTTTCCATTGTATATGTATATATTATATTTTATGCCCCCCCCCCCCCCCCTATTCTTGCCACTATTCAGTGCCAGTACTCACTGCCAAAATACTCTCTGCAGTTGCCAGCCCGAAATCAATCACTCAAACACCCAGATACATCAGCTGTTAATTCACTGCATCAAAACCCAGTACCCGAAACACTATTCCACATACAATTCCACAAATACTATTTGTGGAATGCAAGTGCTTTTGCTGCCTATCAACAGTAATGGGAGACAGAGACTTCCCCTACTCTCTCAATGACAAGCCAAGTGTACCTTCTGCATGCACTTGTGGGATACAAAGGGTTGCACTGTCAAATATTGTTATAATTTTGTAATTTAATATAGCATGATGTGGATGTGAGAAACACTAATCTTGAGCAAAATCGTTTAAGTAGTTTCCACAAAAATCACACTGTTTCATAATTTTCATTCGGCAAGGAAAGAGACACAAGGCTGAAATTTTGAGAGTGTTTGCGGTTTTTTATGTAAAAATAAGATGTAGATAGTTTGGTAAAGTTATTTTCAATACTTTTTGAGTTTTTAAGGAAATGTGAATTTTTAACTTACAGACAAAAACTTATTCTTAGTAGATTATCCTATAGTTAAATGTTAGCCAGAGTATAGAAAATACAGCAGTATATCACATATAACAAGTAATGATGAAGTACCAGATTACACTACATTTAATGGCTTTTGCGAAGTACAGCGATAACAAAAAAAGACAGTTCAGAGGGTAGTGCTCATTCAAGGTTCCATTGAAAAATTTGTAGCAGCCACAATATTAATAAGTTGTGACAATAAAATTAAAGTGAAATGTTCTTCATAAACAGATTTACAATAAGAAAAGTCACAGAGGCAATACTATCTCAATTGGAGAAGCCATTAATAATTTAACACATGGAGAAGTTGGTTTATAAGAACAGAGGAAGGGACACTGGAACTTTAGTAGTGATCATTCCATTTCATGGTCTGCTCCAGATGGAACCAAGGCTATATAAGAAACTTTGGAGCTGTCTATAGTTCGTTCACTCAACATCTTTCACCAACAGTGTTGTTGCTGTCAAACAGGTCAGTGCTGATCCATGCAATGAACTACATTGAGATGTTATTTGCAACTGGTAATGTAATCCATTGGATGACTGTGTATGAACAAACTTTAATGCTATCAAGAAATTTTAAACCATGTGATTACAGAACTGTTAGGACTGAACTTTTGCACAAACTGCAGTATTTGAAATGACTTTTTCGTTTTGGCCTAATGTGGCTTATGCATTACTCATCATGTTCTTGGTTCATGTGGCAAGTGTAGTATTAAAAATTTACCACTTTTAGGTGAGCAACAAACATTGAATTATTAAAACAACTAGTTTCATAATAGTAAATATAATGAAATTGAATTTTGAGGAGATTTAGGCTCTGGACTATAAAAAGTGCTGTGTTGGGGTAGTAAAGATTGATGTGCTTTATCAAAGATTTTGTGCATATGAAATATTAAATTTTTAAATATATGTTATTAGTAAAGACAGTGAACTTTTAATTTTTCATCATTATTTCCTTACCCCTTTTCAAACTTGAGAGTATGAATTTATTTTTCAGTTTAGGTGAAGTGAAATGTGGACAACTGGAATGTACATTGTAAGCAACAAGTTTCAGGCTACATTTTGCGTGCTTATCAAAGTAATTTATATGCCCTTGTGGTGTAACAACAGGTAAATGACATGAAAAATGTGCTGCCCCACACTTGCTTAAATTGACAATCCAAATCTCCTGCCCCATACCACTGCACAAACCATCAGTTATGTACAACCTGCCTTATCCCAATGCCCAATTCTTCAGCCATATTCTGTTCCCCAAATTTTCTTCAAAAACCCCTGTGCTGCCCCTACTTCATTCCCCTGACCAAAACACCTTGCCACATACCCATGTGCTAAATCAACTGCCAAGTCCAATCCCCTCTACTCAAATCACCTGCTCCAAAAATGGTAGCACAAACCATCTGCTTCAAACCCCCTACGCCAACAACATGGTCAATCCATGTGCCCCAAATTCCTCCCTGTCTATTTCCTCTGCCAAATCCCCTGCCCCAAACCCCTGTATTAAAGTACCTGCCCTAAATTATCACTCAAAGCCGCTTGCTCAGACACCTGCTAAAACCCACTTCCTATAAACCCCTTGCCACCTATTTCAAATTCTTTGGTCCAAAACACCTACATAAAACCTCCAGTTACCATGAATCTATCCCCTGCCCAAACCCCCGGCTCAAACCTTCTGCACCAAATAAAACCACCTGCCATATCTCTCTACCTGACACTTCTGATAAAACTGCCTGCTCAAAACCCATAATCTACCCAATTACCCTGATAAACATCTTCCCCAGAACTCCTGCACTGAACACCCTGCCACAAACCCTCCTCTTCAATGCCCTGTATCAAACCATGTTCCAAAATTTTGTGCTTCAAATCCTCTATCCAAATTCCACACTTAAAACAGTTATCATGAACCCCTCTGCCCAAACACCCTGTTACAAACCTCAAACATCCTGCATCAAACTACCTGCTAAAACCCTGATTCTCAGTCCTCTAAACATGCTTCCCGTGAAAAAGGCTGCCCATACTGCCTGACAAAATATTTACTAAGCATGGGTCCTCAGAGATACATTCACAACAAAACATAGTACCAAATACTTTCCATTTTCACAGTCTAAAGATTTCATTGCACTTGCATAACAAATATATGAAAAGTCACATTACACAGACATAACAGTACACGTTGTATTTTTGCTTTCAATCTTAACAATACTGTTCATCATGGCAGCATACAAGAATAAACTCATGACAGTCTTCATCAGGTGCTAAAATCAAACTACAATCTTCAGCTGATACAACAAACTGTGTGTAACTCACCTGCATTTGGTGCACTACCTTGACCAAAGATATTCCTACATTACAGTTGGAATACAATCTACTTTCGAAGATGAAAATGTAAGCCGTGATTTGTTCTGAACATAATTGGATTAAAAACTCATACATTGTTCTTAAATGCAGTTTGCATAGTTCTTAAAAATTAAGTTTTACTTTTGCTTGTATTTGATGCAGAAATGTAAGGATGACTATTTTTATGGGATCTTCATAATCTTGATTTTAAAACACAAAATGTTCTTGTTAACATAAAATAAATGTAGGAAGTATAATAGCTACAAAATACTTCATTGTACTGAGTGCTTTCCTATAAGCCAGGTATTCCATAATTCCCAACTAAAACGGCATCAAAATACTTGAAAGAAAAGGCTCAGTTCAGACTAAAGAGCTCAAACCTTGAAAATTGGAAGGTACATACATCCTGAGTGGATTTTAACTGGCAATAATACCAACAGACTTTTAAAGCTTATACAATTTTAGATCAACAGTCGTCATTTAATTTTACGTACTTCTTTTTCCCGTTACCGCCATTATCCATAGAGCTTGGTGTAACAATACTGGCTCTGGATCGCCCCTCCTCTGCTCACACAAATTCTTCTTGTCTACTTTGATCCTCTTGACGCAGGATTCTTGGCATGGGCAAAATGATGAACAGAGGCAGTTATTAATAAACTTCGTCTCCCTAATAACTTTTATAACACTTTTTTAATGTACAGTTAGAATACACGTTTCTGAACAATATTAACACTGTGGAACTCATCATATGTCCACCCGCTACCACTTATAGAGACAAACAGCTGAATATACAGAAATTAATCAATTGAAGAGTGTATCTCTGCTTGTTTTGTTTCTATTCCAACATTACCACTGGTACAAAATAACTTACTGAAAAGAATGAGAGAAGGGAAAAAAAATATGATTCATTACAATTGCCCCCCACTGTGCATATGAAGGTGCACAGTATCTGGGCTTATTTCCCTTTTTAAGAGTTAATAACCCTGACTGGTATGGGTATAGCCTTTATTTTTCAGCCATTGAGTAATCCTTTATCGCTATCAATTTATATGGGCGTATCAGCTTCCCTTAACATATACATACGTAAGTTTTCTTTCATAATAATGTTCTTGCTGTAACCACATAGTCCCATTTTTGTCAGTCAGTATCTGCCCAGTGTTTAGCTAGCACTCACATGTTTAATACAAAGTCAGAGTGCCTGTGGCATGCATTCTCAAAAGCCTACACTGCACAAATTCATGAAGCTTGTGTTCAGCGGCTTGATCCTTTGTGAAATCTTCAACGCAATGACAACTGGTTTCCATATCAGTGGCCTGAGGAATTTATTTCACATCAGTGCTCTCACGTATTCAGCCACCAGCCGTACATCCAACATCTGTCAACAAGGTAAGTTTCTTGCTGCTTTTACAATGTTGTCAAACACAGAAAATTCATGGTTTATGACATTGATGAGCACAGAAAATTCATTTGACATAAAGTATTGATATCTTTAGTTTATCGTGCACACACCCATGTATCTCACTTTCCCACTTAACACTTTGCAGGCAGGTTTTGTATGGTTTTGCACTTTGTTTTTGAGTGGCCCTCATACCATTGCGTTACAAAAAATTTCTCTAGTGTCCTTTCCACAAAAATAAACTTCTTGTATTCATTTGCTGACATGTCATTATCATTGCTTATATACATTATAGTCTGATTGTCATTTTGTTTAAGTACATTTTGTTAAATTATAATCTCATTACATTGTTCAATTCCAATTCTGTGAGTACACTTTTTACTCTCATTTGGTTTTACATGCTTTACATAACATTCATACAATAACAGATTCTGTTTTCCCTTATGGCATAAATTGACATACATTTCATTCCAATTCACAGTGACTTTTTGACGGAGCATATTTATCAGTTTCAAAGAATTAAAGAAGTAAACAATAGTTGCTACAATAGATTCTACATGCTGCTCAAATAACTACGAATGGCCTCGCCCCTCTAACATTCTCCAGGAAGGATCTACACACTACAGGGTTGAGGAAATCGCATGGAAAGGCATTTATGTGCTCAGTTACATCTCGTTACTGGTGTTAACTGTGATCCCAAGAACCAAATACTTTCTCGTTTATAAACACAGTTTAAATCTGATGATACCAATTGTATTGAATGCTTATTTAGTGTTCAAAGTGCAGCTCAATATTTACTTCTTATGTTCATTGTATAAAGGATAACCATTTCATATATACAGAGTTATATCTCCAATACTATATGTTATGTACAACAAGAGTACAACAGTGTTTACGTAAGCAACAAAGGTGCAAAAAAGTTCAGTGTAAATCAGGTTTTTGATGCTTTCATGGGTAGTCAATGCTCACAGTAGTTTGGTTTTGACCCCTTGATTATTTGGTAGTGCTTAATATTAGTTTAGCATCATGATATGTGACAAACTGCAACTGTGTTCTTCTACACATATTTTCCCACTATCACATTCATACTTATCAAAAAGTTATAACTATATTTGTCTTGCAGTGCAGTCCTTCTCATTTTTATATGGTACCTAACACTCTGCAAGCGTATATCTTTCTTCACTTCAGGATATGTCAATGCATCGTTCCCTGGAAGAAAACTTAATACTAACTTAAAACTAAATCTTCATAGATAAGTGTACAGTGCCTCGATGGATACTAATATATATATTTGTGCTATGACACACTCATTAAATGTCATGTCTGTGTCTCTACTTACCTTATAACTCTGAAAGATAAAGTGTATTATAGACGTGGTGTGACCTCTTATTCAGTTTGCCACTTATATTATACTCGCTTGGTTAGCTGCAGCAAGTGTTTTCTGGTCCCTCAATTATAACTAGTGCGTGTACTTTCAGTACTTAAATTTGTAAATATATAGATATAATGTATGTAGTAGCATAACTTCAGTGAATATCTTGTAGTTTAGGATCCCTTTCCACGTATATAATCCCTTAGCTTATCTTTGTTTGTGTGTATTGTGTAGATAGTCATAGTTGTAGTATAGACTCTCCCTTAATTTTCTATGTTCCTGTTTATGCAATAGGCTTTACAAATGCTAGTGCAAGCTGTAGCTCATAGGGTTTGTTTGTTTTGGGTGCTCCAATACTTTCAGCTGTGTCTGGCACACACATGCTTGCAGTTTGTTGACTAGATTTCACCCCAATGCGCATGCGCTGCATCTCTCTGTTACCATTAACATCACAGCAAGTTGTGTATTGCATTGCATGCTACCATGCATTTCACTAGTTCATTTATTCATTTACAACTGGACTAAGTGCAAGGCAAAGTGTTCTGTTTAAAGTATCATCATATCTAAACATATAAAAGTAAATTCTTCCTTGTTACATCCACTCACCTTATCATTGACATATGAGAAAAAACACAAACAAAAATTTTCCTTATCATCTAACAACATAAATTTTGGAATGTGAATTTCCAGCATCCTAAATCTAATATTATTGGTTCAAATGGTTCAAATGGCTCTGAGCACTATGGGACTTAACATCTATGGTCATCAGTCCCCTAGAACTTAGAACTACTTAAACCTAAATAACCTAAGGACATCACACAACACCCAGTCATCACGAGGCAGAGAAAATCCCTGACCCCGCCGGGAATCGAACCCGGGATAATATTATTATTATACATATATACAAATTAGTGGGTATACAGACCTTTTTCAATATACAAACATTCTCAAGTCTTTGTGCTGGTAAAGGCCCTTGTCTTCACCAGTGTTCATGGGTGCCAATCTGCATGCCCCTGGATGGGGGATTGTAGTAATTATGTATGGTCCAGTGTATAGTAATTGCCACTTATGGTTCAGTTTTCCAATTTTTGTGGATTTGGGATGTGTTCTAAGTAACACCTTTTGTCCTGTATAAAATTGTGTTGTACCTTTCGGCTTTCTGTCATAAATTCCTTTTCTATATTTAGCCCAGGTTTCAAGGTTGATTACTGCTTGTCGTATTTTATCATCCAGTGATAATTCTGGTGTCAGTATCTTGGGAAAAGGTTTTTCCCACACATCTACCTGTTTGCAAATGAACATCAGTTCATTTGGTATAAATCCATTTGATGTGTGGGATAGGTTGTTAGCAACTTGTAAGAATGGAGTGACATATTCAGTTGACATGTTATGTTTATGAGGTATATAGATCCTCACAACCCTGTTGAATTCCTTAAACATCCTTTCATGGGGAATGCTTTAGTATGAAATTTGGATACTAAAATGTGCTTGATTTGTTTGGAATCTACAAACTCTTTCCATTTACATCCCCCCCAAGAACCATGGACCTTGCCGTTGGTGGGGAGGCTTGCGTGCCTCAGCGATACAGATAGCCGTACTGTAGGTGCAACCACAACAGAGGGGTATCTGTTGAGAGGCCAGACAAGTATGTGGTTCCTGAAGAGGGGCAGCAGCCTTTTCAGTAGTTGCAGGGGCAGCAGTCTGGATGATTGACTGATCTGGCCTTCTAACACTAACCAAAACAGCTTTGCTGTGCTGGTATTGTGAACAGCTGAAAGCAAGGGGAAACTACGGCTGTAATTTTTCCTGAGGGCATGCAGCTTTACTGTATGATTAAATGATGATGGTGTCCTCTTGGGTAAAATATTCTGGATGTAAAATAGTCACCCATTCGGATCTCTGGGCGGGAACTACTCAAGAGGACATCATTATCAGGAGAAAGAAACTGGCGTTCTACGGATCGGAGCATGGAATGTCAGATCCCTTAATCGGGCAGGTAGGTTAGAAAATTTAAAAAGGGAAATGGATAGGTTAAAGTTAGATATTGTGGGAATTAGTGAAGTTCGGTGGCAGCAGGAACAAGACTTCTGGTCAGGTGCATACAGGGTTATAAATACAAAATCAAATAGGGGTAATGCAGGAGTAGTTTTAATAATGAATAAGAAGAATAGGAGTGCAGGTAAGCTGCTACAAACAGCATAGTGAACACATTATTGTGGCCAAGATAGACATGAAGCCCAAGCCTACTACAGTAGTACAGGTTTATATTCCAACTAGCTCTGCAGATGACGAACTAATTGAAGAAATGTATGATGAAATAAAAGAAATTATTCAGATAGTGAAGGGAGACGAAAATTTAATAGTCATGCGTGACTGGAATTCGGTAGTAGGAAAATGGAGAGAAGGAAACGTAGTGGGTGAATATGGATTGGGGCTAAGAAATTAAAGAGGAAGCCGCCTGATAGAATTTTGCACAGAGCACAACTTAATCGTAGCTAACACTTGGTTCAAGAATCATAAAAGAAGGTTGTATACATGGAAGAAGCCTGGAGATACTGACAGGTTTGAGATAGATTACATAATGGTAAGACAGAGATTTAGGAACCAGGTTTTAAATTGTAAGACATTTCCAGGGGCAGATGTGGACTCTGATCACAATCTATTGGTTATGAACTGTAGATTAAAACTGAAGAAACTGCAAAAAGGTGGGAATTTAAGGAGATGGGACGTGGATAAACTGAAAGAACCAGAGGTTGTACAGAGTTTCAGGGAGAGCATAAGGGAACAATTGACAGGAATGGGGGAAAGAAATACAGTAGAAGAAGAATGGGTAGCTTTGAGAGATGAAGTAGTGAAGGCAGCAGAGGGCCTAGTAGGTAAAAAGACGAGGGCTAGTAGAAATCCTTGGGTAACAGAAGAAATACTGAATTTAATTGATGAAAGGACAAAATTTAAAAATGCAGTAAATGAAGCAGGCAAAAAGGAATACAAACGTCTCAAAAACAAGATCAAAAGGAAGTGCAAAATGGCTAAGCAGGGATGGCTAGAGGACAAATATAAGGATGTAGAGGCTTATCTCACTAGGGGTAAGATAGATACTGCCTACTGGAAAATTAAAGAGACCTTTGGAGAACAGAGAACCACTTGTATGAATATCAAGAGCTCAGATGGAAACCCAGTTCTAAGCAAAGAAGGGAAAGCAGAAATGTGGAGGGAGTATATAGAGGGCCTATACAAGGGCAATGCACTTGAGGACAATATTATGGAAATGGAAGAGGATGTAGATGAAGATGAAATGGGAGATACGATACTGCGTGAAGAGTTTGACAGAGTACTGAAAGACCTGAGTCGAAACAAGGCCCCAGGAGTAGACAACATTCCATTAGAACTACTGATGGCCCTGGGAGAGCCAGTCCTGACAAAACTCTACCATCTGGTGAGCAAGATGTATGAGACAGGTGAAATACCCTCAGACTTCAAGAAGAATATAATAATTCCGATCCCAATGAAAGCAGGTGCTGACAGATGTGAAAATTACCGAACAATCAGTTTAATAAGTCACGGATGCAAAATACTAACACGTATTCTCTACAGATGAATGGAAAACTGGTAGAAGCTGCCCTCGGGGAAGATCAGTTTGGATTCCGTAGAAATGTTGGAACACGTGAGGAAATACTGACCCAACGACGTATCTTAGAAGCTAGATTAAGGAAAGGCAAACCTACGTTTCTAGCATTTGTAGACTTAGAGAAAGCTTTTGACAATGTTGATTGGAATACTCTCTTTCAAATTCTGAAGGTGGCAGGGGTAAAATACAGGGAGCGAAAGGGTATTTACAATTTGTACAGAAACCAGATAGCAGTTATAAGAGTCGAGGGGCACAAAAGGGAAGCAGTGGTTGGGAAGAGAGTGAGACAGGGTTGGCAAAATGAGGATAATGGAATGTAGTCGAATTAAGTTGGGTGATGCTGAAGGGATTAGATTAGGAAATGAGACACTTAAAGTAGTAAAGGAGTTTTGCTATTTGGGGAGTAAAATAACTGATGATGGTCGAAGTAGAGAGGATATAAAATGTAGACTGGCAATGGCAGGGAAAGTGTTTCTGAAGAAGAGATATTTGTTAACATCGAGTGTTGATTTAAGTGTCAGGAAGTCGTTTCTGAAAGTATTTGTATGGAGCATAGCCATGTATGGAAGTGAAACATGGACGAGATAACTAGTTTGGACAAGAAGAGAATAGAAGCTTTCGAAATGTGGTGCTACAGAAGAATGCTGAAGATTAGATGGGTAGATCATATAACTAATGAGGAGGTATTGAATAGGATTGGGGAGAAGAGAAGTTTGTGGCACAACTTAACTAGAAGGAGGGATCAGTTGGTAGGATATGTTCTGAGGCATCAAGGGATCACCAATTTAGTATTGAAGGGCAGCGTGGAGGGTAAAAATCGTAGAGGGACACCAAGAGGCGAATACACTAAACAGATTCAGAAGGATGTAGGTTGCAGTAGGTACTGGGAGATGAAGAAGCTTGCACAGGATAGAGTAGCATGGAGAGCTGCATCATACCAGTCTCAGGACTGAAGACCACAACAACAACAACAACAACAAAATATGAGGCATTATCTGTTAACATGACTTCTGGTTTTCCTACTCTTGCATAATAATTCTCTTTAATTCATTTATAATTGAACTGGCTGTAACTTTCTGTACAGCATACAGTTCTACATATTTTGTGAAAATATCATACAGGCTACTATATCTGTTTGTAGATGTTCGAATGTTTTGCTTTCTGGCAAACAATACTTTCTTACCACCTGTAGTACTCTTCATGTAGGGTTGCGTAAATAACAATATTTACCTATATTATCAGTGTATTTTACAGAGACATAATGGTTCCAAATATTGTGTGTGTATAAGATAAAATCATTCACATATTCCTCCGGCAAACACACACACCATTATTCTACTTCCGGAGGGTTCCTATGGAACAGAACATCTTTGTAAATAGTGACAAACCTTTTTAATTTTTCATCACTGTTGTGTGTGAGTTTTGCCCTGAACTTACTCCAGCGTATGTCTTCCTGCCGTAATTGCTCCACGTGTTTACACATGTGGACATAGTATGGTCAGAGTGTTTTGTCCTCCATTAACGTAGCTCTTATTTCACCTTCCTGCTCTAAAAGATCGTTGAATTCCTGTAAGCCTTGTGATAGTTGAGAAAGAGCATCAGCCATTCTGTTTTGATTACCTTTTATGTATACTATTTCAAAATCAAATTATTGAAGAGACATACACCACCTGGCTTTCCATTCAGTTAGCAATTTAAAAGTTAACAAAAATAATAGGGACATAGTATTCTTTTGCGTGTTTACCCCAAAGGAAATATTCAAACTTTTTAAAGGACCAAATTACAGCCAAACTCTCCAACTCCATGACTCTACATGAACTTACAGCTTCAGATAAGGTGAGACTGGCAAAGCTAATTACTTTAGGGAATCGATTTCCTTCTTCTTCTAACATTTGAAAAAGGCATGCACTCAGACCATGAGAAGATGCGTCGATGCGTCAACAAAAATCTTTCTTCATGTCTGGTTGGGATAAAATATTAGCATTTAATAAGGCTTGCTTGATGTTTTCGAAATTGGTTTGACATTGCTTGTCCCATAACCAAGGTCTGTTGTTCAGGAAAAGATTGAGTAAAGCATCACTGTTCATAAGTTGGGTAGGGATGAATTTCCTGAAAAATGACACTAGGCCTAAGTATGCCTTTAATTGTCTCTTGTTTTGAGGAATAAGGCAGTTCCTAATGGCATCAAGTTTTTTAGGATCTGGCAGTATGTATTCTGAAGAGATTATGTGTCCTAAAAATTTTACCTTGTCTGAAATTAGATTTCTTCAGATTTGCTGTTACTCCATACTCAGAAAAGCAGCTCAATACTTGTTCAATTAATCTTAAATGTTGCACCCAAGTGGGTGTAGCAACCAAAAGGTCATCCACATATACTGTTACCTTACTCAGAAGTTTGGGCCCTAGCACTCTGTCAAGTTCAGAGATAAATACACCTGTACTTATGTTAAATCCAAATGGTAATACTTGAAATTTGAAGTTCCTGCCCCCACATATGAAGGCAGTACTCTTCCGACTTTCTTCATGTACTTTTATTTGTCAATAAGAAGACCGGAGGCTGATTATAGAAAGAAATTTAGTATCATGGAATTTCATAAGCTGTTCCTCTAAATTGTCTGGATGTATTTGTACTGATACAAGAATCTTATTAATGTTATGTGCTTCGAGGACCAAGTGCACCTCACCATCTAGCTTACTCACAGCCAAAACAGGACTACAATAAGGGGAAAATAAGGTTGTATTATGCCCCATTCAGGCATCCTGTTACTCTCTTTTTCTTACTGCTTCCCTCTTTGTCCATGGTATAGGGTATGAGGTAGGACAAAAAGTTTCGTGAGGATACACTCCCATTTTATACACAAAATCATTAATAATACCTAGTCTTTTTTCAAATACACCTATATAAGTAGGTATCAGTTCCGTAAGTTCTGCTTGCTGTTCTGGAGACAAGTACTTTGATTCACTTCCTTTGTGCTTATTGTGTTGACTTTTACTACTTCTGCTGCCGACTGTTCATTATTGTATGTGTTGACAAGCATAACTATGGGATTTACCAGTTGAACTTCAAGGTCTTGAGTAACTTCAGTTTTACATCTATTAGTACTTCACCTGATTAGGTCTATTACAAATAATTGTTTATATACAGTGAAATGGCATTTGCCTTTTCCTGTATCAATTTGTACTTGGTGTGTCCTAAATGTATCGATACCGATTAAATGATCAACTACTATTTTCTCTACCATCAAAAAATTACGTTGCCAAGAAAAAAGTCCTAACTGTACAGAAATTAAGGCTTGTATCTTGACTCCTTTCGATTTCTGTCCAGTGGCAGATTGTACCTTACAATTTTGCACTGGCAGAATGGGTACACGGCCACGTTTCTTCAGTTCTTGAAAAAATCCCTGTGACATCAAATTAGTTTATCACTTGTGTCAAGCACAATAGGTACATCAAGGTCAAATATTTTGGCTTTGATAGTAGCTTGTACCTTGCACTCTGTCAAATTTTTCTGCGTACCCTCATTACCTTGATACAGATCATCTCTCACATCATTACCATGACTGTATCTGAAAAAGCATGTGTCGATCAAGCTCGTGCCCCCACCCTCCTCCAAGGTCACAGAATGGGGGCCTACCATGACTGGTTCAAGTTTTCTAGCATTGCAGTGACATCGGTCTCTGAGTTAGGCATAACTTCCACTATGTGGACTGTTGGTGTTTGATTACGCCAATTAATATCCTGTGAGGCTCTTGACTGTGCGTTATTCGGCATATGTGCATTACTTTGCTGGCCAAATTCTGCTGTCTGTTGGTTATTCGGTTGTCTGGTATTGTTTTGCGTTTGCCAAGCTATAGGCTGATTATGGCCAGTAGCTTGTGTCTGTACATATGGTATGGGTTGGCCATACGCTACTCACCCATTGTAGTTGTTTTTGCTAAATTTTTGCCCATTTCTTTTATATCTGCCTTTGAGTGTATGGCTTTCTCCATTGCTGTTGTGATTACTGTTACCATTACCACGGGTCTGTGTGGGGTAAGGTTGCCGTTCGTGTTGTATTACAAATCCGTTGTTTACTTGTTGGTCTGTAAACCTCCGTTGCACTATTGGCATATTAACAGGCTTTGGTTGTACTGGTCTCCCTTCGTATATCAAATCAATTGAGTCCAGTGCAGATAGAAAGTATTTGGTGCCACGTTCCGGAATGGTAATGAGTTTTTCCCTAATATGGGCAGGGAGACAGTTCTTTAAAATTTTCAATACAGCTACTTGAGATACTGGTTTCATCCAGTATCTGGTTTTGTTCAAATATCTTTCAAAGTAGCCCCTTAAGCTTCCATACTTGACACTGAATGGAGCTGTGTTGAATACTTCATGTATGAGCCTTTCTTGTACGGCCTCAGACCAATATATATCCAGAAATGCTCTCTCAAAATGTTCAAATAGTGGCAACATTCTGCCATGTCTGTAGCCCAGAGCATAATGTTACCCTGTGTATCTCCAACAACAAATCTAATTTTCTGCGCTTCGGTCCAGGTGTGAGGTAAAACATTTCAAAATGCTGTAGTTAAGACCACAGGGTGTCTTCTTTTCCCTTCAGAGGTAAATATCAGAAATTTTTGATGCCTAAGTAATCCCTCATCTGCAAGTAAAGTTGACAAACATGCAGCACTGTCAGTGACAGGTGCGTTTATGTTCACTTGTGGCATAGTGCATGGCAACCGTGCTTTCTCAACAGGTGCAACTGCTGGCAAGTGTTGTTGCATTGTGAATCCTTTGCTATTTTCCTTCAGTGGTCTAGCCCTGTATTGTGGGTAATGAGGGAAGGTATATAACTTCTTTAAAAGCATGGGTTTGTTTTCTGTCATATGTTATTTTGGAATGTCAGTAGTTTTAGCAACAGTGCCTCATAATCTTTCCTCTGCTGTCTTTAAACCCGAATCTATTTTAGCTAGAAGTTGGCTTTCTTTCTCTTTTAGAGCTTCTTCTGCAGTATCTACATAAGTTTTCCACACTGACACCAGCTTTTCAGCAAGGGAGCTCTGCTCTTATCCAGCGCCCCAGCTTCAGCTTTTTCAGTTATTTCCTTTACATCTGCACATAACTTATCTCTCTGTTTTTTGGCAAATTCTAATTCTAAACTTAACTGGTCTACTCTTAGACTCAACTTGTGTATTTCTTTAGGTAGGTTTTTGCATACGTCTTGGAGCTCACTGACTGCATTTGTCACAGTTTTTATCGGCGCATCCACTTGGGATTGCATCTCCTGAATTTGAGAATATGCTTCACTAAGGTTTTGTAACTCACCTGCAAGTTGTTCCTGTTTATAGTCTATGGATGTTACTTTTTCCATTAACTTATTTATATTGCGGGACATGTCGGTAATTATTTCTTGTTTTAGTTGTTTACTGAGGTCTGTGAACTTCTCAGATAATTTGTCAGACAATTCACTGCTTATAGTTTTGCTCACCTCACTGAACTGTTGACTAATACTACTCATGAAATTGTTAAATGCCTGATTTTGCTATATAAACTGTTGTCCTATATTTTCCTGATGTCTTGTGAACTGCTATGTAAATTGTTGTATTATTAGTTGCATCAGTTGTGTCAAATTGTGTCTTGCTAGTATTTACATTTCTTTCATGAACTGTTTCCTGTTCTTGCATTCATGACATCGGGAGCAAATAATCAAAGAATTTTCGCTGATGCGCGATTCAGTTTCACTATTTGAAAAAATGTTTCCCAGTGAGAACTGAGAAATTGTCTCATCGAGAGTCATAAAAGTGACATTGTGATTAGTAATATTACCAGTGTCATCATTTTTTAATAGTGTGACACCAGCGTGGTTGTTTTGGTGGCCATCGGCCTGTTCACAAGTTGCCGCACCTGCCCCCACTCTCATCCCCCCCCCCCCCCCTGGCTGCCACCCTTCACAGTTCTCGGCCTTTTTTAATAGTGTGACACCAGCGTGGTTGTTTTGGTGGCCATCGGCCTGTTCACAAGTTGCCGCACCTGCCCCCACTCTCATCCCCCCCCCCCCCCCCTGGCTGCCACCCTTCACAGTTCTCGGCCACCAGCTATGGCACTTGTCTTAGAACCCGCACCACGGATGGCCCACGTATACATTACAAAACTAGGTGACTTAACGCTTCCAAACTTCTGCACGCAAAAGAAATCATTCAGGATTTATTAGCATCAGGCGTGCTCCGACCATACAACAGAAACTGGTCTTCACCTATCCACCTTGTTCCTAAAAAGGACGGCTCCTTACAGATGTGCAGGGACTACAGATCCCTTAATGCTTGGACAATTATTGATAACTATCCCATTCCTCATATCCAGGATTTCACACTATTACTATATGACTCGAAGTTCTTCTCCGTCTTAGATCGTTTGAAGGTGTATCACCAAATTCCTATGCACCTGCCAGATATTCTGAAGCCTATTCAAATACTGTTACATGGCTTATAACTTGAAAAATGCTGCACAGACTTGGCAATCGTTCACTGATTCCATTTTGCTACCTCTGCCTTTTGAGTTTGCTTATCTGGACAACATTCTGATGTTTACCTCCTCTGCCGAGGAGCACCAGGTTCACCTTGATGCAGTCCGTTCGGCTCTCACGGCCAATGGGATGGTGATCAACCATGATAAATCTCAACTCTGTTCTACATCATTAACATTCCTATGCCATACCGTCATGGCCGACGGCCTCCGACCAATGGATTCTCGTGTAGAAATCATCCTCACCCTGCCGCTTCCTGAAGATTATGCTCAACTCTGTCGTTTTATGGGTATGGTAAACTTTTATCGACACCATATCCCTCAGGCTGCCTCCATCCAATTGGACCTCACCGATGCCCTTTCTGGCAAAAATGCCTCAGGGAAATGTAAGTTGAACTGGATCAAACCCATGCTCGATGCATTTGATAATCTCAAAACTGCCATCGCAAAAACCATCACACTTGCCTAGCCTGATGCTGAGGCCTGTGTTTCTATTACAACTGATTCAAGTGACTCAGCTGTGGGCATTGTTCTACAACAGCGCACCACCGACTCCACCCAGCCGCTCTGCTTCTTTTTTAAAAAAAAACTTACCAGGAGCTAGTGTAAGTGGTCGTCTTTTGACAGCAAGCTTTTTGTGCTTTATGAGGCAATCAAACGCATCCAGAGTGATCTCAAGGGGTGACACTTCACTATCTTCTCGGATCACAATCCTCTCGTGGACACCAAATGCAACCCGGTGAAGGACCTTCCGCCAAGACGTTTCCACCATATGGACTATATTTGCCAACATTCCTCAGATGCTTGCTAAATCCTCTGTGCAGAGAATGTTGTAACTGATTATCTTTCTTGTATCTCGGTGCTTACCGCACCCTTTAACTTAGATGACCTGGCCCGACTGCAGACCGAAGGCATCGATACAAAGTGATTAGTTTTGGACAATGAGTCTTCACTTGCTGTCCAACCTCTGTGTCCTGCCCAGGTCGATGACCTCAGTCATTTGCGATGTTTCTATGAGCTCCCCCCACCCCTTGGTACCATCCGTTCTTCGGAGGGGGATCTTCAATGCTTCACACAACTTAGCCCACTCCGGAACGTAGGCAATGATGAGACTAGTCACTGAATGCTTCATCTGGCCCAGCATGTGGCATGACTGCCACACTTGGACCCACGCGTGTGTCCCATGCCAACGTAGTAAAGTCGGCAGACACGTGCAGCCTCCTTTAGGCAAGTTTGACATACCAAGGGGATGCCTTCGGCATGTCTACATTGACGTGCTCAGTCTGCTCCCCCATTCCGAGGGGTGCAAATACATATTATCTGTGATTGACTGCATAGCCCGTTGGCTCGAGGCAGTCCCTTTCATTGACATAACAGTAGAAACCATTGCTCGCACTTTCTTATCCACATGGGTGGCGAGGTTTGGTTGCCCTCTTTCACTCCCTACTGATCAGGAACGACAATTCAAATCCACAATTTTTGCTCGACTGTGCAAGCTGTGCAGTGTAGCAAAATTCCTCACTATGGCCTATCACCCGCAGGTGAATGGCCTGGTTGAACGATGGCACCGAACTCTAAAAGCCCCACTCATGTGCCACGGTGGGTTATGGTCCGAGACCCCACTCATGAGGAGGACCTGAATGCATTGCTGGCAGAGATCCTATACAGAGAGCCCCTCCTCCTGCCAGCAGAATTCATAGAGGATGCACTGTTGGCTGATGCCATTGACCTTTGGTTTGTGGAATTGGTGCATGCGCATGTCACTTGCCTATGAACCCATCCACCTTGCCCTCATAACATGCCACTGGTGTTCGTTCAGATGGACTTGGCAGCATGTGAATTCATGACGCTGTGCAATGACTCCATGCCAGCGGCATTGCAACCACCTTATTTGGGCCCCTCACCGCATATTACGTCGCTGAGTGAATACGTTTGTAATTCATCTCAATGGACAACCTCAAACAGTTTCCGTTAACCGCTTAAAACTGGTGTGGTTCCTCTCCGACCTTCATTCTGACACTTCTGATTGCCATCTCCACCGCCCCGCCTGCTGACACCGCTGACTTGTCTTCAAGCGATGTTCTCCCACCTACTCAGCAGTCCGATGCACATGACCCTGTCAGCGCGGTTTCTGACGTGCCCACATCTCACCCTGGACGCCACCTTCAACCGCCGTGCTGGCACAAAGATTTTGTGTTCGAGTTTTAAAGCTTCCCTCTGCTGTGCTGTGGAGGGTGGCGGGGGGAATGGCTCTGTGGCACCTCTGGAATAAAGTGCCATATCTTTGGACTCGATCATCTTTGATTTATCTTTGTCTATGATCTATCGGCACGCAACTGTTGTACTGCCATATTGTTCTCTCGACTCAGCAGCATGCTGCATCCACAACATGGCATGATCGACAGTTGCTGGCAGCATATCCCATGTAATCAGAACAATGTGGCATCATATGCTATCTTTCAGATCAAGAGTAGTCTGCATACATCCCTGATAGACACAGTCTCTCAGATATTCCCACAACCAGAAGTCACATGGATTTAAGATGGGCAATCTGCAAGGCCACACACCTTGAAATTGTCCAGAGATGTTGTGGTCATTAGTGAAGTTTCACAAAGAAAATCTTTCACCTGCCAATTGACATGTGGTGTCATCCCATCTTGCATGAAAATAGTGGTGTGGACACAGCTGGAATCACCTCTTGCACAAGGAGTCCATATAACATGCAGACATCACTGCACACCTAAAAAGCTTGCAAGATGTCATCTCCTCACAGAAAATTGGACTGCAAATGAAGGAACTTGTGACACCACACCACACCACACAGTCCCTTAAGTTGAGTGCAGTGTCTGTTTCTCTACAACAGGTGGCAGAGTACAATCCCATACGTGACAGTTGTGTGTATACGCGGCACCATCCACGGTGAGATGTGCCTCATCCATCCAAAAAATATTCCCCAGACATTTGTCATCCATTTCCATGTGTACCAAAAAATGAAGTGCAAAGTCATGGCATTGTAGCCTGTCTTGGGGCTTTATTTTGTGCACATTCTGAATCTTATAGGGATATCAGTGTGAAATGTGCCAGAATGTTTGAGATTTTGACCCGAGGAGAGACAATTTCCATGATGCAACTTGAGCACTGGCTTCAGAATCTGAGGCATATGCTTCAAGGTTGATTATAGTTCCAGCAACTTCATCAACAACTGCCACAGGAATGGGCCACCACTCTCTCCCTGCTGCATCACCTAATTTATCTGTTTCTTCGAATTTCTTGATCATATTCATTAATCAATTTATTGACATGGAGCCTCTTCACAGCTGTTTCTGTTGGTGATATTCCTGCAATGCAATGCTGCTATTGCTGCCATTCTGATGAAACAACTTTCCAGCAGTGCATGGTCTCTCTTCTCAATAGCTGTTGCATTTCGTGTGGAAAACTTCTACCTTCTTACTCCTTACACCAATAGTCAGGTCACAAAAAAAATGTCAACCCATGTTGCCAAGTGACAAACAGTGTACTGACTTCAAAAAGGAAATATTTCACATTCTGACTGCTTACAGAGCCAGATTTTCACTTGGTGGCAAAAAGAGGAACTATTATTTTTTCAGCATACTCTGTGAGCATACTGATTAATGAACATACCTACACCATTTCAGTGGCCTGCAACATGTACAGCCTCCACTGTAACAATCAGAACACTGGCAGTTTAGTTATAACCATCCATTATTATAAAAACGTAATATGATGGTTTAATATTAAGATGTTCTTACACAGTCTCATATTACAATTATTGATTTGAAACTATGATTTTACTGTAATCTACTTGGTACCAATTGACATCTATCCAAATATCATTGGATTAATGCAGGAGACTGAATTGGCTATCTGTGTTTCATAGGTGGTGGAGTACTACACCAATACATCATCAGATCAGCGCTGGTACATAGCAGGACTACTACCACCACTTATCCTGCTTGGTTGGGTACCCAGCCTAAAGTGGCTTGTGCCAGTATCCATGACTGCTAATGTTTTCATGACTGTTGGCCTGGGCATTACTCTGTACTACCTAGTCCAGGACTTACCTCCTATTTCGGACCGGGTGCAATTTGCACATCCTTATGGATGGCCTCAGTTCTTCAGCATTGTCATCTTTGCTGTTCAAGCTATTGGGGTTGTAAGTATGTATTTTAATGTCTCACTGTGCCATTCCCTCCTCCCCTCACTCTTTTGCTGGCCTCTTTCTCATTAATGTATATTTATATGCTAGAATTTTTGCCCACAGCTTCACATGTGTATGTGTTCAACACCTATATTGATGGTGTAACAGTCTAGGAACAGTATTTGTAGATCCAAATAAGTTTATAACAACCAATTGCTTGGCATAACATGGCCTACATTTGAACAGGCTATGGTCAGCAAAATTCAGCAAGACATTTACTGACATTTGCAAAATTATAAACAATAAGGGAAACTAAATGTGTGTGAGTGGAGTGACAAGCTGCCTAAAGGAATAAAAGGTAAAAATTCGTTAAGAAAATCTTAAAACAATAGGTAACAGTGAAGACACATTTTTGATGCATTTCAACATAAATGGCTTACACATGAAAAATATAAATGGCAGAGAAGCAAAAATTAACTATCTACAAATTTTCTTGATCGGAAGAAGGATACATCAGTTCTTTGCCTCAAGAACATTGGCTAACAAAAGATTGCATCAAAATTATTGATACATTAGAGAACTGTGTTGTAGCCGGTAGCTTTTGTAGAACTAACAAAATTCAAGGGGGTTCCTGCATACTAATCAAAAATTGTTAAACATATAAAGTAAGAAATGATTTTAATTTTCTAAATTATGAGGACATATTTGAAAGTTTCTGTATACAATTATTACAAAATATTGTGACACTTTTGATGTACAGAATTCCAAGTAATGAGGTAACAAAAATATTTCTGTTTAAACTGAGGAGTCTCTTACAGAAACTCACAAAAGAGCAAAAGAAAAGCATTACAATAGCTGCTGATTTTTGCACAAATACAATAAACAAATCCAGTGAATCAACATAATTTATCAATCTGATTCAAGCATTTGGTTTCAATCTAAACTTCACAGAATTCACAAGAGAGAGTAAACAAACTGCAACCTGCATAGATTACATTCTGAGAAATTATTCACTTGGTGATACAAAATAATTCTGCATTGATTTAGGTATTTGAGATCATTTTGCACCGTTTTTGGAGGTACCAAAAATAAACGAACCAGCCATTAGAAAAACCTGCATCAAATGATGTTTCAGTAAGGAAAATATAAACTTGTTCCATTGTGGGCTGAAAGAAGTAAATTGGTCAGTGGATCATTGTACTACAAGTTCTAAAAATTATGACAGATATCTTGAGAGTTTTTTGCATGTTTTTAATGAAATATTTCACGTTGCAGTCTGACATGAAAAAATAACAGTCAAAGTGAAATGGATAACAGCTGGGATAAAAGCGTCAATTACCAGAAAAAGGCAGTTACATAATGAACTGGAAAGGAATACAAGTTTAGATTTTATGAACAATGTGAAAAGACATAAGATTATATTTAGAAGGATGGTAAATGCATCAAAAGAAATGACACACAAAAAATTCAATCTGAACTATACAAATAAATCATAGGTAGTATGATCAGCTGTAAAATCAGAACTTGGTGTAATACCTAGCAGTCTACAAATTTCCAAAATTAAGATAGATGACAAATCCATTTTAAATCCCTCAGAAACATCAAATATTTCAATAAAATTTTCATAAATGTATCAAAAGCGGGTGTTGATGCAAGTGTTTACATAGATCATGTTCAGTCCTTTTGTTTCAATCAGAATAACATGCAAATTCTAACTCAGTTTGAATTACAGCTAAAGATGTAGAAAAAGTAATATTCTTCCTTAAAAATAAAAATTCAACTGGATGGGATGAAATAGCACCTCTATCTGAAATAATAAACCAGTCATTTGAAGAAGAATGCTTCCCGGATGCTTTAAAGTATGCGGTAGTAAAGCCATTGTTCAATAAAATCTCAAAGATGTAGGAAACTACCGCACAGTAAGTCTTCTCCCAATATTTTCAAAAATATTCAGAAAAGGTTTTACAATCAAGGCCTAAAATTCATGACAAATCTAATATCATCACATCAAATGAGTTCAACTTCTAGAAAGGGAAGAGTAAAATATTTGCCATCAACAAATTTGGTCAGAAAATTTGCTCATCTATGGACAAATCCCAGAAAAATCACAAGAATTTTCTATGACCGTATGAAAGCTTTTGATTCTGTAAATCACTCTGTACTGGTACATGGATTAGAAAGATACAGAATAAATGGTAGTGCTTTGAAATGGTTCATTTGTAACATCAGATACAAGCAATTGTTCCTCAGAATGGAAAATTATTTCACATGGTATCTCACAAGGTTCCATCTTAGGCCAAATCTTACATTTATTTTATGTAAATGATTGACCACTATGAGGCCTGTCTTAAAAGAGTCAGAAAATATTTCGAGTACCTGACAGTGTTGGGACCATAATGCTCTTCAAAGTAGGCCCCTTGTGCTTACACACACTTAGCCCACTGATCCTTCCACTGCTGGAAACATCTCTGGAAGTCTTCTTTTGGAATAGTGTTCAGCTCTGTTGTCATGTTCAACATTATCTCTTCTACACTCTCAAAATGGGATTCTTTCAGTGGAGTCTTCAATTTTGGAAACAACCAGGAGTTGCGAGGAGCCACGTCTGGAGAGTGGGGAAGTTGGCAAATTGCTGTAATTCCATTTTTGGCCAAGAAATTTTGGATAAAGTGGGATGAATGTGTGGGGGCATTGTTGTGATGTAGTTGCCAGTTTTTCACTGTCCACATGTCTGGTCCTTTGCGCTGACCTATGTCATGGAGTTGCCAGAGAACATCTTGATATTACTCGTTTGTCACTGTTTGCCCTTCTGGTGCATATTCATGATGCACAGTTCCACAGACATCCAAGAGGACAGTAAGCATCACCTTGATTTTGCTTCGCACCTGCTGCACTTCTTTGGCCTTGGAGACTCGGGATGCTTCCATTGCGACGACTGTCTTTTTGTTTCTGGGTTGTACCCATACACCCATGACTCATCTCCAGTTATCACAGTGTTCAGAAACCCAGGATCAGTGTTGGTGGTGTCCAGAAGGTCCTGTGCAACGTCAAAACGGAGGTCTTTTTGTTCTGGTGACAACAACTTTGGCGCGAATTTCACAGCCACTGGGTGCTTGTTCCAATCATCACGCAAAATAGCATGTGCAGAATCTTTATTCACTCCAACCTCTTGGGCAATCTCCCACATGGTCAAATGCCGATCTGCCCTCACCAAATTTTGTACCCTCTCAACATCAGCTGCACTCTGAGCAGTTTGGGGCCTGCCAGAATGCTGGTCACTCTCCACTGATGTGCAGCCATTTTTGAATCAGTTGAACCACTCTTAGTTTGTGTTACACCCATCGCATCTTCTTCAAACACCTGCTGAATCTTACGAATTTTTTGCTTTGAGAATCACCAAGCTTTTGACAAAATTTGATGCAGTATCTTTGCTCAACACATTCAGTCACTTGAGAGAATCAGTAATCTGCTGAACATGTTATGTAGCACCTCACTCAGCAACTGACAGGCAGTGTCTGATGTGCAGGAAGGCAGGGACAAAATTCATGCATGCGCATAAATGTCTCTTCCTTTACTGTGTACAGTGGTGTCATGCTATCGTCTCTATTTTGCATGGGAAAATCAAAGGTTGGATACTTTTCAGACAGACCTCATAAGTACAACATTTCACTCAGTTTTATTTGTTGATGACACACCTCTACTCACTGAAAGTGTCCCTAAAGAGTCATTGACACCCTAAATAGTTTAGAACATTAGTTTCATGTCAGTGGATTAAAACTAAACTTGGAAAAAAACCCACCTCACACAGTTTAAAACTAAACACTCAAAATCAAGTGACTTCCAAATCTCCATGTAATTCAGGAACTTTTAGAAGCAGAATCTGTTAAATTCCTGGGAATAGTTTTAGAAGAAAATTTATCTTGGTCTTCACATATTAAATTCAAATGGCTCTAAGCACTATGGAACTTAACATCTGAGGTCATCAGTCCCCTAGACTTGAAATACTTAAACCTAACTAACCTAAGGACATCACACACATCCATGCCTGAGGCAGGATTCGAACCTGTGACCATAGCAGTAGCGTTGTTCCATACTGAAGCACCTACAACCGCTCAGCCACAGCGGCCACACATATTAGCTACTTGACAAACAAACTAAACAATCTACCACTTGCAATGACAATATTGTCCTACGCAAGTGACACTGACACTAGTTAAGTCATTTGCCACAGTTATTTTGAAGCCACTGTGATATGGAATATAGCAGGTAGTGTAAAAAGCAAGCCTTTATTCATGGATCTAAAAATTTTAACTATTCCATGTATTTACATTTATGAATTGTTTGCTTTTATCCATGCCAATCCAGAATAATTTAAGAAAACAATTTTCAACATATGTATGACCCAAGAAAGAAAGATAATTTCGTGTTACCATCTCATACACTAAAACTCTACTCCCACACTCCACATTACATGGCTGTGAAAATTTACAATATATTAAAAATGAAGAACTTTCCCAGTGTGGAACTAGGTCTACTTACCATCACAGGGCAAAAATGTTATTATTCACTTACTGAATTTTTAAATGATGATGAAAATTTCTTTGTATAGTAATGAAACAAATTTGTAATAATTTTTGTAAATTGAGATGGTTTTTGTTCTTTGTTTGACACATTGTATGTATCCTTGATACATCATCTATATTGACGAATCTGCTGTACTTTAAATCAATGATTTATGTATGTCTGTCATGAGACAATAAAATTTTGATTCTGATTTAGATTCTGATTCTGACACCTTCTCTCCCCTCTGTGTCCAGCTCTTTTTCCACTGTCTGTTTATTTCCTCCTCCCCACTGTCACCATCTCTTCATCTCCTCCTTTTCCTCTCTTTGTCCATTTCCAACACTCCTCTCTCTGACCATATCTTCCTCTCCCCTCCCTCTGACCATATCCTTCTTCACCTCTCTCTTTCCATCTCCATCTGCCCCTCTTCCTTTCCAGATGACTACTACCCCTCTACACCTTCCACTTACCTCATGCATCTCCCCCTGCTCCCCTCTCTCTGTCCATTTGATCCTCCCACTCACTCTAGCTGTCCACTCCTCTATCCATCTCACCCTGCCCCAGCCATGCACATCTGCAATATGGTTCAATAAAGCAAGCTTATACTGCTCCCACAACATGCCTGTCATGCAGAGTAGACTACACATCAGGGGAATGAAACTCATTTATTTGCCACTGACATACAAACCACCATGCAAATCAAGTTGATAAAGCAGGCCAATAGTACATCACAACATGCCAGGCCACCTACATGTTGGGGCTTGGAAAACCATTTTGTGTCCCTGAGATGTAGGCTGGCCTCCAATGCAGGTTGCTTTGGCAACCCTGGATGTTCCAACACAGCATGCTTGTCGTGCACAACAGCCTGTTCAGCAGGGACCTTGGAAAACATGTTTTGCCCATATATACATTCATGTTGCAGCTAGGAGGTTATAAACCCCACAGTGCTCATATGTATAAAACAGATAACGCATATATATATATATATATATATATATTAGTCCAGCTTTCCAAATTAATACAAAAGTTCACCTAGATTTGTTTCCATCCACAAAGTATGAAATTAAAAAACATACAGGGGTAAGGCAATTGATGAAATTGTTGCAATTATTCAAGAGATTTGGGAAAATGAAGTATTTCCATAGGGATGGACTTCTGCTGTAATTCATCCACTACACAAGAAAAGGGACAGAACACATCTGAAGAACTATCATAGCATTTCTCTCACTAACAACTAATGAGATCCTCTCTATAGAATAGGGCAGAATGACAAATTGATCCAGAACTGAGGGGAGTGTTTCAGGAAGGGATGATCATATTCTTAGCAGATTATGAATTTCATTTCTATCCTGTCATATCTGAAACTTAAGAACTGGGAATTTGTGATGATCTTCATGAATTTGAGGAAGGTGTGTGATTCAACTGACGCTATTTCAAATATTTAGTGAGTTTGCATTAGACGACAAGAGAAATGTTTATCAAGCAAACCTTATCCAATACCACCTATGAAGTGAAGTTCAGAGAAGAGACATCTGATGCCTCTGAAATTAGGACAGGACTGAGACAACTGTATTTTAGAAAAGATTGTCTGAGAGTGACATAAAGAAATTTATTTGCCACTGACATACAAACCACCATGCAAATCAAGTTGATAAAGCAGGCCAATAGTACATCACAACATGCCAGGCCACCTACATGTTGGGGCTTGGAAAACCATTTTGTGTCCCTGAGATGTAGGCTGGCCTCCAATGCAGGTTGCTTTGGCAACCCTGGATGTTCCAACACAGCATGCTTGTCGTGCACAACAGCCTGTTCAGCAGGGACCTTGGAAAACATGTTTTGCCCATATATACATTCATGTTGCAGCTAGGAGGTTATAAACCCCACAGTGCTCATATGTATAAAACAGATAACGCATATATATATATATATATTAGTCCAGCTTTCCAAATTAATACAAAAGTTCACCTAGATTTGTTTCCATCCACAAAGTATGAAATTAAAAAACATACAGGGGTAAGGCAATTGATGAAATTGTTGCAATTATTCAAGAGATTTGGGAAAATGAAGTATTTCCATAGGGATGGACTTCTGCTGTAATTCATCCACTACACAAGAAAAGGGACAGAACACATCTGAAGAACTATCATAGCATTTCTCTCACTAACAACTAATGAGATCCTCTCTATAGAATAGGGCAGAATGACAAATTGATCCAGAACTGAGGGGAGTGTTTCAGGAAGGGATGATCATATTCTTAGCAGATTATGAATTTCATTTCTATCCTGTCATATCTGAAACTTAAGAACTGGGAATTTGTGATGATCTTCATGAATTTGAGGAAGGTGTGTGATTCAACTGACGCTATTTCAAATATTTAGTGAGTTTGCATTAGACGACAAGAGAAATGTTTATCAAGCAAACCTTATCCAATACCACCTATGAAGTGAAGTTCAGAGAAGAGACATCTGATGCCTCTGAAATTAGGACAGGACTGAGACAACTGTATTTTAGAAAAGATTGTCTGAGAGTGACATAAAGAAATTATCAATTCAGGGGTAGAGAATGGTACGATTCTAAACTACAAGAATATGAACATTACAATTAACTGTCTAGCCTTTGCAGATGATCTAGACTCTGTATATGCAGCATCAAAGCCATGTTACCAGCTGCAGACATGGGCAGTGAAGGCTGGGCTTCAATGGAGAAAGGCATTGTAAGATTTTTGTAAAAACTTTTTAAAATTTTAACACATTGCATAAAGAACACTTTCTCCATTCCTAATAATGTTTACTAATTTCAATTAATTGCTGAAAATATCTTTCCAATTTTTATTGTGACTTTCATTTCAGTGTTACACATGGAAGTAAAAGAGACTTTGGATTTAGGAGCACTTTCGTTAATAAACCTTTTCATATAAAGAATCTTGTTGACATCTTCTTAGCAATATTGGAGACAGTTGTATGGTTTGCAATAAAGATGTTATAAAAATCTTCAAAAATATAATAAATGCAGTTTTGAAGAACTGACAGACTAAGTCTAATGCATCTGCATTTATTTTATTATTATTATACTATACTATATTATTATTATTATACTGTACTATCCTGTTTTGGTTTTTTTCCCTCCATAATGTATTTTGATTAATTCATCATATAGTTTAGAGGAAAAAATATTTCTTGTGATTTAGGAATATATATGAAAAGGAGTCTGATTTCTATCCCATAGGGCTGATTACTGAATTCCTTCCTATTATTCTTTTCATGATTTCTTCCCATATCTCCTGAGCCATACATTAATTATGGATTTCTTTAATAATGTTCATCTTTGATTATTTTAAAAAATTGATCAGTATTTGACATCATTAACATTTGACCACCATGGTAAGAAAAAACAGTTTTCATTTCTTTTACACTGAAACCACTCAACAAAGTTTGATCTAAAAATAAGTTGCCATTTAATGGAGCACTATATGCTTGAACTCTTCTTGAGAACTTTACTGATAAGGAAATAATCAAATGCTGAATGTCAACAAAATTAGATATTCTTCAGTCAGTACTATCACCATAAAGTAAACGTGACACTCTCCAACCCCACCCCTCCCCCACCCTCTACCCATCCACCACCCTACTCACCACTTTCTTTTTACTAGTTCTGAAATAATATGATAAACCTGTCAAGGTTTGGATGGCATTTAGAAACACTTGGGTGGTTTGCTTTCTTGAATTCACAGAGCTGGATATGCCACTAAGTGGCATCACACTCCGACGACACTATTTCCATAATTATGATGTGAAAATCACCAAAATTAATACTGTTCAATTATTTTTCCTCTAAGACATGTATCATATGTTTGTTGAAGTAGAGAGTAGGGTCAAGTAATAAAGCGAGAATTCTGTAACTTTTTTGTACTATGGTTTGATATAAAAGATGGTAGTTTGGTACCAACTGCGATTTTTAGCATGCTGATTTTGAATTAATTACTTATCTAATCTTGTCTGAGTATGTAATACTACATACTTCTTTTTTACAATTACTTGACTTGTTACTGGTTTTGTACTTTACACAGTTTCTGAACATTTTTGTCTGAAATAATGATAATAGAAATCACTGGCACATTGAGAAGGCCAAAAAATATGAACAGATGATAAACATTTAGGAAGATTAAAAACTAATATAAAGCCATATAAACATAAAAAGGGAAAACTCTGGAATGTGACTGTGCCAGATGACTAAGAGCCAATGTAACTTGTTTCTACACAGGTAATGCCACTTGAGAACGGTATGAAGACCCCTAGGGATTTTATTGGATTGTGTGGTGTTCTTACTCAGGCGATGACTTTACTTTGTGTGATTTACACAACAATTGGATTTCTTGGATACCTCAAATATGGTGATGATACTCAGGGCAGCATCACACTCAACTTGCCAGTACAGGAAGTGTAAGTAATAAATTAAATTATATCTAAAAACAAAGATGATGAGACTTACCAAACAAAAGCGCTGGCAGGTCGATAGACACACAAACAAACACAAACATACACACAAAATTCAAGCTTTCGCAACAAACGGTTGCTTCATCAGGAAAGAGGGAAGGAGATGGAAAGACGAAAGGATGTGGGTTTTAAGGGAGAGGGTAAGGAGTCATTCCAATCCCGGGAGCAGAAAGACTTACCTTATGGGGAAAAAAGGACAGGTATACACTCGCACACACACACATATCCGTCCGCACATACACAGACACAAGCAGACATTTGTAAAGGCCTGAACTGTGTGTCATACAGTGATTATTACAGGGGTACATGCAGTGCCATATGTGGATACTGTCTGCAAAATTTATTGTGAATACAGTTAGTAGCAAAGAAGTAATAAATTAAAAAACATGGTGCATGATGTAGCAGTTTTTCACACATTTCATTCTATATGACGTCATATCTCCTGATCTATGTGTTGTACAATGATTGTATTTAGTGGTATAGGGTGAATACTGTCTGTGAAATGTGTCACAAATACAGTTAGGAGTAAAGAAGTAATTATCATAATTTCATGCCTTATGCAGTATATTTACTGCATGAACAGCAGGAAAGTAGTAAGCGATAAACAATATTCCTTTCATCGTTTTCCAGTAGTTTTCAGCATAAAAAACTTTTCTAAAGGTTTGAAATTATGTATGAAGTTTCTTGTAAGTTGCTAAGTGCTCTCATTTTCAAATATTGGATAAATAAAGTCTGGTAATTTATGCATCACAGGCTATGCTTTTCATTTCATGTCCGTGTTTATATCTTAGTTATCACAAATGTGGATGCTATATAATTAATGAATGAATGTAAAATCCATGATGGAAAATAATATGAATTATGACAGATTGTTACTCAGTGTGTAGGGGAGGCATTGAGAAGTAAATAGGTACATTTGAAAGTGGCTTATCCAACAATCTATTTTTAAATGTGCCCGTTCACTTTTCAACACCACCTGTCTGTGGTGAGTAGCAACCTATCATAATTCATATTGTAAACATAGATATGCCATACATACGTACTAAAGTATCAAGAATAATTCTTATGGTATCTTATGTAAAGAACATAAACAAAAAGAATCTATATAGTTCTATCAATTATATGATTGTATTAAGATGTATAGATTTCAATTAGCTTAACTAAAAAAAAATCACAATAGTAGGAGTAGTAGACTACCAGTTAATCTCTAATTAAAAATGTTTGTTGCTGTATAATGGCCACCTTCCTTGATCAAACCAAAGTCCGTTAAGACTTTATGTAAAACAACGTTGATAAAAGGGACAGCATCACTCATGTGAAACTGAGCTTGCCCTTTCCTTACATTATATCATGTGAATTATGGATATGGAGTAACAGACAGAGTCAGTGTTCTTCAATTTCTTAGAAGCATTTGATACCGTGCCACATTGCAGACTGTTAATGAGGGTCGAGCATATGGAATAAGTTCCCAGATGTGTGAATGGCTTGAAGAGTTCGTAAGTAACAGAACCCAGTATGTTGTCTTCAACAGTGAATGTTCATCAGAGACAAGGGTATCAGAAGGGCTGCAATTAAGTGTGGGGGGACCACTGTTATTTTTTAATTTTTGATACACATAAACTGTTGGGAGGGGGAGGGGGGGGGGGACAGGGTGAGCAGCAGTATATGGATTTTTGCTGATGATGCTGTTGTGTACAGGAAGGAGTTATCACTGACTGACTGCAGGATGATACAAGATGACTTAGACATTCTTTCTAGTTGGTCTGATGAATGGCAGCTGGCTCTAAATGTAGACAAATCAAAGTTAATGGATATGAGTTGGAAAAACACACCCACAATGTTCAGATAAAGCATTGTTTGACAGAGCCACATTCATTAAATACCTAGGCATAACACTGCAAAGTGATATGAAATGAAATGACCGTGTAAAGACTGTGATAGGGAAGATGAATGGCCAACTCCAGGTAATTTGGAGAATTTTATGAAAGTGTTGTTCATCTGTAAAGAAGACTGCATACAGGACACTAGTACAATCCATTCTGGAATACTGCTCAAGTGTCTGGGATCCACAACATGCTGAATAAAAGGAAGATATTGGAGCAATTCAGAGGCGGGCTGCTAGATTTGTTACCAGTAGTTTTGAACAACATGCAAGTATTATTGAGATGATTCGGGAACTCAGATGGGAATCCCTGGAGGGAAGGCAATGTTTATTTTGAGGAATTTCATTGAGAAAATTTAGAGAACTGTCATTTGAAGCTGATTGCAGAATGATATGTACATTTTGTGCAAGGCCCACAAAGATAAGAAAGGAGAAATTAGAGCTCACTTGGAGCCACATAGGCAGTCATTTTTCCCTCGATCTGCTTGTGAATGGAACAGAAAAGATAATGTCTAGTAGTGGTACAGGGCACCCTCCACCATGGACAGTACAGTGGCTTGTGGAGTGTGTATGTAGCTGTAGATATAGATGCAGATGAATTGGATAAAATTCTTCAGAATGACAATAGAGAACAATCTGAAATGGAACAAGCGTACAGATTCTTTAGGTTGCAAGCTATGTAAAAACATATTTGTCATAAACATAATTAACAAACATCATAAAGATATGTAATAGGGCTACCATCTATCTGTCACATTTTGTACTTAAACGACCTTGAAAAGTGCAAAGTAATGACTTCACATGCATATGTTGTCTAGATTACAATGGACAGATGACACATTAGCAGAAGCCTGATACACAGTTACGTAAGCAAAAAACAAGCACAAACATGCACATACACACACACAAACACACATACACACACAGAGAGAGAGAGAGAGAGAGAGAGAGAGAGGTATGTATTTGTGAGTGACTCACAATTCAGAAAGAGTTTATTGTTAAGGCAGAATTTGAGGTGCCTCATTTGTATATTTTATTTGGGAAATACTGTGAGTTGCACTCTTTTGATAAAAAATGTAATATTTTCAAACATGGCACAAACATTCAGACTGTTTTGATACTTTTTCGTAATATTTTCAAATATGGCACAAACATTTAGACTGTTTTGATACTTTTCAGCATGGTGGGTACATACTGATTGGCTGTTTCTATTTAACAGCCATAAAAATTCTGTGATATGATTGACTGTTTCATTTTAATAAATGCTAAAATAATGTCTGTGATTGTATGAGAGTGTGTCTGTATATACACACTTTCCCAATCACATCACAGTATTTTACTGGCCATTAAAATGGAACAACCAGTCAGTATGTAGCTACCATAATCAAAGATATTAAAACAGTCTGAATTTTTATGCCATGTTTGAAAATATTAGATTATTTATCAAAATATGTAAAGGGTGCAACACAAAATATTTCTAACATAACGAATATGAAAGCACCTAAAATTCTGCCTTAACAGTGAGTTGCTCTCTTCCTTTTTTATGTCACTCACAAATATTTATGTCAAATACCGTACTGCATCATTATTAACATGAACAAAAATTATGTTCTCATATAACTTACAGTATTTTCAATGACAAAAATAAGTGAACACCTAGTGTGATACATAAAACATGACTTTGGATTCTCAAATTAAATGTCATAATGCCATTTCCATGTGTAATTTGTTACAAAATACATGTGGCTAAAAGTAATATGCTATGCAGGCAATTGAAACTTCATTTTTAGGCATAATGAGATTATGTGCCAAACCTGTTGACATAAATACTATGCTAACCAGGCAAGCTCCTAAACAAATAGGTAGTCTGAATTATAGTCAGTTACTGGAAAAGTAAAGTTATTGTGCAACTAATAATTGATGCATAAAATATGACTGCAAACTCTCAAATTAAGTGCTACAATGCTGTTTCCACATCGGAATTGTTATAAAACAATACAAAACACATGTGGCTATAAAGTAACCTGATGAGGAGGCAGTCAACACTCCTTATAGGTAACGAATGCTGTGCTTTTGGGTTCCTAGTTTTACATACCTGTAAAAGTCACCCAACTACCTACTTTTGTCTCATTTCCAAGATCAACACCAAGAAGATATTCTAGTTCTTTAGAATATGTAACAATCATTAACAATTGCTACAGTATTCTGTCATATTGGAAATTCTCAACATGACTTCCTCCAAAGTGCTAAATATCTCTCAGCTATTACAGGAGAAGACAAGGCCAAGTGATGAACGCTTTGGTTTTTGTTTATTATTGGTAAACCTGGACAACCTTGTTACTGATATTGGTAACATCAGTTACACCAAAAATGGCATGCCACTTAGCAAGAAAAATTTAAATGTGCTTATATCCATGAGCGAACTCATTGTGGTAACATTATGGAGATTAAAATCTGTAATCAAGTGGACTACCAAGAACAATTAGAGAAAGATTAGATTAGATTAGTTTTCGTTCCATAGATCCGTACTGAGGAGATCCTCGTGGATGTGGAACATGGAAAAAATATATATATATGCGAGTGTATACCCGTCCTTTTTTCCCCCAAGGTAAGTCTTTCCGCTCCCGGGATTGGAATGACTCCTTACCCTCTCCCTTAAAACCCACTTCCTTTCGTCTTTCCCTCTCCTTCCGTCTTTCCTGACGAAGCATCCGTTTGTTGCGAAAGCTAGAATTTTGTGTGTATGTTTGTGATTGTTTGTGTGTCTATCGACCTGCCAGCGCTTTCGTTCCGTAAGTCACGTCATCTTTGTTTTTAGATATTTTGTTGTGTTCGTTTGTGTGTCTGTCGACCTGCCAGCACTTTCATTTGGTAAGTCACATCATCTTTGTTTTTAGATATTTTTCCTACGTGGAATGTTTCCCTCTATTATATATATATATATATATATATATATATATATATATATATATATATATATATATGAAGTGACTTACCAAATGAAAGTGCTGGCAGGTCAACAGACACACAAACAAACACAAACATAGACACAAAATTCAAGCTTTCGCAACAAACTGTTGCCTCATATATATATATATATATATATATATATATATATATATATATATATATATATATACAATAGAGGGAAACATTCCACATGGGAAAAATACATCTAAAAACAAAGATGATGTGACTAACCGAACGAAAGTGCTGGCAGGTCGATAGACACACAAACAAACGCAAACATACACATGAAATTCTAGCTTTCGCAACCAACGGTTGCTTTGTCAGGAAAGAGGGAAGGAGGGGGAAAGATGAAAGGATGTGGGTTGTAAGGGAGAGGGTAAGGAGTCATTCCAATCCCGGGAGCGGAAAGGCTTACCTTGGGGGAAAAAAGGACAGGTATACACTCGCACACACACAAAGGCAAACTCTTTGCCTTTACAAATGTCTGCTTGTGTCTGTGTATGTGTGGATGGATATGTGTGTGTGTGCGAGTGTACACCTGTCCTTTTTCCCCCAAGGTAAGTCTTTCCGCTCCCGGAATTGGAATGACTCCTTACCCTCTCCCTTAAAACCCACATCCTTTCATCTTTCCCTCTCCTTCCCTCTTTCCTGACGAAGCAACCATTGGTTGTGAAAGCTAGAATTTCGTGTGTATGTTTGCGTTTGTTTGTGTGTCTATCGACCTGCCAGCGCTTTCGTTCGGTAAGTCACATCATCTTTGTATATATATATATATATATATATATATATATATATATATATATATATATATATATATATATATACAAAGATGATGTGACTTACCAAATCAAAGTGCTGGCAGGTCGACAGACACACAAACATACACACAAAATTCAAGCTTTCGCAACAAACTGTTGCCTCATCAGGAAAGAGGGAAGGAGAGGGAAAGACGAAAGGATGTGGGTTATATATATATATATATATATATATATATATATATATATATATATATATATATATATATATATATATATTAAAGCTGAAATAACAATACTAATAGTATGAATATATATAATACATAATTTGTTTCTATTAAAAAATTCGTCAGTGGAGTAGAAGGAGTTGGCCACTAGTAAGTCTTTCAGGCTCCTTTTAAACTGTTCTTTATTTGTAACTAAATTTTTTATGTTTACTGGCAAATTATTGAAGATGAGTGTTCCTGAGTAGTGGACCCCTTTTTGAACTAAAGTAAGTGCTTTTAAGTCCTTGTGCAGATCATTTTTGTTCTTGGTGTTGTATGTATGAACTGAGCTGTTTGTTGGAAAAAGAGATATACTATTTAGGACAAATTTCATTAATGAGTAAATATACTGAGAGGCAGTAGTTAGTATACCCAGTTCTTTGAAGAGGTTTCTACAGGACATCCGTGAATTTACTCCACAAATAATACGTATTACACGCTTTTGGACTCTGAAAACTTTTGTTTGACTTGAAGAGTTACCCCAAAATATTATACCATATGACATTATGGAATGAAAGTAGGCAAAGTATGCAAGCTTTTTCATTTTTATGTTGCCTATGTCTGCTAACACTCGAATTGCAAATTCAGATTTGTTAAGTCGTTTCTGCAGTTCTGTGGTGTGCTCTTCCCAACTGAATTTATTATCAAGTTGTAATCCCAGGAATTTAAGACTGTCAACCTCTTCTATCTGCTCTTCTTCGTATTTTATGCATATGCTGGGTGGAAACCTCTTACAGGTTCTGAATTGCATATAGTGAGTCTTTTCGAAGTTTAATGTCAGTTAGTTGGCTTTAAACCATTTATTAATATCCATGAAAATATCATTAGCAGATCTTTCTAGAACTACACTTGACATACTATTTATTGCAATACTTGTGTCATCTGCAAACAAAATGAACTCTGCTTCTGGCAGTGTAACTGATGAGAGATCATTAATGTACACAAGAAAAAGCAATGGTCCTGAGATGGATCCCTGTGGGACACCACATGTAATTTCTTCCCATTCTGATGATGACTGATGACTTAATTCACTAGTCCCTTGCACTGACACCCTTTGTTTCCTGTTAGTGAGGTATGACTTGAACCATTTTGCAGCACTGCCCGTGACACCATAGAATTCTAATTTACTTAAAAGGATGTTGTGGTTCACACAATCAAATGCCTTTGACAAATCACAGAAAGTACCTGCTGCTTGTAATTTGTTATTTAATGAATTAAGTACATTTTCACTGTAGGTGTAAATAGCCTTCTCGATATCAGAACCCTTCAGAAATCCAAACTGTGTTCTTGATAATATGTTATTTGTGGTCAGATGGTTGAGCAGCTGCCTGTACATTACTTTTTCTAAAATTTTTGAGAATGCTGGCAAAAGTGAAATCGGTCTGTAGTTTGATGGTATCTCTTTATCCCCTTTCTTGAATAGAGACTTAACATCTGCATATTTTAGCCAGTCAGGAAATGTCCCAGTTATAATTGACTGGTTACACAAGTAACTTAGAATTGTACTAAACTCACAAGAACATGCAATGTTAAAGGCAAAAATAAGCAGTGCATTTAATAATTATCTATTTTGTAAATTCTCCTAGTTCACCTTTGTGAGACAGCACCAAGACAAAACTACCATTTTTCCTACACAGGAGTGGGAGTATGACAGCAAGTCACATATTGGAAAAAATCAGCAGAGAGGCACTGCAAACCATTACAAGGAAATATAAAAAGCCCATATCTATACTGTATAAAACACAAATTGTTGATGTTAAAAATAGGTGTACTATTGGATGAACTGCCTGGGTTAATGCAGCACTCTGAGTAGATGACAGTTACCATATGGAACTGAACATGGTACAAGATTTGGCTAAGATTTTTAACAAGCTGGTCATATGTGGCTACTTAACATCAAATCATGACTTCAGTGTGCAAAAAGAAAACCAAAGAAACAGCAATAAGAGTGTGAACTATGATAAGACAGTCAGAATAGACAGTTTAATGTGGATGAGCTCTATTATAGATTAAAGATATATAACAAATTTACATGTCAAATAACAAGCCCAGGAGTGAAAAATGATATTGGTAACTGTCTTACCACTTTTATAAAGTGTCCTGAATGTGTTACAAAAGATTTTTAAACTAATAAACAGTATTTACAGTGTGATCTGCTGTACTGTGTGCTAATTGCTTCTATATGATGACAACTAAAGACAAATTTACAGGCAGTGTGCTGTGTTTAACAATATTATACAATTTGTCTACTGTGGTCATAGGAGTACATGAAAGTGGGCTGGTGTGCAAGTAAACCTTCCAGACAATCACAGTAAGAAAGATCACAAACTATGATATGTCTGCCTATAGTTTTAACTATTTACCTGAAAACTATGTGAAAATAGGTGACACAGACTCCAACAAAGAGCACATAAGTATTATACAAAAGGATAATATTAAAGATGCAGAAACTTATTTTTTTCACTCTAACAAGGGGAGGCCACGATTTTGTGATCACTGATTTATTTCAAACTTTGTACTACTTCACTAGGCCATTAAAACAACATAATGCACAAGTAGTAAGGTGTACTACTCTGGCAATTCCAAGAAAATAACAAGAGAAGTTTTACACATATATTATATAACTGATGTATCTATTCATAGGTGCTGGTGTTTGGAGTTCACGCTGGTCAAGTGGTTAATGTTTGAGCTACATAAGACAAATATGTATTAGGTGATCCTTCCACTCCCACTCAAACTTAATTTTTAATCCTTAGTTTTTCATCATGGATCATATTTTGTAATATATGTGACATTTGAGAGGTAATATAATTTTAAAAACCACATGTATTTGCATGAACTTTTAGTGAATTTAATGTTATTTGACTACTTACTATTTCAATTAAATTTAATTATGAGAACAAACATATTTATAATTGTTGACAAGAAAATGAAGAAATGCATAGAGTTTTCCTGAAAATGTATGCCTGTCATGATTTGTGAAATCCCTTATACATGTAATCCGGTAAGATGACTGGGACTACTTTGCACCTCAACACTTTCAGCAGCAGACACAGAAGAAGGGCCTATTTGGCAGTTAACCTGTATAGTGGTGAGACGTAACTAAATAATGTACCAAGAAGTGTAGGTGCAAATCTTTTTAAAAATACGGAATTTACATTTGTACTACGAAAATGAAAGTAAGAGTGGGAGTTGAAGGATCGCCTCATATACATACTCCATTGAACACCACCAGTTGACTATCATGAACTCTAACATCCAGCACTTGCCCACAGATACATTACTTACATAATGAATTACCCCAAAAAATAATCCCATATGACATTATGGAATGAAAGTAAGCATAGTATGCCAGCTTTTTCATTTTTATATCCCCTATGTCTGACAAAATTCGCATTGCAAACAAAGATTTGTTAAGACGCTTCAGCAGTTCTGTGGTGTGCTCCTCCCAGTTGAATTTATTATCAAGCTGTAATCCCAAGAATTTAACACTGTCCACTTCTTCTATCTTCTTGTCATCGTATGTTAGACATATACTCTTGGGACACCCCTTACAAGTTCTGAACTGCATGTAGTGTGTTTTTTCAAAGTTTAGTGACAAAGAATTGGCTAGGAACCAGTGATTAATGTCCACAAATATTTTATTGGCGGATCTTTCTAAGACTACACTTGATTTGCTATTTATTGCAATGTTTGTATCATCGGCAAACAAAACAAACTTGGCATCTGGTAATGTTACTGATGAAAGGTCATTGATATACACAAGAAAAAGTAAGGACACCAAAATGGAACCTTGTGGGACCCCACATGTAATTAGTTCCCAGTTGGATGATGCCTGATTGCTTGATACATGTCTCTTTCCTAATAACACCCTTTGTTTCCTGCCAGAGATATAAGATTTGAACCATTTTGCAGCATTTCCTGTCATACTATAATATTCTAGTTTACTTAAAAGGATATTGTGATTTACACAGTCAAATTCCTTTGACAGATCACAAAATATACCAGTTGCCTGCAATTTTTTGTCTAATGAATTAAGCACATTTTCACTGTAAGTGTAGATAGCCTTCTCAATTTCAGAACCTTTTAGAAATCCAAACTGTGACTTTGACAGTATGTTATTTGAGATAAGATGGTTACAAAGACGACTGTACATTACTTTTTCGAAAATTTTTGAGAATGCTGGCAACAGTGAAATTGGATGGAAATTTGATGCTATTTCTTTATCTCCCTTCTTAAACAGTGGCTTAACTTCAGCATATTTCAGCCATTCAGGAAATATTCCACTAATAAACGACTGGTTACACAGATAGCTTAATATGTTACTTAGCTCAGAATCACATTCTTTAATTAACGTTGTTGATATTTCATCATACCCACTAGATGTTTTTGATTTTAAAGATTTTATGATGGACATTATTTCTGTTGGGGTAGTGAGGGTCAAATTCATATTATGGAAGTTACTTGAAATGTCTGGTCTAAGGTAATCCATTGCAGCATCTACCAAACCTGACAACCCCATCTTTTCAGTAACAGCTATAAAATGTTTGTTGAAAAGTTCTGCAACACTATACACATCTGTCCCCAATGTATCATTTACTATTAATGCTATTTGTTCCTCTTCATGTCTGGTTCTACCGGTCTCCTCCTTCACTATATCCCATATTGTCTTTATTTTGTTATCTGATATGACTATCTTTTCCTTGTAATATATTTGCTTTGACATCCGTATTACAGTCTTTAATATTTTGCAGTATTTCTTATAATGTGCTATAGCATCAACATTGGAAATGTTTCGGATTGACAGATACAGTTTTCTTCTTGTTTTACAAGATACCCCTATTCCTCGAGTAATCCATGGTTTCTTTGTAGACTTTGCTCTAACCTTGGTAAGTTTTGGGGGAAAGCAGTGTTCGAATAAGGTAAGCACTTTATTAGCAAAAATGTTATATTTTTCATTCATGCCATGAGCACTGTAAACATCAGTCCAGTGAATGTCTCTGAGGAGTGTCCTAAAATAATCAATTTTTGGCTTACTGATTACCCTCTTGAGCTCAGATTTAACAGATTTTATATCCTGTTCAGTATTAACATTTAACAGAAGGAACTGCATGTCATGGTCTGAGAGGCCATTGACTATTGCTTTTGTAATATAATTTTGTTCATTGGTCTTTTCTATAAAGATATTATCAATGGCTGTTTGTGAGCAAGTGGCTATCCTAGTGGGGAACTTTACAGTGGGAATTAAGTTGAATGATAGTGTTACTAACTCAAATAAGTTCTTATTGGGAGAGTCTTTAAGGAAATCTACATTGAAATCAACAGCAACCACTATTTCTTTGTTTTTGGTTGTTAAATGGGCCAGTACAGCTTCAAGGTGGTTGACAAACAGATTAAAGTTACCTGCAGGTGCTCGATATACACTTAATATTATGAAGGATTTTTTGTGAAATTCTAATTCTGTTGCACATGCTTCCATATGCTGTTCTAGGCAAAATTTATGAATGTCTATGTTCTTAAATTTATGACAGTTCCTGGTGAATGTGGCAACTCCTCCTTTCTCCATTTCTGATCTACAAAAGTGAGATGCTAACCTAAACCCTGTAACACTTAAAAGTTCTATACCAGTGGTCACATGATGTTCAGAGAGGCAGATTATGTCAGCTGGGTTTGAAGAATCTAATTCATCTATGCAGATAGTTAATTCATTAATTTTATTTCTCAGTCCTCGAATATTTTGATGCAATAAAGATAGCTGATATTTCTCATTGACTGAGTTAAAATTGGGTGGGGTTAAAATATCTGCTGACAGTTGAAAATTCTTAACCAATGGCTGTTTATGCTGATGTAATAAGCTGGAATTATGTTTTGTTGGTAACATTTGTCATTTTCCCTCCAAATTGCATGGAGGTATAAGGTACCTCCATGCCAAATTGTGTTGGTGTTAACTGTCTGTGTACGTGCTTTAAAACTGTGTTTACACTAATGTTTTATGTTTCTGTGGTGTACTTCAGCTTGTTATTTATTCTATCAACTTCTTGCTACATTAACAAGACATTATATAGCTTGTGAACTTACATGTTTTTAGCTATAGGAATAAATTGTGGAGTTTCCAAAGAAAGTAAGGTTATGGGGAAGACAAAAGATGTTTCACCTCAGAAAGTTACATCTGTGGTAGCACCTCTTGCTGAAAATCGTTATACACAGCAAGAAATTGCTGGGAGAATGAGAATATCACAGAAAACTGTCAGCAGAATCAAACTTTTAGTTCATAAAGGTAGTGAATACAAGCCAAACAGGAAAGGAAAATGTGGACATAAAAGAAAAAACAGTCTTAGAACAATGAGAAACTTACAAACATGGCAACGATGAACCACAAACTTACTTCTACATTCTCGAGCCATCAGCCAAGTTTGGGTGTTGAATATTCACCTGTGACAGTGGAAAGGAGTCTGTCTGAATATGGTCTGAAGGTGTGCCAACCAAAGAAAAAACAGAAAATCACACCTGCTGTGAAAACCAAAAGAATGCAGTGGCCATATGCAATGATGTAGTAAATTGAGTGGGTCTGATCTCTAAAGTTAGGAGATTTGGCTTGAAATTGTGATGTTTTTATTGATACTGAAGAAATGCACATTTGAATTTTGGGACCGTTGAGGTCTCCATGCCACTATTCCCAATTTTTCTAACTTGCAATTTTGTACACATGCTTCAGGTATGCTTCAGTGACGAATCTGTATTCACGCTAATGGAAAATAGCAGCCAGTATGTTTGTTGCAGGCCTGGAAAACAGTTCAAAGCTGAGTGTGTGTAGCAATGTGTGAAGTACCCAGCTTCTATTATGGTTTGGAGTGTGTTGTCTGTGAAAGGTTCTGGCAGATTACACATTGTTGAAGGGACAATGAGGCAAGAACAATATAAAGAAATCCTTGAAAAGGAAGTTTTCCTCCAAATAAATGAGTGGTTTCCTAATAAGGATGCCATTTTTATGCATGATGGGTCACCTTGCCACATAGCCAAAAGTGTTTCCAAGTACTTGGAAGAAAAGCAACTGAAAGTGCTGCCCTGGCCAGAAAATAGCCCTGATATGATCCCAATTGAAAATTTATGGGCTATTGTGAAACAGAGGATAAGGAAATTTACAATTACCACCCAACAAGATCTCATGGAGAAACTAGAGGAAATCTGTTACCATGATGGTGATATTAAAATGCAGGGTGCGATTTGGCTTTTACCAGTGGGGGGGGGGGGATGTCTTAGGGGGTTAGTAGAATTATATATGTTACCAGCTTGGACTGTGGCATTACACATGGTTAAACAGCTATTTATAAATAGATGTTAATGCCGAAACTCACTATTCACGCTTATGCACTATCAGAAAACCCATCCCTTGTTATATTTTTAAAATTACATTATAGGTAAAGCTTATTTACAAAATCATCTACATACAGGTATACGAGAGGAATTCAAAAAGTAGAGGCACATTTGTGAAAAGCTGTACTTACTCTGATGATAGAAAACTGAAACATATTAACACCGTATTTACTCGAATCTAAGCTGCACTTTTTTTCCGGTTTTTGTAATCCAAAAAACCGCCTGCGACTTAGAATTGAGTGCAAAGCTAGCGGAAGTTCTTAAAAATGTCGGTGGGTGCCGCCACAACTTAGTTCTGCCATCGAATATATGTAGCGCTACACAGGCATGCTTTGTAGGCACAAAGATAAATACTGGCGCCAAAATCTCTGCGTCCGTAAATAAATTAAAAAAAAAAAAAAAAAGGTGGAAGACAAGCTTTTTTTCTCCGCGCCGAGTTTCGACCACTGCATTTTCATACATTATCCAACAAAGTAAATACAAATACCGTATTGTTCATCTTCGAATGTAGCTGCATTTCTATGTACTACGAAAACCCGACTGGCAAGAATGTTTAGGATGTTTGTCAATATGGCCAACTCTACGTTCTAAATTTTTTCCTATCTGTGAGAAGAGATAGTTGCTAATAGGAACTTTTATAAATTGTGAATCACATGCAGTATTCTCGTCACCATAAGAATAATATGAATATAAACATTTTGCCATGTATTGTTTCGTGTTTGCTGCTATCTCATTTAAATCCTGTCTGCGTAATAAACCACAAAAATTGAGTGAGACAACAGCAAACGCAGAAGAATATACAAATCATGTCATGTTTATATTCGTATTATTCTTATGCTAAACAGTGATACAGTCAGAAATGAAGCGAGGCAATTGACTAGATTTTTAAATCTAAGATGACTCTAATTTCTGTGCAGAATGTAATGTACTAAAGAGGCGCCTGCAAAGATTTTCAAACGGAGAAAAATTTTCGCTAAACTCTCGTTCAGAACATCTTCTATCATACGCAGTCTATTATTTTTAAACACCTATAACAAAGAAAACTACGCTTATCAGATCAAAGAAAAATAAGCAATCAATTCAAAGCAGACGAAGCACGTGAAAAAGGAAGGGTACCCGTATAAATACGGACGGAGCGCCTGACGCATAGCAATGGCTACCTGGTAAAGCTTAACTGCTAAGCTTATGACTCGAACCAAACTACTGTAGCTGTATCGTCAGTCATTCGACCTAAATTGTCTCATATTACAGTGGACCAACTTTGTTTTGATTTGGAGACACGGCCTAAAACTTTTCTCTCCCCTTGAATTTCGAGTCTCAAATTTCAGGTGCGGCTTAGATTCGGGAAATTTTTTTTCCTTGATTTCGAGTATCATTTTTCAGGTGCATCTTAGATTCGAGTGCGGCTTAGACTCGAGTAAATAACGGTAGTATTAATAGTAAGACTTATTAAAAGCTTTCAGTGTTCGACTCCACAAATTTAAATTATATGTAAAGTTTTACTCCAGTGCATGGGAAATAAACATCCCAGGTTGGGATGCATAAACTAAAACCAGAGGAGGGGATGGTCTGATGCAGAGGGGGGGAAATCCCCCCCATCCCCCCCTGCAAATCGCACACTGTTAAAATGTCATGTGAAAAGTTAATAAAAACTATGCCAGACAGGATAAAAATGTTGTTTAAGAACAAAGGCATGCATACAAAGTGTTGAATGTACAAATATAATCTGTATGTGGATGTAAATGTGTAATAAATGTAAAGCTTTGGAAAAAATGTCTTTAGTCTAATAATGTGAACATGTCTGTACATTTGTTTGTTTAGTGAAGTTTTAATATCATTTGTTCAACTTTTAATTTATAGTCCAAATCTGCAAAACTATCATCTGATACCTTTTCTAGCCAGTAACTTGACAAATACCTTCAAGGTATGTTCTCATAAATATCTATTTTAGAGCCTTAACAATTAGCTCTCTTCCTCCTCTCCATTTGTCTAGCTAAGATTAGTTGGGGATCTTAATTTTGTCTTTTGTTTCATCCAGTACACTATTCTTAAAGAATTACATGTCTTCTTGAATACTGGTTGCCAACTATTTTCCTCCATATAGTTGTGGAATTATATACAGAGCTTCAACTTTAAGACTTTAGCATTTGAAATGCTGTTAAATGTAGTTATTCCAGTGGTTTTAAGTTCTGAAAATGGCGTTTCTGTTGCTAGACAGACAGTGTGTAGTCCACCACATTTAGATGCAACACTGATATACTTTTAAACAGATTGAAGTGAGAATGGAGGCTTATAAACAGATTTTTCATGTAGCCTCTAATATAATAAAATTCTTGGATTCATCATTTTCTTTGAGTACTAGAAGACATGGCTTCTTCCCATTAGTATTTACAGCAAATACATAATTCTGTTCTCTTCAAAGGTATTTTATTCCATATTTATCAGATTTCACAAATGAACACACTTCCTGACAACAACTGCTAACTTCCAAGTGTCTTGCACTGAAAAGGTAACATACATTCTAAGTGAAGAAGAACAGAGAGAGTAATAGTTTCACTTCAAAGATACGTTTGCGGCATAATCAATATAATTTACCAGAGAATTACAACTTGATTAATATCTCGTGAAATGAAAATAAAGAATGTTTTCTATTGATTTTATCTTTTTGAACAATTATGGAAAACAGTAAGTGTGATTATTATACTAAATCTGTATATTCTTGACTTCACAAATGGACAAAACTGTGAAGTAAATTCATAATACAAAAATAATTATGTTTCTCAGAATATAGGTACTTTTATATCAGCTTTATTCTATGTCAATGTACATTTACTTAAAATCAAAGGAAGTATACAATATGTAGTTGTAGTTGTGGTGCAAGTTATAGCTTATTGGGTTCTCAATTACTTGATGAGAAAAGATATGTATTGAACAGTTTCGTTACAACTGCTCAACCATGACTGTATAAGCATGAACATGTGAACAAAATTCTGACACCACAATAATAGGTAGAGAATAAAAGAGACACTTGCTTTTCTAAAAGTGAAATTCATCTAAAATGTGTAGGCATTGTGGCCAAGAAGTATGGTTGTAAATGCAACTGCCTAAACAAACAGACATTTGAAAATCATGTAAGAAAATGTTTTGTTAGCTAATTATGCAATACTACATACAAATACATTTTGTGTACAAGTTTTTCACAAAAATTATTTGCATTTGGTATACGGTGTCTCATTGCACATTTACATCATTTACCAGTGCTTCTTACAGCAGTTAGGAACATGCAAATTATGATCTTTTGCACTTGAAGAAAAGGAATAGGTATCACTTTGCAAACATTGGTACAGACATAGTCACATTAAAACCTGTCTTCTCCTCTCTTAATCATTTCCATGTCTTTGGCAGCACATCATATTTTTGTCTGTAGTGTGTCGGTGCTTTTCACATCTGGGCTTGGTATAACATCTTTTACATGATTGTAATGTCATCTACAAGAAACATCACTAATTAGTTTGTGATGTTTTATTTTCTGGGAGAAATAGACTAATTATGAATTTTTGCTGAGAAAGTAATTCCTGCAAGAAAATGAAAAGAAAGAAAAAATAGCTCACTGTCAAAATTGTAATTAAGATCAATATCTATGTGAATCCTAATAATATGATTGTGAAGATGAAATAGTAATAATGGTACTATTATGTGTATATAGATGGATACATATTTAAAAAATATATTTTGAGTTGGAAAATAAGTGCTGTCATCATTGTCATAAACAAAATCATCCTTTGACTAATACACTGTAAACATTGCATTTGAAAATTCCATCTAATTCTCTTTCAAATATGCTCAGACTTGTTTTAATTTTTATTGTTGTCAAATGGTCAGCAACATCCTGACATTACAAATATTTCTTCACAGTCAATCCTTCTACTAATTCTATTATTCTGCTGTGCCAAGTTACCTATCATTACAATAATTATTCAGTGTTATTTTTGATGTTTCTCTTTCAGCTATCATAGTCACAGTATTCTTATAACAAGCTTCCAAAATATGCATATAATCTAACATGACACTACAATACAGAATTAAGTTCCCTACACTTAACTTCAACATCAGAATCACATCACCAACAGCATCATCATGAAAAACATCATCATTATCATATCATTTTCAAATTCTACCTATGTAGTCTGAAAAGTAATCCTCTCTCACTGAACACAATGTTCTCCTCAAAAACTTGGCTGGTATGGGATAAAAAGTTACTTAACATTATCTGTGGTTAATGTATTACACTCTTAATGCAAAATAAACTTTACTGATTGAGTTTTTCGTAGCAGTCCTTTTCAAGTGCTGACAGCAAATAGTAAAAGAGTAAGTCTAACATCAAATATTTTACCACATGTGTCCACAAACATTCATAAACACTTACATAACTGAAGAGCAAAGAAACTGAAAAGGCATAAATGACATTATTTTCCCAAAAGTGGTTTCAAGATAGCATAACTGATTAGGATAACAAACTGTGGCGTACAGCGCCATAAATATCGATATTTGTTCTGTGCGTAAGTGTGCTATCTTTGGGGAGAGGGCTTTGGGCAGGATGTTGGACGCTAACGGCAGTTAGCCTCCGGACTTGTATCTGTGTAGAACCTAAGTGTGAATAAATCTGTATCTGAGAGAATTCTAGTTGTTTACCTACAACTATTCCATATTCCCTCACTGGTGACCCCGTTTTTGTGTAATACGCGTCAGAGTTACCGCCCGAAGGATATTGACGTGCCTACCGCGTCAGGTTTCTCCGCGATCGCGAGGGCCTTTGTTCAGCTCCAGACAATGGCCTTTCAGCATTCACCGCTGCCCGGATTCCAGCAACATCTCTCCAGCACTCCTGCCATCGTAGTGGACATGCCACAAGAATCTTCGGAATCCTTCAGCCAGAACATGCAGTGGAATTCATCGAGTGCCGCCAGTTTCTTCCAACCACCAACGGTCGATGACTCTGGCTTTGTTAGCCTGGACCTTCCCACGTGTTCTCCACAGAGTGTTGGTCGGAACATTCCTACTCCTGTATCAAACACACAATTCAATACAGTTCGTGGCATCGAGCGAGGTTGTGCTACTTTGGAAAATCCAGTAGTAAATTCAAACTCGAATCAGTTCCCGCCACGTGTGTATCCTTCCGCGCCGGCTAGTCAACAGGTGTTCAATGCTCGCCAAACAGCAAATATCACACCGAGTGTGCATCCTAGTGGACGTGTGTGGGATCCTTGTGTTGCTTCTAATCAAGTCAACAATTCTGTGCTGGGCAGTAATTACTTCGACATCTACAACCAGCCCCACCACTCACGGTCGAGTGAATACTGTGTGCATAACGGACATTCACCGTTGTACTTAAGCACTTGTGGCTTCTCTCCAAGCTACCACGTCAATGAGAATGCACATTTTGACTATGATCCTCACACCGTTCGAGCGTCCGTCACTTCTCAGCCGCGCCCCCGCGTCAAGTGTATTTCACGATTCCCGCATTATGGGATGCCAATAATTCGGACTCGCAATCTTCTGCATGCTCTACTTCCATCTGAAGTAATAGGCGCACCTCCACAGTAACTGCAGTGCCGAATCTGCCGAAATTACCAGACTTCAAACCCGCTCACCCGGAGTTCCGGTTTAACCTGGTTGAGCAAACATTCAATGTCTGTGCTTTGGACGACTACGCACGCTTCGCCTGCCTCATGAACCACCTTCACGACCGCGTCAATTTAATTTACGATCTGGTCAAAGCACCCCCCCTAGCAGGGAAGTATGCTGTGGCGAAACAGATGATACTGGAGCGCGTCTCTAAAACCAGGAGAGAAAATGTGCGACAGCTCATCTACGAAGAGCGTCTCGGCGACAGGTCTCCGTCCCAGCTGTGGCAGTGCATCCGTCTTCTCTTCGATGAGAAAGTAATGCCTGATGACATGCTCGAAGAAATCTGGACTGAAAAGCTGCCTTTGCCTGTCCAGACTGCAATCTCTGCATATGAAGATAGGGCAGTAAATGAACGTTTATGCGCCGCCGACAGAGCATACTCCGCCAGGCAACGTGAGCTCCGTGCACTACATTCTGGATGTGACCGCACTAAGACGCATTCTGACGCCACGCCCTTGTCTGGTGCTGCTAATAACAAGTTTGTTAAATTAGCCGCCCTGCCTACACCTTCAACTCCCCGCAACGACAGTGCATCGGCCTCTGTGGAAGACTCTGGGGCACATACTCCGTCACCTAGCAACTACCCACAGGAGCACAGGCCCGCCCAACCTTACTGTTTCTTCCACGCGAGATTCGGAGAGCAAGCTCGCAAATGCCAGTCACCGTGTTCTTACCCAAACTCCAATCGCAGGTAGGCTACGGTGCCACCTCCTGCGATGTAAACAACGGGCACCATCCCACGTTGCACTCCGTTTCGGACAATAACAGTAAGTGTGGTCGAGTCTATGTTCGCGATTTACGATCAGGTGTATGTTTTCTGGTAGACACTGGCGCAGACGTCTCTTTGCTGCCGGTTCGCCTAGCAACCAATAAAGTACAACCACACAAAACAGTACTTCATGCAGTGAACTTGTCTACCCTACAGTGTTCGGGTTCCACTTTGTATACAGTGAAACTTTCGCCCAAGTGCAAGCTAGAGTGGATATTTCTAGTGTCAACAATTGAAGAACCTATTCTCGGAATTGATTTCCTCAAGCACTATCAGTTGTCACTAGATTTTGTGCAAAATACTGTGTTTTCCCCCCCCTTAACAAACATTTTCCTTTCGCTTCGCTGAGTGACAGTTCGGCTAACACCAAACATGTGTGCTGTGCTAAGAAGTGTGTAAACCTATCCTTGGAGCTGCAATCTTGGACAAACAAGTGGCTAGTGGAGCGCGCCAGGTCTTCGAAGTTGCGGATGGAACGTACGGAAATGTTGCTGCATCTCCGCGACATACACCATGAGTTGGCCTCCACACAACAACGCCTCGCGGCACTACAAGCAGATGACTCGTCGGCTACAGACAAGGTCAGTCCATGCCAATCTGGTGTTCCCGTGCCCGCGCACGTTAACGACAATGTTGTGAACTCTGTAAACAGTGTCAGCACCCCGTTCTGTAATGATAGGGTATGCCCGAGTGCTCATGCTCCTTGCGTTCCTAATGGACAATTAACTTGCCAAGCTCGTGGCAATGAACTATGGCCATCTGCTGTTCGGACACGCTCACTCGCACCTACAGTGCTCGTAGTGGCACGGCCCACTACCAAGAACCAGTGTACCAACCTCGCCCATGTTAACACGTGTGCGGCCTTTACGCAGCCTACGAGCGGGTGGCACACCTGTACTTCCGTGCACTCAGCGCCACAGCTTGGCCCGTCCGCCACTGCCTGCTCCACTTCATGGACATCTGACTATCGTGCCGCGCCACGTATTGCAGTAGTCACTAATGGCACAGTTCATCGGTTACGTCTAACCAATGGGCCGCCCACATCGCAACGCCCACGCCGCCTCAAGCCGGAATTTATGAAAATTGCAAAAGAACAATTGGACGATCTGTTACAAAAGGGAATAATTGAACCTTCTTCTGGTTTCTGGGCTAGTCCTATCCTGTTTGACCAAAAGAAAGACGGTACTTGGCATATGGTTGGAGACTATAGGCGTTTAAATGCCCGCACCATCATTGATAAATATCCGGTCCCACACATTGCAGACTTCTATCATGTGCTCGCAGGTGCAAAGTACTTCTCTGTTTTGGACTGTAAGCACGCATTTCATCAGATTCCTATGGCTCCCGAGGATATTGAAAAGACTGCCATAACCACTCCCTTTGGGTTGTTCCAATACAAATTTATGCCGTTTGGGTTGAAAAACGCCCCCCAAACGTGGCAGCGTTTCATCAATCAAACTTTATCCCATCTAGACTTTTGTTTCGTATACATGGACGACATATTGGTTATTGCTTCTACTTTGGAACAGAGTGAGGAGCGTGTTCAAGTTGTGACAGATATTTTAGCAGCCGCCGGTATTGAACTGAACAATAAAAAGACTCAATTGCACCAGTCATCGGTCACATTCCTAAGTTATGTTGTGTCATCAGACGGTCTGACACCACCACAGGACAAGATCAAGCCTGTTCTCGAGATGCTACGCCCTCAGACCTATAGGGAATTATGCAGGTTCATCGGAACAGTTAATTATTACCGGAAACATTTGCCAGCCGCTTCTGCAGTGCAGGCTCCTCTTACAGATGCTCTCGCTGGCCCACAAACTTCTGGCACCCGCCAGGTACCGTGGACACCAGACATGGACAAGGCATTTAATGAACAGCTGTTGGCCTCCGCTGTCACTATTGCTCACCCACGGGCGGACACCACAATGTTTATCACTACTGACGCTAGTGACAATGCTATCGGCGCAGTACTGAGTCAGACATACAACGATGTTACGACCCCCCTACAGCTTTTCTCTAAAAAGCTAAACAACGCGCATAAGAAATACTCAGCATTCGACAGAGAATTACTTGCAGTTTACGAGGCCATAAGACACTTCAGAACCGATGTTGAGGGACGAGATTTCTATGTGCTCACTGATCATAAGTCGTTGGTTCCTGCCATAAAAAATCCTGCGGCTGATCCGCCCCCATGATGCTTTCGTCACATCGATTACATCTTGCAATTTACAAATGACATTCGCTACATCCGAGGAGCGGACAATGTGGTCGCTGATTTTCTCTCGCGTGTTGGTGCTGTCACAACCTTAATTGACTTAACGGACTTACCTCGGTTGCAATCGGCAGACCCCGATACCATGCAGTTAATTTCAGACCACAGCTCCTCACTCCAACCGGTACGCTGTACTTTCCCTCTCATATCTGACTGAGTATGGTGTGATGAATCGACTGGTACATTGCGGCCATTCATTCCTAAGCCCCTTCAATGCCAGGTCTTTGACAAACTACACACATTAGCACACCCCGGTGTCATAGCATCCACCCGTCTGGTAGCTGAACGGTTTGTCTGGAGAGACATGCGCCGTGACTGTCAGTCTTGGGCAAGGGCATGTATGGTGTGTCAACAGAACAAAGTTTCCAGGCACACTTCTCCACCCCTTGGCTGTGTTGCCCAACCGCCAGGCCGGTTTCACCATGTTCAATTCGACCTCGTAGGCCCTTTGCCCCCCCTCCGAGGGTTTCCGTTACTTGTTTACAGCTATTGACAGTATGACTCAGTGGGCTGAGGCTGTGCCTATTCCAAACATCACCTCTGAGACAGTAAGTCGAGCATTCTTAGATTCGTGGATCTCTAGATTTGGCTCACCTGTTTACCTCACCACTGACCAGGGGCGACAATTCGAGTCTTCAGTTTTCTCTGACTTATGTAAAATGTGTGGTATTGTCAAAATTCATACTTCTGCATACCACCCCCAAAGCAATGGTCTTGTCAAACGATGGCATTGCACCTTAAAGCCTGCCCTGTGTTGCCATGACTCATTATGGACAGAGGCACTGCCCTTCGTGCTTCTTGGCCTTTGTGTGACTTTCAAGTAAGACCTCAAGGGTTCCGTAGCCGAGTTTGTGTATGGCCAACCTCTGGTTTTGCCTGGAGAATTAGTCATTCCGACCCCACTTCCACGGCCCTCTGAACTCCCTTCACTTCTCGAGGGGTGCGCTTGCACTGCAGCAAAATTCAGCCACCACCTCTGGCTGCTCATACACCTCCGTGCGTGTACGTACCGCGCACGCTAGACTCTTGTGAGTACGTGTTTCTCAGAGACGACTCAGTCAAAGCCCCACTTCAGTTGCCCTACACAGGTCCTTACAAGGTCGTAAAACGCTCTGAGAATAACATGGATCTCCTCATAAAAGACTCTGTAACCATGGTCTCACTCAACCGAGTGAAACCAGCTTTCATTGAGCCTCAGGTGAATCTCCCTGATTCTGCCCCTATTTCTCCCACTCCTGCTTCGAGCGGCCATCCATCTTCCCACACCATGCATTCGGGTATTGATTCTCCACAGCGTGCTTCTCTGCCGAGCACTGCTCCTTCTCCGTGTTCATCCTATTCGAGTGGCCAATCTTTTCGGGGCTTCACTCCTCACAGCCCTCGCAGTCGAACTACCAACCACTCGGATTCTACCATTGTGTTACCATCTTCGTGTGACAGCTCTTTGTCACGCCGTTCAATCCTTGCTGGCTCCTCGTTGCCTTCGGTCATGCTCCCTCGTCTGTCAGCTGATCGCCCGAGGTTGTCCCCTGCGCAGTCCAGTGCACCTGCCACCCCCCTCTTAGCAGATGCTTCCCCCTGCCATGGCTTTCCCACACCTCCCTGCCTCCCTACCATTGCTCGTACAGGTGCCATCCAAGAATTCACAACACATGTGCACCCTGATGACATACATAAATTATCTGTTGTCGTAGATGGCGATACGGTGTGTGTGGTACTCGCGTGTGACAATATTGAGGGAGGAAGTGCAGAATCTCGTGTGGTGTGCCGCTCGCTTTAAATTGAGCAGAAGTGCTGCGTGTGGCAATTTGCGTGCCTTTGTTAGGCCTTCTGGCAAGGTGATTCTCCGCCTGCCGGCTGACGAAGTGCTACACCTTGTAACGGAACATATTAAAGGCTTTACTTTAATGAAGTATGCGATCCCTTCCAAATTCAACCAGTTTAACGAGTATTTATGATTATAGAAAAGTTATTGTGTATGTTAACAATGATTGCACAACATGTCTCCATAAACAGTCAACCCATTAAATTATACTGAATAACTGACCCACACAAAAGTTTATATCACTTGATCACTGATACAGCAAATGTCATCATGAAAAACACTAAGTTTATCTTAAATAATTAATATGAAGTACGAAAAATAGTGGCCAACTTAGGTATGTTGGATCTCCTTAAATAAAAATCACCCAGTGAAACCTATTTGTTCACTAGGAGCGTTTTCACTCAGTATTCACGTAATCAAGCCTATTTTAGACGAAAACCAATGTAATTCTTCATAATTCACGTTACTTACTTATTTATGCAAATTAGAGAAGTCAATTGACAAACTTCTAAAAAACGACCTTTTTGTAACAAAGAATTATTCTGTCAAGTCAACAAATCTGTCTGTCATTTTAATAACATGTTAAATTATGTCACTCGATGCAAATTAACAACTTTTCTGCACAAATTATGATAACAGATGTACATGTGACTTATAAACTATATCTCTTTTTAGTAGTTCTTTGACAATGTTATAAATACAACCAGTCGGAGGCAGTCAGGGGGGCAGTCGGAATGTCACTTTGGTGAAGTGTGTTTCTGTGTTATTGTTTGGCAAAACAAGGCAAAGAACATGTAAAGGAAGTACTACTTTGTGTTGTGTTATGGTCTTTGGTGGACAGTGGAATTAATATGGCCACTAAAGTAATAAATATTTGATGTTTACATACGTGTTGGTTTCGCTCGTTCTTTATCATCAAAAGCACATGAAAAACACGGGACCTCATGTTTTTTAACCCTAGACAACCAGATTTAGAGCCAGCATCAGCATCGAGACACAGCAGCGATCCAGCAAGCAGCAGCGATTACTACAATACAATACATTGTAATGGCGCCAACCTAACATCAAGTGCTAACAAGCTCCGTAAATTGGAGTGAAATAGTGCGTTTACAGCAATTAGCGATATCAACGACGACTAAGGCGGACCATTTACAAAAGTGGGGGCTCGTCCGGGATCTTTAAGTGCATCGATGATAATAGTGCAGCGATAAATTTCGTAAGTGCTTAGCATTCCAAAAAAAAAAAAAGTTTATTTGTGCAGTGTGGCAACAGTGAAAATATGTCAAAAATAAATAAATAAAGTGTGTTTGTGCGACTACGAAAAACTATCATCACACCGCTCGGAAGATTAACGTCTGGATTATGTCAATGGAATTCATCAATCAAGACTTCAGCTTCGATAAAACCGAAAATAAGTGAAGAAAGCCAACAAGAACATCGACCACGACATCATAGCATAGCCATAAAGCAAGGTATTTTGTTGTTGTTGTCATTTAAAATAATTAATTGTTAACATGTCTCTACCTGAGAGGGGTGAGATCGTAGGAAATGTAAAAATTGAACCAGGGGATGGTGAACAATTAAACTTAACAGAGTGGCTAGCAGGGTTTGCAACTCAAATAAGCTCACAACTTAAACAATCAAGTGAAGAAAACACAGATAGACTGAATAAGTTAAGTTTGGATTTTAAACAATCAAGAGAAGAAAACACAGATAGACTGAATAAGTTAAGTTTGGATTTTAAACAATCAAGTGAAGAAAACACAGATAGACTGGATAAGCTAAGTTTGGATTTTAAACAATCAAATGAACAAGTAAGTTTGAAACTTAAAGAAAACACAGACAGACTGGATAAGTTAAGTTTGGATTTTGATCTATTAAGTACTCATCTCAATGAGAAGTGTGAGGAATTTAAAACTACTCTCAGTAAGAACACTAGTGAACAGTTGATACACTTCAGAAAAGAATTTCAAGTTAAAGTTGAAAGTTTAAATGAAAACATACAAGCGAACACAGACAGCATTGCTGTCATCTACAACAGAGTAGATACTGAAGCTAAAAGATTAGATCAGAGAATAGACAAAACATCAGAAAACCTTAGACAGGAATACAACCTGTACACCACTAATGTAGATACAAAAGTAGAAAATATACACACTAAATATACACAATTGGAGGACGCATTGATGTCCAAACAAACGATTTACAATCAAAATACAATGAATGGGCACATCCAAGTGAAATGCTTTCCTGGTGAAAATCTGCACCCTATTGACTTTATTCACCAATGTAAGGTTATGTTTGTTGTAGGAATGTCTGATAACATAAAAATTAAGTTAGTAAAACGGTTTCTAGAAGGGGAGGTCCTATCCTGGGCAAATGAGAATAATGATTCTTGGAATACGTTTGAAGAGTTTGAAGCTAAATTTATTTGTAAATTTTGGTCACAGTCCATACAAGCCAGATTAAAGTCAGAATTTCTAAATGGACCAGTGTATAGAGGGAAAGTAGGGGGAATGCAAAAATTTTGCAGAGATCAATTGAAAAAACTTGCTCACTTGAATAACTCTTTTGATATTATGACACAAATTGATGTTTTAAAAAGAAGATTACCAGAGAGACTGCAGTGGGAATTGGTCCATGGACCAGACGATTCAATGGAAGAGTTCCTGAAATTTGTAGATAGATTAGATAGGGCCTTGGAGAGAGAAAATAACCAAAGTTTTGGCTCTGGCAACAACCAGTATGGGGGGTGGAACAGGAATGTAAATAGAGATTATTATTGGAGGAGAGACTTTGAAAATTCTGGAAATAATGCTCCAAATAGGGGAGATAGGAGATATGAAAATGATTTCAGAAACAACACGCAGGAGGGAGGATGGAGGAGAGATAACAGGAATGATAGAAATAGGTATTGGGGAAGAGAACAAGATAGAAGGGGGTTTGTTGAAACTAGTGAACAAAACGACAGCTACAAACGGACAGACCGAGGAAACCAGCCGGGAAACGGTGGACAGTCCCACTAGATGTCCGTAGTTTTGGGGCTAGACAATATTATGACAGGACAACACATAACCGAAACTGGAAAAGGAGAGGATACAATGTAAAGAGTAATTACCATGAAAATACTGAAGTTGTTAGAATGAATAAATTAGAATTTAATAAAAGGTTTTGGGATACTATGAGTAAAAGTGATACAGTTAATAAAAACTGTGTTCAAGCACAGGTAGTTAGTGAAAGTGCAGAAGTTGAAGGTATTGCAGAGTTCCATAGTTGGGCTGAAAAGGATACTGGTGCGAATAACAAGTCAGACACACCACAAGTAGAATCTATTTTGGGGGGTTTATTTGATAAGAAGGGGGATGACGAAGTGTTTAATGGAGCCAAAGACTCAATTGCTGAGATTCAGATACATAGGGGGGAAACTGCAGATGGGGTTGTTGTTGAGGAGGAGGAAGAAGTAATAGAGGGACATTTAAATAATGATCCTAAATCAAGTGATGTTATTGATGAGAGTGTGGAGGAAGAAATAAAAGTATTTGTAGAATTGAAAAGTGATGTGGTAAAGGTAAGTGATGTGACAAACATGGGTAATAATGAGGTTAATTTAAGTGAAATGCAGACTAGGGAATGTGTATCTGAGGACAAGCTATTGCCTATTGGGAACTATGAAACGCTAATCTATGAGAATGGTAATAATAATAATATTAAAGAAAATATAAACGGATGGAATGTAAATGTGTGTTTTCAAGAAAAAGGGGAAAAGTTTTTAGAAGTTTTGTGGAACAACTATGGAAACTGTATAAACAAAGATGCCTTTTGGAAAGAATTAGCAAAGGTAAGTGCAACCTTGTATCCTACATGGTGGACAAGAATCCGTAGTGGACATTATAAAAAATGGGGTGAAAACAGTAGTTTGTTAAGTGACAACACAGTGTTAAGAGGAACAGATGAAAACAAAGGTTTATGTTTAAATGTCAATGCTTTGCAAACAGAGAGGGATGTGTCTAAGTGTAGGAAAGAGACATTAGACTTAGGGACCAAAGAAATTGAAAATGATCTATTGTTTGAAAATACTGAAATAGACAAAGATGTTGAGCTAGGTTGTCCATATGTTAAAGTAAACATTGACAAGTGGGAAGGGAGAGTGTTAGTAGACACAGGAAGTCCTGTTTCTGCCATCACTTCTAGACTTAGAGATAAGCTCAGAAATTATCAACATTTTCCCGAGATGCCAGTTGTTGGATTAAAAGTGAAAGGAGCTACAGGCAGAGCCAGCAAGGTAGTTAAGAAACAAGTGTTACTTACTTTTAAAATTGATAACCTAAATTTTGAACATGGATGCTTAGTAGTAGATGACCTGAATGAAAATTTCATTTTAGGTATGGATTGGATATTAAAAGTGAATGCAGAGTTTAATTTTACAGCAAAACAAATGTGTATTATAGAACCTGTTACACAACAAAGCTGTGCAGTGAATTTGTTAATTTTAAACTGTGGTGACAGCTGTAACCACATTCAATCAGTGTATCATGAAAATGAGGATGTTTATTACCTGGATGAGAACTTAGAGGAAGATGCAGAGAGTCAAGAGTTTGAGAAGTTAGTAGAGAAAAAACTGGGGGAAGCTGAAAGCCTAAATATTACACAGAAGGAAAAATTAAAAGAGTTATTATGGGACTTCCAAGATGTGTTTGATGATAGACCTGGTAGAGTGAAATATTATCAATGTAAATTACAGTTAAAACCGCATGAGCCTTTCTTTATAAAACCATATGGAATACCATTTGCAAAAAGAGACGCTGTGGAAAAAGAAATACAAAAAATGGAAAATTGGGAAGTTATAGAAAGAAGTTGCAGTGCCTACAACAACCCGTTGGTCATTGTAAAAAAGGGAGACAATAGCGTTAGGATTGTATTAGACTCCAGACATCTGAACAAGTATCTCATCAGAGAGAACGACCACCCAGAAAGTATAGATGAGCTGTTAGGTAAATTTGAGTGTGTCAAACATATGACAAGCCTAGATCTCACCGCTGGTTTTCATCAAGTTGAACTTAGTCCTGATTCGAGAAAATATACAGCCTTTTTATATAATGGTAAATGTTATAAGTATACAGTCGTACCATTTGGTCTCAATGTATCAGTTGCGGAATTCATCAGAGCATTAGATTTTGTACTTGGTCATGAAACTAGTTCAAAATTAACCATTTATGTAGATGACATTTTAATTACTGGGAAAACTTGGGAAGAACACCTTGAACTATTAAGGGAAGTATTCATGAAACTCAGAAAGGGAGGAATGACATTAAAATTAGAAAAATGTAAATTTGGGCTAGAGGAGTTAAAATTTTTGGGACACATAATTACAGAACAAGGGATTTTGCCAGACAAAGACAAAATAAAAGCCATAGAAAATTTTCCAACACCTAGAAACAAGAAACAACTCAAATCATTTTTCGGCTTCATAGGGTTTTACAGAAAATTCATCAGTAATCAAGCATTAAATGCAGTTTGTTTGTACAACTTACTTAAGAAAAATGTAGTGTGGGATTGGGCACCAGAATGTGAAGATGCTTTTAACAAAATCAAATCTCAACTATGTAACAGCCAACTTCTACATAGACCAGACATGTCAAGTCCTTTCTGGCTAGCTACTGACAGCAGCGATGCAGGGTTAGGAGTACATTTATTTCAAGAAAAGGAAGTAAATGGAAAAATGGAACACCGAACAATCGCATTTGCCAGCAGAATTCTTCAAAAACATGAAAAACACTACACAGTGACAGAAAAGGAATTACTAGCTATACATTGGGGTTTTACAAAATTTAGAAATTACCTCTTGGGACATAAAGTAATAGTACAGACAGACCACAAAGCATTAAGCTATCTCCAAGAGTGCAGGTTATACCATAACAGACTCACCAGATGGGCCATGTTTCTCCAGCAGTTTGATTACGAAGTGAGGTACATTCAGGGAAAACAAAATGTGGTAGCAGACGCTTTATCAAGACTACCTTTGGGAAGTGATTTGGAGGGAAGTAGTGGGGAGGATGAGAGAATTTTCAAAATTATGTATCTAAAGGGCATTAAAGAGGAAAAGGAAATACAAAAAATCTGTAACGACATTAGGAGGTTTCAGAACCACGATGAGAACTGGAAACTAGTCAAAAGTTACATAGGAAAAACTGTGGGAGAAAAGGTAGAAGCATATTATAAAGTACACAAGGGGATACTATTCAGAAGACCTAAACCGGATTTAGACTATTGGAAACTGTGTTGGCCTGAGCAACAAATAGATATGCTCATTACTTATGTACATGAAAGCTTTGGCCACTGTGGCACCACTAAGTGTATTCAGAAAATACAGGAGAACATTTATTTTTACAACATTAGCAGAAGAGTAAAGAAAAAGTTATCAACATGTGACAGATGTCAGAGGGTAAAAGTGACTAACCAAACAACCAGGGGAATAATGCAGAACATATTACCCACTAATAAACTCGATCTCATTGCAACTGACATCTATGGACCGTTACCCAAGACAAGGGGGGGTTACAGTTATATTTATGTCATGGTAGACATCTTCTCCAAATTTATAAAGCTTTATCCCTTGAGGAAAGCTACCAGCAAACAGATAGTTTCAAAAATTACAAGTAATTATTTCAACACTGTGGGAAAACCTAAGGCAATACTTTCAGACAATGGGTCTCAGTTCACCTCTAAATACTGGAAAACTTTTATTGAAGACACGGGAATTAAACACATTTTAATATCTGCTTACCACCCGTCAAGCAACCCGGCTGAGAGATACATGAGAGAAATTGGAAGACTGTGCAGAACCTACTGTAGCCAGAACCACACTAATTGGTTAGAGTACATAAATAGTTTTGAAGAAATAATGAACGGCTTACAGCACTCTTCCACTGGATTTTCCCCACACGAAATAATGTACAACCAATACCCCACTAGTTTCTTCACTGAAAACATAGAGTATCCACCTTGCAAAATTATGTCACCTCAAGAAAGAGAAGACTGTGTACGGGAAACCATGAAAAAACAAGGGGAATTGAGAAAAAGGCGACATGCAGCCAAAGGAAAAGCTACGCAGTTCAAACCTGGGGACCTTGTACTCGTCAAGACACAAGAGAAATCAAAATTATTGTCAGCTGAACTTAAAAAGTTTTTTGATATTTACATTGGTCCATTTGAAATAAAAGAAAGCCCACATCCTAATGCGTATAGACTTATCTTCCCCAGATCAAGAAGGTTATTTGGATTAAGAAACATCACTGAATTGAAACCATATAAACATGATTAAGCACATTTCCCTGTTTAAATACAGTTACTTACCCATTTTCCATAAAGCATGTGATCAGCAAAGATTTTTACTGGATGTGTCAAGTAGCAACTACCACTCATACTACAGACCCTGGAAAAGTTCCAGATTTCTGAGAGAATATTTTTATATTTTTATTGTCACCATTGAATATTAAATTTGGAGACATCTTCTTTACTTGCAAGGGGCAAGTTTAACCATGCACCCAAAGAGGTGACAAACATTTATTACTTTCTTTTTGTATTGTTGAATATGGGACATGATTGCACCAAATAAAAGACAATGTAAAAATTGTGGTGCAAGACCCATCATTGTGTTACTATTGTTTTCTTAGACATAAGATTTGTGGACAATTTTCTACAGCTAATCAGATGTTCACCAAGTTTGATGTTTGTGTTATGTTGTGACCAATTTAAGTGTCCAATTTTAGTATTCATATGTTCTTGTACTGTCTTGACTATGTGTCTCAATGGGAGACAAGTTTTTTAAATATTTCGTTTCTTTTTTAAATGCATATTATATTCATACATGTGATTTCTCTAGTGTTTGTGTTTATATATCATGTCCATACTTATAATTATGTTCTTTGTTTTCATTTCCTTTATGTGGCTCAAAACGAGCAGACAGTTGCAAAATTTTGCTATGGACATCTGACCTGTCCATCTATGTAATATATTTATGTTCCTTCTATTATCTTGATTAATCTGTGACTCAATGAGAACTGACTTTGAAATAATTTACATATATATTTTTTATATATCTTAAAATCGCATGTGGTATATTTGTGTCTGTTTTTTGATCATTTTCCATGTGGCTCACTGGGAGCAAAGATTAACATTTTTTTTACTTTCATGTATTACTAAATATTTTTATTATGCTGTCATACTGATTGACATAACACAAAGTGCATTTGAAACAACACAACTAAAATATTTTCAGGAAAAAGTCATTTTGAAACGGTGTAACGGTTGTTGTATGCATACACATTATGCATAGTAATTGACACATTTGTCCTAGTCGGCTAATATCATTAACATTCTGTAAATGATATTACCCGAGGGGGGTATTGTAACGGAACATATTAAAGGCTTTACTTTAATGAAGTATGCGATCCCTTCCAAATTCAACCAGTTTAACGAGTATTTATGATTATAGAAAAGTTATTGTGTATGTTAACAATGATTGCACAACATGTCTCCATAAACAGTCAACCCATTAAATTATACTGAATAACTGACCCACACAAAAGTTTATATCACTTGATCACTGATACAGCAAATGTCATCATGAAAAACACTAAGTTTATCTTAAATAATTAATATGAAGTACGAAAAATAGTGGCCAACTTAGGTATGTTGGATCTCCTTAAATAAAAATCACCCAGTGAAACCTATTTGTTCACTAGGAGCGTTTTCACTCAGTATTCACGTAATCAAGCCTATTTTAGACGAAAACCAATGTAATTCTTCATAATTCACGTTACTTACTTATTTATGCAAATTAGAGAAGTCAATTGACAAACTTCTAAAAAACGACCTTTTTGTAACAAAGAATTATTCTGTCAAGTCAACAAATCTGTCTGTCATTTTAATAACATGTTAAATTATGTCACTCGATGCAAATTAACAACTTTTCTGCACAAATTATGATAACAGATGTACATGTGACTTATAAACTATATCTCTTTTTAGTAGTTCTTTGACAATGTTATAAATACAACCAGTCGGAGGCAGTCAGGGGGGCAGTCGGAATGTCACTTTGGTGAAGTGTGTTTCTGTGTTATTGTTTGGCAAAACAAGGCAAAGAACATGTAAAGGAAGTACTACTTTGTGTTGTGTTATGGTCTTTGGTGGACAGTGGAATTAATATGGCCACCAAAGTAATAAATATTTGATGTTTACATACGTGTTGGTTTCGCTCGTTCTTTATCATCAAAAGCACATGAAAAACACGGGACCTCATGTTTTTTAACCCTAGACAACCAGATTTAGAGCCAGCATCAGCATCGAGACACAGCAGCGATCCAGCAAGCAGCAGCGATTACTACAATACAATACATTGTAATGGCGCCAACCTAACATCAAGTGCTAACAAGCTCCGTAAATTGGAGTGAAATAGTGCGTTTACAGCAATTAGCGATATCAACGACGACTAAGGCGGACCATTTACAACCTCCACTCCAGGATGGGACGTCGTCTTCAGCCGCCAGCGTCGTTTGCTGACTTCACCGTCGACGTACCGGGTTTCACCCCCCGGTCTCCTACTAGTCGACCGCTTCCGCCTGATGCAGAAGAACTGTGCGTTACCTTCCTAACTTCTCACCCACCTCCCCCCCCCCCCATTCACAGGGACGTACTCCATACTGTGCGGGGGGGCTATGTGGCGTAGAGCGCCATAAATATCGATATTTGTTCTGTACATAAGTGTGCTATCTTTCAGGAGAGGGCTTTGGGCAGGATGTTGGACGCTAACGGCAGTTAGCCTCCGGACTTGTATCTGTGTATAAGCTAAGTGTGAATAAATCTGTATCTGAGAGAATTCTAGTTGTTTACCTACAACTATTCCATATTCCCTCAAAACCAATTACTTTATGTAAACCACTAAAATCATAGCATATTTTGTTTTCTCGTGGTAATCATCTTGCAACATAGCTCTAATCTTAAACAATAAGCGTAATAGAAACAGAAGCATTGGGTAATCACTGTACAATAAGAAACCTGTCATCATGTTGATTCAAATATTGAATGTTCAGTTTGAACCAACATTTCATTCATAAAGCATAGATTAAAAGGTCAAGAAAATGTTCATTGTTAATGCATAAATAAACTCTCTTACATAGTCTGTAACAGCTAAAACTTTTTAAACATCACTGTTGCTTCTCCAGACACATTCATTCGTCTGGAGGCTTCTTATATTTTTTAATCAATATGAACTGTGCTACTTTATTTTTGTGCATTACAGTAATCTTCTCTTTATATTGTTTCATGCACATTGCTTAAGTGTGATTGGTATAGCTTTACTTTCACAAATTTTCCTCTCAACAGCTTTCATGTCAAATTATGATAGTTTTTGTCAGAATCATACAAGTGTTTGTGTACATTACTTACAGTGTTAGCATTATTACAAAGTTGCTTCAAGTTATTTTTGTATAATGTTTGATAAGACATGTAAATTTGTGTGTAAATTTTTATATCAGAACTGGGAGTTGGAAATATTACATTGTTTAGCTCACTATTACAAATATGCAGGCTACTCTTGTTAAACTGACAACAAAACTTGTTTTGATAAGTTGTCCTTCCAATTAAGTAAGTGTGGTTGACCCTATACTTGCAGCTCACAGTGTTGAAATCATGAAGATACGGAAAAACTCAGTAGGTACACAATGAATTCCCAGTTTGTATTTGAATTGTTTCTTCAGAAGTATGGTTATCAAAGAAAAGTTTAGATGATTTCAAAATTACTGTGGCTTCTACAGACTGAATCAGATGTCTGAAGAACTGGTACCAAATGATGCTTTCATATCTATGTTTGAGACCCTTAGAGCCAAATTTGATGAAAATTTTCCTCAAATATCCAAAAGATATCCAGTTGCTAAATCAAAATACAAGTGGAAAACTCTCAAATCAAAGAGCTGGTATACCCCTAGATTAGCCAAAGTAAAATGGATTGTGAAACTACTTAATGATAAAGTCAAAGCCACTACAGATAGTGGCATTAAGGATCAACTATACTTCAGTTTTTTAAAGGCCAAAAGCACGTGCTGAAATGAATTGGAGAAGCAAAAAAGAAAAGCAATGACAGATTTACTGAAGAAACTCAAAATCCTTGCTAGGCAGTATGGGATCTGGTTAGTGTGGGCTTTTAAATAATATGATGAAACGATGTGTGGTGACCCTCAACTATGTACCCTCTGACTCAACGTTGAAATATTCAAAGTTTGGCTGGTTTCATTGTCTAGGGGCTGGGATACATAGTTGGTGCATACTGCTGAGTCCACAGTATGCGATAAGAATACACACATGAATCAAATGGCCGAAGGTTTCTATCACTAGGCAATTGCGAATTATGAATGTAACAAATAAATTTATAAATGAAAGACTGCAATTAAATAAAATCTGCAGGTAATATCTTAATGACTTTAAATGATGTGTATGATAGGAGAAGTACTTTTGAGACTTATTGGAGTCGATGATCCAGCAATTAAATAAAATATAAGTTGAATAACAGGGAAACAATAGATTACTACAGCATGTGATTAGTTATGAACAACAACACAGCTTGTGAGATATTCACTTCTAAACGCACACTACCTCTTCACTGTAGAAGCCACAGAAATCTCACAAGTGCACAAGTCGGCACTCCAAAGTATTTCTATTTGCCATGACCACTCACAAACTGCTCCACACTTCCAAGTCTCTGCCGTGACCGAGCATCCGTGGCGTCGTCACATACAGCATTTCCCATGTCATGTGCCATACTCCTGCACTGCTGCACTACCCAGAACTACCTTGTGTCCTCTCCAGAAATGATTCTCCTCCCCAACCTCCATACGTCTCTCTTAGTAATGAGGACTGTGATTGGCTAAAGCACTCCCTCCATGTCTCCAAGCCAACGTGCGCTCACACACATATTGAAACACATACCATATCCTGGATTTACATTTAAATAACTTGAAATTAAATAAATATTCCTACAAGTGGACCATAAACACACTCTAACACACTATATTAAATACCTAAACAAATTACATAAACATATATCAAAGGAATAGCAACAAAAGGTAGACCAGTAGCCTAGTGTCTCTGTGCTTTCTAAAACACAGTAAATATTCAACCAATTTCTTCATGGATAGTATATATCAGATATAAACAAAGGCATAGATGAATAAATATATTTATAAGCATGCTGCTATTGTTTTCTTGTGTAACTGTGGAGCCCTTGTGGCCTGACGCGATCGATAGTAATTGGCTACTTTGATCTCCAATAACTCATGTACTATTCAAGTTACATGTCTGTAATTTATACCAATTTAGGTTTACACTAAAAGCTTTCTAAAGACATGTCGATCGACGCAATGGGATGAAGCATTTAGATTTTGGAAATTTGTTGCTGGGTGTTACTTGTATAATTTATCATCAGATTGTAAACTTTAAACTAATAAATATATTGGAAATCTGATTATACCATCAGAATCATAATGCTAATAATAGTAATGTACATGTTTCTTTTTGAGGTATCATGATTCACCTGGCTACTATTAATTTCTGTACGAACTGTGTTTCACAAAGTCCGCCATCTTTAGCACTGCCGGTGTGTCTCCTTCATCAATACAGCGTCACCATGGAATTCCCAGCCATGTGGCTGGACTAGCCATTGTGCAGCATCACATGGTTGCTAAGCTAATGTTCAGCACCACGTGACTGCTGCCGGGGCGTGACATTGACTAGCATCCTATGTGGCCGCCCCAACTCTGTACATAGAATATTTCCAGGGTGCCACAACTCGCCCGTTACCTCACATTAGTGAAAATAGCAAAAGCCCACCTTTTGGTCTAATTATTGCAGTCTAGATGAATTAAATGAATATTTTAAAAACATAATGGAAAGCATAGTAGGTGAAATTCCTGTCTTTGAAACAGATCCTGCAGCTGGTATGATATTTGGAAATAAATGGAATGTAGTATTATGGAAAAGTGTGTATACAAAAGACATAATAAAAACAATATATACACTACAACCACTCGGGGAGCTCTAATATTTACACAATCTCCTATACTATAATCTGTGAAATTGATCAACTACTGACAGTAGTAATAAATTCCTCTGTTCTGGGAAATTTCCAGACTTTCTGAAAGTAGCACATGCAGCACCAGTCTAGGAAAAAGGTAATCCACAGGAAGTGTCAAGCTAAAGGCCTATACTATAATACCAGTGCTTGCTGGAATCATGGAATCATGAAATCCATAATGAAAAATCAGCTATTAAGTTACTTTGAAGGAAGTAATTTCTTTTATGATATGCAGCATGGTTGTGGATGGGCAAGTCAATGTCAATAGGAGTACTTGTCTTAATTATAAATATAAGTCAAGGTTTTGAAGGTAAGGAGTCTATAACACTGGTACTCTGTGACTTTAGTAAGGCATTCGATTGTATCCTACAAAAGGCCCTCCTCACAAGCTAAAATCATGTTGTACTAGAGGAGCTCTTCTACAAACTCTTGAATCCTTCATGAATAACAGCTTGTATCAGAACAAGGAACAGACTCAGATGAAATGAAGTTGATACATGGTGTGCCACAGGGATCCATAATAGGGCCTCTGGTGTTCTTAATTTTTGTAAATGACATTGGTCCAATGGGCACACCTTGCAGTTTGCAGACAATACAACTTTGTTCTCAAAAGGGGAAAATGTAGTTCAGGCCATTCAACAAGCAGAAATCCTTTTCAGTGAAACCAAACCCTGGTTAATCCAAACAAGATGAAAATTAATGAAGACAAAACACAGAGGATGATAAGCACCCTCAGTGATACTGGAACACTGGGCAACACAGCAACTGTTAAGCTTCTGGGCTTTATCATTGATAGCAAGTTACCAAGGCAACAGCACACTAAACTTGTATGTTCCAAAAAACAGTATCTACTGACAGTATACTAAGCAATATTCCACAGCCATATCAGCTATGGGATATTACTGTGGATCCATTGTGCAGAATGTAATAACGTATTTTTATTGTGAAAGAAAGCAGCAAGGGTCATTATCTCAAAGCAAAAAGGCTTACTAATACTAAATATTTTTTCTAGATTAGCGGCTCTGATTGTTTTCACCCAATAAATTTTTGCTTGCTCTGATCACACAAAGGCAAATCATGATTCCTACAAAAGAAAAGAAGTGAAGTTCATCAACACAGCCCTCTTAATAAAAATGACATAGACAGGCCAAGATGTCAGTTACCAAAGACACAGAACAGTTTCACAATTGTGATCCTAAAATTATTTAATGTGCTACCTGAAGACACTGTCATTACTAATCAAACATTTTAGAACTAAATTTTTTTTGTATAGTAAAAGAACAACCTTTTTACAGTATTCAAGAATACTTCTCTTGTGATAGAATAGTGTCTATCTGTGCTGCAACTCATTATCAATGAAAGCTACAGCAACGCTGCTATTTTACTACACTGTGTTCTAATATTGATTCTCCTATTGTTTTAATCTAGTTCTTAAGTTGTGGTAGTTTCCATCCCTTTGTTGTATCATTAAGGAATAGATATCACCAACACAAGATACACAGTAGAACAATTTATTCATTAGCTTCAAGAACACACAATGAACAAGCATGAGAAAAACCTGCACAAATGAAGTAGGCAAAGAACATAAAGATCAGAGTCTCCCAAGTTGAAACTCAGAGTTACTGTTTTTGTGGTCAATAGTCATTGTAGAGAGCCCCTTCCCCCAAGGTAGTGCACAAAATGGAGGATGAACTGAACAGGAGATGCTGTCCTTGATAAAATCTTGAAGCTATGTAGATGGATGGAGGTAACATCCCATGCACGAGTGGGGACGTTTGTCGACTGGAGTGAGGTCAATGAGCTGCAGGCAAAGAGGGAAAAGTATAGAGAGGATGCGATTTCTTGAGGTATTGGTTGCTAAGTGGTCCTGCTGAGCATCTGGGAGGAGCTTTAAGGTGTTCAATACCTGTATATGAGTTGTTCAGGCATCTTGATGCACTGCCAGAGAGATGCCAAAAATGAAGACAGTACCGTCTTCAACCTCGGTGGAGACACTTTCAAGGTTAATATCTGTGCATCAACATTAAATCCTATATTTGGGGGGGGGGGGGGGGGGTGAAGGAGTAGGCAGGGTCATAGCACACTTCATTTGTTGTGTCTTGTGGAGAGGCATTGTTGATGTTCTCACAGGGAGAGATGTCATTGATTATAGCTGGCAAATCTGTAGAACAGGTGGATGCAGGTCTTCGGCTAACAACCAGGCTGGCCTTAACCTGTTCACTGAGAATGTTTGGCACTTCCCTTTTAGTAGTGTGTCCAATGTATTCTGTCCATGGTTGAGGACCTTGTAAGGGCCTGAGTATGGGGGCTGGAGAGATGTACAGATGGGGTCATCACGAAGCATAGCATAATTGCAGAGGGAGGCTTCTTTGTGAACAAAGACTCATGGTGCTGAATGCAGTTTTGGCATTGCTTATCAGGAACTGCTGTGGCACATGAGTTCCATCTAAAGGGTGCAGTGCCAATGCACAATGAGGCCATAGCTCTGTATGTGATAGACAGTAGTGTTGAACTTCTCAACACCGCACAGCTTGCACAGTTTGGTGAATAGAGCAGATTCAAATTGGCACTCCTAATTGGTGGTTATAGATGAGGGGCAACAAAAGTGAGAAATCCAGGAGTTGACAGATGCATGGGTGACTGAATCAGCTGTAACATCAAATAGAGGGATGGCTTCAACCCATCTCATGACTCGGTCGATGGTTGAGAGTATATATTGAAATCCCTCAGAGGGAGGGAGTAATGTGTCCAGTTGTGACAGTCATTCTTAATTCCTGGTCAGACAAATCGTTCAGTAACCAGTTTTGTAGTAGACTTGATGCCTGGGTGAGTGAGGTCATGCACGTATGCAAACACTGTCAAAACTGGTTCGGGTGTACCCATTTAGTTGTCACAAGTGATGGTAGTGGGTGAGCCTGGTAGTGTTTGCTGCGCAAAATTCAGTGAGCATTTTGCATAATTTAGCATGGCTGCAAGCTTGGTGTCCTCAGTTTTCATGTGGGCCAACTCATCCATGTCAATGGGGGACATGATAATGTTCATCCTGAACAAGTAGTCAGCAATGACATTGTCAGAACTGCATATATAGTGTACATTGGTAGAATACTGGCTGATTAGGTCCATGCCCTGCAGGTGTTGGGGAGTAATAACTTTGCCAGGTTTGAAGATGGCAACTGCAAGTGGCTAGTAGTTGGTAAAGGCTCATGACCTTTAATACTATTGCAAAAGTCTCTGACCCTCGTATAGACCATGAGAAGTTCATGGTCGAAAATTGACCACTTGTTGCAAGCAGATGAAAGTTTTTTGGAGAAAAACCTGAGATCCCAGTGCTGCTTCAAAACTGCACCTCATGATGTATCACTATGTTAACAGTGATGGATGTGCGCACATCAGGTACCAGTTGTACCAATCTGACAGCATGGGTGAGGACAGACCTGAGAGCCTCAAATGCTTGGATCATGTCATCTGTCCATCAAACTCTTGTCCAGCCAGACTTGTTTTTTCTGATCAGAGCATCAGTAAGAGGAGCCAGAATGGAGGCAGCATAAGGGAGGTGATTATCATAGAAGTTTATAATGTCCAGAAATCTTTGCAGTTCATGGTAGTCTGTGGACAGTGAAAGTTACAAATAACATTGTTATGAGTTAGTTGTAACTTCTTGTGGCTGATTTCAGCTCCATTGTTATGGAGTGTGGCCTGGACTTGTGCCAAATGCTGTTCGTGTACCTCTACAGTGGAGGAAAAGGTCAGGATGTCATCCAGACAGGCATACACAAATTGGAGGTTGAACAACAAAGAATCAATAAAGTGCTGCCAAGTCTGGGCCACATTTTTGAGGCTGTATGGCATAAACAGTACTCAAAAGTCCAAAAAGGCAACTTACAAAAATGTTCATGATGTTGTCCTTGAACATAGGAATTTGGTGGCAAGCTTCTTGGCAATCAAGTGCACTGAACATTCACACACTATTGAGCAGTTGGGAAAAGTCTTGAGACTGGATAATTGTCTAAAATAGAGCAAGCGTTCAGAGACCCATAGCCCCCTCACAGATGAAATGAATTTACTATCTTCTGGATGAGGTGCTTGGTGGAAGACCAATTGCTGTATGACGGGAGTATAATGCCCATATCAAGCAGCTCAATGGCAGCTGATTTAACATGGTGCAGTTTCCTGGGATTGAGGCAGCGAGCCCTGTGTCATATGGGTGCCCTATCTTATGTAGGATTTGGTACAAGTAGCATTAGTAATCACATCTTTGAGTGCAATTTCGAACCCATGAGAGAAGTGTCACTTTCAGTTCACAAGGGGAGGGTGCACCAGGAGGAAGTGCTGGGGAGCAAAGTGTCACTGACCTTAGAGTCATTTGGAGGCAGTGGTACTGGAGGGAGCATGGATGTAGCTGCTAGAGTGTCATTGGAGCATGATAAGTGCACGTCAGTGAGCTGATGAAGTATCTGATGAGCTCCTGATGTTACACAGATGCTGCATCAATCAGTTGGTGAAGTACAGCATTGTGAGCTCATAGAGAGTTGGAAGTTGAGCGCATGAGCATAAGCTCAACCAATGATATGGCTAATAGAGCCATGAGGCTCCGACAGTGATCGGAAACGATCATGGCCTTGGTGCAGGTAGTGCATAGAGGTTTCCGTCAGGTGTTTGTTTGTCTCTATGAAGTAATGCATGTTTACTCACATGGCTTCTGCCAGTTGGGAGGTGGTAGGGGAGTCATCAGTGGAACCAACCCTGAACTCCATGGAACTACCAGTGTTTGTGAGATGTCTGAGGTAGAGAATGCTGTAGGCCTGATCTGTGAGGCAGAGCTTAGACTCCAATGAATCTGAAACGTGAGAAAATACTTGTTGTTGCAGCTCTTATGGAAGCTTAATGAACCACAAAGTCCATAATGCAATGTCAGGATTGAATTCCACATAAACCAATGCCTGTAGGTGGCACTAGATTCGAATGGAGTCCGCAATCCCAGGCTTTCATAATGTCTAATGAGATGAATAACTTTAAATGGAAGACACCACAAATGCTTGATTATCATAGCTTTTGCAAAAGAGTATTTGTGGTGAGTTGTTGAGCAGAGAACTGTATCACTGATAAGGTCCATGTGGTCATGCAGATGAATGATGACACAAATAAAATGTGAGCCACCATCCACAATGCTCAAGAGGTTGTTGGCAAAGGTGAACGATGTCTGGGGGTTGTCTTTCAGCAGGCTGAGGGGGAGGGTGGGGGCAGTTTAGGAAGCCTGCTGTTCAGATCATGCTGCATAGCTGAAAGTTGAGTTGGAAGACCCGGAGGCTTTGAAAGTAAAGGGGCACTGTTCGTGGCAAAATTTTGATTGAGCAGTGAGTGGTGTCCCAGCAGAGGCCATTGTGGAGCTGGTGACCACATGTGTGGTACACAACACATGATAAAGCCTGGGTCTTATTGCAGACTGACAACATGATGCGATGGGTTACCTGATGGCCCTCCTCATGGTGAATGGGGGGAGGAGGGGGGGGGGGGGGATGGAGGTTTTGTGATATGGAAGGTATGGAAGCATGGTTGACTATCATGGGTGATACTGCCATGGTTGTGAATGATGATAGTGGAATAGTATATGGTATTGGGGAACTTATAGTAGCTTGACGGACATATTGGGTGTTGTAATTCCCAATTTGGTGGCCACAGAGCATTGATAGTCATGTATTTAGCACATTAGCCCCACATTGGGTGGTCATATCAAGTTCAAAACACACAGTCTGTGGAACTTGTGGAATACCAAGATCAACTTGACCTTGCACCTGGTTCATGCCATTATGACCTCAAATAGGTGGTATGTGGTGGGTGGTACATCTGAGATTTCACAATCCGAAAGCTAAACATTTTGAGAGCACATGGGACTCAGTACGTCATGGTAAATAGCTCATAGTATGTCATGTGCATACACCACATGGTAAACAGTCACAGGAAGAACATGTGACAAAATGAAAATGAGTCTGGTGTCACCAATGTGGCAGTTTCCATGTCTTTGTTGTATGCTGAAAGACTATAAATCACTAACAAGATACATGCTGCAGAACAATTTATTCAGTAGCTTCAAGAACACACAGTGAACAAACATGAGAGAAACCAATGCAAGGAACTTAGATAAAGACCACAGAGCTCAGTGTCTCCAAGCTAAAACTTAGAGATGTTATTTTTGTGGTTGATAATTGCCACATGGTATCTATTTAGATATTATAATATAAATTGCAATATTGTATTCATTTTATTGTGGTAATGTTATTGTAAACCTGACACTACCTGTCCATCCATGGTTGATGACTCACATAGAACTGATAATAGCTGTAACTGACTGCAATATTTTAATATCTTTTGATAAAAATATTTGTCTTTGAATAATTCAGACACTTCTCTCGTCTGCAAATGACAGATTCTGAACAGACTTTAGAGAACAATTTTGAAACTACTTTTTCATTGCAAAGTTCAGGTAATGTTTCATATTTTATAGTAGGCACACACTTCATTCTTTCAGCAATGCAATCGACAACATTCCCTGCAACTACAAAGTCATCTTTCAGATTCAGAAAGTTTGTTAAATTGTCTTAAATACTAACTTCTGTTTTTCTGGATTCTACTGGTAATGCTATTGGTGCTGTAATTATAGTTTTACTCAGAATTTTTGTATTAACACGATTCACGTTGTCCATCGCACTTCAAAGAGTGTAGACCGGGAACTGTCTGCTAGGCATGCCCGATGTAAAACTGACTGGGCATGGCCCGTACTGCCTGAGTTGTTGTTGTTCCACCGGCAGAGGGCACGGCCGAATTCTTGCATGCCCTCTAGTGGACGGGACTTTACTTGCGGCAACTACTGTCCATGATGCGCCATACTGATGTGCACCTCCTGTGATCTTTCTGGTGGCTACTGCACTCCTCCTCCTTCGGGGGTTGAAGCCACTGTGATCCACTGCATCGGAAGGTGGAGCGTTGTGCAGTAGTGATGACCTCCACGTCCATTGGAATGCTGGAGTCTGGGGGGATCTGCCAACCCTCGAGCCAGAACCTTCGTATGCGGTTGGAAGTGACCCACACGAAGAGGCCCCTGTCGCCCCACCACCAGAGCCTGGGACAGAATGGGCAGCAAGCTGTCGAACTCCGGATCGCGTTCCACCTCAGGAGGGGCAAGACCCACTGGCGGGACCGATGGGGAAGACACGACCACAGGCGAACCAGCCTCCTGAGGAACTGGGCCTGCGAGGGGGCTGGCTCTTGCCGGGGCATCTCCAATGATGGCGATGCCGGTGCTGGAGCTACTGGAGGCCACCAAGGCTGAGAACCATTGCAGTGTGGCGGAGACACAGGTGTGAGGGGTGGTAGCGTCCCCTGAGAAAACAACACAGGTGCCGGCAATGGGAAGCCGGCGCCTGAGGGGTCGGAGGGTGGGTGCCCAAACGTGGACGTAGCTGATTTTGGTGATGTCGTACCTCCTGGTCCCCCGCCTGCAAGGTATAAAGCCAGCAGCCATTGCGGCACAGGAACACCGCCGGTATCCAACGTGGATTGCAACCAAACCCACTTGCCCAGACCGACATACCCGGTGGAAAGCCGGGTACCCCATTTTGCAAAGACTGGCAAGGACCAGGCCAGAGGAGGTGCAGCAGAGTCCTAGGTAGGCGCCCGTGAAGGAGCTCTGCGGGGCTGCGTTCTCCCATTGGTGTGGTCCGGTATGCCGTCAAGAAAATCATCAACACCTCCTCCGCAGGAAATTCATGCACATACTTTTTCATCTGCATCTTAAATGTGCACACCATGCACTCGGCTTCCCTATTCTATTGTGGATGAAAGGGGGGAGAACAAACGTACTGAATACCGAAACGCCTACAAAAATCCTGGAAGGTCTGTGAAATAAACTGAGGTCCATTGACCGATACCAGGGTGACTGGCAGACCTTCCACAGAAAAGATTTTTGCGAGTGCCTGGATTGCAGCTTCTGAAGTGGTTGAGGAGTAGTGAACCACATATGGGAATCGAGAATAAGCTTCAATGACAATGAGCAAAACGCAATTGAGAAACGGGCCCACAAAATCTATGTGAACATGTTCCCATGCCTGGGTTGCAGGCGGCCATGAAGAGAACGCTTACCTGAGAGACGCCTGTTGGCTTACACACTGGGAACAGGCTGCCACCAAGTGCTCAATTTCTCTGTCAATACTGGGCCAGTACACATGTCTGCGAGTCAAGGTTTTAGTACGGGAAACACCCCAGTGCCCCTCATGTAAGAACGTGAGGACCTCCCTTCGCAAATTTGCAGGAACAACCACACGAGGAGCTGTATCATCAGTAGCCAGAAGGAGAACTCCTTCTAAGACTGAGAGGTGGTCTCGTAGAACAAAATAATTACGAAGAGGGTCCGAGGCCTGGCCTGGAGGTCTGGACGACCATCCCTGCTGAACGAGGCGAACTACTTGCCGGAGAACTGGGTCAGCTGCCATTTCCCTGCAACTCTAGAACTAGTGATCGGGAAGCCATCAACCGCTTGGCAGGACGCCACATCCAACTGAAAACACATAATCTCCTCCCGATCGAACTTAGGATCCGGGCCCACCGGAAGACGGGAAAGAGCGTCGGCATTGGCATGCTGTCTGGTAGGACAAAAATGAATGTCATAATGGTACTTAGAGAGGAACATGGTCCAGCACTGCAGTCTGTGGGCCGCCCTATCAAGAATCTGAGAGGCAGGGCCAAATAACGATATTAATGGCTTATGGTCAGTGATTAACTGAAACTTCGTGCCATACAAAAAAGGGTGAAACTTAGTAACAGCGTAGACAATGGCCAAAGCCTCTTTTTCCACCTGGGAGTAATGGGCCTGCGTGGGACTAAGAGTTTTAGACGCAAACGCCAGTGGCTGCTCGGAACCATCCGCATTGCGATGGGCCAGGACCGACCCCACCGCATACTGCGAAGCATCTGTAGCCAGGACCAACGGCTTATTGGGGTCAAAAGTAGCCCAACAAGGTGCTGATGTGAGAAGGCCCTTCAACGAGGTGAACGCTCGCTCGCATGCAGGCGACCAATCAAAAGGAACACTCTTGCGCAGAAGGCAGTACAGGGGGCGGGCTACGGTCGGAACCCTGGGAATGAACAGGTGGTAATAGGCAATCTTGCCTAAAAAAGCTTGTAACTCCTTCAGCGAAATGTGCCGTGGAAGGTCGATGATACCTTGGACCAAACTTCCTAGTGGCTGGACGCTGTGTCGAGAGATGGTGTAGCCCACATACTCAATGGACGGTTGGAAGATGTTCGACTTACACAGGTTGCAACGCAGGCCCACGGACCTGAATTTGAGAAAGAGGGTTAGAAGATTGTGCAAGTGTTCCTTTGTGCTGTGGCCTGTGACAATTATGTCGTCCTGATAATTAATACAATGAGGGATTGTCAACGTGACGTGCTCAAGATAACGCTAAAATATCACCGGGGCACTGGATATTCCGAAGGCCAACTACTGGTATTGGTAAAGGCCAAACGGGGTGTTGACGACTGCCAGCTGTTTGGAGCTGGAGAACAATTCATCAGAACAAGGCAAGGGATAGGTGTCCACCACCAATTAGGAATTAATGGTGGCCTTGAAATCGCCACAAAGACGTAATTTTCCCGAGGGTTTCCTGACAATAACGAGGGGCGAAGCCCACTCAGTAGAAGAAATGGGAAGAATGACCCCGAGGGTTGTCAGCCGGTCTAGCTCTGCTTTTACCTGAGGGTAGAGAGCCAAGGGGATCTGCCTCACGCGTAAAAAACAGAGGCGAGCCGACGCCTTCAATGTTAAGAGAGCTTCAAAGTCTGAAACACGCCCCAGGCCCTCCTCAAAGATATCCTTAAAGTAAGAGGTCAAAGATTCCAATGATTGATAGGGAACGTCTTTGGAAACCAACTGTATGGTGTCTGCGATAGAAAAACCGAAAGCTTGAAAGGCATCCAATCCAAAGAGGTTAGTGGAGCTCACATCACTGACAACAATAAAAGTAAGAGGCTGAGTGTCTGATTTGTAAGTAATGTTGGTAGTGAATTGACCCAGTAGTGGAATGAACTGTTTACCGTAACTGCGGAGACACCCGTAAACTGGCGCCAATGGGGGTGATCCAAGGCCAGAGTAAGTTTGTGCATTCAACAAGGAAACTGCCGCACCTGTATCTACTTGCAGTTGTAATCGGTGCGACCGAACTGACACCTCAATGAAGTGTTTGTGTGCCGATGCATCAGGAGCCTGGCCCGATGAAACTTCCTGAATGTCAACGTCCATGTCCTCTGTACCTGCTTCCTTCGATTCTTTTGAGGCTGAGCAGCAAACTTTAGCAATGTGTCCTATTTTATTACATTTGCGACAAACGGCTCAACGCGGGGGGCACTCTGACCGATCATGATGTATATAGCATGATGCACAGGACGGTAACAGGGACCAGTGGCCGGAACTCTGTTTACGCGCCATGCAGGAGTGGCCGTAACGGCCGGATTGTACCACTCGCACGTCGTACACCCCGGACGCGGCCTCACCGCCCTGAACCGCCGCGACATCGCACCACGCTTCCAACTATTGACCTGCGGCGTGAGAGACTTCATATGATTGAGCAATGGACAAGACTTCCTCAAGGGAAGGGTCTTCCAACTGCAGGGCCCATTGCCAGACCTCCCTATCAGGGGCCGAAAGAACAATGACGTCTCGCACCATAACGTAGGCATACGACTCTTGCGACTGCTCCATGACAAAATGACACTTGTGACTAAGATTGTGCAGGGTAGCGGCACACACCCGGTAAGACTGATGGGGCTGTTTCTTGCATTAATAGAACTCGACCCTAGGTGCCACAACATGCATGCGGCGGCGATAATAGGAAGACAGCAATGAACACAATGTGTCAAAAGACAAGGACGAGGGTCTGTGCAATGGCGCTAGCTGCCGCAAAACTTGATACAGCGAGGGAGATATCCAAGACAAGAAGAGAGCATGACATACCTCCGCATCGACAACATGAAATGCCTGGAAATGCTGCCAAAGGCGATGTTCATATGCGTCCCAATCCTCCACCTTCTTGTCATACGGGGGAAAGGGAGGAGGGAACGGCGCTGGAGCAGACTGTGTGGAGAGCAAAGTCAGAAGTGTTTGTTTCATGGTTGCCATGCACTGCGTCTGCTACTCAACCAAAACCCGCACTAAATCCTCCATGCCGTGGATGAGCTGCGAAACCGGAACAATGACGCAACTTGCGAGAGAACAACCCTACTCATTGCCAATTGTGTATTAACACGATTCACATTGTCCATCGCACTTCACTTAGTGTAGACCAGGAACTGACTGCTAGGCATGCCCGATGTAAAACTGACTGGGCACGGCCTGTGCTGCCGGAATTTTTGTTGTTCCGCCAGCAGAGGGCGCAGCTGAATTCTCGTGTGCCCCCTGGTGGATGGGACTTTTACTTGCGGCAACTACTGTCCGTGACGCGCCGTGCCGATGTGCGCCTCCCACAATCTTTCTGTTGGCTACTGCAATTTTATGAATTTTGCTGTGTACTGATTTTACATTGTGGTCAATAGGTCGTATCAACCATGATTAACACCATCTTTGGACTCTTATTGCTTTGCTGAGCCTCCATGTTAGTTTTTAGTTCTGTTCTGTATCTCAAGCTGTGTACACATTTATGAATAACTGTGAAATATATCTCTATGTGGAATTTAATGGGGATAGTTATTACATTCAACCAATAATCGTAACCTGTTCCCATACTGGTGACCCCAAAGTTTCTACATCTTCTGCGACTTCCGTACCGGGTGTTGTAAATCAACAGGTTATGCACACAATGCCATGGCTACCTCACCCAATGCTTTGTTTGAAGATTTGGAGGCCCAACTACGACAACCAGGCCACTCCAATCCTTCGCCGGCGGCCAGCTCTCCACTAATCGACAGTGATTCATAATCTCCAACCAAGTTAACCTCAAACTTTTTTGGTCTACAATGGTCGAGTGCTACACCGTTAACTCAAACAATGGACTCAGGTTTCGTGGCACCAGTCTGTGCTCGCCAACATGTGAAATGTGAAGTGGATAATTATCAGAACTGTGTAACTGCCAATCAATCATGTAATGTTCAAAGTGATCTACATTTTCACACATACTTTGACTCTCAACGGGCTGCAACGTCATTTACAGTCGTACTGTGTGCAGCACCGCCATTTGCGCAAAACACGCACGCTATCAACCTATTTCAGTTTTGCCTCACTCACAAACTAACGATGGAAATTTTTATGCACCAAATTCTCCTTGCTCACCCAGCACACCTGTTGCTCAGCACACCATGTGGGCTCAAGCACATCTTACCATGCTTCACCTTCCAGGAACGTTTTACTGCAACAATGTGATCTTCAGAAAGTTTCACCGGTAATTTATAGTCCGACAACACAGGGTGTGTTCTCGATGTGTACAGAAAACTCACACCGTTGTCGCATGAAATACCCCCCCCCCTCCTACACACACACACACACACACACACACACACACACACACACACACACTGGGGGCCCGGATTCCGACCGTTCAGCCGCTTGCCTCTCCCACAGTTCTGCCTATGTCTGCCGTGCCAGTCTTCCACCTCATTTCTGAGGTGGACAATTTCAAACCTGTACCTCTAACCTCCGGTTCAGTTTACAGTACCACCACACATGTTGCACAACCGCTCGTCCCCATGGTACTGACCATGCCAGCCACATTGTGTTTCCACGACATGTCAAGGACAGTGCAACCCACCATTGCTTTGGACATGCTTGCCAATAACACACCTACGCCCATGGTGCCAGGCTGCAGTACAGCCCCTCATACCACAGACCAGCAGGCCTTCCAAGATACACCAAAGCCGCCATCTACACTGCCTGGCATTATCCACTCGCTCTCTCCTCTGCCTGAGCACTCAAGAATCACTCATGCACTATACGTGTCAGTATACATCCCGAAATAAATCAATGAGGACAAGCCTCCTCTGTTGCCACAGTCATAGCCACTACCACATCTGGCTCAACCCAATTGTTGGTACCACAAGATTTTCAGTGTTGATGCCAAGAAGTATCGATTACATTGCCAGCACCCGAACGCTGACCGCAGGATCTAGAAGACGGAGAGTCCTGCAGGGAACCTCACAGGCATCCTCACACATTGCACTCTGTCCACTCGTCCACCTGACTGAGCAGTCGTTTATACATGACCGACATTTCATCACGGCTCATCTTCCTAGTCGAGACGCAGGCACTGACGTGTGTATCATACCCACATCGTTGGCTTGTCCTCCCTTTTCACCGATGAGGTTACTTATACGAACTGTCAACGCATCAATGTTACAAACCTCAGGCTCTGTCAAAGTTACGGTGCACCTATCTCCTTCTCTGTGTTTTCTGTGGACTTTCTACATTACTGACATCAATGAACCAATTCTCGGTATGGATTTTTTGTCACATTACAAACTCTCTCCGAACGTGGTTCAGGGCTCAGTGCTACATCGTCCCACTAACACTCAGATACTGTGCTCCACACTTATGTTCCACATTCTGTTTCTCTTGTGACATGTGAGTTAGTACATGAGTGCTCCATCCTCACAGGCGACATTGTGACCTATGTCACTAACCTACTGTCAGAATACGACTTAGTGGCACAACTCCACCAGGAAAACGATTAGCTGAAACAACGAAAAGCACAAAGAGCTCGTCACAGCTTGTACCTCACTGCTGAAACTGCAGTCCACAGTGCCACCACCTAACTGTGTTTGTCCAGCAGACACCAGCTTGGACACTCAGCAGATTAGTCCAAAAACATTAATTCGCGTCCAGTAGACACCGCACCCCCAATGCAAACACCACATTCGGTACCATTTGTGCTTCTAATGACAGTCATACGCATGATAAGACCATGCCCACTGCACAGGCAGCTGCCCCATGTGTTGATAAACATTCTCTCTCTTGCGCGCTAGCCACGTGAATCGGTGGCCATTGCTGTTCCAGCTCGACGCCAATGCCTCTCTCGCCCGCACCGGTTACCCAAGGCAAGGCTGACAACAGACAGTCACTGCGTGTCCCAACCCACTCCTCGCTGCACATGCAGCCGACCTCTCCAAACATGCCATGCTCACGTAATAGGCATGTGACTTTCATGCTGCCTTTTCCCACTTGTGCTAATGGTTACACCCCATCATGCCCCACTCGTCCAAAAACTTCACGTCAAGACATCGCTCAGTCTCGTGCAGTTCTCAGTTTCTTCCATGTTTGAACATGGTGATCTACCAGTTACAAAGCAGAAGACAATCTTTTTATATTGGCTGTGTGATGGTACCAGAAATATAGTTTTCGTTACGTGCAATATGTAGGCCTACGTGTTTGTGGATAGTAATCACCATACAGACATTTGAAACACAAATTGGTGTTGCACTATGGAGAAAATAACACAGATGAAGCTTTAAATGAAAGAAGAGATTATAAATAAATGCACAATAAATAAATAAGGACTTGCACACCAACGGCTCTGTACAAACTTAAAAGGTTACGTAGATGCACTATGTGATCAAAAGTATCCGGACACCTAGCTGAAAATGACCTACAAGTTCATGGCCCCCTCCATCGGTAATGCTGGGATTTGATAAGTGTTGGCACACCATTAGCCTTGATGACAGCTTCCACTCTAGCAGGCATATGTTCAATCAAGTGCTGGAAGGTTTCTTGGGGAATGGTAGCCCATTCTTCATGGAGTGCTGCACTGAGGAGAGGTATTGATGTCAGTCAGTGACATCTGGCACGATGTCAGCATTCCAAAACATCCCAAAGGTGTTCTATAAGATTCAGGTCAGGACTCTGTGCAGGCCAATCCATTGCAGGGATGTTATTGTCATTTGACCGCTCCGCCACAGGCCATGCATTATGAACAGGTGCTCGACTGTGTTGAAAGATGCAATTACCATCCCCAAATTGCTCTTCAACATTAGGAAGCAAGAAGGTGCTTAAAACATCAATGTAGACCTGTGCTGTAATAGTGCCATGCAAAACAACAAGGGGTGCAAGCCTTCTCCATGAAAAAACATGAACGCCATAACACCACCACCTCCTAGTTTTACTATTGGCACTACACGCACTACACCCGCTGGCAGATGATGTTCACCGGGCATTCGCCATACCAACATCCTGCCATCAGATTACCACATTGTGTACTGTGATTTGACACTCCACACAACGTTTTTCATCTGTTCATTCACCATACCTTACAGAGACTCTGAGACACCAATGAGGGAAAATGTTTCATTTATCAATGTCAGCCAGGATTGGAACCACAGTACAGAATTTCATCTTTGCTACCTGGAGACATTGACTATTAACCAACAGAGAACTAATCTAACCAACTGCCCAACACTGGTTGGCCCAGTTCAGTCGCAGACTTCAAGAGCTTCGTACTGAGTAATAGGAACCCGATACTTAGCCTGCATTCTGTGAGTATTAATAGTGTAAAGTACTTGTGTGTAGGAGGCACAGAAAGCAAGTTAAATTATACTTATTTCTTTTTTAGAAATAAAGTGTTCAATTAATCTTAAAGTCTTATGCACAGATCATTTTGAATTCCTTCCTCTGGCCATCACGACTTCCCTCCTTCCTTGTTAATGTTGATGCTGACTCCAACAGTAGCCGACATGACATCTGGCAATGAGGATTCAAGAACCAGTGCTGCATTTGCTCTGCACCACTCAGTCACAGCACATCATTAATATTTCTCTCTTTTCTTTCAGAGGTGCATTGCTAGTGATTGTGTTCTTTCTTGCAGACTAGCCACAACACTTCCGCTAATTGTGTATAATTATTTTGTTGTGGTGCTCCTCACATTAAAATGGCCTCTAACCTGCCTCCTACATCGACTGTGCCTATGTCTTTGGTTGCTGCTGGCTTTGATCTAATGTAGTTTATTCAGTTTCAGATCCCATCAAATGTTACAACTGATGATGGCAGTCCAGCAGCTTATTAATACACAAGGTGCTGCTGGATCAGCTCTGCCACAACCAGCCACATCCATGGCTCCACCATTCTGAGCTTTCAGTGAACAACAAGAGGAATGGAATCATTACTTCACTCAATTCAGTGTGTTCATTCTGCTAAACATCATGTGCAAAGTACTTTGAAACTTTCTTATTTCTTGTCAATGGTCAGAGCAGGAGTTTACCACCTTGCTCAGAATTTATTGCCAACTAGCACACTGGAGTGCTAGTTTACGAGGATCAGGTATAGGGTGCTTCAGCTTGCTTCAGCTTGGTACAAGTTGTTTCGCATGCAGAAAAAGCCAGAATAGACACACCGCCAACGGGTCACTGGATTTCACGATTTGACACAATAATGTTTGTTTTACTGTAGTTGTGGACAGTACTATAGTGAAGCAGTGATTCATGTTGCAATTAAATTGTTCTAGACAGTAGGTTTTGTGAACAGATTTTAAAATATTCTGATCCTACTTTGATACAAGTGTTACATGACCCATGTGATATTACCATGGACAACTTTGAAGTAGCTCCTGTTTGCAGTGTTATGCAAAATGACAAAAAGGTATGGCCTTGCATCCAGCTATTGAATGTGAACAGTGTGCTACGTCCAGAGTAAACAAATGTCAAACAACATGCGTGCTGTAAAATCCTGTCCCCGCTGCTTTTCCGCATATAAATGAAAAAACTGCCCTTCATGAAATATGACTTGCTTTGCTTCTGGGAAGCCATATCATGTACAGTCTGTGTGCTTGCAACAGAAAAAAACTCTACCCACATCTGCTCTCACAAGTGTGGAGCGCCTTCTTACTCTGTAAGTGTAGTTTTTTCTAAACTGGCTACTGGTACTAGTAATGACCAAATTCGAGATGTACCTTCACCCCAACCAAGTACTGTGCAGCAACAGTCAAACAAACTGTTTCTGAACTTAAGTCATTGCTGGACATGGTGAATGACTTCAGTTAGACACTGGTGCTCTCATTACATTGCTTAATCTTGCCACTTATGAACAGTTGGACTCACCACAGTTGACAAAATGTTGCACATAACTTACTGCATATAACAGTCAAGACATTCCAGTGCTTGGTACAGATAGTTGACCTGCCACATTCCAGTCTCACACCAGAATGGTGACATTTACAATTTTGCATTAGCAAGACTCTGACAATATTTTTGGGCTAGACTGAATTTATTTGTTTGGTCTTCATATTCAGGACAATGTACTTTCTGTTTCTGCTTACACCACAAAAGACAGTGTTACTCAATTGCTAGTGGAGTTTCCTGATTTACTTCCTGATGGGCCTGGCAAGCAAATAATTTTGTGACATGCATTACAACGAAGGACAGTGCACAACCTAAGGTTTCTTGGGTGCGTCCCATCCCTCACGTGCTTGGACACAAAGTGGCTAGTGAACTTTAAGAATGGCAAGGCAGTGGTGTTACTGCTCCTATCCAGGCTAGTGAGTGGGTTTCACCCTTTGCAATCTTACCAAAGCCTTCTGGAAGACTTTGTCTTTTGTTGACTTTAAATCTACAGTGAATCCACAAACAATAATTGATATTTGTCTGTTGCCTCACCTTGAGGAATTAATGGACAGGCTTGGTGCAAGCCACTATTTTTCAAAAATAGTCACACTCAGTGTTATTTACAAATTCCACTAGATAAGGAGCCTCAGAAAGTATTTGTGGTCTGTACACATTTATTTATTTAGATTTGTTTCTTGCATGGAGTCATCAATATGATGGCTTTTGCAAACGTCGAGTACAGCTACAAACATAAAATACATTTAGATCTTAGCCTTACAGGTAGCTATTAAACAGTAAATTGATGCTTGTCAAAATACATCACATCTTACACATATTAGTACAGCCAATTATTTTTTATAGATTATTTTACAGTTCTCAAACTTAGCCATTTAAAATTTGTTGTTGTGAATAGAGACACTTTTCAATTAGGAATTCTTTTAGTTTTGATTTGAATTGCTGTTTATTACTGTTTTTCATGGACTCTGGCAGTTTATTATACCATATCAGTCCATTAGTATATGGGCTCTGGTCTGTCATTGTTAATCTTGTTCTTTGTCAGTAATAATTCTCTTTGGACCTGGTGCTGTGGTCATGTATATCACTACATTTAGTTACTTCAGTTTTCTGTGAGACAAAAAAAGTAATTAATTTATAAAGACATAAAGAGTATATGGTGAACTACTTCTGTTGTCTGAAAACAAGAGTCTTTATATTTAGGGTTGTTCAGATTTTTGCACTTACTCTTTGGCAGTGCTTCCATGCCTGCCATATTCCAACACTACTTAGAACAGCTTACTGCAAAAGTTTCATTCTGTTCAAATTACTTGAAGAATATTGTGGTGTCAGGATTCACACTGGAGGAACATATCAGTAACCTTCATACATTTTTTCAAGTACTTCAGCTGCAGGTTTGAAGTGTTACCTGGACAAATGTGTCTTTTCTCAGATTGAAATTCAGTACTTAGGCCATGTTATTAATAGCCAAGGTGCTCATCCCCTTCACTCACATTTTCTGTCCATGTATGACCTTCCTGCACCTGCAGAACATGACAGAATTGCAGTCAGTTCTCAGGAAGTTGACAAGTTATACCCGGTTTATACCCAACACAGCCCAGATCATGGCTCCATTGCATTGGTTGTGCCAGAAAGATGTGCCTTTTGTTTGGGCCAAAGAGTGTCAGGATGCATTCGAGAAACTCAGAAATGTCTTGTTGAGTGACAGATGCTTTGTTCATATTGCTCCTGCTAACCCTGTAGTTTTGGTAGTGGATGCTTTTTCATATGTAATTGGAACTGTGCTTTTGCACAGATTTGGTGCACAGTACAGGCCGGTTGCTTTTGCTTCCAGGTTATTGACCAAGAATCAATGTAACCATTCCCAAATTTAGAAGGAAGTGCTCGCTATTATCTATGGCATGACCAAGTTTCACCATTATGTGTTTGGTCAGAAATTTTAACTAGTGATGGACCATAAGCCACTTCATGCTCTGTTTCATCCATCCAAACCGGTTCCACCACACATGGTTCAGAAACTGCAATGTTGGGCTTTCTAATTGTCACAGTATCAGTATGAAATATTGTACTGTATTTTCAAGTATGCAAAAGATAATGCCCTTTCTGGTCTTGTTGCTGGTCTTGATTCTGAATTTGATGCTACTGCCACATCTTATTGTCAGATTGATATTCAGGACATGAACTTTTACAGACTTTTCCACTGCACAATAGGAAAATTGTGCAGCCACAGAAGCAGACCTTGACTTGGACCTTTTGTTGCACTACATCTATACTGTTTTGCCTCATTCAGTGAAATGCATTCAGAGTTCTTTTGTGCACTGATATTTTGCTCAGCATAGCCTCTCCATCTAGCTTTGTGTAATTTTATTGCAGAATGACTCTGGACAATCATGTGTGCTTATTCCTAAAGTGTTGCAAAAAAATGAGCTGTGGTTGCTCCACCAAGGATATAGGGGAATTGTACACACAAAACAGCTAGCATGTTGACACTGTACTTGGCTGGCCATGTACACACACATTGAATGGATAATGTCACAGTGTCATGCTTGTACTGAAACTCAATCGGCCCCACTCATTGAGTGCACACTGACGAGCACCACACTTCCAGGAAGATACAGTTCAGTGCCCCCTGTCAATGCTGATTTAATCAGCTGCCCATCGCTGATTGACCCAGTTTGGTCTCAGACTTTGGGGGCATCAGTACTTAGTAATAGGAAGCCAATACTTAGCCTGATTTCTGTGAGTAGTAATAGTGAAAAATACTTGCTTGTATGAGGCACATTTTATTTTCTTTTTAGAAATAAAGTGTTCACTTAATCTTAAAGTGTTATGTACAGATCACTTTGGATTCCTGCCAGTGGCCATCTCAACTTCTCTCCTTCCTTGTTTGTGTCGGTACTGACTCCCACAGAAGCTGACAAATCAGAAAAGATGACCATGAGTGTGTCTCAGATGTTTATCTTCCACAAAATAGTCAGGAGATTGATAATGTTTTATCCACACAAGAAGTAAATCTAGTCATGTCTCTTACCCATAATAGCAAAAGGTTGGAAACTGAAGAAGAGAAAGTATCACCTGAACTAGAAGATGTATCTGAAGACAGGAGATCAGATTTTGGAAGTGTTGGGGCACAGACAGGCATTGTAGAGGACTTGACAATGATAGTTAATAATGAGCTCTCAGAAATAAATTCTCTACAAAATCTGGACCTGAACCAGAGATCTGGGATGAAAAACCTGTTTACCAGTTATCAAGTGTGGAAGGATTTTATGGAAATATTCTACAGTGAAAGAGTAATAGGACAAATATACAAATAAAATGGATGCAAAGAGATAGAGAAGTTTTCAATAATGTAGGCACCAGAGGAAAATGAAATGAAACTCAGTGGTGTGGGATCATTGAGAGTGGCCAACAGCAAGTGCAGTTGTGGGTACTGGAGTGATCTGCTCAGTATTTGGCATGTCTACAAGGAAGGTGACATGAGGAGTGGAGATCAAGGTTGAAGCTGGTGGCGAAACTGGAGGACGACCAGATTCACACTGGTGCATCATCATTAGACAAAATTGCAAGGTGACCTTGTTGATCCCTACTACATCAATTTCTCCACCTTCCCAAATCCTCTCCAGCAATCCTGTTCAGTGAAGTGAATGTGCAATGAGATTGCAGTGAATGTGTCAGTCATAGGTGTATTGAAATATGTGCATGAGACACTTCGTAATTGAGGTGTTCAGTGAAAGTGTATGAGGATGATGACTGAGAGTACCTGTGTGCTCATGCTGAAAATTAGGTTTATGGGTTATTTCTCAATAATGGGCATTTTATTTTTTGTTGTGCTACTGATATGCTCAGATTTTAATAGGTAGTTTGATGGCAACAGTTTCTGTTGTTGAATGATTATGTAGGCTTCATATTAATTTAGTTTCTAATAGAACTACATTTTAATTTCTGATTTTTTAGGCTTTTGGTTTTCAGTAACTTGATGGACAGGCAGATCTCTAAATTTTATGCTTTAGTTATTTACTGTCCTTCTACAGTGCTCCTGAGATGATAATTTATCTTAGAGTGATGTAAATTTAGTCATTATACTTAATTTTTAAACATGATGCACAAATTTATTCAGTTCTTTAGTTTCATGAAGTTTGTTTTGTTTATTATTGCATAGACTGCTGCATCCTTAGGTTACTTACTTTGCATTGATGGACCTTGCATTCTTGTTCTTATATTTATATCAGTAATTTCTTGTGACTTGTTGTAAACATTCTTTTGCTTATTGTTATCAAATTTTTGGGCATTTGCCTGAAGCAATTTAGGGAAATCATGGAAAACCTAAATCGGGATGGTCAGACAGAAGTTTGAACTGTCTGAACTGTCGTCCTCCTGAATGGAAATCCAGTGTGCTAACCATGGCACCACCTCACTCGGTAGTTCATTTTTTAATTAGATCCTGCACCAGAAACTTTGCTTTATGTAATGCAGAACTGTTTGTGAAGTTCTGTCCCAAAAAAACAGTTGAGAGGTATATCTGTGTCCCTCTGTACGCAACACCCAGCTACCCAGTTTTCCTTCATATTATGTGAATTTTTGGACTACAAGATTTTCATTATCCTTGTTAAGAGTAATGTCACCTGGCACCAAAAAATGGAGGGCTATGTAGCAGATAGTTTATGGGCTGCGATCGTCAGTGAGTGACAGTGCCAGTTTCCAAGTGACTGGGGAACTGTGGCTAGTCTACACCCGGAAGATGAAGGATTGGGTCCCGCTAATCTGGCTAATGTGTATTGACCTGGCCCATCTAGGTGAGCATTGAAGGAAGGTGTGTTTCTCCCCAGAACGGCTGGCATTTCCTAGTATCCTTTGGAGAACAAATTTCTGAAACTGTCGGCAGGCAGTAGCACTTTATGGCAGTACAAAGAGCGTTACCACAAAATGGTCAGTCACAGTGTCTACTCTCTGCTCTGCAGGCTGATCGGCCAGAATGTCTGCACATAGAAAGAATGTCATGGAGCTATGCCCAGTTTCAAAATTGAGGAGTCAGTCAGAGCAATGGTAGGGTGCAGGTGGTGAGTTGAGCCCTCGATGGCAGAGATGATGTGGAGACGTATTTCATGAGTTAGTAGTCATGGAGCAGTAAGGTTGTTTTCTAGATGTGGAAAGTTCAGCTGTGGTCAGAGGTGCATACCTTTTGCTCATTTGAGAAATATCTTAGTCTAGTATTGATTTTTGAGGTGAGTGTTGATGTTAGCAAGCATACAAGAACTGTTCACTACAAGACCATCTAACAGAATGTGGAGCAACTGGCTATCCAGAGGCATTGTGTAAAGAAAAAAGTGGACTTGGCAAGAAAATAATAATTTGAGTAATGGTCCAATGAAAGTTGGAAGTGTGGAGTACTCATGTAAGTTTTAGACTCTAATCATGTGTTCTCTGCCAAAGAGAAGGGAGAAACCAGTTGATGACAGTGTAGTAACTGATTGCAGCATTTGTTGTGCAATCCAATGGTTGGACTTGGGAGCTTTTGAAGGTAGTGAGATGACTTCAGGGCATTGAATAGTGGTGTAGAGGATGGGACTATTTTATCCTTGATCAAACAAGTCCTCAGCTGTACTGCTTGTTTATATTGTCCAAGAGGCACAATATCTCAGCGATCAGACAGTTCATCATAGTCAGGTGTGCTGATGAATTGAGCTCCTGAGGACATGCAGCTGACTAATATCCCCTGCCCCCATGAGCTGTATGCTCCGCTGTTTGTGCCCATGGTCACACATCTGCAGTCACTTAGACACTACTGTTGGCATCTGTGGTAGCACTGATGTAGGTGCTGTGTTCACCCTGGTTACCAGATCGTTTCAATTAATTAAACTCAGTGCTGGTTCCATAGCCTTGCTAAGATTGTAGCCTTAATCTTAGTTGATGAGATTGTCTCTGGTGCGCCGGCCGGTGTGGCCGAGCGGTTCTAGGCGCTTCAGTCTGGAACCGCGCGACCGCTACGGTCGCAGGTTCGAATCCTGCCTCGGGCATGGATGTTTGTGATGTCCTTAGGTTAGTTAGGTTTAAATAGTTCTAAGTTCTAGGGAACTGATGACCTCAGATGTTAAGTCCCATAGTGCTCAGAGCCATTTGAACCATTTTGTCTCTGGTGCAAATTTATATGGTACTTCTAATGATGCTATCTCAGTATGTGGAGGACTGTGTCAGGATCCTAATATGTTTGTACTCCATCATGTGATTCTTGGACAAACACTGCTCTGCGTCCATTGACTTGTTGGGATACATCAGTCAAGTGTGGCTCTGGTGTTCACTGCAATGGTCTTTGACAATGTGCACTGTATGTCTAATATATGCCTATCCACATTGACATGGAACCACGTATACACCGGCCTTCCACAAACCAAGACCATATTTGATGCTTCCCAATAATGCTTGAATTTTGTTGGGTATTTCTTTAATATGCTTCTGATTTTTCGTGACAGTCTGACAGTGTATGGTATAAATGCAGTGGTTGCCTCTTCCTCCATGACTTCTTCTGTCTCCACAAGTTGTACTGTTGTGATGGGGTGGAGATGGCCCTTAACCTACCATTCTGGATACCCATTTTTTTTTTTTTTTCAGAATGCAGTTCTGCTCCTGGGGCAGACGCCCTGTATCTGGAGCAAAGCAGGTGACCTTATTTGGCTTTATAGCATAGGTATAGCAGGGCCTCGAAATCATCCAGGTCTGCCAACAAATGTTTGGGAGGAAGTCTAGACGTTGATCTTGCTGAAAGCTGAGAAGTGATTCTTGGTGTTCTAGCTCTCAGGCACCCTCTGGGATGCTCTGCAAATGAAACACCCCTTTGCATCTCTGTGAGTCACTGTCTTGCACACTACATGGTGCTAAGAGTTTGTGGACTCTGACCACAGCTGTGACAAGACTTCAGCTAGTGCAACAGAAGCTGTAGGATAACACACAAGGAGGAAAGTTTCAAACCTATCCAAAATTTAGTTACAATAAATTGGCTGCAGACCACTTATTAATGTCAACGAAATTTCATTAGAAATGGTTCAAGTTTTTCCTGTACACCTCTGTGACAGTTTTGCTGTGTAATGCAATATTTTAGCTGGAGGGTAGGCTTCTAATTTCTAAATACCGTTTTCTCGTTACCTGCATATTGACTTGAACATCTCTCTCTCTCTCTCTCTCTCTCTCTCTCTCTCTCTCTCTCTCTCCAAATTGGCATCCATCTGTACCTTGCATGCTTCATATCACTGACGTCTTTTCCTTTTTGAAATGCTATGGAGTGCTGAAAACTAGACAATAGATTACTTCTCTCCATACTACTAAATGAGAGAATTTTCTTCTTTCATAAACCACATGTATTATAACAACTTTTTACACTCAGCAAACAATTTCAAACAGTTTTCTGTCTACTTGACTAGTGTATCACAAATACAGTCAGAGTCCCAGTTTATAGCACATTCTACTAACTCAAACTTCTTTTGTTCTATCACTTTTTCATGCACTGTCATGGCTGTCTTCTTTCATGGAGGCCAGCGAAACTCTGGGGTGGTAGTCCACTACATGGAGAAAATATTGAGAATAGCAAGCTTGGGCAAGTGCAAGCCACTGCCAGCATTGCCCAATCCAGTCCCAATGTCATTTCCATTATCATTCAGCTAACATGCACACACAGAGAAACCCAACATTAATCATGTGTGTCCCCCTGTGCTAACCATATTAATAAATTTTCTTCAGCATTCAATTATCATCAGTCGTCAGTCCTAAATACATAGTACAATACAATGCTTTAACATAGTGGTATGTTACTGTATACTCTTTCTAAAATTGCATTTGACTTTCTATTCATGCCAGCATTAAATAATTTGAAAACAAAAATTACTTTGCGTATGGTAATGGTAATGGGGAAAGTCAGTTAATATAAACCAGGAAAATCAGTGGTCTTTACATAATATATTGAGGAAAACAATATTAATTACTTTACAATCAAATGATGACCCCATAAATTAACTCATTGATATTTCACATTATCACTGTATGTTACTCATTTCAGACATGTAGCTAGAAATATTTTTCAGTGTTTCCCTGTGGTGCTATAGTATTAAAAAATATTAATTATGCATCAACATTATTCAGAATTACTTACAACTAGAAATCTGTGACTTCTAAAACAAACTTGTATCTATTAACTGAAATGCTATAGTCATCATTGGTATTTCAGTAGCCACTATTTTACTTAAGTACTGTAAGATTTCTGAGTGAGTTGTTTCATTGCAGAAATATAAAACAGAAAATTAAAAGCTTTCATGTGTTAAAAATGTGCTACATACCTTTTTTGTTTGTGCCTCCCATAAATTATAAGAATTTTTAGATTTGTAAATCAGGTTTCATTGTTTTTGTATGGCATAGACTGATAAAGAAATAAAACAGAAAACTTTCAACACTTTTTGTCTTCAGTCATCATCCCGTAAATGTTGGTATGAGTAGAAGTCTAGATTAGGAGATTTTTAACATCAAGAGATGCATGAAGTTAATAATAGCATATAGAGAAATACTTAACTGAAGATACTTAATTATTTTGGCTTAATTGAATGTACAGAATTATTGAGGCTTGATTGAATGTGCAACATGTAGCCTCAAATATTCTGTCAACCAGTTGCTGACAGAAGAGCCAGAGAGACTCCCACTCTTTCTCTCTATGTGTGTGTGTGTTGGGGTGGGGTGGGGGTGGGGGTGGGGGGGTGGGGACACGTGAGCGCACCTGTGTGTGAGTGTGTGTGAGTAAGTGTGCATGCATGTGTATGAGTGTATGTGTGCTGATGCGTGGGCATGTGCTTTGTGTGTGTGTGCTTACATGCATCAGAGAGAGAGAGGCAGGGAGGGAGGGATAACGAAACAAACAGCTGTAAGTAATTTCGTCGAGCGAATCTATCCATCCTCAAAATACCATGCCTCAGGTAATGTTGTTCTTCCCTCTTTTATACAGTTGAGGTTGTCATTATTTGAACCAACAATGTGTAAGACTTTCAACTAATGTTACATGTATTTTATTTCAGTGCTGCTCAGTCTGTAAAGATTCTAATTGCACTTGGAGTTTACTGCACATATGGCCTTCAGTTTGTTGTGCCAGTTCAGATGTTACTAAATGCTACAAGAGATAAGTTTCCTGTAAGCCCTTTTCTGGTTGCATATACTGTAAGGACACTCCTTGTTACTGCAACAGGTATATTCCACATGTTCTTCTTTATTAATTTACTGAATTTTTATCTTGACTAGAGTTTCTTTTTCCAAGAAAATATGTGTTCATACTTTTGTACTATTAATGAGTTTGCAACAGTACACATACGTTGACATACGTTATGTGAAAGCCCAGGAGGATCTGATCACTTATCTGAGACTAACATTAACAGATTATAAAAACTAAAATTACTGGAACAATTAAGCTTCAAAAGATGTGTTATGACAGTCACTCAGAATAAATATGACTTCTTGTCCACAAGCTCATATCCTAGGAAGATACATAAATAATAGCAAACAGAGTCCCATTTTTTTGTTTCATTTTTCAACACTACATCCACATCTGTACTTTGTTGATAGTATCTTTGGTGTCACTATTATTTCCTCTCTTTCCTCTCCCATTCATAAATGGTTTATTGGAAGAACTCCATAAAAGCTCTAATGTTCCCAATCCCCATCATGGCCATTTCATGATATACATGTGGAAGGAAATATATTGTCCGACTCTTTTTTTCAAATGTATGCTGTTTGCGGCTTTCCCCTTACTTGTTTGCAGACATCTCAATGTCTTGTATCTTGATGTGCAGTATTGAAAAGATATTGGAAACTAATACAATTAAGGATAGTGCCAAATGATGTACAGCACACAACAGATGAATTGAGCTGCTCAGGGAATTAAAGTGGAAAGTGTCACAATGGAAGTTTTGTGACCCATAGGATTAAAGATTGCAACTGATCCACAAATTTGAATAATTTTATTTTAATATCGAATTTGTTCTGGATGGCCTTTAACTTCTATATTCTTTCACACAGATATAAAAAGAATAATATGTAGGCTATAAAATACAGAATACACAAAAATAAACACATTATTGTTGTGAAGATACCAGTATGGTACCCAAATCACATACACTGACAGCAAAACATAAAGATAGATAATTAATTTATTTATATTGATTGATTTATTTACTTAGCATTCTTGTATCTCATCATTATAAAAATGATATAGGATTTGTCATACATTGCCTTACATATAAAATAGGACATGAAAAGATTTACAATTATATGTCCATAAATAAAATATTATTACATATAAAATGAAACCATATGCTTAACAACATGCATAATATGTTAAATTAGAATAATAGATGAATACAATTTAGTTTTCAATGAGCTTTTTGGGTCATTATGATGAAGAAAATAAGCTACTGTATATTGAATGCTGGTGATTTAAGTATTCCTTGACACTATAAAAACTCTTGCTGATTAACATTTTTTTAAAGTTATTTTTTGAATATGTGGAATTTTGGTATACTTTTAATTTCCTTTAGTAGTGCACTAAATAAGATTTTTGGCTGATAAAGAACACTTTTTTGATATGTAGCTTTTGTGTGACTTTCTTTATGAAAGTCGTCTCTGTTTCTCATTTTGTAGTTATGAACTTGACTGTTTAACAAAGAATGTTCCTGGTGTGCCTTCATAAAACATATACTATCATAAATATAGATACATGGTAGAGTCATAATTTGTAGTTCTTTGAAAACTTTTTTACATGATTCTCTGTGTGTCATACCTCTGATTATCCTTATTGCCCTGTTTTGAAGCACAAACGAGTGTTTGGCCAAACTGGTATTCCCCCAATATATGATACCATGTCTTAGTGTGCTATGTATGAGTGCAAGTATGAACATAACACTGCATAAACACTACAGGAAAGTTTTTGGATTCTAAGAACATAACAATGCTGACTTAATTTTTTGTTTAACATTTCTGTGTGTTTCTCCCAGATTAAATATTCATCTAGCCATTATTCTAAAAATTTTGTGTGTGCTCTATCTTACACTGCTCAAGTTTTACAGTTAGGTCAGATTTTACATTGTTTTTTATATGTCTGAAGTTCATCCAAAATGTTTTTCTGTCATTAACAATTAATTTGTTGTTTGTAAACCACATGTTTGCTTCTTCTGTGGCTACTGTGACTCTCTCCAGTAAGTCAGTTTCATTTCTTTGACAAATAGACTGGTGTTGTCAGCAAACAATACTGCATCTGCTGTTGAAAAATGGCTTGGAAAATCATTTGCAAATATTGAGAACAGCAATGGCCCCAGTACAGAGCCCTGTGGCATGCCATACCTGACTCTTTGGCATTCCAATGAGTAGAGTTTACCCGCATGCTGTATCTCTACCTTCTGATACCTATTTGAAAGATAGGATTTGAACCAATCATGTGCTACTCCACAAACCCCGTAGCAGTAAATTATGGTCAATGACATCAAAAGCCTTAGACAGGCCCAAAAACAGGCCACAATTTAATTCAATTTTGCCTACAGATTTTATGATCAGTTTTAAAAAGTTATAAATTGCTGTGTCAGTTGACCTATTTTTCGTATATTCAGTAAACCAGATAAAAAATCAGCAGTGTCATATCTCAATGAGGAACTTGAAAGTTTCAGCACAGGGTATGGGCATGTACAGGAACTTAGATTCAAGTTTAAAAGAGTAGATAACAATGCACTGGATAGATATGTACCTAGTAGAACAGTTTATAATGGGAGGGAACCTCCATGGTATACAGTTACTGTAAAGAAACTTCCAAAGATACAGATATTTCTGCATAAAAGGTGTAAGACAAAGCATAGTGCTATAGAAAGAGAGATGCTGAATGAAATGCATTTGACTGTCAAGAGAGCAATGTATGATGTCTTCAATGACTTGCATAGCAGAATGCTGTCAAATGATCTAAGTTAGTGTCCAGCCCCTTGCGAATGAGACTGGAACTGAAATAGAGGGTATCAAAGTAAAAGTTGAAATTCTAAACTCCATTTTCAAATCTCCCCTTACAGAGGAACACTCAGGAGAATTGCCCTAATTTAATCCTTGTACCACTGAAAAGATGAATTAAATAAGTGTTAGTGCATTGGTGTTGAGGAACAGCTGAAAAAGTTAAAATTGTATGCAGCTCCAGGGCCCAGTGAAATCCCTATTATACTGATATTCTATACTGAATTTGTGACTGAGTTAGCCCCTCTTCTAACTATAATCTATCATAGATCCCTTGAACAGAAAACTGTGCTCAGTTCTTGGAAAAAATCACAGGCCACACCTGTCTACAAGGAGGGTAGTAGGAATGATCCACAACATTACTGTCTAATATCCATCCATCAGCTTGTAGTGGAATCTTAGAACATATTCTGAGCTCAAACATAATGAGGCATCTTGAACAGAATGACCACCTCAGTGCAACCAGCATGGATTTTGAAAACATTGACCATGTGAAACCCAACTCTCATGACATACTGAAAGCTTGGAATCAAAGTAGACTGGTAGATACAGTATTTCTTGATTTCCAAAAAGCTTTTCACTCAGTACTGCACCTTTGATTATTGTCTAAAGTACGATCATATGGGGTATCGAGTGAAATTTGTGTCTATATTGAGAACTAGGAAGGATGCAACATGTTATCTTGGATGGGGCGTTATTGTAAGATGTAGAAGTAACTTCAGGTGTACTCCATGGAAGTGTGTTGGAACAATTGCTGCTCCTGTTTTATATTAATGACCTTGCAGACAATATTAATAGTAAAACCAGAATTTTTACACATGATGCAGTTATCTATAATGAATTATTATCTGAAAGGAGCTGCATAGATATCCAATCTGAGCAATCAGTTTTTGGTAGGATAATGTAAACTGAAGCACCAAAGAAACTGGTATAGGCATGTGTATTCAAGTGAAGAGATATGTAAACAGGCAGAATATGTTGCTGTGGTCGGCAATGACTATATAAGATAACAAGTGTCTGGCGCAATTGTTGTTATATCAGTTACTGCTGTTACAGTGGCAGGTTAATAAGATTTAAGTGAGTTTTATCATGGTGTTATAGTCGGTGCATGAACAGTGGGACACAGCATCTCTGAGGTAGCGATGAATTGGGTTTTTTCTCATATGACCATTTCATGAGTGTACTGTGAATATCAGGGATCCAGTAAAACATCAAATCTCCATCATTGCTGTGGTCAGAAATAGATCCTCCAAGAACAGGACCAACTACAACTGAAGAGAATTGTTCAACATGTCAGAAGTGCAACCCTTCCACAAATTGCTGCAGATTTCAATGCTGGACCATCAGCAACTGTCAACATGTGAACCATTCAACAAAACGTCATTGATTTGGGATTTTGGAGCTGAAGGTCCACTTGTGTACCCTTGATAACTGCATGACACAAAGCTTTACGCCTCGCCTGGGTCTGTCAACACCGACATTGGACTGTTGATGACTGGAAACATGTTGCCTAGTCAGACAAGTCTCATTTCTAATTATATATTGTATGGAGCAGATGGACGTGTTCGGGTATGGAGGGAACCTCATGAATCCATGGACCCAGGGGATTGTTCAAGATGATGGAAACTGTAATGGTGTGGGGCATGTGTAGTTGGTGTGATATGAGACATCTGATATGTCTAGATACGATTCTGATAGGTAGTGCATACGTAAGCATCCTGTCTGATGATCTGCATCCATTCATGTCCGTGGTACATTCTGACGGACTTGGGCAATTCCAGCAGGGCAATGCAACACCCCCACACGTCCAGAGTTGCTACAGAGTGGCTCCAGGAACTCTCTCCTGAGTTTAAAAAACATTTCCACTGGCCACCAAACTTCCCAGAGGTGAAAATTATTGATCACATCTGAGATGCCTTGAACGTGCTGTTCAGAAGATATATCTACTTCCTCATACTCATGAATTTTTGGACAGCTCTGCAGGGTTTACGTTGTCAATTCCCTCCAGGTGTTACCTGAGTCCATGTCATGTCATGTTGCAGCACTTCTGCATGCTCACAGGGTTGCTACATATCTACCAGTTTCTTTGGCTCTTTGCTGTATATGGATAGATGAAAAATGTACTCACCAAACGGCAGCAGAACACACACATAAAAGAAGGTTGTAATTATTCAAGCTTTCAGAACCTGTGGCTCCTTCTTCAGGCAGAAGAATTAAAGGGGAAGGAAGAGGGGTGAAGGTAAAAGACTGGAAAGGTCTAGGAAAAAGAGATAGATTTCGGAAAAGTCACCCAGAAGCACGGGTCAAGAGAGACTTGCTAAACAGGATGAGAATGAAAGACTGATTGTTGGGGACTGCACTGGAGAAGATTTGAAAACCTGAGGCTTAAAGATGGAAGATAGGGTAATATGCAAGACAGTAATTATTGCTAAAACATTGTGTACAAGTTAATAAGAGTGAAAAACTAAGTGCATTGTACATAACAGAGGTGGGATGGGACAGTGAAAAATAGACATGTAAGAAAATGAAATATGTAGAAAACTAAAATGGAGTAAAGAGAGGAGTAGTTAATGTGAAGAAATGTTGAGATGGAAGAAATTAACGTAAATTAAGGCCAGGCAGGTTGCAAGAACTGAAGACTTGTTTTAGCACTAGTTCCCACCTGTGGAGTTCTGAGAAACTGGAGTCTGGGGAAGAATCCAGATGGTGTGTGTGGTGAAACAGGCACCGAGGTCATGATTGTCATGTTGTGGAGCATGTACTGCAACAGGATATTGTGTGTTGCCAGGATACACCCTCTGCCTATGCCCATTCATCCTAACTGTTAATTTGGTGGTAGTCATGCCCATGTAAAATGCTGAACCGTGTTTAGACAACAGTTGGTATATGACATGTGTTGTTGCACAACTTTGATAGTATATATGGATGGGGTCTTGATGGCAAATGCTGTATGTAGAGGTGTCAGGCAGCTGGCATAAACCTTCACCAACATATTTCTTATTGTGAAGTACCACAGTGATAGATCCTTTGTCAGCTGGAAGGATAGTGATGGAATCATCAGCTCTTGGGGGATGTAGAGCCTGGAGTTGTGCAGAGAACATGTTAGGGCCACGTTGTAGGGACCTGAGGAAGGGTTGTGAAGCAATGCTGGATGTGAGGAATTCTTGAAAGGCTTGGAAGCGATGATTCTGAGGTAGTGGTGGTGGATTGAGTTGGGATCATGGCCAGAACTGTTCAAGGCAGGGTTCAATGTCAAGTTTGCAGTTGGAAAGGTTTGGGATTGGGTTGCAGAGTGAAATTTCCAGTTGAATTACATATGAAGGAAAGTAGGTCCTTCACCAACGCAGCACAATCAAATGCAAGTTTAGGGCTGAAAGTGAGATCCTTGGATAATACAGATAACTCAGGAGGGAAGAGTGCTTTAGACGAGAGGTTGTGAACACAGTATCATTGTGACTGGTTCTTGTGATTATGAGTTTGTAGGAGAGGAGTGGTGGTTGATGTGACTGTTGAGGGAGTTGCAGAGGGACAAGAAGGGAAATGCCACTGCTCAGATAGTTTAGGAGAAGGTGGGATAGTTTTCTGAGGTGAAGTCTGGCATGTTGTTCCAAGTTGAAGTTGGCTTGGCAGATGATACCACCAAAGGAAACATGAGGGGCAGATAACAGCAGGATTTTGTAGAAGGAGAGAAGTCTGATGGAGTGGAAATTGGCTGATGAGCTATATATGTCACAGATTAGGCAGATAACAGCAAGAGATTTCTGTATTTGAACTGTAAAAGAGCCTGGTGTAGAACAGGATTACATCCAGAAACAGGGACTTTCAATATTAGGTCTTTTGGAGTAACTCCAAGGGACAAGCAGGTTTCAAGAAACAGAATGTGGGACCTTAGTTTTGATAGTGCAAAAGCATGTTTTTGAGAAGAACAAATATACTATGTGAGGGGCTTCATCATAACAAGAAAGGATGTTTTAGAATGTTAGAAATCATGGGAGTGGCAAAAAAGATAAATAGAGGGCAGATAAAAGAAAGACTGGGTAAACAGAAAACAAAAGTTGTAGAAGAAAATGTAAACTACATAATAGCTCAAAATGGTTAAAATGGCTCTGAGCACTGTGGGACTTAACATCTGAGGTCATCAGTCCCCTTAGAACTACTTAAACCTAACTAACCTAAGGACATCACACACATCCACGCCCGAGATAGGATTCGAACCTGCGATCGTAGCGGTCACTGAAGCGCCTAGAATCGCTCGGCCACACTGGCTGGCATAAACTACTTAATTTGGCAATTAAAGTAATTTAGGAGACGGCAGTAAAAGTCAATCAGAGTAGTCTGTTGAAAAACAAATGCACAGAAACATGAAGGAATTATGTATTAACAAGGTAAGTGGAAGGCAGAAAAGAAAATAGCTGCCAAATTTACTAATAAATCGGCAAAAGATGATCAGGAGAAGGCCCTGGAGTGTGGTGAACCATAAATTGTATTAGGAAAATTTGTAAATAGCAGTGGAATTGTTATATGCAAATTCGTAATTAAAAGTGGACCTGTCTATGTGCACAGAAACCGGTAGACTACTAGAAAAGATGTAGGGGAAAAGTGTTGATTTATTTTGGTGATACAGATAATAAACAAATGGATTAGCACATAAGGTAGAAATCAGACAATAGCTTGAATAAGACAGACGGCAACAAAGACTGAAAATAGGGTTTTGACAATGTAATATTTATGGATAGGTAAAAAATCCACTCACCATGTGGCAGCAGAACACATATATAAAAGAAGGTTGTAATGTCAAACCTTCCCTCCCATACAGCCTTGGCATTCGAGGCAAAAGTATTTGTTCGGATGAAGACTCTTTACAGCAATACACCACTATTCTCACCTAAGCCATCACTGGATATTATTACCCCACCAGCCTAGTTCAAAAGCAGATTCCCTGGGCTATCACATCCAGTCCTGACACTGTTGATCCCTCCAAAACACGACTTCAGAGTACACTACTGGTCACTCAGTATTATCCTGTCTGCAATGTATTAATCAGCTGTTTCGACAAGCCCATGACCTCCTAAAATCATTCCCTGAAATGAGATCCACTCTGTCAGATTTTGCCCACCACAACTAGAATAGCTTTCAGTCGCCCTCCCAATCTCCACAATATTCTTGTCAGACCAAATACTCCTTCTGTACCTTCCTCTCTCTACCCTCTCCTACCCCTGTAACCATCCCACTGCAAGACTTTCCCTATGCACTCTCCTACCACCAGCTATACTAGCCCTATAACTGGCAAAACATATACTATCAAAGGTAGATCTACATGTGAAATGATACAAGTCATATACCAGCTGTTATGTAAATACTGTTCACCCTTTTACATCAGCATTTCTACCCCCCACCCCCCCCCACCCCCCACCCCCCACCCCCCACCCATGAACCATAGACCTTGCAGTTGGTGGGGAGGCTTGCGTGCCTCAGCGATACAGATAGCTGTACTGTAGGTGCAACCACAATGGAGGGGTATCTGTTGAGAGACCATACAAATGTGTGGTTCCTGAAGAGGGGCAGCAGCCTTTTCACTAGTTACAGGGGCAACAGTCTGAATGACTGACTGATCTGGCCTTGTAACACTAAGCAAAACAGCCTTGCTGTGCTGCTACTGTAAACGGCTGAAAGCAAGGAGAAACTACAGCCGTAATTTTTCCCGAGGGCATGCAGCTTTACTGTATGGTTAAATGATGATGGCGTCCTCTTGGGTAAAATATTCCAGAGGTAAAATAGTCCCACATTCTGATCTCTGGGCGGAGACTACTCAAGAGGACGTCGTTATCAGGAGAAAGAAAACTGGCATTCTATGGATCGGAGCGTGGAATGTCAGATCTCTTAATCGGGCAGGTAGGTTAGAAAATTTAAAAAGAGAAATGGATAGGTTAAAGTTAGATATAGTGGGAATTAGTGAAGTTTGGTGGCAGAAGGAACAAGACTTCTGATCAGGTGAATACAGGGTTATAAATATAGAATCAAATATGGGTAATGCAGTAGTTGGTTTAATAATGAATAAAAAATAGGAGTGCGGGTAAGCTACTACAAACAGCATAGTGAATGCATTATTGTAACCAAGATAGACATGAAGCCCACGTCTACTACAGTAGTACAAGTTTATATGCTAACTAGCTCTGCAGATGATGAAGAAATTGAAGAAATGTATGATGAGACAAAAGAAATTATTAAGATAGTGAAGGGAGACGAAAATTTAATAGTCATGGGTGACTGGAATTCGATAGTAGGAAAAGGAAGAGAAGAAACGTAGTAGGTGAATATGGAATGGGGGTAAGAAATGAAAGAGGAAGCCGCCTAGTACAATTTTGCACAGAGCATAACTTAATCATAGCTAACACTTGGTTCAAGAATCATAAAACAAGTTTGTATACATGGAAGAAACCTGGAGATACTGACAGGTTTCAGATAGATTAGATAAAGGTAAGACAGAGATTTAGGTTCCAGATAGATTTAGGTTCCAGATAGATTACATAATGGTAAGACAGAGATTTAGGAACCAGGTTTTAAATTGTAAGACATTTCCAGGGGCGGATGTGGACTCTGACCACAATCTATTAAAACTGAAGAAACTGCAAAAAGGTGGGAATTTAGGGAGATGGGACCTGGTTAAACTGAAAGAATCAGAGGGTGTACAGAGTTTCCGGGAGAGCATAAGGGAACAAATATAAAAATGCAGTAAATGAAGCAGGCAAAAAGGAATACAAACGTCTCAAAAATGAGATCGACAGGAAGTGCAAAATGGCTAAGCAGGGATGGCTACAGGACAAATGTATGGATGTAGAGGTGTATGTCACTAGGGGTAAGATAGATACTGCCTACAGGAAAATTAAAGAGACCTTTGGAGAAAAGAGAACCACTTGCATGATTATCAAGAGCTCAGATGGCAACCCAGTAATAAGCAAAGAAGGGAAAGCAGAAAGGTGGAAGGAGTATATAGAGGGTCTATACAAGGGCGATGTACTTGAGGACAATGTTATAGCAATGGAAGAGGATGTAGATGAAGATGAAATGGGAGATATGATACTGTGTGCATAGTTTGACAGAGCACTGAAAAAACCTAAGATGAAACAAGGCCCTGGGAGTAGACAACATTCCATCAGAACTACTGATAGCCTTGGGAGAGCCAGCCCTGACAGAACTCTACCATCTGGTGAGCAAGATGTATGAGACAGACGAAATACCCTCAGACTTCAAGAAGAATATAATAATCCCAATCCCAAAGAAAGCAGGTGTTGACAGATGTGAAAATTACCAAACTATCAGTTTAATAAGTCACGGGTGCAAAATACAAACTTGAATTCTTTACAGACGAATGGAAAAACTGGTAGAAGCTGACCTCGGGGAAGATCAGTTTGGATTCCATATAAATGTTGGAACACGTGAAGCAATACCGATCCTATGGCTTATCTTAGAACCTAGATTAAGAAAATGCAAACCATTGTTTCTAACATTTGTAGACTTAGAGAAAGCGTTTGACAATTTTGACTGGAATACTCTCTTTCAAATTCTGAAGGTGGCAGGGGTAAAATACAGGGAGTGAAAGGCTATTTACAATTTGTACAGAAACCAGATGGCAGTTATAAGAGTCGAGGGGCACAAAAGGGAAGCAGTGTTTGGGAAGGGAGCGAGACAGGGGTTTAGCCTATCCCCAATGTTATTCAATCTGTATATTGAGCAATCACCAAAGGAAACAAAAGAAAAATTTGGAGTAGGTATTAAAATCCATGGAGAAGAAATAAAAACTTTAAGGTTTGCCGATGACATTGTAATTCTGTCAGAGACAGCAAAGGATTTGGAAGAGCAGTTGAACTAAATGTACAGTGTCTTGAAAGGAGAATATAAGATGAACATCAACAAAAGCAAAACGAGGATAACGGAATGTAGTCGAGTTAACTCGGGTGATGCTGAGGGAATTATATTAGGAAATGAGACACTTAAAGTAGTAAATGAGTTTTGCTATTTGGGGAGCAAAATAACTGATGATGGTTGAAGTAGAGAGGATATAAAATGTAGACTGGCAATGGCAAGGAAAGCGTTTCTGAAGAAGAGAAATTTGTTAACATCAAGTATAGATTTAAGTGTCAGGAAGTCATTTCTGAAAGTATTTGTATGGAAGTGAAACATGGACGATAAGTAGTTTGGAGAAGAAGAGAACAGAAGCTTTTGAAATGTGGTGCTACAGAGGAATGCTGAAGATTAGATGGGTAGATCACATAATTACTGAGGAGGTATTGAATAGAATTGGGGAGAAGAGGAGTTTGTGGCACAACTTGACAAGAAGAAGGGACCGATTGGTAGGACATGTTCTGAGGCATCAAGGGATCACCAATTTAGTATTGGAGGGCAGCGTGGAGGGTAAAAATTGTAGAGGGAGACCAAGAGATGAATACACTAAACAGATTCAGAAGGATGTAGGCTGCAGTATGTACTGGGAGATGAAGCAGCTTGCCCTGGATAGAGTATCATGGAGAGCTGCATTGGGCCAGTTTCGGGACTGAAGACCACAACAACAACAACGACAACATACTACCACTAAATTTTCAGTTAGGATGCATGGGCATAGGCAGACAGTGTATACTGTAAACACACAGTATCCTGTTGTGGAGCATGCTCAACAACTGCACAGTCATGACCTCAGTGCCTGCTTCACCACATGGACCATCTGGATTCTTCCCCCAGACACCAGTTTCCCAGAACTCCACAGGTGGGAACTAGCGTTACAACATTTCCTTAGGTCGTGTGACCCACCTGGCCTTAATTTACGTTAATTTCTTCTGTCTCAAAATTTTTTCACAGTAATTACTCCTTTCTTTACTCCATTTTAGTTTTCTACATCTTTCATTCTCTTACATGTCTATTTTTTGCTGTTTCCCTCCAACCTCTGTTATGTACAATGCACTTAGTATTTCACTCTTATTATCTTGTAAATGACATTTTAGCAGTAATCTCTGTCTTGTATAATACCCTGTCTTCCACTTTTAAGTCTCAGGTTTTCAAATCTCATCTGGTACAGTCTCCAACAGTCAGCCTTCCTTCTTATCCCATCCAGTAAGTCTTCCATGGCCCTGCGGTTCTGGGTGACTTTTCCGAAATCTATCCCTTTTCCTAGATCTCTCCAGTCCTTTTCCTTCACCCTTCTTCCTTCCCCTTCAACACTGCTGCCTGAAGAAGGGGTCACTTGCCTTATTACAACCTTCATTTATGTGTGTGTTCTGCCACCACTTGTGTAATTATTGAGTCAGATCTTCATAAGATTTCAACATGGTGCAGAGATTGGCAAATTGCCCTAAATGTTCAGAAATGTAAAATTTGGCACTCCCCAAAACCAAAAGAACTTAGTATCCTATGACTATGAGTCACTGTTGGAATTGGCCAACTCATACAAATACAAAATGGAATGATCACATAGGTTCAGTCATGGGTAAAGCAGGTGGTAGACTTTGGTTTATTGGTAGAATACTGGGGAACTGCAATCAGTCTTCAAAGGAGGTTGCTTACAGATCACTCATGTAACCAGTTCTAGAATATTTTTCAAGTGTGTGGACCCATCACAGATAGGACTACCAGAGGGTTTATTTATTTAGTGCCCATATTATCACATTCATGATACTGGACTTGTCAAAGTAGGAAACAGTATAAAATATTATATCTTTACATCATGTATAAAATCTTATCATTCTTATCAACACATCTTTATAACAGAAACATTATTCTGCATAATTAGATTATAAAATTCTGTACATACATACACATATAATAAAAGCTAGCAAAACACCTTGATTGATTTTGCTAAAACTATTAAATACCAGTACTTTAGTTAAATCGGATAGTAACAATGGCAGAAAAGTTAGGTGCATAATTAGATACCTACACTGATCAAATACTTTGATAATTATAAACCTTTGTTTAGAGAGATTATGGGGCAGACCTAGAAATTTGAGCAGAATTCCAGGTATTCATTAATGCTGTTGTTTATTTGTAGATTTTTTTTAGTTCTTTTCTAAATGTATTAATGGTTGTTATTTTTTTGTGTTATCTGGAAATTCACTGTTGAGAATTTGTGGTTTGTAAACAACACTATCCTGATATATTGATCTTCTGTGCACATCCCTCTGATAGTCATCCATGTTCCTTGTTTGATAATTGTAGATCTCACCATTCAAAGCTGACACTTGATGGTTTTTAATGAAGCAGAGACTTTCAAATATAAATATAGATGGTAAGATCATGATTTTTAATTTCTTAAAGCTACCTCTACATGATTCTCTGTAAGCAACATCACTTATTAATCTTACAGCTTTCTTTTGGAGTTTAAAAGACTGCTTTGCAAAAGAGGTATTTCCTCAGAATATTATACCATACAACAGTAGATGATGCTAGTATACATAATAAGCACTTAACACTGTTTCAGTATTGCAACAATATTTATGCATTCTCAATATGTAATAGTAATTGCTTAATTTTGTGTCAAGCATTTCTACATGTTTTTTCCCATCTTAGATGCTTATCTACCCATAATCTATGAATTTTATGTGATTCTTATGCTGAATTTGGCTAATCAATAATGTGAATTTTACATTAGTCCTATATTTGTTCCTTATATGGTTGAAGTTCATGCATACAGTTTTCTTGTCATTGACAACTAGACAGTTACCTTTAAGCCATTTTTTTAGCCACTTCTTCTCTTTTGCTGATTTTTTTGCTGTGTCCGCTAATCATTCTTCCCTTTTACAAAGAATCTGGTATCATCAGCAAATAATATAGTATCAGCCAACTGTTTTATATTCAGAATGATACACATTACCATCCTGGACACTTGCACTCTTTGTTTCCTATCAGTTAAATATGACTTGAACCTCTCTAAGAAACACCACAGACACTGTAATTATATAGTTTTAATAGTAGCAGATTATGATTTATATGATCAATGCTTTGGAAAGATCGAAAAACAACCCACAGATCAGTTCCTTGTCCTCAATAGTCTTGTAGACAAGTTTTAGGAGACTGAAGAGAGCATTCTGCGTCGACTTGCCTGTCCTGAAACCATTCTACACATTTACAAGAATGTTATTTTTGTTTAGGAAGTCTAGTAATCTGTCATACATTATTCCTTCAATTATTTTTGAAAATGCAGATAATAATGATAGTGATCTGAAATTTTTAATGTCAAACTTCTCACCACTTTTATAAACTGGTATTACTGCTGACTGCTTTAGTTTACTTGGAAACACACCAGTTACAAAGAAGCCATTATGTCCAAAATCTGAGAGACAACATTTTCAGTACAATATTTAATAATTTTGTCAGGAATACCACCAAATCCACAGGTCTTTTACTCTTTAGTTTACTGGTAGCCCTTTGTACTGCTTCCAGTGTTACAGGAGATAGGTACAGTGTCCTTTCATTTATTGTAGTTATTATCTTTGCCTTCAGATTATATTTACCTGTGATCAGGTTTTGGGCTACATTACTATAATGATCATTAAATATATTAGCTATTAGAAGTGGATTACCAACAATTTCACTTCTGTGTTTTAGGGTGATTTTGCCTGTATGATTATCAATAATTTTCCATATTGATTTCATTTTGTTGTTCCCCTTTCTGAGATATGAATCATTGTGATTATTTTTAGCAGCAACTAAAGCATCCCTGTGCTTTTTCCTATAACACTTTACATATGGTTTCAAGATAGTACTTTGCTTTGCACACTTCTATAGCATTCTAAGACTCTATGATGACTCTTTGATTTCACTTGTTATCCATGAATTTGATTTTTTTGTTATATATTTTCGTTCTCTTCAGAGGGAATGAAATATTATAACAGTATTTATAATTTGACAAGAACTTGTTGAATTTTATATCTACAAAACTACTGGTTTCACTGTTCCAGTTTACATTTTTTAACATGAGATTACAGCCCCTAACACTGTCTCTTGTTGTCACTTTTCTCATGAGATTTCTCTAAAGTCAGTTTAATTGCTGATCAGAGGAACCGGTGTCCAATACCACAGATTTAAAGCCACATTTTGTTTTATTGATTAATATTGTCACTTTTGCTGCCAAATCTTGTGGTATCTTCTACACATATGTCCATATTGCATGTTTTTACTAGATTAACCAGTTTCTGCCCTTTTTACAGCTCTCCTAGAAATTAAAATTGAAATTCCCAAGCATAATTATGTATTTTGCCTAACTATTTAGGCACTTCAGAAGATTTTCCAAACTTTCAGAGAACAATTCAAAATTGCCAGATGGGGGCTATTCTGCAACTATAATTTTACTTTCTGTTAGTTCACATAAATAATATTCAAAATCATTTTCAGCACAGCAGACATTTTTAAACCTAATTTCCTTTGATTTAATACCTGTTCTTACATATATACATGTTTCAACCCCTCTTTATCTTTACCTGCAAAAGCTGCTGATTCAACTGTAAGTCTGAAATCTCAGCTGCACATTTTTGTATTTCTTGCAGCCAGTGTTCAGTTACACACAAGATTGAAATTTCCTTCAATGTAATAGTCAAAAGGATCTCTGGCTCATACAGGTTACTGGTTAAGTCATGTACATTATGATATTTGAGAGTTCTTGCCTGGTATGCTGACAAACAGAAATTATGCGAAATCAAAGCCGCTGTCAGGTTTTGTTTTGTTCTTGCATCTGTCAGTGTACAATACCCAGTGTTTATGTTTATTAGTGTCATTTAGACTCAGTACATTTAAGGTAGCAGTTTTCATAGTTTTATTAGGTCACTTTCGCTTGTATGTAACCGCTTGTTTAAATTTCAATTACGAGGGATAATCAGTAGGTGCAGCTCACTGTAGGTCACTGTTTAATTCGTTTATAATATTCACTAGATAGCCCCTAGCAGTTTGCTGTAGGTCACTGTCTTATTCTTTAGTATTCACTAAATAGCCCCTAGCAGGAAAATAAGCACCAGATCTCACTTCTACTGTAAATTTTTATTTTCATTATTGAGTGTCCTTTCTGCCAACTAGAGTGTAGCTGCTAACCTTTTGTGACAGTAGGTTTCCTTAAGTTTTTTTTATAGTAGATCAGTTATTAGCTAGATGGATAGGGACTGTGTCTGTTGTGTGCGGATGCAGGAGGAGTTGGCCAAAGTCCAAATGCAGCTGGAAGCTTTGTTGGCCACAATCAACAAGCTCCAGAGTGCCACCTTGAGGTGTGGTGGGGATGGGGTGCCTAGATGTGCAGGGTGGATGTCACAGCTCTCTGTCACTGAGCTGACCTCAGGTGCGACTGAGCCGGCTGGCCCACTGTCACCTCAGTGTGGGTGGCAAACTGTGTCAAGGTCTCGAGCCTCAAGGCGAAGGCTACATGGAGGAAGCAGGCTCCTGCCAAATCCCATGCACTTTGCTCATAGATTCAGTGTGCTATCTGATGCTTGGGGGGGGGGGGGGGGAGGTTGAGCCAGATCAGACTGCACCTTCTGCCAGGATAGTGGCTTTCTCCTTCAGTAAGGTCCAGACAGGCACGTGGTGGTAGGGGTTGTTAGTTACTGGGACCTCCAATGTTAGGCGGGTCATGGAGCCCCTCAGGAACATAGCAGCTAGGGCGGGGATGAAGTCCAACGTTCACTCAGTGTGCTTGCCAGGGTACCTTGTCCAGGATGTGGAAGAGGCTCTTCCGGTGGCTATCGAGCATGCGGGGTGCAGCCAGCTGCAGATTGTTGTGCATGTTGGCACCAACGATACCTGTTGTCAGGGTTCTGAGGAAATCCTTGGGTCCTTTCGACAGCTGGCTAAATTTATGAAGGTGGCCTCCATCTCTCGTGGAGTGGAAGCCAAGCTGACGGTCTGCAGCATTGTACCCAGGGTGGACTGGGGTCCTCTGGTTTGGAGTCAAGTGGAGAATCTAAACCAGAGGCTACGTCGACTCTGTGATGAAAATGGTTGTAGATTCCTCGACCTACACTATGGGGTGGAAGGTTGTAGGACGCCCCTCGATAGATCAGGGGTGCACTACACACAGGAAGCAGCTACATGGGTAGCACAGCACTTATGGTGTGCACATGGTTTTTTTTTGATTAGGTTCCTGCTCATGGGAAACAAACCGCTGGCCCAAAAAATTACCACTTCATGACACTGATGTCGGTGTGCCAACTGTAAAAATTGTTAGTTCACCTAAACAGGTCATTCCAAAGGATTTAAATATGCTTAATCTCACGTTAGTAAATTGTCGAAGTGTCTGTAGCAAGATCCCCGAGTTAATCTCTGAAATAAACAGTAGCAATGCCAATATTGTACTAGGTACCAAAAGCTGGTTGAAACCAGAAATAAAAAGCAGTGAAATTTTGAACTCTGATTGGACAATGTTTAGGGAGGATAGAACTGATGCTATGGGAGGTGATGTGTTCATTGCAGTTAAAAGCTGTTTAAACGCAGTTGAGATCGATACTGCCTCAGAATGTGAAATAGTCTGGATAAAGCTGTCAATCAGACAATAATTGACCATTGTATTAGGATGTTTTTATAGACCACCAGCATCTGCAACAAACAACACAAAGTGTTTCAGGGAAAGTCTTGAGTACATAGGAAGTAAATATCCAAATTATCCATTAGTTATAGGTGGAGACTTTAATCTATCATCCATTGACTGGGAAAATTACACGTTTATCACAGGGGGCAGAAGCAAAGATTCATGTGAAGTAATTCTAGGAGTGCTCTCAACATACAACCTTGAGCAATTGGTTAGAAAACCAACTCGAGATGGGAACATATTAGATGTCTTGGTGACAAACAGATCTGATCTTTTTGAGGAAGTTAATCTAGAAGAAGGTATTAGTGACCATAAAGTCGTTGTGGCTTCTATGTCAGTGAAATTTGAAAAAAAAAAACAACAAAGAAACAGGTCGGAATTTAAAGGTATTGTCCACCATGTGCTAGAGAAGTATGTGCCTAGCAAAAGTATAGGGGAGGGAAAGGATCACCTTGGTACAACAAACATATTAGGAAGTTGCTGAGAAAGCAGAGAATTTTGCAGTCATTTTAAACGTAGTCACTGCCCCGCTGACAAAGCAGAAATTATGCGAAATGAAAGCAACTGTCAGAAGGACAATGAGAGATTCTTTTAACAAATTTGAAAGCAATATTTTATCTGCAGATTCTAAAAATAACCCCAAAATATTTTGGTCATACGTAAAATCTATGAACGTTACAAATAATTTAATACCTTCTCTTACTGACAGTATGGATAATGTAATTGATGATGATAAACAGAAGGCTGAAATTCTAAACCTAGCTTTCAAAAACTCATTTACGATAGAGGACTGCAGCACCATTCCCCCTTTCAATTATCGAACAAACGAAAGGATGGCTGAAATAGTGTTTAGTGTATCTGGGATTGTAAAACAGTTAAGATCCTTAGACGCCAGAAAGGCATCTGGCTCAGACGGTATCCCCGTAAGATTATCTGTTGACTATGCTACAAATATAGCACCATTCTTACCATCATCTATCAGAGATCATTGGAATGGTGGAAAGTTCCACGGGACTGGAAGAAGGCCCAGGTCATTGCAATCTATAAAAAGTGTAGAAAATTGGATGCACACAATTACCTGCCAATTTCACTGACATCAATTTGTTGTAGAATCATGGAACATATTTTGTGTTCAGACATAATGACCTTTCTAGACTCAGAAAAGCTCATCTGCAGAAACTAGCATGGTTTTAGGAAACAGCGGTCATGCGAGACACAGCTGGCCCTCTTTGTGCATGATATACAACAGGCTCTAGATACTGGCTCCCAGGTTGATGCCATATTTCTCGACTTTTGAAAGGCGTTTGACTCAGTTCCACACTGTTGCTTGCTACAAAAAGTGCACGCTTCTGATCTATCCAGTGACATATGCAGTTGGATAGAAAGTTTTCTAACAGACAGGGAGCAGTACGTTGTCCTGAACGGGGTAACTTCAACAGAAACAAGAGTAACTTCAGGTGTGCCCCAGGGCAGCATAATAGGTCCTATGCTTTTTACAATTTACATAAATGATCTGATTGATGGCATTGACTGCAACCTAAGACTGTTTGCCGATGATGCTATAGTCTACAGGAAAGTAGTATCACACGAAAGTTGTGAACAAATCAATGAGGATTTGCAGAAAATAAAGGCGTGGTGTAATGACTGGCAGTTATCTGTCAATATTAGTAAGTGTTACCTACTGCGTATAACAAAGCAAAAATCCCCATTAATGTATGAGTACAAAATAAATGATCAGTCTTCAGAAGCGGTAACATCAGTCAAGTATCTGGGTGTGACTATTCGAAATGATCTCAAATGGAATGATCAGATTACACAAGTAACAGGCAAGGTGAACTCTAGATTGCGGTTTATTGGTAGAATCCTGAAGCGATGCAGTCCTTCAACAAAGGCATTAACTTACAATACGTTAGTTCGTCCAGTCTTAGAGTATTGTTCGTCTGTACGAGACCCTTACCAGTTGGGTCTGATTCAAGAAATTGAGATGGTCCAAAGAAGAGTGACAAGATTCATGACTGGTATATTTAGCCATTGTGAGAGCGTTACAAATCTCATAGAAAGTTTGAAGTGGGACACACTTGCAGATAGACAATGCTCTAAACAGAAGGGATTGCTCACTAACTTCCGAAATCCAATCTTCACCGAGGATGTAGAGCATATTTTATTACCACCAACTTTCAAATCACATAATGATCATCATTCAAAGATAAGGGAAATAAGAGCTCATACTGAGGCGTTCAAATAGTCGTTTTTCCCTCGTGCGATCCGCGAGTGGAACAGAGGAGGGGGAAATATGACTTTGGTGCAAATTGTGCACTCTGCCACACACCGCTTGGTGGCTAGCGGAGTATATATGTAGATGTAGTTGTAGATGTAGTAGACTCTAGTGTTCATTTCATTTCTGTCTTGATTTTCACCTCCTGGGAGTCCTGAACTACTTCTTGGTTGTATTCCTCTGCAGTAGATTGGACCATAAAAAATCATTCATATGTTGTTTGGCTGCTGTCTTATGCCTGGTGGTTCATTGTAATGCACCGTTTTTATCTTCTGGACATACTGAACATATTCAGAGAAGGGCAATATGAATGGTCACAAATTTGTTTAATCTGTGAGAAAGTGTCACAGAGATACTGAAGCAACTGACCTATCACAGGAAAGTCTGTTAACAAAGTTTCATGAATCAGCTTTAAATAATTACACTAAGAATGTACTACAACAAAAATACTTCATCAAATCCACAGAAATAATTAAGTTTGCCGTAAAATAATTAATCTTATGTTAACATCATGCTTTATTTATTTTTATAAAACATAAGATCATATTGGCTATAACATCAAAATTGTCATAAATTCAAAATTACAATTACAGTCTCTTTGGATCCAGTTGTAAACTAATATGAATCAGATTGTTCAACACATGACAATAAGAAGGACGTGAACTGATCAGTTTCATTACAAGATAGATGTTGGATGTTTGGAAAATGTTCCACAAACAGATCACATACATCACTATAATTATGGCCATGTTTGGCCTGTGTTTACAAATCAAATACACCTTTTCTGTAGCTATCTTTCTCTTCATTGTTTCTCAGACAACAACAAACAACATAACCTCAACCTGCTAGTGTCAATTGACTAAAGTCTAAAGATTCCTAGTGACAGCTGACTTTTGCCCACATTCTGTGTGATTATAGTCTGGTCCAACATATTCCCTCAACTGGGGTCAGCAGAGTTACTGGTGATTTATAAACTAAAGTACTTTTTAGGTTCATGCACAACATCAACAACACATTTAAGTATCATAGTTGTCACACACAATACCAGTAATCTCTATATCATTTTTTTATTGTTCCTCTTATAAACTGTTTTTAATTATTTGTCAAAACTCAAGGGTAATACCCACTTCATTTTTTTATGTTCTGCACTAGGGAGTAATTGTTAGTACACCTGGATTCACATGGGAGACTGGTATAGTTATACATCTGGGTAAGTGTGTTACACTGAGGAAGCCTTCAGAAAGAGTTGGATTTAATGAATTGGAATCTAGGCTACCTTGTGGGAGAGGTTAAATGTTTTTTGTACCTTATTTTTATATGCAGGAAAATACATATTTGTATAAGAAATGATACAGGGGAGGAAACAGAATTTATTTGTTTGTTTCTTTGTGTATATTATGTTTAAGCTATAAGATAATATGATAATTTTACATTACATTTATTTCTTATGTATATTTAATTTCTATGTGTTAATGTATACTAATAATATATCAGAGAATGGAAACATATATTGTTTAAATGCTGCACCAATTAAATTTTGTGAAAAAAAGTATATTTATGATTGAATTTATGACTAATGGCAAAATTGTTTTCAGCTGAATTATGTATGAAGTTAGGAATGTAATCAGCCAAGAATACAGCAGCAGTAAAAGTAAATCTACAGGGTGGTCCAAAAGTCCGGAAACACCCTCATAAAATTCAAATTGAGTAGCAAACAAGGAAACAGAGTCTCTACACACGAGGAACGGGAAGGGGGAAACTTTATAGGCTATGCCACCAACATGGCGGCCATCTTGAAAGCCGCCATCTTGGATTCAACTCCAAAATTTTAAATGGGAATGTGGTCATGTGACATATCAAACAGATAGGGAATTTCACCAGAAAAACAATTCCGTTGTTATTTTAAACATAGCTTTATTCATTATCGGGTTATAGCCAGTTACATGTGGCAGCGGTGAGACGCTCGGCAGTATGTGTGTTATGTGCCAAAGAGACATTACGCCGATGTTACACAGTCCCGAGAGACCACCAACAGCAATCGGAATGGCTCGATATGTTGTCCATTCTGTTGGATTGTTAATGCTATCCCCCAAACCCAGTCCTGATGAACTTTGACCAACACATCTGGCTGAATTTGACCTCACGCATCAACAATGCACTGCTTTAGATGATGCAAATCCCGTATTTTCACAGAATAAACCAGTGCTTTGACATGACCCCAAAGATAAAAATCCAAAGGAGTCAAATCTGGTGAATGTGGTGGCCACTCTACAGCACCCCTACGTCCAATCCACTTTTAAGGGAACTGCACATCCAGGTATGCTCGCACATTGTGCCCATAATGTGGTGGGGCTCCATCATGCTGGAAGAATTCCGGAAATGTCCCGTCCCCCATTTACAATGAGGGAAACACTTCTTCATCCAATAACCTCAGATAACCATTGGCTGTTAACGTACCATCAATAAAAAAAAGGTCCAATGACTTTGGTACCCCACACACCACACCAGACCATCACTTTTTGTGAGTCAACTGTTTTGAAAGCATCAATCCAGTGCGGATTTGTGTCGGACCAGTATCTGTGATTCTGCTTGTTCACTTCACCATTGATAAAGAAATTGGCTTCATCACTGAACAGCACCTGATAGAGGAAACATGGGTTTATCTGCAGCTGCTGTGTCAACCATTCTGCGAACTGTACCCGACGGTCTGGGTCATCCTCATTCAGGTGTTGGAGCTGCGATAAAATTCACAGTATGGAGGTATGGCTAACCCCACATTCTCGTGACAGGCAATGAGTACTCTGTTGTGGACTCTTGCTCACTGTTGTTACTTCATCGGTAGTGGATTTTTGTCTTCCAGCCTTAGGTTTATCTGTGACAGAACCTGTTGCTCAGAATTTGGCCAAAAGCTTGGCATCTGCGCTTTGAGTGATGGGCTGTCTGGTTGGGTGACGACTGTTGAAATCCTCAGCAATGACCTGTGTGCTTCTTTCCCCCAAAATGAAGATGTTTTCAATGCGTTCTTCATGTGTTAAGGATATTTTGTAACCTGTAAATAAGGAAACAATGATTAAAATGTTAGCATGAGTAAATATCTAACAGTTAAACACATGTAACATATCAGGCATGGGATAGTCACTTTGCACCGTTTCAGACTCCAGTTTATGACTTCTCAGTACGTAATACTCACACTGCCGAGCGTCCCACTGCTGCCGCAAGTAATTGGCTATATCCCGAGAATGAATAAAGCTATGTTTAAAATAACAACGGCATTGTTTTTCTGGTGAAATTCCCTATCTGTTTGATATGTCACATGACCACATTCCCATTTAAAATTTTGGAGTTGTACCCAAGACGGCGGCTTTCAAGATGGCCACCATGTTGGTGGCATAGCCTATAAAGTTTCCCCCTTCATGTTCCTCATGTGTACGGACTCTGTTTCCTTGTTTGCTACTCCATTTGGATTTTATCAGGGTGTTTCCGGACATTTGGACCACCCTGTACATTCATTTTGTTCAGTTCAAAGTAAAATAATAATAATAATTTGCTGTAGTAATTAAGCCAGTGTCCATAAAAATATGACACCATATGGCTCTTCAGCCTAATGTAAAGAATTTTGAGATGAAGAAAGTACTGTAGCATACATTAAGAATCATGAGAAAGAAATCTTTGTTTTGAGAAAGTGGAGGGAAAAACAAGTATTTTAAAATAAAACAGTAGGTAGTCTTGGAGAGAATAACAACAATAATTTGAAAAACATAGATTGTTACTCGTCATATAGAGGGGACACTGCACAATGGAAAGATTGCTATACATTTTAGCTAAAAGGTGTTCTTCTGAAGAAGAAAGTGCACACAAACAACTCAAACACACATGACATCTACCTCTGGTCACTGTGGCCTGACTGAATCATAACTGTGCCTGATGGGAACAGTATTATGGTGGTGGGGATAAGGAAGAGGTATAGAGGATAGATGGGTGATAGCAGGGATGGTTGTAGGAAGGCATAATGCTGCTTGTGGGAGCATGGAATGATGTAGTGGGGACATCATAGGGGCTGCTATGGGCAGTGAGATGGTTTTGGGAGACAGCTTGTTAGCGATCATTCCCACATAGAAAGCAGTGCAGTGGTTGCAGCTTAATTGTAGATCACATGACTGCTTTCACAGGTAGCATTGCTTTTGATGGGATAAGAAATGACTGTCAGCTGACTGGAGCAGGTGGTGGTGGGAGGATGTATTGGACAGGTCTTGTACCTAGGTATACTCTAGAGGTATGTGCCCTGAGGCAAGAGTTTGGGGGCAAGGGCGGAACAAGCATAAACATATTGTGCAGGTTTGGTGGGCCACAAAATACCACTATGGGAGGGGTGGGAATGGGACATTCCTAAATTCAGGGCATTATGGTAGGAAGCTGAACCATGACAGGGAATATAATTCAGTTTCTCCATTCCTGGTAGGTACTCAGTCACATGGGAAGTGCCCCTTTGAGACTGGATGGAGGGTGTGTGAATGAAGAGACAGGACAGGAGATTTGTTTCAGTGCAAGGTTAGGAGGATCATTTTTGTCTTTGAAGACTTCAGTGACACCCTTGGTGTAAATGGAGAGTGACTGTTCAACACTGCAGATGCAATGATCAGAGGTGGCTAGGCTGCATAGAAGGGACTTCTTGGTATAGAATAGTTGGCAACTGTAAAAGACAGATATTGCTGGCAGGTGGTATGTTTGATAAGCATGAAGGTACTGATGTAATCGACCTTGAGATGGAGGTCAATGCCAAGGAAAGTGCTTGTTGGGTTGAGTAGGAACAGGTGAAGCAAATGGGATCAAAGATGTTGAGGTGCTGGAGGAATGTGCATTGAGTGTCCTCACCCTTGGTCCAGATCATGAAAATTTCATCAGTGAATCTGAGCCAGTTGAGAGGTTTGGGTTTCTGGGTGGTTAGGAAGTATTCCTTTAGTAGGTTCATGAATAGATTCACATACAATGGTGCCATATGGGTGCCACAAATCTGTACTACAACAATTACCCAATTGTGTACAGAAACACATCTTCTGTGTGTTGTCTATCCAGTCACCTACCACCTCCCGCATTCACACTGTCCCACCACAAACTACCTCTCCCATCATGACTCAGTACTACACAGGACTGGAGCAACTCAATCACGTTCTCTACCAGAATTTCAACTACCACTCACTATCCTTCCCACCAGGCAGGGTTACTTGTGAAGGCAGTCATGAGACTTACATACTAAGCTGCAACCACTGTGCTGCTTTCTATGTGAGCATGATGAGTAAACGCTGCCTCTCCACATGAATGGCAGCTGGACCATCCAGTTGCAAACATATTGCCCAACACACTGTGCTTCTCTTCAGACTGTGACATATGGATCCTTCCTACCAATACTAGCATTACTGAATTGTGAAGGTGGGGATCTCTCCCTGCAGTATATCCTGTGTTTCCCTAACCTGACTGGCCTTAACCTTCACTAGTCTCTGTCCTCCAGTTACCTATCTTGTTCCCTGCTCCATCTCCAGCACAACACAGCCTTCTGTTTAACCACCACTCCAAAGGGTCCCTTTCACCTTCTCTGCTTCTCTCCTTTACCATTCCCCCTCCCCACTCCATCTGACTGCACCTAGCAGCACCTACACTGCCCCACTACATTCCTGACTGCTTCGACAAGCAGCACTATGCCTTGCCTCATCCCTCTCTGGTATCCCCCACCTAGGCCCCATGCCTCTTCCTTATCCCCACCAGAGGACTGCTGCTCCCATCAGGTACAGCTATGATTCAGTCTGGCCAGAGTGGCCAGAACAGTCGTCACTTGTGTGTTAATTGTGTTTATGTGAATGTGAGTGTGCTTTCTTCTTCAGAAGAATGTCTTTCGGCTGAAAGCCAAAATCTATAGCAGTCTTTTCAGTGTGCCTATCTGCAACTCAGTGTCTCCTCTATATGGTCACCAGCAATCTATCCTTTTCTTAATACTGTATTTGTAAAATAAAGTAATGTCCTCACCTATTGCACTGAAATCTAGTAAACCATCTTTTGTCCTTTGTATAATACAGAGTGATATTTTGTTTAATAATGGTGTTAGGTTTGCTGCTGTGGAGTGTCATTTTTGTAGAGCCCTTTTTGTGTAAAATGCAAAGCAGGGATTCAGTGTGTAAAGACCAACTCACACTGGCTGTTATGTTATGTCACATAACAGCATGTCAAAACATGCCACACTGCATTTCAAATGGTGTCATTCACAGTGGCCATCATATCACATCATGTCACATCATAGTTCTGACATTTCTTGGAAACAAATTTTTGACAGCTGATGTCATTATTTGCTGTAGATCATGTGATTACTAAGCTCATTTTGTCCTGATGTATAGCTATGCTCTCATACTCCATACTTCACTTTGGTGTGCTTTTGCTAGACAGTGGTTTTGTTGTTGATGTCAGATGTTATTCTACATCTTTGTTATTCACTCTTTGTTAATTTTTTATTTTTTATAGATTGAAAACTGTTTTGAACAGCCAACTGAGTAGAGATCTTATGACATCAATTGACCTGTCATGACATGATACGCCAGGAGTGTGAATACACCCTAACATGACAGTGCCATGAGTGCCAGTACGAATTGGCCATAATAATGCTGTAATTAGGAAATGTGATGTGATGGATTGAGTAATGTGGTAATGAAGCAATGAAATGAAATAAAGGAGTACCAGTAGCTAATAGACAGAATATGACAATGTCAAAGGAAGCAACAAAATATTAACTAATAAGGCAATAAAGAGTTATTGAAGTAATAATGAGGTAATGAAGTGGTATTATGTGAAGCAGCACTGACTGAGGAAGTTGTTAGGGGCCTTGTCTTTGGAGTCATTTAATTCTGTAAATGCATCTTTACAGTCAACAGATTTTTAAGGAAAGAATTTAATCAGAAAGCAGGCATGAATAGATTATGAAATGTAATTGTGCATAAACAAACATGGTTTTGTTATGATACAACATCTGTGTGAGTCAAGGCATCATAGGAATAATACATGCATTTTATGACATTTTAAAGAAAAAATTGAATGCCATATTAATGTGGCGTAGAGCACCATAAATATCGATATTTGTTCTGTGCGTAAGTGTGCTATCTTTGAGGAGAGGGCTTTGGGCAGGATGTTGGACGCTAACGGAGTTAGCCTCCGGACTTGTATCTGTGTAGAAGCTAAGTGTGAATAAATCTGTATCTGAGTGAATTCTAGTTGTTTACCTACAACTATTCCATATTCCCTCACTGGTGACCCCATTTTTTGTGTAATACGCGTCCGAGTTACCGCCCGAAGGTTATTTACGCGCCTACCGCGTCGGGTTTCTCCGCGATCGCGAGGGCCTTTGTTCAGCTCCAGACAATGGCCTTTCAGCACTCACCGCCACCCAGATTTCAGCAACATCTCTCCAGCACTCCTGCCGTCATAGTGGACATGCTGCAAGAATCTTCGGAATCCTTCAGCCAGAACATGCAGTGGAATTCATCGAGTGCCACCAGTTTCTTCCAACCGCCAACGGTCGTTGACTCTGGCTTTGTTAGCCTAGACCTTCCCACGTGTTCTCCACAGAGTGTTGGTCAGAACATTCCTACTTCTGTGTCGAACACACAATTCAATACAGTTCGTGGCGTCGAGCAAGGTTTTGCTACTTTGGAAAATCCAGTAGTAAATTCAAACTCGAATCAGTTCCCGCCACGTGTGTATCCTTACGCGCCGGCTAGTCAACAGGTGTTCAATGCTCGCCAAACAGCAAATATCACAGAATGAGATTTTCACTCTGCAGCGGAGTGTGCGCTGATATGAAACTTCCTGGCAGATTAAAACTGTGTGCCCGACCGAGACTCGAACTCGGGACCTTTGCCTTTCGCGGGCAAGTGCTCTACCATCTGAGCTACCGAAGCACGACTCACACCCGGTACTCACAGCTTTACTTCTGCCAGTATCTCGTCTCCTACCTTCCAAACTTTACAGAAGCTCTCCTGCGAACCTTGCAGAACTAGCACTCCTGAAAGAAAGGATATAGCGGAGACATGGCTTAGCCACAGCCTGGGGGATGTTTCCAGAATGAGATTTTCACTCTGCAGCAGAGTGTGCGCTGATATGAAACTTCCTGGCAGATTAAAACTGTGTGCCCGACCGAGACTCGAACTCGGGACCTTTGCCTTTCGCGGGCAAGTGCTCTACCATCTGAGCTACCGAAGCACGACTCACGCCCGGTACTCACAGCTTTACTTCTGCCAGTATCTCGTCTCCTACCTTCCAAACTTTACAGAAGCTCTCCTGCGAACCTTGCAGAACTAGCACTCCTGAAAGAAAGGATATAGCGGAGACATGGCTTAGCCACAGCCTGGGGGATGTTTCCAGAATGAGATTTTCACTCTGCAGCGGAGTGTGCGCTGATATGAAACTTCCTGGCAGATTAAAACTGTGTGCCCGACTGAGACTCGAACTCGGGACCTTTGCCTTTCGCGGGCAAGTGCTCTACCATCTGAGCTACCGAAGCACGACTCACGCCCGGTACTCACAGCTTTACTTCTGCCAGTATTTCGTCTCCTACCTTCCAAACTTTACAGAAGCTCTCCAGCGAACCTTGCAGAACTAGCACTCCTGAAAGAAAGGATATAGTGGAGACATGGCTTAGCCACAGCCTGGGGGATGTTTCCAGAATGAGATTTTCACTCTGCAGCGGAGTGTGCGCTGATATGAAACTTCCTGGCAGATTAAAACTGTGTGCCCGACCGAGACTCGAACTCGGGACCTTTGCCTTTCGCGGGCAAGTGCTCTACCATCTGAGCTACCGAAGCACGACTCACGCCCGGTACTCACAGCTTTACTTCTGCCAGTATCTCGTCTTCTACCTTCCAAACTTTACAGAAGCTCTCCTGCGAACCTTGCAGAACTAGCACTCCTGAAAGAAAGGATATAGTGGAGACATGGCTTAGCCACAGCCTGGGGGATGTTTCCAGAATGAGATTTTCACTCTGCAGCGGAGTGTGCGCTGATATGAAACTTCCTGGCAGATTAAAACTGTGTGCCCGACCGAGACTCGAACTCGGGACCTTTGCCTTTCGCGGGCAAGTGCTCTACCATCTGAGCTACCGAAGCACGACTCACGCCCGGTACTCACAGCTTTACTTCTGCCAGTATCTCGTCTCCTACCTTCCAAACTTTACAGAAGCTCTCCTGCGAACCTTGCAGAACTAGCACTCCTGAAAGAAAGGATATAGCGGAGACATGGCTTAGCCACAGCCTGGGGGATGTTTCCAGAATGAGATTTTCACTCTGCAGCGGAGTGTGCGCTGATATGAAACTTCCTGGCAGATTAAAACTGTGTGCCCGACTGAGACTCGAACTCGGGACCTTTGCCTTTCGCGGGCAAGTGCTCTACCATCTGAGCTACCGAAGCACGACTCACGCCCGGTACTCACAGCTTTACTTCTGCCAGTATTTCGTCTCCTACCTTCCAAACTTTACAGAAGCTCTCCAGCGAACCTTGCAGAACTAGCACTCCTGAAAGAAAGGATATAGTGGAGACATGGCTTAGCCACAGCCTGGGGGATGTTTCCAGAATGAGATTTTCACTCTGCAGCGGAGTGTGCGCTGATATGAAACTTCCTGGCAGATTAAAACTGTGTGCCCGACCGAGACTCGAACTCGGGACCTTTGCCTTTCGCGGGCAAGTGCTCTACCATCTGAGCTACCGAAGCACGACTCACGCCCGGTACTCACAGCTTTACTTCTGCCAGTATCTCGTCTTCTACCTTCCAAACTTTACAGAAGCTCTCCTGCGAACCTTGCAGAACTAGCACTCCTGAAAGAAAGGATATAGTGGAGACATGGCTTAGCCACAGCCTGGGGGATGTTTCCAGAATGAGATTTTCACTTTGCAGCGGAGTGTGCGCTGATATGAAACTTCCTGGCAGATTAAAACTGTGTGCCCGACCGAGACTCGAACTCGGGACCTTTGCCTTTCGCGGGCAAGTGCTCTACCATCTGAGCTACCGAAGCACGATTCACGCCCGGTACTCACAGCTCTCATTCTGGAAACATCCCCCAGGCTGTGGCTAAGCCATGTCTCCGCTATATCCTTTCTTTCAGGAGTGCTAGTTCTGCAAGGTTCGCAGGAGAGCTTCTGTAAAGTTTGGAAGGTAGGAGACGAGATACTGGCAGAAGTAAAGCTGTGAGTACCGGGCGTGAGTCGTGCTTCGGTAGCTCAGATGGTAGAGCACTTGCCCGCGAAAGGCAAAGGTCCCGAGTTCGAGTCTCGGTCGGGCACACAGTTTTAATCTGCCAGGAAGTTTCATATCAGCGCACACTCCGCTGCAGAGTGAAAATCTCATTCTGGAAACATCCCCCAGGCTGTGGCTAAGCCATGTCTCCGCTATATCCTTTCTTTCAGGAGTGCTAGTTCTGCAAGGTTCGCAGGAGAGCTTCTGTAAAGTTTGGAAGGTAGGAGACGAGATACTGGCAGAAGTAAAGCTGTGAGTACCGGGCGTGAGTCGTGCTTCGGTAGCTCAGATGGTAGAGCACTTGCCCGCGAAAGGCAAAGGTCCCGAGTTCGAGTCTCGGTCGGGCACACAGTTTTAATCTGCCAGGAAGTTTCATATCAGCGCACACTCCGCTGCAGAGTGAAAATCTCATTCTGGAAACATCCCCCAGGCTGTGGCTAAGCCATGTCTCCGCTATATCCTTTCTTTCAGGAGTGCTAGTTCTGCAAGTTTCGCAGGAGAGCTTCTGTAAAGTTTGGAAGGTAGGAGATGAGATACTGGCAGAAGTAAAGCTGTGAGTACCGGGCGTGAGTCGTGCTTCGGTAGCTCAGATGGTAGAGCACTTGCCCGCGAAAGGCAAAGGTCCCGAGTTCGAGTCTCGGTCGGGCACACAGTTTTAATCTGTCAGGAAGTTTCATGTTAGCAAATATCACACCGAGTGCGCATCCTAGTGGACGTGTGTGAGATCCTTGTGTTGCTTCTAATCAAGTCAACAATTCTGTGCTGGACAGTAATTACTTCGACATCTACAAGCAGCCCCACCACTCACGGTCGAGTGAATACTATGTGCATAACGGACATTCACCGGTGTACTTAAGTACTTGTGGCTTCTCTCCGAGCTACCACGTCAATCAGAATGCACATTTTGACTACGATCCTCACACCGTTCGAGCGTCCGTCACTTCTCAGCTGCCCCCCTGCCGGCGTCAAGTGAATTTCACGATTCCCGCATTATTGGACGCCAATAATTCGGACTCGCTATCTTCTGCATGCTCTACTTCCGTCCGAAGTAATAGGCGCACCACCGCAGTGACTGCAGTGCCGAATCTGCCGAAACTACCAGACTTTGAACCTGCTCACCCGGAGTTCTGGTTTAACCTGGTTGAGCAAACATTCAGTGTCTGTGCTTTGGACAACGACGCACGATTTGCCTGCCTCATGAACCATCTTCACAACCATGTCGATTTAATTTACGATCTGGTCAAAGCAGCCCCCCTAGCAGGGAAGTATGCTGTGGCGAAACAGACGATACTGGAGCGCATCTCTAAAACCAGGAGAGAAAATGTGCGTCAGCTCATCTACGAAGAGCGTCTCGGCGACAGGTCTCCGTCCCAGCTGTGGCGGTGCATCCGTCTTCTCATCGATGAGAAAGTTATGCCTGATGACATGCCTGTCGCGACTGCAATCTCTTCGTATGAAGATAGGCCAGTAAATGAACGTTTACGCGCCACCGACAGAGAATACTCCGCTAGGCAACGTGAGCTCCGTGCACTGCATTCTCGACGTGACCGCACTAAGACGCTTTCTGACGCCACGCCCTTGTCTGGTGCTGCTAATAACAAGTTTGTTGAACTAGCCGCCCTGCCTACACCTTCAACTCCCCGCATCAACAGTGCATCAGCCTCTGTGGAAGACTCTGGGGCACATACTCTGTCACCTAGCAACTACCCACAGGAGCACAGGCCCATCCAACCTTACTGTTTCTTCCACGCGAGATTCGGGGAGCAAGCTTGCAAATGCCAGTCACCGTGTTCTTACCCAAATTCCAACCGCAGGTAGGCTACGGTGCCACCTCCTGCGATGTAAACAACGGGCACCATCCCACGTTGCACTCCATTTCGGACAACAACAGTAAGTGTGGTCGAGTGTATGTTCGCGATTTACGATCAGGTGTATGTTTTCTGGTAGACACTGGCACAAACGTCTCTTTGCTGCCGGTTCGCCTAGCAACCAATAAAGTGCAACCACACAAAACAGTACTTTGTGCAGTGAACTTGTCTACCCTACAGTGTTCGGGTTCCACATTGTATACAGTGAAACTTCCGCCCGAGTGCAAGCTGGAGTGGATGTTTCTAGTGTCAACAATTGAAGAACCTATTCTCACAATTGATTTCCTCAAGCACTATCAGTTGTCACTAGATTTTGTGCAAAATACTGTGTTTTACCCCCCCCCCTCCCCTCTTAACAAACATATTCCTTTCACTCCGCCAAGTGACAGTTCGGCTAATACCAAACATGTGTGCTGTGCTAAGAAGTGTGTAAACCTATCCTTGGAGCTCCAATCTTGGACAAACAAGTGGCTAGTGGAGTGCGCCAAGTCTTCGAAGTTGTGGATGGAATGTACAGAAATGCTGCTGCATCTCCGCGACATACACCACGAGTTGGCCTCCACACAACAACGCCTCACGGCATTACAAGCAGACGACTCGTCGGCTACAGACAACGTCAGTCCATGCCAATCTGGTGTTCCCATGCCCGCGCACGTTAACGACAATGTTGTGAACACTGTAAACTGTGTCAGCACCCCCTTTTGTAATGATAGTGTATGCCCAAGTGCTCATGCTCCTTGCGTTCTGAATGGACAATTAACTTGCCAAGATCGTGGCAATGAACTATGGCCATCTGCTGTTCGGCCACGCCCACTCGTGCCTACAGCACTCGTAGCGGCACGGCCCACTACCAAGAACCAGTGTACCAACCTCGCCCATGTTAACACGTGTGAGGCCTTTATGCAGCCTATGAGCGGTTGGCACACCTGTACTTCCGTGCCCTCAGCGCCACAGCCTTGCCCGTCCACCACTGCCTGCTCCGCTTCACAGACATCTGACTGTCGTGCCGCGCCACATATTGCAGTAGTCACTAATGGCACAGTTCATCAGTTACGTCTAACCGATGGGCCGTCCATATTGCAACGCCCACGCCGCCTCAGGCCGGAATTTATGAAAAATGCAAAAGAACAATTGGATGATCTGTTACAAAAGCGAATAATTGAACCTTCTTCCGGTTGCTGGGCTAGTCCTATCCTGTTTGACGAAAAGAAAGACGGTACTTGGTGTATGGTCAGAGACTATAGGCGTTTAAATGCCCGCACCATCATTGATAAATATCCGGTCCCACAAATTGCAGACTTCAATCATGCGCTCGCAGGTGCAAAGTACTTCTCTGTTTTGGACTGTAAGCACACATTTCATCAGATTCCTATGGCTCCGGAGGATATTGAAAAGACTGCCATAACCACTCCCTTTGGGCTGTTCCAATACAAATTTATGCTGTTTAGGTTGAAAAACGCCCCCCAAACGTGGCAGCGTTTCATCAGTCAAACTTTATCCCATCTAGACTTTTGTTTCGTATACATGGACGACATATTGGTTTTTGCTTCTACTTTGGAACAGAGTGAGGAGCGTGTTCAAGTCGTGACAGATATTTTAGCAGCTGCTGGTATTGAACTGAACAATAAAATGACTCAATTGCACCAGTCATCCATCACATTCCTAAGTTATGTTGTGTCATCGGACGGTCTGACACCACCACAGGATAAGATCAAGCCTGTTCTCGAGATGCTACACCCTCAGACCTATAGGGAATTACGCAGGTTCATCGGAACAGTTAATTATTACTGGAAACATTTACCAGCCGCTTCTGCGGTGCAGGCTCCTCTCACAGATGCTCTCACTGGCCCACAAACTTCTGGCACCCACCAGGTACCATGGACACCAGACATGGACAAGACATTTAACGAACTCAAACAGCTGTTGGCCTCCACTGTCACTATTGCTCACCCACATGCGGATGCCACAATGTTTATCACTCCTGACGCTAGTGACAATGCTATCGGCGCAGTGCTGAGTCAGACATACAACGATGTTACGACCCCCCTGCAGTTTTTCTCAAAAAAGCTAAACAATGCGCAGAAGAAATACTCAGCATTCAACAGAGAATTACTTGCAGTTTACGAGGCCATAAGACACTTCAGATCTGATGTTGAGGGACGAGATTTCTATGTGCTCACTGATCACAAGCCGTTGGCTCCTGCCATAAAAAATCCTGCGGCTGATCCGCCCCCACGACGCTTTCGTCACATCGATTACATCTTGCAATTTACAAATGACATTCGCTACATCCGAGGAGCGGACAATGTGGTCGCTGATTTTCTCTCGCGTGTTGGTGCTGTCACAACCTTAATTGACTTACCTCGGTTGCAATCGGCAGACCACAATACCATGCAGTTAATTTCGGACCACAGCTCCTCTCTCCAACCGGTACGCTCTCCTTTCCCTGCCATATCTGACTTAGTGTGGTGTGATGAATCGACTGGTACATTGCGGACATTCATTCCTAAGCCCCTTCAACGCCAGGTCTTTGACAAACTACACACATTAGCACACCCCGGTGTCAAAGCTTCCACCCGTCTGGTAGCTGAACGGTTTGTCTGGAGAGACATGCACCGTGACTGTCAGTCTTGGGCAAGGGCATGCATGGTGTGTCAACAGAACAAAGTTCCCAGGCACACTTCTCCACCCCTTGGCTGTTTTGCCCAACCGCCAGGCCGGTTTCACCATGTTCATGTCGACCTTGTAGGCCCTTTGCCCCCCTCCGAGGGTTTCCGTTACTTGTTTACAGCTATTGACAGGATGACTCAGTGGGCTGAGGCTGTGCCTATTCCGAACATCACCTCTCCATACTGTTCGGGGGCAGGTGGGGTCGGAGGGGGGGGGGGGGGGGGGAGCTATGTGGATGTGGCGTAGAGCGCCATAAATATCGATATTTGTTCTGTGCGTAAGTGTGTTATCTTTGAGGAGAGGGCTTTGGGCAAGATGTTGGACGCTAACGGCAGTTAGCCTCCAGACTTGTATCTGTGTAGAAGCTAAGTGTGAATAAATCTGTATCTGAGTGAATTCTAGTTGTTTACCTACAACTATTCCATATTCCCTCATTAATATTTGGTCAGATTGCTAACAATATACTGCTACATATTTTATTTTACATACTATTAAAAATTGCAGTTTATGTTTTCAGCACTAATGATTTTGAGTAATAATGCACTAAAGAAAATTATACTGATAATTAACCAATGTCAAAATGTGAACTGAATATGTGGTATCCTGAATGAAATATTAATTTCGGAGACTTTGAGTAAAGTTTGGTAAACCTCATAATGTTGTACTTTATTTCAAAAGAAATATAGGGTTAAAAATAACTACCATCCCCTATAAATGAATTCATGCACAATTATGTAAAAGTTGTTGTGTACAATTGTAATCAATATTTCATCCATAATAGGATTTGTTTCGCACTGTTTCAGGTTAAGAAATAAGTTGTATTCCTCTATTGTTTATTTTTGCTCTATTGTTTATTTTTCTATGTATCTGAGCATTGAGAATGAGTGAAACCATGGACACTGAGAAAAGTGCCTGGGAAATAGACCCATGGCTTGGATATTTGAAAAGAGAAAGCAGGAGTCACAAAAAAAGTGTATGTTAAATGATTTCAGCAAGGTTGTGAGTGACTTGCAAAAAACTAAATTCTTGAGACTTATGTAAAAAATGTTTTGAAAACTAAATATATTATCAATATGTGCATTATCTACTATACTTTTCTAGTGAAAGAATACAATATTAGTACATCTACTACATAATGTTGATGACCTATGTAAGTTTTGATAGCATACACATCTGTGATGTTCTGATTGTACAATTAATCTAACTGCCCTTATGTATTATCATTTTGGAAAAGTGTTTCAAAGCCAGTCATCTGCCATTGAATTATCCAGTTGGGGAATTCTTAATAACTGTCAGTATAACTCAACTTGGGAGAAGGGTCTGATCATGAAACAGAGATAGCTTGAATTTCTCATCTGCTCTTATTACATCCCCTAATACAGTGTCTAGAAGAAGTAATGTAGGCACTTGACAAGTTTCTGTGGGCCTGCTATTAGGTGTTCTACTGTTGATTAGCGCTGGGTGAGGAATGTTTCAATATGCATACTAGTTGGATCTTAAACAATTTTAAAATACTGTATTTGACAAGATTAAGATAAGGTAAGTGAACTATGCCATCTGCATTGAAATATAAAACGTTGATGTCCTTTAAGGCAATTGTGAAATATCAAGTCACATATAAAAAGCAAATGAAATACACTGACAAAGATCAAAATACAGCTTAACAAGCAAAAAACCATCCATAGAGGCACATACCAATCAGTAATGCAGACTAAAATATAGGAGATAAAAGATGATATAAACCCACCCATGCAGTTCTAGGCACTTCAGTCCGGAATCACGCTGCTGCTATGGTCGTAGGTTCGAATCCTGCTGCCCCCAGGGGCTCAGCATTCATTTGCTGAGTATGGGCTTGGCGACCCCGGGGTCCTGAGCTGGGGACTGGTCAGCGCCGCCAGTCTCCTGTCACCGTAACCCCCGGACATGCTTCAGCGACCACCGCATGGCGCGGTGGCGGAATGTTGTGTGCTGTGGGGTATGGTAATCTTGGCTTGACCGCCTGAATTGCGAGGAAGGTAAACCTCTATAAAAACCCCTCAATCTTACAGTGTGCTGCGTGCCTATAAGATGCATGGCTGTTGGGGTGGAACAGTTGCAAGCGGGCATCCTCTGGGGCACCAGCCACACCCCAGTTGTATAAGGCTTACTCAGGCACGCGGGGCTCTGTCTGAGCGGACCTTTAGTTCCCTAGCTGCTCGTGGGACCACAATGGACCCTTCGACCTCTACATTTCCCCCTACCAGTGGATTGGATGGGCCACTGGTAGGAAAACACACCACTTCGAAAAAGCGACTTCGTGCTGCGAGTCCTCCAGTGCCTAGTGTTACTAGAGATTTATCAGACTGTCGTAACAGAGCACATGCTCATAACCAGGATGTGTTTTTGATTGTCAAACGGAAGGAGGGTAGCTTTGAGAGGGTTTCTCCCTTTTACATCCACAAGGGTCTTGAGGGAATTGCAGGAACACTGAAATCTGTGAAGCGACTGCGCAATGGGACTCTGTTAGTTGAAACTTCTAGTTCCCATCAAGTCACTTCTCTTCGGAAAGCAACCTGTCTCGGAGAGTACGCTATCGAGACCGAGCTCCACTCCACTTTGAACTATAGTAAGGGTGTTGTGACATGTAGGGACTTGGTGGATATCCCCAAGGACGAGTTGAAATCTGAGTGGGCTGACAAAGGTATTGTCAATGTGCAGCATATTATGAAACGAGTCGATGGGGATCTATTCAAATCCGACTCATTTATTCTCACGTTCAATTGCCCGAGACTCCCCGAGCATGTTAAAGTGGGTTTCTTACGTTTGCCAGTACGGCCATATTTCCCCAACCCAATGCACTGTTTTAAATGTCAGCGCTTTGGGCATACTACATTGGGGTGCAATGGGATATCCACTTGTGGTAAATGTGGTTAGCCTGCCCATGAAGGAGCCGATTGTTCATCGCCTGTGAAGTGCGTGAATTGCTCTGGGAGTCACCCTGTCTGGAGCCGGGTCTGCCCCATCTATCTCGAGGAACGGAAGGTACAGGAGATCAAAACATCTAAGCTCATCCCCTATGGTGAGGCCAAGAAGCTCTTTAAGGCCATGCAGCCTCCTGTGTTTACAACATCTTTCGCTTCCGCTCTGCAGAAACCGGTACAGTTGGCTACTGTTGCTACACAAACGGAGGTTGCTAGTGTCGGCACTAATACCTGCATTTTCCAGTGCACTTGTGCTGCTGCTGTTGTTTTGCAACCTGCAGCTCTCCCCACAACATCAGACAAGGCTGTGGTTGCTGACATTGGGGTACTTCCTGCCCCTCCCCATATGGCACCTTCTGCCCAGGCAAGTAAAGCTCCAATTGTTAACAAGGTTCTGCATTCTAAGCCCCCCCAAGACAAAGACGCTGAGGGTGAAGGTTTTGCCACCTGAGGAGACTAGTCAGGGTCAGTCCGATGACGATGCCATCGTACTGTCTGACATCTCCCTTGGGTCGCCATCGGAGCTGATGGACATTGATGTCGACTGGGGGCGATATTCTCACCCCAGGAATAAATCTCCAGCCAGTACGGGCTCTCCTCCAAAGCACAGAGGCAGGGTGAAAATTCAGCCACCCTGATCACTGGCTCCCATATTCCAGTTGAACCTGAATGGGTCCAGGACGCATGTGGCCCAATTACAACTCCTTCTACGAGAGTGCCCCTTATGCTTATGTCTCCAAGAGACACATTTTCGGGCCACTGATGCTCCTTCTTCATGGGGCTATACCGCGTATGGAAAAGATGATCTGATGAGGGAAAGGGCAAAGGGTGGTGTTGCGATTTTTGTCCGTGACATGCACCACTCATCTGAGCTCCCTCCTGTAACGGACTTGCAAGCAGTTGCAGTTGAACTTCTTGTGGGGCAGAGGCTCACAATCTGTTTGTTTACTTACCGCCTCAGGATGCAATAGACTCTGAGGCTCTCACAGACCTTATTAGCCAACTCCCCCACCCATTTCTCCTTCTGGGGGACTTCAATGCTCATAATGTCTTATGGGGCTCTACAACTACTTGCCCCAGGGGTCACGTTCTGGAAAGCCTCATTACGTCTGAAGAACTGTGCATCCTCAACTCTGGTGCTCCCACTCATTTCTGTACTGCTTCTGGGTCGTCGTCAGCTATTGACCTTTCCTTTTGCTCTCCAGCACTCGTGGATTCTGCTCTGTGGGAGGTTGCTGCTGACCTCCATTCTAGTGACCACTTCCCCCTTTGGATTCGCCTCCTGGATGAGGCTGTGGCATTACCAATGCCGCCCAGGTGGCACCTCTGCAGAGCTGACTGGACACATTTCAGCCATCTGGCTGTTTTGGAACACCGTGCCAGCGTCCACAAATGGGTTACCCATGTTACAGCCATGATCTCCCATGCTGCTGAATTGACGATCCCACAGTCCTCAGGTCATCCCAAGAGGCGTCCTGTCCCTTAGTGGACCACTGAGTGCCGCTCAGCCATCCGAGCCCGCCGTGCAGCTCTGCACCACTTCAAGTGCCGTCCCTCAGCTGACAATCTTGCGGCCTTTTGGGTAGCAAGGTTCTAGTTCAACAAAAGTATGGGAAGCCATCAGGAGGATTTCCGGGAAACACAGCCACCTACCTGTCACGGCATTGCTGCATCAGGGATGTCTCCTCACAGCACCGAGAGACATTGCCCAGACACTGGCCATGCATTTTGCGGAATCTACAGTCACTATTAACTGTGATCCAGATTTCTGCAGCTACCGCACTGCCATTGAGAGGGATCACTTGGACTTCCGGTCTCCAAATTCTGAACCCTACAACTGCCCCTTCACAATGTGGGAACTGGATTCGGCGCTGTCTGTGGCTCATGATACTGCGGCTGGTCATGATCAAATCCTGTACAGCATGCTGCAGCACTTGTTGCTGCCATCCAACGAAGTTCTCCTGAATTGTTTTAATATGATATGGTCATCCGGCACATTCCCTGACTCGTGGAGGCAGGCGATTTTGATTCCCCTCCTCAAATCGGGGAAGGACCAAATGTATCCCAGTAGTTGACTACGAAGGCTTTCCCGGTGTAATAATTGATAATATTCTTCTCCGGGATGCAGCCGGATCATGACGTCTTCATGACACAATATTTCCGTGGTCCAACTGGCCGCCATCTTCAGGTGAGAGCGCTGGTGCACAATCTCGACGGAACTGACTTCCCAGCGCAAGCGGCAGCCGCTATATAGGCCACAGAAGACCCACAACGCGTGCGCGAGAAGGTGCCGTAGCCGCCCACTAGCGCAGTAAACATGCCGCACCGCCAGTGGTGGAAAGAGGCAAAATCGAGATATCGCTGTCAAAAATAAAAGAAATTTTAAAAAATTTTTATTCCGACGATTGAGACACAGACCGTTGTTTTTTTTTTTAATGTCAGATAACACCGGGTCCCAAGTCTTACTTAAAAGATAACCCTTGTCTCTATTAATAAGATTGTCAGATAAACGAATCTCTATGGATTCTTTTAAAACACAGTCCCAATAGCGAGATGCAGGGGCAACCATTTGTGTCGCATCGTATTGCATTCTATGTCCCTCGGTGAGACAGTGCTCCGCCACTGCGGATTTCTCAGGTTGAAGCAGCCGTGTGTGCCGCTGATGTTCAACACATCGGTCCTGAATGGTCCGGATTGTCTGACCAATATAAGCCTTCCCACAGTGGCAAGGGATCTTGTACACACCGGGCTTCCTCAAACACAAGTCATCCTTAACAGAGCCAAGAAGCACTCTAATCTTGGCTGGGGGACGAAAAATACTTTTGATGTGATATCTTTTTAGAATTCTTCCTATCTTCGAGGAAATGCTCCCGGCAAAAGGCAGAAAAGCCACCGATTAGCAGGTATCTTCTGGTGGTTCAGGCGATGGTCCAAACTGGAAAGCACGATGGATCTGTTTATCTGTATAGCCATTCTGCTTGAACACAACCTTAAGATGGTCCAATTCTTGTGTCAAGCTTTCTCCATCTGAAATGGCATAAGCTCTTCTCGCCAACATCCGCAGGACCCCCGTACGCTGGAACGATGGATGACAGCTAGAAGCATGCAGGTAACGGTCCGTGTGCGTAGGCTTTCGATAAACACTGTGTCCCAGTGTCCCATCATCCTTTCTGTACACCAGAACATTCAGAAACGGAAGCTTTCCATCACTTTTCACCTCCATGGTAAACTTGATGCTAGGATGCAGGGAATTAAAATGATCTAGGAGGCGGTCAAGAGCTTCTCTCCCATGAGGCCACACCATAAACGTGTCGTCAACGTACCTCCAGAAACTGGTTGGTTTTAAGGACGCCGTCTTCAGCGCCATGTCCTCCAAATCTTCCATAAAAAGGTTGGCGACTATTGGGGACAATGGGCTCCCCATAGCCACTCCGTCAGTCTGTTCAAAATATTTGTCATTGAATAAAAAGTACGTTGACGTCAGCACGTGGCGACAAAGCCTGGTTCTTTTCACATCCAGTTACTCACCAATTAATTGCAAGGATTCTTCCAGAGGAACCCGGGTGAAAAGCGACACGACATCAAAGCTCACAAGCAAATCGCAGGGACTAAGAGACAAGGACTTCAATCTCTGAATAAACACCATAGAATTGGGAATGTGATGTTCGCATTTACCGACGTGAGGGCCAAGAACAGCTGCTAAATACTTGGCTAGATTGTAGGTAGGTGCACCCAAGTTACTCTCGATCGGACGAAGCGGGACCCCTTTCTTATGAATCTTGGGTAGGCCGTATAGTCTCGGTGGCACGGCAGCTCCAGGACGAAGTTTTTTGAGAACGTCGTCAGGCAAGGAACTCTTCTTCAGCAGTGAAAGCGTTCTCCATTTTATCCGTTCAGTTGGGACGTCCTGCAATGTTCTGTATGCTGAGTCCTCAAGTAAGAGATCTATCTTTCCCAGATAGTCATCACGTGACAGAAGAACTGTTGCGTTGCCTTTGTCCGCTGGTAGAACTATCAGATCCTCATCTTCTCTAATGGACCGGACGGCTGCCCTTTCGAGAGAGGAGATGTTACTCCGTGGAGGCGGTGCCCGCCGCAATGTATGTGAGACCTCTTGCCTAATCTCTTCAGCTTGGCCCTCCGAAAAGTTGGAGACTGCTTGTTCGACTGCACAGATGAATTCGGTGATAGGCACATTCCTCGGTGTAGGGGCAAAATTCAGGCCTTTCTCCAATACTGACAGCGTAGCGTCATCCAGTTCTTTACTCGTGAGGTTAATCACTGTCCGTCGACGGGTGTCATCATCAGATATCATAGGTTGAGAACAAAGCCGTTGAAACTTCAAAGACTGTTTCCTGATGGCGCTCCGATGCATCCAATCTGATAGTGCCCAAGAAGAACTATCCACCCATTCCCAGGATGCATCTGACAGCAGCGACGATAACTCCAAGTGCAAGAAAAGTAAATCCTTGGATATGAGATCCAGTTGTCTTCGAGTGAAGCGAATGCGCTCCTTGACTAAGGCGAAACTGGCACGCTTCTTGATGTTGTTGGCCGTTTTCGTATCAATAAAATGCACAAATCTAGCAAACTTAGGTATTACTCTTCCATCGCAGCATCTCAGCAAAAAGGCGAGGGCACTCAGCAACTTGCCCTTCTTCTTACGAAGTTTGTCAAACTTCTTCACAAGTTCCACCATCTCCTCCCCGTAGAGGCTTCTGATGTGACTACGAAGGCTTTCCCGGCGTAATAATTGATAATATTCTTCTCGGGTATGCAGCCGGATCATGACGTCTTCATGACACAATATTTCCGTGGTCCAACTGGCCGCCATCTTCAGGTGAGAGCGCTGGTGCACAACTCGACGGAACTGACCTCCCAGCGAAAGCAACAGCCGCTATATAGGCCGCAGAAGACCCACAACGCGTGCGCGAGAAGGTGCCGTAGCTGCCCTCTAGCGCAGTAAACATGTCACGCCGCCAGTGGTGGAAAGAGGCAAAATCGAGATATCGCTGTCAAAAATAAAAGAAATTTTAAAAAATTTTTATTCCGACGATTGAGACACAGACCGTTGTTTTTTTTTTTAATGTCAGATAACACCGGGTCCCAAGTCTTACTTAAAAGATAACCCTTGTCTCTATTAATAAGATTGTCAGATAAACGAATCTCTATGGATTCTTTTAAAAAACAGTCCCAATAGCGAGATGCAGGGACAACCATTTGTGTCGCATTATATTGCATTCTATGTCCCTCGGTGAGACAGTGCTCCGCCACTGCGGATTTCTCAGGTTGAAGCAGCCGTGTGTACCGCTGATGTTCAACACATCGGTCCTGAATGGTCCGGATTGTCTGACCAATATAAGCCTTCCCACAGTGGCAAGGGATCTTGTACACACCGGGCTTCCTCAAACACAAGTCATCCTTAACAGAGCCAAGAAGCGCTCTAATCTTGGCTGGAGGACGAAAAATACTTTTGATGTGATATCTTTTTAGAATTCTTCCTATCTTCGAGGAAATGCTCCCAGCAAAAGGCAGAAAAGCCACCGATTTGCGGGTATCTTCTGGTGGTTCAGGCGATGGTCCAAACTGGAAAGCACGATGGATCTGTTTATCTGTATAGCCATTCTGCTTGAACACAACCTTAAGATGGTCCAATTCTTGTGTCAAGCTTTCTCCATCTGAAATGGCATAAGCTCTTCTCGCCAACGTCTGCAGGACCCCCGTACGCTGGAACGATGGATGACAGCTAGAAGCATGCAGGTAACGGTCCGTGTGCGTAGGCTTTCGATAAACACTGTGTCCCAGTGTCCCATCATCCTTTCTGTACACCAGAACATCCAGAAACGGAAGCTTTCCATCACTTTTCACCTCCATGGTAAACTTGATGCTAGGATGCAGGGAATTAAAATGATCTAGGAGGCGGTCAAGAGCTTCTCTCCCATGAGGCCACACCATAAACGTGTCGTCAACGTACCTCCAGAAACTGGTTGGTTTTAAGGACGCCGTCTTCAGCGCCATGTCCTCCAAATCTTCCATAAAAAGGTTGGCGACTATTGGGGACAATGGGCTCCCCATAGCCACTCCGTCAGTCTGTTCAAAATATTTGTCATTGAATAAAAAGTACGTCGACGTCAGCACGTGGCGACAAAGCCTCGTTGTTTCCTCATCCAGTTTCTCACCAATTAATTGCAAGGATTCTTCCAGAGGAACCTGGGTGAAAAGCGACACAACATCAAAGCTCACAAGCAAATCGCAGGGACTAAGAGACAAGGACTTCAATCTCTGAATAAACACCATAGAATTGGGAATGTGATGTTCGCATTTACCGACGTGAGGGCCAAGAACAGCTGCTAAATACTTGGCTAGATTGTAGGTAGGTGCACCCAAGTTACTCACGATCGGACGAAGCGGGACCCCTTTCTTATGAATCTTGGGTAGGCCGTATAGTCTCGGTGGCACGACAGCACCAGGACGAAGTTTTTTGAGAACGTCGTCAGGCAAGTAACTCTTCTTCAGCAGTGAAAGCGTCTTCCGTTTTATCCGTTCAGTTGGGTCGTCCTGCAATGTCCTGTATGCTGAGTCCTTAAGTAAGAGATCCATCTTTCCCAGATAGTCATCACGTGACAGAAGAACTGTTGCGTTGCCTTTGTCCGCTGGTAGAACTATCAGATCCTCATCTTCTCTAATGGACCGGACAGCTGCCCTTTCGAGAGAGGAGATGTTACTCCGTGGAGGCGGCGCCCGCCGCAATGTATGTGAGACCTCTTGCCTAATCTCTTCAGCTTGGCCCTCCGAAAAGTTGGAGACTGCTTGTTCGACTGCACAGATGAATTCGGTGATAGGCACATTCCTCGGTGTAGGGGCAAAATTCAGGCCTTTCTCCAACACTGACAGCGTAGCGTCGTCCAGTTCTTTACTCGTGAGGTTAATCACTGTCCGTCGACAGGTGTTGTCATCAGATATCATAGGTTGAGAACAAAGCCGTTGAAACTTCAAAGACTGTTTCCTGACGGCGCTCCGATGTGTCCAATCTGATAGTGCCCAAGAAGAACTATCCACCCAATCCCAGGATGCATCTGACAGCAGCGACGATAACTCCAAGTGCAAGAAAAGTAAATCCTTGGATATGAGATCCAGTTGTCTTCGAGTGAAGCGAATGCGCTCCTTGACTAAGGCGAAACTGTCACGCTTCTTGATGTTGTTGGCCATTTTCGTATCAATAAAATGCACAAATCTAGCAAACTTAGGTATTACTCTTCCATCGCGGCATCTCAGCAAAAAGGCGAGGGCACTCAGCAACTTGCCCTTCTTCTTACGAAGTTTATCAAACTTCTTCACAAGTTCCACCATCTCCTCCCCGTAGAGGCTTCTGATGTGACTACGAAGGCTTTCCCGGCGTAATAATTGATAATATTCTTCTCGGGTATGCAGCCGGATCATGACGTCTTCATGACACAATATTTCCGTGGTCCAACTGGCCGCCATCTTCAGGTGAGAGCGCTGGTGCACAATCTCGCCGGAACTGACTTCCCAGCGCAAGCGGCAACCGCTATATAGGCCGCAGAAGACCCACAACGCGTGCGCGAGAAGGTGCCGTAGCTGCCCTCTAGCGCAGTAAACATGCTGCGCCGCCAGTGGTGGAAAGAGGCAAAATCGAGATATCGCTGTCAAAAATGGTTTTGTGCTCCGTCAACCGTGTATTGATGCTTCTTTTTGTAGAACTCAAACCACCTCCCTAGGCAAAAGAGGGGGGTCATAAAGACATTAGTGGATAGGGCCATTATACACTCCTGGAAATTGAAATAAGAACACCGTGAATTCATTGTCCCAGGAAGGGGAAACTTTATTGACACATTCCTGGGGTCAGATACATCACATGATCACACGGACAGAACCACAGGCACATAGACACAGGCAACAGAGCATGCACAATGTCGGCACTAGTACAGTGTATATCCACCTTTCGCAGCAATGCAGGCTGCTATTCTCCCATGGAGACGATCGTAGAGATGCTGGATGTAGTCCTGTGGAACGGCTTGCCATGCCATTTCCACCTGGCGCCTCTGTTGGACCAGCGTTCGTGCTGGACGTGCAGACCGCGTGAGACGACGCTTCATCCAGTCCCAAACATGCTCAATGGGGGACAGATCCGGAGATCTTGCTGGCCAGGCTAGTTGACTTACACCTTCTAGAGCACGTTGGGTGGCACGGGATACATGCGGACGTGCATTGTCCTGTTGGAACAGCAAGTTCCCTTGCCGGTCTAGGAATGGTAGAACGATGGGTTCGATGACAGTTTGGATGTACCGTGCACTATTCAGTGTCCCCTCGACGATCACCAGTGGTGTACAGCCAGTGTAGGAGATCGCTCCCGACACCATGATGCCGGGTGTTGGCCCTGTGTGCCTCGGTCGTATGCAGTCCTGATTGTGGCGCTCACCTGCACGGCGCCAAACACGCATACGACCATCATTGGCACCAAGGCAGAAGCGACTCTCATCGCTGAAGACGACACGTCTCCATTCGTCCCTCCATTCACGCCTGTCGCGACACCACTGGAGGCGAGCTGCACGATGTTGGGGCGTGAGCGGAAGACGGCCTAACGGTGTGCGGGACCGTAGCCCAGCTTCATGGAGACGGTTGCGAATGGTCCTCGCCGATACTCCAGGAGCAACAGTGTCCCTAATTTGCTGGGAAGTGGCGGTGCGGTCCCCTACGGCACTGCGTAGGATCCTACGGTCTTGGCGTGCATCCGTGCGTCGCTGCGGTCCGGTCCCAGGTCGACGGGCATGTGCACCTTCCGCCGACCACTGGCGACAACATGGATGTACTGTGGAGACCTCACGCCCCACGTGTTGAGCAATTCGGCGGTACGTCCACCCGGCCTCCCGCATGCCCACTATACGCCCTCGCTCAAAGTCCGTCAACTGCACATACGGTTCACGTCCACGCTGTCGCGGCATGCTACCAGTGTTAAAGACTGCGATGGAGCTCCGTATGCCACGGCAAATTGGCTGACACTGACGGCGGCGGTGCACAAATGCTGCGCAGCTAGCGCCATTCGACGGCCAACACCGCGGTTCCTGGTGTGTCCGCTGTGCCGTGCGTGTGATCATTGCTTGTACAGCCCTCTCGCAGTGTCCGGAGCAAGTATGGTGGGTCTGACACACCGGTGTCAATGTGTTCTTTTTTCCATTTCCAGGAGTGTATATGTGAACCAGGCTACTTACAAGAAGAACTAAATCGTTTACGAATGGCCTTTGCAAAAAATGGTTATACGAAAAACGAGATTAACCGAGCACTTCACCCAAATAGAAAAATGCCTAAAAATAGGAGAGAGCAACAACCATCAGCTGGAAAAGTATTTCTTCCATTCATCCATAATATCATGGATCGCATTGGGAAAGTACTAGCCATGTTTCACGTAGAGACCATTTTCAGACCTACTAAGAAAATTAGTGAATGCCTAAGATCAACAAAAGATGCTCGTCACCCCCTAGCCACCCCAGGGGTATATAAAATTCCATGCAGTTGTGGCACGGTTTACATAGGAACTACAAAAAGAAGCATCGATACACAGTTGACGGAGCACAAAAGAAACTGTCGCCTGGGACATATCGACAAATTGGCAGTAGCGGAACATGTTTTTAAGGATGGAGATCACGAAATAAAATTTGGTGAAACAAGCGTGCTAGCGAGGACGTCGCATTATTATACACGTATGTATAAAGAAGCAATTGAAATCCACAAACATCAATACAATTTTAATCGTAAAGAAGAAGGATTAAAGTTGGATAAGATATGGCGGTCGACGTTGCATCTATCACGTGACAATCGATTGCCTGCAATCGAGAGAACAGACAATAGCCAGAGATAGCTGCACATTGACGCCACGTGACGTGCGGTGGCGCCCTCTACGATATCCATATAAGCGGCGGCCCCAGCTCCTAGCAGCCAGTCGTTGACTCACCTTCAAAGATGTTCTCCGTAGTTGAGAACGAAACGTCAGGGAGAAGAAGTTTTACAGATCGACCACGGCAACTTAGCCCGGAAGTGTTTATTGATGAGTTATTAATTAGATCAGATTCCATTCAGCTTTATTATTCCTATTACTGTTTCAGTCAAGCTGGCTGGTCAGATGAAATTAATTTTTTTTTTAACTTCGTGTATTAAAAGGCATGCCTAACCCAAAATTCCACCAATTTACAAAATGGGGAAAACATTTTTAGCTCGCAGATAGATTTGATAAAGATGATAACGCCCACTAGAAAGATCAACTACCGTACTTTATAGTAATATATTTTGATTTCCCTGAAATTAATTAACAGTTAATTAATGTGAAATTTCAAACATAGAGGAGAGTGGGCACATTGAATCATAAAAAGTATTTCTCCGTTTTACTCATCCAATAAATGTATTACAGAACTGTGATTTACAGATATTGCAGTTTACTCATTCAACTATCAAATGGCCTTATATGATTGCACTGTCATTAATTGTTTTTTAGCTGCATGCCTTTGAAAAAAAATTGGTAAATGGTTCATTGTGCCCCACATGTGGGGTACAATGAACCACTTTAAACAGGTTCCTTGAAAGAACCTATTTAGTATACAAAATAAGTGTAAATGTACTTTAAATATAATGTTTACATATATTCCACTTGTGAATCACATAATTAAATCTGTAGGCACACAATCATGTACCTTATTTTGGAATTACCAAACATCAATGGACTCGAAGCTGATTCCAAATTTTAAATACGATTTTTTCCTCTTTGTCACACCATCAGTAGCAGGTCATGGGAGCACGTAAAGTATGTTGCTAGCTGGAACAAAAGCTTCATCCTTTACCTGAGGAAAATAAAACTTCCCTCCCATTTTTTCACTTTTTCTCAAAAATGGTACCTGGTAGTCTCCTGCTTCATCCTTTGGTTTCAAAATCTTCCCCACATAGTAAACCGGTGTTTTGTTTTTCAGTTAAAATTTGGTCAAAACGAAATCATCTGTTTCTGGTAATTTGTGCAAGTCTTCAAAGTTGTACTTCGATTTATCAGACACATTCATGTTGGCATCGCTCTCTTCATAATGCGCCTCACTAATGTTGTCATCTGATTCCTGCACATAAAGCTTCCGGTTGACCTTTTTATTGGGATGTTTTGTGGCTTGCAACAAATCTTTCTCCGTTGTATCAGTTTCAATTAAACTTCGTCCTCTTTTATGTTTATTGTTTTTCTTTCTGTTCTCTGCTTTTGGATATCCTCGAATTATTTCAGGAGAAACTCCATTTGGAAAAGCTGTTTGGGTGTTAAGCACTGCTGATGGTCCTACTTGCTGCAGATCTTGTGACTGGCTGACACCGACAGAGGTTTGTCCTGCAGATTGTGCATCCATGATATGATGGAGAGAATTAACATCTGAAGTTGTTCTGTTTGCCTCCACGACCCTGTCTGTTACTTCACTGACCATAAAGTCTTCGGCAGTGAAGATGTCTTCATCAAATGGAAATATTCCACATTTCTTGAAAGCCGAACATATGTTAGTGGGTGTCATTGATCTGTCATGAGCAATTTTGACACATGCAGGTACGTCATAAATAGTGAGAGGGGTGCCTTTCCTGTGTAGGAGTTTTGAATTTAATGCTGAGTAATAACTTCCCTTGAATGAAGAGAACACTCCTACATCTAGAGGCTGCAGTTTGTTTGAGGCATGTGGGGGTCTAGTTAGCATAACCACCCCATTGGCCTTTGCTACATGTATTACCTGAATTGACAGATGGTTTTCATGATTGTCTAAAATTAGAAGCGCAGGATTGTCTTTGCTACTACTGGATTTGTTGATTAAATGTTTCAGGACATCCACAAATGCTATTCATCCAGCCAGTCTTTGTTGCTAACCCCAGGGTGCCTGTTGGTGCATTACTTATCATATGTTGTTTAAAATGTACTCAAGGAAATATCATTGCTGGGGGCAGGAAAGTACCACCTGCACTGATTATGCAACAGGTGGTCACTAAGACACCACGTTCTCCACTAGTAGCTTGAGAAATCTGTTTACTTCCCTTCTGTGCCACTACCTTTGGAAGTCTATCTGGCACAGTTGAGGTACTGGTTTCGTCCAGATTGAAAACCCTTGTACCATCAGTGAAAGTAGGGTATCTCTGGTAAAGATCTTTCAAGTTATTGAAGAAATTCGAAACAGTATACCGATTAAAGGATGTTGCTCTGGATAAGCTGCAGCCCTCTGGGGTTCAGATACTTAAACTGGGATTTCGTTTCATGAACCCATAGAACCAGTCTACACCAGCCATTCCCTCCGTCCAGTTCTCAGGACATTTCAGACCATTTTTCAAAGCCAGTTCACTTGCTAAGCGCCTGCATGTTTTAGTGTCAACACCAAAGCATATCTTAGAAGAATGCAACAAATACTCCACTAATTCTTTCTCCTGCTCCACAGAAAATACCTTACGATTGTCATAGTTTGGAGTCAATCTTTCACTGGAACCACATTTAACGTTTTGAACATATCGTCGAAGAGTAGGGTAAGGTATTGAATGAGATTTAGCTGCTTGGCGAACTGCCATGCCCTTATTAAGAACATCCTGTAGAGCTTCTTGCATAACATTGTGGTCAGTTTTATTTCTGTCTGTCTTCCTGCAATATGAACAAACCATCTTCAAACCTGATAATATAAAACAAGACAGCTGAACGTCTGTAATTTAAAAGCCTTAAATACCTACACATATGTTTTTACACATGCTGAGGAAACAAAGTACAGAGTGCTTGTATTGGATAATTAAAAGATTCCTGGGGCACAGTGGACCACCCTGGGGCACAATGAACCATGGCTCATTGTGCCCCGGGAGAGCTTGGTTCAATGTGCCTGAACAGTACATATTTCAAACAAAGCTCCTGTGAGGTTATGTATGAACACTTGTAATATTTTAAGATCTATATCATTAAAATACAGTATTGATATTGTTACACAGACTTACTTTCTCTAAAGTTTGGTGACAAAGGACTGAACAAAATTCAATCTATCTACGTCTCCAAAAATTACTTCACTGTCGCGAAATTAACATATCACCAGTACAGCACTAATGGCGAAAACTATATCCTGCAGAAAACAAATGGCAGTCAGTAGGGCAGTACTGACAACATATGCACAGAGGAAAGAGTAATCTACCACCTTATACTGAATCTATGCTACCTGATTCATTGTGCCCCGTGGTTCAGAGTGCCCCACTCTCCCCTACCTAGATTTTTCATGGCAAATTATCCTTCGTGCTTGTTAGATTTCAACTCTTCCCACCAAGCTTTTGTTGCTCTAAATTTCCTGGACCAATTGATGGCACTCACTAAGGAATTAAGCCATTCACTAAGAATTAGATAAAATTGGTGTAAATGATTATAAATCTAAATATGTCACCTGCACTTGTAAATGAATTATTCCCCATGCAGATGCATACGATGATTCCATGAACTTTTGTGTTTTCGTAAGCCACCAAATATTTTGTAAACAAGGTTACAGTCAAAACATGCAGTACATCTGAATTAGCAATATCTAACATAACCATTTTTATAACAAAATAGAGTTTACAAAGTCATAATATATTCATATGTCAATCTTTATACATCTTACCCCATCCCAAAATAGTCAATCTGTGACTGGCAAGCAATCAAGTAACACCTCTGTAACATATTCATGAGAGTCCAGGGTTTGTAACATTGCACTGTAAAATAATCAGCTACCAGTATTGTTCACTCAAGATGTAGGTGTGACTCAACACGTTAACTTTGGTAAAGTATGACTTTGTACACACTTGTTTTGAATGTGTGAATTGTTTCAATACTGCTCGTATACAACCACTGTCTTCTGTTAATGCTGTTCTGAGGAAGGATTGTGACTTCATAATGTGAATATATTGTTAAGATCATTTTTGTGTGTAGTAGAGTGCTGGTACCTACTTGCAATTAATGTTTGATTTGAAACTGGACCCAGTCATCATTATGTTTATGGTGATAACAAGTATAGAAAAAGCCAAATTACTTGAAAATTTGTATAGTGTACACCATTAGCACAATTCCTGGAAATTAATTTAGAGCCATTCTACAAGACTTTGATCATTGAGGGTACAATACCATAAAGAGTTAAATACAGGGTGATTCAAAAAGAATGCCACAACTTTAAAAATGTGTATTTAACGAAAGAAACATAATATAACCTTCTGTTATACATCATTACAAAGAGTATTTAAAAAGGTTTTTTTTCACTCAAAAACAAGTTCAGAGATGTTCAATATGGCCCCCTCCAGACACTCGAGCAATATCAACCCGATACTCCAACTCGTTGCACACTCTCTGTAGCATATCAGGCGTAACAGTTTGGATAGCTGCTGTTATTTCTCGTTTCAAATCATCAATGGTGGCTGGGAGAGGTGGCTGAAACACCATATCCTTAACATACCCCCATAAGAAAAAATCGCATGGGGTAAGATCAGGGCTTCTTGGAGGCCAGTGATGAAGTGCTCTGTCACGGGCTGCCTGGCGGCTGATCCATCGCCTCGGGTAGTTGACATTCAGGTAGTTACGGACAGATAAGTGCCAATGTGGTGGCGCTCCATCCTGCTGAAATATGAATTGTTGTGCTTCTTGTTCGAGCTGAGGGAACAGCCAATTCTCTAACATCTCCAGATACTGTAGTCCAGTTACAGTAGCACCTTCGAAGAAAAAGGGACCAAAAACTTTATTGGCTGAAATGGCACAGAAAACGTTCACCTTAGGCGAGTCACGTTCATACTTAGTTGTTTCCCACGGATTCTCAGTGCCCCATATACAGACATTGTGACAGTTGACTTTCCCGTTAGTGTGGAAAGTTGCTTCATCACTAAACACAATCTTTGAAACGAAAGATTCATCTGTTTCCATTTGAGCAAGGATAAAATCACAGAAACCGATTCTTTTAATCTTATCAGCTGCAGACAGTGCTTGAACCAATTTCAGACGATAAGGTTTCATAACTAACCTTTTTCGTAGGACTCTCCATACAGTTGATTGTGGAATTTGCAGCTCTCTGCTAGCTCTGTGAGTCGATTTTCCTGGGCTGCGAACAAATGCTTGCTGGATGCGTGCTACATTTTCATCACTCATTCTCGGCCGTCCAGAACTTTTCCCTTTGCACAAACACCCATTCTCTGTAAACTGTTTATACCAACGTTTAATACACCACCTATCAGGAGGTTTAACACCATACTTCGTTTGAAATGCAAGCTGAACAACTGTCGTTGATTCACTTCTGCCATACTCAATAACACAAAAAGCTTTCTGTTGAGCGGTCGCCATCTTAGCATCAACTGACGCTGACGCCTAGTCAACAGCGCCTCAAGCGAACAAATGTACAACTAAATGAAACTTTATAGCTCCCTTAATTCGCTGACAGATAGTGCTTAGCTCTGCCTTTTGTCGTTGCAGAGTTTTAAATTCCTAAAGTTGTGGTATTCTTTTTGAATCACCCTGTATTATCTCTTTGGTCACAAAATGATAGTATTTACAGACCATAGATCCTTAACTTTCCTTATGAATTGCACACTGAACCACAGACAATTAATAATATGGTTATCATTTATTCAGCAGTTTGATATTGAAATCAGTCACATCAAAAGATCAGACAATGTACTAGTAGATGCTTTGTCAAGTTTACCTTTAGGTTTAAAAGAAATAAGGAAGGCAACACAAATACATGAACATCTAACAATGCACTTTTTGAAGGGAATTAAATGTGAAATGAAAATAATAGAAGTTTGTAAACTATTATGAATATTCCAAAATGAAAACTAATTTTTGAGATTTAGCTAAATCTTAATTAGAAAAGTCAGGCTGTGAGAAAGTAGAAACATTTTATGTGGTGCATCGTGTGGTTTTTATTTAGAAGAAGACAGGAGGAATCACTGAGCAGAAAAATTTGTTGGGCTGAAAACTGTTAGAAAAGTTGAAGGAAACAGCAATTTGCAACAAAATGATCACGAAAATAAATGAGTGTGATGTTGTGATAAATGCCAAAGGTGAAGGTGAGCAACTTTAATAGCAAATGGTTAATGTTGAACATTTTACGAAAAAATGTTTTTAAATTTGCACCAATGGATTTATATAGCCTCCTATCTGCTACAAAGAGTAATGGAAAATATATGTTACTTATACATCATGTATTTCCAAATTTTGTGATGTTTTATGGTTTAAGGAGAGTTACTGTTAAGAAGGTTTGGAGAAAAATGGAAAGGGATTATTTTATAGTGTTGGATTTTCTAGAGTAGTTCTACCTGACAACAGTGTTCAGTTTATTCCATGGATTTTGAAACAAATAATTGAATACTATAAAGTAGCAATAAAATATTTTTCACCTTACTAACCAGCTATTAACCCTGTAGTAAGATTTATGAATGAGATTAGACATTTTGCTGGACTCCTTGTAATGCAAAGTACAATTCCTGGAAGAATTATTTGACAGACTTTGAAGATCTGATGAACATTACAACACATAAGACACTGTGTTTAAGCTATGTGAAGTAATGAAGAGAGATCAGGTACCAAATTTGTTAATCAAGAAAGTGCAGTTTCCACCTAGAGATGGTCTCAGTGTGTTTGAAATGAAAGGTAAGTTAAGAATAAACGATCACAAACAAGCAGAAGCCAGAACAAAGAGACGTTATCAAAGGATAAAACCTGTAGACTCTGCAGTTGGAGATTTGGTTCTTGTTAAGGAAAAGGAAAAATCTCCAGAAATCTGTTTGGAAATAGGAGATCTTAACTGTTGTCAGAGAAACCCAGTCTGAACTCTTAATGTCATAACTGTCCAAAGACTAAAAAGATTTTGCCAAAAGGCATGGAGAAGATGTGAAATTCTATAAGAAATCTGTAAATATTACTTGAAATACGTTTTTTTTATATTTTTTCTGATTAGACATATTTTTATATTATTTGTGTAAGTTCAGTTTTTTGAGCATAATGCCATGCCTCATGAGTAGATAAATGCAATGAAAAGTGAGGGATTTGCAAGTGAGTTAATGTGCATGGGTAGTCCTTTTCTTAATTTTGTTCATATTTCTTGTGCAGCCAAACATCAGTTTGGGACTATTTAAATAGTCATTTCTGTTGCGTTATTTATGATAATTTTCTTGATGAAGTCTAAAATTTGACCAGTATATTATTGTAAACCTTGCATGCAGAATGATTAATCTGTGGTTGCTGTAGTTTATGAGGACATGACTATTTTAAACTTTGTTGAAGAATATTATGAAAAGGAAAGTTGTTATTCACCATATAGCGGAGACACTAAGTCGCGACTTAGCATCTCCGCTATATGGTGAGAAGCAACTTTCCTTTTCATAATATTGTTACATTCCATCCTGGATTTTCCATTGTTGAAACTTTATGGAAGAGTGGATTGGTAGTGAAGTGTCTCTGAGATGACATAATTATGAAGATAACTGTATATATTTGGGTGTTATTGTTATTAACCTTCTTTGTGGAATTTGAAGAGCATATTTTTCATTCTAGTGCTCAGTGATATTAAAATAATGTGAAACTAGTAATGCTGTTGTTGTTGTGGTCTTCAGTTAAAAGACTGGTTTGATGCAGTTCTTCGTGCTATATTATCCTGTTTAAGTTTCTTAATCTCTGGGTAACTATTGCATCCTACATCCTTCTGAATCTGCATACTGTTTTCATCTTTCAGTCTCCCTCTATAATTTTTACCTCTCAAACTTCTCTCGAGTACTAAATTTATGATCCCTTGATGTCTCAGAATATGTACTGTCAACCAATCCCTTCTTTTAGTCAAGCTGTGCCCATTATTCTGTTGCACCCTATTTCAAAAGAGTCTATTCTTTTCTTGTCTAAACTGTTTATCATCCATGTTTCACTTCCATACAGAGCTACACCCCAGACAAATACCTCCAGAACAGACTTCCTAACACCTAAGTCTAATCTAGATGTTAACAAATTTCTATTTTTCTGAAATGCTTTTTTTTGCTATTCCCAGTGTACACTTGATATCCCCTCTACTTTGGCCATCACCAGTTATTTTGCTGCCCAAGTAGCAAAACTAATCTACTGCTTTAAGTGTCTCATTTCCTAATGTAATTTCCTCATCATCACCTGATTTAATTTGAATACATTCCATCATCATGTTTAAATTTTAGTGATGTTCATCTTATATTCTCCTTTCAAGACACTGTTCATTCCATTCAAATTTCTTCCAAGTCCTTAGCTGTCTCTGAAGGAATTACAATGTCATCAGAAAACCTCAAAGGTTTTTGTTTCTTCTCCATGGACTTCAATTCCTATTCCAAATTTTTCTTTGGTTTCCTTTACATCTTGCTCAATGTACAGACTGAATAACACCTGGGATAGGCTGCAACCCTGTCTTACTCCCTTCTCAACCATGTGCCTCAACACTTATGACTGCCATCTGATTACTGTGAGAGCTGTAAAAAGCCTTTTGTTCCCTGTATTTTACCCCTGCTACCTTCAGAATTTCAAAGAGAGTATTCCAGTCAACATTGTCAAAAAGTTTCCCTAAATCTACAAATGCTGTAAATGTAGGTTTGCCTTTCCTTGACCTATCTTCTAAGGTAAATTGTAAGGTCAGTATTGCTTCACATGTTCTTACATTTTTCTGGAATGCAAACTGATCTTAACCTATGGTCAGCTTCTACCAGTTTTTCCATTCTTCTATAAAGAATTCATGTTAGTATTTTGAAACCATGACATATTACCCTGATAGTTTGGTAATTTTTGCATCTATCAACAACTAGGCCTACTTTCTTTGGAATTGAAATTTCTACATTCTTCTTGAAGTCTGACTGTATTTCACTGGCCTAATACATCTTGCACAATAAATAGAGAGTTTGTCATGGATGGCTCTTCCAAGGCTATCAGTAGTTCTGACAGAATCTCATCTACTACTTGGACCTTGTTTCAACTTAGGTCTTTCAAAAATGTGTAAAGTTCTTCTCACAGTATCATATCTCGCATTGCATCTTCATCTATGTCCCCTTCTTTTCCCATAATATTGCATTTAAGTTTATCTCCCTTTTTATTTATTCATTCTTACTCCATTGATCCAACTGTGATAAACTCGTAAGGATATAGAACGTGTCAGAAAACAATCTATACGTAGATAGTATTAAAGCAGTCAATAATACAAAAGTAATAGGGCTACTCCGTGTTTGCATTATGCATGTGTTGTAAGACTGACAGATTACAGCAAACATTAGACACAGAAAACGAAAAACAAATACAAAACCAATGAAATTAACTATGAATGTTACATATGCATGGTATCTAAATCATTGCTCAAACTTACACAATGGTATATCAAACTCAAAATTTCTGTTCCACATATGTATTAAATTTTTTCATTGTGGCTAAAAAACTCTTCCAAATGTTAATATGACCTTTCCAGCAGAAACTGCTTCAGATGCTCCCTAAAAGTGTACAAGTTATCAAATTTGCTTTTAATATCTGGAGGGAGATCATTAAAAACTTTTGCACCAGAGAACTGCACACCATTTTGCACTGTAGTCATGTTTTTACAATCATCATGGTAACTGTGCCTTCTCCTAGTATCATATCCATGTATTCACAATTTCATTTATAAAACTCAGCATTTTTGCTGATGAAACATGTAAGAGAAAATATGTATTGGGAAGTAACAGTTAGAATTTTTAGTTTCCAGAAAAGATGTCTGCAACTACATGTAGAGTATATGCTGCTCATTATTTGTACAATGCATTTTTGGGCCAAGACTATTTTCTTTGTTAGTGCTTGATTTCTCCAAAATATAATACCATATGTTATAAGAGAATGGAAATATCCATAGTATGTTACTTTCATTGTGTCTATATTTCCACTCTCGGAGAGAATGTGTAGGGCAAAAATCAATGAGCTAAGTCTCTTCTGAAAATTTATTACATGATGAAACCAGTATACCCTGCAGTCAATTACAACACCTGAAAGCTTTTTTGTTTTTATTGATTGTCCCACACTTCACAGTTATCTAACTCATCCTCTACTCTACTGGGGTGCAGGGGAACAGTAGCACAGCCATAGACATATTTTTATTCATTCTTCGTTACTAGATGGGCATTCTATTAGTAAAAGGGTGAACGGCCTTTCAGACCATGATGCACAATTTTTAACACAGAAAGGCTTTAGTAGTCAAACAAATGTCACATATAATTACAAATTATGCAGGGAAGTTAATCTAACAGCAACAGAGGGTTTTTTATGAGTTGTCAAGGAACAAGAGTGGCAGGATGTTTATAGTGCCGATAACATAGATGATAAATATAATGCCTTCCGTAACACATTTCCCATGTTGTTTGAGAGTTGCTTTCCATTAGAACATTCTAAATGGGGTACTACATGTAATAGGCAGCCCGGGTGGCTGACTAGTTGGATAAGGATATCATGTAGAACAAAGCAGGAATTATATCAAAATGTTAGAAGTAGTAACAATCAAGCTACAGTAGGCCATTACAAAGAGTATTGTAAGATGCTTAAAAATGTTATTAGGAAGGCAAAGAGTATGTGATATGCAAATAGAATAGCTAATTCACAGGATAAAATTGAAACCATATGGTCAGTTGTGAAGGAAGTGTTTGGTCAGCAGCACAAGGTCAACGATATAAAGTCAGTTCATAATATAAGTTTTCATTCTGCATGTGTGAAAGTTTTACAGTGTGTAGATACATCCTTCCCGCTTGTTTTCAAACTTAGTTCAACCTGTTCCCATGAGTGGCGCCATCGCAGCATGTCTTCAAGATGGCTGCGACGCTTGACGTGCTGTGCTGTGAAAATGACACAGTGGGAAACATCCACAAGAGGTTGAAAAAGGTGTATGGAGATGCTGCTGTTGATCGCAGTACAGTTAGTTGGTGGGCAAGCAGGTTATGTGATGAAAGCGGGCATGGCAATATTGAGGATTGTCCTCATAGTGGCAGGCCTCGTACTGCACACAATGTGCAGAGAGTTAATGAATTGGTGACTGCTGACAGACGCATCACAGAGAACAAATTGTCACGCTATGTTGGGATAGGGGAAGGAAGTGTTTGCAGATTGCTGAAAGTGTTGGCGTTAAAAAAAGTTTGTGCCAGGTGGGTTCCCAGGATGTTGACAGTGGCTCACAAAGAAACAAAAAAAATGATATGCAGCAAACTTTTGGAACAATGCGAGAATGGTGGAAATGAATTTCTTGGAAGAATTGTGACAGGTGATGAAACATGGCTCCATCATTTTTCACCAGAGACGAAGAGGCAACAAATGGAGTGGCATCATGCAAATTGACCCAAGAAAAAAAATTCAAAACCACACCTTCTGCTGGAAAAGTTATGGCTACGGTGTTTTTTGATTCTGAAGGACTCTTGCTTGTGGACATCATGCCAAGTGGAACCACCATAAATTCTGATGCATATGTGACAACACTGAAGAAACTTCAAGCTCGACTGAGTCGTGTTTGACCACATCGGCAAAATCAGGATGTTTTGCTGTTGCACGACAATGCATGGCCACATGTCAGTCAAAAACCATGGAAGCGATCACAAAACTTGGATGGACAACACTGAAAAACCTGCCTTACAGTCCTGACATGGTTCCATGTGACTATCATCTCTTTGGGAAAGTGAAAGACTCTCTTTGTGGAACAAGGTTTGAAGATGATGACTCCCTTTTGCACGCTGCGAAACAGTGGCTCCAACAGGTTGGTCCAGAATTTTAGTGGGTATACAGGCGCTGGTTCCAAGATGGCATAAGGCAGTTGAGAAGGATGGAATTTATGTGGAGAAAGGAAAATATTGTTCCTAAAGGACATACCTACACCCGGTAAAACTTTCAAACATGTAGAATAAAAGATGGATTTTTTAAAAAATAGTGTGCATTTATTTTGGAGTGACCCTCGTAGATATATGCTCAGTATTTAACAGTCATTTTCTGGGCATTGCTGATGAATTAAATACAAATTTAGTTTTTACAGGGAATCATATAACTTTCTTGGCAAATGCCTTTCCAAGATTGATGTCTGAAATACTCCTTTGTGATACAGACAAGGGGGAGATTGAGTCATTAATTAAATCACTGAAGACTAAGGACTCTCATGGTTATGAAGGAGTGCCTGGCAGAATATTAAAGTACTGTACTGCACATGTTAGCCCTGTATTTAGCCATTTTTGCAATTTTTCCTTTAGGAAGGGTCAGTTTCCTGAACAATTAAAGTACTCAATAGTAAAGCCACTTTATAAAAAGGGAGAAAGGGATAATGTAGATAATTTTAGATCTATTTCTATGCCATCAGTGTTTGTTAAAGTTATTGAAAAGGCTGTGTATGTAAGGATAATTCATCATTGTATATCACATGATTTGTTATCAAATGCACAGTTTGGCTTTAGAAGTCATTTAACAACTGAAAATGCTATATTCTGTTTTTTCTTTGAGGAACTGGATGGGTTAAACAAAAGGTTTCGAACGCTAGGCATATTTTTGTATTTAACTAAGGTGTTTCATTGTGTTGATCACAAAATGTTGCTCCAGAAGTTGGACCAATACAGAATACGGGGAGTAGCTCATAATTGGTTCACCTCTTAACTTTAGCAACAGACAACAGAAGGTTATTATTCACAATGCTGAGAATGGCCACTCCTGTTCCTTATTTATATAAATTATATGCCTCTAGTATTACAGGTTATTCTATTTCTGTTTGCTGATGACACTAGCTTGGTAGTAAAGGATGTTGTGTGCAACATTTGCTTGGTTTCAAATAGTGCAGTTCATGACCTTTGTTCATGGCTTGTAGAAAATAAACTAATGGTAAATCACAATAAGACTCAGCCTTTACAGTTTCTGACACACAATTCAACCAAACCTGTCATTTTAATTTCATATGATCAGTGAAACTGAACAGTTCGATCTTCTAGGTGTTTAAAAGGATAGTAAACTGTCCTGGAAAGCCCAAAAACTTAATGTTGCCATATTTACTATTCGAATGGTATCTGAAGTGAGTGGTCGTTCAACACAAAAATTAGTCTACTTTGCTTTTTTCATTCATTTATGTTGTATGTTATTGTATTTTGGGGTAATTCTTCCCATTCTAAAAGAATATTTTTGGCTCAGAAATGGGCAGTTCGGGCAATAATTGGAGTAAGTTCACAAACCTCTTGTCAACCCCTGTTCACGAGTATGGGTATTTTGACATTGGCCTCTAAATATATATATTCCTTACTGTCATTTCTTGTTAACAATATTAGCTTATTCCAAAGAATAAGCAGCTTTCACTCAGTTAATACTCGGCAGAAATCAAACCTGCATTTGGATTAGACTTCCTTAACCCTTGTGCAGAAAGGTGTGCAGTATACTGGTACATCCATTTTCAATAAGCTGCCACTCAAATTCAAAAATCTTTGCAGTTATCCACTCACTTTCAAATCAAAACTGAAGAGTTTACTCATGGATCACTCCTTTTATTGTATCGAAGAGTTCTTTGAAAAATTAAGCTGATTCTTGTTGTATTGTTGATTGCATTTACTTAAACTTATGGATTGACTTTTTTTGGGTTCATAAACATTTTATTTTTATCTTTTATTTCTTTTATGTTATAATTTTATGTACTGAAACAGTCCATGATCTTGGAGATTTGCTTCTCAATTTGGTCCTAAGTAACTTGATGTGTAAATAAATAAATAAATAAATCCTCAGTTTTATCATTTGCAATGAACTGAATATAGTTAGTCTCATAAAAGTGCAACAAGACTCCATTGATGTTAAACCATTTCATTAAATCACTAAGAATATTCTTAACAGATTCTTGAAGACCTTCACATGTATGACCACCAATCATAATGTTGGCGACATCTGCAAAAATGGTATGAAAGCAGTGTAGCTTTGTACATTGAGGTAGGTGATTTATAAATATGAGGAATTGTAAAGGACCAAGAATGAACCCTTGGGGCACTCCACATTTAAAGGTTCTTGAATTAGATTAAACCAGGTCACTATGGATCTCATCACTACTATCTATTACTACTCCCTGCTTTCTACCTTTGAAGTATGATTCTAACCACTTATTTGCTACACCACTTATTCCTAACAGGTCTGCTTTCTATAACATGATTTGGTGGTTTGCAGTGTCAAAGGCTTTTGACAAGTCACAATATAATCTCATTGTTACCATTTTGTCATTAAGTGAATCCAGAATTTAATTTGTGAAAGCAAAAATTGCTTGTTCGGTTTACAGATGCTTTTGGAAAACAAACTGACTTTTCCTCAGAATGTTATATTTATCTAGAAGCTCCAAAATTCTCATATACATAAGCTTTTCTAGAAGAATTGAAAAAGCAGTTAAAAGAGAAACTGGTCTGTAATTTGTGACTTCGGTTTTGTCACCTTTCTTGAAAAGGAGTTTTACAACAGCATATTTGAGTCTGTCAGGCACAGTTCCTTGTTGCAAGGATGCATTGAAAATGTGACTAAGTACATCACTAATAGAAGCATAGCTCTGTTTTAGTAAATTATTACAGATATTATCTACCTCAGTGGAATACATATTATTGAGATAGATGATTGTTCTTTTACTGTCAGATGCTGTGACAGGTCTGATATGAGTTTTACCTATATGTTTGAGTATAGTCTTTTGCATAAGACTCAGAACTCCATTAACAGAACCCTTACAGCCTATCTGTTATGAAACTGACAAGAAGTGGTTGTTGAAAATGTTGGCTATGTTTTCAGGATTGTGTACTAGATTTCCTTCATCTTTAATTTTGAGTTCTTCAAAATTTCTTATGGTTTCCTTGTCTCCCTTCCAACATTATTCCAAATAATCTTAATTTTGTTATGAGAGTTATCAATTTCTTGCTTGTAATACAATGCTTTTGATTTTTGTATTGTCTACATTAAAATCCTGCAGAATTTTTAGACAATAAAGTAGATAACAATAATTCTATTTGAACCAAAAAGACCCTAACGTTAGCTCCAGGTACCCTGTAAATAGCCAATATTATTATTGGGTAGCTACCTACTGTAACTTCTATTGGACAGGCTTCCTATAGTTTTTCTCAACAGTATTTCCGTATATCTATAGATCTAAATATGATATTATTTTTAACAAAAATATCTAGATCACCTCTTTCCTTTTTGTCCCTAGAGTAGTAGCTTGCAGTGTTGTAGTTAGAATCTAAATGTACTAAGTTAATGCCATTTGTGACATGATGTTCTGTAAAGCATAATATTTTAGCATTGTTTACACAATTTCTGTCATTTATATTAACTGATAGCTGATATATTAACTGATAGCTGATCTGCTTTGCTGCTAAGTCCCCTAATATTTTGATGAATGATATACAGGTTAGACTTGTTTGTAGAGGGTCACTTATCTTGGATGCTTCTTGTTCTTTGTATCTGCAGTTAAAAATTCTTTCAGACAAAATGGACACAATAGTTTCCATCTGCTTGCTGTTCCTTGTTGATTCTGCTTGGCTGTTGTGTTTACTTCTATTGCCGCTGGTACCTCTTTTTCTTCTGCTGGTGATGTTATGCCTAAAACATTCTTTGTTTATTTGTTGAGTGTGGCTTGATCTTCCTGGTGAAGACCAAGTGGTGAAGTTATTTTTGGAGCTTCATTCACCTCCATCCTTATTGGCTGGGACCATTTCAAAATTTGCATCTGTTTTACTATTTTACTGTTACTTTCTGGCCTACTGGGTTTAAACCACTCCATAATTGATGGCTTTACTGTTTGCTGCTCGCCAAAAATACTTTGTGATTAGCATTCGATTGCCACTTGCCCTAGGTCCTTCATTGACCCATGAAATACAACTAAATAATTTATCAGCAAGTAGCTCCTTTCCTGATGCATTTGAGCTGCATAGAACCTTCATTCCAAAATGTTTAAGCCTATAACATCAACATTCTGGAAATGAGTACATATTTCCATGAAACTCCTGTTGCGACTCTAATTTTGCAATTCACACATGACCAGTTTGGTAAATCATGATGTAGTGAGACATTCACGAGTACATTTGTATTGTACAGACCCTCTGTATACTCCTTCCATCTTTCAACTTCCCCATTTCTGCTTAGGACTGGTTTTCCATCTGAGCTGCTTCTCTTTTTTCCAAAGGTCCCTTTAATTTTCCTTTAAGTGGTATTTGTTTTTCCCCTAGTGAAATATGCTTCTATTCCCTTTCACCTGCTTCTTTTGCTGCATTTTCATATTTTCTCCTTTCATCAGTTAAATTCAATATCTCCTGTGTTATCCCTGCATTTATACTAGGCTTTGTGCTTTTACCTATTTGATCCTCTGCTGCCTTCATTATTTTATCTCATAAAGATTTCATCTTCTACTGTATTCCTTTCTATTGTTCTTGTCAACAGTTGCCTAATATTCTCTCTGAAACTCTCCTCAACTGCTGGTTCTTTCACCTTATCCAGGTCCCATCTCCTTAATTTCATCCTTTTTTGTAATTTCTTCAGTTTTAATCTTCAGTTCACAACCATTAAATTGTGGTCAGAGTCCATGACTGCCCCTGGAAATGTCTTAAAATTTAAAATCTGATTCTGAAATCTCTCTCTTATGATTTTATAACCAATCTGAAACCTTCTGGTGTTTCCACGTCTCTGTAATAGTAATAGAAAAGTAATATTGAATAATTTTATGCGTATTGCAGAAACAAATACCTGGGAAGCAGCAAATTTAAATGTTTGTTGTGTAGAGGTGAATGTAATTTTTCTGGTGAGTGCTTCACTTGTGTTTACCTATCATGTATCTGGGAAGTTGTCATTTTTAATGTTGTGTTTGTAATTTAGAGTACTTCTTTTTTGAATGACTTAATTTTTGTGTAATTTTGTCTGAAGATAATGCTTTACAAATGGTATGTATGTACCTAACATAGGAGATGTTCCTTGAAGAATCAAGTTGAATTTTGGTATAGATCACTGGAGAAATGTAAATGGAGAGGAGCCATTCAAATTGAGTGTTTTCAGAAGCGATCAAGATCGTGGCCCTTGTGAGAATAACATTGCAGGTAAAACTGAATGAGGAAATGACATGTCACACTGGAGAGCCTTTGAGTGCAACACAAAAATGACATATGAGGGATAGTGGCCAACAACTGCTGAGAGGTTGAGAATGAAGTGTGGGCTATCAAGGGAAAACAGAGGAAGAGACAAGGGATGTGCATGAGAAGTGAGATAGCCTTGGTTTTGAATATAATAAGGGTGTTAGTTTTTTAGAGGAGGGAAGTGAAACACAATTTGATTTTCACAACATGGCAACTATAGCTAAATTTGCAGATGTAAAATAGTGGCAATTTGATAAGATTGAGATTGAGTGTTAATGATTGTAAGGCAGTCTTCCCATTTTTGTTGTTACATTATACAATTTAATAGAATTAACAGTAGAAATGTTGTATGTTAAATTTATTTTCCACATAACTATCTTTAAATACCCTGTGGGGTAATAAATACATCAATGTAGAGAGTCAATAATGACCTCTTTTAGAAAATATGCAACTCGTTGTAGTAAGTAGAAAAAATCAGATATTACTTCAATGATCTCATGAAACATTAAGTATATTTTTGGTTGCCCTTTTCCATGTTTCGTTGTTCTTTATGTGTGAGAATTTTATTCTTTGTGTTTCTTGATTAGTCAAGTTGATGGTACCAGTTATGCTGGATTTCATTTTCTAAACTGAAGGAGAATACTTTCAAACAGGCATATTTTCATACAAAGTTGTTTTATTCTCAGTTGACTGTGGGAATGTTGATTAACTTTGTAGTCACAAAAGCTGGTATTTTTGTTGATGTATTGAATAGTTCTATTGAATTCTTTTACTACAAAATGTCTAATATTTCACTACACTGCCAATATGTATTTTATAGAAAGCATTGTCCAGAAATGATTTCAGTGCACCTCTAGTGACAATAATATTATTTTGGTACTTTTAAGATTTAATTTTGGAATGAACTATTACAAGTAATGCTTATGTTCACTTTAGGTCATATGTTGAATCCTGATGATAAACTTCATCTCCCTTGCAGGAAGTGGGTTCTTTTGAAAGCAGACTGAAACATTGTTCATGTAATCATTTGTCTTTATTTTGTTTCATGGCTCTCTTTTCAATTTCCCTTGCTTTACAAACTTCATTTCAGTATTTTTCACTTTTATAAAAAAAATACATAAGAACTTAAGCACTGAATACTAAAGACAAAAAATGATTACAGAAGACTGAGATATGCTGACAGACTGAGACACTGAGACAGCAAACTCAATTGAACTTACAGGAACTGCTGCTGGCCCTTTTTTCACTTCTGTGCATATGCTAAAATTTGATTCCAGAAGCTACAGAACAAAAACTTCTAGGATCATCAAAACTTGTCCAGTCAAAAATGAATTACAATAACCATACACATATTTTGTAACTACAATTTAAATGCTACCAAAGGACAGTTTTTATTCTTTAAATTAAAATGTATGATGAAAATCTCAAAAACTGAAAGGTTTGTTAACATTATTATTTTTAATTATATTTCTTTGAATAAAATGTCTTCAACAGAACTAATTTCTTAGTTAGGCTCACCAGATATGTCAGCTTAATTAAATACAGAACAATAAAATCCAGTTGGAACCTTGTAAATAAAACTTCCACAGTTTTGGAGAACTACATGTTCCTGAGTAAGTGCCTTTCAGAATTTACGACAGAGTATACATATCTAACGAGTGAGCATTTGGATGTGCAGAACAAGAATTCTGTCTGCGATATCTCCTGTAGATCATGTCACATGATTTTGGGACAGCACATTTTAGCCCATATGGCACATAGCATATTTTGAGTATTCTTACTTTGTTGCTTCAGAACTACTGTGAAACATTGTTTACACAATTTACAGACATCTTAACTACACCAGGAACTGAAGCGGGCTTAAAGATATGAAGAGCAATGGTATTGTGCTTTTATATCATAGTTTGTAGCTCAGATTCCCCTTTATATATGTTTCTTCAGTAATGGGCTAAGAAGTGACAGCCAACTTTTTTTTTTTTTTTTTTTTTTTTTGCTCTTATTCATATTGTGAACACTGTAGATTGTAGATGGCACTGAAGTGTCACAAAAACAATGTATTTCGAACTATGAAATTGTTACAGTAAATATGGAAACTGATTTGCACCACCAACTTGTCCATTATTATTTTCTGTTTTTCCTCATTTACCCTTCTGCTTTTATAGACATGTAAATTATCTATGACATTTTTTCTCCATCTCATCATAAAAGTGAAACCATACACTATGCACCAAATAAATAAATAAAAATATAAGATCAGTGCTCGAATTTTGGAGTAATAAAGAAGTGACAGCTTACAATATCTTTTTTAGGTTTTCTATTGCAATGATTCATATTGTCAAATCTGTTCTAATTAAATATTCTACAATGACATTACATTGAAAATTGTCTGCTTAAATTATAAGAAAGTAAACAGCTCGTCATGTATAAACTTCATCTGCATGTGAACATAGCATCAATATGTGAACACTCACTGACAGTTTACTCAAATTGATCTAGCACTTTTCTCATACACACATGGCCTTAAAATTGCAGAAATTATTGCTACAATGCAAGACTTTATAATACCAAGGCTTGATATTTTTCAACATGTAAAGTGCCTCATGTGAATATGGCATTTGGTTATCACTCATCAGCCAGAACATTATGACCACCTACCTAATAGCTGGTGTGTCCACCTTTGGCATGAATAACAACGGCAACACATCATGGCATGGAACCAATGAGGCCTTGTTTGGTCACTAGAGGGAACTGGCACCTTATCTGCACACACATCGACCTAATACCCATGAATTGTGTGGAATGGGGTAAATTCTATGGAATGGTTTTGATGAGCTCTGATGTCATGTTCAATCACATCCCAGATGTGTTCAATTGAGTTGAGATGTGGTGAACTGAGGGGCAGGGGGAGGGGAGGGGTGGGGGGCAGCACATCAATTGGAACTGCCACCATGTTCCTTGAACCACTCCATTATACTCCTGGCCTTGTGATATGGTGCATTTCCTTGTTGAAAAACGTGACTGCCATTGGGAAACATGATCATCATGAAGGGGTGTATGTGAACTGCAACCAGTGTATACTCCTTGGCCATAATAGTGCCTTGCATGAGCTCCACTCAACCCATGGGTGCCCACGTGAATGTTCCCCATAGCATAAAGAGCCGTCCTTAGCTCATCTCTGTAGCTCATCTCTGTCCCGCAGTACAAGTGCCAAAGAACTGTTCCCCTGGAAGATGATGGATTCACAACCTCCATCAGCATGATGAAGAATGTACCAGGATTCATCAGCCATGAAACACACTGACACTGCGCCAATGTTCAGTTCTAATGGCCACATGCTCATTTCAGTCCTAGTTGCCAAAGTAGTGTTGTTAATATTGGCACTTGCATGGGCTGTCAGCTGTGTAGACCCATTGTTAAGAGTGTTTGGTGTACTCTGTGTTCAGACACACTTGTACTCTGCCCAGCATAAAAGTCTGATGTTAGATCCACCACAGTTCACTGCCTGTCCTGTTTTACCAGTCTGCCCAGCCTACAACAATTGACATCTGCAGTGAGATGTGGCCCCCCGGCCCCACTATGGCTGGAGGTGGTTTCACATTGGTCCACCATGTGTTGAAGACATTCACTACAGCACTCCCACCAAGTTGTGGAGTTTCTGAAATGCTCATGCCTAGACTCTGGGCCATCACAATCTGCCATTGGTCAAACTCATATAGATCACATGCCTTCCCCATTTGACACACAGACAGCATGCTCACTGATACTACATGCACTGTGCATTCCTCACCAAGTGACATTGCTATTGCCTGGATGGGTTTATATCAATAGTAGATTGGTGGTCATAATATTCTGGCTGATTAGTGTACATTTGTTGTACATACCTATGAAAAGTAGCTGGCCCTTCTTTCATATAATTCTCTTTACATCTGCAGCAACAACAGCAGTGCACCATAGCTGTTATTTAAATTCAAACATGTAAAAGCATATATTAAACAAGATGAATATGTGTAATATTCAGCTTTTTCTATTACTACAAATTGTAGACAATCAGCATCATTCCAGCATGCTCACTGATACTATATGCACTGTGCATGAGTCTGACTAACAATCATTCCTCGCAAGGTGACATTGCAATTGCCTGGAGGGGTTTATATCAATAGTCTGCCTTGATGAAAAAGTGTGCAGTACACTATACTCACTCCATAGGTATACATTCCATGGAATGTACAAAGAAAAATTATGAAGGGGCTTACTAATTGTATCAGAGTCTCTGTCTTTTATCTTCCCCTATACCAAAAGAAATGACGGGATGAGGAACATTTTGTGGAATTTAATATACTTAAATATTGTACAAAATAATAACCAAAAGAAATATTCTTGTTAATAGCTGTGTATTTTAAACCAATGGTTTCTCGGTTTCATTACATCTATTTTGTCACTATGTGCTAGATAAAACAAAATAGGCCTTTCTAATATTGCAGCAATTGTAACACATGCCAAATAAGCGAGACTGTTTTGGTGCAAATGGTTATTTTTATCTGCGTCATTTACAAAGATGACATGACAGATCATGAAGTACCAGTATCAAATGTGTAAAAGTTTAACTGTTAGGAAATAGTTTCACATTTCTTTCATATGCTCCAGTTTCTCAAGCATGAAATCAATACAAAAATGTTATATAAATCTGGAATCGTCATATTATTCCATGTAATTTGTGTAATGTCCCTGTTCCTTCTCCTTCCTCATTCGAACAATTTTGTCATCATTAATTCTATAACTGTTCCTGCCAATGTCAAAACTTTTTATCTGGTTAACTGCACTAACCCTGCCAGAATCACTTGTTTAGGTTCAAAATGGTTCAAATGGCTCTGAGCACTATGGGACTTAACATCTATGGTCATCAGTCCCCTAGAACTTAGAACTATTTAAACCTAACAAACCTAAGGACATCACACAACACCCAGTCATCACAAGGCAGAGAAAATCCCTGACCCCGCCGGGAATTGAACCCGGGAACCCGGGCGTGGGAAGCGAGAATGCTACCGCATGACCACGAGCTGTGGACACTTGTTTAGGAATCCCACAGTTATTCTCTGGTTAGGCGTTATTATCTGTTCATACAATGCATTTCCATCACTGTTCCAAGAACAGAACTTTAGCGGCTGCTAACCAGGGACTGTACAACTGGCCCCTAGTAGTGTAGCGACCTGGCAAAAATTTTCTGTCAAAATTTCATTTTCTTGGATACAGTGAGAAGATTAATACTTAATCTTTCTTACCTGTTAGTCACTTATTTCCATTCTAGTAGTCTGGATCCACAGATTTCAGTAATAAGTGTAACAATGCTGATCATTCACACACCCAATCAGCCACCTAAATAAACAGTATTGACATTCACCCATTTGGGTTTATTCTGCTCGGCTCATATAGCCCCATCCCTTTTAGTCTGCAGGAAAGTTTTTTTTTTTATTATTTCTAGATTTGACAGGAAGTCCCTTGTTGGAGACATCATGTACACTATGCACACATTCAAAAATCAACTTATGTTTCTTTCAGATATCAACTTAGAATGTGTTCAATAATCAACAATCGATAGACCAATGTACACTGGACGCTAGGCGCTTTCTGAAACAAGGCATTTTCTTCAAGAATATGAATTTGGCATTCCCTAAAATTGCTGCCTGGAGCAGATACCCCAGTCCCCCCCCTCCCCCCCTCCCCCCTCCCCCCCTTCCCCAAGATACAGGACTGTTGTTCAGTACAACTGAAGAACAGTCCCTTTTGAAAGTAGTAGTTTCCCCATTTAGTTGTATTATATTAAATTTAGCTTCAGGAAGCACAAATAGTTTAAAGTGGTATAATGATAATGAATTATTACTTTAGTTTTTAGGCAATGATTCATTTTAAAGTGCTCCACAGCTCATTTCACATCACTGAATGCCCTCCTCCATGAATAGATCTATGAAACACAATTGTCAAATGAATGAATGAAAGGAAAGTGGTATGTGTGGAGAACATGTCCACTGATTCACTAAAGTGGCCATTGTAAATGAACTAAATTAAAATTTTGTTAGTACACAATCTAGAAATTTCGATTTATTATTTTAATTTCTGTTTTTTTTTTCTTTTCCAGTTGTTCTGGCAGTTGCAGTGCCCACAATAGGGCCATTCATTTCACTTATTGGTGCTCTTTGCATGTCTGTACTTGGCATCATGGTACCAGCAGTTATTGAAGTTGTTACATACTGGGATAGTGGACTTGGACGTTTTAAATGGCTACTTTGGAAAAATGTGTTGGTGTGTGTATTTGGATTAATGGCACTTATGTTTGGTACCTATACCAGCATAGAAGACATTATTCAGGTGTATACTAGTGATGAGAAATTAAGGATTCTCCAAAACTGAAGAATGACTTCAACCACTTCAGAGATGAAGATAAGACATAATTCAAATGTTACATGCATCTGCAGAATATATATTGCAGTTTTTGGCATGAGTGATATCCAACGAAACTAAAAGGATTTTACCTTTTTTTTTTTTTTTTTTTTTTTTTTTTTTTTTTTTTTTTTTTTAGCTTGTGCAGTTTATGTCAAACATCAGTGATTGGTGTAAAAGCAGTTTTGGAGCAGTACCCAAATTGCTATTCATTGATTTAATAAATAAGAAGAAAGGAGGACTAAGCACATAATAAGGGTCCTTGTGCATGAAATGCATTATTATTGAAATAAATGTAATAGTTGTCTGTTTTTAAATGAAGTGATTTAAATGCAAAATGATTTTTAATATCTCAAATCTAGCTTATTTTAATATTCACAATTTTATAGTAATACACTGTAATGTTTTTAAAGAAAACACAGTTAAAATATTAATTTTTTTTAGCTGTTACACGAACATTCTCTTATCATACTATGTTTTGGTAAGAATCTAGAATATGAGTGTGCCATTAGATAAAGTGTTCCACAGAGCAGTAGTGTCAGGGATTGTTATGAATTTGCAACTTCTGGTTCTAAGTGACCACTAAGAAACCAACAGACAGATGTGTTTCATAGCAATGTATTATATAATTGTTCCAAAACATAACTACAGTTCACACAATATATTCAGCAGAAAGTGTGGTTTTAATCCTAAAAGCTTTTAACTTCTGCTCAGCATAGGAGTATACAAGTGATGAGAAATTAAAGATTCTCCAAAACTGAAGAATGACTTCAACCACTTCAGAGATGGGTTAAGTATACAGAGTATGCAGCAACATATAAGTCTGAGGTGCACTTTCACAAACAGAGAGAAAAACCTTGTACCTATACAGGTGAAAAATACTTGACATTATAACAGAAATCTTGGATGTATACTTTTCTGCTCCAAAGCTATATGGGAAATGGTTCTGGGATTATTGCACATTTAATAAATTATTTATTACCTCAGTTTGTTTATCAGTTCAGTATATATTTTTGTGAACTGCCACATATAACCCGTAAAATCTAGCATGGTCTTGTGGGACCTGATGGGTCATGGTCTGGAGGTTGAAATACTTAGAAGGACTTGGGGGCTACCCTGTGGAAAGTTCTTCAGGAATGAATGAGACCTCAGGGCCTTATCTCACAATCTGGTGTGAGTTCGGTTGTGCTGTCTCTGATAGTGTTCAAGAAAACTGAGTAAGTATGAGGTATTCATATTTGTTCTTGAAGATCACGAAGATACTGAAACTACATAGTTATCATTTCCAAGCTTGAAGTCTTCAGATATACACCACTAGTTTGTTTTCACTATAACAAAACTGTAGGTCCTCAGTACAAAATTTCTCATTTATTGTGGGCTTTTATACTCATATTTACAGTTTCTCTGTCCAAGTCATTTTATTTGCTAATATTGTTCTAACGACCCAGTTACATGTTTTTACAAAGTTCTAACATATTTGAGCCTTATAAAGTACAATTTAGAATATGGGCTTAGTATTCACATATCATTAAATTAATATTTCAAGTAATTATATATATATATATATATATATATATATATATATATATATATATATATATATATATATATATATATATATATATATATATATATATATATATATATATATATATATGTGAAAGTCAAGTTAGAGAAAAGTCACTGCAACTCATCACTACCTAATGTATGTGAGTGCAAAATAGTAAAGTATGTACTATGAAAAATGATTCAATTACAAGACAAATAAATGCTCTTACAAAAGGAGCAGAGGAAATAACCTCCAATTACAAGTTTTGTGTCATCAGTACACTACCATTCATGTTGCTGTGCTGTGTTTGTGTAAGTATACTACTGCATATAGACCAGTGCATTACATACACGTGTGACCATGTTATGTTTAGATGATACATGTCACATAGTGCAGTGTTTCTGTATAAATGTTTTCATTTATTGACAGAATGTCATTCTCAGGCTGTTACTATGTACACAGTTTTTTTTATCAGTTCATCACCATGCTTTACTTCCTTCACAAAGTACCTGTCATAGCATTTAAATGGGTTAAGCATACAGAGTATTCAGCAACATATAAGTCTGAGGTACACTTTCACAAACAGAGAGAAAAATCTTGTACCTATACAGGTGAAAAATACTTGACATTATAACAGACATAGAAAATCATAAATAAATGTGATTTGATACTGCTGCATATCATATTCAAACTAATTTGTGTGTTTGCATGCAAACAGATAAATACAATACCAACTAGTGTAGATCTTATATCACTGATACATATGTGTGTTTCAGATTTAATGTTTATTCTAAAATTAACTCAGGATTGTGATGTTTCATGCTCTTCAGTTTATTTAGCACTCAGTGCAACAAATATTCTCTTAGCTAGTTGAGTTATTCGGTAGTTAGGTTTTTGAATCTCTACATATTAATCTAATTTATTACACACAGTTCCTGCATTTTTGTCAGTGTCTACAGCTTTTACATTATGTTCATGAGTGATGTGAGAGTTTTTCTAAATTTCTTCACAAAAGTGATACTGTTCACATGGCTGACAAATTTATTTTGTGACAGTCTTTCATTTGCTTGCTATTTCACTAAGGATACAGAATCATCATTTTCACATCCACTGAGCAAATCATCATCTGCAAACTGCAGGAGGGAAAAAAAAATTTCTGCGTTATTTGAATAGTCTGTTAAATCTGCTGTGGCAAATGGTAAGACAGAGATATCGTGCATAGAGTTTTCTCTAAAGTATGTTTAACATCTGTATCTGCAGATTTGTTACATTTAATGAGAGTTCTGAAATTTGGGTTGTGATATTTAGTGTTACCTTATTGAACTTTGTGGTCATTTCAGCTGATACCATCATAGAAATTTCACTTTTGATTTCATCTTTCAATGTAATCATAGGACACTTCAGTACTAATGCTGTCACACTAGCTAATATTTTTTGCAATATTTTCACCATATTTAGTTCACTAAAAGCATGTGCTGGTGGAATTGTGAGAGCAGCTGACAGAAAAATCATTGCATTTGTGATCTGTTCATTACTAGAGGGGTGATGCTCATCCTGTTGTACTGTGGCACTTTCAGAGTGTATATTGATTTCACCCACAGCAGAGTTAATATCTTCCACATTTACGTTCATTTTGACCTCGTTACCTTCAGTCAAGCAGCAGCAGCTGGCCGAGACAGATGCAGCAACAGGGAAGTAACCAATGTTGTGGCGTTATGCGTTCTTAGCCAGAAGCGAATTTTACAGTATCATCTGTGTGCTTTAATAGTTTAGTTTCTTGAGTATGTGTGTGTTAATTTAATATCTAATAGCCACAGTCCTCGCACTTTTGTTTCTGTCAGAAAGTAAACTGATTTTGCAACATATTACAAGTTCCTAATCAGGGGTGAATTATTTAGTTTCATCCAAGTGCTTTGGTAGTTAGGTTTTTGAATCTCTGCATATTAATCTAATTTATTAGACACAGTTCCTGCATTTTTGTCAGTGTCTACAGTAGAGTTCCATAGCACATGGCAATAGTCTGTTTATCTGGATAGTTTAGTTTTCCATGGTCTTTAGTATGGACAGGGACTGTGATTGTTGTGTGTGGATGTGAGCCGAGTTGGTGACACATCACTCTCAGCTCCAGGCTGTGATGACTTCGGCTACACAGCTTGAGGCTGCAGTGGATGGGCACCACTATCGTGGGCTGGCCGTGGTGATCCAACAGACATCCAGCAAGTCTGAGTCCTCCCATCGGTCCTCACCAGTGGCCCGCCCGGTTACTGTTCACACTGAGGTTGACCTTTCACCTGTGGTTGTGTGGGAGGTAGCCCCGGGACATAGCAGACAGTGAAAGACTTCCCAGGCAGCTGCATGTATGGCCTCCCCGGTTAGTCTGACAAACAGGTTCTAGGTGCTGTCTGTGGCTGACACTGTTGCTGAGCCAGACGCCATCACCTATCCTGTTTCCGGGGAAACCTCTCAGCCTGTAAGATTCAGACAATCATAGAGGGTGGTATTATTGATAGTTGGGAGCTCCAACATTAGGCGCATTATGGACCCTCTTAGGCACAAGGCTACCAAGAAGGGGAAGAAAAGGGGAAGAAAACCGATGTGCACTCCGTGTGCATAGCAGGTGGAGTCATTCCAAACGTGGAATGGGTCCTGCTGGATAGCATGAAGAGCACAGGGTTCAGCCAACAGTAGGTGGTGGCTCAAGTCAGTACCAATGATGTGTGTCACTTTGGATCAGAAGAGATTCTCTCTGGTTTTGAGTGGCTAACAGAAGTGGTAAAGGCTGCCAGTATTTCTTGTGAGATGAAAGCAGAGCTGATCATTTGCAGCATAGTCAACAGGACTGATTGTGGACCTCTGGTACAGAGCCAAGTACAGGATCTGAATCAGATGCTCAGATGGTTCTGCGACCATGTATGCTGCACATTCCTCGACTTGCACCAAAGGGTAGTTGGGTTTTGGGTTCCGCTGAATATGTCAGGAGTCCACTATACGCAGAAGGCAGTTACACGGGTAGCAGGGGCTGTGTGGCATGGACTGGGTGGTTTTTTACGTTAGAGGGTCTCAGGAAAACACAAAAGGGCTTCAGTCATGAAGGATGCAGGCTGAACACAGGAACCATTGGTATAACAGTTGTAAATTGTTGTAGTAGTGTTGGGAAAGTACCAGAGCTCCAAGTGCTAATAGAAAGCACTAGCCCCAATTCATTATAGACACTGAAAGCTGGCTGAAGCTGGAGATAAGCTCAGCCAAAATTTTTGCGAAGAACCTAATGGTGTACCGAAAGGATACGTTAAACACAGTTGGCGGTGGCATGTTTATTGCTGTTAGAAGCAGTTTATCTTGTCATGATATTGAAGTAGATAGTCCCTGAGAGTTAGTATGGGCAGAGGTCATTGTTGGCAACTGGAATAAAACAATAATTGGATCCTTTTACCAACCTCCCATTTCAGATGATACAATTGCTGAAAGGCTCAAAGAAAACTTGAGTTCGATTTCAGACATGTACCCAATTCATACGATTGTAATTGGTGGTGACTTTAATTTACCCTTGATATATTGGTGAAAATACATGTTTAATTCTGGAGGTACACATAAAACATCATCTGAAATTGTGCTAAGCACATTCCCTGAAAATTATTTCAAGCAGTTAGTTCATGAGCCCACGCCAATAATAAACAGTTGTGAAAACACACTTGACCTCTTAGCAACAAATAATCCTGAGTTAATAACAAACATCAATACAGATACAGGGATTAGTGAACACAGGATTTTTGTAGTGAGATTGAATATTGTAACACCCAAATCCTCAAAAAATAAACAAAAAATATATCTAGAATGAGATTTTCACTCTGAAGTGGATGAAACTTCCTGGCAGATTAAAACTGTGTACCGGACCGAGACTCAAACTCGGGACCTTTGCCTTTCGCAGGCAAGTGCTCTACCAACTGAGCTACCAAAGCAGGACTCATGTCCCGTCCTCACAGCCTTATGTCTGCCAGTACCTCGTGTCCTACCTGGTGGAAGTAAAGCTGTGAGGACAGGGCATGAGTCGTGCTTGGGTAGCTCAGTTGATAGAGCACTTGCCCACGAAAGGCAAAGGTCACAAGTTCGAGTCTCAGTCCAGCACACAGTTTTAATCTGCCATGAAGGTTAAAAAAATATATGTATTCAAAAAAGCAGATAAAAATTCACTTGGTACCTTCCTTAGAGACAATCTCCATTGCTTCCAAATTAACAATATAAGTGTAGACCAGATGTGGCTTGAATTCAGAGCAACAGATCAGCAGCAATTGAGATGGTTAGGTTAGGTTAGTGTTGTTTAACGTCCCTTCGACAACGAGGTCATTAGAGACGGAGCGCAAGCTCGGGTTAGGGAAGGATGGGGAAGGAAATCGGCCATGCCCTTTCAAAGGAACCATCCTGGCATTTGCCTGAAACGATTTAGGGAAATCACGGAAAACCTAAATCAGGATAGCTGGAGACGGGATTGAACCGTCGTCCTCCCGAATGCGAGTCCAGTGTGCTAACCACTGCGCCACCTCGCTCAGTGCAATTGAGAGATTTATACCAAATAAAGTAACAAATGATGGAGCTGATCCTCCTTGGTACACAAAATGACTCAGAACACTGTTGCAGAAACAACAAAACAATCATGCCATATTTAAACACATGCAAAATCCTCAAGATTGGCGATATTTTACAGAAGCTTGAAATTTAGCACAAACTTCAATATGAGATGCTTATAATGGTTTCGACAATGAAACTTTGTCTCGAAACCTGGCAGAAAATACAAAGAGATTTTGGTTGTATGTCAAGTATGCTAGTAGTAAGGCACAATCAATGCCTTCACTGCATGATAACAATGGAGATACTACCAAAGACAGTGCTACCAACGCAGAGTTACTAAACACAGCCTTCCAAAATGCCTTCACAAAAGAAGACAAAGTAAATATTCCAGAATTTGAATCAAGAACACCTGGCAACATGAGTAATGTAGAAATAAATATCCTCAGAGTAGTAAAGCAACTTAAATCTCTTAATAAAAGCAAGTCTTCTGGTCCAGACTGTATACCAATTAGGTTCCTTTCAGAGTATGCTAATGCAATAGCTCCATACTTACCAATCATACAGAACCGTTTGCTTGATGAAAGATCCATACCCAAAGACTGGAAAGTTGCACAGGACACCAATATTCAAGAAAAGTAGTAGGAGTAATCCACTAAATTACAGCCCCATATCATTAACATCGATATGCAGCAGGATTTTGGAACATATATTGCATCTGAATATTATGAATTACCTTGAAGAAAATGGTTTATTGACACTCAGTCAACATGGATTTAGAAAAGATTGTTCTTGTGAAACACAACTAGCTCTTTATTCGCATGAAGTGTTGAGTGCTATTGACAAAGGATTTCAGATTCATTCCATATTTCTGGTAGGCTTTTGACACTGTACCACACAAGTGGCTTGTAGTGAAATCACGTGCTTATGTAATATAATCTCTGTTATGTGACTAGATTCATGATTTCCGTCAGGGAGGTCACAGTTTGTAGTAATTGATAGAAAGTCATCGAGTAAGAAGCAATTTCTGGCATTCCCCAAGGTAGTGTTATAGGCCCTTTGCTGTTCCTTATCTATATAAGCGATTTGGGAGATAATCTGAGCAGCTGTCTCAGGCTGTTTGCAGATGATGCTGTCGTTTATCAACTAATAAAGTCATCAGAAGATCAAAACAAATTGCAAAACGATTTAGCAAAGATATCTGTGTGTTGCAAAAATTGGCAGTTGACCCTAAATAATGAAAAGTGAGAGGTCATCCACATGAGTGCTAAAAGGAATGTGTTAAAGTTCAGTTAAATGATAAATCAATCAAATCTAAAGGCCATAAATTCAACTAAATACCTAGGAGTTACAATTATAAACAACTTAAATTGGAAGGAACACATAGAAAATTTGTGGGGAAGGCTAACCAAAGACAGTGTTTTATTGGCAGGACACTTAGAAAAGTAACAGATCTACTAAGGAGACTGCCTACACTATGCTTGTCCACCCTCTTTTAGAATACTGCTGCACAGTGTGGGATCCTTACCAGATAGGATTGATGGAGTACACTGAAATATTTCAAAGAATGGCAACACACAACTTTCTCCTCTGAATGCAAAAATATTTTGTTGACACTGACCTACATAGGAAGAAATGATCACCATGAGAAAATAAGGCACATCAGAGCTCATATGGAAAGATATAGGTGTTTGTTCTTTCCGTGTGCTATACAAGATTGGAATAAGAGAGAATTGTGAAGGTGGGTCGATGAACCATCTGCCAGGCACTTAAATGTGATTTGCAGAGTATCCATGTAGATGTAGATGTAGATGTCTGAAGGTGGGACACCAAAATTGGTTACAGATATTTTCCATTTCTTGCCAATTTTGACATTCGTAATAAAAGATAGATGAATTTCAATAAAGTATTTTTTGAATAAATGACTAACTGACAGTGAAAATATTAACACTGCTGCTGAATATCCACAACATAGACTGCATTTATCTCAATAATGGAATATGCCATAATGTACGAGATACAACAAGATCACCCATCTTGTATTTTTGGTAGTTTCTCATCATATATTTCCTTTATATTTCCTCTTTCTCTCATTCTAGATGTTTCAAGTACAGATTTTCATTTATTTTATGCTCAGGCAGTAGTACTTTAAGCATTCTCTCAACCATGAAAAAGACAATAATTAGTACAATGCAAACAATGACAATAACATACAATTAGATCCAGCTGGCATTATTTAGTACTTGTGCTGGTGCAATCATCAGTGTAAGCTGGCACTTCCACCTCCACCACCTCAAATATTTTAGAACGTCATTACCAGAATGAAGATTATGGTCCCGGATTCATGGTGAGAGCTCACAACAGAGGACGTGGACTGACTGAATTTTAGTAGATGTTAACTTTTCATAATTGGGATTCACAGTCATTTAAAATTTTTTGAAAGACATCATGTTTACGCCGGTGACTATTAAACTTTTTATTTCCACTATTGCAATTTCAGCCTTAGGCCATTATTAAGTGCAGCTGAAACACAAATGTAATTTGCAAATTGCAATTTGGTAGTTTCTCTATGCTGCATGGTTGGTTTGCAAACTTCAGACTTCTATTCTGAATGACTACAGGTACCACTCATGTAATGAATAAGAGTGAATACTGTAAATTAGTGATACAATGCCAGTGGCAGATCAATGCCACATCTTCACTGCAGAAATTATGATGAAAGCTATAAGAAGAGAGACAAGTATGAACAACCATTCTTGTCCTAGCTGCCCTCAAAAAATTTGAAGGCTGTGTTTTGTTTTATTACACAGATAATACAAGTGGTTGCAATCTCTATACAAATGTTTTACATAAAACATATTTTTTTGAAAAAGGGTAATGCAGTACCCACTGCTTCATTCACACAGACTGTATAGTCTGCACAGATGTTGTTTGTTTTTCTGTAACCAAATTAGTATGTTATTGTGTCCATCGTTCATGTGTAAATCTGTGCACTACAAAAGAGTTAGTGACGTTATACATGGCTGCCAGTCTTTGGATAATTAAGGTGTTCCAGTGTAGGGAATTATAAAAGAAAGAGATAAACTGGGTAAGTGGTTTGTTAGTTATTAACACCAGTCTTACACCTGGTACTGAGTTCTCATATACTTGAACGTGGTATCAATTTTGCCATCAGTAAAAATTAGTTTGTGTGTTAATTACAACAAAAACAATTTTATATACATATATTGGGTCTACTAGAAATTCATGCATCAAAAATCTGTTTCTTTTTCTTTGTAATTCTGACAAAGCCAATTTGTCATGGTGACTGTTAGATAGCTCTCTTTGATTGATTCCCCAAATTGCAACACCTTCTAAATTTTGCAAACTATTTAAGACCATAGAAGCATGATCTTTTCTTAATGTACTCCTGACTAAAAAGTAAATGAAATATTTTCATTAATCTTTTCATCCTGTATTTCACCCCGATGGGAGTTGTTCCAAAAACTCTGAAACACTTGTGGCGATCATTGATTGCCAATGACTCTGGAATGAGGAGTACACTATCTTCAGAATCAATGAGCTTTTGAACCAGTGTGACTTTTGCTGTTGTTTTGAATGCTTTGTAATGTTTTGCTTGGTTGTGCATTACTTAGGTGTGTTTCACTGTAAATGTTGTTTATTTCTATCTGTGTAATTCACCAGCATCAATAGAAAACTCATATTGGTGACTTCAGGTAGCACAAATATACTTCAATTTGTGCATTACTTATTACCAGTTTCACACCAGCTCAAACAATGACTCAACCTACAACCTTTCCGACAATACAGAATGTCACTACCATGAAATTGACTTTCGACTGTGAAGTGCAGCATTTCTCCATGGGTGCTACCAATACAATGAGAATGCTCATTTCTCCAGTGTTTACTCCACTGGAATGGATGACTCTGACCTCCTGTGCCACTCCACACCTGCACTGACACCTGCTACTGGATTCTGTGTTCACCACAAACTTTCTCTAGAATGAGATTCTGATTTCCTCTCCCCTGAGTTTCTGCTTCACTCCACTACAGACCATTCAGCAATTTCACGGTCCACTTGCATGGCTCCCCTGTTCTCTGTGTGATCTGCCTTCTAGGCGCGCAGTCCAGAACCGTGCGACTGCTACGGTCGCAGGTTCGAATCCTGCCTCGGGCATGGCTGTGTGTGATGTCCTTAGGTTAGTTAGGTTTAAGTAGTTCTAAGTTCTAGGGGACTGATGACCACAGCAGTTGAGTCCCATAGTGCTCAGAGCCATTTGAACCATTTTTTTGTGATCTGCCAGTACACTTGTCACACACCTCTTGCACCAGCCAATTGGACACTCGATTCAACTGCGCTGGGTTACCCCTGCATCTACCCAACCCATTGCATCACACAGATGTCAGGTGATGTACCAGCCATGGCTCAACCCTGTCACTTGGCACTCAATCACAATTCCATCCCTTCCTTTGGGAGTCAATCCTCATTGGTTATTTATACTTCTGTGGCTTCCACATAGGGTTTCACTCATACTCATGTGCTGCTCCCTCCTACACAGACAACAGATCTCCAACAGGTGACATTGGCACTGTTGCTTTTGTTTCATTCATCTTCTTCACAATTCTTCCATTCTGGCTGCACTGTGTTCATCATGCAGGCATACAGGCCACTTCTCCACCTGAGATGTAAGTGCTGGTCATCATATCATACTAACACAAGTGATGGACTTTCATCAAAACATTACACATGGCATTGTTACACAGTCAACGACAGTGGATGCTGCTTCTCCAAACCCTCACGCAGTCCTCACCCTACCAACTCACCCTCTAGATCATTTTCCAAAGCTGCTACTAAGACAACTGAACAACTGTGTGATGTGTTTTACTTGGGTGAACAACTTGTTGGAAATATACATATCATAGATGGTAGTACTCGTTTTATTTGTTTGGTGAACCATCTGTATGACCACCCAGATCTTATTAGTGACTTGTTGCGAAACCCACCTGAGCTTAATAAATGCACTTCTACTCATGCACTCCTCTTTGAGTGTTTTTCACATATGCCAGCAGATGCAATCCACAGCATTGTTTAGGATGATATTTTAGATGACAGAAGCCCTTTCCAGCTGTGGCAATGCCTACATGCTCAGGTCATAACAGAGGCCATGCCAGACTTAGTGCTCTGGACAATGTAGTTAGTTAAACTACTGCAGGAATTACAATTACAATTGCTTCCTCATACCTCATCATCACACAATGATAAACTATGGTTGGATGACCTGGCATATCCCATTATTTGGCACTGCCACCTGCTTCCCTTGCATAGTGCAGCATCTGCTACTGAGACTGGTACACCAGTGGCTGTACTTCCCTCATCGGATGGTAGAGGCTGGGCATGGGCTCACCTTGGGTAACACAGCAAACTGCAATCAACTGGCAGCCAGCAAAGGGAACCACCAGCCCCTTCTTACAGAACTTCCCCGCCTACAGCGGATCTAGCACATGCCCTCCCTTCCCTTCTCCTATTGCTGTGTGAGGCATTGCAGCCCCAGCTGATCCACACACAGCACTCCATCCAGTATACCCTCTATGATGGATTTGCACAACTTTCAGGGATGCCATCCACAACACCCAACTGTCCTGCTTGTTGCCAATGCTTCATGCGGGGCACAGTAGGAGTCACGGCTCAGATGGATGACAGAGGGCACCTACAGATATTGCATTCTGTTCGAGCCGGCCGGAGTGGCCGTGCAGTTCTGGGCGCTAACAGTCTGGAACCACGTGATCGCTACGGCCGCAAGTTCAAGTCCTGCTTCGGGCACGGATGTGTGTGATGTCCTTAGGTTAGTTAGGTTTAAGTAGTTCTAAGTTCTAGGGGACTTATGACCTCAGCAGTTGAGTCCCATAGTGCTCAGAGCCATTTGAACCATTCTGTTCGATCTTGTACTTCACCAGGCCATCTGTACACCCTGGATTTATGCTCACATCAACATTTTCTTGTCGACACTGGGACTGACATAGCATTGTTCCACTTTCATTCATTGTAGAAGATGTGATACCAACCAAACCTTGCCTTTGAGTGACAAATAAATTGGCACTTCATGTTGATGGAATGATTGTTTTACCTATTAAAATCATCCCCAGTGAAACATTCACATGGTCCTTCCACATGGTTGATGTCAAAGATCCTCTACTTGGAACTGGTTTCCTGATTCTCTTCAGTCTGCACCTGACCTCCTGTTGTCTGCATGATTTCACCATGCTTTGGGTACACATATTGCATGTTCAGTCACACTCTCAGCTCCCCTTCCCCCCCTCCCTTTCACCCCCTCCCCCCCAACAATTGTGATGCTGCTCTCACTGAGCGCTCTTCTCTGGCAAACTGCCATTGCTCGATTCCAATCTGAGCAGTCTGCAGTCTATGAGCTTTGCACTTACAACACAGAATTGAATTGCACCACCAATGACTACACAGGCCCTCACTGATGAGAGACATCTCATGCGCCACCTGTCTACACTGTCGTATCTCGACACCAGCGGCATGCCTCTTACGACACTGACATACTTGCCTTTGCCCGCACCAATGGCATCTCAGGTTAGGGAATCCTGTTTACTACCAACTCCTGCTCAAGACATCCTCTTGTCATGTTTGTCAGTTCAAATGAACACTATTACAAGTGGAATGACACATAAAACTGTCATGACAGATGGTCCCCAGTGCATCATAAAGCAAGACTGCAGTGGATGAACTTCTGCAGGGAGGTATTGTTGGCCAGTTGGACAGTAACTGGTCTGACCCCATACACTTAGTCCTCCAGGAAAACGGCACAGTGCACCTTTGTGGCACTACTGTTGTCTCAATGCATGTATTGTAATGGATAATTATAGCATCCCACACAGTCAAGACTTTGCCCAGGTACTTAATGGAGCACACGTTCTCAGTGTTTTGGATTACCACAAGGCATATTTACAACTGCCTATGGAACAGAACAACATACCAAAAACAGCCTTGATGACCTCCTTTGGCCCTTACGAATTTTTGTTGCATCTCTTACAGCGTCAAAAACATTGCTCAAACTTGGCAAAGTTTCATGGATTTACTTCTGTTTAACTTCTGTTATTCCTATGCATATCTAGATGACATTCTCATTTTCTCCTCTTCTGATGAAGAACATGAGCTACACCTGGCCATGGTACAGGATTGCTGGCATGTATTGTAATGGATAATTATAGCATCCCCACAGTTGAGATAATCATGATAATTCACAACTTCAAAGCATCTCTATTATATTTCTTGGGTACACCACCTCCTGTGAGAGTATACGTACTCCACAAGACCAGGTCAACTGCATCTGCGATCTACCAGTCCCAGTGACTTTTCGTGATTTGTGCTGGTTTTTGGGAACCATTCTGCCTATGGCAGCAGCTATTCAAGCCCATCTTACTGATGCATTAGTTGGCAAACAAACTTCTGGTAATTGCTGGGTACAGTGGTCCGTCAATATGATGAAAACTTTCAAGGATCTCAAAACTGCTTTAAAATGCCGGCATCCTCACCCACTCCTTGCCATGTGTTCACATCTCTAGTATGGCAGATGCAAGTGATTTCACAGTAAGTGCAGTTCTTCAACAGCATTTTGGTGATACAATTCAGACACTCCATTGTTTTCCAAAAACAGCTAAAACTCAATGTAAGTAGTTGGCTTTCAACAGGGAACTTCTTGCAGTGTATGAAGCTGTCAAATATTTCTGCACAGACATCAAAGGAAGGAACATTGCAATTTTCAGGGATCACCATCCCATCATGGATACTATTCATGATCATGCAATTGATCTTCCTCCATGCAGATTTCATCAGATGGATCTCATTTGTCAGTACATGACAGACATCTGATATATCCATAGCTCAAAAAAATGTGGTAGCTGGCATGTGTCAATGTTATTTCATCCCATGTTAATTTTCACAAACTGCCCCCTTACAGGACAATGATATTGATCTTCAGAGCCTATGTCATGCCTCTTCCACTTCTCTAACTTCTCTACAGATAGTTTTTTCCAACTTATCGGGCTTGCTCAGGCCGTTATGATGGAATACATCCATGGGTGTTGCTCAGCCTATTGTCCTGTCTGCTTTATGACACCAAGTTTTTGCTGCTTTGATTAATCTTTCACACCTTGGCACTAAAGTTACTACATGTCACATCTCAGAACGCTTTGTGTGTGGGCTTGTACCTGTGTGCTGTGTCAATGCAGTGAAGTCGGCAGATATACGCAGCCCATCTAGGCAAATTTGACATACCAAGAGGTCATTTTGGACATGTTCACCTAGACCTTGTCAGGCCGTTATGCACATCTGATGGTTATATATCTTGTACATTGTTGACCATGCTGCATGCTGGGTTAAAGGTGATCCCTCTTGTGGACATTATGGCAGACTCTGCAGCATGAGCCTTTGTGTCTCACTGGATAGCTAGCTTCAGGTGCCCTTCATCCATCACCGCTGATCAGTGTAGGCAGTTCAAACCACTGTTGTTTAACAATCTCTGCATGCCTGGTGGTGTGGATAAATTTAACACTACATCATACCACCATCAGAGCAACAGGCTCATCGAGCATTGGTACAGGACTCTGAAAACAACCCCCATGTGCCATGGTGGTGAGTGCTTTGATGCCTTTCACAGGGTCATGTTAGGAATCTGCATGGTTTATAAGGCATACTTCTAGTTGTTGCTTGCTGAGATGCTGTTGGTGAGCCATTAGTTCTCCCAGATGAGTCTGCCAACAATGCTGCAACCGTCAACCTATCTGACCTCCCCGCTCTTGTCAAGCATGTCTGGTTGCACACTGCTGCCTCCTCCATGGCCTCATACCTACACCCACAGTTTTCTTGCTTTTGGTCCTGGGCACCTGCGAATTTATTATGTTACAGGATGACACAGACAAACAAGCACTACAGGTGCCTTACTATGGCCTGCATCAGGTATAGGCATTGGCATGCATGGCCCACATTACAGAGATGCTCACCATTAGCTGGCATCAGACAGTTTTACTCCAGCAGTGTAAACCAGCTTGGACAATTGAGGAATTCATCCCACAACCTTTTGAGTCAAGTTCTCCACCATTACATGATGGCCTGAACCAACACATACCACCCCTCTGCCTGCGAGGCTTCCAAACCTTGTGTGCAATGAGTTGATGCCTGTCAGTCAGTCAGTGGTTGTGTGTGGTGATCCTGCTCCCTTGCCTCACTCAGACTCTGAACATGTGACTATCTGCTGCCTCACATTCAACTACACATTGCTTTTGAATTTACATCATCACAAGTGATGCCACCTGCTGTTCCCCAAATGTGTTCTAGTGTTTCTCCTGAGCCACAATATTTTTACCCCCTTCCCCTTCAGTGCCCTCTATGACTACAATTTATGAGCTTTGCTTTTATATAAACACTTCTGGGTTCCCATGCAATGAGCTTTTTCTTACAGATCCAAGATGGATTCATCCTCCATGCGAGGAACATTTTGCACGAGGCCACACCTACTTCACATGTAACCTTCTTGTGCACAGTCGCCATTCCAGATGGAGTGGATGCAACTGGAATAACAGCAACACTCAGCACCAGTGGTATGCTTAAGATACACATCCCTCTCTTCACCACTCCTCAGAAAACCCACACACTACCTCCCATGCCAATCCAGTTCAAATGTGCAGGTCGACTGGTCTGTCCTCCCTAGTGCGTGGTGCACTGTAGCTTGTCTAGTGCACCCTGCATTGACCTCCCAGACTCCACAAGAAGTGGTCCATCCATGCCTTCTAATTGGACCAGCCATGGCACGGGTGGTCATGCTACCTTGCACAATCAACCAACACCCATTAAGCAGCCTACAACAACCCCGCATTCAACAACACCTATTTCCTCATCCCAGTGCTCCACAGTTGCAGAGGCGGGAGAGGGGGTAGCCTTCTGTAGTGATTATCAACTGCTAATTACTCTGCAATGGCCGGTCGGTGTGGCCGTGCGGGTCTAGGCGCGTCAGTCTGGAATCGTGTGACCGCTACGGTCGCAGGTTCGAATCCTGCCTCGGGCATGGATGTGTGTGATGTCCTTAGGTTAACTGGTTTAAGTAGTTCTAAGTTCTAGGGGACTGATGACCACAGATGTTAAGTCCCATAGTGCTCAGAGCCATTTGAACTCTACAATGAGGTGTGCTCTATCTCAAGAGTCACATAGCTTTGGAACCGGTGAACATTGTTGTTGTTTTGAATGATCTGCAATGTTTTATATGATTGTCCATTAATAAAGTGTGTTTGACTGTAAAAGGTTGGTTATTTCTATCCATGGAATCTGTCAGTGTTGATAGAAAACCCACACACTATTTTGTTTTTTATTTATAACCACAAGTGAATAACCAATTTTCACAGATGTAGCTTTAAAAAGGTTTCAGTAGTTGTTTGTTAAGAACTTATTTTCAAAAACATCTTTCACCCCCTTTGTGGCTGAATTTCTAAAAATGCTGACACAATTAGTTATTTCTGACCAACCACCATTTCTCATAGTTCGAGCTTCAAAATTTCCTTAATAGCAATATATTTTCAAAAACCCTTAATCCTCTATTTTGACCCCTTATGAGTTGAATTTTAAAAAATCTCTTCTCAAACAATGCCTACAGTATAAGATGGACACCTTCTATGTTTTAATATAACAAAATACTTTCATAAAAATTTTCATCCCTTATTTCAACCCATTAGGAGCTGAGTTTCCAAAAACACTTGAATAAGTAATTTTTTTGTTTCTAAGTGGGAAACTAAATACAAATTTTCATAGATTTTGCTTTAAAAATGCTTTCATAATGAAATGTTTTGATAACATCTTTGATCCCTATTTCATACCATTTGGGGTTGAATTTCCAAAAACACTGAAAGACATTTTTTTTTTAAATTTCTAACCAAGAACTCAAATACAAATTTTCAAAGATTTAGCTTTAAAAATGCTTTCATAAAGAAATATTTTAATTACTCTTTTCATACATGTAACTGTCATACATGTAGGTTTTCTTCTCTATTGCATTCGTCACAGTTATCAGAGTATCCTGGGGTGTTCATCTGGAGCAGATCTTGGAGATGATAGGATTCCACACATTATCCAGCTGCTAGCCACTGTCAGTGTTCATTAGATTTTCCAGAATGTGTATTTCAACTGATTATTTCATAATAGAGCCCCAAAAAGATGTTGCTGTGACCAGAATTAATGTTTTATCATACTTCATCAAATGTCCATTGGAGATGCAATGTTCCACAATTGCAGACTTGCTGGGTTGCAGGCAGTGAGTGTATCTTAACTTGATTCACGAGAACATTCAATGTACTATCAAATCAGAGAAATATGATTGTCTTCTGTTGCTGGATGGCTCTCTGGGACATTCTGTTTATCATATGACCACTTGCACTGATTTGTACTTGCACTCTTCAAATTACCATCGCCCATCCGATATAGTAAGTAACAATTATCCTTATCATAATATTGTCATTATTCCATCCTGAATTTTCCATTGTTCAATGCATGAAAAACAAAGTTCAGCAACTAGAAGTAAATTTGCAAAAAACTAGACACTTAATTGTGTGTCTTATTGAAACTGGTGAAAAGGAAATGAGATTTTTTATACAACTTTAATCTCATATGAACTTGTTTGTTTCTGCAGTAGACTCTCTGTGAAAGGTGGAGGTTCATATATTTCTGTGAAGAGTTATTTCATTTAAAGTCAGAAATGACTTTATATATTAAGTGTTGATAAAGATATTGAACTATCAGCTGTTGAAGTAACAGGCCATTGCACGTCAAAAAAATTAATTGTATTTTGTGTGTACCAATCCCCCAGTGGCGATATGGATATTTTTTTCTCAAAACTAAAGCAGACACTAGTTAAGGTATCTTGCTCAAAAATGAACTTAATCACCTGTTGGGACTTAAATATCAATACAATTAGGTCAAATTATATTAGCAATGCCCACTTAAATATTTTGTACAGTTATAGCACTAGAGTAACCAATCTTCTACTTTGATAGCGCATATGGCAACAGATATAGATGGGGAAGAAAGCTATATATATATTCAAACTCTATATCTATAAGATCATGTGTCAGACATTAAAAGTGTAAGTGTACAAAAGGTTCTTCTTGAAGTCAAACCTGCATGAATTTTCACCCCAGTTGCAATATGAGGGGTGGGAGGAAGTGCATGATAAAACAAATGTGAACAAGAGATTTAATTATTTCATGTCCATCTTCAAACTGAAATTTGAAGCATTCCCCAGGACATTGCATTCCATTGCAACTTCAGAAAGGAGTATATGGATGGCCAGAGGTATCAAAAAATCCTCTGAAAACCTTAGATATCTCACTTCCACCAAAAAACAGAAAGACTCATCCAGTCTTTTGCAGTTTTATAAAAATTATAGGAGAATTTTCAGAAATTACAAACCATAACATTCTGTTGCAGGCAGAAAACAAAAACAAAGCAGATTCAATTATTATCAAATGGGAGATAGCAAACATTGTGCAAAAACATTTGAATTCACAAATTAAAAACAATGATAGTCAAATAACCTATCTAAAGAAAATTGTAGTCTCTACTAATATTTACTTCAACAGAAATTTCCAGATGCATATGTCTTACTCACATAAGATCACCCATCAAATTCAGTGATACTCTATCCAGCAAAAGAGAGAGGGTGGCACAAGTTATACACCAGTTAAAAAATTAAAAAAAAACTGATCAGGATGAAATCCTAGCTTGTGTTCTTAAAAAATGTGCAAATATCATAAAATTTCTGGTGACAAAAATAATCAATGAATTGTTCAAACATGGCTGTCTTCCTGAGTACCTAAAGCAACCAAAAATGCTCATACTTTAAAATGGTGGTGCATAAAATGTAGAAAACTACAGATCAATCCCTTTGCTGTCTATCCTTTCCAATAATATTGGGAAAAAATGAAATATAGGTTAATGATGTACCTAAATTAATTGAACCTCCTCTGTAATTCAGGCCCAGAAGAGGTACAGCATCTGCTATTGGTTAGTTTACAAAAGTCATTCTTTAGGCACTAGACAAAGGTGATCATGTGAATGTAATTTTCTTGGATTTATCAAAGGCATTTAACACAGCTGACCACAGAATTTTGTTACCTAAATCAGAATTGTTAGGAATAAGAGGCGATTTACTTCAAAACTAGAAAACTGGGCACAATGACTTGAGCTCTCACACACTTCAAAAGGATTTCTAGTAAAACACCTATCAGATACAAAATATATTAATATAGGCATCCTACAGGGAAGTGTATAAACCCCAATCCTTTTTCTTGTTTACATTAAAGATTTCTCATAGAGGATCAGATGTGTATAAAAAATACTGTTTACTTATGACAGCACAGCTAAAACTTTAACATAGTAAATGGAAAAGGCTAATGCAGCCCTCAGATATGTCCACAATTCGTCACTGAAAAATAAAGTAACTCTAAACATAAAGAAAACTTATTGAGTGTACTTCCAGTTGAATTGAAACACAATAATGTTAAATTAAAAACTAATGGTGGTGTATTAGAATGTATAATGGACAACAAATGCCTGGGGTTGAATGTAGATTGTCTGTTGAAATGGATGGAACATGTAAAACTTTTGGCTAAGAGACTACCTACAGTGCATTATGCTTTCCTAATACTTGCACCAGTTTCCAATATTTCATGCCTCAGAGTGAAATGAAACAATTGAAATTCGAGGTTGGAATATCAACACCCTCACAAAAAGGATAATGTGTTACTCACTGTAAAGATGACCCATTGAGCTGCAGGCAGTCACAGTGAAAAAACTATTTCACATTATAGCTCTCAGCCAAACCCTTCTTCAGCAAAGAAAACACACACATTCACACAAGAAAGCGCACATGCACATATGACCATTACCACCAGCAGCTCTGATTCCTCAAACTGACAACATATCTTGGATTTATAAATTCAATCCTCAGTTACAGAATCATGTTGTGGGAAGCAACTGCTGGGAACATTCATACTATCTTCAATGTACAGAAAAGTTTTATGCGGATAGTAACAAAGAGTAGCAATAGGGCCCATTGTACTGATTTATTCAAAAAACTAGAAAGTCTGACTGCGCCATGTGAATAAATTTTCCAGATTATAATGCATATAAGAAAAAAATATCTGTATGCTACAAAGAGCTCAATATAGGACCATAAAACTAGGTCCAGGCATACTACTTATATATAAACAGGAGAACAAGTCAAAAATGTAGAACAGTATCAGTATGTTATATAATGGCTTAAAACTGTACAAGAGGCTGCCACAGGAAATTATAGATGTAAATGAACTTCATACCGTTAGCTAAATGCTAAAAACGTATTTATTAAATAAAAGCTGTTACACTGTAAATAAATATTTAAAATAATTGTAGGTAGCTACATAATATTCTCGGATACCCCATGCATTAAGCAACACTACATTGTATAATTATAAATACTGTAAGATTAATTATAATAGCTATAAAAATTGTAAGTATCCATGTATGTTTGTACCAACAACTGAAGACATCCATACAATTTGTATTGTTCTGTGGGAGAATAAATATATCAATCAATCAAAAGGAGCACTGAAATGTAAAACTTTTTTGAAGGATTTTAAAGGACATAGGAAAGTTACATAGAGATGTTCCGGTTTCCTCTCTGCATCACTGGTTCATTTAATCCTTTGAATCTTGATCAATCCTTGTTTGGAAGCCCTTCTTCATTCTTTTCAGTCTTGCTTCTAAGGTTACTGCTATATTTTTCTCTTCAATGTTTTTTTTTTTTTTTTTTTTTTTTTTTTTATTATTATGATTTTGGTCTCAATTTTCTCAACAACAATCCAGATTGTCCTGCCTACTTGCATATAAATGTAATCTTCCTAGCCAAGAGAGTTGTGGCAGCTTTAATTTTGGTGGGAATGGCAATCCACTGGCCCACCACTTCGGTGGACGATATCAATCTGATTATATGTCGGAATCTAGGGTCTTTGGTCGAGGTGTATGTGGTTGGTTTGGTGGGCCCTGGTCTGGTACTGACAGTTAGCTGGAGGGCACTTGGCTGCCAAGTTGTTGGTTTTGAGGGACTCCTGCTATCCAGTACAGGCCTCAAGGAGCTGTGAGTGGTTAAATCAGTCAGAGGGAAGCCCTGCTGGGTTGATTAAGGACTGATATTGGCGAGTTGTGGAAAGAGCAGCTGGTTGGCAATTTCCCAGCCTACTCTGCATGCTTAAATTTTATGGCACCTTGAAGACCGCCTGTGTGGATTGGAGGCAATAACACCCTGGCTTGGAATTCTGGAAGTCCCATCTCCTTCACACCTGAGGGGAGTTAAGTGCTGTTTTTTAATTGGTGCTTGTTATTGTAACGCCACTCCTGTATCAATATGGAATTAGACCTGTTATATTAATGCGCCTCTGAGTGATTGTGTGTATGACCATTGATCAGTGTAACTGATATAATTTATGTTTCAGGCCATATTCTGTGCAAGTATATGAGCATTCTCTGTTAGTAGAAGTATAAGTGGAAGTTTATTGTCTTATAACATACAATTTAAAGCCATTGACTTAAAAGTTCAGTAGATTTGTCAAAAACACAAAAACTGTTTACAATTTTCCTTATAATACAAGTAATATAATATACAGAACTGAATAATTACTTAATTAATCAATTAATAATTTTTCTTCAAAAGTAACAAACTTTTAAGATTTACAGTCCTAAGTGCTTTCTCTCTCCTGCTCAAATTTTCAGGTTGTCATTTATTAATTCTTCAACTGAATAGTAATATTTCTGCACTAGTTTCTCATATAAGGATTTTTTCAGTGTTTCTAAATTTATGCTGAGCAATTCTCTTCCTTTCACTTTGTTATGTATTTTCATACCCATATAATGTGGAGTTTGAGCATAAAGTTTTAAATGGTGGGTGGGCAGCATAAAATTATTTTGATTTCTGGTGTTGTAATCATGTTGAAAATGATTTGCTACAAATAAATCAGGGTTACTGTGTACAAAGATAATCAGCTCATATATGTATAGTGAGGGAACATTTAGTATACTCAGATCTTTTAGGAGTGGGTGACATGATTTTCTTCATCCTACATTGTGCATATTTCTAATGATAGTTTTCTGAAGTTTTAGTACTTGACACATATGGTTTGAGTTACCTCAAAATACAATTCCATACCTTATTACTGACTCAAACTAGCTGTGATATATTACTTTTCTTATGCCCATACTGGTAGCACTGTGCAATATTCTCATTGCAAATACTAGGCTATTTAATTTATTTGCAAGGTAATGTATGTGTTGACCCCCATGATAGATTTTTATCTAGTTGCATTCCTAGGAATTTCACACAGCTATCTTCCTGCAAATCCTGGTTTCTGTGACTGACCTGAATATCATTTAATTTTGCTTGTTTTGTTTTAAATTGCATTAACTGAGTCTTTGAGCAGAATCCAAATGCAAATTAGCATTATACTGTGAAAAAAAATTGTCCATTATCAAGAAAGATATTTACCTATGCTGGAAAATAAGGAAATATAGATACTGCTACATAGACTAAATATAGTTTTAAAAATTAATATTAGATTCTAGTTTGTAATTTTTGACGTGTCTCCTGTACCATAATCACATGATTTGTAAGTGTATGTTATGAGACTAATAAATCACAATTCACAGTCCATGTTTAATTTTAACCCATTATAAAGTTCATCAAACTGAAATTGTAACATAGTTTGTGTCAAAGGCAAGGGATCCTTTGTAGATGAGTATGCCCTACTCATTGCATTAGCAGGTGCTGATATTTCACAATTTTAATTTTTAATTAGTTTTGAGGAGTGTTAAGCTTGTAGTTTGTATGTGTAGTAACTTCTGCAATAATTTAATATTGTCTAAATCCTAGGCATTCTCAACTGTAGCCTTATTCGGGCAGATTATTGTTGCCTTCTGATGTGTGTTGGCAAGGTAGTTTTGCCAACAGATGATGCATTCCTGTTTTTTGGTCCAGAGCAGAGACATATTTTCCTTCTGCTATAGTGACACTCCTGTTGTTGAGCAACATCTGGGTTAGTCCACAATCTGGTGCCTCTACTAGCCACATCGTGTTGGTTCAAGTTAAGTAAAGGTGATCATTTTATATGTGCCATGGTGCAGTGTTGCCAGTTAATCAGGAACTCTTAATCTATCCTATTTCTGAACTCAGCATGCTAATAAGCTTTGAAGCATGTTCTGGAAGCCCAAAGTTCCTCCTCACTATACCTGCTCTTTAACTACTTGTTTAAATCTTGCACCCTTATTGCTACTTCTGAAGATTGTTAAGCCTTTTACATATGAATATGAACTGTTGACTTATTCATCATAAGAATAAATAAACCTGATCTAAATAAACACAAATGTAGTGATTGGTCAGCAGCCATAGCACATGTTCACTGGTGTCATTACACTCTTAGAAGTAGGTCCTACTTGTTAGTGATGTGGACTGTCTTCCTCTTGAGTGTTCGTTGACATGTCTTACTTCCTTGTAATGTATTGAAATTGGCATGATTCAGTCCATACATGTGTAGTATATTCAGTAAAAATAAAATGTGTTCAAGTGATGTGATGTGCATCTGTGTGTGGTCCCTGCCCTCCTCAAAAGAAGGTTAACACTACTTATGTATTAGATATCTTATACTGTATTATGGCAAATGAAACTTTAAGATATTCTAATTTATGACAGCCATCAATGTTTTTCCAAATAACATTTCAGCAATGTAGTTTTTATTGCAAAAATCATGTACAGTTGCAGTATCTGTACTGTTGTGCTCTAATTGCCACACTGTTAATACATTGTGTGAAAATGTCTGACACTGATTCTTGCTCCATAGTGAAAAACATGTGGAACACCATAAAAAAGTGGCAAGGAACAATTCATTCTTAGTGTTTTTCACAAGTTTTCAGCTCTGAACTTTTCTGAGGGGCTGTATTCACAAAAGTTAAGAAATTTTTGTGTATGGGATGCGTAGCTGAATTGGTAACATAATAGGTTGGAAATCACAAATTACTCTCTTTTTGAGGGTTCAAATATCACTTCAGTTGTTCTTTTTTCATTCAATTTGGGATACTTATGTCTTTTAATTGTAAAATTCATCAAATGTATGCTAATTGACACATGTAATAAATATTTTAATTTAAAATGCACCTCTTCTTGTTCCTAAGTACATGTTGCATGCAAAATTCCTGTTAAATTGCAAATAAAAATTCTTAATTATCAATATTTTACAAAAGACTGTTAAACAAAGGTTGTATAAATTATGAAAACATCAAAAATTATGTTTTTAGGACAAAAATGAAAATTAAATACTATTTATTTGGACTACATCCAGCGTTTTATAGCATAATAGCACAGATGTGGCCCCACATGATCCAGAGTGATTATCCTTGCGGAAACATGGAGTACAACCATTTTCACAGCATTGAGCACACCACTCAAATGTTGCCCTTTTACAGTTGTCACTGTACCACTGCAACATGAATCCAACAGCACTGATCTGGAGCCAAGTTAAGGGATTTGTTGCAAGAAATAACAAGACATTGAAGCTCCCAAACATACTGCAACTCATGCTCAAACCTTTGGCACACATCACTGTTGAAAACTGGAGGGACACAGAACAGCATGTCATAGAAGAGAAGAAATTATCATGCTTGGTTGGCTTCATGGGTTCTGTTTTTAATTGACTCATCATCAATGTAGCAGATGACGGTTCCAGTACTGAAATGTTTTTCTCAGATGCAGATATGGTAGGAATTGATATAGTTTATCAGACGACTGACAGTAAGTTAATACCTACAGTGGCTTCAGTATTTAACTACACAGAGAAATTTCTGCAATACGTTTTTGTGATATACACACCTTGCTCAGAAATACTAAGGTGATTTTAAGTTCTAGATTTTCATTACTGTTGCTTTTAATCACAAATCTATGCTAGCTAAGAATGAAAGTATGTCTTGTAAGATGAGTGTGGTATTGTTGGAGGTTTGCTGAATATTATTCCATTCTCTATAAAAATTAGACATTCAAAGTTATGTTGTTTCTCTGCTTGCCTCTTTTTATGTCGTAACTGCAACTGCTCACATCAGTGTAGGTTAGATGGACCAGCCGGCTAGCCAGTGCTGTCTGCATTAAATGCATTGGGAAGCTATTGTCCCATATTATTGCTCTGTTGCTGTGCGGGTAATGCACAGCATAAGATATATCCTTATTATCGTACTTGGCTATACTCAAGACAGCTTGGCTTCTGCTACATGTGAAACAAAATCTGTTGAGATTCCAGTGTAGTGACTCTGCAAGTTCATCATTATGGACAATGTAGACAATATTGGAGATGCTACAACGAAAGTTTTTATTTGTATGTAACTCATTATTATGAACTGTAAAAGCAAACTTAACTAGTCTAAGAGTAGCATCCAGTTCCAAAGAGTAAATATACCGTGAGCAGCATCCATTTCAAACACAAAAAATACACTTGTAGAATCTATTCTTTGTGCAGCAACTCCCACACAACCCCCCTGCATACAGTGGAGCTCCTGAAACGTATGGGTATTCGTATTGCACACATCAACCAGCCCCAGTGCAAAGCCTCTTCTGGCATTTATTCTGGCTCTGCATACCACGTTGAGGGTTTCATTTGCTCCATTTGCTCTCCTTCTTCTGTCTTTCCTGCAGTTGTGAGCATAGTTTCCTCTTGCTTCTCTGGAAACAATTCATTGCCTAATAACAATATATATACAGGCTTCACCCTTTCTAGGGACACTGTCTGTTGTTTGCTGTTGCATTGTATCTACATCATATGTTTGTCATGTCTTATGACTCTGTATGGCCCTGCATATGGTGATCACAGTGGGAGATCTACTACATCTTTCCTCAGTATTACATGTGAGTATGTGCTGAGAACTTTGTGCACAAAAAAAACTTATGTTCACCATGTCATATTACTGGTGATGGCTGGAGTTTGGAAATGTGGATTTCTACTTTTTGTAGTAAGTATAGTAGTTTATTTCCTCTCGGTTCTGATGGTGATGAAAAAATTTCCAATGGAAGATGTAGGGTCTCTCCGTATACTATCTCTGCCATTAAAGCTACTATATCTTGTTTATGTATGGAATGGACACCTAACAGTACTGGCGGTGATGCAGAGGTCCACCTGTCTTTGTGACACATTGTAACGATCTTATATTTTTTCAAATGTTGCTTAAATTATCTTTGCATTTGCCTGATTCATTGATGACTGATAATGACATCACGAAAGTATCAAGCTTCACAAAATTATTTACTGACATTAGTTGACAACCAAACTGCACAGACTCCTGAGGTAAAACAAAACACTCACTGACTGGCCTCTTTGACTGACTTCACTGACTGACCTCTTTGCAGCCTCGCAGTGTCGATTTAAATACAATTTTTAACAATTGTTACATTGTTAATTTATTACAAAACTTAACTGACAATTAAAAACAATTTCATCTAAACTAACTGCTGTTACATTTGTACAGACTATAACGTATAATGTAGAATAACATATTATTTTTTATTATCATCTTTGGTCTTAATTTACAATCAGATTTTAACAATTATTTTGATTTAACTGTAATTTTGAATTAGTGATTGCACGACTTTCATTGCTAACATTAGTTTGAAGTATACACATCGTGCTTCACCAGATTACATAAATTAAATACACACTTGTTGTCTTATATGCCGGAGTTTTGCAAATTTGGGTAGTGTAACTAACAAGAGGTAATTATCTGTGTAATTTACAAGTACCATTAGTTACAATGAATCATGTAAAAATAAATAAGAAATGAATTTGCATTAGTGGATAATAATTCTTATTTTCATTTCTCAGTGGCTAGCACACTGGACTCGCATTCGGGAGGACGACGGTTCAATCCCGCGTCCGACCATCCTGATTTAGGTTTACCGTGATTTCCCTAAATCGCTCCAGGCAAATGCCGGGATGGTTCCTTTGAAAGGGCACGGCCAACTTCCTTCCCGGTCCTTCCCTAATCCGATGGGCCCGATGACCTCGCTGTCTGGTCTCCTCCCCAAACAACCCCCCCCCCCCCCCTCTCATAGGATATGAGATATTTTCATTTGAATCGGAATGACGTTCTTTGTGTTAACTAATGTGCTAATTGCAATTATGGTAATTAGAGGCATTAGTTATTTATGCCAACATTTCCACAGCCTCTTCATATTTGTTGCTAAACATTTATTCCTTCAATGTCTCGATTTGATATATAATTTGGCAAATGTACATAATTTTGTTAATGACAACAATCTATTGACAATCACGATAATTTACGTCCTTCCAGAATATTCTATATCTGTTTACAAAGAATAACAGGTTTTTTGGCAAATTGAACTGAATGATACCTATAAAACACATAAAAGGCCTTAGGTAACACAGAATCGTATGACAAATACACAAATGCATGTAAAAGAAGGAAGTATCAGACACTTCATAATAATCTCGGAAGAGGCAGTAACATTATAACATGATAACAGATTTCAGAGTCCTGTGCCAGTGTTCCACCATCCCATTACTTGCTGGGTGGTAACTGATTGTAGGATGATGGCAGAAGCCACACAGCTTAGCCAGTTCCAGAGACAGTGTTGATCTGAACTGTGCCCCCTGGTCTCTGCTAACATGTGATGGGCAGCCAAAACATGCCACCCATGATACTAAAAAAACTTTTGCTACTGTCTCCACCAAGATGTCAGCGATGGGTACTGCCCTCCACCCACCAAATATAACAGTCAGTTGCTGTCAACAAGTATCAGCACCCTTCTGAATCTGTCAGCAGTTCTACAATATCTGAGTGAACATGGGAGAAGTGGTCTGTTGTTTCAGGAAATGCTCTCAGTCACTTATGGATGTGCCTGCCCACCTTGCATTGTTGACACACTACACATGATTTTGCCCACCTGTGGCAATCATTATTAATGCCAAGCCATATGAACCATTCTATCAGCAGCCTAATGCTTGTATTTGCACCAGGATTAGCGAGACCATGAATTTCATCAAAAACAGCTTAGTGTAGTTGTTCTGGTATGAAAGGTCTGTGTTTTCCTTGTGACATATCACACCAGATTTCATCTTAGCCCCTACTGGCTGTACATGTTTAAATCACAGTCATGTCAATTCAGTGTGTTAATATTATCTTAGCTGAGCATCAGTAGCCTGTGCTGTGACCAGCTGTCCCTAATCTACTGCATCGGAGATGGCTCTGACCTGTGAAGTAAAAACAGCCAGTACAGTGTCAGCCCCTCTTATGTGCCTAACATCTGTACTGAACTGCCGAATAAATTCAAACTGATGAAATTGTCTTGGGGACCAGCTGTCCATGTGTGTGCTGAAGGCAAAAGTTATAGGTTTGTGGTCCACATATAAGATGAATGGTCTGGCTTTGCTGTATGGGAAAAAGTACCACTCTGTTTCATATGCAGCTAATAGTTCATAACCAAAAGTGCTCCTCTTCACTTGGGATGTCATGAGCTTGCAGTAGAAAAAACTCAATGGCTGTCAACAAACATCAACACACTGGTGAATGGCGGCATCAACTGCTTGTTGGTTGGTGTCTACAACTACTACTGAAGGCACGTCATGTACAGGATGTGCTAACAAAATTGCTTTCTGCAAGCTGGCTTATGCCTGGTTGAAAGCTCGCTGCATCTCCACTGTCCACTGCAGTGGCTGCGGACCTGTGACATATTTACCTGCTGCAGCTGCTGTCAATGGTGCTTGTATCTCAGCTGCCCCTGGTAGGATGGTAGGAGCTGCCAGCAGAAATTTGTAACTCCTTGGAATATTCTTAGCTGATGAAAGTCTGTCAGGCGACAAATGTCCTTTATGATTTCAATCTTGGCTTTCAAAGGTCAGATTCCAGACACTGAAATGACACAGCCAAGAAAATTTACCTGCATCTGACGCAGAGTACACTTTACTTCATAGACCACTATACCATAGCTGCGTATTCAGTCAAAGACTGCTTTGAGATGTTCTTCATGCTCTAGTAGTTCTTGAAAATACCAAGATGTCATCCAGATACACAGACAAAAAATTAAGTCCTCTAAGGACTTCATCCACAGAAAGTTGCCATGTCTGTGAGCCATTTTCTAATCTGATGGGCATTCATAAAATTTTGAACAATCTGAATGGAGTTATCACAGCAGTTTTGGGTATGTCTTCATTTGCTGCTGGTATTTGGTTATATGCCTTATTGTAACTGATAGTGCTGAATACTGTGGATCCAGCTAGTACATTTGTGAAGTCTTTAATGTTTGGAACTGGGTACTAGTCTGGGATTCTGCAATTGTTCAGAGCTCAGTAATTCCCACAAGGCCTCCAAGTGCCATCTTTCTTCTTTACTAGGTGTAGTGGGGACACCCACAGGGTCTCTGACCTGTGGATGATGCTCATTTGTAGCATATCTTTGAATTCCACCTTTGCTGCCATGAAGCAATTGGGACCCAGTCTTCTCAGCCATCATGAGAATGGTTGTCCTGGTGTGGTCTTAATGTGGCGTACTATGTTATTCAACACTTTGTTTACTTGTTCTTGACTACCCAAGGTGCTCACAGCACATTGGCCCAGAGATCCTATGACCATCTCACTGACCATATTTATCAGTGCTGCATTGACGTTTATGTTTACCCTCTGTTCACAAATAAAATCCGCTCTCAGGATGGGCTCTGAGACCTCTGCCAGTGTGATGAATTTCTTCCTAAATCTGAGATCCACTTCTATTCTGTGATGGCCATACATTCCTGTGGGTGAATCGTTTGCAGCCATGAGCTGAGTAGGCTTGGCTGATGTTCTTTTTCCTGTGTCTACTGGTAGTGTGCTAACACTGGAGCAGGAATCGACAAGATGGTTGCAATCTGCCTTAACATTTCTTACATACAATCTGCATGACAATGTTAGTAGACTGGCTTGGTTACTCACTCTTTTGGGTTCTGTTAGGTCATTGACTGTCTTAGTATGGACCTTTTATCGATCTCTGTAGCCTGCCATGCCTATTGTCAACTGCTGGTGCCATTTGGGTATGATCACGGGGAAGTAGGAAGTACATTTGTGACTCAGTCCCCAAAATGCCAATGACATTAATATGTTGAATCTTGCCTCTTCTTATAATATTGTTGAACCTTACTTTCAGTGTCTTGTCAGTGTATATCCTTTGTATCTTCTACCAATGCCACTATTTGTTTCTGCAACACTTCTATCTGCTGTTTCAGGTCTTCATACTGCCTGTTAACATCTGTGTGTCCCTCTTTTAATATAGCCACAGTCTCTTGTATATTGCTTCTCTCATGCAATTTAACTATGCTCAATGTGTTTGTCTTCTCCAGCATTTCATATACTTTGTCTGTAACCAGAATTATCATGTTGATGTCAGTACTGCCACAGGTAACAACAGCTGCTTGCACCATTACTGACAGTTGTGCTACCCACACGTCGCAGTGTGGCATCTGATAACTCCTCTTCACTGACAATACTTCATAAATGCACCAGAATTCTGTTGTTGTTCTGTCACATATCTCCTCACTGTGCAATACTTGCTGCACTTGTTGCTCTACTGACTTACACAGCCAATCAATTAGCATTTTCCTTAGTTGTGTTTACTGTTGTTTTTGTGGTGGTTTCAATGACATCCACGACCATAGCGGCAGCTCTAGCATCCAAACTGTTTGCTGCTACAATGAATTTTACATCATCATCAGTTACTTCATATTACACAAATGCTAGATCTAACATTGCAAACCATAATTCCGGTTTTTCAGGCAATAACCACCGAGTTTGCACTTTCAATCTAGGCTTTACTTGCAACTCGAATTTGTCGACCTGTCTGTGTACTGAATCTATGTCTTCTCATAGCGATTGTGGGCACATCTCTCTTCTATCTTGCAGCTCTATTGCATCTTTAAGATCTATAAATTGCTTCTGTAAGCAGTCTTGTAACTTTGACGGTTGCAGTGCAGCTAGATCTTGATCAACTTCTTCATACGATGATATCGTATGACTCTGTGTAGACTCTGCGTTTTCAGGGTCAGCAGTTTGTAGCGATCCTGCATGTCCATCATTTTAGACAATGAAAACACTCTTGGGGATGCTACAACCAAAATCTTTATTATTATGTAACTCACTAATACAAATTGTCAAAGTGAACTTAAATAATCTAAGAGTAGTGTTAAATTCCAAAGCATAAATGCACTGTCAACAGTATCTGTTTTGAACACATAAAATACACTTTGTGGGGTCTATTCTTTGTGCAGCAATTCCCATACCAGCAAACATGAAAGAATACATGGTGTAATGATTACGGTTTATTATTTTTTTTTATTGGCCTTTAGCAGTATAACCAGCATTGCTAATTGGAGGGTAATTACCCGGTTTTCAGGTAAAATCATGGTCAGTGCATATTTTAGAGTGTAATAAGAGATGGTGGGTATTTTCTAGGTAATTTAATAATTTTAACACCAAACATTCTTGTTTATATTCAAATAGTTTTTGAAATTTTTAAAATAAAATCACAGAATGTCATAATTGCACCACAAGTTGTACTTTGCCATGAGCCCCAGTTTCTCTGCTCTCACTTCCGCTGTTTTTTTGGACTAGTATATGTCATAACTTATAAGTAGACCGCGGATTTTAGGTAAAAACCTATTTTGTTCCTGAGTTCCTATTTGCATAAAAATTTGTACTTATGCGTTTCATGACCATTTACACTTAATAGCATTAGTTCTATAGGACCTAAAGAAGCCTATTTCGATGTTAGTGCCTATTTTTGCCTATTTCGGCTTTAATATCTTAAAAAGTGCCTATTTCATCATATAAGACAGTGGCTCCAAGTTCTTCCACACTATACAACAGATGGAAAAAAATATTTTCTGCCCAGCGTGCAGCAAGGTTTCATAGGTCTTAAGTTGAGCATGGATTAACAAATCACAATGTTAACCGTAGACGCCCTCTATAGCTAAATTACTGCCCTTCGTGCATTTTCTCGCTGCTGTCTACAGGCAGTCCTATCAAACTACTCTGTTTCGTGGGAGGTATTATACGTGAATTTTTCGGTTCGAAAAATAATTTGCCAGTAGTGAGATGTTTTCATCTGAGGCACCGGTAGATTCCACTAGCTTGTCCAGAAGGGGCGGCCATCTGTCAGGGGCCATATGTTCAGCAACGAGTACGGTACTTCCCCTACTGCTCCCATGCACCGCAGTAAAAAAAAAAAAAAAAAAAAAAAAAAAAAAAAAAAAAAAAAAAAAAAAAAACAGGTCATCGTTCACTTTTTTCCAGCGAAAACAAATCAGTACATTGTGTAGCGACCGACGTGATAATAAGTGTTAGTGACGTTCTAAGTGCAAAATAAATTCTAGTTTTTGTGTGACAATACTACGCCATGCCGAAAACAGCTAGTTCAAAGTCTACTCATATAAGGCAGTGGCTGCAAGCTTTTCTGCATTATACAACAGATGGGAAAATTATTTTCTGCCAAGCATGCAACAAGGAGGTTAGTTGATGTTTTTCTTAGATTTATTATTTTCCTATCACTTAGGATTCTTTTGTATCGCTATCCTTTAGTAATACGAAATACTCTTTATATGAGATTCTAAACTGCACTTCCCTTTTCTCTCGTATTAGGTTTCGAGTGTTAAGAAATCTCACTTAACTCAACATGCAGATGGAATCGCACATAAAGCTAATGTTGAACGAAAGTCAAAATTGAAGCAAACTCTTTTAACCAATAAATCTGGTGAATCCTCCTATAAAAACAAGTTCTGCAGTGATTTGTGTCATGCACTTGCGGCAGCAAACATCCCCTTTCGGAAACGAGAAAGCCCTATTTTCAGAGGTTTTCTTGAGAAGTACTGCCATCAGTCTATTCCTGCAGAGTCAACGTTACGTAAGAATTATGTGGATTTAGCTTACAATGCTGCATTGTACAGAATCCGAGAAGATGTTGGAGAATCTTGTATATGGATTTCTGTGGATGAAACTACTGACAGTCTTCGCCGTTACATTGCAAACCTGAGTATTGGCAAGCTAGATCCAGATGCTCCATCCAGGGCTCATTTGATTTACTCAAAACAGCTTGCGAAAACTAACCAACAAACAATAGCACAGTTTGTGAACAATGGGCTTAAGGTGCTCTACCCAAATGGAGTGGATGAGAATAAGGTGCTTCTGGCCGTCACTGATGCTGCTGCTTATATGATAGCAGCATTTCAACTATTAAAAGTGATCTACCCATTGATGCTGCACATAACTTGTGTAGTGCATGGGATCAACCGCATAGCAGAGCAAGTAAGGCTACAATTTCCTAAAGTAAATAAAGTAATATCTATGGTGAAGAAAATTTTTGTTAAGGCACCATCAAGAATACAGGCATACAAAGAACAGCTTCCAGATGCCCCACCGAGCGAGGTGGCGCAGTGGTTAGACACTGGACTCGCATTCGGGAGGACGACGGTTCAATCCCGCGTCTGGCCATCCTGATTTAGGTTTTCCGTGATTTCCCTAAGTTGCTCCAGGCAAATGCCAGGATGGTTCCTTTCAAAGGGCATGGCCAACTTCCTTCCCCATCCTTCCCTAATCCAATGAGACTGATGACCTCGCTGTCTGGTCTCCTTCCCCAAAACAACCAACCAACCAGATGTCCCATTGCCGCCAGAGCCTGTTGTCACCCGCTGGGGCACGTGGCTGACAGCAGCAGAATACTATAGTACTCATCTCTCAGCTGTCCAGAAGGTGGTTGAAAATATACCGGAGGATGCTGCATCCGTAACTGCAGCAACGGAGTTACTCAAAGATTCTTCTTTAAAACAAGACTTTTCTTACATTAGGGCCCACTACACATTTATGGCAAGAATAATTTCACAATTAGAAGGCTCAGGGAGACCTATCTATGACAATATTTCTTTGCTTGAAGAAGTGAAAATGAAAATTAATGAAGCGCCAGGTGAAGTAGGGGAAAAAGTACGCAAACGGTTTTGCAGAAGAACACTGGCCTGAAGGAGTTGTGTGCAGCTGCCAACATACTTAGTGGAAAATGCAGCACTCCTGACTGCAGCATTCCTGTCCAACATGTGCCGAAAATGAAGTATGTCCCTGTCACATCTGTTGATGTATAAATTGATTCTGACTGACAAGTGCCACAGTTTTTCACTAGAAAACCTAGAAAAGATTTTGGTTAATGAACTACGGTCAGAATAAGGGAAACCGCGAATGTATTAATTAAACCATTGCCACATCTTTTTTATGGAGATCTTTATCTTGCAGGAACTCAAAAATATTTGGAGTTATGTTCAACATTAATGTTGTAGATTGCTGTGCTCTGTAACTGTGTAAATATTCATGCTCCTTGTTTTAATGACTAATAAGATGTTCATACTGTCAACACTGTGTATTTTAATTTATTTTTATTTTCTCAGCATCATTTTATTAGAGCCTATTTTAGGTTTTATAAAGCCTAAATGAACTAGTGAAGGAGCCTATTTTAGATGCCTAAAACACACTTTTTTATGACCTAAAAATCTATGGTCTACTTATAAACCTACTAGTCAAACAATGGAAAATCCAGGATGAAATGTAACAATACTGTGAAATGAGAGTTGCTACCCACCATATAGCAGAGGTGCTGAGTCACAGATTGGCACAACAAAAGGGCTGTCACAAATTAGCTGTGGGCCAGTAAGGTCTTCATCAGAATTAGACAGCAGACACACACATACACTCTCATGCCAATGCAACTCACACACACAACTACATACACTCTCATGCAAACACACACACACACACACACACACACACACACACACACACACACACACACACACACACACACATGATTGCAGTCTCAGCCTCAGCTGCCTGAGATTGCAGTCATGCATGTGAGTTACATTTGCGTGGGTGTATATGTATGTGTTTGCCGTCTAATTCTGATGAAGGCCTTACTGGCCAAAAGCTAATTTGTTTGAGTCTTTTTGTTGTGCATATCTGTGACTGAGCCTACTAGTCAGCTTGTTGTTGTTGTGATACCAGTATGTCTACTAGATTGAATTTTCTGGTGCTGGTTATACTTGTCATCAGTAATAGTACAGTTATTCAACTATAGTGCTTTTATTTCACTAAAACGAATAAGTGGTTGTGTAAAGCAAGTGTTACTGCAAAATCTGTAGACAATCTGCATGCTCCTCCTGAATTTCCTGTCTCACCTAACTGACCTAAAACTCCTAATTTACAAAGAAAGCTTACTGAAAAAGTCCATAACGCTACCTCCGTCTCAACATCATGTCCTGCAGATGAGAAATCAAAAACTAAATAGATTTTGTGATTCCTGGTTAAGCTTGCCTGAGTGCATTGGTTGGTTACAGAAGAGCAACAAATGGAGGGACGGAAATGATTTGGCATACTGTAAGGTACGTGGTAGCATTATAACAGCATCTACTTCTAATATATCTCCAATGCTAAATAGCAATGCTGAAGACTTAAAAAAAGTGGAAATTAAATTAACAGCACTTACTGCTGCCATACTTTACCATTCAGCACCTTGGATACATTGGTTCCTCTTTGTAAGAATGTCTTTCCTGATTCAACAATTGCTCAAAAGATTGCTTTAAAGCATACAAAATTTTCAACTCTTACTAAGAATATGTTGGGGAAGTCATTTTCAGAGTACTTGTATGATAAACTGAGACATAAAGGTAAGTGTTTTTTACTGATCATGGATGAAACTACCAATCTTACTGTTTCTAAACAGTTTCCATTAACAGATGTGTATTTTGATATGGATTTAGGCCACATTAAACTTTGAAATTTCATAGAGTACTGCTGACACCTTAGACAAGGCAATGATAGATTCTTTTAAATCAGTTTCGTTTTTGAGCCTAAAAAGAGACTTCCCACATGTAGCATGTATTAAATGTCCATGTCATATGATTCATATTTGTGCTTCAAAATCATGCTTAAAACTTCCAAGAAGTGTAGAAGATTTGCTAAGAAAACATGGTTCTCATTTCAGTAGATGTTTTGGCAGGAGGAAGACATATAAAGAATTTCAAGCGTTTTTTTGTTCTGAAATACACAATATCCTACATCCTTGAGCAAGTCGATGGTTGTCTATTAAATCATGTGAGAGTAGGATTTTGGAACAGTATAATGCACTTAATGCCTACCTGAGAAATGTTCTCATGGAAGATCCATCTTCAACTACGGAACATATGCTTTCAACTAAGAATTAATGCACTTGCTTTCACTTATTTGGAATTTGTGTCGTATGTTTTAGGCATACTTATAGATTTTAATACCTTTTTTGAAAGTAAAGTTCCTCTCCTTAACAAAAAGAAATCAGGTAGGAAAATGCTAAAAGATCTGTGTTATGATTTTATTAATATTGATGTTGTTAAGACAACTCCAATTTTAATATTAGGTGAAAAGTTTCTATCATGAAAAAAGCTACTATTAATTTATATTGTTATAAATTATAACAGGGTGTACACATTCTCAGTTTCTTGATCCACCACTGCAAATCGTCCTGTGGTACATGTTGTTGACTGTACTTGACAGTTAACTCAAAATAAGCATTACATATAATTTTTTGTTTCAGATAACTTTATTTTAACTCAAAAAAGATGTACATGTTATGTGCATGAACTCATCTCATACACTGACCTCCTCTGCTAACATCGCTGCCTCTATATATATGATTCCAAACAATCCTCGATAATGTCGAAAAAAGGGCTCTTTAACAAAATTACAATTAGTGCTGTGATTTTAAAACCAATGACACATTTCGACAACTACAATAGGTCTTATAGAGTAAATACAGAATTTAATTTTCAAGTATGTAATAAATTAACCATGAATAAATGCTCAGATATGTGGTGTTAACAATCCTCTTACTACTTTTATTAATTAAAAAAGGTTCATGGTTCTGGGAATGTTCCTACCAATTACAGGACCTACACGCTTCAATACAATTACAATATAGTAACTAGTTTTTTTGTATCCATTCCGTAAGTACATGTTTACCTACACCCCTACATCAGAAATTACTGTTTATATTGAAAAATACATGTTTTTTAAAATTGGTTTCAATGGACTGTTATGTTTCAACACCCCCAAAAGGTTCGTGCAACAAAAAGTTGTACAGAACCTTTTCTGGCAGATCGACATAACAGTACTCACTTTGCAATCAACTGGAAGAACAAGCAATTTATGTAAGATATGAGATCAGATTTCTGCTTAATCTCTAGAATGAAGTGTACACATACATCATAATGAAATTTGAACTATGTTCTCAACCAAATATGTAAAATTATCATAAATTATTTTGTAGCAGATTCAAATAGAGCACACAAAATATTAATCAATAGCACAAAGAAAGAACAAGTTAATTTGCAGAATTTGTTTGTAGCTTGTATTTCAGCATGAATATGAGGTAAATCTGTTTCAATCAGAAAAATTATCCAATGGAAGTTAGCTGAATTGGTCTTGTTTCTGAATAATTACGTCTGTCATTAGAGCCTCCAGGTTCTCCTGAGTACAATGGAGACACTGGTGTGTATAACTCTTTCACTGGGGCACCAGAGGGAGAAGTGTGTCCGGCATTCCCTGCAGAATGGACCTGCCACAGCTTCGCCTTCCCAGTCCCCAAAAATTAACCCCAACACTCCCTATTGACAGATTGATGAAGGGTAAACAATTAGCATTCTGCAGGACAGAGTAATTGACATATTTAACACTGAAGTTAAAATCTTCTGGGTTATTAAGCTGTGTCATACTTCTTCTAAAATGATCGACGTTTCGACCCCTCTGCTGGGATCTTCCTCAGGATCTTCTGGTGTTCACTAATGCTAGAACACTGACTTGCAGACTTACATATTTAACACTGTGTTGGTTAATTCAAGTAACAAATGCTGGATACAACCAGCTGACTTACAAGCAGTTCCTCTAATATCTGGTTTATATCAAAAATAATTAATTATATATACATGAAAATATAGAAACCAGTGACATAACTGATACATAAACATGGAAAAACTAAAGCGAGGTACAGAATTACTGTGTTCCTCTGATAACTGTTGCAGCTCAAACATAATTAGTACATAAACATGAAAATATAGAAATAAGGTACACAAATATCACATCAAATTACTACAAGTTTCAAATTCATAAATAAACAGAGGGGAATGCCTCTTTGGGCAGATCAACCAAGTGAAAAAAATGTTTTTTACTTAGAGTGTTTGTATGTCACATTCATTCTTACATTGGTTAATTAAGTACCAACAAGTTACTTCCAGAACAAATACTGCTCAACAACAAGTTGACAGTCTTCTCGTTGATTGTCACCACATTAGACATGACGCAGCAACATCAGATCAGACAGCAAAGAAAATTGGGCACAGTTATGGGTAAGTTCCAACATAGGTTAAGACAAAGGGTGAAGTAATACAGGTTACATTTGAACAGGTCAAAAGTTAGGACTAAAAATGGTTAGTTCAGCCATTCCAAAGGTATGATTTATCCTTTTCCTTATCAGGTAAGCCATAATGAATAATCTAGACTCCATTTGAGAGTAGATGTCTGCAAGGACAACAGTTATACCATGAATACAAATCCTCGTGAGCTTCAGATAAGTACCTAGTCTTTGAAACATTATTTTACCATAGCTTTGCCTTTGCTACTCATTATATAGCAATTGTTTATGACCATCAGAATACAAGTGATATAATAACATAAAACTGAACTAGTTTTCATTAAGTACATCACATTAGTTATAATCCTAAGCCCCTGAAGTATTGCAGTTAGAGAAAATATATAAAAGTTTCTAGATTGGTGTCATACAAGAATGTAACCATTTAAAATCCTATAATCTATTAATATGTTAAGACTGACAATTTTCTATTTCAGACTACAGGCCAACACTTGCCTGTGGGTATCTCAAGTTACAGTATTTGGAAACCTAACGGGTATAGATATGTACATATACATAGTGAAAAGCATTGGCTTGCTGTAACATACAGCAACATTGAACAGCACCCAATCCACCTTCCTCACCACCATAAATTTTCATTCAAACATCCTGCATCACATGAGATTTATAGCTGAGCAGTTTGCTGATTTAGCCAGATATTATGACAAAAGCAATATACACAACACCTTATATCTATATCAAACAGATAGTATAATATATACAGATGCCAGACATGTAGCAAACAGCATCCCTATCCCTCCAATATAAATTTCCATTTTCTTTGTGCTCCACAGACGGAGAAATTCAAGTAATATAAACATAATAAATTTCTTTCTGAGAAATGTTCCTTTGCCATGTTCACAGTAGTTCCAATGAATAATATAGACAAGATCATGACACAGAATATTTTCATATCTGATAGTGAGTCAATATCGTATCCAGTGACTTTCACATAATTGGTATAGTAACTGGACAAACTAGCACGCCTATTCAGTCATAATGTTTAAATCAGAACACACATAGGAGACTATAAACAGTCTAACCTAATTGTAATCAAATCCAAGATGTAAAGTGATAAAATCTCACTATAACTGCACAGACATTATAAGTAAACTTCACACCAACTCTCCTCAAAAATCATACATATGTTGCATTATTACGTTTTCTGACCAGCTGTGTTCATTTAAACATCATTTTCTCTCTATTAACTAATCATTGACATACTAACTATTGGAGGACATTGATAGTGGAAGGAGGGTCAGTTTGGACAGAAAAGTAAGAGAGCATGTGACTTGAAAAAGGAAAGAGTCACAGCTGGTCAGAGCCTTGGGTTCGCAACCCCCAAACTGCAAAAAAGAGCTTGCAAACTCCTGAGGAATTTTCATCACGATGTTTTGAGGTTGTCGTCATTTGAAATAGCATCTGTTCTTACTGTCCTCACAAAATTGTTATGCCTGTCACTACATGTTTCATCAGAATTCATAGCATTGAAAGAATAAATATGGAGATTGTGTTTATGTCTTGCCTTCTTCTTTGAAAATGGAACTCTACATGGTTATAGTGTAATGGAGACATGTTATTTATGTTTGGGTTTGCTTTGGTAGCTATATTCACTATTCAGGGTACCATATAATATTTTTGAACAATATCTGTCTGATATTTAATATCCATACCACACAAACAGTCAGTCAAAGCCTATCATGATTGCTCTCATTCCTGCAATAACTGGATTGCAACATGGACCATATACTAAATTACTCTGTTCATATTTTACTGGTACACAGCAGCAAACCACTACATGATGAATCTTAATACGAAAAATGGATGTTGTTGTGGTCTTCAGTCAAGAGACTGGTTTGATGCAGCTCTCCATGCTACCCTATCCTGCGCAAGCTTCTTCATCTCCCAGTACCTACTGCAACCTACATCCTTCTGAATCTGTTTAGTGCATTCATCTCTTGGTCTCCCTCTATGATTTTTACCCTCCACACTGCCCTCCAATACTAAACTGGTGATCCCTTGATGCCTCAGAACATGTCCTACCAACCGATCCCTTCTTCTAGTCAAGTTGTACCAAATATTTCTCTTCTCCCCAATTCTATTCAATACCTCCTCATTAGTTACATGATCTACCCATTTAATCTTCAGCATTCTTCTGTAACACCACATTTTGAAAACTTCTGTTCTTTTCTTGTCTAAACTATTTATCATCCACATTTCACTTCCATACATGGCTACACTCCATACAAATACTTTCAGAAAAGACTTCCTGACACTTAAATCTATATTCGATGTTAATAAATTTCTCTTCTTCAGAAACGTTTTCCTTGCCATTGCCAGTCTACGTTTTATATCCTCTCTACTTCGACCATCATCAGGTTATTTTGCTCCCCAAATAGCAAAATTCATTTACTACTTTAAGCATCTCATTTCTTAATCTAATTCCCTCAGTATCACCCGATTTAATTTGACTACATTTCATTATCCTCATTTTGCTTTTGTTGATGTTCATCTTATATCCTCCTTTCAAAACACTGTCCATTCCACTCAGCTGCTCTTCCAGGTCCTTTGCTGTCTCCGACAGATTTACGATGTCATCGATGAACCTCAAAGTTTTTATTTCTTCTCCATGGATTTTAATTCCTACTCTGAATTTTTCTTTTTGTTTCCTTTACTGCTTGCTCAATATACAGATTGAATAACACCGGTGATAGGCTACAACCCTGTCTCGCTCGCTTCCCAACCACTGCTTCCCTTTCATGCCCCTCGACTCAGATAACTGCCATCTGGCTTCTGTACAAATTGTAAATAGGCTTTTGCTCTCTGTACTTTACCCCTGCCACCTTCAGAATTTGAAAGAGAGTATTCCAGTCAACATTGTCAAAAGCATTCTCTAAGTCTACAAATGCTAGAAATGTAGGTTTGCGTTTCCTTAATCTATTTTCCAAGATAAGTCGTGGAGTCAGTTTTGCCTCAAGTGTTCCAACATTTCTATGGAATCCAAACTGATCTTCCTTGAGGTCAGCTTCTACCAGTTTTTCCATTTGTCTGTAAAGAATCCATGTTAGTATTTTGCAGCCGTGGCTTATTAAACTGATAGTTCAGTAATATTCACATCTGTCAACACCTGCTTTCTTTGGGATTGGGATTATTATATTCTTCTTGAAGTCTGAGGGTATTTCGTCTGTCTCATACATCTTGCTCACCAGATGGTAGAGTTCTGTCAGGGCTGGCTCTCCCAAGGCTATCAGTAGTTCTGATGGAATGTTGTCTACTCCCAGGGCCTTGTTTCATCTTAGGTTTTTTCAGTGCTCTGTCAAACTATGCACACAGTATCATATCTCCCATTTCATCTTCATCTACATCCTCTTCCATTGCTATAACATTGTCCTCAAGTACATCGCCCTTGTATAGACCCTCTATATACTCCTTCCACCTTTCTGCTTTCCCTTCTTTGCTTATTACTGGGTTGCCATCTGAGCTCTTGATAATCATGCAAGTGGTTCTCTTTTCTCCAAAGGTCTCTTTAATTTTCCTGTAGGCAGTATCTATCTTACCCCTAGTGACATACACCTCTACATCCATACATTTGTCCTGTAGCCATCCCTGCTTAGCCATTTTGCACTTCCTGTCGATCTCATTTTTGAGACATTTGTATTCCTTTTTACCTGCTTCATTTACTGCATTTTTGTATTTTCTCCTTTCATCAATTACGTTCAATATCTCTTCTGTTACCCAAGGATTTCTATTAGCCCTTGCCTTTTTACCTACTTGATCCTCTGCTGCCTTCACTATTTCATTTCTCAAAGCTACCCATTCTTCTTCTACTGTATTTCTTTCCTCCATTCTTGTCAATCGTTCCCTAATGCTCTCCCTGAAACCCTTTACAACCTCTGGTTTAGTCAGTTTATCCAGGTCCCATTTCCTTAAATTCCCACCTTTTTGCAGTTTCTTCAGTTTTAATCTACAGTTCATAACAAATAGATTGTGGTCAGAGTCCACATCTGCCCCTGGAAATGTCTTCCAATTTAAAACCTGGTTCCTAAATCTCTGTCTTACTATTATATAATCTATCTGAAACCTTTCAGTATCTCCAGGCTTCTTCCATGTATACAACTTTCTTTCATGTTTCTTGAACCAAGTGTTAGCTATGATTAAGTTATGCTCTGTGCAAAATTCTACCAGACGGCTTCCTCTTTCATTCCTTACCCCCATTCCATATTCACCTACTACGTTTCCTTCTCTTCCTTTTCTTACTATCGAATTCCAGTCACCAATGACTATTAAATTTTCGTCTCCCTTCACTATCTGAATAATTTCTTTTATCTAATCATACATTTCATCAATCTCTTCGTCCTCTGCAGAGCTAGGGTTGGCATATAAATTTGTACTACTGCGATAGGCCTGGGTTTTGTATCTGTCTTGGCCACAATAATGCGTTCACTATGCTGTTTGTAGTAGCTTACCTGCATTCCTATTTTTTTAATTCATTATTAAACCTACTCCTGCATTATCTCTATTTGATTTTGTATTTATAACCCTGTATTCGCCTGACCAGAAGTCTTGTTCCTCCTGCCACCAAACTTCACTAATTTCCACTATATCTAACTTTAACCTATCCATTTCCCTTTTCAAATTTTCTAACCTACCTGCCTGATTAAGGGATCTGCCAGTCCACGCTCCGACCCGTAGAACACCAGTTTTCTTTCTCCTGATAACAAAGTCCTCCTGAATAGTCCCCACCCGGAGATCTGAATGGGGGACTATTTTACCTCCAGAATATTTTACCCAAGAGGACGCCATCATCATTTAACCATACAGTAAAGCTGCATGCTCTCGGGAAAAATTACGGCTTGCTTTCAGCTGTTCACAGTACCAGCACAGCAAGGCCGTTTAGGTTAGTGTTACAAGGCCATATCAGTCAATCATACAGACTGTGGCCCCTGCAACTACTGGAAAGGCTGCTGCCCCTCTTCAGGGACCACACGTTTGTCTGGCCTCTCAACAGATACCCCTCTGTTGTGGTTGCACCTACGGTACGGCTATCTGTATCGCTGAGGCACAAAAGCCTCCCTACCAATGGCAAGGTCCATGGTTCATGGGGGAAGAAAAATGGATATCATTTTGAAAATACTGGTTGCTAAAAAAAAAATTGAAATTGGTGTCGTTTTGTTCCTCCACACTGTAAGTTAAGTGCCTGATCAAGATATAGTCTTGTGTCTTACATGTTGCACACTGTATACTCTAGGATAGTAGAAGTATCCTAATTGCTCTTACTAACAAGATAGGGTAGTGAAGGAAAGTGATTCCAGAAAATAAATATGGAGTCACTGGCTGGGGCAAGGCACCATATGTCACATGATGTATCTATGAAAGCACCACAGATTCTCACCTGTTAAATTTCACCACAAAACTACTGAAAAATGTTTCTGAGAGGAGTTTCACCCCCAGATTTTGCCTTGACTATACAGTGCACAGAATGTAGTTGCAACTATTTCAACTCGTCAAATCACCAGAATGAGATTTTCACTGTGCAGTGGAGTGCAGATTAAAACTGTGTGCCGGACCGAGACTCGGACTCGGGAAGTTTCATATCCTCAAATCACTTTTTAATTCATAATTCATGATGGATATAAGTATTTTAAAAAAATGTTCAAATATTCAGTGATAACAGAAATGAAAATAAATTTCCTTTTATTAGTTATTTCACTTTCACTGGGTTAAAGTACTCACCGTAGAGTTTGCTAAAGTATACCGTATGATCTTGACTGTGTATTGTAAGATGCATTTCAAATAAATTCCTGATGGTGTGTCAAATATCAAAGAACTATATAAGTCTGTATGCATTTGGATGTGGGTTTCCAACCATTTCAAATGGTTCCACATAAATATTAAACAACCTTCAATCTATGCCGGGTAAAAGCATACACAAATGTTCAAATATTCACTTTTCAACCCCCACTCTATGAATAGACAAAAATATAGGCAAATATGCTAATGTTCACACAAACAAAAAATATATATAAATGTAAACTACAAAAAAATATTTTACTGTATTAGCTTCAAATGTGTTAAGTTATCCGATTTTTCACTTCTCAGTTTTTGAATTTACAGAAAGCAGTGGGCGTTAATTGCACTTCTTATGAGTTGTAATTTTCTTTCGATTAGTTTTTTCATTACTACTGGATCAAAATATTCATAACATGGCATGGCAAGGTGTAGAGCATGGATTTGTCAGTATGGCATAGGGTATAAATTCTTTAGCACAAGTTTACTATTTGTTAGTTGTTCATTTAGTTTGGTAGTATTTTAACTAACTGGGTAATTACTTTTACAAATGTCCCTCAAATCTGTCTGCAAGCTACTAATTTCAACACACACACTCCTTTCCTCCAGTATTTGTACACATTCGCTGATTGAATTACTATTAGGTACCTGTTCCAAATTTTCAAAACAACTTTCCTTCACTAAATACACATTTTGACAAATTTCATTTATGATTTTAAACCTTTGGTCACTATGGTTACATTTCTTATCGTAGTCACTAACTACTTTCACTATTTTATCACTGATCAAATTTTCTTTCTCATTTTTATTAACACATTCAGACACAATATCACTAACATCTACTGGCAAAATTAAACCATCATGTACTTTTCTACTTGTTTCAAAATCATCACTCAAGCTTACATCAGAGTCTCCAGAATCATTCAGCATACAGTCAACAACCTTAACTTCTGCATATACCATTCCATCCAATTCTGTGAGCAACATAGTACCATCAACCTCATCATCATCATCATCATCAGAAATATTATAATCAAACTTAATATTATTCTCAACACTAAATTCATTTCTGTCTTCACATACTTGTTCAAATACACCAACAACTTCAACACTATGATCATTCTCATCTTTTTCCAGTTTATTGCTGACTGAAATTTTTTCTGGAATAACACTATCATCCTCACTTTCATTTCTAAATACATGATCATCAGCTTCCACACATACAACACCAGTATCAGTTCTTTCACTCATTTCAAAATCACTCAACATTTTCACTAAACCATACTCATCAGATCTGTTCTCATCACTATCAATAACTACTACTACATTACTACTATCAAAGAAATTTGTTAAAATGTTTTCCTCCATTTTAAATTTAGATTTTCTTGTCCTTCTTTGTTCATCTTTGTTTTCAGATAGAAAAATCTCCCAAAACTCCCTATCAAAATTTATTCTGTTCATTTCAGGTTGTCTTTTGGATACACAGTTTTGGTATGTCCTGTTTGTTCTACCCCTTCCCCTTCTGCAATCACCACAATGTTCCTGATTATAATTAGCATTTCTATTTGCCTCACTTTGCCAGGCTCTGAAAGAGTCAGGTCTTAGTTTCACAGAACATTCATTCCTTCTGGTTATCAAAACTGTTACCATTATTTCCTTGACCTTGTCCCCACTGCCTAATTTTTTGTTCAAAATTTCTGTTCTCTGGTCTCTGCCTATCATTTCTTTCCCCATCTCTTCTGTCATCATTTCTAAAGCTATTACTCCTTTGGTATTCTCCCCTATAATTTTCATTTCTAAATCTCCCCTCCTATCCCTATGTTCGAAATGATCATTAAAAGCTCTGTTGTTTCTATTTCTACTGTCATCTTGCCTTTCATTTCTTCCCCAGGGTAAGTCTAATTTGTCCATATATCTTTAAAATTCCTCAACAGTATTGCCAGGGCCATAGACCAGACTCCACTGTACTCTCTGTGGAAGACGTCTCTTCAAGGTGTCAATTTGTATCATCTCATCTAGTGGCTTACCTAAGTGAACTAGTGTTTTTAACAGGTGTTCACAAAATGTTTTCATTCGACCACTACCTTGCCTGAAATTTGGACCATTTAAGAATTTGGACTTTATTCTAGCTTGTCTAGTTTCTGACCAAAATTTATTCATAAAGGCACATTCAACTTCAGAAAAAGACATATCAGGTTTGATTGTCTGGTTAGCCCACAAGAGAGCCTCACCATCCAAGAATTTTTTAATGAATTTAATTTTTAAATTGCCGCTCATATTACTTTCAAAACTGTCTTTCATTTGAAACATAAAGTTGACAGGATGTATGTACCCTTCCCCTGAAAAGGTTTTGATATTGATATTATTCCAAAATTTCATAGTAACAGTGTTCTCAATTTCCTGAATTTTTGAACTGAAATTTGAAATGCTCCCTAAACATGTACCTACATCTTCCTTTAGTTCAGTAAAATTGTCATTCACAATTTTGATAAAGTCTTGTATGCTTTTATCGGTTTCAGTAAATTTTTTCACCACGTCTTTGTTAAACTTTTTTAATTGCTGAAACTCTGAGGTTGCAAATTCTTCGAAACTATTGTCTTTTCTTTCTACAGAATCTAACCTTTCTTCAGACTTCTGCTCTTCTTGTAAGGTAGAAGTTTCCCCCTCTATAACTGACAAGTTTTTGGTATTTTTGTCTACTTGTACCCAAAATTTTTCTAAGCTATCTTTTGTTTCACGAATTTGGTTCCCATGTCCATCTAATTTCTTTTCAATAGACTCGAGTGACTTTTTCTGTTCCTCAATTAGGTGAACTAATCTAACCATGACAGACACACACTTGACTTGAACCCATCAGAAGGTGAACATACCCTAATATTATTGTGGAAACTGCTAAGATCATCATTGGATGGTGTGCGAATTGCCTCATTATCATTCATTTCCTCTCCACTAACATTTTTACAATTCTGATTGTTAACTTCAACTTCCCTATTGTCCTCCATTTCAACAAAGCCAGCAAAAAGAATTTTCAAACAAGTAAAAAAAAATTTAATAACATTTTTCTCCTCTCAGTCCGCCTCACTTTTGTCGTTGGTCACTACATCCTTCATACTGTAATACAGCCCATTTACCATCTTAATGGTTTTTGCATAACATTCAAATATGATATGGGTTTTCTGAAACAAAAATGTAAGATTAAATACAGAATTATGACACATCTCAGCTCCATACACCACTTGAAAAGTTTCTATCATGAAAAAGCTACTATTAATTTATATTGTTATAAATTATAACAGGGTGTACACATTCTCAGTTTCTTGATCCACCACTGCAAATCGTCCTGTGGTACATGTTGTTGACTGTACTTGACAGTTAACTCAAAATAAGCATTACATATAATTTTTTGTTTCAGATAACTTTATTTTAACTCAAAAAAGATGTACATGTTATGTGCATGAACTCATCTCATACACTGACCTCCTCTGCTAACATCGCTGCCTCTATAAATAAGATTCCAAACAACCCTCATCCTCAGTATTGCTGAAAACAGGGCTTGTCAACAAAATTACAATTAAAGCTGTGATTTTAAAACCAATGACACATTTCAACAAATAGAATAGGTCTTATAGAGTAAATACAAAATTTAATTTTCAAGTATATAATAACTTAACCGTGTATAAATGCTCAGATATGAGGTGTTAACAATCCTCTTACTATTTTTATTAATTAAAAAATGTTCATGGTTCAGGGAATGTTCTTACCAATTACAGCACCTATGCCCTTCAATACAATTATAATATAGTAACTGGTTTCTTTGTATCCATTCCATAAGTACATGTTTACCTACACCCCTACATCAGAAATTACTGTTAATGGTCGAAAAACACGTGTTTTTTAAATCGGTTTCAATTGACTGTTACATTTCATAGGCCGTACTACAAATCCAAGGTACTTCATTGCATTAGATAAGATATACTTGGGTTTCACTTCACAGGAAAGAATTGATTGTCTCAAAGCCAACATTGAAACACAACAACAAGACATAAATTATTTTTGCAAAAGTTGCTTGAATTTCTATGTAGTGCTTGTATCACAGATCAAAAGATGATTTGACTTCTCAGATCCAATTTTTTAAATAATTTCCATAGTGAAACCTAACACAGCCAATCCTACACTGTTAAACCCATGCTTCCTGTCATAAAGAGGTTTGGTGTTGTTCAAAAGTTAATCAGCTATCAGCAGATAGAATTTGAATGGAAAAATTGTACTATGCTGGAGCATGAAAAATTTGGATTAGGATGTACCTAAACCTGCCCTGTATATTGGAAGAAAGTTTTTGATATGAAATCTGCAGATTTCTCAAATTTACAAAAAGTAGTCTTGTTCCTTCTCTGTCTTTCCTTTTCCAATACCTCAGTGGAACAAGTGTTTCATACCATTAAAAACTTGAGAACAGCTCATAGGAACAGACTGGAAACTGAAACAATGGTAGCATTGATGTCTGCAAAGAGGGTACAGAAGGTGAAGGAGGATGTGTTTCTTTTGAACTGATTAGAGAAATGACGAGAAGGAAATGATGAAAAGCACTGTATGGTATTGCTAAGTGCCAGCAAACTCAGATTAAGTATGTAAAATGTTTAATTTTTAGTTTTTCATGTAATTCATTGTCATTTTCGTAGTATGTAAATATTTCTGCAACTATTTTTGAAACGAAGGGTATTTGGAGGTAAAATCAGGTAATTTGACAATCCTGGAAAGGTAACTTAATTGATAAGCATTGGCAAAACTGAGTACACTATTAAGCCACAGACAGGTGCAATAACTATGATACAAGTCAATCTTCTACACAGCATTTTAGTAAAAGCAGACATTTTAGAAAATACACTTCACTTGAAATTGATTCTATAGGAAAAATGGTCATTACACTGTTTTTTTTCTTTAATTTTTTTGTTATATATATTGTTGGTCAAATTTTTTATCACTCGTTAAAATGAATCATGCAAGATGTCAAAGCCCCACACAATCATTCCTTATTAGCAGGCTAATAATATTTAAAAGGAACAGAATCCCATTATGTCCCATAGGAATTTTTCTCTATGTTGATCATACTTTTGACAAGCAAAAATCAGATGATAAACATCCTCCATATCTGAGTCATTGCAGTCTTATGATGAACACAGTATAGCATTTAAGTAACTGCTTCTCACTTACAACAGTGCATAATTTGTGAACGATGAAACCTCTTAATAGCTTGTATATACCTGCGACTCAGCATCTCCGCTATATGGTGAGTAGCAACTTTCATTTCCATAATTGTTACATTCCATCCTGGATTTTCCATTGTTTGATTTTTGCTTATCATGTCACTTTGAGATATAGGTTATGACTACCTGACGGAGTGCACTTATTAACTCTGTCACTGAGTTTCTGATGGTAAATGTAAACAGCATCAGCTTCATTGTTATTAAAAACATGGCTGTTATGTGAAAAAACAATTAAGAGTATCTATTAGACCTATGGCTACATTCTTTTCCACCTTAAATATGGGGTTTATTCTTGAGTAATTTGACAGCAGGTAAATGAGTTTTCACAATAAGCTGAGTGAGTTTTCACAATACAAAAAGGACCATCAGAAATCATAAAGGCTGTACACCTAGAAACTCCTGTAAGGCACTGTTTAAAAGTTTAGCTATTCTACCATGTATTTACATTATGGAGACTTGTTTTTTAAAACTAACTTAATGGCAAGTAATAGCAGTCTACTTAAACATCACAGTCATCTCCATAACAATTTTGTGATCTTCGGTTGTAAGACTGGTTTGATGCAGCTCTCCATACTAACCTGTGCCCTATAAGTTGCTTCATTGTGAATAACTACTGCAACCTACATCATGACACCATACGCACACTAACATTACACAAAACCACTTTATACAAAGCATCTACTTCCTATTACATCCATCAAACTTTTGATCTCTTGGACTTTCTGTAACAAACATGGTGTACTTGTTCCAAAGACAGTATGAAGTTAACATCCTAACTTCATTCTACAGGTCCATGATAAAGGTTCAGATTTACATTAATTACAAATCAGATGTTGAACATTTTCATATACTATTTCTGCTTCTTTGAAATTATGAGCAACTACAAAAATATAGTTTAGCCTTCTTGTGCAGAAAAATTGGAGAAAATAAATATTGGCTGCTTTATTATAATTTTTTAAACCAAATTTATAATTTAATGTTTACTTTCCTCTAAAGGTGACTCTACAGGATTTCTATTGTTATAATTTTTTTTTCATTTGTTCCTCTTATATCCATAAACTTCCACATTTTTATTTGGTGCACTTTCCAGTTCCTTATACTGTACTGACATCTGGGGCTTCTGCAGTGAACTTGGTATGATGCAGAGACCGCTTTCTTCTTGACATATCTGTATGCATTACGTATCTCTCTTTCGTACCCATTTAGAGAATGAAACGTTGTCACTATCCTACAGTCAGAACCACTGCAGTTCTACTGTGACTTCTTTAACGGATCATGGCCCCAGTAATCACTGAGTGATAAAATTTATGTAACATAAATACATGGAATACTTGGTACAGTATCAAAAACAGGTGTGAGAAAGAAATTTTGAAGCTATTTCTGCCATGTGTGAGTAAAAACATAACCTTTAAATGATGAAAAGTGGCATTAGAAGAATTAAAAAGCTCAAAGGCATTAAGAACTGACCAGCCTGCAAATTTAAAGTTTGTGTAGCCTTAACTGCCATGGGAGCTTTGGATATTGTCACAGCCAAACCATCAGCAATGCGTAATGACAACATAAACACTACAGCAGTACAGGCATATGAAAAGGCTCTTATAGCATGGGAAAAGACAGACAATGCACCTCGGAAAATTGTTGGAACATCAGTTGAGGAGAAGCCACTGTTACCCATTACTGAGAGTGTATCTTCAGCTGCCAAGTGGGCTAAACTACTTTGTTTATGAATGCAAAAATAATGTAGGCATACATTTACTTCAGCAGTAATGGTAAAATTTAAATAACAACATTTCAGGCAACATGGCTACATAGACAGTGTGGCCCAAAAAGTATGCGCTTGTGGCAGTTACTATTCCCATGGTGAATCGTTGGGCAGACGAGATCACCAACACAAAATCAAATGTAGAAATGACACACTTTATTACTATTAATAACATACACTGATACAAGTGAGCACACGCAATGGACATTCGTATCAGACTGAGTCAAATATCATATCATCATGAATCAAAGTAGTTCTTCTTAAAGTTGATAATGACATGTTTGATGTTTGTGGTCACCACAGGACCCCCACCCTCCCTGACAATATGGGGAATGGGGAAGGAATTAAGGCAATAGATTCGAGGTCAATGAGGTGATATCGTGGTCGGTTAGCATCACGTATTGCATGTGGCCAGTTTGCCTGACCAGCCACACTGTGGCTGGCCCATGAGGGGGCACAGCTGGATTGTTTCTCATAGCATGGGAAGGTGCAGAGCAGCATAGGGTCAACACAACATAGTCTTCATACCATGCAAGAGGGTGGAGAAAGCAGCTGGTGCAGGAGGTAGGAATCGAATGGTCCCTCATCGTGGCAGCTGCACTTGCGGCAAGAGGCATGCAGAGGTAATGCGGAGGAGGGCATTGATTGAGGCAGTGATGCAGTAGGATCAAAGGTGCACAGAAGTGTGACATGATGCGTGGACTCATCAAGCATGCGGAGAGCTGAGTGAAGTATGAAGAGGGTGCCGACACACAACTGACATGACAGGCCATCAACCAATAGAAAAGAGACATCAACGTAGGAGTGTGCAGCTCACCAAGCAGCGGGCAATGTGGAAAGCTCGAGAAAAGCACTTGCGGTGGCAGTGCCAGAGGTAGAAATGTTACACACAATACCCATAGCACTCGGGACACACAAAACCCATGGATCACATGGATTGTCATCACTGGAGGGGTCAGACAGTGTGGATACCAAGGGGAGAGTAACAAAGTTGTCAGCTGGAAAAGATGCTGAGATATCAGAGGAAGTGAGGTCATCATTGAGCGTCCAAGCTGGCTTGAGTTTGTTGATGGGGACAGTTGCAGCTTACCATGTAAGAAGATGTCAAAGGTATGGGCAGGTGACAGAGCACTTTGTGGTTGCCCAAGTAAGGTTGCTGGGGAGCAGACCACACTTGTGTCATCACAGAGCACTACATAGTCTCAGAGCTCTGAGGTTTCATGAATAAAGATACACAGGCAGTGTGGGCATGTAGTGGTTGGGTACAGATGAGAGAAATGTGTGGATATGATCAACCAAAGTTAAGAGCTTGGAAGGGATCAGAGGCTTGGAGTTTTCATTGGATTGAGCAGGCAAGATCAGGGGTTCACTGTAAAGTATATCAGCCATGGATGCCTGTACGTCATCCTTAAATGCTGTGTGAATTATGAACAGGACCCATGGGAGGGCCTTGGACCAGGAAGTAGAATGACACATGAGTGCTGCCTGAAGGGTGTGGAGACAGCACTCAACAGCTGTAGTGCAGAAATTTATTGCCACTGGAGAAATTGCACAGCCTGCTGAAAACTCATCCTTGATCAGAAGTTATAGAAGTGGGGCAACCAATGTCAGCAGTCCAAGAGGCGACAAATGCATGAGTGATAGTATCTCCAATAATGTCGAGGAGAGGGCAGCCTTGACCCATCTGGTGATGTTTGATAACAGACAGAATATCTGCAACCTTCTGAGGCTGGGAGAGGACCAATGAGGTCAAGATGAACATGTCAAAACCATCCTTTGGGGATACTAAATTGATACGGTGGAGGGTGACCATGGCATCCAACTTTACTGTGTTGGTATGGGAGGCATGCATGCGTCCAGGCATGATAGTCTGGCTTAATGCATGTCCAAACGAAACATTCATTGACAAGGTGAGGAGTAGCCATAACACCCAGATATGTGAGATTATGGACTGCCATTAAGACACTGTGGCATAGGGGACAGAGAGTACCTGATGAGGTTTCACATAGCAGCAGGCACAAAGAGCCATGTAGGTATTGTGGCTCAATAACCAATGAGGCACTGTCTCGTAATAAATGGCCTATATCTGGAACATCCTGTTGGAGATGTGCCAGTTTGTCCAAGTCCAACAGCAAAGGGCATGTAATGAGACATGTAGTCAGCAGTGACATTCTCAGCTCGTTTTACATAACCAACTTCAGTGGTGTATTGGCAAATAACATCCATGTGATAAAAGCACTGAGATGGCAAGATTTTAGAAGGATTACAGATTGTATCCACGAGTGGTTTGTGATCTGTGTAGATAGTTACAGGTATACTGCCTACATCCTTGCAAAATTGGCAGGCCATCTGGTATATCACCAGCAATTCCCTATTTAAGGTGGACCACTAATGTCATGAGGTGGAGAGCTTCTTAGGAAAGAAACAAAGCGGCTGTTTTGAGTATATCACCAGCAGTTCCCTATTGAAGGTGGGGCACTAACATCATGAGATGGAGAGCTTCTTGGAAAAGAAATGGAGGGGTTATGTTGAGTTGCCCTTTGTGCTGTTGCAGGATGGCACCAGTCAATGACTCACTCACATCACTGGTGATAGAAATACATGCATCAATGATGGGGTCAACAGGCATGAGAGCATTGGTTAGAGCAGTTTTAACTGCATCGAAAGTGTGCCACATATCATCAGACCATAGTACTTTGTGGGTGCCGGAAGTGTTCCTACCTACCAAGGCACCTATCAGAGGGGCTTGTAGGGACACAGCATGAGAGATGTGCCACAGGAAAAAATTGTTCATTCCAAGGAAACAACAGACGTCATGAAATGTCTCAGGTAATGGTAAACTGTGGATGAACACAATGTAGTGGGACATAGACAAATTCTGTCGGTGGTAACAGTATGGCCCAGGAAAATGACACTGGTCACATGCAATTGACATTTATCGAGGTTAACCTTGATGCCATTGTTGGCAAGTGCTTCAAGAACTCAACATAAATGGGGCTTCTGCTCTCCAGCAAAAGAGGAGTAGATGACAATATCATCAAGGTAAGCATAACAGAAATGGAGAGGGAACAAAACCGAGTCAATAGAATGTTGCCACATCTGTGTGACATTTTTAAGACCATGCAGCATGTAGTAGCATTCAAATGAGCCAAACAGTGCAGTTATTGTGTTAGGTATATTGTCACAATGCACAGGGATCTGGTGATAAGCTTTTTGGCAGTCAATAATGCTGAAAACCTGTGCACAGTGCAGTTGTTGCATGAAATCCTGGATATGTGGAATTGGTAAATTGTCAAAAATTGTCTGAGTATTCAGATTGTGATAGTCTCTGCACAAGCAGAAAGAACTGTCTTTTTTAGGCACAATTTGTATAGGTGACTGCCAGTTACTGTCCAAAGGATGCAGAATCCTGGAATGTAAAAGGTCCTGTGTTGTGGCCTTAGCATGGCAGAGTCTGGTGGCACTTATACTAGGAAGCGGGACCCTCGGCAGTAACTACCCAACTAGCCTATGGCATGTGTCATTGGTAATAACACTTATAACAGAGGTCAGCATGCACATAACTACACTGAATGATGGAGATAAGACGTAAGAGAAACTGTAAGTTCCATTGTCACTGACTTGCAAATTTTGCAGTGAAGGTGGAGGTAGGTCAAGACCAGACAAAGCTTCAGTAACATCAGGTGGCTGCAATGTGGTGAGGTCAGTGACTACGGAGAGCCTGCACCAAGTTGTTGTTGTTGTTGTTGTCAGCACAGAGGTCTGTGATCTCTTGACAATGAGTTGTAAGCTGGGCCAGAAAATTAACAAGCTCTGTCATCAGACTTGAGCACTTTAGGGTAGTGTGGGTCAGTGTGGCACACCAAGTGGCAGTATAATAGAGCAAGGGGGCAAAAGTACCTGCAATGCAAGAGCCTGATGGATGGTGAAGCTGAGTGGACAGTTGCAGGTCTGGCAAGAGACTGAAGTGTTTAAGGAAGTCAATCACAAGGATGGGGCAGTCAATGTTATCGACCTAGAAGGTCTAAGAGAATTACAGGTCAAGTGAGAATTGGCCTGCCAAGCCATGGACAGGTATGTCAGAGTTATTGGATGCACCAAGTAACAGCAACCCAAGAAGAAGACTCGAAGGAGTGCAAAAAGGTGGAGTGATGCTGGCATTGGTCCTGGTGTCAGTGAGGGAGTGGCGATTGACAGCAAGACTGAAAACATAGAGTCTGTGTGTGGGAGACAACTGAGTGAAGGATCAGTACCCTACAGTGTCCCCATGAGTTGTGGCATCTAGACAGACTCACAGACAGAGTCTGAATATGCACATGGTGGACAACAAGACTGTAAAGTCACCAAAAGTTCAGTGGTACCAACAGTATGGGTATGTGGGATGCAGTGTATACTGTGCAACAGCCAAGCTGTTTGCTTACTCAGTCACAGGAGAAGAGTGGGAGGCACACAATACTGGTGCAAGTAGTGCCAGAAATTGACCACCGGGTGGCACTGAAGGTATCATTTGGGAGCACAAATAATGTGGAACAGAGCTGTAGCATATTTATGTTGAAATGGCAGATCCAGCATCAGGTCACTAACCAGGCATATGAAGCATGCACTATCAACCAGAATTCCATGAGTATCCAACAGGTTATCAACCAAGATGAACTATGTTTTTGGATTCTCCTTCTGCAGGTGACGTAATTTAAGCACCTATTGCAGCCTTGCAGGAAGAGGAGAGTGGCAGTGTTGCAACGGCAATGGTGGCATGGTCCCAGGAAGAGGTACATCATCTGAGTTCTGTGGAGAATGAGTAGTGATGTGCAGTCTACACACAGTGCATAGTGCTGTTGGCACCGAGGAGCATGTGGTTGTCATGGAATGTTGTCAGTACAAGGATCACATGAAAGTATATATTCTCATATAATGGAAGGAGGAAGCAAGTCTAAATTATGTATGTACATCTGCTGCAGTGGCACTGAGAAAGGCAAATGTGTCTCTTTTCTTGATTTGGAGTTTGATGAAATCAGAGTATTGTGGCATGTTGTGAAAGTGGACATATCATTCTGTATGCAGTTCCTGCCAAGATGACTGCAGCCCAGAGAGGTTAGAGTTCACATTCATGAACAGGTGTGAGCTGGTAGGCACACATAAGTGTGGAATTATTACAGGCTGAAAGATAGAAGTGTCACTAAAATACTGTCTCTGGATCCATAGTAGAGTCCAAGTCACAAAACTGTAGCTAGTCCACTGTTATAGTTTATCCAGATCATCGTTTGTGTGCTCCTATAACACAATATTCGACTTCAAATTTGTCTCAAATCCACACAGTTGTTACATGTGTTGGTGGCTCTGTTTGAAACTCAGTTTGCTATTGGTATTGAATCTCAGTAATGTTTTCATAGGTAATGTACAACTTCAAAACTGCTGTCCTTTCACTGAATGTCAGACTTGCATCAGCCATGTTTATGCACGTAACAGTAGAATAAAAACACTGTCATGTAATAAAACAGAACAATGCTTGTGATGCAGCTATCACATAACAAAATGAAACAATTCTTAAGTGGCAACTGTCATTTAAGAAAACAAAACAATGCCTTTGTATTGACTGCCAGAACAACAAACTATTAAGCTACCAAAAATATGATGTTTCTGTCAATTAATTTGCAAATTATGGATAGTTAAACAGTGTATACATTTTTGGGCCACTCTGTATTTCACAGTTGGAAGATACGGTACATCACTTGAAGAATCGAGGTGGAAATATTGGGATCCCTATGGTGAACACAAAACTATTAACGATATCACCAGTGTAATTATATCACCAATAAGCTACAACCACTTTTTGAATGCATGGGAATCAAAACATCCTGATCAAGAAACACTAGCAATATACTGCAGTGGAGTGTGCACTATAAAACTCCTGGCAGATTCAATCTGTGTGCTGCACTGAGACTCAAACCTGGGACCTTTGTCTTCTGCAGGCAAGTGCTCTATCGACTGAGCTACCCAAACACAAGTCATGATCCATCCTCACAGCTTTAATTCCACCAGTGACCTGTCTCCACCTTCCAAACTTCACAAAAGCTCTCCTGCAAAACTTACAGAACTAGCACTCGAGGAAGAAAGGATATTGTGGAGACATGGCTTAGCCACAACCAGGGGGATGTTCCCAGAATGAAATTTTTGCCAGAGTGTGAGATTATGTGAAACTTTTTGGCAGATTAAAACTTGGTGCTGGACTGAGATGTGAACTTATGATCTTCGCCTTCGTGGGCAATTGCTCTGGTGACTGAGCTACCCAGTGTCTGTGAAGACTGGAAGGTAGGAGACAAGGTACTGGCAGAAGTAAAGCTGTGAGGATGGGTTGTGTGTCATTCTTGGGTAGCTCAGTTGGTAGAGGATTTGTCCATGAAAAAGATCATGAGTTTGAGTCTCAGTCCAGGCACCGTTTTAATCTTCCAGGAAGTTTCACTAGCAAAATTGACCTTGAAGTTGCTGATGGAAAAAAACACTTAATCTCCAACAGATGGAGAGACATTTCTGACAGATAAACAACAAAAAAACAACCACTTTAGGCATAATCCTCATCTTGAAGATAAAAATTTGAGAAAACCAAGTAAATGCTTCAAATGTAATAAATCTGGTCATTGGGCAAAAGATTACAGAAAGTTTTGCTTCAAATGTAATAAGCCTGGTCATTATCTAAAGGAGAGCAGAAATCCTATGCTGAAGGATCAAGGTCAAAATCAGTGTAAATTGAGAGGAAATGCCCTTGTAGAATTCGGGTACTATAGTGGATGATGAGCAGAATGAATCTGAACAACTAACTGTCCAAATTACTTTATGTGGTAGATGGATATTGTACAAATATGTTAAGAACATAGTAGCACAACAGTTATTGCAAAAATATACAAAAAATATGCCAGTATATTGATATCTAAGTTCTCTTTGTGGTCAGTAGTCACCACAGAGGCCCTCACCCCCAGTAGTGTGGAGAGCATTGGAGGTGGCGAGAGGGCGAGGCTGAAGATGATCATGTTGTCACAAGATCAGCTGCACTCAAGTATTGTCGGTAGAGGAGGGGTGGATGGTGGGGGTATATCAGTAGTGAGAACATCCTCAGATGGTGGCCATGCATACCAGTGACATGGCAGCATTATCCAAGGCAGGATAGGATGCAATGGTGTAGTGTAGCACATGTTTGGCTGTTTAACTGATGCAGCAGCAGTTTGTAGTTCAACATCAACATAGCAAACTTATGGAGCATCATTTGTGGAGTGCTCAAACAAGAACTCAACCAGTAAAATGGTGAGGCAAGCAGTCAGTATGGATCACCTGTTGTAGTAGTAGGCAGCACTGTTGAATGGAATGGCACTGACAAATGGTGCCATCAGATGGGCACGGCCAGTGTTGAGTAAGAGGGGAAGATGTGAACTTGTATCCTTGTGATGTGTAGTTGAGATGCTTGTTGTAGCTGGAGCAGAATCAGTGAGTGTGAGGTAACTGGTGAGGGCAAAGCTAGTGTGTGGTCCACCAGCAGCTGAGCATGGTCCAGGTGAGTTCAGGCGAGGTCCATTGGCATGTTTATATCCCCAACTCACCAGGTATGAGTAATATGTCAGGGAGGACTGGTGACATCAGGGGTATGGTTCTGCACAATCAAGAAATGCGCAGCTTGTAGAGTGATGCATACGTGGATCAGGATTGTGTCTGGAAGTTGGGTTTGACATTGTCCCTCAGAGAAAGTCCGTATAAAGTGTCTTGGTGATGCCATTATGAGATCTGGGGCATCAAACTGTAAAGAGGAATTACCTCATTTCGGTCTTGGGAAGAAATGGAGGTGAGTGCACTTCTGCCATCAGTTCATCAGAACATGGTGACACATTGAAATCCAAACGTGTGTCAGTCAAGTGTGACGGTATGTGACTGACGGCAAATTCATAGATGCTGTGCCTCCATTCGAGAGCACAACCTGAAGCATGCAGTTTGACACCAGTTGTAGTTGGTGAGGGAGGTCGAGACTCACTGCAGTATAAAGTTGCGAGGTAGGTAGAGACGTGCCAAGTCAGGACAGAGTAAATGCCAACAGCGCCGATAGCATGGTTACCCAGCATGTTATTGTGGGGTGCAATGTCAACCAACTTTGTGGGGCACAATGTCAACAAACTCCTCCTGTGAGAGTGCGGAACTGTGGAGGGTGTGGCCACCCAGTGTGTTATTGTTAGTGTTGACAGTGCAAAGGCCCAGTTTCTGGGCAGTGGCTATGACTTCATTGTCAGAAGCACTTGTGTGGAGGCAGATGTTCTTGGATGTAGCATGGCAGGGGGCTGTGCACACAGTAGGCATGACACAGCTCTGCTGTCATTGTTTATATTGACTTTGCAAAGGTCTGGTTGCCAGGTAGTGCCTGTGATGTTACTATCGATAGTGTTCATAGGGGGTCAGATGGACTCGGGTGTAGATGACGGCAGCCATTGTACACACTGGGAATACATCGACACTGTTCACTATAATGAACTTGATAGGGTGGTACAGTGGAGGGCAGCGAAATTTGTCATATGAGTGCCAACTTCACAGCATTGTTCTTGTTGTGTGTTGATGGTGTGACAATGATGTCACTGAAAACCATGAAATAGTTATTTAATTGTCAGAACAGGTTTAGATATTTGTCGCTATCTAATATCATGTTGTTTGTGGCAAAAATCTTGTCCACAACTGGAAACCATGTTTGAGGGTCGTACAGACAAATTAGTTGCAATTGCAGGCCGAAAGGTTTCAACATCAGTGGATGGTTGTGAGCAGTGAAAACTTGATTGATTAGAGCAGCATATCCAGAGGGGTTGTCACCTGAGGTTGTTATGGTGTAGTACCAACATTAGGGCCGGATGTAGTGGATGTGGTTGTGGCACCGATGAAATCAACACCAACATTGATATGCATTCATCTTTGGACTCTAAGCATTATCTTTGGCTGTTCTGCCATGTCCAGTTCAGTTCTTTGTGATCCTTATATGTGTTAAGGTTAATAAATGAACTATTGCTAAATGGGTGTGATTATTGGTGCAACCAAGCCGGTAATCCGCCTCACTGGTGACCCACCTCCTCGGCACTTCAGATATATGGACTTCATGTCTCAGTTCACCACCAATGTCAGACACATAAAGGGTGCTGACAATATAGTTGCTGATTTCCTTTCACGAGTCGACACCATCCATTCATTGTTAGACCTCTCTGAAATGCCTAACCTCCAACCCGCCACCGAGGAAACACAAAACCTTATTTCAGACTCTACTTCCTCACTACACTTCATCTGCACCACCTTCCCTGGCATTTCTGGTGAGATCTGGTGCGACGACAGTACGGGCACATTACGCCCCCTCATCCCAACCACGCTCCGTCAAGCTGTCTTCAACACATTGCATAATTTAGCCCACCCCGGCGTTTGTGCGTCCGCCCACCTTCCTAGCGGAGTGCTTTGTGTGGAGAAATGTCAACAAGGGCTGCCAGCAATGGGCACGCTCCTGCGTCGCATGCCAACACTGAAATCTACACAAGCACACTTCACCCCCCCGCCCCTCAGCACCTTTTTGATCCCTCCTGGGCGTCTCCAGCATATTCATATTGACATTGTTAGCCCTCTCTCCCCTTCTAATGACTTTTGTTATGTTCTCTCGTCCATCGACTGAACAACTCGCTGGGTCGGGGTTGTCCTCCTCCCCAATATTACTGCAGAAACTGTTGCTCGAGCTTTCATTGAGTCATGGGTGTCACGTTTCGGATGTCCAGCTATCATCATGACTGACCAGGGCAGACAATTTGAGTCAGCCCTGTTCAACGGGATTTGTAGCATTTGCGGCATCCAGTGCATCTGTACCACAACATATCACCCGCAAAGTAACGGGCTAGTCGAGTGCTGGCACCAGACTTTCAAGAAGGCTCTTCAATGCCACGACTCTCTATGGATGGAGACCCTTCCCCTTGTGCTACTCGGCATTTGTGCGATCTACACTCCTGGAAATGGAAAAAAGAACACATTGACACCGGTGTGTCAGACCCACCATACTTGCTCCGGACACTGCGAGAGGGCTGTACAAGCAATGATCACACGCACGGCACAGCGGACACACCAGGAACCGCGGTTTTGGCCGTCGAATGGCGCTAGCTGCGCAGCATTTGTGCACCGCCGCCGTCAGTGTCAGCCAGTTTGCCGTGGCATACGGAGCTCCATCGCAGTCTTTAACACTGGTAGCATGCCGCGACAGCGTGGACGTGAACCGTATGTGCAGTTGACGGACTTTGAGCGAGGGCGTATAGTGGGCATGCGGCAGGCCGGGTGGACGTACCGCCGAATTGCTCAACACGTGGGGCGTGAGGTCTCCACAGTACATCGATGTTGTCGCCAGTGGTCGGCGGAAGGTGCACGTGCCCGTCGACCTGGGACCGGACCGCAGCGACGCACGGATGCACGCCAAGACCGTAGGATCCTACGCAGTGCCTTAGGGGACCGCACCGCCACTTCCCAGCAAATTAGGGACACTGTTGCTCCTGGGATATCGGCGAGGACCATTCGCAACCGTCTCCATGAAGCTGGGCTACGGTCCTGCACACCGTTAGGCCGTCTTCCGCTCACGCCCCAACATCGTGCAGCCCGCCTCCAGTGGTGTCGCGACAGGTGTGAATTGAGGGACGAATGGAGACGTGTCGTCTTCAGCGATGAGAGTCGCTTCTGCCTTGGTGCCAATGATGGTCGTATGCGTGTTTGGCGCCGTGCAGGTGAGCGCCACAATCAGGACTGCATACGACCGAGGCACACAAGGCCAACACCCGGCATCATGGTGTGGGGAGCAATCTCCTACACTGGCCGTACACCACTGGTGATCGTCGAGGGGACACTGAATAGTGCACGGTACATCCAAACCGTCATCGAACCCATCGTTCTACCATTCCTAGACCGGCAAGGGAACTTGCTGTTCCAACAGGACAATGCACGTCCGCATGTATCCCGTGCCACCCAACGTGCTCTAGAAGGTGTAAGTCAACTACCCTGGCCAGCAAGATCTCCGGATCTGTCCCCCATTGAGCATGTTTGGGACTGGATGAAGCGTCGTCTCACGCGGTCTGCACGTCCAGCACGAACGCTGGTCCAACTGAGGCGCCAGGTGGAAATGGCATGGCAAGCCGTTCCACAGGACTACATCCAGCATCTCTACGATCGTCTCCATGGGAGAATAGCAGCCTGCATTGCTGCGAAAGGTGGATATACACTGTACTAGTGCCGCCATTGTGCATGCTCTGTTGCCTGTGTCTATGTGCCTGTGGTTCTGTCAGTGTGATCATGTGATGTATCTCACCCCAGGAATGTGTCAATAAAGTTTCCCCTTCCTGGGACAATGAATTCACGGTGTTCTTATTTCAATTTCCAGGAGTGTATAAGGAAGACCTCAAAGGCACAATAGCCGAGTTCGTATATGGTTAGAACATTGTTCCACCTGGCGAACTTGTGAGCCCTTCCGCTTCTCTCCTCAGTCTGAATTACCTTCCTTCATGGACCATGACAGATGCCACTTCATCAACCTCCATATCCCTCCACCCGCCAGCCATTCCCACCCTAAGGTTCACATCCCGAAATCTCTGGACAATTGCGAGTATGTCATGCTCTGAGATGACACTGTCCGTGCTCCCCTCCAACCTCCATATACCAGCCCGTACTGAGTTCTCTGGCGCTCAGCCAACACCTATGACATCCAGGTGAAAGATTCAGCTGTTGCAGTCTCTCTCAACAGACTTAAGCCTGCTCGTGTCGAGCCTTCTTCTACCCCCCTTCAGGCCACGACCATGCCACTCACTGTCGTGGCTCATGACGCTCCGAACACTCCCTCCACATTGGACTTACACACTCTGTCGAGTGACTTCCAGCTCCAATCATCAAGCTCTCCTCTGAGTTCGCCCTCTACTCTGATCTCACGCACTCCGGCGAGTGACCACATGCTCCCCACGTCGAGCTTACCTATGAACACACCCTCGCCGCCGGGCCCATCTTGAACGTGCCCTCGCTTGAGGTGTTTGTGCCTGACCCCCCAGACATAATCCATGACATCTCAATAATACTGCGCAATTATACATGTCATGTGTTTCTCTTCATCCAGTGCTCATGACACAACCTCAGCCATTCCCTGCCACCTGGTGAAATGTGTTCCCTCCCACCCGACGTCAACCTGGACATGCTTCGTGTGTTCGCCATGCCCACCGGAGATATCGTCGTTGTCGCTCCGTTCCACCCGCAAACCGCCGGCCTACCTGTCGCCGCATGACCAACACGCCCAGTACGACGCCCGGCTCGCTTCAACAACTTCCAGGTTCGGTGGCTGAACCTTCCTTCACGACATCTACGCACACAGCTCCCCGATGATGCTGTCGAGCTGACCGTGGTCTGGCTCCCGTGGACCACCCCTGCCGACGCCATAGTCACCCCCCCCCTCAACACCCTGGCCTCTCAAGAGTACTCCGTACTGTGTGGGAGGGAGGGGAGGGGGGGGGCTATGTAGCGGTGATGAAATCGACACCAACATCGATATGCATTCATCTTTGAACTCTAAGCATTATCTTTGGCTGTTCTGCCATGTTCAGTTCAGTTCTTTGTGATCCTTGTATGTGTTAAGGTTAATAAATGAACTATTGCTAAATGGGTGTGATTATTGGTGCAACCAACTCGGTAATCCTCCTCATGGTGATGCAGTTAACTGGTATAGCAGCAGCAGTAGGTATCGCCAAGTTTGGGTGTAACAAGAACCCATTGCTCAGCACGTTGCCCAAGGCCACCGTGAAAAGGAAGTGGAACATGGAAGTGTAGTCACCTTTTGCAGCATGCACAGCAATGGCTGTGGTTGATGTGAATGTGTGTGGTGAACACAAGGCTGATGCAGTTGGGAAGCCATGGTCACCAAGTGCATTATCAGTGTCATGAGTGGCCTGAGGCCCTGATGGAGGCGGTAGGAACAAGGAAGCTCAAGAGCCCATGGTGGCATGCATAGCCATGACTGTCATTGACATGAAATGTGTGGGAAATGAGTGTGGAGAATACACGTTCTCACTCATGGAATGTTGCAGTTAATAGTTGCCCAAACACTGAATGTCTGATCTGGTATATTGCACACGGTAGGTGCACACTGGACAGTTAGATAATGTCTGAAATGCACATGGTTGGGGGTTGAGACACTTGAGTGGGTACAAAGGCGACAAGTACAGATGTAAACACAGAATATGGGGCACCAAGAGAACACCACCTGAAGTCGTAGAGGTTAGGGTGTGCGATTGCAGCAAGCCATGAGGGCATTTTCATTTTCCATTTTTTGCAGTCATTTGCACTGGAGCCTCACAATCTGCATGCAGAATGGTTTGTGAAAACATTAGATATGATGTTGGAAATGGTGGGCAATCCATTGTGCATAGTAAACAACACTGTGCAATAAATAAACTTCGTAAAACCATACTGTTGGCAAATGATGATCCACACCACCACAGTGGTATGCATCCAAATGAAAACTGGTGGGAACATATGTTGAATGTTCCAAGTGCAATGCACAGTAATGTCAGATCTCGCAGCAACGACAGTATGAAGAGTGTCATTGTTTATTGCACAATAACACTGCAGGAAAACACAAAAGTTGTAATAGTCACCATAACAATACAATATCACTCATGTGCACTGCACATGCTGAGTAGATGATTTAATCCATTTCAAAGAATTTCGTGGGAGGTGATGAAAGGCAAAGCATCAAAACTGCATTGAATTGTCAGCTTGTGGCAAAGGTCAAAAATATGTTGTGGTCCTCTAAAAAAAGCAGTTGTGCAAGTGTCAGTGTCTTTGTGATCACTGGAATCACCAATGCGGAATTCAGGTACAAATTGCAGTCTACCAGCTTACTCATGCAGTACTAATGTGGTAAAAGGAGGAGTTGTTTGCATATATTAAGACAGAAAACAAATTCAAGAGCATTGACACAAGTAGATTTTGTAGTGATCAGCACATAGAAGTGTGTGCTTGTAAGTTAATGCTGAAAAACAGTACACTTTTAATTGTAACAGTATATAGATGCCCAGTGGGAAATTTTGAATTATTTATGAGGAACCTGGATTCCTGATTATGCTGTCTGTCAGACGTCAGCAAGCAGTTAATTGCCTGTGATGACTTCAGTGTAGATTTTCTAAAGGACCTTATTTGGATCCTGCAATTTGCTCTCCGTAGTTAACCTTCCAACATGGGCGGATAAAGACAGTAGGTCGCTAATTGATAGAAAATAACTGTTCACCCAGTAACAAATGCTCTCTCTGATCATGATGCACAGTTAGTCAGGATAAATGACATAGTGCCTTACAATGTGGATACACCTCACTGGAAGTCAGTTAGAATCATTAATGACTACAGGGCAAATGTCTTTAAGAATAATTTACAGGAAACAACCTGGGATGCAATTTATAAAGAACCAAATGCCAATAAAAAATTTAATTTATTCCATGGTCAGTACATATCAGTATTTGAAAGCTAATCAGAAGGGACATCAAACACCCATGTAAAAAACCACGGATCATTAAGGGCATTATAGTATCTTGTGAAAGGACAAGGAAAATGTACCTTTTGCCAAGAACAATTAGAGACCCTGCAGTAGCTGCACACTACAAAAACTACTTAAATTACGTAGAAAGGTTATTAAAAAATCAAGAAACATGCACATAATGTCAGAAATCAGTATGTCTGACAACAAAGTTAAGGCAATGTGGAATATAGTGAAGCAAGAGACAGGACAACCAATCACAGAATAACATTACTATTGAATTGAATGGAAGGGTTATAAATGACATGTCACAGGTAGCAAATGTATTTAATAATCATTTCTTAAACATAGTAGAAAGCTTAGGGACCAGCAGTTCAAGAGAAAGATCACAGCAATATCATGAAGAAGTAACTCTCATAAAATTACATCATATGAATGTGCCACCAACTTCTACTTCTGAAATAGGGTCATACGTTCTCTCAAGGATGAAAGCTCTTCTGGTTTTGGTGGTGTTCCCAATAGAGCACTAAAGATTTGTTCCCACATAATAAGTCCAGTATTGTCCAAAATATGTAATGCATCACTATCTCAAGGCATTTTTCCAGAGAGATTAAAATATGCCGTTGTTAAACCCCTCTTTAAGAAAGATAAGAGATATGTCAGTAACTACCAACCTATTTCACTGCTGACATCATTTTCCAAAATTTTTGAGAAGGTGATGTATTCTAGAATAGTATCTCACCTTGGCAACAATAATATCCTCAGCAAATCACAGTTTGGGTTACAGAAGGTTTGCTCTACTGAGAATGCCATTTACATGTTCACACACCAGATATTATGAGCATTAAATAAGAAAATAACACTGGTAGATATTTTCTGTGACATATCCAAGGCATTTAATTGTGTGCATCATAGTATATTCCTAGTTAAATTGAAGTTTTATGGGATTGATGGTATAGCCAACCAATGGACCATGTCATACCTAACCAAAAGAATGCAGACAGTTGTACATAGTAGTAACTGAACCAACAGAATCCAGGCACATAATTCTCACTGGGGAGAAATCACATACGGGGTTCCCCAAGACCCAATCATAGGTCCACTACTGTTTCTCATATACGTAAATGATCTATCATCTAATGTACAACAAGCAGAATTAGTTCTTTTTGCTGATGACACCAGTATTGTATCACTCACAGTATACATACAGAAATGGAAGAAACGGCGAAAGAAGTTCTCGAAGGTATCATTGACTGGTTTCCTGTGAATTGTCTCACCCTGAATTCCACAAACACATATCAATTCAGTTCTGCACCTCTAGGGGTTCTGCACCAGTGATAAGTGCAACATATGGTGATGAAATAATACATAGGGTGGAAACTTAAAAATTATTGGGTATCCGTATTGATGAGAATTTAAATTGCAAATAACACTTTTTGGAACTCCTGAAACAAATTAGTTCAGCCACATTTGCACTTTGAATCATAGCAAATTTTGGGGAGAGAGAAATCAGTAAGTTGTCATATTTTGCTAACTTTCATTCAGTAATGTCATATGGAATAATGTTCTGGGGTAATTCATCTTTAAGAAAGAAGGTCCTCATAGCCCAAAAATGTGCTGTAAGAATAATATGTGTTGCTCACCCATGATCATCTTGTAGACATCTGTTTAAGTAGTTAGGCATTCTGACCACTGCTTCACAGTATATTTATTCCCTCATGAAGTTTGTTGTAAATAATCCACTACAGTTAAAAAGAAACAATGAGGTACATAATTACAATACTAGAAGGAAAAATGACATTCATTACTCAAGATTAAGGTTGTCTTTAGCACAGAAAGGGTTGCACAATGCTGCAACAAAAATTTTTGACCACTTACCCACTGATATAAATAAACTGAAAAAGTTTCTCCTTGACAACTCCTCCTATTCTGTAGAAGAATTCTTTGTTTGTAGTGTGTAAAAAGTGGTGGGTAGGAGTTGCTAACTCAATCTGTATATCTTGTTTTTATTTCAGGGGAAAATAATAATAATAATAATCATGATAATAATAATAATAATAATAATAATAATAATAATAATAATTAGAAGATACAAAAAAAGTGAAAATAGAAGGAAACAAAACCAAACATACAACACAAACCAAAAGAAATTTTACCAGACAGTAGATAACACACACATTAAAATAGACAATCCACCAAACATAACAGACATGGAACACTTCTGGAGCAACATATGGTCAAACCCAGTACAACATAACAGGCATGCACGGTGGATACAAGCAGAAACAGACACATACAAGATGATACCACAAATGCATGAAGTGATAATTTTGCAATATGAAGTCATCCAAGCAATTAATTCTACTCACAATTGGAAAGCCCCTGGAAAAGATAAAATAGCAAATTTCTGGCTAAAGAAGTTCACCTCAACACATTCACATCTAACTAAATTATTTAACATATCTAAAAACACAGATGATGTGACTTACCGAACGAAAGTGCTGGCAGGTCGATAGACACACAAACAAACACAAACATACACACGAAATTCAAGCTTTCACAACAAACTGTTGCCTCATCAGGAAAGAGGGAAGAAGAGGGAAAGACGAAAGGATGTGGGTTTTAAGGGAGAGGGTAAGGAGTCATTCCAATCCCGGGAGCGGAAAGACTTACTTTAGGGGGAAAAAAGGACAGATATACACTCGCACACACACACATATCCATCCGCACATACACAGACACTAGCAGACATTTGACAAAGACTGGAAAATTGCTCAAGTCACACCAGTACCCAAAAAGGGAAGTAGGAGTAATCTGCTGAATTACAGGCCTATATCACTAACATCAACTTGCAGTAGGATTTTGGAACATATACTGTATTCAAACATTATGAAGTACCTCGAAGAAAACGATTTATTGACACATAGTCAGCAAGGTCACAGTTCGTAGTAATAGACGGGAAGTCATTGGGTAAAACAGAAGTAATATCCAGCATTCCCCAAGGAAGTGTTATAGGTCCTCTATTGTTCCTGATGTATATTAATCACGTAGGAGACAATCTGAGTAGCCATCTTAGATTGTTTGCAGATGATGCTGTCATTTACTGTCTTGTAAAGTCATCAGATGATCAAAATTACTTGCAAAATGATTTAGTTAATATATCTGTATGGAGCGAAAAGTGGCAATTGACCATGAATAAAGAAAAGTGTGAAGTTATTCACATGAGTACTAAAAGAAATCAGCTAAATTTCGATTACGCGATAAGTCACACAAATCTGAAGGCTGTAAATTCAGCTAAATACTTAGGCATTACAATTACAAATAACCTAAATTGGAGCGATCACATAGATAATATTGTGGGTAGAGCAAACCAAAGACTGCAATTCATTGGAAGAACACTTAGAAGGTGCAACAGGTCTACTGAAGAGATTGCTTACACCACGCTTGTCCACCCTATTCTGGAGTATTGCTGTGTGGTGTGGCATCCATATCAGGTGGGACTGAAGGATGACATTGAAAAAGTACAAAGAAGGGCAGCTTCTTTTGTATTATCATGAAATAGGGGAGATAGTGTCACATACATGATATATGAACTGGAGTGGCAATTATTAAAACAAAGGCATTTTTCGTTGCGATGGGATGTTCTAATGAAATTTCAATCACCAGTTCTCTCCTCCAATTGCGAAAACATTCTGTTGCCATGCACCTACATAGGGAGAAATGATCATCACAATAAAATAGGAGAAATCAGGGCTTGCACAGAAAAATTTAAGTGCTCATTCTTCCCACATGCCGTTCGAGAGAGGAATGATAGAGAGACAGCTTGAAGGTGGTTCATTGAGCCCTCTGCCAGGCACTTTATTGTAAATATCAGAGTAATCACATAGATGTAGGTGTAGATAACTCTGTTCAGTAACAGAATCTCTAGTTTTGGCCATACAGTGCAAAACAAGAAGTGTCTGTGAGAGCTAACAGTTGAGGAATGTAAGAGTTTAGATTAATGTGTTTTCCTATTTTCTAGTCTAACCTGTTTCTGCAGTTGTAACTAAGTGAAGGTAACAATCACTAAGCAAGTTACTGTATTAACTATATGTCAAAAAGTATTACCAGTAGGCCTAAATCACCAATCCATTGTGAATGCCATTCTGATTCAGATAAACTTTATCTTTGCTGTGTCATGTTTTCTTCAGAACAGCCCGAATCTTCTAAAGGTAGTGGATTGCTACTTCTTAGGGATTACACACTACTCTGAGACTTAATACAAGGAAAGAAAAAGAAAAATTAGTTTTACTGTACTGGGGGCACCGGAAACTTTGGCCAGTGCATCAGTGCTGCCTTCTCACTGCCTCCGATTTTGGCACACAAAACAGATAGTTTCACAAATCAGTCTAGATGTGCATATTCATGCAGGACCTACATGCTACAAAAATATTTAAAGCTTAAAAAACTTGAGACATAAGATCATTATGTATACCTATGCACCAAAAATCAGTTATCTAGAGATGAGTAATTGCTGTCGTCCACCTCCATAGTACAGCGGTAGCGTTACCACCTACCACGCATGGGGCCCCGTGTTCGATTCCCAGCAGGGGACTGGGTGTCATGTGTCCTTCATCATCATTGACATGCAAGTCACCGAAGTGGCATCAACTGAAAAGACTTGCAATATCGCGGCAATATCCCGGACAATAAATACCATACGATCATTGGCTGTCTTTAGTTTTTGGTGTGAGATTCTCACGAGTTGTAATTGGTTGCACATTTAGATAACAGACTGAGAACTAGCCACCATCATATGTGTGTAGAAGAATAAGTAAACAATGGAAACTCCAGGTTGAAATATCAGCAATATAAGAAAAAGTATAGTAAAGATGACACTTTGAGTTGTAGACAGGTACAATGAAAAGACTGTTACACATTTAGCTTTTGGCCAAAGCCTTCATCTGGAAAGGAAACACACACACACACACACACACACACACACATTCATTCACATAAGCAAGCACACCTCACACACACAATCACCATCTCTGGCAGCTCAGACCAGAATGCCAATGTATTTCAGTCCGAGTGGCCAGAGATAGTGGCAGGTGAGGCGTGCTCTCCTCCTTTGTATGAATGTGCCTATTTTTCCTTTTCTGAAGAGGGCTTTGCCCACAAACTGAATGTGTAACGGTCTTTTCCTTGTGGCTGTCTGCAACTCAATATGTCATCTTCACCATGAGTAGCAATCTGTCCGTTTTTCCTTACATTGTTGGTGGAAGAATAAGGACATGATGACACCAAGGGCAGGAAGAGATGATGACATTCACGATGTTTGCTTTTGAATACTTGAGATCACTGTATTTTTTATTGGGTGTGAGGCACCATTTGATAGCAGGTTCATTTGTAGGACAAATATTCTCATGGAATCAAATCTGATGAAAATTTGTGTGTGTCAGAAGTTGCATGCAGCTGCAAGATTTCATACAGTTGTAGGCATCAGCAGTTTTGTATTACATTTGGTTGATCCCATGTGGCTCCACTCAAAAGATCATTTAATGTATAGTTGTTTTGTCAGTTGAAATGGAAAGCTTGGTAATCATAGGGTACATATTGAACCAAAAGTCAGAGATTGATGGCACACAGTTTTACAGTGGCTGATGATCCTGGCTCATTGCTTTAGTAGCAAGAATGAACCTCTATGAGATGCTGTTATGCCTAAGGGTGAACTCATACCATGTTTGATGTTTAGTTTGGTCATACTGTTATTTTGAAAGCACCCTATTAGTTACTTTGTAGACTGCAGTGTAGGATTTTGCTTATGGTTCACACATTGTAATACGTCTGTGTTGTGTACTGGTGGCAATTTAAGCAAACACCATTTGTTCTCATTACATAGCCCTAATAGTAAAAGAAATACTGTATTGATCTCCCACAAAAGCACGATGTCATGATTTGCTATAGGCATGTTTGGCAGAAAACTCGGCCTTGAGATTCTTAGATATTATCTGCCACAGTAGCATAAACTAACTTTTATTTTCCTCTCTTTACATTCGGCCCCTGACTGAGTGAACAAAAGTGTCAACTGCCAATGCCAACTGGAGCCACAGTATCATGTATTGTTCAATAAAACATCTTGAAAGAGATAGTTTAACTATACTCCATTGTACTGTACATGCAAATGTGTGCTTTCAGCATTTGTTCTGGTGCCGCTTGTGTGTTTTATATTTACAGTCAGTCAAATTTGATGAAATATTGCAATGGTTACTAAGATGAAAAACTACATACCAGTTTCGTCCAGGGTTCTTCAAATAATTGTTATTCCCCAATACACTGAAACCATCAAACCAGAAAAGGAGTAGCAGAAAGATGTTTTATTTACATCTACCTCTATAATCTGCAAACCACTGTGAGGGGCATGGCAGAGGGTATGCCCCATTGTACCAGTTATTGGTGTTTTTTCTCATTCCATTTACATATGGAGCATGGGAAGAACAATTGATTGAATACCTCTGTGCATGCAGTAATTATTATAACCTTATCCTCATAATATCTATGTGAGCCATACATAGAGGGTTGTAGTATATCCCTAGAGTCATCATTTAAAGCAGGTTCTTGAAATCTGTTAATACACTTTCTTGAGTGTTCCAGTTCACTTTCTTCGGTATCTCTTTGACTCTCTCCAATGGATCAAACAAAGCTGTGAACAAATGAAATGCATACATTTTGGTGTTCATTTGTACAGGCAATGCAATGAAGAGCATTTTATTTTGATACAGCGTACTTTTCAGACAGAGCACACATATGTACATTATGGCAATAATTTAGTTTTAGGTTAATAATTGTAATGTATGCTGTTTAATGTACTAAATTAACTGTGATGTCTAGTTGCATATATATTCAAGAATGCAAGAGTCATAATCTCAAATTACATAAACACATTCCTGCACATTCCCATATTTGTACACTCTCGTTACCCTCATTCATTGTTTAGTGAAACTTCCTCCAGTACAGTTTGTCAAATAGTAACATGCTCTGTGTAGTAGTCACTTACTGCTTTCTGAATGCTTTGGCAGTTATGACTATGTAAACATACTTGTGGACACTTTATGCAAAATGTTTGTTCAGTCACAGCCACCAATTAAGTATTGTATAGCTTTGAATTGGTGAGTAAATAGAAGTGGATGCCAAGTCCCTCACATGCATTTCCCTGAAATCATCTCTAACTTTTTGCTATGGGAGTATGTAAAGAGTATTCTGTACTCAATGCCAATAACAACAGTAGTTGGATTTTTTGAGTATATATGTCCTTCCTTCATACACTTTTTCTATGGTGAAACCTAATAATACTTTTAGCAACAGTCATAAGGCACCACTAATGCCTCAGTAGGACTTACTGGCATTATTAGGTTTATATTTCAATATACTGAAAGCATCTGAAGACTAATAAGCACCATTCACTATTACTAATGGATCAACATTCTTTGTTGCAAAATGTTTTCATTGAATACATGTTATCAGTGGAACATTATTCCACACATTTACTATACACTCAAATCAACTCACACCAAGGTACCACTTTTGATTTTTAGCTGCACAAAGATCATTCGTCTGTATCTGGACAAAGTACTGAGGTGCATAATCTATATTTATTAGAGCAGTTCACTAACAGCTTGGTGCTTCTTTATTAAACAACAAAAATTGATTTTTCACACTCTGTAGATTTGTCACATTTATAGTACCAATAATTGTGCATACAACAATTACATTACAACATATAATTTTAACAAGACTGATGAAATGTAGACTCAGTCCAGAAGTATCGACATTACTTATTGCAATATTTCACTCCCGATGTCCATGGCAAGGTCCATCTTTGCAACCACAACACCACGCAGCACAGTACAGATGGGTCCAACAACATGCCGAATGGACAATTAGGGTTGGTATCACGTTCTCATCACCAATGAGTGTCACATATGCCTTCAACCAGACAATTGTCGGAGACATGTTTAGAGGCAACCTGGTCAGGCTGAATGCCTTAAACCTACTGTCCAGTGAGTGCAGCAAGGTAGAGGTTCCCTGCTGTTTCTGGGTAGCATTATGTGGGGCCGACATACGTCACTGGTAACAGCTGTGTGATACGTGAATGCCATCACCCGACCGATAGTGCAACCATATCGGTAGCATTTTGGCGAGGCATTCGTCTTCATGGACAACAATTCGCACCCCCATTGAGCACATCTTCTGAATGACTTCCTTCAGGATAATGACATCACTTGACTAGAGTGGCCAGCATGTTCTGATGACATGAGCCCTATTGAACATGCCTGCGATAGGTTGAAAAGGGCTGTTTATGGATGATGTGACCCACCAACCATTCTGAGGGATCTACGCCAAATCGCCGTTGAGGAGAGGGACAATCTGGACCAACAGTGCCTTGATGAACTTGTGTATAGCATGCCACGATAAATACAGGCATGCATCAATGCAAGAGCGTGTGCTACTGGGTATTGGAGGTACCGGTGTGTACAGTAATCTGGACCACCAGCTCTGAGGGTCTCCCTGTATGGTTGTACACCATGCAATACGTGGTTTTCATGGGCAATAAAAAGGGCAGAAATGATGTTTATGTTGAACTCTATTACAATTTTCTGTACAGGTTCCAGAACTCTCGGAACCAAGGTGATGCAAAACTTTTTTTGATGTGTGGATTAATACTTCATAGTATTAATTTATGTAAGTGTTCATAATGAAGTGACTTGATAAATACATTTCAGTTAGCATCTTGGCAACACTGATTTGGGTCACGCTACACATATAGGTGTATTGCATACTTTGAATTAATACAAATTTTGATACGTGATTTTCTTGCAGAATGCCAGGATTTTCTTTTGATTCAGCGTTCGTTGGTGAGAGAGATCAAACCTCTGTACTGCTTCAACCTAGCATAAGCCCACAGAATGTAAGCAAAACATCCCTTTAAAAAGCCAACAATAGGATGACTTCTTCCATCTCTCTTGTGCTTGATTTACAATGCAATACAATGTCTTGAGGACAGCTTCAGGTTGTCAATTACAGCAGGTTGATGACACCACTGGGTCGGTAACAGCAACAAGTTGTTGACATCATGGAGATGGCAATAGGAATGTGGGTCTGGATACTCTTCAGGATTTGGTGGTGATGATTTATATGCAACATATTGTACAACACACATTAGTTTCATGACACAGTAAACAACAACAGGGTCCTGGAAGCATTATGGGCCCGCACATTCATACTACACTGATGTGAAAGCAACTTTCACGTTATGTGTCACTGCCAAGTAACATAGATCAGTCAAACTTGGACCATATGTAAAAATTACTACAGCATAATACAGAAGGTAATGGAAAGAAATACACAGTAAGATGAGCAGATATGATGCTTTTATTCAAGGACAATAATTACTCTGAAACACCGTGATTTGTGATTGTCCCCTGGACGTTACAAAAAGCCAGACATGGTTCTTACTAGGGTGTGTGATTATCACAGGCGGCAAAGTATGCTCTGCAGTGTGCTCCCATGTTGGTCATAAGATTGGTGAGGAGATGTCTTGTGGTAGGCTGTTCCATTCCTCCAACAGTGCAGGTGATGACAGCTGGATGGTCATTGGCACATGTGGACGTGCTGGCCCAATACATCTCCCCACCACATCCAACACATGCTCACAATTTAAGTTGAGGGAACAGACAGGCCATTTACCAAATATCCTCTTGTTCCAAGAGCTCCTGCACTAGTACTGTCCGAAGCACTCCTGTATTGTCACACATAAAAATGAAGTCAGGGCTGAATATACCCCTGAAAAATGAAGTCAGGGCCGAATACACCCCTGAAAAGACAAACTTCGGGAAGGAGTGGAATGTCACAAAGCTGTTGGCTGATGAGTGTGCTGCGTTCAAAGATTTGGAGGCAGTAAGCTCATGCAACATTATTGCCCCCCACCCCCCCAAAACCTAAACAACTGACCCACCAAAATGACCATGTTCAACAATTTTCTTGGTTGCATTACATGTGCTTATCTCTTGCCACATGAGACAACACATAATGCACTCAGGAACGTTGTACAACATGATCGTTTTCATGTTCCAGGATATGGTGTAGGGAGAAATAATGTTGCACGGGTGTACTGACTCCAAATCTTTGAACACAGTACATTCATCAGTCAACATCTTTTGTGACATTCCACTCCTTGACATTTGTATTTTCAGGAGTGCCTTTGGCCCCGATGTCATTTTTATGGGTGACAATGTGGAACTTCATTGACCAGCACAGGTACAGGAGCTCTGCGAATGAGAAGGTACAGTAAAACTTGCTCAAAATGGAATTGCCTGGGACTAAAATAATTTTCCAAATTGGACAAGTTTTCAGATTACACAAAACTCACTGGGCTACATAAAATTTCTGAGGTATCATGCACAAAAGTACAGTAAGATTTTTTAATTATGCATATACTGTACTTACATACCTTCACTCCAGGACAGTACAGGTTCATTTACTGTATACTGGACAATATAACAATGGACTGTTACACTAATTGATAAATAACATGGCATTTCTATATTTTTACTCGAACTTTAAATTTGTTTATTATTGTATGTACATATACATTATTGCCAAGTTTATTTGCTTTACATTTTACTTTTTCACCACCTATCAAAGAGGGCAACTTGTTTTAATTTCCTGTTCAAAATATTTTTTTCTAGGCAATTTTTTGCACCGTACAATAGTTCCAACAAGTTGGGAGAATTTGTGTGTGCTGCAAATTGGATAACATCGTTTATGCATGCAATGGCTTCATCAGATGTATTAATTTTTCTAGGGACATCATTTTGCTCCTCTTCTTGTTCCTTTGCTTCTTCTTCATCATCCTCTGTGCCGCAGATTTCTATTAAATTTGTTGCTGAAGTGAAAGTGGAGTGAGTTGACAGAAAGCCATCACTTCGAATGTAACCATCTGCGCTACATGAAATGTTTTGCATTTTCATTAATTCAGCAATTGCTACTGCATTTCCTTGAACTTCGATGGCCATAGAAGCATCTTGTTCTTGACCCCCAAACCACCCTTTGATGGAGCACTTGGTGACAGTTTTGGGTTTTATTTCCTTTACTGCCAAGCCAATCCATTTTGCTGCATCCAAGACAGAAACTGACCGTGCAAGAGCAAAAGTACTTTCGCCTTCTTCAACACTAAGAATAAGAGACTGCATCAGTAATCACCTATAATAACACTTGGATGTGTAAATAACCCCCTGGTCCATGGGTTGTTTGATGCTGGTTGAACATGGAGGGAACCAACCCAATTTCACATTTGATAATGTTACTTTCAGGTGACAGGCTGCATTGTCTAGGAAAAGGAGAAATTAGTGATTTCCTTTTTACATTTTGGCATTGAAAGACCCCAGACATTCTTCCATAAAACCACTCACCATCCACACCTTTTTATTGCTTTGCCTTGTGACTGGCAGCTTACTGACGTCTTTGTGTTTGAAACAACGTGGTTTTGCCACCTTTCCAATCACCAGTGGCTTCTCTATTCCACCTAACATGTTTCCACACAGCAGTACAGTGAGTCTTTCCTTGAACATTTTTCCACCGGTGTGATTTTCACCTCGAACTACTAGCGATTTTGAAGGCAGTGCGTGAGCGTGATAAAACAGTCACGTTTCATCGGCGCTGAACATGTCTTTCAGATCATAATTCACAATTAAGTTGGACTGTATTGTCTTCCACTCTGTTGCTACACTTTCCTGCACGTCCTTAGTTTCCCCACACACTTCATTCCACAGGATGTTGTGCCTAGCTTTGAAACTGTCCATCCATCATGTGGATGCCTTAAACGCCATAATTCCAAGCTCTGTAGTGACTTTCAGAGCCTCACTCTGTGACATGGGTCCAGATAAAGGTAAGTTTTTTGCCCGCGCACTTACAAACGATTCCCATACTATTTCGTTAATTTCTTCATTTGCGGTCTTCTTTGTCTTTCTTTTCATCTGCCCATTCCCTTTCATCCATTCATCCCGAATCTTATCCTTGTTTCTTAAAGTCTCATAAATTTGCGTTTTACTGCATTTGAAATGCAACGTAATTCCATGCACAGAGACTTTGTCTTTCTCGCTCACCTCAATTACATTAACCTTTTCATTAAGTGTTAATGACGCATACCGTTTGTTCGACATCACATTACTGTACCTCTTAAAGTGCTAGTAGTCAACTGAAACTGGCAGAAAATAATGACCTTGCCGGGTCCACAAACTGAAAATACCTTTTAGCACACACTCACCAATGTCAACGCACTTTCAATGATGTGTTCTACCTGCTTCACGAAAAACAACCACAAGAATTTAAAATTCAAATTTGATTCACTGTTGTTGATTTTTACTCTCAACATACTTTTTAAAGAGATACTGAGGTGTATGTACAGCCCTGAACCAAGAAATACTGACTACAATATTCATTCGAAAAATGACGTTCACTACTGTGATACAAATTTTTAGGTTAAGTTTAACTGAAAAATTTAAAACATATGTGAAATATGGTACAATAAATTTAATTCAACAATAAATATTTTTTTCGTAATTTTAAAATATAAATGTCACAAAAGATATATTGTCAAAAGGTCGGCATAAGGTACCTCGCCCCCCCCCCCCCCCCCCTCAGTCCCCCACCACCACCACCCCATCTGTATTGCAGGGGTTAATTGTCATTTAGCACATGTGGGGAAAAATATTGCAGCACATCCGCAGTCACCAACAACGATCCTGCAGTTGTCAACTGTGCTGGTGGATGAACAGAAGGCCGTATCACAAGAACTCCTTACCAAACTTGTGGCCAGTCTGGAAGCACACTGCAGAGCACACACTGCCATACATTGCGATCACATCTCCCATTACAATAAATGTCCTGCCTTTTGTAATGTTCATAGGTCTGCTTGCAGCTCTAAATATACACGTATCATGGAAGGTGGAGGCATAGTAGAGTAGGGGTGATGGACGGCAAAGTGCTGCTTGTTCGTGAGTGAGCAGGGAAGAGGTGGAGAGAGGGTATAATAGCTAGGTGCAATTGGGGGGTTAGGTGGGGGGGGGGGGGGGGCAGGAGAGAGGGGGGAGGGTAATGAAAAAGGCGAGAAGTAAAACGGCTGGGTGCATTGGTGCCACAGCTGGTTGTGTAGTGCTGGAATGGGTATAGGGAAGAGGCTAGATGGGTAAGGACAATGACTAATGAAGGTTGAGGTCGGGAAGGTTATGGGAATGTAGTGTATATTGCAGGGAGAGGTCTGGTCTTGCATCTAGGTTTCTTACAGGGATATGAGCCACGAGGCAACGGTTTGCGAGCAGTGGTTGTGTAAGGATGGATGAGAATATTGTGTAGGTTCAGTGGGTGGTGGAATAGCATTGTGGGAGAGGCATGAAGGATAGTGGGTAGGACATTTCTCTTCTCAGGGCACAACGAGAGGTAGTTGAAGCCCAGGCAAAAAATGTAATTCAGTTACTCCAGTCCTGGGTGGTGCAGAGTCACAAGGAGAATGCTCCTCTGAGGCCAGATGGTGAGGCTTTGGGAGGTGGTGGGTGACTGGAAAGATATGGCATGCGAGATTTGTTTTTGTACGAGGTTGGGAGACTAATTACAATCTGTGAAGGCCTCAGTGAGATCCTTGGTATATTTCAAGAGGGACTGCTTGTCACTACAGATGCAACAGCCATGGGTAGCTAGGATGTATGAAAGGGCCTTCTTGGTATGGAATGGGTGGTAACTGTCACCAACTGTGACCAAGAAACAGCTGAACCACCCTGTTGCTGAACAGCATGCTGCCCAACACGACATACCTCATTTCAACGAATGCTTCACAGCCTGTGCCATCGGGATCCTTCCAATCAACACCAGATTTCCTGAAATTTGCATGTGCCAACTCCCCCTGCATTTTACCCTATGTTCCCATAACCCTCCTGGCTTCAACCTTCACTAGTCATTGTCCTTATCCATCTAGCCCCTTCCCTGTCCCCATTCCAGCACTACACAGCCCTCTATTCCATCAATGCACCTAATCTTTTTACTTCTCTCCTTGTCCACTATCCTCCCCTCTTGCTCGCCCTCCATCTAACCTCCTGATTGCACCTAGTTGCCCTACCCTCTCACCACCTCATCCCTGCTCGCTTCCACAAGCAGCACAAAGGCCTTGTTGGCCAAAAGTTCACTTTCCAATAGGCTTTTTGTAGTCCTATCTGCAACTCAGCATCTCTGCTATACGGTAAGTCACAACTATCCTTTTCATAATATTGTTACATTCCTTCCTGGATTTTCCATTGATTTTGCAAGACAGATTTTCTTTCCATCCCATAATCCAGTGCTTGTTTCCTCAATGAGCGCATGTGTCATGTACCGGCATGCCTCGGGAACAACTGTGCTAAGTTTCAGCTCTACAGCTAACCTGTACGGTTCTGTTCTATGCTTTCAAAATGTTTAAGACTATCAACTCACCTGCCGTGTGTGAGGTTCGCTCAGTGATATGGTTTTTGACAGCAAGGAACCTGCCTGCAGCAGAAATTCATTGACAGATTTGCGAAGTGTACGGTGATACTGTTATGAGTGAAAGCAAAGTGGGTACGAGAATTCAAAGATGGCCATGACAACGTCCATGACGAGGACCACTCCGGTTGCCCTTCTTTGATTACAGACGATTTGGTGGCTTCAGTTGATGTAAGGATTCGTGAGAACAGGCACTTCACAATAACAGGTCTCTCAAACAAATTTCCTGACATGTTGAGATCGGTGTTTTACAACATTGTTTCTGAACACCTTAAGTTTAGGAAACTGCGCTCCCATTGGGTCCCAAAACTCCTAACAGAGGACCACAAAAACCAAATATTTGAGTGTGCGATGAAGTTCTTGACTCGTTATCATGAAGAAGGTGACGGCTTCTTGTGTCAGATCGTAACTGGAGAAGAAACATGGATTTTACATATCATGCCCAAATCGAAGCAACGGAGCATGGAATGGAGACACACACACACACACACACACACACACACACACACACACACACACACTCGCCTGTAAAGGTGAAGGCCAAACAGACTCTGTCCCAGCACAAAATCATGGCATCGGTGTTTTGGGATAGGCATGGTGTTTTGTTGGTCGACTTCATGCAACGAGGAACCACTATCAATGCAGAAGCATACTGCCAAACCCTGTGAAAGCTACGCAGAGTGATTCAAAACAAAAGACGTGGCATGCTGACAAAGGGAATTGTCCTTCTCCACGACAATGCAAGACCTCACACTGCAGGTCAGACCTGTGATTTATTGGACAGTTTTGGCTGAGAAGTTTTAGACCACCCACCCTACAGTCCTGATCTTGCGCCGAGCGATTACCACCTGTTCCTCCACCTCAAACAACACCTCAGTGGCAACCGTTACAGGGATAATGATGACATGAAAACGGCAGTGAACTCTTGGTTATCGAAGCAGGCAGGAAGTTTTTAGGAAGTGGGTATTTTAAAATTGGTTGAAAGGTGTGATACGTGTTTGAACAAACTTGGTAACTATGTCGAAAAATAGAGTGAAGTATGTACTTTCTGAAAATAAATTTACTTTTTTGGAATAACCTTTCATTGTGTACTTATGTTCAAATGGACCTTACTTAAAAAACACGCCTCACATTACTATACTCAGTGTCCGTTCTCTCTCTTCTCCCCTGTGTTTTTTCTGTCACCTTACAAACTGCAATGTATGCTCTACTTATGAGCCACACACTAACCTTCTTTGCTGCACACAAGAGATGGCTACAAGACCACCCTGATTGTTGGTGCAGCATCTCACGCCCCACATTACTCCTGCTGATATCATGAATCTTGTATCTTCATATTGATCACTCTTCCTGCATCACACTCACATATTTTCGCATGTTATTTCCCATACCTTTCCTGTGCCACACAAACTTGTATCTCATCTTACCAACACCTTCCCATCGCCACTCCTCCTGCTCTCTATCCCTGTTCACACTAACTAACTTCACCTTATCTAGTCACACCTGCCATCCCCCTTCTTCACACTTATCCACCCACAGAAATGCACCCCACATTACAATCATTTTATATTTGTTTTTCTTTGATTACATTGTGCCTTCATGCTCATTTCAGTTGATTTTTGCCTTTCACTATCAGCCTACTCCCTTCGATTTCATCTTGTTTCACCTTATTTTATGCGTTTCATCTTTTTTCCAATTTTTTCCATGTGTCTGGATGTATTTTTGTGAATTTTTTGGATGTTACGTTATTTATGCATTTTAAAGTATTTTTATCCATCACCATAGATCCTTGTTCCTTCAATCTGCATCAATACAGAAAAGTTTCCTTGCTCCCTAGCCAGAACCCAGTCCCAAATACTGTTCCTGTGTTGTTGTTTGGCTCATGAATCCCCCCCACCCAAATGGACATACCATCAAATTATCCATCTCCAGCTGCCACCCTCCCTTCCACAATGACCTCCATCTGTACAGATTACCCCAATCCTTAACCCTCACCAACATAGTCCTGCAAAACCATAGCAATCAAGCCCAAACCTTCTTGCAATACCTTCTCTCCATCAGTAAAATTGTCCTGCTATGCAATCCCAAATTCCTGGCTCTCATAAGCTATCCAGAAACTAGAGCAACATGCACAATGCCACCTCAAGAAACTCTCTACCCAGTTCACTTCCTACTTCTGCCGTGGGATGCCACTGTCCACCACTTCTACAACAACATCCAAACCTCTCTCATCTCCCCTCATAGCTTCAAACCCTGTCTCACAGACCTACAATGTTTACCCCACCCTCCAAAACTCCCTCTCACCACCACACGAACCCAGAAACTAAACAGATCCAAAACACAGTCATGAACCTTTCCTCCAAAAGCCTTGTCCCCACAGAAGTGTCAGTCCTTTCCAAAGGCCTCACCTTTTGCCCCACACGCAAATTCAGTCATGCAGGATGTGTTAAAGACCTTTCCTTCCCCCAATCCCTACAGTGGAAACACTTTTTTTCTCACCAACCCTACCAATCTGAATCAACCAAAGACGAATACTGAACACCGCCTGACTCAGTTCTCTCCTCCAATGAATCGTGACTGACCCCCACTGACCCAAAATCATGCCCTGTTAACTTTCCAGAATTTCTTAGCCTCAAACCTTGCCCCACCATCATTCCCCAAATCCCTCACCATACAAACTAACCTCACATCCGCAGAAACAACGACAACTACCCACCTTACCTGAAAACAAAGGCACTATTATTTTGAATCACAGGTATTACCTGGCAGGATGATTCCGCCAGCTGTCACATTCATCCACCTACAATCCCTGCCCATTCCAGAAATCTGGCAGGCTCTCCAGCCTCTTCTCAAATCCTTAAGCCCATCCCAGAAGATCTCCCTGGAGTCCACCTCTCTCCTCACCCTCGCATTCCCCGCACTCCTACCTTCTACATGCTTCCTAAAGTCCATAAACCCAACCACCCAAGATGCCCCTTTGTGGCCAGTCACTGTGCCCCCAACAAGGGACACACTGCTTTCGTAGACCAACAGCTTCAACTTATTACCCACAACCTACCCTCCTATATACATGATACCAAACAACTCCTCCATCAAATCTCCACAGTTCCCGTTTCTTTACCATAAGGCACCTTGCTCATCATTACTGAAGCCATCTCTCTTTAACATCCCCAGTGTTCATTGCTTTGCCATTATTAAACACTACCTTTCCCAATGTCCAACTGATTTCAAATGTACAACCTCCTTCCTGGTCATCATGATTAACTATATCCTCACCCATGATTACTTCACCTTTAAAGTCATCACCTACAAACAAATCCATGGTAGGGCAGCAGGTACATGCATGGCACCATCCTATGCCAACCTATTCATGGGCCATCTAGAGAAATCCTTCCAAAACATCCAGAATCCCACACCCCTCACCTGGTTCAGATTCACTGATGACATCTTCATTACCTGAATTCTGCATGAAAAGACTGTACCCAAATTCCTCCAAAACCTGAACACCTTCTCCTCCTTGCACTTCAACTGGTCCTACTCAACCCAACAAGCCACCTTCCTCAACATTGACCTCCATCTCAAATATGGCTACATCTGCCCATATCAAACCTAACAGTAAGCAATAACTCCATTTCGACAGCTGCCACCCATTCCATACCAAAAAGACCCTCATATACAGCCTAGTCACCCATGGCAATCGCAACAGTAGTGACAAGCAGACCGTCTTGAAATGTAACGGGGGTTTCACTGAGACCTTCACAGACCATAATTACACTCCCAAACTTGTACAAAAACAGATCTCGCATACCTTATCTATCTACTCACCCATCACCACCCGAAGTCCCTCTGTCTGGCCACAGAGGAACATTCCCCTTGTGACTCAGTAGCACCCAGGACTAGATAAACTGAATTACGTTCTCCACCAGGGTTTCAACTACCTCTTGTTGTGCCCTGAAATGAGAAATGTCCTACTCACTATCCTTCCCACCCCTCTCACAGTGGTATTCTGCCACCCTCCGAACTTACATAATATCCTCGTCCATCCCTACACAACCACTACTCCCAACCCCTTGCTTCATGACTCATATTCTGTAATACACCTTGATGTGAGGCCTGTCCCATACATCCTTCCACCACCACCATTTACTCCTGTTCTGTCACAAACATCACCTATCCCATCAAAGGCAGGGCTGCCTGTGAAACCAGCCATGTGATCTACAAGTTAAGCTGCAACCACTGTGCTGCATTCTGCATGGGCATGACAACCAGCATGCTGTCAGTCAACATGAATTGCCAATGAATAACTGTGGTCAAGAAACAGCTGGACCACCCTGTTGTTGAGCACGCCGCCCAACATGACATTCTTCATTTCAATGACTGTTTCACAGCCTGTGCTATCTGGATCGTTCCCACCAACATCAGCTTCCCTGAACTGCACAGGTGGGAATTCTCCCTGCATTATATCCTATGTTCCTGTAACCCTCTTGCCCTCAACCTTCATTTGTCATTTTCCTTACCCATCTAGCCCCTTCCCTGTTCCCATTCCAGCACTACACAGCCCTCAATTCCACCAATGCATCCGTCTTCTTACTACTCTCCTTTTCCACTAACCTCCCATTCCCCTCCTCCGTCTAACTTCCCCACAGGCAGCACTTTACTGTCCCCCACTCCTACCGTGCCATCCCTCCCCCTCCCCACCCCAACCTCCTCCTAACCCCCACCGCATCTCCATTGTATGGTGAGAAGCAACTATCCTTTTCAGAACATTGTACACACGTATCAATTATTATAAATTAATGGTCACTTAACAATGCTGTAAAATTGCCTCACTCAAAAAAAAATACATTTAATTCTGAACTAAAATCAATCTAATTGCACCTTACAGCTGGACAAAGACTTTTCATCATAATGAAAATGTGTGTTCGATTCTTCAACCTAACCACAATTCCTGAATCATAATTTCTTTTGGAGGGTGATGTGGGGAAGGAGGGTGCCATTATCACATTAGTTGACAACTGGCGAAAAATTTACAACACAGAAGACTGTCACCAACAAAACAAGCCACTATTGGCATCTGCAGATACTGTTCCTGCCTTTCTTTTAGTTTATAAAATATGGCTACAGTTTGATACAGCTTGTTTATTTGAGCGACTGGGCCTCTATGGATTGCAGGCAGTCCAAGTTCTGCCAACAATCTGTGTTGGACTTAGAATAAATTGTTCACACATTTTACGCACTGCTCAACAGACGTCTTCCTGTCATTAATGCACACTAACTGAAGAGAGCACTGCCCTTGGTGGTGCCATCTATCAACAACTCAGTTGTCTGTGAATGGTTATATTATTGGATAGTTGAGTATGGCTCAGCCTGTAATTCATAGAAATCTAATCTGCATTACAATCCATCTGGTTCAGGTCACGTTACACAATTTAATCACTCCAACAAACATCATCAATATTTATGATACAACATGAAATCATCCATTTCTCACGCATTATGAGCATATTCATAAGTTTTGCTGCTATCAGAAGTCTTTCCCATATGCCTTGGAAACAAACATTTACCATATGTGGTTGTTTTTAAGATTACGTTACTAAAGGCCCCTTTCAAATTCTGTTTTATAATGCCCTGTAAGAGGTTTGTTTCTTTCATGTTGGAGTAGGGAAGCTTTGTAAATTGGATTTTTGGGACATCGTCCTAGTCATTTTTTAAGTTTAGAAAATCTTACAGAATAGAGCAGATGAAGAATATACAAGATTGCATCTTCAACTTCGAATAATTTGTGCCCATCCACTTGTATTCTTAGTTATACTGTTGAAGTACATGTTGTCCTGCGTGTTTATAATAAACTGAGTTCTTAAATGAATCTCTGAAGTGTTATCAATAACGCTGTTACACACAAAATGCGGTAAATAATGGCAAAATATCTGGTTGTAAGAAAATTTGTAAGGATATCTAGTCAATGTACATAGCACATTCATGTTTGCACAGTGCACTGAGCACTCTCAACAGAACACCAAAGTCATAAATGTGGCACATTCGCTGTTTTGACTTCCATGACAGTGCACCTTCCATTTTCTATCTACACTACCAAGACACACATTTGAAGTTTTACATTAAAGAATACAAACAGTGAAACTCACCAATGTTTATACATACGAGGTGCATTCAAGTTCTAAGGCCTCCGATTTTTTTTTTTTTCTAATTAACTACTCACCCAAAATCGATGAAACTGGTGTTACTTCTCGACATAATCGCCCTGCAGACGTACACATTTTTCACAACGCTGACGCCATCATTCCATGGCAGCGGCGAAGGCTTCTTTAGGAGCCTGTTTTGACCACTGGAAAATCGCTGAGGCAATAGCAGCACAGCTGGTGAATGTGCGGCCACGGAGAGTGTCTTTCATTGTTGGAAAAAGCCAAAAGTCACTAGAAGCCAGGTCAGGTGAGTAGGGAGCACGAGGAATCACTTCAAAGTTGTTGTCATGAAGAAACTGTTGTGTAACGTTAGCTCGGTGTGCGGGTGCGTTGTCTTGGTGAAACAGCACACGCACAGCCCTTCCCGGACGTTTTTGTTACAGTGCAGGAAGGAATTTGTTCTTCAAAACATTTTCATAGGATGCACCTGTTACCGTAGAACGCAATGGGTAAGGATTACGCCCTCGCTGTCCCATAACATGGACACCATCATTTTTTCAGCACTGGCGGTTACCCGAAATTTTTTTGGTGGCGGTGAATCTGTGTGCTTCCATTGAGCTGCCTGGCGCTTTGTTTCTGGATTGAAAAATGGCATCCACGTCTCATCCATTGTCACAACCAATGAAAAGAAAGTCCCATTCGGGCTGACGTTGCGCCTCAACATTGCTTGGCAACATGCCACACGGGCAGCCGTGTGGTCGTCCGTCAGCATTCGTGGCACCCACCTGGATGACACTTTTCGCATTTTCAGGTCATAATGCAGGATTGTGTGCACAGAACCCACAGAAATGCCACCTCTGGAGGCGATCTGTTCAACAGTCATTCGGCAATCCCCAAAACAATTCTCTCCACTTTCTCGATCATGTCGTCAGACCGGTTTGTGCGAGCCCGAGGTTGTTTCGGTTTGTTGTCACACGATGTTCTGCCTTCATTAAACTGTCGCACCCACGAACGCACTTTCAACACATCCATAACTCCATCACCACATGTCTCCTTCAACTGTCGATGAATTTCTATTGGTTTCACACCGCGCAAATTCAGAAAACGAATGACTGCACGCTGTTCAAGTAAGGAAAACGTCGCCATTTTAAGTATTTAAAACAGTTCTCATTCTCGCCGCTGGCGGTAAAATTCCATCTGCCATACGGTGCTGCCATCTCTGGGACGTATTGACAATGAACGCGGCCTCATTTTAAAACAATGCGCATGTTTCTATCTCTTTCCAGTCCGGAGAAAAAAAATCGGAGGCCTTACAACTTGAATGCACCTCGTATAAATAGCCGTTTTTGCACATTCATTCTTTGACATAAGAGGAACAATATAAGCATCATCTTACATACATGAGAGGCCGTACCTTATTAACCTCATCAACTTCTACAGTGTTTCCATAAACCGAAAAATTGTGGACCTCGAGCCTAACTGAAAAATCGTGTGGGCTTAGATTCAGAGGAAGAAGTGACTTAAAGGATAAACCTTATTAAGCAAAAAATATGACAATGTCAAACAAAAATGGCCATAACAAACAAAGGCACTCCATCTGAAAGTATGTATACGAAGGTAATTCAAATATGTAGGGTGGTCCATCTGAGATGTCGAAGAAGTATAATGTTACATTTACTAAGCTAATGTATATATATCTGAGAAATATTCAGTAATGTACATGAAAATTATGAGAGTTAACACTGAGTGATCATGCTCCAGGAGGCAAGTCACCAGCACCTTGTTCACAGCGCAAACACCAGTTGTCAGAACTACATTGTACAGAGACGTTGTTCACAGTATGAACTTCAGATATCACAAACGCATTGTGTGAAGGTGTCACAATTTAGCATGCTCACTGTGTCTCAAATGTTCAGTGTAAATGGTCGCTATGCTACAAAATAGTGCTCAGTGTGTCATCTGGTATGCAAAATTTTCAAGTGTCGTAGAGACCTTATGAGGTTCCAGACATTGGTACAACATTACTGGCCCATTCTTTTTTGTGGAGAAGAATGTTCATGCCGTCAATTACCTTTGATTGATCGAGCAATGTGTGGTCCCTCAATTACAGCATGATGGGCTACTGAACACCATTATCTATAAACAGGATGCCACTCCACAGCATTGGGCTTTCACAGTGGGGTAACAACCACGCATTCAACCATCACAACCTTATCCCATGGCTTCCTAATAGCCCTGACCTAATGCCTACATATTTTTTGGGTGGGGCTACATCAAGTCAACAGTGCACGCACAAAGACCACAGAATCAGGCCGACCTATACAAGCAGATTACAGCAGCCTAAAGCATATCACTCCACGAATGCCGCATGCCATGTGGTGCAACATGGAATCCAGGCAAGGCATGTCATTCGCAGTGGTGAACATGTTGAGTGCAAATGCATTGTGACACAAACTCCACACACACTTATACACAGACGTACAGTTAAACAGGCAATAAATCTGAGTAGTTTCTTGTATGTAGTTTTACTTTTCTGACATCTCAAGCTGACTGTCCTGTAAATGGTAATTATTTTTTATACCTTTATCAACTAATCATTGACAAGTGAAATCTTCCACTGTTCTCTGCACAGCCTCAGTGCACATCAACTAATTGTGCACACACTCCTTGAGGTCTTCATTGTTTTCAAATCATCGCACTTGACAATTCTTTCATGGATGCAAACAAAAAAATCGCCAGGGAAGGGGGAGGGAAAAATCAGGGAAGTAGGGAGGGTGGTCGAGCGTTTCCAAGTACATGTCCCCAAATTTGTCCTTTGTAAAATTCACTGTGTGAGGCTTATTTTCATGGAGAAGGATGACATTTCTGATTTGCATTCCTTGTCTTGTTTTGGAAGGCAGCTTTTGCTGATATTAACAACTGATGTCATTAACCTGCATTCACCTTATGTCAGTTGTGAAGAAAGTCAATGACTAATAATTCTCTGCAATCAAATACACAATCTCGACAATTTTTCCAGCTGCGTGGCAGGTTTTGGCCTTCACTGGGCAGGCTTCATCCTTTCACCACCACTTCTTACTCACCATTTTGCATTCTGGAGTGCAACAATGGACTCTTGTCTTAACCACATGGATGATGCGCTTCAAAAATTCAACTTTTCTTGGTGAAATTCATTCAGAAGTGTGTGTGACACCTTGAACCAGAATCCATCACATGCTAATTTTTCTAAAGCCAAGCTGTTCACTGATAATGGTATGAGCACAACCAATGCTGATAACCACTTCTACTACAGTTTCTTCAACAGTGCACTGGTGATCACATTCAACAAGTTCCTGAACAGCATTGACACTTGTGAGATTTGATCTGGGTGTCTTAACATGACCATTTTCATTATTGTCACAGCTGCCCTTAAATTGTCTGGCCCAAGAAAACACACTGTTCTGGAACAGTGTAGCGTCCCCAAACAAGTTAAAATCTCTGAGTAACTTATTCATTACAATACATTGCACAACAGCTGCAAGAACCTCCTGTTCTCTAATGGATGTACTGGAGTCGAACAGAGTATAGCAGCAAACCAGGCTGGTTCCCATCCCTAACCACTCCCAACTTTAAAGTGCCCCCCCCCCAAACACACACACACACACACACACACACACACACACACACACACACACACACACACTTTTGAACTGCTTATGCAGTACACTGGCACATTTACCATTTATATTTGAATCATCCTCATACTTGCCATCTACTAAATCAAAATCTGCTTCACTACTGTCTTGCTCCACCCCATGCACTGCAACAAGCTTGAACCCTCACTGAACTGAGAAGTGACCGCAAAGTCTGCCTACCCAAAGAGCACTTACGTCATCTTAAAATAAAGTACAATCTCAACAAATGTGAATTAAGGGGTCACAAGGCAAGGAAAAGCAGATCAATGTATCAGTGCAGCTTGTCATATGACTTGTGGTATGTCAGTGTAGGAAGTTTGTTGAGAATTGCTAAAATGAATATTAAATAATCTCTGTTGATAACAGTCAAGTTAAATGTTTTACAATCTTTGCAATTTAAAAGTAAGTTCTTTGAATACAGGTTAATGTTGACTGACTTGCAGTCACATTTTACATAATTGCTCTCCCACAATTCTCACTTATTTCCAACCAATAGTGTCAAAAAATGAGTTCCAACTGTCATCTTTTGACAAAATTTTGCAAAGCATACCTGTAACAGTCTTCCAAATATACTTACATAATTTCACAATATATTTCAGTATTGTACACAACAAACACGAGTTCAATGTCACTAAATATCACAGGTAAAATAGTTCACAGGAGTGCAACAAAGCCTGTATCACCAAAAAAGGAACATTCTTTTAAAATGTGTGCCGTTCAGTTGTTTCATTTAATATATTTATTCACATCTGAATTATAAACAAAAGTAGATTGCTCATATTGCTGCCACAATACAAAAATGGGGGCAGGGGCAGGGGCAGGGAATTAGACATCCTTTCATCACATTTTCAAAAAACTACTGTCACAAGATTTTATTAAGAAAAGAAATTACACAAACATTCACACAACAAATACCACATATTTACATTTTCCTCTCACAAACTGTATATTTTTACAATTATTTTTCCAATGGTGCATAGTTCAGTAACTTCTCAATAAGATCCACATGTCCCAGCAACATACGGCGGCAGCAGTATCGCTTCAGTCCTAAGGCATCAAGGGCATCTCTGGAAAACGAAAAACAAAAGAAGTATTAATATGAATGCCAGTTATTACATAAAAACCGAGAATTATTTTCTGACAGTAATGTAAAACTACATCTACATCCATACTCAGCAAACCACCGTGATGTGCATGCCAGGGGGTATGCCCCACTGTACCAGTTATTATGGATTCTTCCTGTTCCTTTCATGTGTGGAACATGGGAACAATAATTGTTTGAATGCCTCTGTGTGTTCAGTAATTATTCTAATCCTGTCCTCATGACTCCTATGTAAGTGATACTTAGGGGGTTGTAGTATATCCCCAAAGTGAAAATTTACAGCCAGTTCTTGAAGCTTTGTTAACTGATAGTTGGCACCTGTCTTCAAGATACTGCCAGTTCAGTTCCTTCCGTATTTCTGTAACATATTCCAATGAATTAAACAAACCTGCAGCCATTTGTGCTGCCCTTCTCTGTATATGTTCAATATCCCCTGTTAACCCTATCTAGTACAGGTCCCACACTTTAGCAATATTCTAAAACCAGTCATATGAGTGATTTGGAAGCAATCTCTCTTGTAGACTGATTGCACTTTGCCAGTATTCTACCAATAAATCAAAGTCTATTAACTGTTTTACCCATGGCTAAACCTATGTGGTCATTCCATTTCATATCCCTACAGTGTTACACACAGCTACTTCTATGAGTTGATCGATTCCAACAGTGACTCACTGATATTATAGTCATAGGCTACTACATTTTTTCATTTTGTGACGTGCAAAATATTAAATTTCTGAATATTTAGAGCAAGTTACCAATCTCTGCACCATGTTGAGATCTTATGAAGATGTGACTGAATATTTATTCATACAGCTCCCCTCAGATAGTACTTCATTACAGGTAACTGCATCATCTGTAAAAAGCCTGATTTTACTATTAATATTGTCTGTAAGGCCATTAAAATACAACATGAACAGCAAGGGTCCCAACACACTTTCCTGGGGCACACCTAAAGTTACTTCTACATCTAATGACGACACTCCACACAAGATAACATGCTGTGTTCTTCCCAACAGAAAGTCTTCAATTCAATCACAAATTTCTCGATGCCCCATGATTGTACATTTGATAATAAGCGTAGGAGTGGTACTGAGTCAAACACTTTTTGGAAATCAAGTAGCACTGCATCTACCTGGTTGCCTTGATCGAAAGCTTGCACTATGTCACATGAGAAAAGTGCAAGACGGGTTTCACATGACTAATATTTTCGAAATCCATGCTGGTTGGCACTGAGGAGGTCATTCTCTTCAAGATACCTCTTATGTTTGAGCTCACAATATGTTCTAAGATTCTACAACAAATCTATGTCAAGGATATTGGATGGCAGCTTTGTGGATCACTTACACTACTCTTCTTGTAGACAGATCTGAGCTGCACCTTTTCCCAAGAATTGGGCACAGTTTTTTGTTCGGCATATCTGTGATAGATGATGGTGAGAAGAGTGGCTAACCCAGCTACAAATTCAGTATAGAACCTGACAGGGAGTCCATCGGGACTTGGAGCTTTGTTCAGTTTTAACGATTTCAGCTATTTCTCAAAACCACTGCCATTAATACTTATTTTATTCATCTTCTCAGTGGTACAAGGATTAAATTGGGGCAATTCTCCTGGGTTTTCCTTTGTACAGGAACATTTGAAAACAGAGTTAAGCATTTCAGCTTTTGCTTTGTTACCCTCAATTTCAGTCCTGTCTCATTTGCTAGGGACTGGACACTAACTTTCATGGCATTTACAGCCTTTACATACAACGATAACTTCTTTGGACTTTGTGAAATGTCATTTGACAATATTCTGCTACGGTAGTCATTGTAGGCATTACGCATTGCTCTCTCGACAGCCAAATGTGTTTCACTCAGTATCTCTCTATTTATAGCCCTATGCTTTGTTTTTCACTCTTTGTGCACTAATCTCTGTTTCTTTAGAAGTTTCTTTACAGTGACTGTACACTACAGAGGTTCCCTCCCACTATGAACTGTTCTACTGGGTACATATCTTTTTTTTGTTTTTTTTTGTTTTTGGTTTTAGGGCGCAAAACTGCTATGGTCATTAGCGCCCGGTCCGTGACTTAGGAAACGGTAAAAACCGAAAATGGAAACCAGCAGAAATGGGAATGAAACTCAAAAAATTGGAGAAACTAAATGCAGAAGGAAGGCTTAAAAATCCACTACAGAAAGGGGTTGGTTGTCCCCAAAAAAAAACTTCAAATGACTGACGTCATTTCACTGGCACTAATAAACTCAAGAACGCGATCGGCCCAGCGCATGTCATCTGCTAAAATGGACGATATATACGGAGACAGCTGTAGACGGGTGCGTAACGGAGTAAAATAGGGGCACTCAATTAAAAGGTGTCTTACCATCCACAGCTGAGAGCAGTGGGGACAGAGTGGGGGAGGATTGCCGCTTAAAAGATGTCGATGGCTAAAAAGACAGTGCCCTATCCGAAGTCTAGTTAAAATTAGCTCCTCCAGACGACGCGTTCGGGAGGAAGAGGTCCAAGCACAAGGAAGAGCTTTCACGTCCTGCAATTTATTATGGGGAAGTGTCAACCAATGTGCGCGCCATAAAAGTACAACTCGACAACATAAAACGCTCCGTAGATCGGTGAAGGGAATCTATTGAATAGCTGGCCGAAGAAGAGAGACTGCAGCCTTGGCCGCTATATCGGGCGCCTCATTTCCACAGATACCAACGTGTCCCGGGAGCCAGAGGAACGCCACCGAGACGCCCCCCAGGTGGAGCAAGCGCAGACAGTCCTGAATCCGGTGGACCAGAGGGTGGACAGGGTAAAGAGCTTGGAGACTGAAAAAAGAGCTGAGAGAATCTGAGCAGATAACATACTGTATCCGCTGATGACGGCGGATGTAGTGGACAGCCTGGAGAACAGTGTAAAGCTCCGCAGTATAAATCGAACACTGGTCGGGAAGCCGAAATTGATTTGGGGTGTCGCCAACAATATAGGCACTCCCTACACCTAACGATGTTTTCGAGCCATCAGTGTAAATAAATGCGGCTTCCTTCATTTGTGCACATAGAGCAGCAAATGCACGACGATAAACAAGTGAAGGGGTACCATCCTTGGGAAACTGACAAAGGTCACTGAGCAGGCAGATCCGGGGACAGAGCCAAGGTGGTGCTGTACCCCAAGTTGTCAAGAAGGTTTTAGGAAAGCGAAAGGAAAGAGAATGGAGCAGTTGATGGAAGCGGACTCCCGGTGGTAGTAGGGAGGAGGGGCTGTCTGCATACCCTACATCAAAGGAGGCGTCGAAAAAAATGTCATGGGCTGGATTAGCAGGCATGGAAGACAGATGGCTAGCATAACGACTCAGAAGGACTGCTCGCCGATTGGACAGCGGAGGTTCAGCAGTCTCAGCATAAAGGCTTTCCACAGGGCTGGTGTAAAAAGCTCCAGACATTAAACGTAATCCACGGTGATGGATAGAGTCGAGACGACGAAGAATAGACGGCCGAGCAGAGGAGTAAACTATGCTTCCATAGTCCAATTTCGAGTGCACTAAGGCGCGATAGAGGCGGAGAAAGACCACTCGGTCCGCACCCTAGGAGGTACCATTCAGGACACGGAGGGTGTTGAGGGATCGCAGACAGCGAGCCAAAAGATAGGGAACGTGGGAGGACCAGCACAGTTTTCTATCAAACATAAGACCCAAGAATTTAGTGACATCCGAAAATGGAAGTTTGACAGGTCCTAGATGCAAGGAGGGTGGAAGAAACTCCTTATGTCACCAAAAATTAACACAAACGGTCTTACTGGGAGAAAAACTGAAGCCGGTTTCGAAGCTCCAAGAGTAGAGGCGATCGAGACATCCTTGAAGACGTCGTTCAAGAAGGCTGGTCCGTTGAGAGCTGTAGTAGATCGCAAAATCGTCCACAAAGAGGGAGCCCGAGACATCAGGAAGGAGACAATCCATAATTTGATTTATGGCAATGGCAAACAGTAACACTTAGCACGGAGCCCTGGGATACCCCGTTTTCTTGGGAGAAAGTACGGGAGAGAGTAGTGTTCACCCGCACTCTAAATGTGTGCTCTGCCATAAATTCACGAAGAAAAAGGGGCAGCTGACCTCGAAAGCCCCGAGAGAACAGTGTGCGGAGGATGCCTGTCCTCCAACAGGTATCGTATGCTCTCTCCAGATCAAAAAATATTGCTACTGTTTGGCGTTTCTGGAGAAAATTGTTCATGATATAAGTGGAGAGAGAAACAAGATGGTCAACTGCAGAACGATGCTTTCGGAAACTGCATTGGGCAGGTGTTGAAAGACTGCGGGACTCCAGCCATCAAGCTAAACGGCAATTCACCATACGCTCCAAAACCTTACATACACTACTCGTGAGAGAAATGGGGCGATAGAGGGGAGATGTTTGTCCTTTCCAGGTTTCGGAACAGGAACGACGATAGCTTCCCGCCATCGTCTGGGAAAAGTACTGTCGGTCCAAATTCGAATATAAATGAGAAGGAGGTAACTCAGACTGTGGGTTGATAAATGCAGCAACATTTGGATGTGGATACCATCCGGTCCTGGGGCGGAGAAGCGAGAAGAATAGAGTGCATGTTGGAGTTCCCGCATGGAGAAAACAGTATTATAGCTTTCGCGATTTTGAGAGAAGAAAGCAAGAGGTTTCACTTCCGCTGCACATTTCTTCGGGAGATATGCTGGCGGGTAATTTGAAGAGCTCAAAATCTCAGCAAAGTGTTTACCCAAGGAGTTAGAAATTGCGACGGGATCCACTAACTTATCACGCGTGACAGTGAGCCCAGAGACCGGGGAGAAACTAGGCGCGCCACATAACCGTCGAATTCGACTCCAAACTTCCGAGGAGGGAGTGAAGTTGTTAAATAAGCTAGTAAATAATTTCCAATTTGCCTTCTTGCTATCGCGGATGACGCGACGGCATCGCGCACGGAACTGCTTATAGCGGATACAGTTGGCCAAAGTAGGATGGTGGCGGAAAACGTGAAGAGCACGTCGCCGCTCATGTATTGCGTCACGGCATGCCTCGTTCCACCAAGGAATTGGGGGGGGGCGCCGTGGCAATTTGGAGGTACGTGGTATTGAACGTTCCGCAGCTGTAAGAATAACGTCAGTAAGATGTGTGACCTCATCGTCGACACTAGGAAAGTGACGGTCATCGAATGTCGCTAGAGACGAAAAAAGTGTCCAATCGGCTTGGGCAAACTTCCAGCGTCGCGGGCGCATATATGGCAGTTGAGGCTGCAGTCTAAGGTCACATGGAAAGTGGTCACTCGAGTGCGTATCATCAAGGGTGAACCATTCGAAGCGCCGAGCTAGCGGAACAGTACCGACCGCAAGGTCCAAATGAGAAATTTGTCGTGGAGGCAGACAAAAATGTGGGGACCCCAGTGTTGAGGCAAACTAGATCCGCTTGGTGGAAGACGTCTAGCAATAGTGAGCCACGTGGACAAGGATGTGGAGATCCCCAAAGCGGGTGGTGGGCATTGAAGTCCCCAACCAGCAAATAGGGGGGTGGAAGCTGACCAAGAAGATGAAGGAGATCAGCTCGTGCCATTGGTGTGGACGATGGAATGTATACAGTACAAAGAGAGAACGTGTATCCAGAAAGGGAAAGACAGACAGCGACAGCTTGGAAGGAAGTGTTTAAGTGGATTGGGTGATAATGGAGAGTATCATGGAGAAGAATCACGAGTCCTCCATGGGCTGGAGTGCCTTCAACAGAGGGGAGATCATATCGGACGGACTGAAAATGAGGGAGAACAAAGCGGTCATGGGGACGCAGCTTTGTTTCCTGAAGACAGAAGATGACCGGCGAGTAGGATCGTAAGAGGATCGACAACTCATCCCAATTGGCTCGAATGCCGCAGATATTCCAATGGATAATGGACATAGGGTGAACAGAAAATGGAGGAATGTGACCAAAGTTGCTGTCAACTCAACGACTGCTCAGAGCTTGCGACCGACAGCATGGAATGGCATTCAGCCGAAGGCAGAAGATCCTGATCCATAGGTTGTTCAGGAGCAGCTCCTGCCACCAGCGATCGGCCGGTTGATCGGCCGCCAGCAGTGCGCCTCGGCGACACAGAAGACGGCCGAGGGCGATTTCCGCCAGGTGGTGCTGCAGATGGGACACGCCTTGGCGGAGAAGGAGATGAACTGGGTTTCTTTGTAGCCTTCTTGGAAATATTATGTTTAGAAGAAGGAGGAACCAATGGTTGTGAAGTTGGGGTATGTAAAAAATCTTCACGAGTATGCTCTTTTTTCGAAGTCTTGGTGTCTGACTTTTGGGCTCGAGATTTAGCAGAACCCGATGAAGGGTGAGCCATAGAGTGGGCAGGTGAAAGTGGTGAGGTTGAATGGGCGATCTTTGCGCTGGCCGATCTGACGACCGTGGCACTAAAGGTGAGGTCGCAAGTCTGCGTGGCCGCCTCCTTTATTGGCCGAGGAGAAGCAATAATTTTCGAGCAGCAAAGGTCGACACCTTTTCCTTCACTCTGATTTCCTGGATGAGCTTTTCATCCTTAAAAATGGGGCAATCACGAGAGGAAGCAGCATGGTCACCCATACAGTTGATGCAGCGAGGGGATGGAGGTGGACAAGCACCCTCATGGGCATCCTTGCCACATTTAACACATTTGGCCGGATTGGAACAGGACTGGCTGGTGTGATTGAACCGCTGACACCGATAGCAACGCGTAGGGTTTGGGACATAAGGGCGAACGGAAATTCTCATAGCCTGCTTTGATTTTCAATGGGAGTTAAACTTTGTCAAATGTCAAGAAGACAGTGCGGGTTGGAATGATGTTCGTGTCAACCCTTTTCATAACTCTATGAACAGCCGTTACGCCCTGGTCAGACAGGTAGTGCTGAATTTCTTCGTCAGACAATCCATCGAGGGAGCGTGTATAAATGACTCCACGCAAGGAATTTAAAGTGCGGTGCGCTTCAACCCGGACAGGGAAGGTGTGGAGCAGTGAAGTACGCAGCAATTTTTGTGCCTGGAGGGCACTGACTGTTTCTAACAACAAGGTGCCATTCCGTAATCTGGAACAAGACTTTACAGGACCTGCAATTGCGTAGACACCTTTCTGAATAATGAAAGGGTTGACCGTGGAGAAGTGACCTTCGTCAGACCGAGAAACAACAAGGAACTGTGGCAACGATGGAAGAACTGTCTGTGGCTGAGACTCAGTGAACTTACACTTGTGAGCAGACATAGTGGAAAGTGAGGAAACCATTGCGGAAGAATCCGCCATGATTACCGGCATCTCCGATGGCGCGCTCCTCCCTTGTGGGGGCCCTCTCTGAGGGCACTCCCGCCTTAGGTGATTGTTCACACCTCAGGTCACACCTCCCGACAAACGGACGGAGGGACCAATCGGCACTTTCGGAAGGTATCAGCTCGGGTAATCACCCCTCCCTGGGCCTGGCCGTTAGCAGGGGGTACGTACATGTCCTACCTGTCTACCCGGGGCGGGGAATTACGCATTACCCCGTCACCGGCTACACACAAAAATGCGTGGGTCGGCCTTCAGACACGCACAGGGAGGAAAAAAGAGAAAGGGAAAGGGAAAGGAAAGAAGAGGGGTCTCAAACGCCGCAGCGGAGAAAAGGGCAAAGAGAAGAGGTAAGGAAAAGGAATGATAGAGGAAAGACAAAGACTTGCAAGCAGAGAAAGCAAAGAATTTGTTACAGTTTTGAGTGTCCGTCTCCGGACGTAGGCACAAACCATACTCCCAGAGGGGGACAAAGGGAAGGAAAGAGCCAGAGGTGAGGGGGGGAGGGGGGGGGCGAAGATGGGGGATGGGGAAGGATGCGGAAAGGAAAGGTATGCAGCCCGGAAAGGAAGGAAGGCCACATTAGCTCGGGGTCCCGTGCTCACTGCGCACGTATCCACAAAAGAGTTGTGGACCCCCTGTGGGGATGGGGGGGGGGGGGGGGGGGGATACATATCTGTCCCATGTGAGGTCGACTATTGTTTGAAACTTTAGCCATAGTTCCTCTACATGCTCCAGACCTGTACTGAAAGTTTCAAGTTCCTCATTGAGAAATGACACTACCATATACATCTATCTGCTTGGTTTAGTTGTCCTTTGTACTCTGATAATCATTGCTGCCACAACCCCGCCGTAGTCATACCAGTTTTGCCATGGAATCCTCAAAGATATCAGGTCTATTCGTTGCCATTAGATCCACTATATTTCCATCATGAGTGGGGTTGCTAACTGTCTGTTCTAGGTAGTTTTCAGAGAAGGCACTTAGTAAAGTTTCACAGTATGTCTTATCACGCCCACCATGAACGAAACTGTAATGTTCCCAATTAATTGTTAGATGACTAAAGTCCCCACTGATGATTACAACATGATTGGGAACTTATGTACAAGTGAACTGAGGTTTCCTCTCAAGTTTTTGGTTACATAATGAGATGAGTCTGACGTGCGATAGATGAATCCAATTATCATTCTATAATAAAATAAAAAACAAACATAAAAGCCCAGAATGAAGATGGCATAGTCAATTTGTTACAAGATCAATCAAGACAAGGCATTAAAACCAAGAAATGAAAATGACTAAAGAGAATAATGAAGAATGGTAGAGGCCAAGCTGGATAACCCAACGAGGTACTTCTGAATCCGGATACTTCACAGACAGCCAAGAACTCATGAGGTCAACAGAATCATTTGGACCAAAGGAGACTGAGGCAAATTCAAGGTCAGGGCACAATCCATGGGGGCAGATGCAATGTCTCCCTGATCAAAGGTGACAGCGGAGCAAGTTTCATTTCCAAACAGATGCGCTGGAGGCATTCAGCAACCGTAAACCCAGATCTGGGTTGCTGCTGTGGGAGGTCACACTCCCTTCCAGGGAAAAGGGCACAGAAGTTAGGAAGCTCAGGCAAGCTACAAATGCGTGCAGCATAATTCAGCAGATGTTGTTGGCATCTGATAGGTAATGGAGGGACTCCAGCCTTGACTAGTAGGTTGTTCAAAGGGCCAGTTCCGAAGGCTCCTGTCACAAGTCAGCCCCCACAATGACGAATGGGGGTACAGTGTCTGTAATGCTAATGGTGATGCTGAACCATACACAAGACTCCCATAATCAGGATGAGGCAGAATCAGCTTTGTAGAACTGCAAAAGGGTAGAGTGATCTGCACACCAGCTACTGTTACTGAGGCAGCGAAGTGTATTAAGGTCTCACCAGCACTATCACTTAGGTTGCCAAAGATGGGGAAGCCACATCAGCCAAGAATCTGAGACGAGTCCCAGAAAGCGGTGTGTCTCAACTTCAAGAAGAAACTTATCATCTAGGTGTACATGTGTACACGAGCAGTATGATGGCGACAGAAGTACATGACTTTAGTTTTTGTGGCTGAAAACTGAAAGCCATGCATAAGAGCTCTTCGTATGGCACCCTGTAGGTGACACTCAGCAACAACAATATTAGAGAAGCAATGATAAAAGCAAAAATCACCAGCATGTAAGGAGAACAATACTTAAGACCCCCCGCCGCTGCCACTAGACCACTGACAGCCACTAGAAAGAGGGGGACACTCAGTACAGAACCCTGCAGGACCCCACTCAGGTGGTACTAAGTGAAGTGCCCACATGAACTGGGAACGAACAGTGCGACAGGAAGTTTATGACAAAAATTAAGAGTGGACCCCGGGAATGTAGTAAGGCTCCGAAACTCAAGGAGCCAACACAGCCTCTTGCTCACCGGGCATTCAAGCAACTTACAGAGAACATCAGTATGGATGATTTGGCGATAACTGTCTATGGATATTCTTAAGCAGTCTCAGTACTGGAACTATTGCACTTTCTCGCCACTGAGACAAGAACTCCCCCTCATTCCAGATCTAATTAAAGAGGATAAGGATGTGAAACTGACAATCCACTGAGAGATGTTTCAGCATTTTGTTGTGATGTGGCTGGCCCTTGGGCTATATCAGGGCAATGGGATAGGGCACAGTTGACTTCCCATTCACTGAATGAAGCATTATATGGCTCTAGCTGGTAGGTACTATGAGATAAGTGCATTTGTCCTCCCACTGTTTTATGTGCCGAAAGGCAGGGTGGTAGTTCTCTGATGCAGAATTGTAATCATAATGCATAGCAACAGTGTCTGGATCAGTATAAATGGCACCATCTAAGGAAATACTTGGTACATCTGCAGGGGACTGGAAGCCGTAAATCGTCTGATCTTCGCCAATACCTGTGATGGAGAGGTACTTGATTCAATGGTGGAAACATACCATTCCCAGGATTCTTGTTTTTGTCATTGTATGAAGTAGCAAACACAGGCACGAAGCCATTTAAAGGCAATGAGATGCCACTTACGGCGTTGGAGATCCTGCCTACGACCTTTAATGGCTGCAGTGATCTGTAGAATCCACCTGGGTACCGTCTTGCGACAGGAGGATCCCGAGAAAGAGGGGTGGCTTGGTTGGCTGCCAAAAGAATGGCTGCCATTGAATGCTGAACAGCACATCAATACTGTCTTGAAATGGGAAGGTAAGGATGAGAGCAGTGGTGAACCCATCCCAGTCAGCATTACAGAGAACCCATCTTGGCAGTCATCCAGGGGATCAATGCTGAGGGAGGGACAGGAAGATTGGGAACTGATCACTACCACACAGGTCAATCATGGACCCTCAGTGGATAGATGGTAGAAGACCAGGAGTGCACAAGGAGAGATCAATGGCCGAGTAAGTCCTGTGTGTCACACTGACATGTGGTGGGCAACAGTTCAAGAAGCAAATATCAAATTGTGCCAGTAAATTTTCAATGCCTCTACCACAGCCAGTGATTACTGCTCCATCCTATATGGGTGTTGGAAGTCACCAAAGACCAGGAATTGTGGGGAGAGCTGAGAGAGTAATGCAGACAGTACATCATCGGATACGACACCATCAGGAGGAAGATAAACATTACAGATGGCAAAATCCAGATGTGCCCATACCTGAACAGCCACAGCCTCCAATGGAATCAACAAGAGGCACAATGTCACTGTATATAGAGTCCAGTACATATGTACAAACTCCACCCGATACCCTCTCATTGTTAGTACGATTCTTAAAATAAATCAATAGCCACAAAGGGCAGGGGTCCAAGTTGCTGGAAACTATGTTTCTTGGATGGCAATACAGAATCAAAGGTAAGTCCTTAAAAGCTGCTGTAGCTCAGCCAGGTGGTGGAAAAATTCATTAGAATTTCACTGGAGGATAAGATTATCTGTAGGGGCACGAAGTGAACAGGGTGGTGTGGGGGGAGGTTATGACATGGGGTCATGTGCTGTCACTGGTTGAGATGTCAGGGGAACCACTGACATAAGTTATGTGGCACACTTCCTCAGGGGCCATCAGAACCTCCACCTTAGGCAGACAGATTACATGCAGAGTTCAGTGGCGTGGGGCCACCGGAGTTTCCTTCGCCTTAGAGGAATTCTTTTTGTCCTTGTCCTTATTCTTACAAGACAAGGACTGTGAAGGTTTCCCTGAATTTGTTTCAGGTACAGAGGATGAACAAGACGTCCAATGACAGCAACCCAGCAGCCTGTGGTTCCTTCAGCCACTGGCTGGTATCTTGTTATTGGCCAGCAGGAACTGTGGAAGGAAGAGTCCCAAGGAACCTCTTCCTAGCTAAAGAAGCCAGAGGAGGATGGGGTGCCTCTGGCTGGAGGATGGTGACAAGTGCCCTGGCAGGTGGGGAGTAAAACCCCTGAAGTGGATAGCATGGAAGTACCAAAAGGGGCCCCAACCACCTGGAGGTGGGACTGGGGTGGGGGGGGGGGGCCTTCAGCATGCACATCTGAGGGCCCACTGTAAGGTGCATAACACAGGAAGGCACCATTGACAGAAAAGGCAACGACATTGCAGCTGCTGCATAAGACTACATCATTTGTCTGGGATTTAGATGCTCATACTTTTATCTGGCCTCTTGATATGTGACATTGTCCACTGACATTGATTCTTGGATTTTCTTCTCACTCTGAAAAACAGAGCAATCTGGTAAGCAGGGAGAGTGGAGCTCATCACAGTTTACACAGAAGAGGGGGGAACAAGGAACGTTCACTACACCTGAAGCATCTCACAGGAGGAGCAGCACAGGGTTTTACATAACACTGGTAAACCCTCACCTTGACCTTCTCAGGCAATACATTACCCTCAAAAGCCAAGATGAAGGTCCTGGTAGCAACTGCATTGTCCCTTGGACACGACAGATGACGCACATGCTCTAAGTTGCCCTGCAAGTCATCATCACATTGCAGAAGATAATGGTGAAAGATGACACACTGGAACATACTGAGACTATAGTGGGTAGTGACAGTCACAGGAATGTCAATCAACTTATCACAAGAGAGCAATGCCTGTGAATGAGCAGGTAGGAAATAACATATGGAGGGAATTGCTCTTCATCTTCGAGAAATGTCCCCATAATTGTCCTAAATGTTTTTCCAAAAAAAGCTTTGTGGCCAAAAAGGTGTCCCTGCCAGCCCTGTTACAGATTCAGATATTGCAGGGGAGTGTTTTGCTCCTTGTTGTTTAGTCCTGTGTTCCACCCATGGCATGGCAAGGGAAGGGAAGGGAATGCATTGGGATCATATTTTGTTGCATCACACGAGGCCTTTCAATTTGAAGAGACTGCTGGGGCCATGTGACAACCAGTGGGAGAAAGTTTAAATTCCTTCATAAGTGAACTATCCACCAAGGTGCCACCCACTCTGAATGAGGGCTCTCCTCACGGGCACCACCCCGCCACAGCAACAGCTACCTGGCCAGTAATCCACTGCAGGGATAGTCTGTGCCCCAATCATGATGATGAGCACATATTCCGTGGCGTACATGGGGAGCACACCAACAGTGTGATCCCTGCATGGTCAGGGGCCTACCATCATGCAGGCACTTCATGATCCCCTCCCCCACAGTGGGATGGCTGCTGTGCTGGGTTTTGGGCGTATTACAACTGCAACGAAGAGTGCCTGGGTGGAAAGGCACAGAGTTGGTGCCTACATCACAGTGGGCAACCTTCTCTCTATGACATGCACTTTTGTAAATTTGGATCATTAATGGAAGGTGAAGATAGCACTGGGAGTTAAACCAGAAATCAAGATCAAAATTGTGAATCAAGTCAAATCAGGGTTGCACCAAAAGGACCACCCGATGGAAAGTCAGAGGAGGGGAGAAATAGTCAAAGTGTAGGTTTGCAGCACAGAAAAAGGAAGCAATGCTGGTAAGGCTGGGAGTAATATGTATATGAGAAGTGATGATATACAGAACTGTGGAAGAATCTTATCAGGTAAACTACTTAGGTATTCTTAATGCAGCAAACAAAATGAGCCTACATGCATTAAGGTCGCCATCATTTAGAAAACTTTTGGAGGTACAGATTGATATTCTGTGATCTGTTGCTGTTTGGAAGACATTCAGCATTTTAATTGCACTCTGCTCCCCACATTTTGGTAGGTTGTTCACACCCAACATTCCCATCAGTCCTCGATTAAAGTACATATCATTCAAAAATAAGTTTATATCCTTGAAATTACACATCTGATACTCCAACAGCAACCACTACCTAACAAAGTTGCTAAACAGCTTCCATTATACCTCCAAAAGGTCCCAGTAATGGCATATCACCTTACAAAGTGCACAGTAGCACCAAAATATTCAGTGTTCAACCATTCTAACAATATACCACCTGGATAAAAAGGTAATCCTGTAATCAGTCCAAAAGTTTGTTTTCACACCACAGTGCATTTACTATTATAATCATAGTCCTGTTGAAAGTGACATAAAGTCCACTTTCTCTGGAATTTGAAATGACGTCCCCATCCAGTTACAGGGGGACCTATGATTTAACGTAGACTCCAAACCATGGAGCAACTCTGCATTTTTCACGACAAACATTGCCAGAGGTGAAAGAAGGAGTAGGTGAGGTAAAAGTCATAGGACTCACCAGGAATCAACCCCAAGACCTTTTGGCACACATCACGTAGTTTGGTGAGGCTAGTGGCATTTTTTCCTCTTGCTGTAGCAATGGTCACCAGTTCTACCACAAATTTTCTCAAATTCATAATTACAACAGGACACATCTGAGATATCTTGATATTCCATAACCTTTTGAGCAAAAGAGTGACATCCTTTCTGATTTCTCGTACCATGGATAAGATAAGCCACTGTCCACACTAGTACCAATCACAAATTTCCCACTGTTAATGTAAAATTCCCCTCACATCACACTTTCACAGCATTGTTGCTTGTTTAATATTCTGTGTCAACACAGCATTATGCTTTAGTATTTGTATCAATATTTGATACCAGATGTTTACTTCTACATGATTATATCAAAGCATATTATTCTGTTAGACTGATGTTGGTAGTGCAATCCACATTTACATCTATACTCAGCAAACCACCATGTGGTGCATAGCAGATGGAGTGTCCCATTGTACCAGTTATTAGGACTTCTTCCTGTTTCATTCACATATGAAGAGTGGGAAGAATGATAGACTGAATTCCTCTGTGCATACAATAATTATTCCGACCAATTTTATCCTCACAATTGTTGTGTGAGTGATGAATAGCGGATTGTAGTACATGCCTAGAGTAATCATTTACAGCCAGTTGTTGAAACTTTGTTAATAGATAGTTTGCACCTGTCTTCAAGAGTATGCCAGTTCAGTTCCTTTAGTATCTCTTTGACACTTTCCCATGAATCAAACAAACCTGTGATCATTCGTGCTACCTTTCTTTGTATACAATTAATATCCCCTGTTAGTCCTACCTGGTATGGGTCCCACACACATCAGCAATATTCTAGGATGGGTCGCACAACTGATTTGCAAGCAATTTCTTTTGTAGACTGACTGCACTTCCCAGTATTCTACCAATAAACACCCAAGTCTACCATCTGTTTTATCCACAACCTATGTGATCACTCAATTTCATATCCCTACAGAGTGTTACACCCAGTTCTTTCCAAGAGCTGGCTAATTCCAACAGCGACTCACTGACATTATGATCACAGGACACTACATTTTTTCCTTTTGTGAAGTGCAAAATTTTACATTTCTGAACATTTACAGCAAGTTTCCAATCTCTGCACCAAGTTGAAATCTTATTAAGAAATGACTGAATATTTATGCAGCTTCTCCCAGATAGCACTTCAATATAGATATCTGTATCATCTGCAAAAAGCCTGATTTTACTGTTAATGTTGTCTGCAAGGTCATTAAAATACAACATGAACAGCAAGGATCCCAACACACTTTCCTGAGGCACACCTTAAGTTACTTCTACATCTGATGACTCTCCACTCAAGATAACATGCCGTGTTCTCCCTAGCAAAAAGTTCTCAGTCCAGTCACAAATTTCTCGTGATACCTCATATGCTCATACTTTTGACAATAAGAGTAGGAGTGGTACTGAGTCAAACACTTTTTGGAAATCAAGTAGCACTGCATCTACCTGGTTGTCTTGATCGAAAGCTTGCAGTATGTCACGTGAGAAAAGTGCATGACGGGTTTCACATGACCAATATTTTCGAAATCCACGCTGGTTGGCACAGAGGAGGTCATTCTCTTCAATACACCTCTTATGTTTCAGCTCACACTATGTTCTAAGTTTCTACAACAATCTATGTCAAGGATATTGGACGGTAGTTTTGTGGAGATCACTTCTGTCACTCTTCTTGTAGATAGGTTTGAGCTGCACCTTTTCCCAAGAACTGGGCCGATGATAGTGAGAAGAGTGGCTAACCCAGCTGCAAATTCAGTATAGAATCTTACAGGGAGTCCATCGAGACCTGTAGCTTTGTTCAGTTTTAACGATTTCAGCTATTTCTCAAAACCACTGACATTAATACTTATTTTATTCATCTTTTCAGTGGTACAAGGATTAAAATGGGGCAATTCTCCTGGGTTTTCCTTTGTACAGGAACATTTGAAAACCGAGTTAAGCATTCCGGCTTTTGCTTTGCTACCCTCAATTTTAGTTCCTGTCTCACTTGCTAGGGACTGGACATGAACTTTCGTGCCACTTATAGCCTTTACGTACAACCAGAATTTCTTTGGACTTAGCGAAATGCCGTTTGACAATATTCTGCTACAGTAGACATTGAAGGTATCACACGTTAATCTCTCGACAGCCAAACATGTTTCATTCAGCATCTCTCTATCTATAGCCCTATGCTTTGTTTTTCATCCTTTATGCACTAATCTCTGTTTCTTTAGAAGTTTCTTTACCGTGAATGTATACCATGGAGGTTCACTCCCATTATGAACTGTTTTACTGGGTACACATCTGTCCAGTGCATGGTCAATTATTCTTTCAAACATGAACCATAGTTTCACTACATGCTCCTGCCCTGTGCTGAAAATTTCAAGTACCTCATTGACAGATGACACTACTGATTTTCTATCTATTTAAAGAACATACACATCTTTCTGCATGTTTTAGTGGTCCTTTGTACTTTGTTAAGCATTGTTGCCACAACCGCATCATGGTCACTGATACAAATTTCGATGTGGACAACCTCAAAGGTCAGGTCAGTTTGTTGCCCTTAGATCCAACATATTTCAGTCATGAGTGGGGTTCCTAATTATACATTTTAGGCCATTTGCAGAGAAGGTATTCGGTAATGTTTCACAGATGTCTTATCACACCCCCCACTAACATAACTGTAATTTTCCCAGTTGATAGTTGGATTGTTAAAGTGTCCTCTAGTGATTACAGTATGATTGGGGAACAACTGAATGAGGTTCTCTCCTAATTTTTCTGTTACATAAGGATGAGTCTGGTGGGTGACAGAAGGATCCAGTTACCATTTTATGCCCACCCCCGATACTGAGACTTGTCCAAACAGTTTCACATGTAGCTTCAATTTCTATCTCTGTCAGTTTGAGTTTCTTATCTACTGCAACAAAAACATCACTTCCATTTCCCTTTTGCCTATCCTTTTGATATACATTTACATTTTCCCCAAAAATCTCACTGCTATCAATTTCAGGTTTCAACCAGCTTTCTGTACCTAATATTATGAGAGCTTCAATGCTTTTCATAAGTGTTTCAAACTCTGGCACTTTGTTGCGAATGCTTCGGCAGTTAACTATTAGGTTTTTAATGCTCCCACCTGCAGGAGGCATTTGTTTCGATCTTACACTGATACTTCTTAGTTTCCTACAGCTATCATTATGGATTGGATGGAGTCGCCTAATCTAAAAAACCCTTGTGTGCACCCCACACACAGTCAGCTACCTGAGTAACAGTGTCTGACGGGTAGTGCACATCTGACCTACTTAGGAGGACCCTACAGTTCTAAATCCTATGGCACAAGTCCACAAAGTCACAACCTACAGCTCACGCAGGATACAGTGGGTGATGCACAGTGAGCAGTTTTAGTCCAAAGCGCTGGGTAAGTTCACTCATTTGTTCAGAAGGGGAGGCCGATAAGTGTTTTTCCACTTTTCGGCCTGTCCCCAATGACAGAATTGAGACGCGCGCACAGCAATTTTTCTCGAACGATTTTACAGAAACTACTCGGTAAAAAAAATTATTTTTGCTTTACATATAGCCTTTTATGTTACGGTCATGATGATATTCCCATCATTTCATTAATAGTCATAGTTATTGTGATACTTACGTGAAAATAAGACACTGTGTGAAATTCAGAAAAGTGTGCAATGAAAAATAGAAGTCACTACGATTTTGCGTTTGGTGCATATTATATAATATGTTGTTGTGCATGAAATTTAGCTAAAATATTGAATTTTTCTTTAGGCTTGGGTCCAGGTATCTGTCCAATACTGAGAAAACTGATCTTATGTAGCACACTCATTTGTGATCACACCGCGCTGACAATAAAGCCGGAGTGAAATATTCACACATTCCTCATATTTCATAAATCGTTTCAGATATAGAAATGAGATTTTGGCAAATGATAGCACGCAAAGAGGAGAGTACTGTACCATATCATTATTGTGTAAAACTTCATTATCCACCGTGTCATTCAAATAACTACAGACTTTTTTAGTGAAAGAATGTATTTAAGGGCTATCGATAGATGGTGAAACAAGAAATGCTATGCGTTTTGAACAACTTTACCAAGGATTTGTTTTTTCATAAGCTAATGACTTTACTTTTCCTCAGTTCTTCACTTAATAAACCGCTGTTGCAGAGTTCTCTTGCAATTGTGTCCGCACAACATATTAACGAGGTGGGACTGTGTAAACGGCACTGTTTTGGCAAAAGAAGCAAATTTTAACACTCAACCAGAGAAATGTTTAGGTTTTACTCAAAATTCATCACTCATGACATTCTCTGAAAGTTATAAATGCTTAATATGCCAGGCAAAAATAAATTGCTGCATTTCCGGCTGAACTCTTTAGATACAACGAAAGCAGAGTTGACAGTAGAACTTTTGAATGGTCACCAAGCAAGTGTGGGTGTGCAGGGCTCCACTTAATATTTACAAAAACTGTGAGCTTAAACTTCAGTTTAGAATGGCATTTCCCCTGCAGTGCTCTGAGTGACCCACCACCACTGCCGTTCTCCAGATGCTTCCCCAGCTGACTGCGCATCTAGAGGCCAAGGCATTTTGTGCACACTACAGCTTGTCACAGAAGTTTCAAAGTCTCTGGTTCAGTCCTTCCACTCAACTGTCCTGTTGGAACTGCCCAAGTCCATCCGATGTGAATGGATGCAGGTGATCAGACAGGATGCTTATGTTCATGTCACCCATCAGAGTCATACCTAGATATATCAGGGGTCCTGTATCAATCCAACTGTACATGCCCCACTCCATTACAGAACCTACACCACCTTGAACAGCCCCTGCTGACATGCAGGGTCTATGGATTCATGAGGTTGTCTCCATAGCCATACACATCCATCTGCTTGATACAATTTGAAATGAGACACGTCCAACCAAGCAACATGTTTCCATTCATCAACAGTCCAATGTCTGTGTTGATGGGCCCAGACAAGGTGTAAAGCTTGGTGTCATGCAGTCATCAAAGGTACACAAGTGGGCCTTCGGCTCCAAAAGCCCATATCAATGATGTTTCATTGAATGGTTTGCATGCTGACAGTGGTTGATGTTCCAGCATTGAAATCTGCAGCAATTTGTGGAAGGGTTGTGCTTCTGTCACGTTGAACAATTCTCTTCAGTTTTCATTGGTCCTGTTCTTGGAGGATGTTTTTCTGACCGCAGCGATGACAGAGATTTGATTTTTTACTGGATTTCTGATATTCACAGTACACTCGTGAAATGATCGTACGGGAAAATCCCCACTCCCCACTTCATCGCCACCTCAGAGATGTTGTCTCCCATTGCCCGTGCACCGACTATAACACCACGTTCAATCTCACTTAAATCTTTATAACCTACCATTGTAGCAGTAGTAACTGCTCTAACAACTGTGCCAGACCCTTGTTGCCTTATGTAGGCATTGCCAACGGCAGTGCCATATTCTGCCTGTTAAAATATCTGTGCGTTTGAATACGCTTGCCTATACCAGTTTCTTTGGCTTCTCAGTGTACGGAGGACAATGGTACCTTCTGAAAATTCACAAAAATACAAGTTTATTTGGGATGATATACAATGAAATTCAGGGGTGATGTATACTTTGTCTGCACTGTGAACCACAAACACTGACCTGCTACGAATTAAATTACATATCCAAAAACACTCTTACCACAAACTTACGAAAATGTAGTTTTGTACGGGTCCAAAAATTCTGAAACTAACCTATTTCTCATGTAATTTTACGACGAAATAAGACAGATTATTTCGAACAAGGACAGGCCCACTGTCGTTAAAAATTTTAAAAGATCACAATTTAGTTTAAACCTATAATTGATGGTGATAATACTAAAAATTCAAATTAAGAATTCCACTATCAACTGTTACACTTCACTTAGCTAACCATCCCATCAACAAACACAATGTTAAGGTATCTATCAGTTCTTCTGCAATCGTTACAACATATGATTCAACACAGTCATAAACAAGTCCTCCCCATTTATAAGCTCCTAATCTTATTCATTTGCTCCACTTTACTTCCTCTCTTTTCTTTTGCAATATCTTTCATGCAAAAGGTCTGAAACTCACTAAATTTGTGAGCAACTATAAAGACAACCACAGACACATTTCACTAGAAACACTAGAATCAGTCAGACAGCTTATATGAAACTTAATAGAGGAAGTGCATAACAACACTCAACAACAATCATCTTTCGGTGTCCACACTCTGATCCATTACCCTTCTAGCACAAATTATGAATAAGATTTTCATTAGCTGATATTCTGTTGTACGACACACACAGTTCCAGTCTCAACACCCTTCCCCACTCTTCCCCTGGTTTAAAAACTGTATTATTTCTTTCAGACAAGCCATTATAAGCCTATCTGCTAAATTCCTATATAATAAAAGGAGCTTTCTCTTTCAATATGACAAATTCACCAACTCTGATTTGATACAGATACCTAAAATTAAAGTGCTTAAGGCAGAACACCATCAAACAAGGCCAGTTTACTCCATGTCTGTCTTAGTGCCCATTTACACATTCCTTAAAGTGCACAGGAGCAGACCCTGCTGCATGCACATACAGCAAGCCTCCACAGTGTCGACTTTTAACAGGAAATAGGCAAAGTCTCTTTTCTAAAACAGCTGCATTATGTGCCATGGCAGTTAACATGAAAAGCAGAGTCAATCATCGTGGTTTCAAAATTGGGTGAGCAGAGAGGAGAAGAGGAGAAGCTGGACATTTCTTAAAAAATAAAATTTTAGGTAACAATTACTCATTAACAAATTAAGGACAAGTGAGGACAGTTATTAAGTCCCACTGGGTCTTGTGCAACAAAATAAGAAAACAAGATAAGAATGAGGAATGTAGTTACTTCTTCCAGCAAGCTTTTAGCTATTCTGATACCTCATGCCACTGGTGAATCAAAGTCTGTCAAAATGTTTGGTTGGTTTAAAAGAGAGGGGGTTGGGACCAAACAGCGAGGTCATCGGTCCCTTGCTCCCGATAACATAATTCCACAAGGGAAAGAAGAAAAGAAGATTGTTTTCGGGTATTGTTTGTAAGGTGCCAGGGGTCAGGCTTACTCCACTGATGATGGACTGGGTCCAACAACTTCAAAGCAGTAGGTGCCATAAACCTGGCAACACTAGTCCAATTATGATGAGTCCAGTGCCTAGTAAATATGGAATGGAGAAGAACAATCCACTACCCAAAGTGTGTGTGGGCATGTGAGCAGCTTCCACATGTAGCTGATCTAGTTGATGAATATGGCAAAGCTAGGCCACAGGAGCCCCAAAAATTGGGACTTCCACGCACTGGGTACAAAAGTAAAGTTATGAGTCAGGATAGACTGTGGTATGACTGTAGAAATGCAAGACTCAAGTTTTTCAGGAGAGAATTGGAAACTGTGGGAAAGGTCTAAGTGGAGGTCCTTCGGGTGACACATTTGAGCTGGCGTTGAGGCAAGGCTACAGAATGAGAGCCATACCAAAATGCAATACTCACTGAGAGGTAGTGTGGGTGTGAGCAGTAGCCCAACAAAGGTCACTAGCCCCCTGATCGCAATAAAGAGTGGAACACTCAACACTGTGCCCTATGGGATGCTATTCACTTGGGAATGTGGGTGATATACCAGCTGTAAGCCAAAGCAACCAATGGGATAAAAATTGATGATTAATAATCATTAGGGAGCCTCAAAGGTGCCAGTCACAGAGGGGAAGTACAATGTGACAGCACCAAGTGGTAAATCCCTGTCCGATTGCTGTTTCCAAATTGACCTGACTGCCTGCTGAGGATCATCCTTCCCAAAAGCCACATTGATGGCAACAAAATGCCCAATGATGCAGTTTGTAGAGCTCATTGGTGAGACTAATTCTTCAGTAGCTGTTGATGGATGTTAGGCTTTTGCCTGTGTCAGACTAGTATTAGCTATCAAATTTTCTTTGTCAAAAATCTACATCTACATGGATACTCAGCAAATCACATTTAAGTGCCTGGCGGTGGGTTCATCAAACCACCTTCACAATTCTCCATTATTCAAATCTCATACAGCGCACGAAAAGAATGAACACCTATATCTTTCCGTACGAGCTCTGATTTCCCTTATTTTATCATGGTGATCGTTTCTCCCTATGTAGGTCGGTGTCAACGAAATATTTTCGCATTCTGAGGAGAAATTTGGTGATTGGAATTTCATGAGAAGATTCCATCGCAAAGAAAAACGCCTTTCTTTTAATGATGTCCAGCCCAAATCCTGTATCACTTCTGCGACACTCTCTCCCATATTTCCTGATAACACAAAACGTACTGCCCTTCTTTGAACTTTTTCGATGTACTCCCGTCAGTCCTATCTGGAAAGGATCCCGCAGCGCGCAGCAGTATTCTAAATGCAGACGGACAAGCGTAGTGTAGGCAGTCTCCTTAGAAGATCTGTTACATTTTCCTAATGTCCCGCCAATAAAGTGCAGTCTTTGGTTAGCCTTCCCCACAACATTTTCTGTGTGTTCCTTCCAATTTAAGTTGTTCGTAATTTTAATACCGAGGTATTTAGTTGAATTTACGGCCTTTATATTAGACTGATTTATCGTGTAACCGAAGTTTATCAAATTACTTTTAGCACTCGTGTGGATGACCTCACGCTTTTGGTTATTTAGGGTCAACTGCAAATTTTTGCACCATTCATATATCTTTTCTAAATCATTTTGCAATTTGTTTTGATCTTCTGATGACTTTTTATTAGTCGATAAATGACAGCATCATCTACAAACAACCTAAGACGGCTGCTCAGATTGTCTCCCATATTGTTTATATAAATAAGGAACAGCAAAGGGCCTAGAACACTACCTTGGGGAATGCCAAAAATGACATCTGTTTTACTCTATGACTTCTGTCAATTACTACGAACTGTGACCTCTCTGACAGGAAATCACAAATCCAGTCACATAACCGAGATGATATTCCACAAGCACACAATTTCACTACAAGCTGCTTGTGTGGTACAGTGTCAAAAGCATTCCGGAAATCCAAAAATACGGAATCGATCTGAAATCCCTTGTCAATAGCACAACACTTCATGTGAATAAAGAGCTAGTTGTGTCTCACAGGAACGATGTTTTCTAAACTCATGTTGACTGTGTATCAACAAAAAATGGTTCAAATGTCTCTAAGCACTTCTGAGGTCATCAGTCCCCGAGAACTTAGAACTACTTAAACCTAACTAACCTACGGCCATCACACACATCCATGCCCGAGGCAGGATGTGAACCTGCGACCGTAGCGGTCGCGCAGTTCCAAACTGTAGCACCTAGAACCGCTCGGCCACCCCGGCCAGCTGTGTGTCAACAGAATGTTCTCTTCGAGGTAATTCATAATGTTTGAACACAATATATGTTCCAAAATCCTGCTGAATATCGACATTAACGATATGGGCCTGTAATTTAGTGGATTACTCCTACTACCTTTCTTGAATATTGGTGTGACCTGTGCAACTATCCAGTCTTTGGGTACAGTTCTTTCGTCGAGCGAACGGTTGTATATGATAAGTATGCAGCTAATGCATCAGCGTACTCTGAAAGGAACCTAATTGGTACACAGTCTGGACCAGAACACTTGCTTTTATTATAAATTGATAGCATAATAAGGAACTTTGTCAAAATTAGACCTTGGTCAAATATTCTTTGATCAAATCTAGTGCCTTGCCTTAGGTTTTATTAAAGAAACATCCATCTTCCATTTACACTATGGAGAAATGTAACTGCCTGGTGTGCTACCATCACTGCAGCTGTCTGATATCTAATGTTTATCGACATGGCTTTGAAAATTACACGGTGCATGACATCTACAATGAAACTGATAGAAATTCACGAGGCAGATTAAGCACTACATAACTCGCAGCATCCCGAATACAAAAACAGAACAAGAAGAAGTGAAAGCTACAGAAAAATTACAAGCACAATTAGTAATGAATTACTGCCAGGATGTATCCCATGGATATAAAGAAGAAAATCTGTAGCTTTTGTAGCAATAAAAATATTTCTCAATGGCTATAGTATGTACTAAACAGTTATTTGCCTTCAGATATTTCTCCTTCAGTGTTTTATAGATAGCTTTAGATGTTTCTGGTATTATTTTCATCGATGTACACTGTGGAACTCAAGTGCTATGGTGCAAACTAGGATAGCTTTCCCCTATTGTAACCGCAGTGTCACAGTGTCTTTAGTCGACATAGTATATCTGCTTCATAATATCAGGAGCCACTTTCTTGAGCAAACTTTGAAATGTACTCTCATTGTTTCACAAGTAATTTTCACATGACTTTACATTCTCAACTTGCAGCTCCCGTAACAGATTTTGCTGGATGATTTCGCTATGAAACCCACGGCTTCACTCAAGTTTGTTTCCTTTTTCTTTTATTCTGCTGCTCTTCCAAATGTCAATACAATGCAGTTGTGGTAAACACAGCTGCAGAGCACAGTACAGTAATAAGCCTTTGTCGGCCATTCTGAAGGAACTAACACATCGAAGATATTTGTGAAATAAATTTCTTTGTCAAAGTAAATTTGAGAGTGTAAGACAGGCCTTAAGGACTGGCATGATCACAATATCTCACCACTGTGAAGAGAAAACACTTTCTTGTGTAGGTAGAGGAGATAGAGTCATTGAGTAACATTTAGATGTTGGGTCATCTGATTACAAATCGAATCCAGGCCTGGGGCAGTATCTTGTGGTGGGGCAAGAACCCAAAGCAGCTGCCAATCAGTGAAACGTTAATCATATATATTGGGGAGATTTCCTCAACTTGTCGTTCACAATTTCATAAGGTAACTGGGTAAGAAGAGGATGAAGATACTGTTGCAAAGTGAATCACAAGATATTAATCAAAATTAAGCACTGGTACAAACACCACCCTGAAGGATGAGACCCAGAAGAGTTGTTCTTTGGAGGCTCTGAAGACTACCAGGCTCAGCTCACAACAGCCCCAAATAGCTGTTGCAATGTCCACTATGATCCACTATGGCACCATCTGGCAGTGGAGGGGGGGCCTGCAGAAAGAAGAACAGCAGTTCCTATGGCACCAGTGATCGTGTCCGAGACGCCTCGCATACCCTCATCACTGCAAACCAACAGAGGAAGCAAAGTGGACAGCAGAGATATATTTCTGACAGTAATCTCTTAAAACAGCCCAACATGGTAATTGGTCCATCAGGTGGTGGCAAGAAGTGACAGTATCACAGGACAGTGGTCACTGGACAAAGGTCATTGAGTACCAACCATTTTAACAAAGCCATAAGACTGGGGAAAGAGATGATAAGATCAATAGCCAAAGAAGTGGCATGGGAGGCAGTAGAGTGGGCAGGAGCACTGTCATTGAGGAGAATCAGATCAAGACAGGAAAGAAGCTAATCAATCAGAAGACCCTTCCAAGACAAAGTAGTGCTCCTCATATCGGATGTTGGACTTCGATCTCACCAAATAGGTAAAAAGGAGGACTGGATTATGCTGGCCATCTCAATGTGGTAAGCGCCCTTCCTGGAGGCAAATGGTGATTGCTGTGACTTTTCACTTCACTGCTATTGCTTCCAATGTGGTACAGAGGGGAACATGCACAATGACATTTGTGCAAATAAATGTACAGAACCCTCCAGATGCTCTATTGGGACCAGTATTGATCCAACTGAATGCACAGTCACCTAGAAGAGTTGTGGAATTGACACCTGTGAAAGGTATTTCTTGTAGAGTACACAGGTCACTGGAGGACTCGAAATTACCTGTTTTAGTTCTGGCAGTCAACAATAATATGTTCTGCAGTTTCATTGGATGATCCTGTTGAGATTATTCTGGCTGGATTTGAAGGGGTGTGGAGGACAAGTTACAATTACAAGCCAAAATCACTCTCACCGGGGTTGGAGGTCATGTCATACCTCTGATCTGCAATTTCCAGGGCTAGTGGTCCTGAGATGGCATCCTGCCACATACACCAGAGAAGGAAGCTGCTGCTCCAGCTGGGTGCATGGAGTTGTTCCCAAAGATAATGCTGCAGGAACCACAAAAGGGTAGGACCTACTGCCCCTTGGTCAAGTTAACTTGTGCGATTTCTGGATGCTAACATCGAGGGAGTAAATACACCAGGTATTGATCGCAACCTCGTCACAGTGGTGGCGAAGGTCAGTATCAATGAGACTGGATACAACATAGCTTCAAAATACAATTATGATCTGACATTCAGTTCCTGGATTTTGTGTTCCTTAAGTAGGTTACCGCATTTTGGGGTTGGAGAAGGTGGTTATCTCTGCAATTGATAAACAGACAGTTGGTAGCACACACAGTGTATTTTCATGACTTGATTGACCATAATCTCCACAAATCAGGTCATTTGTACACTGAGAACCCACACATTTGAAGTGCTGGCATTTACATCATCACTTCAGGGGTGGGAATATGGTTGGTTGGTTGGTTTTGGGGTTTGATGGGGGCTAAACATCGAGATCATCAGTCCCCAGTTCCAAACAGACATACTTGTAAAAGGCCTATACAGTAAAAGCGTAACCTCTGCACCCAGAGGGAGGGAACACCAGGGGTACAGAGCTAAAATGAACACCGCAGTAACACAAAATAGAGAACATTTAAAAGGAGCAGAGCAAATAGTTGACTAGAGTAAAACAGACTACAGTGGTTGATGGATCAGGTAAAAGGTCAACCACTCAACTACAAACGAAGAACCTCCAGCTGGAAAGCGTTGATAGAGTTATCAACACAACTTGTTACCATAAAAGACACTATTTTGGTATCCACATCACAGTTAAAAGTCGCTGGAGTGGGTGTAGCCTGAGACATCATGCGAGAGTGCCCACACTAGAGCGAGTGATAAAACCCAGCTGCACGGGTAAAACGTAAAACTGAGTCAGCTGTAGAGGCATCGTCACCGAGAATTAAAGGAAGTGCAGCTGGTAAATTAAAGGACTGGTGCAAGGAGGATGAAAGGGGGCAGTCCATCAGAAGATGGACCAGTGTCAGCCCTGCATCACAGCGACACTTGGGCGGGTTCTCACGACGAAGGAGATAGCTGTGGGTCAACCACGTATGTCCAATTCAGAGACAGCAGAGAACAACTGAGTCCCTACACGTGCCCCTCAAGGATGAGTTCCATACGGTCGTGGACGACTTGACCATGCGGAGCTTATTTGGCATGTTCGGGACAGACCATTCAGAACTCCAGCAATCGCGGACCTTTCCACGAGACCAAACTCCTGGGGTGGCGAAGTGGTGGCCTTCTTGGCCAACTGATCGACACATTCATTTCCTGGAATGCCGATGTGGCCCGGGGTACACGCAAACGTCACTGAACGACCACACTCGGCAAGAGCAAAACCAGCATCTTTAATACCGCGCACCAAAGGGTCCCGAGAAAAACACTGGTCGAGTGCTTGCAATCCACTCAGGGAGTCACTGCAAATGACTCCCGAGGGCAGGAGGAAAGGTGAGCGAGTGAACGATAAAGAGCAACCAGCTCCGCAGTGAAAACACTGCTCCCACAAGGCAGGGAATGCCGCTCAATGTATTCGCTGTGGATTAAAGCTAACCCAGTGCGTCCATCGACCACAGACCCATCGGTGTAGACTACATCTGCATCGCGAAACGAGGCAAGAAGAGCCAGGAATTGTTGACGAAGACTGGCAGGTGGAACAGAGGACTTGGAGTCGCAGGACAAATCCAAGCAAAGCCGCAAGCGAGGGAGGGACCAAGGAGGGGTAGAAGAAGAGGGTCAGAAGGATGGAGGAAGGGGAAAGGACCCGAGTGATGAGAGAAGGGAACGAATGCGGACCGCGATCGGGAGACCCGATCTAGGCCGCCGTCATGGGGAGGGTAGTGCAGAAGATGGAAAAAGGAGCCTGCGGTTTGTGTGGTCGGGCGACGCATGGACGCGGGTGATGTACGATGCAAGCAACTGTTTGCGGCGGAATCGTAGGGGAGGGATTCCAGCTTCTACAAGAAGGCGAATCACCGGACTAGTGCGGCAGGCACCTGTCGCCAGTCTAACGCCACAATGGAGAATCGGGTCGAGGATCTGCAACATTGAAGGTGCTGCCGAGTCGTACACCACACTCCCGTAGTCGAGACGGGACTGGACTAAAGCCTTATAGAGCTGTACGAGGGTTGTTCGTGCAGCCCCCCAAACGGTGTAGCTGAGGCAGCGAAGGATGTTGATGTGCTGCCAGCACCGTTGTGTAAGGTCGCGAAGATGAGGTGTCCAAGTGAGCTGAGCATCAAACAAAATGCCAAGGAAGCAATGCGTCTCCTCACTACAAAGGAGTTCATTGGCAAGGTAGAGCTCTGGTTGGAGGTGGACTGTTCGACAACGACAGAAATGCATCATCCGGGTCTTAGAGGCTGAGAACTGGAAATCATGGTTGGATGCCCAAAAATGTGCCTTACGGATAGATCCCCGCAGCCACCGTTCAGCAACACTGATGCTTGGGGAACTGTAATAAAGACAGAAGTCATCGACATATAGAGAGAGAGGAACAGACCGATGAGCCCACCACAGCTGCAAGACCATTAATCGCCACCAAAAAGGGGGGACACCATTCTCCTGAATATGAGCAGAGCTAAAATAAGTGCCAACTCTAACACAAAAGAAGCAATTGGAGAGAAAATTCCATAGAAAAATCTGAAGTGGACCCCGTAAGCCCCATTCGTGCAGCGTAGCAAGGATATGATGGCGCCAGGTGGTATCGTACACCTTCCGAAGATCGAAGAAAACAGCAACTAGATGTTCTCGCTGAGTAAAAGCTGTACAAATAGCCAACTCTAGCGAGACTAAATTGTCGATCACTGAGCGGCCCTGACGGAAGCCCCCCTGTTGCTGGGCTAGGAGGCCCCGAGTTTCGAGGATCCACATGAGCCACTGACTCACCATCCATTCCAGGAGTTTGCACATAACATTGGTAAGGCTGATAGGGCGATAGCTATCAACCACCAGCAGATCTGCACCAGGTTTCAGCACCGGGATCGTAACGCTGTCCTGCAAACGAGTTGGGAAAACGCCCTCCGTCCAGATGCAGTTAAACAGGGTGAGTAATTCACCCTGACAGTGCGCCAAGAGATGGCGAATAAACTGGTTGTGAATTTGGTCTGGACCTGGAGAGGTATCGGGGCAAGCTGTAAGGGCACTTTGGAACTCCCATTCACTAAATGGGGTGTTGCGAAACAACAACTGCATACGCTCAGCCTGTCCTTTAATGGCGAGGAATTCTGCACTGTAGCCTGCTGTCACAGAAATACGAGCGAAGTATTCTATCAGATATTCGGCGATGGCGATTGGGACAGTACAAAATGTACCCCGAAGAGAAAGGCAAGGGACAGACGCATGAGGGCGAAAGCCAAAAATGCGCCGAACCCGCGACCACACCTAAGATGGGGAGGTGCGAGAACCTATGGTGGCAACATATCGTTCCCAGCAGTCCTGTTTGCTCCGCCGGATTAACCGCTGAGCCCGGGCCCGCAGCCGTTTAAAGGCAACCAAATTCTCTAGGGAAGGATGATGCCGGTGTCGTTGCAGGGCTTGCCAGCGGTCCCGGATAGCTTCTGCAACCTCTGGTGTCCACCAAGGGACTGACTTATGCCTTAGGGCACTTGAAGAACATGGGACAGTTGCCTCGGCAGCAGAAACAATGGCCATCATGACCTCGTCCACTGCCAAATCAATGTCACCAGGAAGCGGAGCAATGGCCATAGTAGCTGAGGTGTAGGCTGCCCAATCAGCTCCACAAAGAGACCATCATGGCAGCTGGTCAGGGGGTTGGGATTGAAGAAGAGATACCAGGATAGGGAAGTGGTCGCTACCACAGAGGTCGTTGTGAACCCTCCGAATGAGGTATGGAAGAAGACCAGGGCTCCTACGAGAGAGGTCAATGGCCGAGTATGTGCCATGAGTCAAGCTAAAATATGTGGGAGCACCAGTGTTAAGGAGACAAACGTCCTGCTGTGCCACGAGAGCCTCAACATTCCAACCCTAGCCTGAGATCTGGGCCCCACCCCATAAAGGGTTGTGGGCATTAAAGTCCCCCAAAAGGAGGAATGGCGGGGGGAGCTGGGCGAACAAGGCAGCTAGGTCGGCAAGAGGGCCAACCTCATCTGGGGGAAGGTAGAGGGAACAGATGGTAAGCTCCATTCCTGCCTGGATTCGAACAGCCCCAGCCTCGAGAGCCGTGTGAAGTGGCACTGCGGCACTAGGAACAGTGGCAAAAACATAAACACAGACACTGCCAGACACCCTGTCGTATTCTACGCGGTTCCTATAGTAACCCCGGTAGCCAAGGAGGAAGGGGGTCCGCCGAACAAGAAACCAGGTTTCCTGTAGGGCCAGACAAGCGGCAGGGAAGCAGCACAAAATCTGTTTCAACTCAGCAAGCTGGTGGAAAAAACCACGGCAATTCCATTGAAGGATAATGGTATCCGACTGAAGTCATGAAAGAACCTGGGGGGGGGGGGGGGGGGGGATATAGGTTACGCCTTAGAAGTGCTCGCCGTCACCGACTGCTAAGTAGCCAGATCAACTTCCATAGGAGCTGCAGGTCTAGCAACATCTAGCTCCTGAGTGGTCGCTAGATGCTCCACATCATCTTCAGGTGCAGTGGTGAACTCCTTTTCTGTCTCTATGCCGTTCTCCTTTTGCTTTTTCTTCTTTTTGGTAGGGTCCCATTTGTCCTTCAGTTTATCAGGCTGGGTGGGCTTTTCCGACCCAGTCTCATGGACCGAGGAAGACCTGGAAGCCCTACGGCCCTCAGGTGGTGGCTTTTTCAGCCACTGGTTGATATCTGGAGGGGCAGTAACCGTGGAAGGGAGGCCACCAAGCGATCCCTTCCGCGCAAGGGGAGCCGGAGGAGGTGAGCACTTCTCCGGCTCAGAGGTGGGGACTGAAGTCCCCAAAGGAGGAGGAGCAGTTTTTACTCCAGATGTTGATAATAGGGGAGCAACAGAAGAGGGTGTTCCCCTAACTATCTGGGGGGCAGGAATAGACGGCCGGGCTGGAGGGCTCAGAAAAAGTGGCTGAGCTTGGGGGCTCATTGCTAAGGATGGCGACATCAAAGCTGCTGCAGCAAACGTCGATGAAATGCGCACAGGGTGAAGTCGGTCGTACTTGCATTTGGCTTCTGTGCAAGTGAGCCTGTCCAAGGTCTTATACTCCATAATCTTCCGTTCTTTTTGATAAACCGTGCAGTCTGTCGAGCAAGGTGAATGTTTCTGTCCGCAGCGGTGAAAACGGGACGTTGGGGTGGGAGGCACATCCACAATTCCGACATGGAGGGTTGGCGTCACATCTCGATAACATGTGCCCAAACCTCCAGCACTTAAAGCAGCTCTGGGAGGAGGGACGTAAGGCTTAACATCACATCGATATATATCATCACCTTGACCTTCTCAAGCAGGGTGTCTCCCTCGAAAGCCAAGATGAAGGCGCCAGTGGCGACCCTACTATCTTTAGGTCCCCTGAATGAAGACACGTCGTACGAAGTGGACACCGCGGCGTTCCAGATTTGCACGGAGCTCGTCGTCAGACTGTAACAACAGGTCATGATGAAAAATAAGTCCCTGAACCATATTGAGGCTCCTATGAGGCATAATGGAGACTGCAACAGCACTGAGCTTGTCACAAGCAAGCAATGCACATGACTGTGTTGGGGATGCTGTCTGTATAAGGGCTGCTCCAGACCTCATTTTAGACATGCCTTTAGCTTCTCCAAACTTGTCCTCCAAATTTTCCACAAAAACTGAGGCTTTGTGGTCAGAAATAATTCCCCATCTGTTCAGCTGCAAACCAGAAATCAAGGAGACTATGTCGCACCAGGTAATTTAGACCACCGTTCCTCCCCTGGTGTGGACAGGGAAGGGAACAATCGGGGGTCATACTGTAAAGCATTGAACTTTCCTTTCTCAGAGACTCGTGCTTGCGCACTATTCGTATTTCGTTTCATGGTGGTCCCACGAGCAGCTAGGGGAAGGAATGTCCACCCAGACAGAGCCCAGCTTGCCTGGGTAAGCGTAATACAACCGGGGAGAGGGGGGGAGGGGGGTGAGGTTCCCCAGAGGTCACCCGCTAGCAACTGTTCTACCTCAACAGCCATGAGTCTCCTCGGCACACAGCACACCTTGAGATTGAGGGTTTTTCAGACAGAGCCCAGCTTGCCTGGGTAAGCGTAATACAACCTTGGAGAGAGGGGGAGGGGGGAGAGGTTCCCCAGAGGTCGCCCGCTAGCAACTGTTCTACCTCAACAGCCATGCGTCTCCTCGGCACGCAGCACACCTTGAGATTGAGGTTTTTTTTTTTTTTTTTTATAGAGGCTTATACCATCCCTGCGACCCAGGCAGTTAAGCCAAGATCCCCGGGCTCTGTACCGTACAACGTTCCACCGTCACACCTTACGGTGGTCATTGAAGCATGCTCAGAGCTTATGGTATTGAGGACTGGTGGCGCTTCCCAGTCCCCAGCTCAGGGACCCCGGGGCCAAGCCCGTACCCAGCAACTAAATGCTGAGCCCCCTGAGGGGGTGGGAATATGGCCTCATATCAGAGTGTTAACACACAATTTACTTTTTCTGGAGGCAAATCTCTCTCAAAATTGAGGATTTTTGTGCTGGTGTCTGCCTTTTATTGGGAGGCCTCAATGTACACAACATACAAAGTGGATCCCCACCTCTGTAAGTTAGTCTGTAGAGTTAGATCCTAATGAAAAATTAATATTGCGGTTCTTATGGGGTGTAATGGCAACAGGCACATCACAAAGCTGTTTACAAGAGAGTTACACACAGAATTGGATTTGCTGTCTTAAGATGGAAGCACTATGTAATTTGTTAGGGAAAGACAGTTCACCAAAAAGTTTTTCAATATTACAAGAAAAGATTTGGTTCAGTAAGGAGAAAGGCTCATAATAATTAGCTCTGAATTGCAGTCTCTTTGAAGAGACTACCTGGGCACTGCAGCAACTGCCTAACAACTCCAATTGTTTTAGTTGTTTCATGACAATATCCACTATGACACCAACTACTCCAAACTAAGCCTCTCACCAAAGGTTCCACCCAGCCAGAGCAAAGGCCACCTGGTGTGATGGCCAGTGCCTGGAATCCTAGTGCCCCAAACAGGCAAACACTGACTCCTTAGTATGCATGGGAAGGTGACAGCTCTGACACGAAAAGTGCAATCCCTGCCAGGTAGTGAGTGATCTTCCCAGCAGAGCCAACACAATCAGTGAAAATTTTGAAAAAGGCGAGGGGTCAAACTGAGATTCAAGGACCAAACATAAATTAATCAAAATATGTGGTATAAAGCAAGAGAATAGTGTGGTAAAAGCCAGAATCAACATCCTACAAGTGAGACAGGATGTCAGTATAAATACGTCATTGAGAATAAGTCGGGGGAAAAAAGGTATAGTAAGAGAGAATTTTAGCATGGGAGAGGAAGAAGTACAGCAAAAGCTTGGGACATCAAGCTTGCTATGCACTTACAAATAATTTGTGAGCTCCTGGAGACTGCACTATACTTCTGGTACACGGACAACATCAACGCCAGCACCCATTCTCTACAAGGTCTCCAAGACCTGTTTTTCTTGGCAGTACTATTAACACGCAGAGTTTTTATTTTTAATTTCAATTTTCTCTGCTGTGGTCTGTCACATACACTTCATTTACAGCACAGCTATTTAACAAGAAAGATGTGGCTTCGGTTCACACTCAGCAATTAAAATGCGTGTTCTTTGCAACAAATTCATATGCTTTACCATCTTTCTTCTTTAAATCATTTCGTCAACATGCCATGGGGGCTGTAACATGCATAGCTGCAAGAATCTTCAACCACTGAAAAGCACATGTGTGAATTAACACTAATACTACAACCTGTGGTACCAAGGTATCATCACTGAACCAAATACAACAGAGCATAATGTTATTGTTCAATTTACGTATCCTTCAGGATCATCAACAATATTCCACAGACCTGAGTATTAGAATGTTTGTCTGGTGCCAAGTGTTCATGTGCTTCCTATTTATTAACCTCCTAAATACTGACCAGAATAACATATACCATAATTTTCAGAACAAATGTATAAATCGTTCTCCAGAAATTGACTTAAAAGTATCAGTTAGCTGTTTATATTGTAGCGAAATTGTTCGTAAAGGTGTCAGACTTTGTTCTGTGAGACAAATTTGGTGTCATACGAAATGTATTGCAGAAGTAAATTTGGAAAACTCGGACTGTAATTGCGGCGTAGTGACTTGTAACGGACGCCGAGCCGCAACAGAAATGGTATATTCTGGTGTTGAAGATTGTGTAGCGAGTGCATTGCAGCGTGATCTTGAACTTAGCAAAAAATACGCATCAGTGCTTCTCAACATGCTTAAGTATATCTCAAGCAGTTCTCATTGTAACGGCATACTAACAGAAACTAGCCGTGACTTTGAAATACCTAAAAAGTTCCGCTCCAAATCTGGTGAAACAGTGTACAAAGTACCGTTGCAGAATCGTTTTGATGCCTTGTATCCAGGCACAAACACGATAGGCCGCGAAACGTGTGAACTAAACAAACATTCACAAGAAAAGTGCATAAACACAATTTCTGAGTGCAATGAAACACAAGACTGTTACACAACTGTACAGACTGATGTAAACACAGTAGGCCTAGCGGAAGAAACGTGTGAAGTGAACAAATTCAAAACTGATAAATGCATTATCGGAAGAACGAAAACGAAAAAGTGTTATAAACGTACAAAAGTAACAGTTTACTCTGATAACCATGGACGAAATCTTGCAGAAATATTGCGTGCTGAACACAATGTGATAGCGTGTGGATATGTTAAACCAGGGGCTCCTATACAGGAAGTAGCTAAAAACATTGAGCAAGACAGATTACAAAACAAAAATCGGCGCATTGTACTGATTGCGGGCGCAAACGATGTGTATAGGAATGAACTGGCAACTGCAGTCCGCAACCTAAAGAAAACTCTTCATGCTACCGAAAAGGACACAGTGATAGTAACAGGAATACCTCATAGGCATGATCTCATACCTAATTCTTGCGTAAATTTAGAAATTAAAAAAGCAAACAGGCAATTCCAGAAAATCTGTAAAGCCTACTCAAATGCCTATTTTCTCAGTGTGAATTTTCTTCAGAGATGCAGCTACACAAATCATGGAATGCACCTAAACAGAAGAGGCAAAAGACTGCTCAGTGAAAAAATCAGTGAAACTTTAGACAAACTCAACATGCAAGACGACTTTTTAACTGAAACTGTTATGCCACTGGACTTTCATGCAGAAAGCAATGGTGACCAAAACACACATTCAAAGGAGGTTACAGCAGAATTAGCCGCCATCCCAGGCTATCCCAATAGCAAAAACGATGAAAACTCAACACTAGTAGAAGAAAGAGTAACATCAACAAAAATAGAGGCAGAAACACCAGCACAACTGCCAGCAGTGTCACTAAAAGCAGCAGTACCAGAAACAGCAGACACAGCACCGTCAGCAGCAGCACAATCAACAGAAGCAGTACAGTCAACAGGAGCAGCAGCAGTTCCAACATCAGCAGTGGCAGAAAAGTACACAACCTCACATGGAGCAACAAGCAGACGGAAAAGAGTGCCTCCCTCCCATCTGCAAGATTTTTTAGTCACAAGCATGATGAAAAAGAAACCTCCAAGATAAGTAACATTAAATCTCTAACAGTGCTTCACCAAAACATTCAGAGTATAAAAAGCAAAGTGCAACAGCTAGAAGTTGAGTTACAATCCTTAGACAGTCCAGTTATCTGCATCACAGAGCACTGGTGCAAAGTCAATGAAATTCAATACATAAATTTGCCCTCATATGTACTAGCTTGTTCTTATTGCAGAAACTCAATGAAAGGTGGAGGATCATGTATTTTTGTTAAGAGTGGTATTTCATTTAAAGTCAGGAATGATATTATCCTACTAAGTGTAGACAAGCATTTTGAAGTGTCAGCAGTAGAGATACCAGCTGTAGATATGCCCAAAAAACTAATTGTACTATGTGTATACCGTTCTCCCAGTGGTGATTTAGAAACATTCTTTTCAAAACTTATGCAAAGCCTAGAACAAGTGTCATCCCTGAAAAGTAATATACTCTTGTGTGGTGACTTAAACATTAACACAGCTAAGGCAGATGAAACCAGTAACACTTTTCTGAATATTCTGAATAGTTTTGGCATGTCCTCTTTAGTTAATTGTGCAACAAGAATAACCAAACACTCAACATCTACCATTGACCATGTAGCTACAGATATAGGTGGGGAAAACTGTGTCATAACTGTCAAAAATCTTGGACTATCAGATCATTTATGCCAAATCATAAAAGTAAAAGCTTCTGTAGAAAAACCAGTAAACCTCCACATGTTTAAAAGAGTCTACTCAGACGCAGCAATACAAAAATTTTGCTTACAATTAAAACATGAAAGATGGGAAGAAGTATATTCAGAAAATAATGTGAATCAGAAATTCTCCAAATTCATGTCGGAGTTTAAGATAATATTCGAAGAAGCCTTCCCCAAAGCACTAAGTTCTACTGGAACATCCACCAAAAATAAGTGGATTACCACAGGAATTAGAAAATCTGCCCAAACTTTTAAATACCTAAACTCTATAAAAAACAACAACAGTGATCCAGATTTTCTTCATTACTACAGAAACTACAAAAAATCTATAGGAAGGTGCTCAATGTTGCAAAAAAAAAAGGCCAATGATAGACTAATAAATCTAGCTAAAAATAAAAGTAAAGCTACATGGACTATAGTGAAACAAGAGACAGGAACAGCAACACATAGGCAAATAAACACCCAAATCAGGAACAAAGAAAACCTAACAAGTACCCCAAAAGAACTAGCAAACTTTGTTAATTCTTACTTTAGTAGTATAGCTACAAAGTTACAGGAAAATTTTTCAAAATCTCATAATCCACGAACACGGGAATATACATCAAATTCAATGGTATTGCTACCCACTACTGAGGAAGAAGTATGTAATGTGGTAAGGAAATTAAAGAGCAAAAATTCAGCAGGTTTAGATGAAATTCCAATGTCTGTGCTGAAAAAATGCATAAATAGTATCAAAGCCCCCCTAACCAATATCATAAATGAATCTTTCCAAGCCGGTTGTTTCCCTGATTATCTGAAACATGCAAAAATTTTACCTTTACACAAAAAAGATGATGTAGAAAACATTGAGAACTACAGGCCAATTGCCCTACTGTCATCATTTTCCAAAATAATAGAGTCCATAATGAAGAACAGACTTATGAGCTATCTAAACAAATACAACCTTCTTTCAAATGACCAATTTGGTTTCAGACCAGGCAGAGATACAGAAATGGCAATAGCACATTTCACTAAAGTGGTTCTAGAAGCACTGGATGAAGGCAACTATGTATCTGGCATATTCCTTGACCTGTCAAAGGCCTTTGATACAGTTGACCACCAGAATCTATTACTTAAGTTAGAAGCACTAGGAGTAAGAGGGGTAATCAACAAATGGTTCCATTCATACCTAAAAAATAGAGTACAGTGGGTAGAGATCTCGCATGTCTCCAGTAGATCAAAGTTCATAGAAAAACACCTGTCAGATCCACAACATATTAATATTGGGGTCCCTCAGGGAAGTGTGCTGGGTCCGGTGTTGTTCTTGATTTATATAAATGACTTTCCACAATATATCCGACATGGAGAGAAGATATTGTTTGCCGATGACAGCAATATTATAATCACCAGTGAGACATCAGCACAAATGTTGGAAAATTGTAATGAATCACTGAAAGATGTCTACAAATGGTCTACAGAGAATAAAGTGACCTTAAATATTAAGAAAACAAATAGCATACGCTTTAGAATAAACAGAAAAAACAGTACCCTAAAGTTAAAGCTACATAACACCTCTGTAGACGAAGTGCCCACCACAAAATTCCTAGGGTTGCATATTGACAGCCAGCTTAGGTGGAGTGAACATGTCAAAAAACTCACAAAAAAGATATCTACAACGTGTTACGCACTTAGAGTTCTCTCCTCAGTATGCAGCGATGAATGTCTAAGAACTGTATATTTTAGCTATGTACATTCAGTCATAAGCTATGGGATAATTTTCTGGGGAAATAATGTACTCAACTTACAAACAGTTTTTAAAGTGCAGAAGAGAGCAGTGAGAATTATAACTAAAAGCAGTAAGTGGGCTCACTGCAGAGAACTATTCAAAATACTTGGTATTCTAACTGTTCCCTGTTTATTTATGTTCCACACTATAGTATATATAAAGAAAAATATAGTGAATTATAGTACAAACAGCATTTTACACAGCTATAGCACAAGAACAAGCCACTGCCTTCATCTAGATAGGAGAAACAAGCATAAGACCCAAAAAAGTTTCTTGTATCAGGGTGTAAAATTGTATAACAAGCTGCCACAGGAAATCAAAGAAATTAACAGCATGTACTGTTTCAGAAAAACTCTTAAACTGTATTTTCAGGAACACTGTTTTTACACAGTAAGTGAATATCTAAATGTTTGAATGTAATTTAAGTGACATAATGACATTGTATTGTATATTCTGTAAATGTATAACAAGCTGCACAGGACATCAAAGAAATTAACAACATGTACTGTTACAGAAAACCCTTAAACTATATTTTCAGGAACACTGTTTCTAAACAATAAGTGAATATTTAATTGTTTGAATGTAATTTAAGTGATAAATGTCATTGTATTCGTATACTCTGTAAATGCATATAAAAGTGTCAATGTATCTGCAAAAATCACTGTATCCAAACTGACAACATCCATACATTGCAAAATGTCTACGGATGGCTAAATAAATAAATAAATAAATAAATAAATAAATAAATGCTATCCGAAAAAATTGTGCTGTTTTAGATCACATTCACTTTCCAGTGTGGTTTAAAAACTGAATAAATTAAAATTCTTAATACTGTTTTAAGCTGATTTTTTTAAATTGCCCTTGGTTGAGCCAGTTTGTTTTATAATTATAATTACATAAAACTGTTGTATTTTAGTAAGTATTGAGGACCACAACACATGACACTGTTGTCACTTGCTCAGTTATGAATCATGCCTCTTCCCATTGCTATGTCGATTTTTAAACAATATTACTCATTAATTAGGATAACAAGACTAAACAAATGTCAAAAGTTATTCATACAAATGTTTGAACAACAGATTTTTTTAAAGATTACTGAATGAAAACTGATCTAATATTCACAATATAGAAAAAAATACCATACAGGAACATAAACCCCACTAATTTTCTTTCTCCATGTGATAGCCCATGCTTTGAGCATTATGTCTTTCCCTTTATGAGAAATTCTGCGTAACAATGAAACTTCTTTTTTTTCACAAAATGAAACACCAAAACTTAAATATACTAGTTGTTGCTGCATCGCTGAGTTTACTTAAAAGTTTTGTGTAATTTCGTTTACAATTTTTATACTTCAATTCGTACAATTACCAAGTTTCATATAAATTTGACGACGAGTGAAAAAAAATCAATTTATTTTCAAAATGTTGGCAAGTGTTATTTCGTGCTACCACAATGTTAATGTCAACTGCCAAATTTCAAAATTCTATAAGATGAACATGGGTACAGAAAATGCTGAAATTTGGAATGGTTACTTATCTCTGCAGGAAGAACACACAAATAAAATTTCATCCAGATTTCAGACAGTGGTTGAGATGACTTGACCTAGTGGAACTCTGAACTTTGTTGTTTTGATTCAAGGTAGAATGAAGGAGCAAATCATCTGCAATGCAAGACAGAGAGAATTCATAATGGGACACATAAGAAGCGCCATTTGTCCTATAGTGGAACACAGTGATATCAATAAAAGAATTTAAACTCACAAATCGTGAGAATATCAGCTGGGAAAGGCATTTATTATGAAATTAAAAGAAACAGCAGGCACTGAGAAGACAAGAGAGATTTGAGGGAGGGGTTAGAATGTTATGGTGAAAATACAGGACAGATAAATGCAATTTCAGGAAGATGCCCCTGTAACAAGGGGAAATGTGGCATTCAGTTAAGCATTCGTGTCTAAATAAAGAAAAATTACCTGTCAAAATTATGGCATTCTCTGCTTCATTCTAATTAACGATATAATTCTCAATTGTAAGTAGGTTTATTTCTGGAAGCAACACTATTTTAGAAAGAAAAAAGACTTTATACCTTTTACATACATCATCAGCTGTTAATTCAAATTTGTGAACTCTAAGCAATATATCAAAATGCGTACTACACTCTGGCGTTACGCTACCAGTTAAGCTGTACAATGTTTTCATGTTACTTTCTCAATTACTCACGCAGCAACACAGCTTTTCGTTTATACACCTATCGTCTTATCTCCTGATGTCACAATCGAAATATGTAGCGTTGTGCATCAAGATAACTTGTTTGATAACTTGTTTGATAACTTTCCCGTCTACTTCAAAAACGGTTTCAAAATCCAAACAACTTACCCTTCTGTGTACTCCGCTTGCAGCAAGCCAAGATACTGTTCCCATTTATTCCCTATTACCTTCCCGCATGTGAAGCACCTCACAGGAATTATCATTTTGTTCTGAAAGAAATTTCTTTGTTTATTGGAAAGCGGAAATGCTCTCCCTACGTTACTTCAATGACAACCGTCACAAATGTTCACACGCTCCAAAAACGTTTCGCGAAACTTCCTCAGAACAAGCAACCTCTAACAAGTAAACTCAGATTATGTTTACAGGTTACAGCAGAGAACATCAAAATACAGCGTTGCCAATGCTTAACAATTCTATTACTCACCAAGCATAATTAATTACCCGAATTTATTTCAAAATACCCTCTATTTCAAAAAATAGTTGCAGAAATTCTTAATACAAAACAGAACTAAATTACATGAAAAATTGAACATTTTAATTACACGTTCCTCATCATTTCCCGCTCGGATCGAAAGACACATCCTCTTTCGGCATCTGTTCCCTCTTTTGCAGCCATCGATGCTCCTATTCTCTCAGAATTCCGTCTGTTCCTATGAGCCGTTCTCAAGTTTTTGAGGATACTACATTCTCATTCCACCCAGGCTTTTGAAAAGGGAAGACAGAGGAGAAGGAAGGTTACTTTTTGTAAATTTGGAGTTTTGGGTGCAAATTTTATATCGAAAACTTTCTTCGAATACAGAATGGTATGTATAGATACATCTAATCCAAGTTTCTCATGCTCCAGTATAGCATGATTTTTCCATTCAGAAACCAGTTGCTGAGAGCTGATTAATTCTTGAAGAACAGAAAACCTCTTTACAACAGGAAGCAAGCATTTAAAAATGGAGGACCAGCTTCGTTAGATTCCATTATGGAAATTATTTCAAAAATAGCATCTGAGAAGTTAAATCGTTTTTTGATGTATGATACAAGCCCTACATAGAAATTCAGGCAATTTCTGGAAAAAAAATTTATGTCCCGTTGCTGTACTTCAGTGTTGACTTTGAGTCCATCAAATGTTTCCTGTGCAGCAGTACTCAAGTATATCTTATCTAACCCAACGAAGTGCCTTGGATTTGCATGATCTAACAGCAGAATTGGAGTTGTCTTAATAGCATCAATATTCGTAAAATTAGAGCAGAGCCCTTTTAGGACTTTTTTCTACTTCTGACTTCTGTTTGTGAATGAGAGGGATTTCACTTTGAAAAAAGGTATTAAAATCTGTAAGTATGCCTAAAAGGTATTGTACAAATTCCAAATATGACAAGACAAATGCGTTATCCACAGTTGAAAGTATATATTCTGTAGCTGAAGATGGATTTTCCATGACAAAATTTCTCAGGCAGACATTAAGTGCAATATACTGTTCCAGTACCCTATCCACATATGATTTGATACACAACCATCGAGTTCCATAAGGTCAGAAAATATTGTGTATTTCAGTACGAAAAAACAACTGAAACTCTTTAAATGTCTCTCCCCTGCCAAAACTTCTACTAAAATGAGAACCTGCATTTCTCACCAAATCCTCAAGGCTTCTTGGAAGTTCTAGCATGTTGGTGAAGCACAAAGATGAATCATATGACATGAGCATTTGATACATGCTGCCTGTGGGAGTCTCTTTTTAGATTCGAAAAAACTAAATGATGCTCTACAAACAAACCGTTTGCTGTGTCCAAGCTAAAACCATCAAGATTACCAAGATAAACGTGTAAATAATCTATCATTGTCTCGCATTAGGTGTCAGCAGTACCTGGTGAAACTGCAAAAATATCAAAGAAACTGGTCTTAATATGGCCTGACCCCATATCAAAATACACGACTATTAGTGCGTATCGTTTAGGAACAATTAGATCGGTACTTTCGTCCATGATCAGTGTAAAAAAACATACCTGAATGTCTAGAGATTAGATTAGATTAGATTAATACTAGTTCCATGGATCATGAATACGATATTTCGTAATGATGTGGAACGAGTCGAATTTTCCAATACATGACATAATTAGGTTAATTTAACAACATACTTAAGTTAATATAACAACTTTATTTTATTGTGTTTTTCTTTATTTTTTATTTTTATTTTTTTAATTTTTTTTTATATTTTTTTGTTTTTTTTTCTTAATTTATATCTAAAAATTCCTCTATGGAGTAGAAGGAGTTGTCATTCAGAAATTCTTTTAATTTCTTCTTAAATACTTGTTGGTTATCTGTCAGACTTTTGATACTATTTGGTAAGTGACCAAAGACTTTAGTGCCAGTATAATTAACCCCTTTCTGTGCCAAAGTTAGATTTAATCTTGAATAGTGAAGATCATCCTTTCTCCTAGTATTGTAGTTATGCACACTGCTATTACTTTTGAATTGGGTTTGGTTGTTAATAACAAATTTCATAAGAGAGTATATGTACTGAGAAGCTACTGTGAATATCCCTAGATCCTTAAATAAATGTCTGCAGGATGATCTTGGGTGGACTCCAGCTATTATTCTGATTACACGCTTTTGTGCAATAAATACTTTATTCCTCAGTGATGAATTACCCCAAAATATGATGCCATATGAAAGCAATGAGTGAAAATAGGCGTAATAAGCTAATTTACTAAGATGTTTATCACCAAAATTTGCAATGACCCTTATTGCATAAGTAGCTGAACTCAAACGTTTCAGCAGATCATCAATGTGTTTCTTCCAATTTAATCTCTCATCAATGGACACACCTAAAAATTTGCAATGTTCTACCTTAGCTATATGCTTTTGATTAAGGTCTATATTTATTAATGGCGTCATACCATTCACTGTATGGAACTGTATGTACTGTGTCTTATCAAAATTCAGTGAGAGTCCGTTTACAAGGAACCACTTAGTAATTTTCTGAAAGACAGTATTGACAATTTCATCAGTTAATTCTTGTTTGTCAGGTGTGATTACTATACTTGTATCATCAGCAAAGAGAACTAACTTTGCCTCTTCATGAATATAGAATGGCAAGTCATTTATATATAATAAGAACAACAAAGGACCCAAGACTGACCCTTGTGGAACCCCATTCTTGATAGTTCCCCAGTTTGAGGAATGTGCTGATCTTCGCATGTTACGAGAACTACTTATTTCTACTTTCTGCACTCTTCCAGTTAGGTACGAATTAAACCATTTGTGCACTGTCCCACTCATGCCACAATACTTGAGCTTGTCTAGCAGAATTTCATGATTTACACAGTCAAAAGCCTTTGAGAGATCACAAAAAATCCCAATGGGTGGTGTTCGGTTATTCAGATCATTCAAAATTTGACTGGTGAAAGCATATATGGCATTTTCTGTTGAAAAACCTTTCTGGAAACCAAACTGACATTTTGTTAGTACTTCATTTTTACAGATATGTGAAGCTACTCTTGAATACATTACTTTCTCAAAAATTTTGGATAAAGCTGTTAGAAGGGAGATTGGATGGTAATTGTTGACATCAGATCTATCCCCCTTTTTATGCAAAGGTATAACAATAGCATATTTCAGTCTATCAGGGAAAATGCCCTGTTCCAGAGAGCTATTACACAGGTGGCTGAGAATCTTACTTATCTGTTGAGAACAAGCTTTTAGTATTTTGCTGGAAATGCCATCAATTCCATGTGAGTTTTTGCTTTTAAGCAAGTTTATTATTTTCCTAATTTCAGAGGGAGAAGTGGGTGAGATTTCAATTGTATCAAATTGCATAGGTTTTGGCCTCTTCCATTAACAGCCTAGCATCTTCTAATGAACACCTGGATCCTACTATATCCACAACATTTAGAAAATGATTATTAAAAATATTTTCAACTTCTGACTTTTTGTTCGTAAAGTTTTCATTCAATTTGATGGTAATACTGTCTTCCTCAGCTCTTGGTTGACCTGTTTCTCTTTTAATAATATTCCAAATTGTTTTAATTTTATTATCAGAGTTGCTGATTTCAGACATGATACACATACTCCTGGATTTTTTAATAACTTTTCTTAATATAACACAGTAGTTTTTATAATTTTTGATAGTTTCTGGGTCACTACTCTTTCTTGCTGTCAGATACATTTCCCTTTTCCGGTTACAAGATATTTTTATACCCTTAGTAAGCCATGGTTTGTTACAAGGTTTCTTACGAGTATATTTAACTATTTTCTTGGGGAAGCAGTTTTCAAATGCATTTACAAAAATGTCATGAAATAAATTATATTTTAAATTGGCATCAGGTTCACGGTACACCTCATCCCAGTCTAACTGCTGTAGGCTTTCCCTGAAATTTGCAATTGTTAAATCGTTGACTGAACGTACTACTTTGGAGGACTGTTTAGTATTGCTGCATGGAGCTATGTCATATATTGTAACTAGCTGTGCACCATGATCAGAAAGACCATTCTCAACAGGCTGAGCATTTATCTGGTTAAACTTATCTTGGTCTATAAAGAAGTTATCTATCAGTGAGCTGCTATCCTTTACCACCCGAGTAGGAAAATCAATAACGGGTGTCAAATTGAAAGAACTGAGTAATACTTCAAGGTCATTTTTCCTATTACCCTCTTTCAGAGAATCTACATTGAAGTCCCCACAAATAATAATTTGCTTCCCCCTGTCTGACAGATAGCACAACAAGGAGTCCAAATTTTTCAGAAATAGATGAAAATTTCCTGATGGGGACCTATATACAGTTACAATTATAAATGTGCCTTTATTTAATTTAAGCTCACAGGCACATGCTTCTATATGTTTCTCTACACAAAACTTTTTTGTTTCTATACTTTTTGCACAATGATAACTTTTGACATATATGGCAACTCCTCCTTTCTCCATATTTTCTCTCATTACATGTGCAGAGAGCTTATATCCACTTACATTTACCTTATCCATATCAGTAACAATGTGATGCTCAGACAGGCATAGTATATCTATTTCATTCTCAGCTTCTAAATCTTCTAAACAAACCAGAAGCTCATCTACTTTATTCTTTAAACTCCCAATATTTTGATGAAATATACTTACATTATTTTTAATTATACTTTTATGAGAACCTTTCCTTATTCTAACATTTGCAGTACTCTCCTGTCTGAGTTTCTCATTGTGCTTAGGCCTAGTTCCTATACCAGTGGTCACACGGTGTTCAGAGAGGCAGATTATGTCAACTGGGTTGGGTGACTTTAATTCATAAATGCAATTACCTAGGACTGAGATACAACTTGGTGGAGATAAAATTTCTGGTGATTGGTGAAAATTTATAATTGATAGCTGTGATTGGTGATCCAATGTGCTAGAATTGTGCTGTTTAATTTCTTTCCTAAACTGAAGATTTGTTTCAATCCTGACCTCTCGTAGAACTTGACATCTTTCTGTCTTACCTATCCTAAAAAAGGTGCTGCTCCAACACCTGTAACCACTGGTATTTTACCATTCATGGCAGTGCCTCCCCCCCTTAAATTTCCTGCTATTACCCCAGCCAGTTTCCCCTTCCCTTTCCTGTTGAGATGTAGGCCGTGCCTGGTATAGTCCCACCTACTGAGATAATCAACAGGAACCACACCAATATGAACCCCCGCACCCGACCCAAGCAGCCGTTCCAACTCCAAATTAACTCTCCCAACAGAAGAGTTCAAATGAGGCCGGTCATGGCGTCTCAGGACAGATACAAATTCAACATTGGTGTGTCTCGATGCCGACGCAATCTTTACCAGGTCATACTCTATACTGTACCCAGGATCTCTGTCGATGCTGTTCCCTGGCCCTCCCACAATAACCACGGTGTCTTCCCTGGTAAATCCTTTACAGAGTGAACCTAAATCCTCTGTCACCTGATCCAGACTAGCACTTGGTTTGAAAAAATTTGTGACCTGGTATTCTGGTCCTAATTCCTCCTGCAGAAGTTGGCCTACACCTCTGGCATGAGAACTGCCTAACAACAAAACTTTCTTCCTTTTCGATGACTTTCCTACATTCTTTTTCAATTTCCTTTTGAAAGTTTGTTGTGTCCTGTCTACACCTACCTCTGCTTGAGGCTCATCAGTTTCTAACTGAAGCAACAGGTCAAACTTATTTTTGACATTCACCACAAAACTGTCAGACTTAGTTCTAGGCCTGTTCCTTCTGCTACCTGTTGCCACTTCCCACCTCTCTTTGCCCTTCTCCCTCCTTAACCTGTCCAGATCTTCCCTAGCCTGATCTAGCTCAGCCTGAAGGGCAGTAATTTTCCCCTCCTGTTCCACTATCTTCCTATCTCTGCTGCAAATCCTACATAACCACTGATGAGCCTGATCCACTTTCCCAACACCCACGCCACTGCAATCCCCCCAGTGAAAAAAACTACTACATCCATCACACCAAACCCCGGAACTAACAATTCTACGGCAAGTCAGGCACTTCTCACTCATGGCAAAAATAATACTTTAGCTAGAATTTTTTACTTTAGCAGTTTATCATACAATGACTCTGAAAATTACGTCCATAACACATTCGCAATAACACTTGAGGATTTTGTACGCTTTAAAGCAATCTTCTGAGTGATTGTTGAATCAGGAAAGACATTTATGAGAGATTGTTGAATCAGGAAAGACATTTATGAGAGATTGTTGAATCAGAAAAGACATTCTTACAAAGAGGAACCAATGTATCCAAGGTGTTGAATGATAAAATATTGACAGTGATAAATGCTGTTAATTTAATTTCTCCTTTTGTTATGTCGTCGCCATTGCTGTTCACCCCCGAAGATGTATTAGAAGTAGATGCAACAGCTTTCAGTTGATTAATATGATTAGAAGACTTTGCTTACCTCAAAATTTCAGATTTATGAGCTGTTAAAACACAATCACATACCTTGCAGTACGCCAAACCATTGTACATCCCTCACTTTGTTGGTCTTGTGTAACTAACCAGTGCACTCTAGCAACCTTAACCAGGAATTATAAAATCTATTTGTTTTAGATTTCATTGTTTCCCTTTTGAAGATCATGATGTCGAAGTAGAGGTAGCATTATGGCTCTTTCCAGTAAACTCAGTTTATAAGTTAGGACTTTCAGGTTAATTAAGTGAAGCAGGATATCCTGGAGGAGCAAGCAGGTTCCCTACAGATCTCACACTAACACAGCTTCATACAACCACTTAGCCATTTTAGTGAAATAAAAGCACTATAGTTTAATGACTGTACTATTACTGACTGAAAGTATAACCCATACCAGAACATTCAATCTAGTAAAGCTGTGAGTTACCACTATCACAAGAACAAGCAAGCTGACTAGTAGGCTTATGAATTATAACAGAGACCATTTTAAACAGATAGTGGAAGTAAGAGCAGAGGAGCCGAGTAATTCCCAAGTTCGTTGCACAATTTAACATGTTTCACAATTCTGACAGTCTCATTTCGCATCTGTATTAAATTTGAAAAAAGCGAAAGAACGATTTGAGTATAAACAAAATTGTTTGGTGTCAAAATTTTAAAATTACCTGCAAAATACCCACAATTTGATATTACCCCCTAAAATACCCATCACCCAAGGTTTTTACCTCAAAAGTGGGTAATTACACTCCAATTAGCAACACTGTACAAAATATCAGATGTGCAAGGCCCAAAGGATGTGGAAACATAGGTCAGCAGTAGCGCTCCAAGTAGCCTGGCATTCGGGAAAATTTGGAGCAATGTCTGTATTGTTGCTTTGCAAAATATGTGTAAAAGACGGTAATATTTTTCATTTGTAGGCTATGGATGGGTCTGATAATCTGGTGCTAAAGGGAATTTATTTGTAAAACCTAATATTACAATTTTGATCATGTAGCTGTTATCAAGTGGAGATTATTTTCCTGATTACGATCTGTTTTGTGTACTGCACTATTTGAATTTCATCATATTCCGCTTAATTTTTGCTCCCATCCATAATATTTGGTGGAGTATATATATATATATATATATATATATATATATATATATATATATATATATATATATATATATATATATATATATTGTATGAAATAGAAGCTGGTTTCGTCACATAGTAATCTGTGGCCTCATGTCTGTTTGTTACTGGTCATATATGTGTGTTAACTACCAGAGTTAAATGTATTGCAAGTATATTGTTGATATTTTATGTTATTTTTGTTCACATCCGTTTCTCATCCCCCCCTCGCGTTTAATGGAGACCCCCACATTTTGATTGACTTCTGCTAAAATGTGCTGATTGTAATACCTATTAATAACATGAGAAAACTATTGCCGCTTTGTATAGTATTTTTATGGAAGAATGCTCTGTAAAGAATTCGTGTTAGTATTTTGCAGCTGTGACTTATTAAACTGATAGTTCGGTAATTTTCACGTCTGTCAACGCCTGTTTTCTTTGGGATTGGAATTATTACATTCTTCTTGAAGTCTGAGGGTATTTCGCCTGTCTCATACATCTTGCTCACCAGATGGTAGAGTTTTGTCAGGACTGGCTCTCTCAACGCCGTCAGTAGTTCTAATGGAATGTTGTCTACTCCCGGGGCCTTGTTTCGACTTAGGTCTTTCAGTGCTCTGTCAAACTCTTCACGCAGAATCATATCTCCCATTTCATCTTCATCTAAATCCTCTTCCATTTCTATAACATTGCCCTCAAGTTCATCGCCCTTGTATAGACCCTCTATATACTCCTTCCACCTTTCTGCTTTCCCTTCTTTGCTTAGAACTGGGTTCCCATCTGAGCTCTTGATATTCACACAAGTCGTTCCCTTTTCTCCAAAGCACTCTTCAATTTTCCTGTAGGCAGTATCTATCTTACCCCTAGGGATAAGCCTCTACATCCTTACATTTGTCCTCTAGCCATGCCTGCTTAGCCATTTTGCACTTCCTGTCGATCTCATTTTTGAGACATTTGTATTTCTTTTTGCCTGCTTCATTTATTGCATTTTTATATTTTCTCCTTTCATCAATTAAATTCAATATTTCTTCTGTCACCCAAGGAGTTCTACTAGCCCTCGTCTTTTTACCTACTTGATCCACTGCTGCCTTCACTACTTCATCCCTCAAAGCTACCCATTCTTCTTCTACTGTATTTCTTTCCCCCGTTCTTGTCAATTGTTCCCTTATGCTCTCCCTGAAACTCTGTACAACCTCTGGTTTAGTCAGTTTATCCAGATCCCATCTCCTTAAATTCCCACCTTTTTGCAGTTTGTTCACTTTCAATCTACAGTTCATAACCAATAGATTATGGTCAGAGTCCACATCTGCCCCTGGAAATGTCTTACAATTTAAAACCTGGTTCCTAATTTCTGTTTTACCCTTTTATAATCTATCTGAAACCTGTCAGTATCTCCAGGCTTCTTTCATGTATACAACCTTCTTTTATGATTCTTGAACCAAGTGTTAGCTATGATTAAGTTGTGTTCTGTGCAAAATTCCACCAGGTGGCTTCCTTTTTCATTTCTTACCCCCAATCCATATCCACTTACTACGTTTCCTTCTCTACCTTTTCCTACTACCGAATTCCAGTCACCCATGACTATTAAATTTTCGTCTCCCTTCACTATCTGAATAATTTCTTTTATTTCATCATACATTTCTTCAATTTCTTCATCATCTGCAGAGCTAGTTGGCATATAGACTTGTACTCCTGTCGTAGGCATGGGCTTCATGTCTATCTTGGCCACAACAATGCATTCGCTGTGCTATTTGTAGTAGCTTACCCGCACTCCTATTTTTTTATTCATTATTAAACCTACTCCTGCATTACCCCTATTTGATTTTGTGTTTATAACCCTGTATTCACCTGACCAAAAGTCTTGTTCCTCCTGCCACCGAACTTCACTAATACCCACTATATCTAACTTTAACCTATCTATTTCCCTTTTTAAATTTTCTAACCTACCTGCCCGATTAAGGGATCTGACATTCCACACTCCGATCCATAGAACGCCAGTTTTCTTTCTCCTGATAACGACGTCCTCCTGAGTAGTCCCCGCCCGGAGATCCGAATGGGGGACTATTTTACCTCCGAAATATTTTACCCAAGAGGACGCCATCATCATTTATCCATACAGTAAAGCTGCATGCCCTCGGGAAAAATTACGACCGTAGTTTCCCCTTGCTTTCAGCCGTTCGCAGTACCAGCACAGCAAGGCCGTTTTGGTTAGTGTTACAAGGCCAGATCAGTCAATCATCGATACTGTCGCCCCTGAAACTACTGAAAAGGCTGATGCCTCTCTTCAGGAACTATACGTGTGTCTGGCCTCTCAACAGATACCCCTCCATTGTGGTTGCACCTACGGTATGGCTACCTGTATCGCTGGGGCACGCAAGCCTCCGCACCAATGGCAAGGTCTATGGTTCATGGGGGGAAGCGACAAACATTATAGATCGCAAAACTATTCGCTTGAGAAAACTTTGAGGCTGGTCGATGCTGAAAATGAGCTCAAGAGCCTAGCAGAAAACATAATAAATAGCGCAGCCTCACCCAAGAAAAACATTAGCGCAAAACATTTCACATAACATAATGACTCGCCTTAAAAACAGTTAAAAGGATCATATGTTCATTGTTTGACCAGTAAACGATCTTTCTAAATTTCCAATGAAACGTGGGAAAAATATGCAAGTTTTAATTCACAAACAACTTCGCATAGATCGACAAGCCAGGTTCAATGAATGCACTCTTTTTTAAAAACACAGATAGAGCCCATAAAGACACCCACAAAGACACTAATTCTTTGGCAACACCGCTAGAGCTGTCGCACCTGTTTTTCCACCTTCACGAACAGCTACGGTATACCCTCCACAGGAAAACCGCCAACAATCCCTACATGGGGACACTCACCGACTACCACCTCGCTTCTCGCCTCGACAACTACGCCCAGACTATTTCAGATGCCCACAGTTCTGTCCCCATGCCCTGCATTATGTGGAGGGTGGGACTGTGTGGGACCTCTTCCTATCAGAGACCATAGTTAGTAATTTAATAATAGCCATGTTCTTTTGTAAAGTACATTGCTTTTTTTCTTTTTTTTTTTTTTTTTGTTCAGTCGTCTAGCTGCTTCCATGTTTGCTATCTGCATTAATCGGAATGCAATTAAAGTGACCATATAGTAATGAATAAACCAAGTGTGTCAAAGAATGGAGTACCACAATATTATGCGGAGTATGTCCTGATTGGAGTGCCTACAAATACATGTCACGTCGAGTTGATGCACTATGCTGGGCAAAAGGAGGTCTAACATGATATTAGGAGATATACCATGAGTTATTTCCTCAGTGCAGATGTTATGTGACTTAGTGAACTTAGGACACTAGTGTACTAACGAACTTTTTGTTGCGTTAAAAATGATAAAGTTGCTACCAAATAGAGAAAAATGTTAACAAAAATAGCGTCCAAGACTGGTTTGGTTTTTCGATTTGGTTAGGTCTACTTTGGCACTGTCTGCTAAATAAAATGAATTAGTTTTTATAATACTGCAATTAATGTAACATACAACAAATAAACGAGACTATTTCAGCATGAATTATCTTTTTCATGCACCTAGTCTGTATAAATCACACAGTAGTATATCTACATCTACATACACACTCCGCAAACTACTGTGCGGTACGTGGTAGAAGGAACCCTTTACCACAAGTAATTGTTCCCCTTCCTGTTTCACATACAAACAGAGTGAGAGAAAAACGAGTGTCTATATGCCTAAGTATGAGTCCTAATTTCTCGTATCTTATCTTCATGGTCACTATGTGAAATGTATGGTGGCTGCAGAGGGATCGTTCTTCAGTCAGTTTCAGATCTGGTTCTCTAAACTTTCTCAGTAGTGTTCCTTAAAATGAATGTCTTCTTCCCTCCAGCGATTCCCACTTGAGCTCTCAAAGCACATCCGTAGCACTTGCATCCTGATCGAGCCTACCGGCAACAAATCTAACAGCTCACCTGTCAATTGCTTCGATGTTTTCTTTCAAACTGTTCTGGTGCAGATTCCAAATACTCAAGCAGTACTCAAGAATAGGTCGCACTAGCGTTCTATATGCGGTCTTCTTTGCAGATGAACCACATTTTCCTAAAATCCTCCTAATAAACCGAAGTCGACCATTTGCATTCCCTACCACAATCCTCACCTGTTCGTTCCATTTCATATCGCTTCGCAACGTCACCCTCAGATATTTAAACGACTCGACCATTAAAGCTTTAACATGGCTGCGTTGTCAGCGACCATTACAAGGTAAAATTAAAACAGTTGCAGCCCTCGGTCTCGAAAATGAAATCTTTTTGACCTAAGTTTCGGCCACTTATAAGAATGCCTTCATCAGAAATAGAACATTTAAAACTGACATGTCAAGTATAAAATAATTATGGAGCCAAAACGCTTTAGCCACAAAATATTAAAATATAAAATATAGAGGCGTTATCTTTTCATACTTATTTTTTACTTGACCTGCCCGTTTTAAATGTTTTATGTCTAATGAAGGCACTCTTAGAGGTGGCCGAAACCTAGGTCAAAAAGACTTCATTTTCGCGACTGGGGGCTGCAATTGTTTTAATTCGGCTTGACTGTGTCCAGTAGAACACTACTAATGTTGTACCCGAACATTACGGGTTTGTTTCTCCTACTCATCCACATTAACTTACATCTTACTACATTAAGAGCCAGCTACCATTCATCACACCTACTAGAAATTTTGTCTAGTTCATCTTGTATCAACCTACAGCCACTTATTCCCGACATCTTCCTGTACACCACAGGATCATCAGCGAACTACCGCAGATTGCTGCTCACAGTGTCAGCCAGAACATTTATGCATATAGAAAGCAAAGGTTCTATCAACACTTCCCTGGGGCACTCCTGATGTTACCCCTGTCTCCGATGAACACTACCCGTCGAGGATGACACACTGAGCTCAGTAACTTAAGAATTCTTCGCGCCAGTCACATATCTGGGAGCCTATCCCGTATGCATGCACCCTTCGTTAACAGTCTGCAGAGTCCGCCCTGGTAGCTGAGTGGTCAGCGTGATGGTATATCATACCTAACGGCCCGGGTTCGATTCTCGGCTGGGTCGGAGATTTTCTCCTCTCAGGGACTGGGTGTTGTGTTGTCCTTATCATCATCATTTCATCCCCATCGACTCGCAAGTCGCCGCAGTGGCGTCAGCTCGAACAGTGATGAATACAGCCACTTTCCCCCGGGGGGGGGGGGGGGATATGTAGCTTGACGGGATGGGGGGGGGGAAGAGGACAAAGTTATAGGCTTAAAATTTAAGTGATAGCGTTCTAAAGACGTAGCAGTGCTATTAATATTTAAAATTTTTCATGAATAGCTAATATATAATTAAGTAATATGTAGGCTAGGTACTAAGCTGTTAGGCTAAGCCTAAGATAATTATATTAAATAATAAAATAATTTTATTGCATGGCAAAAAAACTCACATTTACATCAAACTAATACGTTGAGGCTTTTTTACAGCATATGTCTTGATGATGTCATCAATAAAACTTTGTGTTGGCTCGCCGTCCCCTTCAGATGAAATCTTCACACAAGCTTGGAGCGTTTCCTGACCCATCCTATCCCTTAATTTTGTCATCACCCTGTTCATTGTACTAAATGACCTTTCCACACTGCACGTCGAAACGGGAAGCTCAGTACACATTCAGCGAGTGTCCATAGTGCTTCATAGCCGATGTCGGCTCTCAGAATGAAAGAAGCAACATCAGAAGACGTATCATCTAATTTATTTCTAACAACGTACCTAAAGGAATGCAAGTCTGCAATAACAGCGTGGACGTTTGCAAGCCCCAAAATCAAGCATAGTTCCGTACAATCATTATCACTAAACTCTAGAAATTTTTTAAAACTTTCAAAACATGCACTTAGGTCTATCACTTTTATTGCCTTCTCATCAAACAGTTGCTCAGTTTCATCAATAATACTTTTAACAAATTTCCTTGCGCTTTTCATAGCTTTAATCTGTTCCTCTACGTTCATGAATAGCACTAACTTCTGTTGCGTCCTCCTGCAGTTTTTTAATTTTATTAAGAATTTCATTTTCTGCACTCTGTCCATCGCAGTCACAAAGACAGTCGACATGTCTTAAATGTTCCAGAGTTCCAGAAACGAGTAGAGGGATTTGCGGAATTTTAAGAGATTGTCTCTGCAAAACTTTACATAAGTATGAGACTGCATTTAACGTATCGTCTAAAATCACCAAACCTACAATGAAATTGGAATTCATCGTTTCTAACAATATTCCTCCAGCTAAACTTGTTAAATCCGCGCCGTCCTTGTGTATATATTCACATGCCACTATAATGGACTTATTATAATGGACTTGTAGGTTAAAAAAATAGCATGAACTGTGCGGTAGGTACTTAACCATTGGATGTCAACAGCTTCGGGTATATTTAAAACAGGTTGCTCTAAAGCACCCTGAATTTTATGCAAAACATTTTCTCGTTTGGAAGAACCATGAAAAAGTTTGTAAACGTCTTTAACAACATGTAATGTGTGTTTTATAATGGGGTGTTTATTCCTAGAGTTGGTGGCAGCAATTGACAAAACATGTGCTCTACAGTGAATGTATGGCAGCTTATGGCCCTTCATCTCTGACAACCGAGCGCGGAGTTCTGAGATAGAACCATTAAAATTAGCAGCACCGTCGAAAGGACAAGATAATAATCTGTCGTAAGAAAGTTTTCTTTTCTTTAGTTCAGTATCAATTGCTGTAAAAATGGATTAAGCTGAAGTACTTTTCAACTCAACGAGACATAAAAATCTTTCCTTCACTAAAAACGATGGAGACGGTGCAACATATCGAACTACTAAAGACAGTTCACTTTGATTGGAAACATTTGTAGATTCGTCTGCTATTAATGAAAAATATTTGTCATGGAGAAATGTTTCATCTTGAAAGTCTAAAGACTCTCCCAACAATTCTGACACAGTATACTTACTAACTGTAAGATATGTGGACCTTTCGCTCTGAAATTTTAACCACTTTTCAAGATTAATGACGCTTTTCAGTACTACCTTACGAATTAGAGGTTCATATTTTGTTGTGTGGGGTATTTCTTCCTTACTAAGGAAATACAGACTACGAATTAACGATGACAATGCTTGGCGGTTTAAAGCTTTTTCATTTTCATTTTGTTTAAATATCTGTGTACGAATTGGAGCGTATTATCCCTGTAATCTACAATTTTCAAGTGCAACGGCTCTTGCATGTTTTTCTGAGTTGGCGTGCTTTTGTAGTTTTCCCGTGCTTCCGGTAGCTTTTCTAAATTTAGTGAAAGGTACAGAAATGAACACTCCTCCCGTTTTCTGTAGAGCTTCGATATCGTTTTTTAAATGCATTTCACACAATTTGCAGAAAGCCCCCCCCCCCCCCCCCCCTGCTCGTGATCAAAGTACAACCAATTGTACTTACACTCCGATTTTTGCTGATACTTAATCTCGCATTCAATACTTTGTTTAGAATTGCAATTTACGGATGGGCCAGAGCTCGCACATTTATGGTTTGAAAACTGTGGAAGGGAAACTGTAGACTTGGTAGACCAACGCATTCATCGTCACAATCACTAGCACTTCTTTCAGTAGACTCACATTCGTCTTTGTCTTTTGCAATACACTGTCTTTTATTAGAAAAGAAAGAAATTAAAGTTTGTTGTTTCGACATTGTATTTCGGCACCCCACTTCTTTTTATGTTATAAACCGACGAAGACTGCACGTAGTACACTACATAATCACATCACATTTCCATAGTAACCTGTCGACTGACTGTTACAACCTTACAACAGTTTCAACAATGCGTTGACTTTTTATACAACAATGAAAGCTTAGATTATACTCGTAGAGCAGCGTTGCCAAACGTCCCACTCATGGTGGAATGTACCGCTTCTTTAAGCAAAAATTGTGTATCCCCATTGACACTGCGAAAATCATTGTCAAGTGTACACAAATATTTGGTTTGAACTTAGGACTCATCGATTAGGTAAAATCTATATGGCTATTAAATCTTGGAAATATTCCCAGTAATGCAATAAAAAAATTAAAACAATCTTTTATAATGTCAGACACTACTTCCAGTTCTGTAGCAATACCCTGGGACGTGTTTTGCGGCATCAGGTTTATTCTAAGGGCAAATGAAGTATAGATACGAGTGGCGGATAAGAATAAAGTTCGCAGCGAGGGTGGGATGCGTAGCTAAGGGATTAGCTTACACTTTAGGCCGATTGGAGGTGCGGTGAGGAAAGACATGAGAGAGGAAAGGCTGACTTATTCCACAATAGGCGTTGACAACACACCTTCCAACGCTTAGCTTTACCGCACACTTATTATACAGCAGCTGCTAATTTGTTGGTGTTGCCAATAATAATAATAATAATAACAAAAACAGAACAATCGACGCTAAGTATTCCAAACCTAACCGATAAGTAACGAAACCAAACTATAGGGACCCAGCCGCCAGCTATTGTGTTACACATTCATTTTGCTTGTAAAAACTGCATGTCATCACGACTTCTCCATAGTTGACTCCAAACTTCGTTAGCAACAGCAGCTGGCGTAGTTTTAATTTTGTCACAACGGTACAAGTTAACAGATCAGATGATAATTTTTATGTTTCGCCACAACTATAGATATGAACTTCTTGGGGGGGGGGGGGGACTTTTCCCCCTGGCCCACCCCCTGAATTCATCACTGAACGGTCTACCCGACAGGAGGCCCTAGACACACGGCATTTCCGACAGTCTGCAGTTGGTTACCATTGTCAAATGCTTTTCGGAAATCTAGAAATAGGAAATCAGCCTGTTGTCCTTCATCCACATATCATGTGAGAAAAGAGCAAACTGGGTTTCGCATGAGTGATGCTTTCTAAAGCAGTGCTGATTCGTGAACATGAGCTTCTTGCCGCGCGGGATTAGCCGAGCGGTCTGGGGCGCTGCAATCATGGACTGTGCGGCTGGTCCCGGCGGAGGTTCGAGTCCTCCCTCTGGCATGTGTGTGTGTGTGTTTGTCCTTAGGATAATTTTGGTTAAGTAGTGTGTAAGCTTAGGGACTGATGACGTTAGCAGTTAAGTCCCATAAGATTTCACACACATTTGAACATTTTTGAACATGAGCTTCTTTATCTCTAGGAAATTTGTTATATTCGAACTCAGTATATGCTCTAGAATACTGCAGCAAACTGATGTTAAGGATATTGGTCTATAATATCACTCATGAAGTACTGATATTAAATGCATATTACTACACATAAACAACATGTATTAGAGAACATAGAAATAGTTTCACCTGTCAGTCATCTGCTCCAGAGCATTAAGTGAACAGACCCATGTAATTTTATGTAAATGTAACGTCACAAAAGCGATAGTAAGCACAAAAATACGCATTAAATTTTTTTCTGTAATTAATTTCATATCTGAATAATTTATACATATTAATTTTGTGAAATGTAATTATTATTTCATAAATAGTATTTCAAAGTCAGCTTGTGGCTGATTGCGATCGATTGTAATACTTTTTGTTTTGTTTTAGTAAGTAAGTGAAGAGCGTTCCTGGCGGATCTCTTTCTCTTGTTTGATAGGACACACTATTAGCTGCGTTCCTTGCATATCAGTAACTAATCTTTCTTTTGTGTAGACAAAAGTGATGTAAGTGATATGTATTAGCTTTAGAACCATTTGCGATTAAATTAATGTAAATTAGTTAAGTCTTATGAGTTCTCATTTTAACAGTTCTCCTAATAGATATAAGGCTAAGGCTACACGGTTCTGAGCTTAAAACGGGCTGTAATGTTAGATCGCTTCAGTTTCCGACCTATTAGTCATGCGGAATGCAGAGCTGTTAATACTCGAATGTAAGAAATATTTTTCCAACGGATGAGTGGAACTGGTTGTATACAAGTCGAACATAGCCATGTCACGCGACTGATGCATCCTGACAGCAGAAAAAATGGTTGAACGATCTGCAGCAACATCTCCATCTCTAGAATGCGTCATAAGTCTACCATTAAATTGTACCTCGTTACAGGTCTATCTCAATCGATGACTCCATCCACTGTTATCCTTTAATGCAGATGCATGTAAGTTTAGAGGAAGATAGCTCTGTTTTCCTGAAAAGCGTCAAATACTGTTGTCAACTAGCGTGTATAACTGTTACCTCAATAACATACATTAGAATGCTTCCTCAACGGAAAAAATGACCATTTCCCTGATTCCCTTCGCTTCCATGTCGGCGTTTTCTCAGATTCCTCTTGCTGTCACATACTTGTTCCCATGTACAAATAGTTCTGCGCCAACCAGAAGACACCCATGTACTTCCTCAATTTCCCTGCATTTCCGTGTATATTCCCTTGATTTACGGGTATTTTCCGTCATTTCTCGCAATTGTGTCGATTATATGTTATACACTATTTTTGTGATCGGGGGGCACAGTATAGCTCTGTACGTGGTTGCATCCAGTCGCCTCCATCGCACATATTCCACATTTGCTTTGCTTTTGCTCTGTTTTCTGTATGTTTGTGTATTTGCATGTGTCTCGGATGGCTCCCAGAACCTGCAGTAGACCCACGTTAGTGTTCGAGTGTGGATCCACCACGCATTATGTCTGGAGAGATGTTGGGTTGCGGATCCACAATATGCCACGTCCGGGAATGTATGAAGGTGAATCCGCCACGCATAATGTACGAAGAGATGTTGGGATGCAGAGCCACAATATACCACATCCAAGTTAGAGTTCGAGTGTGTATCAGCTGCGCACTATATATCCAGACCGATGTTCAGAGGTGGATCCACCACACGTCACATCTGGGACAGGACTCGCATAGACCAACCACGCGTTAAGTCTGAAGATGTGTTCTGTGTTCGAAGTTTGGTTCACCAGTGGGTGGACTGGGACCTGGGAGCCGTCCGCAACACACACACATACACAAACATGCAGAAAATAGAGCAAACGCACAGGAAATGTGGAATATGTAGGGTGGAGGCGACTGGATGCAATCGAGTACAGAGCTATACCGTGTCTCGCGATCAGAAAAGTTGTGCATTTGCGCTATGTGTTGTCAGCTGTACTACGTTTACATGTAATTTTAGAACACGGAACGAGAGGTGATGTCATGATCACATGGGTAAAACTGACATAAAATCGATAGAACTGGGAGAAATAACGGAAAATACGTACAAATCGAGGGAATATACCCCGAAATGCGGAGAAATTGAGGAAGTACTTGCGTGTCTTCTGGTTGGTGCAGAACAATTTGTACATGGGAACAAGTATGTGACAGTAAGAGGAATCCGAGAAAACGTCGACATGGAAGCGAAGCGAATCAGGGAAGTAGTCACTTTTTCCGTTGGGAAAGCAATCTACTGTATGTTATTGAGGTAACAGAGAGGCGAGTTTACTACTGTATTTGACGCTTTTCAGGAAAACTGAGAACCATCTACCTCTAAACTTACATGCATCTGCGGTAAAGGATAGAGCTGTAATGAGGTACGATTTAATCGTAGGCTGCTGATCCATTCTAAACAGGGAGATGTTGCTGCAGGTCGTTTGACCATTTTTTCCCCTCTTCTGTCAGGATGCATCAGTCGTGTGACATAGCCTGCGTTCGACTCATATACAATCATGTGTCTACTTGCGATTGTTAACAGCAAACCTCTCGATCATCAGAGGACTTCCATCTCACGTGTGATGAAACGTGACCATCTTGTTTCGGCACATTCCTCTAAACAAACGAAGATTTATGCGATGCACTCCATTCCCCTGTCGCATCTTGGGTATAAAATCGAGACTTCAGTTTCATAACGAAGATGAAGATGATTCTAAGTTAGCAATGGGTGTGTGACAATGGGTGTGAGACACTGCAATCCCCGTGTATACATCTGCTTGACAGATGTGCTGTTTACAGAGTTAGTGGCGGCATGATGTGTAATTTCACATGTCAGACACTGAAGCTATGTATTTATATGTTTCCTTGTATGAGGTATTCTCTGTTACTAACGATCGCTTTATATGGGACTGATGCGGGCATAGCATAATTTCTGAACCGTGATTGGATGTGAACAGTGGACGCTATACATCTCTGGAAAGCTATATTGTGCATGTATCACACAGAATCGATATTTTAAGGAAGTAGTGTCTTCATTTTACAGTTTGTTACCATAGCTTATTATAGAGAAACCTGCAAGAAGGATGTATATCATGCGTTGGAAAAATATTTTTTACATTCGAGTATTAACAGCTCTGCATTCCACACGACTAATAGGTCGGAAACTGAGGCGATCTTTCATTATAGCCTGTTTTAAGTTCAGAACCGTGTAACCTTAGGAGTGCATGTGTTTATGTTCTCTCTTACTAATACCCTCGTGGTACTGATGGTTCAAATGACTCTGAGCCCTATGGGACATCTGAGGTCATCAGTTCCCTAGAACTCAGAACTACTTAAACCTAAATAAGCTAAGGGCATCACACACATCCATGCCTGAGGCAGGATTCTAACCTGCGACCGTAGCAGTCACGCAGTTCCAGACTGAAGCGCCTAAAGCGCTCGGCAACAGCGGGACACTAGAACAATACTTTAGAAATGATAGTGTAGTTGATTTACGTAAATAAAATGCTTTGAACTATATTTGTTTGGCGCTCCATCACGCATAAAAACCACCCGTTTCTTGTTCTTCTTAACCGTCTGCTATTACATCACAACACTTTCAAATCTGCTACTAGACACCGATAAGGGGTGCTATCCTCCTCCACATGTGTGTATCTGGAGAAATCTTGTGCACTTGGATGGGCGGGGGCTTGACAAGTTCCACTCATTCACTAGGCGCGGAATGTAGCGGTCTACTCCTGATCAGCTGCAAATTAAATCGGTAACGGTGCTGCAGGCAGGTTGTTCAAAGACAGTGCGAGGGGGTTTATGAGTCTCTGATTTTATCCTAAGACTGCGAGAATTCTCTGTGACGTTCATCCACATAGAGATAGATTCTAAATTATGCACTATGCGTGAGATGATAGAAATAGAGTACTGTCTGGTATACTTTGATGATATATGTTTGAGCATTAACAATGAATGGACGTACTGCACAGTCATCTATCTACATTCGCAATGGTACTTGCAAAGTAGAGAATGGACGGTTTAGCGATGATACTATAATTGGGAAACATGTTGTCACATCACTGATCGGTGTTGAAATTACTGTAAAATTACTAAAACTGTTTGCAATATCAACTGTGACGCTTATTATTACAGTACATCGACGATGTCTTTTCCACCCATCCGCCCAATGGTATGCTGTTGGTTACCACATAATGACTGACTGAGATCATTTGTTTGAGATGGAGAAAGAGTTTTGATCTAGGAGCAACACCTCCTTGGCATGGCTAGCACTGTAACAGTGATCGTGCACACGACTGCAATACAAGGAATCAGTTGAAATGGAACACAGAGCCATCATCTATTCTGTCACTGTGACAGAAGAGTTTAAATGTAGAGGTCATCAGTCATCTTCGGACAGTAGTTTGGAAACGCTCCACAACACAACAAAACTCTTCCAGTTTCCTTATGTTGTAACAGTCTTTTATTTAAAATCATCCAGTGTGTGTGGTGTGTTATGGTAGCATCAGCGAAAACATGATTTACACTGTACAACACCTAGTTTTCTGCGAGAGGTAATGGGTCAGAACATGTTAATGTCAGTTTAGCACCTAACACAGACCTCGAAGTCATGGCGAAAAAACAAAATGTATGGCAGTGTACAAAGTGTTTAACAGTAGAAACAAAAACGCAATGTTTCAAACAATGACATAGGGTCACAGGGAGCGTCTCCTGCAACTTACAATATAGTGTGTGGGATGCAGCCATCCTGCTACAGTACACGGATGGAACTTTAAACTGGTCAGTGCAGTGGATCAATACCTGTATATTTAATAGGATTGCGAGATGTCCTCAGTGCTGGTATTTGTTCTCGATATATGGGAGGACAGAGATGCAGTAAAAATCTTATCTAGTTCTCTGTCGGATGACGGGAGTGGACCTTCCACACTTCGTAATTTTTCTCTGTTGGAAGGTACAGAATAACGTTGATAGAATGTTGGGGTGATAGACGTCGCACTAACTCAGCTTATCCTGTTTCTACACAGGCTACAGAAGGTGGTAGATATAGCTTTCTTCGACTTCTACTCGGTCCTGACTTAAATTGGGACGATCACATGTGCAAAGCTGCAAGGATGGTAGCGCAGAGTCTGAGGGGCAGTTGTAAGATGCATAGGGGCTACCTAAAACCACGGTGGAATTTTACTGTAGCAGATAGGTTCGAGAAAGTTGCCTCGTTTCGAGATATGAGAGTTCCATATATATGATTCACTAGCGGTTGTAATCATTAAAGGACTTTTCCAAAGGATCCAGCACAGGTATGTGATTGAATGGAAAGACTTGATTCCAAATCGCAGACAGCATTTTTACCGAATAGCATAACACTAGATATCTGAAAAGTCTGTATACATTTCTTATGACCTCAATCAGCACACCATCTACTGTTTCTGATCCTTCAAAATCAACCTTCACCTATAACCCAGTGGATATATCACAGAATCTCTGACATGGCATTGAGACAGAATTTGTCACACAGTCTGGAGAAATATCTAGCAGTGGCATGAGGGAGTTGCAAATACCAGTTTCATACCCCGTTCCTTAGCCGAATCAATTTCTAAATTCGGTAATTTTATCACGTGGTTGCATCGTCGGCGACGTGTAACCGCTCTGTTGGCATGATAATATACACTCCAGCGGCTACCGTCTGCACTTAGTGTCGCGTTATTTGTGTGGAAAAACCACTTCCTTCAGAGGTAATGCCATACCTCGATTTATAAATCCAGTATAGCTTTTAACATGGATACTTGTGTGCACCTGTAGAACCAAGACTGATTGTGACAATAATGAGGTCGTTAATAGCGTGTTTTTTTAAACATATGGCGGTCTGTAAGACGATTACGCCTCTGTTTCTAAGACACAGTGGTACCACTCGCAGGAAAAAACTTATGCGACATGTCCACCCATGGCAGATTGTCGGTTTGTATTATTTCGTATTGCCAGCAATCAGTTATTGGCGAAGTATTGTACATAGTAGTAGTGGGGGTGTGAAAGGTTCGCCTTGAGTATCAGGATTGTAAAGTCTGTGTTTGTGTTACAACATGTGCAAAGGAAATGACTATCTCCAGTCGTAAGGAAGGTATGGATTTGGTGCTGAATGGCACAGATATTTCTATTTCCTAGGCAGCAGCCGTCTGCGGGGTGTACTTCTGATACTTCGCTCATTGTCGAATGTCATCCAGTTGAGACCGTGATCGTAATAGTAAGTATAGCGATCAAATATGTGTGTGGCTGGTATCCTAGGACGATTCTTGGGGGGAATGATTCACGTTTCCAGCTAATGGCAGGAACTGTCAGAATGAAGAGCCCTGTTGGGATACAGGAATGTAGTTGACTTAACCATGTTGTCCTCTAGATGGCCGAACAGCGGACTAATACTTAGTATGTGTTGGAGAGCTTTCGTGATCACGTGGAAATTTGAGAAGATTCAATATGGACATGTGTTTGCGCTGGAACATTATTCCCTTCCATGTAAATTGTCCGGTTGACTGCTTCTGCACATTTCGAGCCTTTATTTAGTTGAGGGAACATCGACTGTGGAGTGTGCATCTAGCAGGTGAAAGATGGTTGGAAGACACATTTGATGGTTCTCTAGACATGAGAAACACCTCAGTTGACTTTGTAAGTTATAGGGATGATTTGCAATCTGTTACTTCACCGACATTGGTATTCGTGAGTGGAAATATCAGTTTCGTCTATTTTTTTCGAGTTTTCATGTAAAGGTATTCGCAGACGGGATAAGTTTCTAGTTACTCAGTGGCTTACAGCACACTCCACCTCACTTAAGTTTTGGGTTTCTAGAGAAATAATTTCCAATCTATATCTTCGGAATTATACTGTGCAAGCCGATACTGCTATGCAAGTGATATTGCTATATGTTTAATGTGGAAAAGTATCATGTAAATAGTATGATATTCTCGCAAACCATGTGACATTATACACTCCTTGAAATTGAAATAAGAACACCGTGAATTCATTGTCCCAGGAAGGGGAAACTTTATTGACACATTCCTGGGGTCAGATACATCACATGATCACACTGACAGAACCACAGGCACATAGACACAGGCAACAGAGCATGCACAATGTCGGCACTAGTACAGTGTATATCCACCTTTCGCAGCAATGCAGGCTGCTATTCTCCCAGGGAGACGATCGTAGAGATGCTGGATGTAGTCCTGTGGAATGGCTTGCCATGCCATTTCCACCTGGCGCCTCAGTTGGACCAGCGTTCGTGCTGGACGTGCAGACCGCGTGAGACGACGCTTCATCCAGTCCCAAACATGCTCAATGGGGGACAGATCCGGAGATCTTGCTGGCCAGGGTAGTTGACTTACACCTTCTAGAGCACGTTGGGTGGCACGGGATACATGCGGACGTGCATTGTCCTGTTGGAACAGCAAGTTCCCTTGCCGGTCTAGGAATGGTAGAACGATGGGTTCGATGACGGTTTGGATGTACCGTGCACTATTCAGTGTCCCCTCGACGATCACCAGTGGTGTACGGCCAGTGTAGGAGATCGCTCCCCACACCATGATGCCGGGTGTTGGCCCTGTGTGCCTCGGTCGTATGCAGTCCTGATTGTGGCGCTCACCTGCACGGCGCCAAATACGCATACGACCATCATTGGCACCAAGGCAGAAGCGACTCTCATCGCTGAAGACGACACGTCTCCATTCGTCCCTCCATTCATGCTTGTCGCGACACCACTGGAGGCGGGCTGCACGATGTTGGGGCGTGAGCGGAAGACGGCCTAACGGTGTTCGGGACCGTAGCCCAGCTTCATGGAGACGGTTGCGAATGGTCCTCGCCGATACCCCAGGAGCAACAGTGTCCCTAATTTGCTGGGAAGTGGCGGTGCGGTCCCCTACGGCACTGCGTAGGATCCTACGGTCTTGGCGTGCATCCGTGCGTCGCTGCGGTCTGGTCCCAGGTCGACGGGCACGTGCACCTTCCGCCAACCACTGGCGACAACATCGATGTACTGTGGAGACCTCACGCCCCACGTGTTGAGCAATTCGGCGGTACGTCCACCCGGCCTCCCACATGCCCACTATACGCCCTCGCTCAAAGTCCGTCAACTGCACATACGGTTCACGTCCGCACTGTCGCGGCATGCTACCAGTGTTAAAGACTGCGATGGAGCTCCGTATGCCACGGCCAACTGGCTGACACTGACGGCGGCGGTGCACAAATGCTGCGCAGCTAGCGCCATTCGACGGCCAACACCGTGGTTCCTGGTGTGTCCGCTGTGCCGTGCGTGTGATCATTGCTTGTACAGCCCTCTCGCAGTGTCCGGAGCAAGTATGGTGGGTCTGACACACCGGTGTCAATGTGTTCTTTTTTCCATTTCCAGGAGTGTATATGTCCTTGTAATCCCAATGTCTGGAGACAGGTGTAGAAAGCAAGCAATCAGGTTGGGGCTAGATACAGTAATGCCTTTGTGCTGAGGGGAACTGACCTAGACTTTGTACAACAGTTCGGACAGTGGCTTTGATCCACTGAGGGTGCTCTCGTCACGTGCCGTGGGCAGATGACGTGTGACCAATGGCTGCAGAGCATGAAAGCCTGACATTGTGGGAAATATCTAGTCCTGTGGGAGTATACCTGCAGTGCATGTGCTTATGCTGTCTGTCTTCATGGTAATGTACGACTGTCTGGCGCTTGATAGCCTTTTGCATGATGCAAAAGGGGCGATTTTGCATGGCACAGGATACGAATTGTATGTTTACTACATCCACATGGTATACAGTGTTATATTGCCATGTTGGGGATCGGTTTCACGCTCTAATATTCAAGCTTCCATCCTCAGTGGCAGGGCAGTGTAGTTGAGTAAGAGTCTTTCTATATTTATCGATCTGTAGGCCACTTTGCTAGGTTTAACTGCCAGTGCAATACGGCGATCTGTAAAAAATAGTTTTGCTGCTGAAAGTCTCATCTGCAGAAAGAAAAAGGCGGACTGTGATTCCACACCAGCAGGATCAGTAATTTGGCGGGTAAATTCCGTAAGAACCGATCATAATGCTCCATTTACTTACAAAACATCCTTTGGGCTGTGATGTAGCAGCCTCTATGTAGTGGTGAGAACATTTGGGTTAGGAGATGTTTGTTGAAAGCAGGAAGGGCAACACTTGATGGATGGGGTGCCATATTAGGACCATCAGGAGGAATGCATTCAGCATTATTCTGGACTATGTTCGTAAACATTTTCTGATAGGACAAGAATTTCTATGCAGACTAGCTGAGACATCACCAAAGCTGCTACAAAAGCGATCGTTAACTATTTCTGTGACACTTCACAACTTCTGTGAGGTACACTTGGCTCATATGTACATAGTCATGTGACGTCAGTATAACTTTGAGAGCCTTTTAGATGCACCTGTGATGGTGAGTCACTACGCGAACATTTCGCAGTAATGTGTCTGCCACACTGGACAGGTAAATGTGTGTATGGCTAGATGCATGTTGCATGTCCCATTACGAAGGCTGAGGAGAATGCATCCTGTGCTATTCTAAGAAGCATTGCAACACATTTCTTTAGCGTGACCTGTCAGTATAACACTGAGAACCTTTAAGCTGCTTCTACGAGGGGGAGTGGCTCGGCAATTAGGTCTTCACTGACCTCAGGTAGAGAGGCGTCATGCCAGCAACAATGAACATGCGCGCATCCAGATGGCGACCCGAAAATGGAGGCGACTTTTACCTGCTGGCTGTAGGCGACAGCGGCATGAAGACAATAGGTTGTGTCCCTGTGTTCGTTTGTCCAGCGGTGGCTCACTGCAGCATCGGTGCATACTTGTGTTGGAGCCTCTGATACATTGTGGTTGACAGTAGTTCGAAAGCGTTTTTTCCTACGCACTGAGTGTTTGTACACTGCATTATTTTCGGATTTTTAAGCGTTGTGAGCATGTTTGCAGAGCCTTTTACATGCATTATTTTGAAAATTTACATGTTTGCGTGTCTGTTGCATAATTTTGTGAATAGGTGTGCAGGCTGTGCAATGCATTGTTTCTACTGTCAACTATTAGCAAACGTGTTTGCAGAGCCTTTTACTTGCATTATTTCGGTGATTTACGAGTTGTTTGCTGGTCTGTAGCCTGTTAAATGCATTATTTTGACAGTGAGCGTGTTTGCAGTGCCTTTTACATGCATTATTTCGATAATTTTCGAGTAGTTTCAGGTCTGTAGGCTGTGTGTTGTGACCCCAAGCACATAAAAAAATGGCTCTGAGGACTATGGGACTTAACATCTGAGGTCATCAGTCCCCTAGAACTTAGAACTACTTAAACCTAACTAACCTAAGGACATCGCACACTTCCATGCCCGAGGCAGGACCGTAGCGGTAGCACGGTTCCAGACTGAAGCACCTAGAACTGCTTGGCCACACCGGCCAGCTCCAAGCACATCAGCGTGAGTGTTTTGTATCAGTGTAATTAATGAACTACGTGAAATAGATCCCTAAGTAAGTTGCCCCAAAATATATAAAGTACACTCCTTCCTCTCACCAGTAGCCCAGCACAGGCTGAGTCCTCTTCCCATCATTTTTCCTTCTCCAGACTGCCATGGGACGACAGCCCCTCTGGTGGCAGTACTGTGTAATAGGTCAGTTGGACTCTGGACCTCATAGTGAATACACTGGATGGAGCTACTGCCTCAAATTGTTTAAAGAAAGGCTGCCTGCAAAATAAATGCTTACATCCATCCTTTCCAGCAGCCCGCCAATTCCTAGGAAGATGTGGCGGTCAGATGACTTAGGTTAGTGGAGGTAGTCTGAGTGACCTTTTGTCCCATCATTTCCTTAGGTTAGTGGAGGTACCCCAAGTGACCTTTTTTCTGCCAAAATTTGAACTTCCCACCCTTTTCTGGGGGGGTGGGAGTGGGGAGTGGTGTGGGGAGGAGGGAGGGGAGGGGGTTAGGTTATTGGAGGAAGCCCAATTGTCCTATTTTCCCGCCGAAATTTGAACTTCCCGCCATGACTTCATTGCGACATCGCCAGATCTACCGCCACCATCTTGGATCCGCCATCTTGAATTAATTTGACTGCAGAGGATAGTGTGTTGTGCACAGGTTGTACTGCTACTCTTGTTATTGCGTGACTGTCCTATGAATGAGTTACAGTTTATAGCAGTTATAATAGGGTTAGTGTAGGCAGTATGAGCGAGGGTACGTTTTGCAATTAGAGGTTGTTTGATAAAATAAATAGTGGGTACTACTCAAAGAGATTTAGGCCTGTGTCATGCATGATTAATTCTTACTGTAGCTCTGGTTGTTTTGCCTGACAGCGTTCTTTTTTAAATGGTAAGAGTCCATTTGAGTGTTTTAATTTAATGTTCGGTATAGATTTTCGAATTGGGCGTTGGGTTAGATACATGCTTTGTATTGCAGTTGGCTGTGAGTTCTTTCCTGTGTTTACTATACCGATCTCCTCAGTTTATTCACTCGTGCCGTTAATCCATTGCACTGGGTTTGTGTATTCGTGCCTTTACTGAATGCTAGTTGTCCACGTGACTAGTTGCCACGTGGCTGCACTCTCTAACGCTTATGTCCGCTCCCGCCCTGGATTTTCTTAGGCGCCAACCAAAACCTCATGAATTTGTTGTCTTGTTATGTATGTCTGGAACTGAATTTGGTCCAGTCCTTTGCCGCGTGCTTATGGCCAACCTTCGTCTGTTATAGATCTGGCTTTCTGGACTTCTGCCGCCAGTAGTCTGTGATGTGTGTCGCCGTCACGGTATCTCGCCTGGAGACGAGTGACTGGGCGACATTACTGGTGGCCACGGCCTAAATTTGTATATCTTGTGAACTTACGCGTAATTTTTTAAAAAATTGTATAGTAGTAATTGAAGCCTAAAAAGGCAAATTAATATGTCTTACGGGGATACGGAATCACCTATCCCCGCAATGTTAATATATGCCTACTATAGGGAACATTTTCTCACAAACTACTGGAGACAGAGAGGTAAAAATTTTACTGTATGTGCATTCATATGTTACAACAATACTGAAACAACAGTTTATTGTCAAAGTATTTTCTTACAGAGATATTGTACATTTATTTTTAAGTAAATTTTTTCCATCGCTTTTTACTAGACTATCACCCCTAAGTCTTTTGTAAATCAAGTAATTAAAAAATCGTTGTTTCAGTATGTAATAGGGACCTATGTCACTACGTCATAAAAATTTCAGACTTCTAGGTTGACCAGTACCTGAGATAATGTTCCTAGATGAAGTAAAAAGTAAACTTACGGGAAACGGAGAAAGAAGATTAAAACATTCCTGATCCGTAGCTAATACCCCCTTCACAGTCTTCATAATCATCTTCAAGTCTTCTTTTCGCACCCCTCTGCACATGCCTTAGTCTGTGCTGATCTAAAAAGAACATAGCACGTACCGTACGGGAACCAACACACATACCCAACTTTTGAAGGACCTGGCATTTAGTTATATTTCCAAGATTGAAGGTTGCCACAGCATCATACACACCAAAATGTAGTGTATTAATTCCGACAAACACTGTTTTTGGGAGACGATGCCATATCACACTATTCAAGCACTCGTTGGGGTTCTGCGTTTTTCCGTGAAGACATTTCATCAGAAGACTTCTGTCAGCCAGATCTCTGAAAATGGGCTTTATTTCTGCCATGATGGCTGATGGTAGACTGTGGTGGTGAATGTATTTCTCTCCTGTTGTTAGTCCCCTATTGTATTTACACCAGCTGTTTTCACCTTTGGGGCACAAACCATGTTGTGGATGCTCATCCGTGGATGCGGTGTGGAAATATAAAGCCCATATAGCTCTCCTCATTTCTTCAAGATTGCCTGTATTTTGCCTGATTGCAAGGCCATAGCAGTTCTGAATGTGGTCTATTATGGAATCAGTCAATCTTCCTCTGCCATCCAAGGTTTTCCCATCATCTAGTTTTTTCCCTTTCATAACTGATTTTAACCTTCTCAGCCTGGCACCCATTCTCTTCTGCACATGTCCTATACATTCAAGTTTGCTTATATTTACACTGTTCCCATATGGTTTGCTTTCCAAAACTTCTTTGAATGCTTTAGAGTCACCATCTCCCAGATATTTGACATAGCGAACATTATACCACTGTGAAGAGCGATGAAAAATTTTCTTCACCCCAGCAACCTCCATGCCACCACTACTACCATAATAATTAGCAATACAGTCATCACTGTGTTCATTTTTCAGCCTGCCTGTGCACCTACAGTATTTAGACATTATTGCAACATCAATAACCTTGCCAGTATCAACACTAGTTGCTGTTACAACACCATTGTTGGAGGTGTGGCCCCTTTTCTGCCACGTGCCATCAAACGCCACTGTGAGGTCACGACTGCCGTCATTTTCTTCCACTGCTTCTTCCACAGCAACCTGCATTGACTTCTGTGCTACATCTTCAACTGCAGATCCTAGTACATAATTGTAAGCTTCAAACTTTGAAGGTGCACTTGAAAGATTTAGAACACCACATAGCATATCACCAGCTGCTTTGCCCTTACCAATTGCTCGCAATCCATAAACTAACCTAATATTTACACTATAAAGTTCAGTTTTCTTGTATCCATTATTTACAGTTACTGAAACCGAACTTGGAAACTTACAGCTGTATTTACAAACACTGCATATTAAATTAAACTGGGCAGCCAGGCCAACATGGGATTCTACTTTCAGAGAAACGTTTCCATGACATTTTTTGCAGCACAAACTGTTTTCAAGAGCTTCACACAATATATTCGTATCAATGAGTTCAAAAACTTCATTCCCTCTATCAAGTAAATTATATTTCTCTTCCAAATCTCTTAGTTTTTTATGAGAAGCACTGTTTTCATTTGGTGTAAGTTCGTTCGGCAAATCAGTAATAAGTGGATTCACATTTTCCAACAGTGATGATGATGAACTGCTTTGCGTTGCTAATGAATCATTATTTCTTTTCTTTTGCCAGTTCACACGCTTTTTAAATACTTTTGCTTTAGCTCTAGGCATTTTCACTGCGAAAAATGAAGCACTAAATACGAAATAACTCAACAACAACTACTTTCTTATATCACACTGTTTACAAAACAGTCCCGCCACAAAGTCAAAGAGTAACTTGAGGAAACCAGAGAGAAACATTTTCGGGCAACTAGTGTATAAATAGTCGCTGGAAACCGGGATATTTGAATTCATGTCACTTTAAAGGTACTGCCAAAAAGTTCATGGTCAGCCACGAGAGACGTGTATAACTAAAGCGCAATACCCGATCTCACAAATATATAAAAATAAAATAGTTATAATTGTAGTAGAGCTATGTATGATACGTCATTTTAAAGAGGAAACATGGCAGAATATAATACGCCAATAAAAAAAATTCGATTTTTTAACCCAAAATCCGATTCCGTATCCCCTTAAGCCCATTGTGCATGGCTAATTCACCCTCACATTAAATGTTTGAATTATTTGTTTATTGATTCGCTGACCTGGAAAAATGTAAGAACTGAAGTCTTACGTCTTAAATAAGATAGTGTTTAGATTCATTTAGGTATGATAGTATTTTGACTTTGAGATTGGCTGCTTCTGTTGTTAACGTTTCGTAATCATTGTATCATTTCTGTATTTCCACTTAACGTAAATTTTAGAGAACTGGAGTGTAATTGGCCTGCAGGAGCAAAATTATTTTTAAATTGAATCTGTATAACTTGGTCATAGGTGCTGGCAAAATTAGAACTATTTGGCCCTGCTGTTTAGATGCATTTAATTATTTTATTGTTCTGTTATGTATTTGTGTGTTTTTAAGTTTTTAGAGGACTTTAACGAACTTTAATTATTTATACAGGGAGAAAGTTCATTATTTGAGGCCCTGTGATTAAGAACATTTTCAGCATGACTATGGTTTGCCTATAATTTTTGTATGCAATTTAAATTTAATATTGTCTATGAGATGCAATGTTACATAATTTTGGCATAAAGGGACTGACTGAGTACCCATGTTTACCTTCTCTGAGGGATGATATCAGTTGAAATTCTCACTAACTGCTATATGAAATTGGTGTTTTGTTGTTTATTGTAATCACTACAACCAGTAAAATTGAGTGACTGTTAATCGAGTTCTTAACTTAAATAGAGAATATATAACCATGAATGCTGCTGCCCCTGTATGTTTCTGGATTCCCCCTTCCACTGCACGATCACTCGCGCTTGCACCTTACATCGTTTTAGCTCAGAAAGACACATCAGTAGCTATGGCAGCACAGAAGCTACCGTTGGGCGAGAAGTCTATGTATCTAGAACGAACTGCATTGATCACGTGACATTGATGTTTCCTGCATCAATTGGACTCGGCGAAAAAAAGTTAATATATCCAGATGTCCTTCACTTGTACAAATTACTTCTCAACCACTTTCTTGACGATCGCATAAAGCTTTCCGATAGGAGAGTGATTACGAAAGAAACAATCGATAAACTCCAATCACCAATAACGCAGCAATTAAAATGTGTCCCAAACTGTCACAGTTTCATCCGACGAGTAGAACACGGGAAGTGCTGTAACCCGATTTCTCAGAAAAGTCGCCCAGTGCAAGAGGGATCAAAATAAGTGAACATGTGTCTTGCCTTATTCATAGATACTTGAACACTTCTGAAAAAAACGACGGTCAAAGTTTTCGAGGTATTTCCCGGGTAATTTACGTGCCTGTTACAGCTCGATCTCCTAAGACGAAATGGTGGAAGAGTTGTTAATGTTGCGGGTCCTTATAATTTCGAAACCCGATTATTACCTTTACTTTTTTTCATTTACGTATCCAAGTCCGTAGAAGATTACTGCAGAAATGTTTTACAGAGTATATTGATAATAGTTTGTCGTTATTCTACCAATTGTGTGTTAGACTAACGAATTAAAAGAAAAGAATGAGAAAATTATTTCAAAGTGTTTTCAGTGACATTTCTGTAATGTACCTTGATACGTAATCAATTGCAAACGCCAGTTTTCGGAAAGGTGATCTGTTATGCACAGTTTGCCATGAAATTATTGCAAACGCGCGAAATCACCACCAATGTTTACGACTTTTCTTTCCTGACGAAATTCATATGAAGAAATGTCACTGTGGCAAACCTGCGTTCACGCAATTCTTGTGGTGTTCGGAAATCTGTATTTTGAACGTTTCTGCGATCGGCATCATCCTAGGGTACGTATCAAATCTTCCTGAAGAATAAATATATGAATAACATATAAGGATTAATATAAGGATTGATATGAGAATGAAATAACAGACTATAAGAATTTAAAAAGGTAGTAGTTCCTCAACATACTACACAAAAGCTTATTACACAATAAATGTGTAATACACTACTGGCCATTAAAATTGCTACACTAAGAAGAAATACAGATGATAAACGGGTATTCATTGGACAAATATATTATACTAGAAATGACATGTGATTACATTTTCACGCAATTTGGGTGCATAGATCCTGAGAAATCAGTACCCAGAATAGCCACCTCTGGCCGTAATAACGGCCTTGTTACGCCTGGGCATTGAGTAAAACAGAGCTTGGATGGCGTGTAGAGGTACAGCTGCCCATGCAGCTTCAATACGATACCACAGTTCATCAAGAATAGTGACTGGCGTATTGTGACGAGCCAGTTGCTCGGCCACTATTGAGCAGAAGTTTGAAGTTGGTGAAAGATCTGGAGAATGTGCTGGCCAGGGCAGCAGCCGAACATTTTCTGTATCCAGAAAGGCCCGTACAGGACCTGCAACATGCGGTCGTGCATTATCCTGCTGAAATGTAGCGTTTCGCGGGGATCGAATGAAGGGTGGAGTCACGGGTCGTAACACATCTGAAATGTAACGTCCACTGTTCAAAGTGCCGTCAATGCGAACAAGAGGTGATCGAGACGTGTAACCAATGGCACCCCATACCATCACGCCGGGTGATACGCCAGTGCGTTCACCTCGATGTCGCCAAACACGGATGCGACCATCATGATGCTGTAAACAGAACCTGGATTCATCCGAAAAAATGACGTTTTGCCATCCGTGTTCCCAGATTCGTCGTTGAGTACACCATTGCTGGCGTTCCTGTCTGTGATGCAGCGTCAAGGGTAACCGCAGTCATGGTCTCCGAGCTGATAGTCCGTGCTGCTGCAAACGTCGTCGAACTTTTCGTGCAGATGGTTGTTGTCTTGCAAACGTCCCCATCTGTTGACTCAGGGATCGAGACGTGGCTGCACGATCCGTTACAGCCATGCGGATAAGATGCCTGTCATCTCGACTGCTACATCTACATCTACATCTATACTCCGCGAGCCACCTTACGGTGTGTGGCGGAGGGTACTTATTGTACCACTATCTGATCCCCCCTTCCCCGTTCCATTCACGAATTGTGCGTGGGAAGAACGACTGCTTGTAAGTCTCCGTATTTGCTCTAATTTTTCGGATCTTTTCGTTGTGATCATTACGCGAGATATATGTGGGCGGTAGTAATATGTTGCCCATCTCTTCCCGGAATGTGCTCTCTCGTAATTTCGATAATAAACCTCTCCGTATTGCGTAACGCCTTTCTTGAAGTGTCCGCCACTGGAGCTTGTTCAGCATCTCCGTAACGCTCTCGCGCTGACTAAATGTCCCCATGACGAATCGCGCTGCTTTTCGCTGGATCATGTCTATCTCTTCTATTAATCCAACCTGGTAAGGGTCCCATACTGATGAGCAATACTCAAGAATCGGACGAACAAGCGTTTTGTAAGCTACTTCTTTCGTCGATGAGTCACATTTTCTTAGAATTCTTCCTATGAATCTCAACCTGGCGCCTGCTTTTCCCACTATTTGTTTTATGTGATCATTCCACTTCAGATCGCTCCGGATAGTAACTCCTAAGTATTTTACGGTCGTTACCGCTTCCAATGATTTACCACCTATGGCATAATCGTACTGGAATGGATTTCTGCCCCTATGTATGCGCATTATATTACATTTATCTACGTTTAGGGAAAGCTGCCAGCTGTCGCACCATTCATTAATCCTCTGCAGGTCTTCCTGGAGTACGTACGAGTCTTCTGATGTTGCTACTTTCTTGTAGACAACCGTGTCATCTGCAAATAGCCTCACGGAGCTACCGATGTTGTCAACTAAGTCATTTATGTATATTGTAAACAATAAAGGTCCTATCACGCTTCCTTGCGGTACTCCCGAAATTACCTCTACATCTGCAGATTTTGAACCGTTAAGAATGACATGTTGTGTTCTTTCTTCTAGGAAATCCTGAATCCAATCACAAACCTGGTCCGATATTCCGTAAGCTCGTGTTTTTTTCACTAAACGTAAGTGCGGAACCGTATCAAATGCCTTCCTGAAGTCCAGGAATACGGCATCAATCTGCTCGCCAGTGTCTACGGCACTGTGAATTTCTTGGACAAATAGGGCGAGCTGAGTTTCACATGATCTCTGTTTGCGGAATCCATGTTGGTTATGATGAAGGAGATTTGTATTATCTAAGAACGTCATAATACGAGAACATAAAACATGTTCCATTATTCTACAACAGATTGACGTAAACGAAATAGGCCTATAATTATTCGCATCTGATTTATGACCCTTCTTGAAAATGGGAACGACCTGCGCTTTCTTCCAGTCGCTAGGTACTTTACGTTCTTCTAGAGATCTACGATAAATTGCTGATAGAAAGGGGGCAAGTTCTTTAGCATAATCACTGTAGAATCTTACGGGTATCTCGTCTGGTCCGGATGCTTTTCCGCTACTAAGTGATAGCAGTTGTTTTTCAATTCCGATATCGTTTATTTCAATATTTTCCATTTTGGCGTCCGTGCGACGGCTGAAGTCAGGGACCGTGTTACGATTTTCCGCAGTGAAACAGTTTCGGAACACTGAATTCAGTATTTCTGCCTTTCTTCGGTCGTCCTCTGTTTCGGTGCCATCGTGGTCAACGAGTGACTGAATAGGGGATTTAGATCCGCTTACCGATTTTACATATGACCAAAACTTTTTAGGGTTCTTGTTTAGATTGTTTGCCAATGTTTTATGTTCGAATTCGTTGAATGCTTCTCTCATTGCTCTCTTTACGCTCTTTTTCGCTTCGTTCAGCTTTTCCTTATCAGCTATGATTCGACTACTCTTAAACCTATGATGAAGCTTTCTTTGTTTCCGTAGTACCTTTCGTACATGATTGTTATACCACGGTGGATCTTTCCCCTCGCTTTGGACCTTAGTCGGTACAAACTTATCTAAGGCGTACTGGACGATGTTTCTGAATTTTTCCCATTTTTGTTCCACATCCTCTTCCTCAGAAATGAACGTTTGATGGTGGTCACTCAGATATTCTGCGATTTGTGCCCTATCACTCTTGTTAAGCAAATATATTTTCCTTCCTTTCTTGGCATTTCTTATTACACTTGTAGTCATTGATGCAACCACTGACTTATGATCACTGATACCCTCTTCTACATTCACGGAGTCGAAAAGTTCCGGTCTATTTGTTGCTATGAGGTCTAAAACGTTAGCTTCACGAGTTGGTTCTCTAACTATCTGCTCGAAGTAATTCTCGGACAAGGCAGTCAGGATAATGTCACAAGAGTCTCTGTCCCTGGCTCCAGTTCTGATTGTGTGACTATCCCATTCTATACCTGGTAGATTGAAGTCTCCCCCTATTACAATAGTATGATCACGAAACTTCTTCACGACGTTCTGCAGGTTCTCTCTGAGGCGCTCAACTACTACGGTTGCTGATGCAGGTGGTCTATAGAAGCATCCGACTATCATATCTGACCCACCTTTGATACTTAACTTAACCCAGATTATTTCACATTCGCATTCGCTAATAACTTCACTGGATATTATTGAATTCTTTACTGCTATAAATACTCCTCCACCATTGGCGTTTATCCTATCCTTGCGGTATATATTCCATTCTGTGTCTAGGATTTCGTTACTGTTCACTTCCGGTTTTAACCAACTTTCCGTTCCTAATACTATATGCGCACTATTTCCTTCAATAAGCGATACTAATTCAGGAACCTTGCCCTGGATACTCCTGCAGTTTACCAATATTACGTTAACTTTTCCTGTTTTTGGTCTCTGAGGACGGACGTTCTTTATCAACGATGCTGATGTTCTCTCTGATAAGCCGTCAGGTATTTTATCGTTTCGCCCAAGGGGGGGGGGGGGGGGGGTCCCTCTAACCTAAAAAACCCCCGTGTGCACGCCACACGTACTCTGCTACCCTAGTAGCTGCTTCCGGTGTGTAGTGCACGCCTGACCTGTCTAGGGGGGCCCTACAGTTCTCCACCCAATAACGGAGGTCGATGAATTTGCAACCATTATAGTCGCAGAGTCGTCTGAGCCTCTGGTTTAGACCCTCCACACGGCTCCAAACCAGAGGACCGCGATCGACTCTGGGCACTATGCTGCAGATATTAAGCTCAGCTTGCACTCCGCGTGCAATGCTGGTTGTCTTCACCAAATCAGCCAGCCGCCGGAAGGAACCAAGGATGGCCTCAGAACCCAAGCGGCAGGCGTCATTCGTTCCGACATGTGCTACTATCTGCAGCCGGTCACACCCAGTGCGTTCAATAGCTGCCGGAAGGGCCTCCTCCACATTACGGACGAGACCCCCCGGCAAGCACACCGAGTGCACACTGGCATTCTTCCCCGACCTACCCGCTATTTTCCTGAGGGGCTCCATAACCCGCCTAACGTTGGAGCTCCCTATAACTAATAGGCCCGCCCTCTGTGACTGTCGGGACCTTGCCGGAGAATCGGCCACTGGCCCAACAGGCGAGGCATCCTGTGGTGGCTCGGAAACGATGTCATCACCACTAGGAAGCACCCCGTACCTGTTGTAAAGGGGTAAGGCAGCTGCCACGCGGCCAGATCCCCCCTTCGCCTTTCGGCCAGGCACACGCGAGCCCACCACTGTCCGCCATTCACCCTGGAGTGATGGCTGACCGGTAAGATGCTCACTGCCGGAAGACGCAGCGACATCAGGGGTTCCATGTGATTCCAAGGCCACCGAAGTAGGCATAGGTCTCACCACAGTTGCCCCAACGCCACTACGAGCCGACGCCTGCGCCTCGAGCTCGATGAGCCTAACAGACAAAGCCTCCACCTGCCCCCGAAGAGTGGCCAATTCTCCTTGCGTCCGCTCACAACAACCACAGTCCCTAGTGATACGAGGCCGTTGGGAGCTAGCACGGCGTTCCGTATTACCCTCCTGAACCCACCGATTCCATATTCTGCCAACAGTCATTGGATCTCGACCAACGCGAGCAGCAATGTCGCGATACGATAAACCGCAATCGCGATAGGCTACAATCCGACCTTATCAAAGTCGGGAACGTGATAGTACGCAATTCTCCTCCTTACACGAGACATCACAATAACGTTTCACCAGGCAACGCTGGTCAACTGCTGTTTGTGTATGAGAAATCGGTTGGAAACTTTCCTCATGTCAGCACGTTGTAGGTGTCGCCACCGGCGCCAACCTTGTGTGAATGCTCTGAAAAGCTAATCATTTGCTTATCACAGCATCCTCTTCCTGTCGGTTAAATTTCGCGTCTGTAGCACGTCATCTTCGTGGTGTAGCAATTTTAATGGCCGGTAGTGTACTTGGTGTGAAATCCAGTTGTAATATTACAATGAATATAAAGCCCTTGTGTCCCCTAATAAGAAACATTCGTGTAGTGACCTTCTCCGAACATGGTTAGATAAATGAAAACAATAAAAATAAAATAAATGGAAACAATAATTGAGTTTTGAACACAGGGCATAAACTTAAACCACTTACCCATTATTTAATCTGGTGACAATGCGCAGGAAGAGTGACGCACAGTACCTCGAAAATACAACGAAAACTTTGATCTAAGTTTTTTCAGAAACAGTCGAGTGTCTACGAATAAAGCCCAAACACATGTTCGCTTATTTCGTTCCTCTTCCACTGAACGAAGTTCCTGGGAATTCGGGCGATAGCACTTGCCGTGTTCCCCTCGTGAGTGTCAAAGGTGGAAGGTGACACTGTGTGCATCTATCCTTGCAACTGTTTTCGAGTACATCTGCTCAAGCAATTCGTTATCTGTTTCCGGAAGAAGAGGAAAAGGCAGACTTCTTTCAGCTTGTTAATGACTCTTTTGACGTTCTGAATTCTCGAAGAATCATCTACAAAAGATATTAGAGAGCGCTTATGGAACTAACAAGCAGCTACAAAAAATGATCCTGGATAAAATGTGTTCTAGCTGTGAAAAACTGCAGATTGGCAACAGAAAGAAACTACTGTCGTTTCAGAAAGGACTGTTAACGTCAATTAATTCTTTATTTGGCCTTAATTCTGGCCTTCTGTCACTCGGAATATGTCTGGGAAAGAATGCTCATGACATACCGCTGTCGAACATG